>NC_091768.1:18047035-19297035 GCF_029378745.1 Bos indicus | reverse complement strand
TCACAAAACTTTACGACTCTTTCTTGTCATGGTGGGTTTAAGGTTGAGATTCTACAAAAAAGAAGCTTGTTGTTGTTTAGTCGCTAAGTCATGTCTAACTCTTGTGGAACTCCATGGACTGTAGCCCACCAGCTGCTTCTGTCCATGGGATTTCCCAGGCAAGAATACTGGAGTAGGTTGCCATTTCCTTCTTCAGGGGATCTTCCTGACCCATGTCTCCTGCATTGGCAGGCGGATTCTTTACTACTGAACCACCAGGGAAGCCACCTTTATATCCAAAAAAAAAAAACCTTATTAATAAAGCTATAGACCTTGATTTGTAATATTGATTTCATAAAATCATTATGGCTCAGTTATGGTCTATAGTAATGCTCTTCTAACTATACATGTGAAGAACCAGATATTTTTATCCTATCTTCAAAGGAAAATTTCTGGAAAATACAATAAAAATGAATTATTAGAAAAACTAAATGACAGTTAAAACACACACATATATATATATAAATAGAAGCCCCCAAGTTTTTATTACTAGGTTTACTAGATATCAAATTACTCTTTGCTATAAAAGTTCCTAAAGGCTAACTTTTAAAAATAATTTTATTTATTTATTTTTGGCTGTACTGGGTGTTCATTGCTGTGCATGGGCTTTCTCTAGTTGTGGTGAGTCAGGGCTACTCTCTAGCTGTGGTGTGCATGCTTCTCACTGTGGTGGCTTCTCATGCTGCCGAGCACAGGCTCTAGGGCGTGCAGGCTTCCGTAGTTATGGAACATGGGTTTAGCTGCCCCTGGGCATAAAGAATAGTCCCAAGATTGAACCCACGTCCCCTGTATTAGCAGGTGGATTCTTAACCATTGGACCACCAGGGAAGTCCCTAAATGTTAACTTTTAATTTCTGGGCCTAGTTTATTGTAGGCCAGTAATAGTAACTGAGCGACTTCCCTTTCACTTTTCACTTTCACGCACTGGAGAAGGAAATGGCAACCCACTCCACTGTTCTTGCCTGGAGAATCCCAGGGACAGGGGAGCCTGGTGGACTTCCGTCTACGGGGTCGCACAGAGTCGGACACGACTGTAGTGACTTAGCAGCAGCAATAGTAACTCACGGTTTGAGTCACACTGCTTTATACCATTTCAGGCTCCTAAACCAAGGCGTTTTTCAAAACCAAGGCTTCTCCATCAGAGAAGGGTGAAAAAAGGATTAATGCACAATAGCGAACTATGGTCTGTGTGACTGCAGCAAATGTTAGGACCTCTTCATTCCTGTGACCTGATTAGATACAGCTTTCCAAATATGTCCTTTGGCCTAATATTTAGTTCTGAACTGATAAAGCCTGATACACGTGGAATCTCTCAATCTGAAAGAAATGTTCAAATCCTACAGGTACTGATTGTATAACATATTCCCCTTTTCAACTGTAATTTAGTCAGTGTTTAACATGCTTAAGGATTTCTTAATTTAATTAAAGCCTATATAGTGCCATGTGGAATGGTACATAACGTAGAGCTTCAATTCCGGTTTTATTCCATGTAAGGATTCTCTGAAGCCCCTTTGTCCGAGAGTTCTTGGCCTTTTAGGCACTGATATTGCCTTTCTCTTCAACACTGAGAGGAATCCAAATAGGAGCATTCACGGAGATCATTTTACTGATTTCCTTTCCTCTACCTCTGTGACTCCTCTTGTTTTGCTTATACCATCATCCTGTGTTTTATTTTTGACATAAACCATTGACAGTGAGCATACTGGAAAAGGGTACTAGTAACCACAATTATGTTGTTGGATTGTAGGGAAATCCATCTCTTGACTGTCCTTTCTCTCTGAAAAATGTGGATTTAATCTCCTGGAATAAAAATCATCGATTTTTATGCCATTTACTTAGTGGCATGATAGTTTCATTTCACTGTTTAGACATTAAGGAGTCATTTTCTTCACCAGCATTATTGCTTCATGCAACAAAATATTGGCCTTTTAGAATACCTTTAAACATTTGTAGAGATGAGAAAAAAATTAAATCATTCATTTACCTTCCCTGGTATGGTTCTTTCAGTTACCTTTCATTAGACTGTGTTTAGAAAAGTCAGTTTATGGTTAATACAGTGGGCATAAGAGGCAAAAAAATTTTAGTGTCAAGTTTCCAGTGAAATGCCATCATATGCTGTTGATTTTATAACAATCTACCCCAGCTCATTGTCTTTACCAAAAGCTCTATCTTAGCATTAACACAGTAGCTGATCTCTTTTTTGGGTAACTGGCATCCTCTTCCACTCCTTAAATTCGTTCTATTTTCATTTTAAAAAAGAAAAGTCTGCTAACATAAAGATCCACATTTACCAAACAGACACTGCTCTGAAAACAACTAGATGCCAATCAAAATGCAGAACAGACGTGGTTACACAAAATAATTAACAACAATTATAAACGGGGAGGATTTCTAAGCTCTATTCTAGATAATAAAAGTTTCAATTATTCACCAGAAAGATAAAGTCCATTAATAGTCTTATGAGTCTCTGTCTGCTTCAAGGGAGAGGCTGTCCCAGTTAGAAGAAAGAGAAGGGTCTGAGTACCCAAAAACCAGACACATGCCCAGGGATGGGGAGAAAGATGGGAAGGAAGTCCATGGCAAGGTCAGCTCCAGAGCCTCAGACCTACTAATCAGTAAAACCTGGAAAGGCTTCCGACAAACTACAGACTTCACGTCCAGCCACCAGCATCCTCCCATCCAGAACTTGTGCTGCCACTTCCATTCTGAATCCCACCTCTTCCAGCACCTCTATCCTCTGGGACCTTATTCCATTCACTGTCTCGGGACATGTGAAAGTGAAAGTCTTAGTCGTGTCCAACTCTTTGCAACCCTATGGACTGTAGCCCACCAGGCTCCTCTGTCCATGGAATTCTCCAGGCAAGAATACTGGAGTGGGTTGCCATTCTCTTCTCCAGAGGATCTTCCCGACCCAGGGATTGAACCTGGGTCTCCTGCATTGCAGGCAGATTATTTACCATCTGAGCCACCAGGGAAGCCTGCCTCGGACATGTGGCTGCATAAAAATCAAGCTTAGGGAGCTTCACCCTTATTTCATATCTTGTTCATACAAAGGTCAGGATGTCTCTAAAACTTTTCTGACTAATCCACACATTTCCAATACCTGAGATTTCACAAAGGAAAACCCAATTCTGACATTCATTATACTAATTATCAAAACCATCAGTGTTAGACATAAAAGATTGCTAAGGCACTTGCAGCTGCCTCTGATGGCAGCATTTTGATTAAATGCTACTGATAACCACCACTGGAGTATGTATTTCAAATTAGAATAACTGCCTGCCTTAGGGTCTGGATGAAAAAGAACTGAAACCTATATTTGTGCACATCATGTCTGCGAAAGTATTTTAAAGTAAATTACAGACCAGAAAATAAATACCTTCCTGTTAAAAAAATCAAGCCCTTGAAACAGGGGACTACACTTAGGATGTCCTTTTGCTCATCTCCTTTTCATTCTTAATCCACAGCTATGCAGCTCCCATCCTATTAAGACTGATTCTGCCAAGGTGGTTTATGACCTAGATGCTAAATTCAGTGTGCCAGGTCCTAGCCCAGTTCCTGAAATACAGTTTTAAAGCATCCATATTCATTTCTATAATTTTAGGAGGAATTAAACATGTCTCAATCCTATTTTTCCCTTACCATATACTCTTTTAATTACACTTCTGAGAAACCTTGATTCAGGCATGAGATGGGAGAGTTTGAGAAAGTAATTAAATGGAATATGCCAAGTTCATTATTCAGCAAATGAATTCTCACCTCCCATGAAATGATTTGTCAAAAAACTGAAAGTCAGTTTAGTTCATTAAGCCCCCAAGCTCTCCTAAAAATGCTCAGCCTGAGACAACGGAACTATGCAAACATACCTGAAATTAATGATACCTAAATGCCTCTGGAAAAAACATAGGTAGTAAACATTCTCTCATGGATAAGTTAAGTCCCATATTTTTTTTTTCTGGCAGAATTAATAGTCTACCAATTGCCAACAACAAGATTCCCTCTTATTAAATGTATACTATTTCCCTCTACCTATCAGTTTTAACTTCTCTTCAAAGACTCCAGGTTAAATAAAGGAATTAGAAATGGATGATAGCTTCACAAGGGCATTTTCAGGCATGCAATGTTTAAATGATAATACATCTTGTTGTGAAGCTGTCTAAACCTTAATTCAGTACAAGGAAATGCAGTTTCCACTTCAATGTATTTGAAGGCTTTCCCTCCTATAGAATGGAATGTTGGGTACGTCTTTATTTTCATACAAGTGGGTAATATAGATGTGCATGAAATGTGGGAGATACCACTAGGACTTACTGCACATTTCTCTTGGGAAGAGATTCAGTTGCAGAGAAATAAGAAATTCAGAGTGGGTTTGAGGAACTGCCAAATCATGAGTAGAAACATGTTAAAAAAGATTCTTATTCTATATATTCTGACACTCAGAATTTGAGAGTCCTTCTGATTATCTTTAAAACAGCATCATCCCCAGAGAGAGTTGCAAGGAGCAGAGAGGATACCTGTGTGAGTAAAAGTCGTCCCTGAGGAAGGAGAGAGACTTAGGCTCTGATGCAAGTGACATGAAGTACATCTGATCAGTTTCAGACACTGTGCTCCATGCTTTCCCAGACAGCGGTATACTATTATGTACTACTTGTATCTGAAGATATAAGCTCAGGAAGCTAAGAGAGAGAAAATATGTCAGTGCATGCTGTGCTTAGTCATTCAGTCGTGTCCGACTCCTCTTTGTGACCCCATGGACTATAGCCCGCCAGGCCTCTCTGTCCATGGGATCCTCCAGGCGAGAATACTGCAGTGGGTTGCCATGGCCTTCTCCAGGGGATCTTCCCAACACAGGGATCAAACCCAGGTCTCCTGCATTGCAGGCAGATTCTTTTACCATCTGAGCCACCAGGGAAGCCCGTGTAAGTGCATATGTATATACATGTACATCTACATGTACAGATATACATATATATGTGTGTGTGTGTACATATATATATATATATATATATATGTATAGACATATGGGCTTCCCTGGTGGCTCAAATGGTAAAGAATCTGCCTGCAATGCAGGACACACAGGTTTGATCCCTGGGATGGGAAGATCCCCTGGAGAAGGAAATGGCAACCCACTCCAGTATTCTTGCCTAGAGAATCCCATGGACAGAGGGGCCTGCTGGGCTACAGTCCATGGGGTCCCAAAGAGTTGGACTCAACTGAGTGACTAACACTTTCATTTTTCTTTCCACTTTGCTTTTATATATATATATATATATATATATATATATATATATAATGCCTACATATATTTTGCAATTATATATATATCTTTATGTAAAATATATATGTATATTTATTTTAAAATACGTATTCATTTAACAATCCAATGATTCACTCATCATTTTAATGAACAAGTCAAAGTTCCTGCTGAGATAATACCTAGAATAGGCTTCACAAAGTATAGAGGAGTCCTTCTCCCTTGGCTGCTTTCCAAGTATCTCTTGCATTCTGATCTCACTATGTACAAGGTGATCTTGGTGTTTAAAGAGAAGTAATCTTTCATGTAATATGACTCCCAAACACCAAATTTCCCCCTTATTCTCTTCTGAAGAAGCAGTAGTTCATTGTAGTGTTGGAATTGCAACTAGCTGCCCATTAGGCTGAGCTCTAAGAAGAGTTTTCCCCTAACAGTCTGAGTGTGCAGCCTATTCCCGACACAATGTGTCTCCACTGATCTTCCTTTAGTTGAATTCTCACAAGAAGCTTGTGAGGAAGAGTAGGTTTATTGACAGGCCCTCCTACTCTATCTGTAGTAATAGCTTTCCCCATCCTTTGGGGAATGGGCCATCCTAACTCCAACCCCTCAGTTCAGGGTTTCCAATTAAAATTCATGCAATGAATGACAATGCCATGTGATTTCATCATCAGAACCTTAAGGGACAAGAGTTAGGCAAAGAAAGTCACACAAGACAACACTGCTAGCCAGTCACAGTTAAAGACTTGAATCCACTGGGTCTGATTCCAAAGCCTTCACTTTGAGCCACCAAGTTATACTGGCTCCCAATATACAGAAGTGGTGGCTGGGGTGCCCTGAAACATTTATTAAGTAAATAGCAAGAAGCGAAGGAGAGAGAGAGGACTGTCCAGTTCACATCTCTGGCCAGGGCTTGGGCTCAGCATCGACATCTGCTAAAGCACAGGCTTGGGGGTTAAATCTGAGCTCCCTATGTGTCCCTTCCCAACCAGGAGACCTCAACACCACTTGCCTTCACGCAATCTCAGTTTCTTCATGCACTGACTCCTAAGTGCCGTCATGAGATTTCAATGAAACAATGACATCAAAGACTTGAGAACACTTGCTGATTCCTGATAAATCTGCATGAACAGAGCGTGACCGGTTGTAACACAGGGAACCACTAGCTCCCCTCTGCATCCTGCCTGCTCTTGGCTGGCTTCAAAGTCCATGTTGTTGGGTGGTGATTTGCTAAACAACATGGTTCACCTACATTCACTCCTCTTTTTCAAACCCCTTCTTGTTCCCTGCCTAGGCCCCTAGACATGCAGTGAGAGCCTTGCTTATGGTGAAGACAGGAATCAGTCACAGCTGCCCTGGAAGGACATACCCTTTGCAGTGGGTCACTGGGCCCACACGCCTTCCTTTTTGAAGGGGCACAAGCCTTTGCTCTCCAAATAGAAAGGGATCTAAAATACATTTCTAAAAATTTCTGGTCATACATTTGAGTCTTGAGACATGTTGAAATAACTTTCTAAGCCCAAGATGAACAGCCCCTTGTCCAGGGCACCATGTCAGCTAAAACTATAACTTCTGCATTCCTGTAAGTGCTCTGTTAGACCAGAAACATGGAACCATCCAGCCAGCCAAACCCCAAATGCCGAGCCAACTCTAGGCCTTCTCATCCCATCAAGGATGATGACATGGCCACAGCCAATCTGATATTTTCTACTTTTCTCTTCCTTGTTCTTTATTCCTTATCCTATAAAATCTCCCTGCCTTCTGCCTCCTTGGGAGATTCTCCAAAAGGAGACTGCTTCAGGAAGCGTTAAACAGAGTTTGTCTGTATCACCTAAACTGTGTTCTTGAATCACTTTTTTTTTTTTTTTTAACAGATATTTGGGGTTATATGCCCAGAGCTATCACTGTGACTGAGAGAAGCTGTAGACCTCCTGACAAGTATTGGGTCAACACTTCCTGTCATCTTCATGTACTTTTATCAGAAGAAGTGACCACTGGTGTGGCTATTTTCTCTAGTTATGTATCTGCTTTTATTTTTAATCATGAGGATCTATTTTTACTTTTGAGAAATATAATACAATCCCTCCCTCAAAGCAATTGTCCATTGACCAAGGAAATAAATTATGAAAAAGTTATAGTGATTTAACTGAGACATTTAAATGAATGGGAGTTGTTAGAATCACATTAACAACTATATGCCTTTGGAGGATGGTGGTGCATTTGTGCATGCAACATCTAAGCTATTCAGTGAACAGCCACCAGGAATCTGCGAATCCCTCACATTAAAATCTTGGCGCCTCAGAGACCTCCATCCTACAGACTGGGAACCAATGTCTACAAGCATTTAACTGAGAATTTGGAGAAGAAAATACCACAAAGTTAATTTGAACTTTCTCTCTCTGACTGGTCTATAATTCTACTAATGACTGGCTGGATTTAAAAATTAAAATAATGATAGGGTGACTGTAAATAGAATTGTGTTTTGAAACAAGAAAAACATAAATTTATAGTTGCTTTGGAGTCTAATTTTTATCTACGGTAGACTGATCTAAGTCTTGGCAGGACACTTGACATAATTTGAAACCATGAAGGTATAAACGCAAAGGGAAGAATGCTTAAATTATGCTCAAACTGATCAGGGGAGACGGTTGAGGGAGGTTTCGTTATTAAAATTACTGAACAGGAAAGTGCCTTCAACTATAATATAAAAGGCAAACTGCAATTACTGTTCTACTTTTCCTCCACTTTCTTTCTTTAGTGCATAAGCAGTTTATACAAAACTAGCTTTTGCATCTCCTGAGTTTCTTGTATTTTCACAGAAAAAAAAAAAAAAAAATTCCTCCATGTAATAAATTTCCCTAAATGTAAAAAAAAGATCTTCTTCTTTCTGGCCTCCTTAACTTTCCCTAATACTAAAAGGGTTTCGGATTTACATAGAAAGAAGGAAAATAATTCATTTCTCAATCATTAGTTAGGTAGGTGACTGACATTGTTGCTATTTAAAAAAGCCTACAGTTCATTCCCAGGTATTTTATTCGTTTTTGTTGCAGTGGTGAATTGTTTCCTTAATTTTCCTTTCTGATTTTTCATTGTTAGTGTATAGGAATGCAAAGGATTTCTGTATATTAATTTTGTATCCTGCAGCTTTATTAAATTCATTGATTAGCTCTAGGAATTTTCTGGTGGCATCCTTAGAGTTTTCTATAGTGAGTTTTGTATAGTGGGACAAAAGACCTGTATACAGAGAACTAGAAGACACTGACGAAAGAAATCAAGGACAACACAAACAGATGGAGAGAGAAATCATGGCCTTGGATTTGAAGAATAAATATTGTGAAAATGACTATAGTACCTAAAGCAAACTATAGTTCAATGCATTCACTGTCAAATCACCAGTGGCAATTTTTAGAAGTAGAACACACACACACACAAATTCACAATTTGTATGGAAACACAAAAGACTTCTGAATAGCCAAAACAATCTTGAGAAAGAAGAATGGAGCTGGAGGAATCAACCTTCTGGACCTCAGACTATACTACAAAGCTACAGTAATCAAGACAGTATGGTACTGGCACAAAGAAAGAAATATAGATCAATGGACCAAGATAGGAAGCCCAGAGATAAGCCCACGCACCTATGGACACTTTATCATCGACAATGGAGGCAAGAATATACAATGAAGAAAAAACAGCCTTTCCTAGATAGCTACATGTAAAAGAATGAAATTAGAACACTTCCTAACACAAAAATAAACTTGAAATAAATTAAAGACCAAAATATAAGGCCAGAAACTATAAAACTCTTAGGGGAAAACATAAGCAGAACACTCTTTGACATATATCACAGCAATATCCTCTTTTACCTACATACTGCTGCTGCTGCTGCTGCTAAGTCACTTCAGTCATGTCCGACTCTGTGCAACCCCAGAGACGGCAGCCCACCAGGCTTCCCCATCCCTGGGATTCTCCAGGGAAGAACACTGGAGTGGGTTGCCATTTCCTTCTCCAATGCATGAAAGTGAAAAGTGAAAGGGAAGTCACTCAGTCGTGTCCGACTCTAGCGACCCCATGGACTGTAGCCCACCAGGCTCCTCTGTCCATGGGATTTTCCAGGAAAAAGTACTGGAGTGGGATGCCACTGCTTTCTCCGACCTACCTACTAGAGTAATAGAAATAAACACAAAAATAAACAAGTGGAACCTAATTAAACTTAAAAGCTTTTGCATAGCAAAGGAAACTATAAACAAGATTAAAAGACAATCCTCAGAATGGGAGAAAGTAATTGCAAATGAAACAACTGACAAAGGATTAATCTCCAAAATATACAAGCAATTCATGCAGCTCAATACCAGAAAAACAAACAAGCCAATGAAAAAAATGGGTGGAAGGCCTAGACAGACATTTCTCCAAAGAAGACATACAGACGGCCAACAAACACATGAAAGGATGCTCACCATCATTCATTATTAGAGACCTTCAAATCAAGACTACAATGAGATATTACCTCACACCAGTCAGAATGTCCTTCATCAAACAATCTATAACAATAAATGGAGAGGGTATGGAGAAAAGGGAATCCTCTTGTACTATTGCGTGTGTCGTGTCTGACTCTCTGCGACTCCATGGACTGTACCCCACCAGGCTTCTCTGTCCGTGGATGGACTGGTTGGATCTTTAGGATGATCAAAGTGGACATAAGAACCACTGCCACTGAAATTTACCAAAGAGTCAGTGACAATATGATGTGATTGTCACCAAGTTTAGAAGGCCGCCCTGGCACACATCACCAGTACTGCCTCAAAGCCCACACTCTGGCACCAAGATGTGTTCTCAGGTCCTCTCTGACAGTGGGAATTGCATGGAACATGCCACGTGCCCTGGACGATGTCCCTGACACTGAGGACGCAGCAGTGAATATGAGGAAATGAGGCATTCGAACTCCCCTGTGCTGCTCCTCAGAGCCACGGATTCAGCAGCAGTGGTGCCCCAGGGTCCGAGGAGCGTTACTGCAGCTTGGGAGGAGATGGCAGCAGCTTGGCTCTGATGCAGCCCCAGTGGTCAGTGATAGATTCCCTAGCCGCTTTAGATCAGAACCCTGCAGGCATCAACCACCAGAAGTGCTGAGAAGAACGCTATGACCCTCTTCCTGTCTTCAGATATGTGATGAGGCATCGAATTAATTTTCTATGGCTGCTGAGCCAAATTACCCCAATCTTAGTAGCTGGAGAAGACTCTTGAGAGTCCCTTGGACTGCAAGGAGAGCCAACCAGTCCATCCTAAAGGAGATCAGTCCTGAGTGTTCATTGGAAGGACTGATGTTGAAGCTGAAACTCCAATACTTTGGCCACCTGATGCGAAGAACTGACTCATTGGAAAAGACCCTGATGCTGGGAAAGATTGAAGGCAGGAGGAGAAGGGGACGACAGAGGATAAGATGGTTGGATGGCATCACCGACTCAATGGACATGAGTTTGTGTAAACTCTGGGAGTTGGTGATGGACAGGGAAGCCTGGCATGCTGCGATTCATGAGACAGCAGTCAGATATGAGTGAGTGACTGAACTGAACTGATTTATCTTATTGTTCTAGAAGTCAAAAGTCAGAAAAAGGACCTTGAGGACTAAAATCAAGGTGATTGGCATGGCGATATTCCTTTTAGAAGCTCTAGGGGAGAATCTGTTCCCTGCCTTTTCCAGCTTCTAGAAGCTCTGTGTCCTTGACTTGCCACCCTCTTCCACCTTCCAGGCAGTAATCATATCACTCTGCCCTCTGTTTCCATTGTCCTATCTCTCTCTGTGACTCCCCTGCCTCCTTCTACGCCTTATAAGAGTCACTGTGATTACACCGGTAGGATAATCTGGAACAATCTCCCCATCAAAAACCCCTTAACTTTATCACACCTGCCAGGCCCCTTTTGCCACGGAAAGTAACACATCCACAAGTTCTGGGAATTAGAATCCAGACATCTCTGGGGAGCCATCATTCTGCAGACCACAGCATCATGGGAGGAAACTGCAGAGGTCAAAGATAGGGTAAACCAGCAGCACTGAGAGGAGGGGGGCAGGGAGACACGAGCCTTCCCCACCTCTCCTTTGCCACGTGCTGACCTCAGTGCATCTGGAAGGCACAGCAGTTGAAAGAATCCTTAGCCTGTAAACATCTGCAGTGAATTTTTGCCTCACCTGGAACGAGACTCCCAGTGCTGTGGGAAAAAAATTAGTCATGAAATGCCTCCCAATCATTGGTCAAATTTCCAACCAAGAGGAACAACTGATATATGTTTGTCACCTGTCTCTGACCCGGCAGTCCCAGCCTCTAAAGTCAGCCTCTCACCCTCCCCAAGCTTGACTCACACTTGCTAAGCTTCCTGGAGGCACCTGAAACTTTTTGACACAGAACTCAAGTTGTATTTCCTTATTGAGGTTCCTGGGAAGCCCACTGAGGTTTGAAGTTAGGTTTTACCTGCTTTCTCAGAAAGAACATAACCTCATCAGTGAAAGTCGCTCAGTCGTGTCCAACTCTTTGAGACCCCATGGACTATACAGTCTATGGAATTCTCCAGGCCAGAAGACTGGAGTGGGTACCTGATCCCTTCTCCAGAGGATCTTCCCAACCCAGGGATCAAATCCAGGTCTCCCGCATTGCAGGTAGATTCTTTACCAACTGAGCCACCAGGGAAGCCCATACTGGTTGAAAAATCCCTTGTCTGATTTAGAATAATGTATGCATTAAAAAATGCATACTGGAAACCAATGAGACAGAAAATATGTTGTGCTGTCAAACATTCTTTCTTAGAAACCTTAGACTCTGGAGATCACAGCCACTGACTCTTTTTCTAGCAACTTCCCAGCCCAGAGATGTGAAGCAGGCACACGTGCCTGCCCACGTGCCTGGCCCAGCACAATGGAGGTGGTGCTTTATGGAGCAGTATGCCAATGAATGACTGAAACCTTGATGTTTGCTTCCCTGGGGTGCAATAGTTAGGGTGTCTGAGTGGAAGAAGTAAGACTAGATTCAGGCCTCCGTGTGATGTTCCATGTGGTGGTTTTTCAGCTGCTGCAAAGGGATAAAGTACCCGCTCAGGACATGTAGCCTCTGGGCTACAGAATCTCCAGGGTCTTTGCCAAACCACCACTGCAGAAAGGGTCAGTGCTTGGGGAGCTGACTGCATTCCCTGATCCTAACAGAGGTACACATCTATTGGTTGGTGAAAATGTAATTGCCATTTCGGACCATAAATTTTAAATTATTATAACTAGGCTCAAACACATCTTTATTAATCAAAATAGAAATCATTACAATTAGCACATTTTTGCCAATGAGAAATAAGTTTGTTTGTTCCTGTAGCCTAAAAATCCGTACTTTGGGATTCGAAGAACTCTTTAATATCAGAAATTGAATAGTACAGAACGAGTCAGCCAATTTACTTGAGGCCCTTTGTTTTTCAAAAGCTTTGTAAAGTGTTTTATTGGTCACGATTCTTTTTAAAGGCATTGAAGATAACCCCCCGTCTGCCTGGCTAAAGATAGAAGGGCAAAAAGGAGTGGCTGGCCAGCTGTTAATGGCTGGAGAAAGACCAGAGTATAAATAGGTGCAGCAAATTGACAGCCCAAATGCTGTCATAAAACTTCAAGGACTGCTATTAAAACTAATCAACCTTAACTTGAACCTGTAATTCTGACAAAACTATATAAAATGACATAAAACATTTAACACCACAGTTTTGCCCTAATTATTTATTTTTCCCTTTCTCTCACCTCTCCCAACAAACCAATTAGTTCAGTTCTATGACCACAATTTAAAATTGTGGGTATACAGTGAATAAAAAGAATACCTTTAAGATCCAGAAAATGCACCAACAGCATACTTTTAGGCCATCACTGCATATGATTCCAAGGACTCTGGGATGAGCTGGCCTCTCATCCTCAGTACAGACAGAAGGAAGACGGTAACAACTAACAGGAAACTGTTGTTGCCTTGTTTACAACTCTAACTTTTGGCAATTATATTATTCCTTCCTTACTTCTGTGATTTTAGCACTCACTTAAATAGTTCCTGAAAATACCAAAAAGGTATCATTATTACTGGCTTAGGCCTCTGCCTTTTTCTTTCTTCCTATTAGCTGCTCCTTCATGCCCTGGCCCAAGAGTCCTGGGCTCAGCTGGACGAGGGGGAGCACTCACATTCTCACCCCACGTCCAGGCTTTGCCACATTCTGACTGTGGAGACCAGGGGTCTCCTAGCCAATTGCATGTATAAATACAAGAGTTTTAAATAACAAAACAAAACAGAAAACAAAATGATAGCCCTCCAGGGTAACAGACACCATTAAGAAGTCATGTCACCAAAACTAATAAATAAAATGCTCTTTTAAACAATCAGTCCTCTCTATTAATATGATTTGCATCCAATTTAAAGTTCAAAATTGATAGTAGGGAAGAAAACTGGAAAGGAAGAAAAACATTTCTGTAATACTGTTTGCATTCTGACCACCAGGAAGATAAACAGATTCAAAACAATGATTTCCCAGAAAGTAACATTAATTCAAAGTTCTGAGAAAAAAAATCCTTAATAGTTATTCTGGGTGGAAGTAGGAATTGCATCTTTAAATAAAAAGACAGTTTTTATTTGAGGCCCATTAGAAATAATTACGGAGAAGGCAATGGCACCCCACTCCAGTACTTTTGCCTGGAAAATCCCATGGACAGAGGAGCCTGGTAGGCTGCAATCATGGGGTCGAGAAGAGTTGGACACGACTGAGCGACTTCACTTTCACTTTTCACTTTCCTGCATTGGAGAAGGAAATGGCAACCCCCTCCAGTGTTCTTGCCTGGAGAATCCCAGGGACAGGGGAGCCTGGTTGGCTGCCATCTATGGGGTCGCACAGAGTCGGACACGACTGAAGCAACTTAGCAGCAGCAGCAGCAGAAATAATTAAGAAGAGTGGGTAGAGGGGAAAAAGTGATAAAGAGCAAACCATATGTCAGGTGACAGGAGTCACGTTCTAGTTATGACTCATGCGTTATGTTCTAGCCTCTACCTCTCTGCTCAACTGCTGTTTTATGTCAGTCTATTCCAAATTTCCTTATTTTTCATGCTGCTAAGATGGATGACACTGTCTGGTTATTTAGCACCAACCAGGGCTATTCAGCTATTAGTCTATGGATGAATAGTCTTCTAAGGCAGACCCCTAAAAGACAATTTGTGTGCACACATACACTGAGGGTATGCATCTCATTAAAGGGTGATTTTTAAAAATTGTTTCTATTAATTGGGAGTTGGGTGGGAAAAGAAAAATATTTTGAGCACTTGAATAATTCTCAAAGATTTAAGTCATTCAAAAGAGAAGCTATATGAAATACTGCTGCTGCTGCTGCTAAGTCACTTCAGTCGTGTCCGACTCTGTGCGACCCCAGAGACGGCAGCCCACCAGGCTCCCCCGTCCCTGGGATTCTCCAGGCAAGAACACTGGAGGGGGTTGCCATTTCCTTCTCCAATGCATGAAAGTGAAAAATGAAAGTGAAGTCACTCAGTCGTGTCCGACTCTTCATGACCCCATGGACTGCAGCCCACCAGGCTCCTCTGTCCATGGGATTTTCCAGGCAAGAGTACTGGAGTGGGGTGCCACTGCCTTCTCCATATGGAATACTATTCAGCCATAAAAAAGAATGAAATAATGCCATTTGCAGCAACATGGATGGAACTAGAGATTATGATACTAAGTGAAGTAAGTCAGGGGAAGACAAACACATGCCATATCAGTTACACGTGGAATCTAAAACGTAACACAAACGAACTTATCTAAGAAACAGACTCACAGACAGAGAAAAGACTTGTAGTTACTAAGAGAGAGGGACGGTGAGGGTGGGGCGGAGTGGGAGTTTGGGACTAGCAGATGCAAGCTTCTGTATACAGGGTGGATAAACAACACGGTTCCACTGTCTAGCACAGGGAACCATATTCAATAGCTTATGATAAACCATAAGGGAGAAGAATATACAAAAAGGACGTTTATATGTGTATAACTGAATCACTTTGTTGTACAGCAGAAATTAACACTGTAGATCAACTATACTTCAATTAAAAAAAATGAAATTGTCAGGTCCCTTAACTGTAGTGAAAACATTCTGTGTGCGTGAAAAAAGAGCCAGTAAATGTGTAGCTATGACACGGCACCAAGAACGCTACAATAGATAGTCCATAAAGTTCTTCAAAAACCAATCATATTTTATTCTCCTTTTTTTTTTGGAAGGTATTTTTTCTCAAATAAATGATCATTGCAGTGAAAAAATTCACAGTTCCGTTTTACAAGGTTCAATAAGGTTTGTTGTTATTGTTTAGTCACTAAGTTGTGTCTGACTCTCATGTGACCCCTTGGACAGTAGCCAGGCTGTTCTGCCCATGGGATTTCCCAGGCAAGAATACTGCACTGGGTTGTCATTTCCTTCTCCAGGGGATATTCCCGGCCTATGGATTGAACCCACATCTCTTGTGTCTCCTGCCCTGGGAGGCAGATTCTTTACCACTGAGCCATCTGGGACGTCTCCATAAGGTTTGGCACGTGTCAAATGTATTTTTCTGGCTTTGTAATCACTTGTGAAATGCCAGTCATGGGGAATCTCAGTCACAGTGTAGGACATCGGAACTCTGCCCTTGGGATGTAAGCACCGTGCGGGTGTGCAGTTAAGTCCCCTACAAACGAACCCTCAAGTTGTGAATTTTCAAAGATGCAAACAGGCATTCCCATGTCCAGTAATGTATGTTAGTTCATGCGTCTGGTGTACACTGTCATGTGGGTGCATGCTTTACTAGTGGTTCAGCTCACTGTACAGTAAAATCTGTATGCAGGTCAAGAAGCAATAGTTAGAACTGGACATGGAACAACAGACTGTTTCCAAACTGGGAAAGGAGTACGTCAAGGCTGTATATTGTCACCCTGCTTATTTAACTTATATGCAGAGTACATCATGAGAAATGCTGGACTGGATGAAGCACAAGCTGGAATCAAGTTTGACAGGAGGAATATCAATAACCTCAGATATGCAGATGACACCACCCTTATGGCAGAAAACAAAGAACTGAAGAGCCTCTGATGAAAGTGAAAGAGGAGAGTGACAAAGTTGGCTTTAAAACTCAACATTCAGAAAACTAAGATCATGGCATATGGTTCCATCACTTCATGGCAAATAGATGGGGAAACAGTGGAAACAGTGACAAACTTTATTTGGGGGGGGGGCCTCCAAAATCACTGCACATGGTGACTGCAGTCATGAAATTAAAAGATGCTTGCTCCTTGGAAGAAAAGTTATGACCATCCTAGACAGCTTATTAAAAAGCTGAGACATTACTTTGCCAACAAAGGTCTGTCTATTCAAAGCTATGGTTTTTCCAGTAGTCAAGTATGGATGTGAGAGTTGGACTATAAAGAAAGCTCACCGAAGAATTGATGCTTTTGAATTGTAGTATTGGAGAAGACTCTTAAGAGTCCCTTGGACAGAAAGGAGATCCAACCAGTCCATCCTAAAGGAAATCGGTCCTAAATATTCACTGGAAGGACTGATGCTGAAGCTGAACCTCCAATACTTTGGCCACCTGATGCGAAGAACTGACTCACTGGAAAAGACCCTGATGCTGGGAAAAATCAATGGCGGGAGGAGAAGGGGACGACAGAGGATGAGATGGTTGGATGTCATCACTGACTCAATGGACATGAGTTTGAGTAAATTCTGGGAGTTGGTGATGGACAGGGAGGCCTGGAGTGCTGCAGTCCATGGGGTCACAAAAAGTCGGACACGACTGAGCGACTGAACTGAACTGAACTATACAGAATACAGTACTTTTATTTCAAGGCCGGGATGTTTGGGAGCAAGGGTAAAAGCAGCAATATATAGCCAATTGTGTTAGCTGGGTACTTAGGCTGACTTTGATGGACTTAACAAATTGGACTTGAAGTCTCAGAACGGAACTCGTTTGGATGTAGGGGACTTACTGTACTAGTTCCTCAACCCACACCGTGCTCTCTTGTCCATACTATACCTTCCTCAGTTCCTCTGAGTCACCGTGTCCCCGTCTCTTGAGGTCAGGGCTTATCGGGGCTACACCTGCTTGGAGCAGACCACCCAGGACAGACTCGTCATTGGCTCTAAAAGTGGTGTCCGAACAGATGGGACTCTCAGCCACTGCTGGAATCCCTCCTTCAGGCAGGATCAACGTGGTAGGAAAGCTCACTGCCCCTTGAGGTCACGTCGCCCTGAATTAAGACATCATTATTATCCTGGCAGCCTACCCTTTACTGAGCAGAAACAGGTGGGTGCTGCTGGCAGTAACTGATCCCTTTTTCTGACTCAGAAAGAACCTGGCACTCTCCACAATGGTTAGCAAACTCCAGAAGCCCCAATTATCAGGTGGTTGCTTGATGGGAACCACATCAACCCTGCAGACCAGCAGCAAGCAATAAAAAAAGGGATATAAAACTTGGAACTAAAAATTATTTTCCTGTTACATGCGGCATCGTAGCAGAAATAAAACTGGGATCACATTAGAATTTTAATGAAGAGATTGTTCACCTCCGTCTTAATCAGAATGGGCCTACCTGGTGGCTCAGATGGTAAAGAATCCACCTCCTGCAACGCAGGAGATCTGATTTCAATCCCTGGGTCGGGAAGATCCCCTGGAAAAGGGAATGGCTACCCATTCCAGTATTCTTGCCTGGAGAATCCCATGGACAGAGGAACCTGGTGGGCCACAGTCCATGGGGTCGAAAAGAGTCAGACAGGACCGAGCAACTAACACTTTAATCAGAATATCATGTTCTCTCCCATCACCTCTTTCTTTTTTGCCACCCAGATTTTACCTAGAAACTGGTATGTATTCACTGTGTGGCAAGGACAACACATGCTCACAAAGGCAAGCCTGGGAGTTAAACCTGCTAGACCAGGAAAACAAGGAATTATCTGAAAAATTCTGACGCCTAGTCTTTTGTGTCCTGAGCTGCTCAGATAATTCTAATGAAAATGGGGATTCCCCTAAATTGTCTCAGAATTGTTTCAATTTCCTTCTTTGCTAGTGGAGATTTTTTTGCATGCGCCCTTGCAGCTGAAAGGTGTCTCAAACAAGAAGGAGGTTGGATACTGTCCCTGTGTCAACAGGGTGGGCATGGGTGTCCTGAGAGACTGGTGTGATTGCATGTGTTTCTCTCCACTGATCAGGGCTCTCTAACACCCCATGATGCTGACACAAGGACTAAGGGCCCTCAGGCAAACAATTCTGCAAGACAGCCTGGTGAGCAGAGCAGACCCCGTGGTCAGCGTGGTCTGAGTTCCTCTCCTGACTTGCCCAACAGCTGCTGCTGTGCCCAGTCTCTTGAGCTGTCATCATTTCTGCTCTGAGACAGGATAAGAGAGCTGTGACAATCGGATGAGGTAGCTGAGAATTAAGCAGCTAACGGTGCCTGGGAAATATATGCAGCTAGCATCTCTTTTCTCTTTTTGGCCACATAGAAAGGATGGCCATACCTCCTGGTTTTCCTGCTATGTCAGCCTAATCATGAACAGTGCCCTGAATGTCTTAATTAAAATGATAAAGTATATGGTTACTCTTACGACTTCCCTGGTGGTCCAAGGGTTAAGTCCCTGGGGCTAAGTCACACTCTCAATGCAGGGGACCTGGGTTTGACCCCTGAACAGGGACTCAGATCCAGCGTGCCACAACCAAGACCCAGCACAGCCAAATAAATAAATATTTTTAAAATAAATAAATAAAATTTTGAAGTATATGCTTACCTACCTCCAGGTAGTGTTGGGTTTTGATCACTCTCTTTGTCAGAGAACTTTTGTGGTGAAGAATGAAATCTGCTTGAGCCAGCTTAAACCAAGAGGGGACTGTATGCGCATGATGTAGAAGCAGTCCACAAAAAGCCAGGCTTCACGAGGGGCTTCAGAACTCAGAAGTCCCCTGTGTTCTCTTGAAAACTTCTCCCCACACATTTGGTTCTATCTTTTCCTTTTGTGAAGACTGGCTTTTGCTGTTCTGGTATACATGTGGCCACCATCACCTGTCTTCAGTTCACACAGACTGTCAGATCTTAAAGCCCAACTTCCATAATCCCGAAAAAAAAAAAAAAAAGGATTCCTGGCTTTTTGCATGCACACAAATACATTCCAAATGCATTGCTTTGGATGTAGCATCTGCCAGTGGTTGGCTGAGTCAGAGATGCGGAGGAGAGGGGGCAGTTCCCTGCTTCGCTGCCCTGTTTAACAGGTCCTCTGTGAACAATATCTGGGTTCCTCAGGGAGCTTGGGAAGACTCTTTAAAGCAGGGTGTGGGTGGAGAATCAATGGTCTGATGGAGGAGAAGATGATCTCTTTAGTAAACCCATCCCCGACATATGACATTCTAATGTCCCACTGAGGCACTTTCTCCCTGTCACCCAAAGACGTGGTTTCTGCACTCCCAGAATTTAATCAGACTCCAGCTTCCGGTATCTCCTTACTTCAAGTATTTTCATAGTACCGAATGAATCAAAGCTAATAATCTCATCTGACTTCAGGAGCTCACGTTTTGGCAGGGAATGTAAGCATTGCTTCCCCAGCACTAGTCAACATGTTTTTGTCTTCTCAGAAGCTTCCCAGGGGCCAGAGTCCTTCAACAAGCACTTGTCAAGCCTTTTCACCAAAGCACCTCTGACCATGAAAAGAGTTCATGTGCGTGGGGCTCTGGGATTGTAGCACAAAGCAAACATAAAATTTCTTACCCTTTAGCTTTTAACGCAGTTCAAGTTTCTACTGTATAAAACATTCATGTTGGTTATAACTTTTTTTTTCTCAGATTTTGGCATGAAACCACTGTTCTCAAACAACATACCATGATTCTCCTAGAACTGAGTATCTCCAGGCACACTGCCACGCATAGACTCATTCCAGTGGAAAGGAAACATCATCGTGGAAATCTAGGCATCGGGGCAAGTCATGGAGAATCCCTTTTGGAGGAGAGGGCTTTTTTTTTGGGTCTCTAAGATCATGCAACATTCGAACATCTGTGTTGAATCTGAATTACATGCACACTTTCTCCCAAGTCTAGAGGTGGATCTGGGTTCTAACCCCAGTTCTACCTGGCTTCTCCTCCTAAAACTCACATTAACTACTGGCTATTCTATTACAGAGCAGAAAAAAAAACAACAACAAAGTAAGCTCCTGTATTCTTTCTACTGTCTTGAATGCATGCTCCCTGCACTTCCTCGTCTGCTCTAATGCCGTTTGCCAGCTGTGACTTCTTCAGGCACAAGGGAGACGATCCACGACCCCTCACTCTCAGGACAGCTGGCTTCTAGGCGCCGTATGAGATGGAACCAGGCACTGGGAAGTCCTGGTATGTTCTTAGCTCAGGAGGATGCCCTCTGTCACTCTTGCTTGCTGCTGCTGCTAAGTCGCTTCAGTCATGTCTGACTCTGTGCGACCCCATAGACGGCAGCTCACCAGGCTCTGCCATCCCTGGGATTCTCCAGGCAAGAACACTGGAGTGGGTTGCCATTTCCTTCTCCAATGCATGAAAGTGAAAAGTGAAAGTGAAGTCGCTCAGTCGTGTCCGACTCTTATCGACCCCATGGACTACAGCCCACCAGGGTCCTCCGTCCATGGGGTTTTCCAGGCAAGAGTACTGGAGTGGGGTGCCATCGCCTTCTCCACCCCTCTTGCTTAGGTGTTTCCAAATGAATTTTTATTAAGCATCTTCCTGATACTATATTTCTAGAGGAAAAGAGATAGCTAATGGGAAGTTGCTATGTAACACAGGGAGCTCAACTGGTGTTCTGTGAAAAACTAGAGGGGTGGGATGAGATGGGGGTGGGAGGGCGGGTCCAAGAGAGAGGGGACATATGTACACTTATGGCTGATTGACTCTGCTGTATGGCAGAAATGAACACAACATTGTAAAGCAATTATCCTCTAGTTAGAAATAAAGTTTTAAAAATTGAATGCATGGTTTTACATGCATTCTGACTAAATGTTGCCTCTTATTTTGCTTATTATTTAGGCTTTTCAGATTTTTTTGAATCTTGAGCTTGTTGTACTTTTCCCAGTTTTCTTTTTTAAGCTCTTTTTTACACTGTATTGTCAACTCTAGGTACTATATCATATAGCAGATCTCCAGATCTTCACTTTATATCCACTGAAAAAGAACTCCTAATTTCTGCTTCCACCCTTACCCCAAGCTCTTAGCAATTATCACTCTATTGTCTGTTTCTATAAGACTGACTGTTTTAGATATCTCATCTAACTGGGATCACACAGTATTTGTCCTTCTGTGGCCAACTTCATATCTCCAGGTCCATCTGTGTTGTCACAAACTGTAGGATTTCCTTCTTTATGGCTGAGCAATATTCCATTATATGTATCTACCACATTTTTTTTATCCTTCTTCTTGTAGATGAATATCTGGGTGGTTTCCATATCTTGGCTATTGTGAATAATACTGCAATAAACATGGGAGTACAGATATAGCTTCAAGATCCTGGATATTCTACTAGATACATAATTCAGGAGTGGAATTGCTGAATTATATGGTAGCTCTATTTTTAATTTTTTGATATTTTTACCTCTAATTTTCATTTTTCTTTATGATTTCATCCAAATCACTAATTATTATGTTGAACAGGTCAAGGAATCCTTCAGGAGTCCACTGAAATCTGTTTTCTGGGTTCTTTCACTTAACTGTCAACACTATATTAAATGCCAAGCTATTCAGAATATAGCATTTGGCATTTAGTATACCTGGGTTTTGGAGAAGGCAATGGCACCCCACTCCAGTACTCTTGCCTGGAAAATCCCATGGACGGAGGAGCCTGGTAGGCTGCAGTCCATGGGGTCGCTAAGAGTCGGACACGACTGAGTGACTTCACTTTCACTTTCCATTTTCACACATTGGAGAAGGAAATGGCAACCCACTCCAGTGTTCTTGCCTGGAGAATCCCAGGGACGGGGGAGCCTGGTGGGCTGCCGTCTATGGGGTTACACAGAGTCGGACACGACTGAAGTGACTTAGCAGCAACAGCAGCAGCAGCAGCATACCTGGGTTTGATCCCTGGGTTAGGAAGATCCCCTCAAGGAGGACATGGGAACCCACTCCAGTATTCCTGCCTGGAGAATCTCATGGACAGAGGAACCTGGGGGGCTACATTCCATGGGGTCGCAAAGAGTCAGCCATGACTGAGTGACTAAGCATAGCCAAGCACATACTATATGCTCCAATATTTTGGCCACCTGATATGAAGAGCTGACACATTGGAAAAGACCCTGATGCTGGGAAATATTGAGGGCAGGAAGAGATTCAGAGGATGAGACTGTGGATGGCATCACTGACTCAGTGAACATGAGTTTGAACAGACACTAGGAGATGGTGGAGGACAAGGAAGCCTGGTGTGCTGCATTTCATGGGGTCACAAAGAGCTGGACGCAATTTAGCAACTGAACGACAACAACAACAAAATAGTATATATACTCAATGCCAGGCTATTTGCAAGTGCTAGGGATATGGTGTTAAGAAAACCCAGCCATGACTATACCCTCAAATAGCTAATGTAGTTTAACGGGGGAAACAGACACTGATCAAGTCACACATATAAATGCATAACTATAAGGTGATAAAATATTTTGGAGGAAAAAGAGAGGATGCCAAGAGAAGAATCTGACCTGGTCTAAGGATTCTCAAGAATTCCTGGAGTAGGTGCTGTGTGAACTGGGAAAAAACGGGGTAAAGAGCAGAGGGAACCGCAGGCAGAGGGTACAGCACGGGCGAAAGCCTAGTGACGGAGCCTGCATGGTCAGGAAGTGAGTGAAGGCCAGTATCGCTGGAGCACAGATCCCGAGGAAGGTGGCATGAGACGTGGGCCAGTTTACAAGTCGGGTCTTTGTTGCTGGAAAAGCAGAAAGCATCGACAGTGCCAAATCGGGGAGAGAGCATAGTGAGACCTTCATTCTTAAAAGACCCTTCAGTGAACAGAGTGGGTTGCAGAAGCAAGGGTGTGTATGGAGAGACCATTCAGGAGGCTATTGTTGTAATTCAGGCAAGAGATGAAAGCAATTTTGCTTAGGGTGCCAGCAGTAGAGATGGAGAAAAATGGATGGGTTAAGAGGTACTTAGGAATAAAGTAGAAAGGACTTACTGATAGCTTAGAGATGGGAAGGAAGGAGAAGAGTCATAAATGATGGTCCTTAGCTTCTTGTTTTTATAACTGTATGAATAGTGGTGCCCTCGGTTGTGACAGGGAATACTGCAGGTAGAGCAGGTTTCAGGAGCAAATGGAAAAAGTTTGATTTCTGATGTGTTTGGGTACCCCAAAGATATCCCAATAGGTATGCTGAGAATAACAACAGAAAGTACTTATATTAACATGCCAGGCGCTGGTCAGAGCGCTTTGTACATATGAATTCATTTACTCTTTACTGTACTTCTATGTTGCAAGTCCTGTTATGAATCCCATTTTATAGAGGAGGAAATAGAAGCACAGAGAGGTTAGGTAATCTTCCCAGAGACACACAGCTAGTCAGGAAAGAGTTTAACAAGAAAGTTGAGAACTGAGAAAAAAGGTCAAGACTAAAGTTACAGATTTAAGAATCACTGGAAAGCCACAGGTATGAAGCAAACTGTTCCAAAAAGATAGTGTAAAAAAAAAAAAAAAGAAAGAAAGAAAAGAAAAAACTGAACAATGGGACAGAAAAACTATCCACAATCTATAAATAAGGTCAAGAGATTGACTGCATTTCTTATTGCATCCTGAGTCAATGTTTATCAGAAGAGCAAAAGCACTTTCAAAATCAGTAAGGAGAGTACCACAAATCATCGAATTGGGGTTTAGCCCAGACCTAACTTGAAGTGCACAAATGCTGTTCTTTCTTTAAAACAATTTGATGTAAGTTGCTACTTCCTGTTCAGGCGTCCTGTCTCTACTGGCAGGTTCCTGCGACCCCATGCCTTCTTGTCTACCTGGGACTGTTGGCTACATTCTGATGGTCTGCAGGGGGACCCTAGAGCTCAAGGCTTAATTTTCTTGGAAAATATACCATTGTTTAACTTTACTATTAATTAAAGTTTCACTCTTTGAAGTTGCATTTACATGTATATTTGTGCCTTGTGCGTGCTAAGTTGCTTCAGTTATAACCAACTCTTTGCGACCCCATGGACTGTAGCCTGCCAGGCTCCTCTGTCTATGGGATTCTTCAGGCAAGAATACTAGAGTGGGTTGCCATGCCCTCCTCCTGGGGATCATCCCAGCCCAGGCACTGAACCAAGTCTCTTACGTCTCCTGCTTTGGCAGGAAGTTTCTTTACACCCAGCACCACCTGGGAACCCTACTTGTGCCCCATAGAGTCGCAAATGATTTCTATCTGGCAGAAGAGAACATTTCAAAGGTTAAAAGTAATAACAATAACTAGTTTGGCATGTAAATGGGAATCTTATCCTAACTTTCTTGTCTTAAAAGGATTACAAAACCACCACTTCCTTAAATCTGTTTAGAATCAGCTTTACCATTTTGCTCTTTCCATCATTCATGACTTGAGTATAACTCTTGACACATGGTAATTCTCTTGTTTGTAAAAGAGTCAAGGTTTAACTTCTAAGAATCCCCCTATGAAAGAAGTGACCCTTGGGCTTCTTCTGCAGTCTTTGGGAGAACCATTTTGGTAGCCATAAACCCACCAAGAGTTCCTGAGCCCACTTTTAATTTATTCGTTCTTTAAAAAGTATTTCTGGGAAAGTACTTAGTACAAGGCATTGTAAAAAGCTCAGGGCATAGAGAAAGAAAGATTGAAATATGAAAATGATGACTTTGAGGTGCTCATATTTTTTATGGCAGGAAGGAAGGGGGACAGAAAAATTGAAGAAACCATGATATGAAAAGTACCACCTAGGAAGGATGTTACGAAGTATATGAGAGAGCTCTGCATTGGGCCTTAAATGATGAAGGGGACTTTGCCAGGCGGAAATGAGAAGAAAGGATGGAAGCCATAACGTGGGTAAAGGGAAAGAAGTGGGTACCATGCTAACATTTTGGTGACGTGCATGTCATGATCTCTCTGTGGGGTGGAAAAGAATTTCCAGACATGAGGCAGAATAGAATGTATTAGAACAGTGGGCTGTTAGAACAGTGGGTGGGCTCAAGGGAGAGCTGTCCCTGTTCTTGGGCTAGTAGCCAATTTTTATAGCATCAAGACAGAGAAAATTCCTAGTGGAAGGGTGGCATTAGGTGACCGGTTAGGATGCTATAGGGTGGGTAATACAGTGGGTATTTTACCCAATAAGGGGTCAGGAAACTGGCCAATGTAGATCAGGAGGCTCATGGCAACAGTTGCTGTTGGGCTTGGTTAATTCTGGAAACTTTTGTCCTGTGCCCTTGGTATAAGGGTCCACATCCGTGTCCTTGGCACGGAAGTCAAAGTGTTAGTTACTCGCACTCAGTCGTGTCTGATTCTTTGTGGCCCCATGGACTGTAGCCCACTAGGCCCCTCTGTTGATAGAATTCTCCAGGCAAGAATACTAGAGTGGATTGCCATTTCTCTTTTAGCATTTTGCATATGCCAGTTTAGATTCTTTGGAAATGGCTGGACCTGGGACCCCATGCTGGTTCTCAATGCTCACTGCCCCCCTTCCTTGAAGGCTCAGAAATAGTTCATGTCACAGAATCTCCTGACAGGTGACTCCCCACCTGGACCACAGGGCCATTGCGTTCATCCCAATCACTACGTATTTTCAATGCTTCATGCCTGACATCCATATGGGGCTTTTGAGTCAAGAACTAAATGTTGTCCTAACTATTGAAAAGAACCTAACAACTATAAAAACAGAGATGTAAAACTTAGTTACCTGGGTTTCTGGATTTATATTTCTGAAGAGATGACTTTGAAACACGGGTAAAATGGGCAAGCCAATTATTCAAAAGTAAGTCTTCAGGAAAAATTTTCCTCAGGGGGTCTTGGGCCTTCAGTGGAGGTGGGGCTTTTCTGTGCCCCAGAAGGCAGGCCTCAGGACCAGCTGGCTCTTCCCACGTAGCTGGCACTTCTGAGTTCCTGACCATTTGTAATTCACTATCCAGTAGGACTCGTCTTTCCATTTTACAGAAGAGCAAAAGCACTTTCAAAAACAGTAAGTAGAGTACCACAAATCATCGAATTGGGGTTTAGCCCAGACCTAACTTGAAGTGCACAAATGTTCTTTCTTTAGAGCAATTCGGTGTAAGTTGCTACTTCCTGTTCAGGCGTCCTGCCTCGATTGGCAGGCTCCTGTGACCCCATGCTTTCTTGTCTACCTGGGACTGCTGGCTACATTCTGATGGTTTCCAGGGGGACCCTAGAGCTCCAGGCTTGATTTTTTATTCCCTGGCCCCAGTCCAGGGGGCTTTATTCTCAGAATTTCCTATTAACTCCTCAGAAAATCTTGAGATCTTCATTAGAGCACATCTAGATAGATTGTATATTGGTTAAAATTGAGCATTTAATCTACAGAGAACAGACCAGAATCTTTCCCAAAGATCAAATAGCTCCTTCCTTGCCCCCAGGAGAAACCTGGTGTTTTACATTTGTGAAGTTCACTTTGTTTCCACAAGTATTTATCAGATCTCTATTATATGCCAAGAACTGTTCTGTGCCATTAGTCACCAGGGATGCTAAGATGTAAACAGCATAGTTCCTGCCCCAAGAAAATCACATTCACATCCCCTAAAACAGACAATGTAGAAGATGCCATTAAGTGAAGGTCTGGGGACTCTTTGTGGGAGTTTAAACTGGGAGAGCCCGTGTTTCAAGGACAATTCGGCAGCATCTAACATTTTAAATACGTGTACCCCTTGATTGAGTAATCTCACATCTGTAAATTATCCATAGAGGTGCATACATACATATGCAGAGATGAATATTACATGACAGGTTTGTTTTTAACAATGGAATGTCAGAAAAGATATGGCCATCTAAGCATTCCATTGAAAAACCACGTTGCATTTTTATGTTCAGACCTGAACAAATATAATCTTCGCATGGAATTCCGAAACAACGCAGAGTATGCTTTCATTTATGATCATTAACCTCTGTTACATGTATGTCTATACACACACGTGTGTAAATGCCAGGAGAAAGCTCTCAGTGGATACCTGATGACAAATTATTGATGGGTTCTTCTTCTGGAGATAGGAATGGAATACAGAGTCAGGGTAAGGACAGTCTTCTACTCTTTATTAGACAAGTCTCTGTATAATTTAAATGATTTTTTTTTTTTTTTACTACCTTGGACGTTCACTTAAAATAAAAGTTGTGTTATGAGAAAAGCACAGGAATTCAAACAGGTAACGGATTCTTGCTGACCTAAGGGAATCACAGTGGATGAAGAGGTACATTTAGAGCCAGGTCAAGGGTATTTTAACATATTTCAGACAAAGAAACAGAGTGAACAGCGAGCAGGCCGTGCACCCTGCAAGGATCTGGATGACAACCAGCAGAGGGCCTGGGTGCCCAGGAAGTCCTGAAGGACTGAAGAATTAGCCTCTCTGAGAAACTTCACATGATTCTACTCTTTGATTTAGATCTTTGATGTGTCTGCCCATTACTTGCATCATCCAAGGTGTTTGATAAAAATTTGTGAGTCAGGTAAATTAAATCACCACAAATTATTTAATTTATTGTATCATGTGCGTCCCTCATTTATTAAATTCCACTAGAACTGTCTCCCCTTCTTGAATAGAAGTCTTTTCAGAACAAGAAAGATGTTTTTTTCCTTTTCTTTTTATATCTGCTGGGCCCATTACTCAAAACAAAATAAGCAATCCAAAATTTTTGTTGAAGACCTGTATATGCCAATGATAACTGAACTCAAGTGTGAGATAAAAATAAACAAATAAATAATGCATAAATACATGATAAGGGGGCTGTGCTCAAGAGTAGACTAAGGTACTTGGCCCTATTCTAAGGGTCATGGGAAAACACTAGAATTTTTGTGCAGTATTATCAGAACTGGTTGGAGGATGGAAGAGAAGATAAATAGTTAAGGAACTCATGAGTTAGCTAAGATAGGAGAGGGTGAATGTATAACATTCCCAAACCAGATCAGACTTGATTCAGTTGGCAGAAAAAGCATCACAGTGAGAACAAATCGTAGAAACACAATTAACAGGTTTTGATCAGCATTCATATGTATTCCACATGGAGCAGTTCTGTGCTTTCTTTAGGGAAGGGTGAGTGAGAGGAGGTGGAAAGGCCCATCAAAAGGGAAACGGCAAGAATATATGGGTGACTGTTCAGCTCGAGGCAAAGACCACTCGACTCCGTACTTTTCCAGGACAGGATTTGACTCTCTTCTGTGCACAAAGTCAGCTCTGATCTGCCTGCCTACCTGCCCGCCCACATTGGCAGCTGAGCAAGGATACCAGTTCCAGAACCCCAAGAAATCATGCAAGACCTTTGCTCATCGATTTTAAGATAATATAAGTAAGCGGGAAACACGGGGAGCCTTTGTCATTCTAACAGACGATGCTGAGGCTAGAAAGAGAAATGGAGCCTTTATAAACATAGGTTTAAAAGCCCAAGTGACTGAAACATAAAGTTCCAAGGCCTCTTGCAACCAAACAAGCCCCTTTCTGCTGTTGCGGCTTCTTCACTGCGTGTGGCACAACAGAAATAAATACAACCGGTGTCAAATAAAATATTACAGTGTTGACTGAAGAAGACAGGAAAAACCAGAAGCTCTTTATACTAATACATTTTCTGCTGTCAAATTCCAGAGGCGGCATTTGGCAGGAAGCTCTGGGCTTCCCTGGTGGCTCAGACGGTAAAGAATCTGCCTGCAATGCGGGAGACCTGGGTTCCATCCCTAGGTGGGGAAGATCCATTGGAGAAGGGAATGGCAACCCACTCCAGTATTCTTGACTGGAGAATCCCATGGACAGAGGAGCCTGGCAGGCTATAGTCCATGGGGTCACAAAGAGTCAGACACAACTGAAGCAACTAAAGCTTTCGGTTTCCTGTTTCTGGGGCCTAACTGGGCCATTCTCTGAGGGGAAACACAGTGCCCAAGGGAGGAAAGAGAAGAGACAATTACTTGCTGGGCCTGCTTCTGCCAGAGGCCTTCGACAGAACAACAAACCGGAAGGTTTCTTCTTAACACAAAGAAATAAACTCTCCCAAAATAAATGTTTTGTTTTTTCAATGCAGGTGACTTTGCATGTGTACTCAGTTGCTGAGTCGTGTCTGACTCCTTGCGACCCCACAGACTGTAGTCCACCAGGCTCCTCTGTCCATGGGATTCTCCAGGCAACGATGGGTTGCCATGTTCTGCAGGGGATCTCCCCAACCCAGAGATCTTCTGTGGCTCCTGCATTGGCAGGAGGATTCTTTACTACTGAAAGTTCCACAGGGGACTTTAAAGGGAGGTGAATTCTTGTCTCATTTCCTCAAAGAATCCAGGTATAAAACAGGAAAGTTTTCTCCATTTGTTGTCTGAAAAGACACATTGCTTGTACACTGTTGAGTTCAGTATGAATGACTGGATACGTCTAACAAATAAGAGACAGACTTTTCAAGCAGACATTAGAATCTAAGTGACTGGTGTTTAACTGAGCAGCCAGATGAGCACTTCTTCTTTGGGACATGCAGTCTCCCTCCTCACAGTAATTCCAGGGATGGACACTGCCCAGGTCAGGAGGGGACTGATCTTAAAGTCAGTTTACCAGATGGGCTGGACCATAGCTTTACAGTCTCTCAGTATGTAGCTGTTACTACATTAACCCTCTGTGACTTTCAATATAGTTTTCACAGCAAAGCTCTGGTCCTATATCTACAGGGCACAAAAGGGAGGGGAAGGAAAGAAAACAGGATATATTTATTTATTCAACAAAACAGGTGCTGAATAAAGGGTGAAATCTGGGGACAAAGATGCCAAGCAAAATGACATGTTTAAAAGGATCTCACTGGGGTCCTTTATGTACGACTCCTTGTAACGTGATAAATTTAGAGGAGAAATAGCAGCCTGCCAGCCTCCACAGGGTGGGATTCTGCTTTTATAACCATTCAGAAGACATAGCAGGTCTGAGACTTCGGTCCCGAGAAAGGCATGCTTGCAAGGTTGGCTCTTGGCTGACATCTGCGATTTTGAAATTGGGGAACGTTTCCATCACTTCCTAACTGATAAGGGTGGTTTAATGTGGCTAAACTGTACATACAGTGTCATTTATGGTAAACATCTGTTTTCTTTCTGGGAGTCTGGAATTCGGGGATGTGCAAGGCAAAGTGCGCCTACATGATTAGTGTCCAATAAAAACACTAGCACTGAGTCTCACAAGCTTCTTGTTTTTACATCTTGTTGCTGGAGTAATTAACCATGTCCTGTGCATCTCCACTGGGAGAGGACTCTTAGAAGCTTGTGTCTAGTTTCCTCCAGCTTTTGCCCCATGCCTCTTTTCCCTTTGCTTATTTTGCTTTGGAGGGCTTCCCAGGTGGCTCAGTGGTAAAGAATCCGCCTGCTGATGCAGGAGACACAGAAGCTGTGGGTTCCATCCCTGGGTTGGAAGATCCCCTGGAGGAAGGCATGGCAACCCACTCCAGTATTCTTGCCTGGGAAATCTCATGGACAAAGCCTTGCGGGCTACAGTCCATGGGGTCAAAAAGAGTAGGACACAACTGAGTGACCGAGTACATATTTTGCTTTGGATCCTTCCACTGTTATGAATCACAGCCACGAGACAACTATAGGCTGAGTCCTATGAGTTATTCTAGCCACTCACCAAACCTGGAGGTGGTCTTTGGGGACCACCATGCTCCATCATTACTGTACCCTGGACTTAACGATCAAGCCTCTCATACACGTTCTTATTTAATTCACGTTCAGGGGCTCATTCCATGGGACTTTCCAGATGAGCAGAGAAAAGATAATGAAGGGAAAAACACAGTTTATCCAGATCCCATTGACTCTACTGGAATTTAGCATAGGAGGTTTTCATTATCTTTGTTTTGCATTTAGCATTAGTTACTACTAAAATTAGAGTTTGAAGTGTGCTTTTTAGTGTCATATTTTATGTTTCTTATATTCTGGAGGTGATATGTTCATAAACCTTCAAAATTATTATGAAAATTTGTTTTTTTCCAAGTGCTAAGTCCTCCATTAGTCCATAAATAAGGATTTGGAAAATGATAGTGCAAAATAACCCAGCTTGCTAAATTTATCATTAGAGTCCTTTCAGAGTTACTGTCCTTCATTTTAAAAGAACTTTGATTTGTCAGTCTTTTTAACAACAAAGGCGTCTATAATGCAATTATATGCTTTTTTTAGAAATTGAATGCACACATGTGTATGCATATATATCCATGGGTACAAAGGGCAAAACTCTTTGTTTTTTTCTTTCTTTCTTTTCTGTAGCTTACAGATGCATCGTTCTTTCCAACATCTTGGTTGGACTAAGTCTACGAATTCCAATATAAACCCTTTCAGTAGGCCCTGAAAGTTTCTGAGAAGGTGGCAAACAAATATAGATCCTTATTTGCACTTGTTATCTTCAGAGTTCTAAATACCTTTTTTTTTTCTTTTTAAAGCATATAATGTATTTATTTATTTATGCCACACTTTAAGGCATACAGGATCTTAGTTCTCTGACAAGGGATAGGACCCATGCCCCCTGCACTGGAAGCGAAGAGTTCTAACCACTGGACTGCCAGGGAATTCCCTCTCTAAACACTTTTGATGGCTCTTTTGAGGCAGTGAACATGGCAGATACTGGCGATTTGCGTGTGTGTGTGTGTGCCTGCTCAGTCATGTTCGACTCTCTGTAATCCCATGGGGTGTAAGCCACCAGGCTCCTCTGTCCCTGGGATTCTCCAGGCAAGAATACTGGAGTGGGTTGCCATTTCCTCCTCCAGGGGATCTTCCCAACACAGGGATCGAATTCGCATCTCCCCCAAACTAAGTATTTCCTCCTCCTCCTTTGCTAACAGAAACATGATCTTCGGATGGTGGTAGTGTATCAAGTTCCAGGAGTGAATCATAGTTGGTCTCAGGTAATCAAGGCAACCTGTTTCTCTTCTCCAGAGGCTGGTCTAGGGATATTCATGTGACCCAGTTCTGGCTGATAAACCATAAAAGAAGTCTCATGGGAGTCTCTGGGAAAGATTTTCTTTTCCTTCCCCATGGAGGGAGAGAGTCATATGAAGAAAAATCTCTTGCTTCCTTTCTACCTTTTCTGTTTTAGACACAATTAGATAAGGATTTGGTTTCTGGAGGTGGAACATCTATCTTGTGACCATGAGGTTACAGATGTAAGCATGAAAGCTAACGAGTGCCTGGGCTTTGGATAACTGTTGAACCATCAAACTAATTGTGGGGCTGCCCTTCCCTGGATTTCTTTCCATGTTCAGAGTAAATGTTCTTGGACTTCCCTGGTGATCCAGAAGTTTAGAATCTGTCTGCCAGTGCAGGGGACATGGGTTCAATCCCTGGTCCAGGAAGATTCCACATGCTCCAGGCAACTAAGACCATGAGCCACAGCTACTGAGCCCACACTCCACAACAACAAAGCCTCTGCAATGAGAAACCCATGCATTGGCAACTAGAGAGTGGCCCCCACTCACTGCAACTAGAGAAAGCCCACATGCTGTATCAAAGACCAGGAAAAAATAAAATGTGCAGGAAAAAATAAATAAAAATTTTAACAACAAAAAAAAAAGAATAAATGTTCTTATCTTTTGACCTGTAAGTTTTTCTCTTACTTGTAGATGAATGTATCTTGATAAAATCAGTAATGCAGTGAGATTCAATTCATAAGTATAGGGGGTACCGTGGTGATCTGCTCATATCTACTCTTTACGCCCTAAGTGTTCATTCTCTAGCTGCTGGGAACATGGGCTGCTGATGGCTCACAGCTGTGATGGAGCATTGCCTCACCAAGGCTAGAGCCCCAACGGAGGGAGCTGATGTGGAGATACAATGACCTAGCCCTCTTCTCTCAATCTGAGATAATTCTGAAGGGTCATCTGCAGGAGAATGGTTGAGCCATGGCACTGTGGTGACCTCGCACATTCCATATACTGATCTTTGACTTACAATGTGACTTGCTGTTGTTCACTTGCTAAGTTGTGTCCAATTCTTTGCAACCCCATGGACTGTAGCACACCAGGCTCCTCCGTCCTCCACTATCTCCTGGAGTTTGCTCAAGCTCATGTCTATTCTGGTGATGTCATCCAACCATCTCATACTCTGTCATCCCCTTCTCCTCCTGCCTTCAATATTTCCCAGCATCAGGGTCTTTTCCAAAGACTTGGCTCTTGGCATCAGATGGCCAAAGTACTGGAGCTTCAGCATCAGTCCTTCCAATGAATATTCAGGGTTGATTTTACTTAGGATTGACTAGTTTGATCTTCTTGCTGTCCAAGGGACTCTCAAGAGTCTTCTCCAGCACCACAGTTGGAAAGCATCAAATCTTCAGTGCATACATCCTGATAAGCCATCACTGAAAATATCTTAAATTGAAAATGCATTTACTATACCCAATCTATCTAACATCCTAGCTTAGCCTCGGCCAACTTAAATGTGCTCAGAACACTTGTGTTAGCCTAGAGTTGGGCGAGATCATCTAACACAAAGCCTATTCGATGAAGAAGTGTTGAGTATCTCACGTAATGTACTGAATACTGTACTGAAAGCGAAAAGCAGAAAGAACGGTTGTCGCTGTGTCAGTTATTTACCCTCCTGATGGTGTGGGTGACTGGGAGCCACATCTCATTGCCCCCTCCCAGCATCATGGGCAATCATCTTACTATCCCAAGATCAAAATTCAAAATTTGAAGTACGGTTTCTACTGAATGCTTATTGATTTCCTACCATTGTAAAGTTGAAAAATTCTAAGTTGAATCATCGTAAGTTGGGGATGGTCTGTAGTTAACATTTAAACTGCAAGATTCCCTGGTGGCTCAGATGGTAAGCAATCTGCCTACAATTCAGGAGACCTGGGTTTGATCCCTGCATTGGGAAGATCCCCTGGAGAAGGGAATGGCTACTCGCTCCAGTATCCTTGCCTGGAGAATTCCATGGACAGAGAAACCTGGCAGGCTACAGTCCATGAGGTCACAAAGAGTTGGACATGACTGAGCGACTAACACTTTATCTGAGTCTTGGAGAAAAGCCCCGTCATCCTCCCAGAACTCCAGAGACTATGAGGACTCTAAGTGGCTCTACGAGGCTGTCTCCTACTTGTCTCCCCATCTCCCCAGGAGACTGCCACAAGTTAGTTGCTTATTGCCTTTTAGGTTCTGATGAGGTCTGGGGCTTTCTGTCCCCTGCCCCCTCACAGCGGAGCTGCAGACACACAACCTCGTGCTGCAGGCTTACCCTGGCTCCTCAACAGCTGTGTGTCCCATGGCTCATTTGTCAGTCACCTGGTTCCTTTCATTCCAGCATTGTCCTTTTAGGTATGCAGGGTGTAGACCATGAGGAATGGCACCTTTGACTTTCTCTTCCTTTTGCTGTCTAGGTAAGCAGTAAATTGTCTAAATCTGGCAGAATCACTCAGGCCTTGATCTTTGGCCTTGTTTTATATATACGTACTTGGCACCCATCACAGCTTCTAAGATTTCTACAGGATTCACTGAGCCTCAGTTGCAGCTGTATTGTAGGTCAACTCTGCTCTATGCCCAATGTCTCTGTCCTCATTTCCCTACATGTGTATCTCCCAAGACATTTCCCAACAAGCCTGCATGCAACTCTGCCTTAGCATCTGTTTCCAAGCCTAAGACAATGGGTTGTAGCAGTGGTCCTAGCAAGCAGGGTCTCAAATGAGATTTTGGAGATGGATTGTTCACCCACCAGCTGGCAAACAAGACCTCATTACGAGTGGTATACAGAATCCCTGAGATGCTTCAGGGGTGCAGTTATTAAAACTTTCATCAAAGGTAAACTGGGAAGGGTAATGGGTACTAATCAGAAGATATATACTAGATGGAGCAATACCTCTTGCTGCTCAAGCTGTATGAAGGAAATGGCAATTGATAGATGGCTAATTGGTGGCTGTTTCCAAGAGCCACTGATTTGTCAGAGTTAATGACAGGCTCAACAAGATTAAGCACCAATTCAAGACACATTATGAAAGCTGCAGGCCTCACATTTAATAAACCCTAATTTCCTACAGCCAGAGGGCAGACATAGAGGAGAACAAACCAAGGACTCAACTGAAAGTTTAGACAAGTTTCAGAGAAAGTTGAATTCTTAGCTCCAGGAAATGGTCTATACCAAGACCAGTGCTCTCACAGGCAAGGACTGAGACTCTGAGATCTACCCAGATCTGTGTAAATGAACTTGAAAACCTTGAAATTCCAGCTACCCCTGAATCCACTGGGGCTACAGAAGTGACCCAGTTCCCCTTTTTGGAAGATAATTACCCCACTGTGAGAAATTTACAAAGACTTGAGGGCCTGTCATAGTAGGAAAGTTTTAGGGGTATAGTGGTCTGAATCATATCAGAATATCTCCTCTAAAGTAAAGACTAATTCTTATTTATTCTTATTCCCACTAGGAAAGAAGCACAACTCTTGCTAGGCCTCAATAGCTGCTGGAGGCAATATATTTAGTAGTTGGGAATAAAGACTGACTTGATTTATTTACCAAGCAATGTTGAAGGCTACTGGCTCTGAGCAGGGACCAGCGCAAGCCCTGTTGCTTGGGCCATGAAAATTGGCAGAACCTAAAGTACTAGAAATGTCTGTGGTAGGAAAAGATCCTATGCAGAGTCTACAGTAAGTCTTAACAGGAACTCAGGTCCTGCTGAGTCATAGGTTGGGCAGGTTAAGTGGCAATTTGCTGTTGACTGACAGTAATACATTTGAGACTGGGTACTGGTAGGGCCACAGGATCCAAACATAGAAGGGTCTAGGACCCACCACTTGTCACAGTGGCCTGGAACTTCTTATATCTATAGGAGGAATTGTTAAAAAATACTTGAGCGTGAAAGTTATGACCAACCTAGATAGCATATTCAAAAACAGAGACATTACTTTGCCAACAAAGTTTCGTCTAGTCAAGGCTATGGTTTTTCCTGTGGTCATGTATGGATGTGAGAGTTGGACTGTGAAGAAAGCTGAGCGCTGAAGAATTGATGCTTTTGAACTGTGGTATTGGAGAAGACTCTGGAGAGTCCCTTGGACTGCAAGGAGATCCAACCAGTCCATTCTGAAGGAGATCAGCTCTGGGATTTCTTTGGAAGGAATGATGCTAAAGCTGAAACTCCAGTACTTTGGCCACCTCATGCGAAGAGTTGACTCATTGGAAAAGACTCTGATGCTGGGAGGGATTGGGGGCAGGAGGAGAAGGGGAGGACAGAGGATGAGATGGCTGGATGGCATCACCGACTCGATGGTCGTGAGTCTGGGTGAACTTTGGAAGTTGGTGATGGACAGGGAGGCCTGGCGTGCTTCAATTCATGGGGTCGCAAAGAGTCAGACACGACTAAGCGACTGAACTGAACTGAACTGAATTGAACCAAAGCAATCATGAGAAAGAACAAGGCTGGAAGCATTACACTCCCTGATTTCAAACTGTATTACAAAGCTATAGGAATCAAAACAGTATGGTATTGGCATAAAAGCAGACACACAGATCAGATCAACAGAACAGAATAGAGAGTCCTGAAATAAACCAACGCATACATGGTCAATTAATTTACAACAAAGTAGGCAAGAATCCAATATTTTGCCACCTGATGCAAAGAGCCAGCTCATTGGAAAAGACCCTGATGCTGGGAAAGATTGAAGGCAAAAGGAGAAGAGGGCAGTGGAGGATGAGATGGTTGGATAGCATCATCAACTCAATGGACATGAATTTGAGCAAACTCCTGGAGATAGTGGAGGACAGAGGAGTCCGGCATACTACAGTCCTTGGGGTTGCAAAAAGTTGGACATGACTTAGTGACTGAACAACAAGAGAAGCCAAGAATATACAATGGGGAAAAAGATAGTTTCTTCAATAAATAGTTTCTTCCTGCCATCAGGAAAACTGGAGAGCTACATATAAAAGAATGAAATTGGACTCGTATGTTACACCATACACAAAAATCAACTTAAATGGATTAAAGATTTGAATGTAACATCTGAAATCATAAAACTCCTAGAAGAAACATAGGTGATAAGTTCCTTGACATTAGTCTTGGTGATAATTTTTTGGACTGTACACCAAAAGCAAAGGAAACAAAAGCAAAAATAAATAATGGGGTTACACCAGCTGAAAAGCTTCTACAAAGTGAAGGAAACCATTAACAAAATGAAAAAGCAATATAGAGAATGGGAGAAAATATTTGCAAATCATGTATCTGATAAGAGGATAATATCCAAGATATATAAAGAACACAAAACTCAACAGCAAAACCCAAAACAATTCAATTAAAAGATGGCAGAGGATCTAGGTAGACAATTTTCCAAAGAAAAGGTTTTTCCAAAGACTGCCAACAGTTATACGAAAAGATGCTCAACACCATTAATCAAGGAAATGCAAATGAAAACCACAATATCACCTCACACCTGTTAAAATGGCTATCATCAAAAAGATAAGAAATAACCAACGTTGATGAGGATGTGGAGAAAAGGGAACCCTGCTGCACTGTTGGTGGGGATGGGCAGCCACTATGACGAACAATATGGAGGTTCCTTAAAAAATTAAAAAAAGAACCTCTACATGATTCAGCAATTCTACTTCTGGGAATTTATTTGGAGAAAACGAAAACACTAATTCAAAAATATAAATGTGCAGCTCCATGTTCATTGCTTCACATATTTATAATAGCCTTATAATAGCCATTATTACAATAGCCAAGATATTGAAGCATCCTAAATGTCTATCAGCATTTAATGGATAAAGAAAATGTGCTATATATAAACAATGGAATATTATTCAGCCATAAAAAGAAAGAAATCTTACCATTTGTGGCAACATGGACATGCCTAGAGGGAATTATGCTAAGTGAAATAAAGAAAAAGACAAAGAGAAAGACAAGAACCATGATCTCACGTATATGTGGAATCTGAAAAAAAACAAAACTGAGCTTATAGACACAGAGAACAGATTGGTATTGCCAGAGTCAGGGGATGAGTGGTGGGGGGAAAGGTGAGGGGAGTCAAGAAGTACAGGCTTCCAGTTATAATATGAGCAAGTCATTAGGATGTAATGTACAGCATGGTGACTATAATCAATAATACTGGATTGCATATCTGAAAGTTGCTAAGAGAGTAGATCTTAAAAGTTCTCATCACACACAAAATTTTTGTACCTATGTATGGTAATGGATGTTAACTAAACTTATGATTTTACAATATATACAAATATGGAATCATTATACTGTACACCTGAAACCAATATGCTACATGTCAATTACACCTCAAAAACATTTTTTTAAGACGGAAGTATATGGGACTTCCCTGGTGGCTCAGTGGGTAAGACTCCGAACTCCCAAAGCAGGGGTCCCCAGGTTTGATCCTTGGTCGGGGAACTAGATTCTGCCTGCTGCAACTAAAGATCCTGCAGGCTGCAAGTAAGAGTTCACATTACGCAACTAGGAAGTCCACACGCCACAGCGAGGGTCCCACAGACCACAACTGAGACCCAGTGCAGCCAAAACAAACAAACGTTTTAGAAAAAGGAAGTGTATGAAAAAATACATGAGTGTGTTATGGACCCAAATGTGCCCCCCCAAATCCCTAAATTGAAGTCCTAATCTCCACTACCTCAGAAGTGACCATATTTAGAGACAGGGTTTCTAAAAATGTAATAGGATTAAATGAAGTCATTGAGGCAGGCTCTAATCCAATACGACTGGCATCCTCATAAGAAATCAAGACACAAACACACACACCCACAGACGAGCATGTAAAGACACAGCCAGTAGCCAGCCATCTGCAAGGCAAGGAGAGGGGCCTCAAGAAACCAAACCTATCAATATCATGATCTTGACTTTCTAGTCTCCAGAATTGTGAGAATATAAATTTCTGCTGTTGATGCCACCCAGTCTGTGACCCGTTTCTCTTGGGTTTCCCTCATTGGCAGAGGGGTTCTTTGACACTAGCACCACCTGGGTAGCCCTAGCAAACTAACAAAGAATGAAAAAGAGAATAATACGGCAGTACCTAAAGCAGATCATAGTGGTCAGAGCATTTTTTTTGTACAGAAGAGTTTTAAGCATATTTCTATCCCCAAAGACAAGATATGGTACAGTAGGTCAAGAATCCCCAACCCAGGGTGTTTTGTGTATTAGCTCATTGCTTCACTGCTTCTGGTTCTTGACATGGCAAGAAATTTGCCGTATCAATCTATGTCAACGCAGTAAGCATTTGTTCATCAAGGGAAAGTAGTACTTTTAATCTTAATAAATCAGTCCAATCAAAGAACCAAAGTACCCTTGAAGTGGTAGATAGGAACTAATGGCCTTGTTCCTTAAAGAAATATTTAAATAACCAAATCAATTTTAGTAAGAGTTAGTTAACTAAGCATGTCACTACTTTTATAACTAGAATAATGAGACTTAGTTGTGTTGACTGAACATTCCACTAATTCTATAATTCTGACTTTTTTCAGACTTTTGGTTCATTTCCTGTTGAATGAGAAAGATTTTTTACTTTAATATTTAGCCAATACTATTTTAATTTTATTTTTCTGGGGTTAAGTAGATTCTATCCATGCAGCAGCATATGGCTAATTTTCATAAACGGGCCACAATAGAATCCACCCTCAATAAAGCTTAGTTCAGATTCATAGACCAAAAAAAAAATCACTTTCAAACAAACTAAGAATTCAAATATACATAGGATATTAGGACTCCCCAGAAGTTCAATGATTTTCACTGTGGCTTTTATAAAACATAAAATTCAATTTACACTACTTTGTTTAAATTTGACTTCATTTTCTGTTTGTTTAGCTTTTAAATTATATAAAGTGTGGCAGATGGTTTTAATACTTTCAGCATGAGAACCCACACTTCCAGTGGCCTATGATATAGTCTGTTCATATGAAGAATTTTGTTATTTTTTATTTGCTATCATATATATAATAGTCTTACAGTACACATGCAAACAATGTATATTAACTTAATGCAAAATAAAATACCATATACAAACTGTGGAAAATTCTTCAAGAGATGGGAATACCAGACCACCTAACCTGCCTCCTGAGAAATCTGTGTGCAGGTCAAGAAGCAACAGTTAGAACTCGACATGGAACAACAGACTGGTTCCAAATCAGGAAAGGAGTTCGTCAAGGCTGTAAATTGTCACCCTGCTTATTTAACTTATATGCAGAGTACATCATCAGAAATGCAGAACTGGAGGAAGCGCAAGCTGGAATCAAGATTGCTCGGAGAGAAATATCAATAACCTTATATGCAGATGACACTACCCCTATGGCAGAAAGCGAAGAAGAACTAAAGAGCCTCTTGATGAAAGTGAAAGAGGAGAGTGAAAAAGTTGGCTTAAAGCTCAACATTCAGAAAACTAAGATCATGGCATCCGGTCCCATCACTTCATGGCAAATAGATGGGGAAACAGTGGAAACAGTGACAGACTTTATTTTGGGGGCTCCAAAATCACTGCGGATGGTGACTGCAGCCATGAAATTAAAAGACACTTGCTCCTTGGAAGGAAAGTTATGACCAACCTAGATAGCATATTAAAAAGCAGAGACATTACTTTGCCAACAAAGGTCCATCTAGTCAAGGCTATGGTTTTTCCAGTAGTCAAGTATGGATGTGAGAGTTGGACTATAAAGAAAGCTGAGAGCCAAAGAACTGATACTTTTGAACTGTGGTGTTGGAGAAGACTCTTGAGAGTCCCTTGGACAGAAAGGAGATCCAACCAGTCCATCCTAAAGGAAATCGATCCTGAATATTCATTGAAAGGACTGATGCTGAAACTGAAACTCCAATATTTTGGCCACCTGATTAGAAGAACTGACTCCTTGGAAAAGACCCTGATGCTGGGAAAGACTGAAGGCAGGAGGAGAAGGGGATGACAGAGGATGAGATGGTTGGATGGCATCACTGACTCAATGGACATGAGTTTGGATAAACTCCAGGAGTTGATGAAGGACAGGGAAGCCTGGCATGCTGCAGTCCATGGGGTCACAAAGAGTTGGGCACGACTCAGTGACTTGAACTGAACTGAAGAGTTGGGTGTTAGGATAACTTACAGAACTAAGACAAAAACCATTTACTCAGCATAAACTTAGTTATACAACACTGAAGTCAATTCAATTAGTCAATTCAATTCAAAACTCTCCATATCAGGTCTATGAAGGTCATATAAACTAAAAAATTTTAATCTATCATATTTATTAGATTCCTTATTGAGGCCAGCAGGAAGGGCTTTGAGAGAGAAGGAAAAATAAATGGGAAAATGCTAAATATTTTAATAGCATTTACTGCTCAGATATATTTTATGTCACAGAGTATTTTAAATTTTGTTAAACCAGCTACAGAAATGGAGGGTAAGTGCTTTCTTCTCTATACAAGAGTTTTTCCAGTATAGGAATCCCACCAAATAACTGAGGGGCAGTTGAACACAATCAAAATTGGTTTTTATAACCTGTCAGGAGTTTCCGATTCATTTCTTCAATAGTCTCCTTTTTCACCATATTCTGCTTTGAATGGGGTTTGACTGGAGGTCAGGTGATAGGAAGAAGTTCTTATAGGAATGTCTCTCCACTCAAACATAAATACTGTCCAAGGACCGTGCAGACAAAATTATATTTCTTTGCTATTGTTATGTTAGGGAACCATTGGAAACCACCCACCCTGCCCAGGCAGGGTAATAACCACTGAAAGTATCTCACAAGAGGTTCCCATAAGGAATGGATAAGCTATGGCCAGCTAGAAGAATTTGGGAGGGGCCCAAAGGAAGGAGGAGATGTCAGCTCCTATTCCGTCCTGCCAGGCTCCCAGATTCCTTGTACTGGAATCCATCTTGGCTGAGAGATTCGCATGACACCAGGGAAGACCCCAAGTCAGACCAAATATGAGACAAGCAAGATGACTGGCTAGAGATAACCCAGAAACTAAAACCTTTACCATAAACTCTGAGACTGAGAGCCACGTGGCAGAGCAATTCTCCCGGGTTCCCTTACCCTGCTGCTCTCTGTCCAGGCGCCCCTTCCCAATAAAGTCTCTGGCTTTGTGTCTCCTCAGATGATTCATTTCTGAGTTTTAGACAAGAGCCCACTCTTGGGCCCTGGAAGGAGTCCCCCTTCCTGCAACCACGTGATTTATAATTTTATCCTCCACCCCTGCCTGACTCTCTCACACGCGTCATTTATCCTACGGTGCCGGAGTCTGTGTCAGCCCCCAGACCACCAACCTCCTCCCATAATGTTTTCTCCATGCTCCACTACAATCCAGGAGACCATTCCCTCAGAGTCTTTTGCTTTGTCTTTCCATTCCAAAGCCCGTTTTTGCTTTCTTGCTTCTCATTACAGGTATTCCCTCTATGAACAAGGAGGCCGGCACTTTGCATTTCAAAGCTCTCTTGGATCTGAGCTCATCTCCAACCTGGAGACGCCCAAAGGAACAGCTCCAACTCTAGATCAGCACGAGGGAACAGACTGTCCTACTGGGAAAAACACGCGAGTTCCAGTTCCAGTTGTTTTTATTTTAATTATGAGGTCACAGGCAAGTCACTCAACTTCTGGGAACCCTGGTCTGCCAACTTAACAGGATGGTTGTACAACTTAATAGGGTGGTTGTAAGGATTAAGAGATCTATTTACACCAACTGTTATCTCTAATATTTGTTCATGCATAACCCATTTTTGACACTTTTCTTAAAAAAAAAGCCTGACCTCCCTTGGTGGATTTTGTATCCTTTGAGTATAAGAACTATGACCAATTTTCTTTGAATAGTTAGTATCTATCGTCTGACAATTGCTGTCTATGTCAATGATATTTTCCAAATGAAAAACTGAACTAATTAAATGCAATAGTTTTTGTGGATTTCCCAGGTTGTGCTACTGGTGAGGAATCCATTTGCCAACGTAGGATATGTGAGAGACACAGGTTCTGTCCCTGGGTCGGGAAGATCCTCTGGAGGAAGACATGGCAACCCACTCTAGTATTCTTGCCTGGAAAATTCCATGGGCAGAGGAGCCTGGTGGGCTACAGCCCATGGGGCCATAAAGACTGAGCAACTGAGCAAAACAACACTGCACAACAAAGTGTGTGCTCGTAATGTTCCAATATTAAACAAGCTGCAGATACAACGTGCTGGTTTCTTTCATTCACTAATTAAACTAAATTTTGGAGACCTTGCTCTGTGCCAGGCATCCACACTAGGCAAAGACAGTGGAAGATGCCTCTCATCAAATGTCGCAACTCTCACTACTGGAGAGCTTCTTACCAACAGCCCACCAAAGAGTTACTGTTACTGGAGCATGAAGAATGAAGGGACAGTAAAACATATGAGCAGCCAGAAAGAATTTCACTTTGATTTTATGACAGATCTGACTCTGAGAAATGCAAGAAACACTCTACCTTTAGAATTTAGTGAATGATTGCATCGTACCCAAGTGTACCATCTCTTCTCTTCCTGTCTTCTCTTTTACTTTCTCATGGATAAATTCAAATTTTTTAATGTTTTATCTTTTCTAAGGGATCACATCAAATCAAGAGCATCAAATATGTCTTGAGTCCTTAATGTGCTCATAGCATCACTTTTTTCAAATGAGAGGAGAATTTGGTCTTTGGACCTTCTTCAATGATAATGAGCAAATAGGATTCTTTCTTTAGAAAATGTTGATTTCACACTGAATAGGGCCAGTTATACAATTTAATTTCTGCAAAATTTATTAAAATTCTATCATATCCTGGGCCAGCTCGCTAAGTTCTCATGTACATAGCAAATCGATTTAAATATCTCTGCCACCCTCAAGGAGCTTAAATTCAGTGTAAGAGGTAAGACATGCGTACAAAATATTCAGTCATAACTGCGGAAAGCATATCATAAGGAAGGAGTTAATTTATACATTGTCAAATATTCAGAGAGAAATTGCTGTTATTGTAAATGGATCATAATGACAGCCTCCTAAGGTGTTAAAATTGCCTCTACAGCCTTGAAATAATTAACAAAATATCTCCAGTGGAAAAATAAGTCATTTCCTAGTTATTACCCAAGCCTTCACTACTTAGATTCTGTGCATAATTTCAGAGGCTTTTGTGTAGTAACAATGATCCATCTTGTATTTTATGTAGTCTTTTCTGGGGAATCATTGTTTGTATCTCTAAATACAGTCCAAACAGGCTCAGGTTTTCAATGCAATATTAATGTTTCATGTGCATAGAAATGTTCTCATTTACCTGTCCTGGATGTTCTTATTCTAACACTTTAAACGCAGTTTGCAGCTAAGCTGATTGTTCCTCTTGTAGAGGACGATGGGCTAATAGCTCACGTAGAGTGGAGGCATAATAGCTAAACAGTTTTTATTTTAGCCTAGAGGATCACTGAGCTGCTTCTCTGGGATTTATGCCGTCATTTCAAACCCCAAGCTAAGAAAAGTGTGTACTGTCAGACTTGCTTTATCGTTTTTTCAAATGAAAGTTTAATCACCTTGACATTTACAGTACAGAGTGTCTGGGTGACAGCATTCACGGAGAATGCAGCAATCTCTTTCCAGAAGTAACTCTGAAAACGTGAAGAAGGGTGGCTGAGTGTCAAATCCAGACACCAAGTCTAAAAGCAGCCTTTCCAGGGCTGAGATATAACACAGGCTGCCCTCATGTTTTAGAGGGCGTGCTCCTTTCTTCACAGTATTTGTGAGTGCCATAGTGGAGAGAAAGGATTCTTTGTGCAAATAAGTTTGGGAAACACCTGAGCCCTAAACGAGAAAAAATGTTCAGAACATCTCACAACTTTTAGTACGTTGATGTGCTATTCAAAGTTCCGTAAGAGAAACACATATCATGCAGCTTTCTAGAACTCTTATGGTTATAAAAACTTACTTTTTCATGGAAGATCTTTAGGAACAAGTGTTTGGTGGAAGGTATTTTCTAGGTAATTTTCATCTTGAGTTCATCTGTAGCTACTGCTTTTTAATTGCATATTACTATGAGTATTCCCTGATGGCTCAGAGGGTAAAGAATCTGCCTGCAATGCAGGAGACACAGGAGATGTGGGTTCGACCCCTGAGTTGGGAAAATTCCCTGGAGTAGGATATGGCAACCCACTCCAGTATTCTTGCCTAAAAAATGCCATGGACAGAGGCACCTGGAGGGCTACAGTCCAAAGGGTTGCAAAGAGTTGGACGCAACTGAGTAACTAAGTACGCATGAGCATATATTATTTGTACAATAACAACAAAAAGAAAAGGTAGTATTCTATAAGATCAAAATTAAGTAAGCCAAAATATTTGTGTGAAAAGAGAACTATAAGAAAATACATTCACTATTCCTGGTGGTTGTCTTTGGGACAGATTATAAGTGATGGGTAATATTTACACTTCTTTCTACTCTAGATATTCTCCAAACTTCCTAACATGGGCAAGGGGAAAAAATACACTGAAAGTGTAAAAAAATAAAATTGCATACCTACATAACACATACTTTTTGCAGAGAAATTTTTTAAATAAGCATTTTACTTTATTCATTTTAGATACAGAAAAGTTGCAAAGATAGTATAGAGTTTTGTTTCCCCAGTTTCCCCCAATGTCAACATATTATGTCACCATGATACATTTGTCAAAACTAAGGAATTCACATTGGGAAAACACCATTAACTGGGTAAGCTATTTTAGCATCAAAGAAGTTTGCCTTGTCTGGAGTTGTTTCACCTTGCCATTGTCACAATGAAAATTCAGGGTTTTCTTTTTTCTTGCCTTATTTTCCTCATTAGAGTTTCTTGAAGTTTCTTTTAAACTTCCTTTCAAGAAGCCTCCATTTCAGAAGTTCATAGGCAAAAATCTAGGTAAATTCCTATTTTACAGAGTTTTCATGCACCAACACAGCTACACTAAATGAATTTACACTAAACAGATCAGTTATAAGATCTGATTTATCATAAAACACTGTTTGCTGCTGCTGCTGCTGCTGAGTCACTTCAGTCGTGTCCGACTCTGTGCGACCCCATGGACTGCACCACCAGGCTCCTCCACCCGTGGGATTTTCCAGGCAAGAGTACTGGAGTGGGGTGCCATTGCCTTTTCCGAAAAACACTGTTTACAGTTTACTAAATTAAATTGCTTGAACTCTATGATTCCACTTATATGAGGTAGAGAGAGTAGTCAAATTCACATAGACAGAAAGTAGAACAGGCACATCAGTCAAAATGGCCATCATAAAAAGTCTACAAAGAATAAATGCTGGTGAGGGTGTAGAAATGGGCACCCTTCTACACTGTTGGTGGGGATGTAAATTAGTGCAGCCACTATGGAGAACAGTATGGAGGTTGCTTAAAAAACTGAAAATAGAACTACCATATGACCCAACAGTCCCACTCCTGGGTATATATCCAGAGAAAGCTGATTCAAAAAGATACATGCACCCCAATGTTCATAATAGCACCATTACAATAGCCAGGACATGGAAGCAACCTAAGTGTCCCTTGGCAGATGAATGGATAAAGAAGAAGTGGCCTGTAACACACACACACACACACACTGGAATACCACTCGGCCATAATAAAGAATGAAACGACGCTATTGCAGCAACACAGGTGGACGTAGAGATGATCATAGTAAGGACAGCGAGTCCAAGACAAACATCATAGGGTGTTACTTACACGTGGGATCCGAAAAGAAAAGATACAAATGAACTTACTGACAAAACAGAAAGAGACCCACAGACATAGAAAATAAACTTATGCTTACCAAAAGGGAAGGGGGGTGAATAAATTAGGAGGATGGGATTAACATATACACACTACTATACATAAAACAGATAATCAACAAGGGCCTACTACATAGCAGAGGAAAGTATACTCAGTATCTTGTAATAACAATAATGAAAAATAACATAAAAAGAACATACATATTCATTCTATATCTATGTATCTGAATCACTATGCTGTACACCAACTAACGCAAAGCTAAATCAATTATATATTTAAAATGCTTCTAACAGGAGAATGGTGGCAGCCAGGGCATGGGCGAAGGGGGAGAGGGAGAGTTCTTTAATGGATATAGAGTTTTGATTCTGCAAAATGAGAAGGTTCTACAGTTTGGCTATATACCAATGTACATCTACTTAACACTACTGACTATAAACTTAAAAATGGCTAATGTGGTAATTTTTTACATTATCTATACTTTACCACAATTTTAAAAATTATATAATTTTCAATATAGTGCTTTAAATCTCACTAAATATAAAGATGGGCTTCCCAGGTGGCCCTAGTGGTAAAGAACCCACCGGCCAAAGCAGGAGACACAAGGCGTGGGTTTGGTCCCTAGGTTGGGAAGATCCCCTGGAGGAAGGCAGGTCAACCCACTAGAGTATTCTTGCCTGGAGAATCCCATGGGCAGAGGAGCCTGGTGGGCTACAGTTCAGAGTCACAAAGAGTTGGACACGGATGAAGCAACTTAGCACGCAGGCATGCAAATATAAAGACAAAACACAGAACTGACTGTTCCAAACTATCTAGGAAAATAGATTGTTGGAGAAAAAATATTCTTGTTCACTAGAATGGAAATCTGGACTAGTTTTCTTAATCAAGGTAGCAACTAACAGTACAAGTATCTGGTGCTCTGGTGAAACTTTTCAAAACTGTATGGATCTTAAAAGGCACTTTACATTTTCAAATTAGCCTATTGCCTCAAATATACATATACAAGTTCTTATTGATCATACTTTGAAACTATATTGATTGCATATTTTAAAAATTAATTTTTATTACTATGAGTTGAGAAATTTATCCCTCAATTTTAACTTCTAATTCTCCAAACTGCTAGTATCATTACTATTATAATATCCTATTGATTTCTGACTAGACTTACAGAAACATCTATTATCTTTTTGGAAAAGGATGTGACTCAGGGAAAATAAGTGTCTGTACGTCTTTCTTCCCTAGCTCTGTTCTAGAGTACCATTTAACTTTTTGGTTCTTTATTGACTTCCCTGGTGACTCAGCAGTAAAGTATCTGCCTGCAATGTAGGAGACTCCAGATAAGCGGTTCGATCCCTGGGCCAGGAAGATCCCCTGGAGAAGGAAATGGCAACCTAATCCAGTACTCTTGCCTGGACCATCCTATGGACAGAGGAGCCTGGTAGGCTACAGTTTACAGAGTCACAAAAGAGTCAGACATAACTCAGTAACTAAATAACAACAACAATATGTAGTATTTATTAAAATCACAACTCTTTCAGGAATTTGTGGGCATGCATAAACAAAACTGCACACAGTACTTAATAACCTCAGCAGAATTTTCAAAAGCAAGATGTGGACAACAACACAGAACACCTCCCATGCAGAGCTGCCTGCTCCCCTGGGCAGCTACACCCAAAAAACAGCTATGGGCCATGCAATCAATGAAAGAGATGAGAAACATTAATATTCCTGCCACACAACCCGATGCATCACTATGAAATGAGACTATATTCATTGTATAAATATAGAATGGTAAGTACCCACTGTGAGGGGGTAATTGACGAGGGAGTTACAGTAACTCTAGGTGAGGAACTTGCAGGCATACCTGCCACTCATCTTTCTTATCACCTGGAATAGAGTTTTAGGAGCTATTTGTGTGATTGAAGGAGGAAGCCCAGGGAACTGTTATCCGGTCAGCATTTCAGGAACACGGAGAAACTCCAAGGCAGGGTGATGAGAGAATATGCACCTTGGACCAGGGAAAGGAATGGAAATCATCCTTGGAGAGAACAAACATGTCTTTCTTCATAATCAGAAAGATGTCTGTGGTGAGCTCCCAGTTAATTAGAAATGTCTCGAGTACTAAAAGGATGGATGATTGATGTCTGGATTTCACCTAATTCCTACTTTCTCACGTCAAGCTGAAGCACGTGGAGGGCTGGTGAGGAGGCTGCCTAAAGACTTCAATAGGGAGACAGAACACCCTCTGAGTTCCTGTCTATCATTGCACCCCTGAATCTCCAGGAAATCTACCTAGAAAGAGGGTGCCATACAGATGAGAAGGGAGGAAGGAACACTGATGTCAGTTCTACACCCCTCAGTTTTTAAAAATGCTGATGATACCATGCAGAGGCTTCATCAGGATAATGCAAAGAGAAGTCCGTGAAGAAGGCAGGAAAAGGAGCCCTGTTTGCAGGCTAGGAAAGGACAAGAAGTAAGGATTATGAAAGCTGTTGGAGGTTTGTTAAAGCTTTCAACACCCTCATGTCCACTGCTTTTGTTCCCTTCTCTGTTTCATACAGCATTTAGTAGCAAAACCCTAAAATAAAAGGGTGTGTGGCCCTTTAATTCTAGGTCAAACAGAAGCCAGAAAACCAAGGAGACTGTATCCTAATTACATATACAGTCTTGCAAGTGAGAGAACCCAGAAAGGAGGAGAACGGAGACCTGAGATGAATGAGAGGCTGTGGGAAAGCCTGCCTGGGACCGAGCAGCGTGCCCAGCCATCCCAAAAGAGATCCGTAGAGGCTCTGGCTGTCAAAATGACAGATTCGAACTTATGTATTTCTTATTCTTTCAGTTGAACCGCTATGATGAGACTATAATTGAATCATGTCTACTGGATATCCAGATGTTACAGCACAACTTAGTAAGCTGAACTATGAAATGAAACACAAAAGCATCTTTTAGAGTTCCAACGTAAAACAAAAACAGTGGGAAATCCCAAGTCTAGTTATTCCAGCATGTGTATGTTTTTTTCCCTCCCCCTTTAACAGTGAATCATCTGAATTAAGAGTTGTCCCTAGAGAAGTTTTAAAAAATACCTAATTAATTCTAGAAAACTCCATGAAATGTGTCATCTGGACTCAAAATTTCACAGCACCCGGGCAGCATTCCTTTCTCCCAGGCACCCTTGTTTCCATGTCGGTAGTGACATGAAGTCAAGAGTCATCATTCTTTTCTTCTTTTTATACAGTCCAACATTTTCCTGCTTCATGGCTTCCTGCCAAGACAGCTTTTTATCCCGGTTCTTCCACTGTGCTATATGAAGGGTCTGTCTCCATGGGCAGTTCTGGAACACCTCATGTTCCCTCCTGCTGTAGGTTCAGACCCTTTACTATACCAATTCCCAAGTCCTCAACTGTGGCTCACAAAACTTTCCAGCACAGAAATCACCTGGGGATCTTGTTAAAATACTGCCCCTGGTTTTCCATTTTTAAACTAGCTTGCCAATGAATGGGTCAATCGTAGATGATTCTCAACTACTTTAACAAGTCCTGCTTTATTTCTCCCTTCCTTGCCTCCCTGACAGATCCTCCCCACACTGGTTTCTTCCTCAGGCTCCAGAGCAGTCTGAAAGTGAAGCAAAAAGTGAAAGTGCTGGTCGCTCAGTCATGTCCAACTCTGAGACCCTATGGACTGAAACCTGCCAGGCGCCTCTGTCCATGGGATTCTCCAGGCAAGAACAGTGGAGTGGACTATAGTGTGCTCCTCCAGGGGATCTTCCTGACCCACTAAAGTAGTCTAGTGACCTCTGATTTACCCTGAATAGTTCTTTATGCACTTTCTAAATTTTACATGTTTATATCTCAATTCTATGCTCTACTGAACATTCTTAAAAGGAATCTCATGTCTTACAGGATAGTATGGTAGTGTACTTGTTGTTTAGTTATTAAGCCGTATCCAACTCTTTTGCAACCCTATGGACTGTAGCTCACCAGGCTCCTCTTCTCCATAGGATTTTCCAGGCAACAATCCTGGAGTGGGCTGCCACTTCCCTCTCCAGGGGACCTTCCTGACCCAGGGTCAAATCCAAGTCTACAGTATTGGCAGGTGGATTCTTTACTGCTGATACGCCAGGGAAGCACAGTAGTATATAATAAGCATTAAATAATATTATTAATAGCATGAGCTGCCCATGGAACAAAGGGCCTTTCATGGCAAAAGGATGTAATTATTTATAGGCTTGAAGATGACTGGAGAAAGTGGCCTGGGGAGAAAGCAAAAGCATTAAATAAAGGAAGCACTGATAAACAGGCAGGGCTGCAGCCTCCTTCCTTGGGGCCACAGCAGGTATGGAAACATGGAGGCCACGTACATGCAGCATGGGGGCCCACAGAGCCAGGCATCCCAGGGGCTGGCTCTGCTCTTCCTAGCTATGTTATCTACGTGTGTCCTTTCTCTAGAAAGTGTTAGTCACTCAGTTGTGTCCGCCCCTGCAACCCCATGGACTGTAGCCCCCTAGGCTCCTTTGTCCGTGGGATTCTCCAGTAAGAATACTGGAGTGGGTTGCCATTCCCTTCTCCAGGGGATCTTCCCAACCTAGGGATGGAACCCAGGTCTCCAGCATTGCAGGAACATTCTTTACCCTCTGAGCCACCAGGGAAGCCTCTAGATTCTAGCATACCCAATTATAAAAGAGAATTTTACTGTATGATCTCTAAAACCTCTGCTGATGCTACAGAGTCTGGGAACTTACTCACATCTGGAAAGGATACCAGAAAGACTGGCATTGCAAGAAGGAAGTATTTCCAGGCTGTAAAAATTGTCAGTACCTTTGTTCTCAGCTTTCTTTTCCTAATTTCAAATTATTTCTTCATTTTAAAATGTTTTATATATTTTATCCACTGTTTTAAACTCATTCATAAAGGACAGGCAGCGTCATTTGATGTTATATATAGTTTTTTCTGAGAATTTTGAGCACACTGGTATTCCTTTCTGCCACTTCTTGTGAGAAGTGTTTTCTTTGAAGCTTTTTTGCATCTGAGAATCTCCCTGAGATATTCTGTTTTATTATTGTCTTTTTTTTTCACCAATATCATCCATAAAACCATTTTCTACTTCATCTCCGAATTTATTTTTCTTTTCCACTGCTCTGTAAAATGTTCATTTCATAATACAACCACATTATACAAGTCCCCGGGTTCCTCCTAAAATAATGTGTGTAGTTTTACAACTAAGGTTTTTGTAAGTTAATTACTATCATTAGCCTAGTTGATACATAAGAACCACATAAGTATCTTTACTTTTACAATAGAAATGATAATAGGCAAGATTACTTTTCAATTTTTACTTGTAATTTCTACTACAAGTATTTAAGAATTGCATCTCTGTTTACCTTTTGTAACATAATACATTTTAAGGTTTAATTTTGCTTGATGTTAAATATTATCACTTTTTTATTAAGGCAAAAGTCACAAAAGTTAAATAAAAATTTTAAAGGAAAAATATTCATCATTCCTTCCATTTACCACAGAAGCTTTCATTCATGTATGTAATTGACATGCATATTTTAACAAGACTGCATCCACAGCATAATGCCATTTTTTCATGTTTTTTATAACATAAACACTGTCTCATAATCATTATAATTTTTAATGGAAAAATAATGTTTCATTGCATTTGTGTGACTTATTTGTTTCTTGTTGCACATTTCAGTTCAGTTACTCAGTCGTGTCCGACTCTTTGTGACCCCATGAGTTGCAGCACGCCAGGCCTCCCTGTCCATCACCAACTCCCAGAGTTCACTGAAACTCATGTCCATCGAGTTGGTGATGCCATCCAGCCATCTCATCCTCTGTCGTCCCCTTCTTTCCTGCCCCCAATCCCTCTCAGCATCAGAGTCTTTTCCAGTGAGTCAACTCTTCGCATGAGGTGGCTAAAGTATTGGAGTTTCAGCTTTAGCATCAGTCCTTCCAAAGAACACCCAGGACTGGTCTCCTTTAGAATGAACTGGTTGGATCTCCGTGCAGTCCAAGGGACTCTCAAGAGTCTTCTCCAACACCATAGTTCAAAAGCATCAATTCTTCGGTGCTCAGCTTTCTTCACAGTCCAACTCTCACATCCATACATGACCATTGGAAAAACCATAGCCTTGACTAGACGGACCTTTGCTGGCAAAGTAATGTCTCTGCTTTTGAATATGCTATCTAGGTTGGACATAAGTTTCCTTCCAAGGAGTAAGCGTCTTTGAATTTCATGGCTGCAATCACCATCTGCAGTGATTTTGGAGCCCCCAAAAATAAAAGTTTACACTGTTTCCACTGTTTCCCTATCTAGTTCCCATGAAGTGATGGGACCAGATGCCATGATCTTAATTTTCTGAATGTTGAGCTTTAAGCCAACTTTTTCACTCTCCTCTTTCACTTTCATCAAGAGGCTTTTGAGTTCCTCTTCACTTTCTGCCATAAGGGTGGTGTCATCTGCATATCTGAGGTTATTGATATTTCTCCCGGCAATCTTGATTCCAGCGTGTGCTTCTTCCAGCCCAGCATTTCTCATGATGTACTCTGCATATAAGTTAAATAAGCAGGGTGACAATATACAGCCTTGAGGTACTCCTTTCCCTATTTGGAACCAGTCTGTTGTTCCATGTCCAGTTCTAACTGTTGCTTCCTGACCTGCATATAGGTTTCTCAAGAGGCAGGTCAGGTGGTCTGGTATTCCCATCTCTTTCAGAATTTTTCACAGTTTATTGTGATCCACACAGTCAAAGGCTTTGGCATAGTCAATAAAGCAGAAATAGGTTTGTTATATTTTTATTATTTTTTGATACTTCTACTATCTTTATGCAAACAGCATTTTATTATAAGATGTCCTCAGAAATAGTATAACTGAGTCAAAAGATAGGAATATTGGGGAAGCTTCTTATACAAATTATTATATTGCTTTCCAAAATGGGTTGTATAAATTTACCTTCCCACCTTCAGTACTGGTTAGACACAGCCTTACCCTGAGGAGTTATTTATGTTTTAAAAGATATTGGTCAAATATATATACCATAAAAAATGGTTAAAGGAGTAAATTTTAAATGTACAATGCAGTGGCATTAGTGAAAGTCACTCAGTCATGTCCAACACTCTGCGATCCCAAGGACTATACAGTCCTTGGATTTATCCAGGCCAGAATACTGGAATGGGTAGCCATTCCTTTCTCCAGGGAACCTTCCCAACCCAGGGATCAAACCCAGGTCTCCTGCATTAAAGGCGGATTCTTTACCAGCTGAGCCACAAGGGAAGCCCAAGAATACTGGAGTGGGTAGACTTTCCCTCTCCAGGGGACCTTCACAACCCAGGAATCTAACCCAGGTCTCCTGCATTACAGGTAGATTCTTTATCAGCTGAGCTACCAGGGAAGCCTGGCAGTGGTATTAAGTATGTTCAAATTGTTGTGCAACCATCACCACTATCACCTCCAGAACTTTTTCATCACCCCACACAGAAACACTGCAGCCATGGAACAACAGTTTCCCATTCCTCTGTCCTTTCAGCCTCTGGTAATCTGTATTCTACTTTCCAGTCTCTGAGACCTATTCTAGGTACCTTATGTAAGTGAAGTCATTAAATATTTGTTCTTTTGTGTTTGGCTAATTTCACTTACCAAAATGTTTTCAAGGTTCTTCCCTGTTTTAGCGTGTGTCAGAATTTCATTCATTTTCAAGGGTGAATGATATTCCATGATAATTTACACACCACATTCTGTTTATCCACTCATCTGTGAATGGACATTCGTGCTGCTTCCACCATTTGACTACTGTGAATAATGATTGCTGTGAATACCAGAGAGCAAACATCTGAGTCGCTAGTTTCAATTATTTTGAATGTACCCTGAAAAGTAGAATTGGTGGATCACATGGCCAGCAATTTTGTGCTTAAGTTTTGAGGAATGCTATTGTTCTACTGGTTTAAAAAGTTCTTTGTTTTGCTTTACTTGGTGTAAGTTTCATTTTTATAAGGTTTGAATAGTTCATTCCCCTATGGTGCTTTATATTGAATCTTCTATGAATGATCAGTTTAGTCCTCTGCCCATTTTTGATTGAATTTTTTTCTCACTGCTTTTCTAAAATATCGGAATGAGCCCCATGGTGGACATTTGCTCCTTTTGCCTGCTGAGAATCCTTCCCTTATATACCTCAATTTCCTTTGGGAACTACCCCTTCTCCACTGTGGGCTACTTTTGGGGTGGGGGGCATCAAGCATGTCCCCATGCCCTGGCCAGTTAGATGCTCCCAGCAATTTGAATTGTAAAAATAAGAATAGAAAACAATGAAAGCTACATTACGAAGCTCGTAACTTTCTGAAAAAGATGGGCCAACATCAGAGTTTCTTTTATCCATATTTATTTATATACTTTCCCTGGTCTCATTCATATGATATCTGATTTTTTTTTCCAGTGTTTAGTTTTTTTATTTCTGGCTGTGCTGGGTGTTCATTGCTGTGGGGGCTCTTCTCTAGTTGCAGCAAGGGAGGGGCTACTCTCCAGCCATGCACAGGCTTCTCACTGCAGGGGCTTGTTGCAGAGCACCAGCTCTAGGAAGCGTGGGCTTCAGTCGTTGAGGCACACGGGCTCAGTAGTTACAGTTCCCGGGCCCTAGAACACAGGCGCAATAGTTGTAGTGCACAGGCCTAGCTGCTCCCTGGCATGTGGTATCTTCTGTGTCTATGTGTGTGTGTACACACACGCACTCAGTCACTCAGTCATGTCCAATTTTTTTGTGACCCTTTGGACTGTAGCCCACCAGGCTCCTCTGTCCATGGGATTCTCCAGGCAAGAACACGAGTGCATTTGCCGTTTCCTCCTCCAGGGGATCTTCCTGACCCAGGGATCAAGCCCATATCTCTGGCAGCTCCTTCACTGCAGGCAGATTCTTTACCACTAAGACACCAGGGCAGCCTTCCAGCGTTTAGTTTTGCAAACAACATCACATAATTTAATTCCAACAAATGTCTTCTTTAAAAAATTGTTAGAATCTGCTTCTATTGTTTATAATAAGACTTGATAGAATATTTATCTATATTATGATCTATATTTTAATATATATCTTAATCTATATACTATATAGATATGATCCTTAGTCAAATTTTATGAAATATTTTTCCAAGTTCATTGACTTCTCTTAAATGTTAGTTTTATTTCTTTTCTACTGCTTAGTAACTTTCAATTTTGTAAAATTTCATAGAATTAAGCCTTTGAATCTTACTGTAACTTGCTAAAAATTCCTTTAAAGCTAAAAAACTAGCTTCCCTCTAGTCAATAACTAATTTTTTCCACTTTCTGTTTTGATTATAGTTAAATGGTTCTAACTTATGCCCAATTTTCTGTCATTCCTAAATATGTTACTTTTTCACATTTCCTAGTAGCAAGTGACTTTAGATTTATTAATATATTTTTATGTAGTTACAGCTTTGCAGGCTCTGAAAGTGTTTCATTTTGGGGTGTGATAGATACTTTCCACTTGTGGAGGAATCCATTCCAAAGCTCCAAAAGATGATGATGTTCTATAAAAATTTGACTTTAGGAAGGAAGGAAGCATGGGCAGAGCTACCGTTTGTTTCTCTTCCTAGCCTCATTTCTTTCTTTTTTTTTTTTTTTTCTTCTTTCTAGTGAAGTAAGGATGAGAATCATGTAGGAGGCAGGAGAGAGGCTCTGGATTGTAATCTGGGAAGGATGGAATGCCTGTTCTGGAAGGGTGTCCAAATCAGGAGCAAGGGCTGCCTGGGAGACTGTGGAATATGAGAGCATTAACTTTTGGTAAATTACATAAAAGTATTGGAGGCTCACCCGTGACCTACTAAGAGAGCCAACCCAAGAACCTAAAGCAGAGATGTAAAAATAGTAATAACAATAATACAGAAGTTTCTTATCACTTGACCTTTTATCCAGACGCTGAATATCTACAGCAGGTAACAGCAAAGTTGCTCTGTTGAAACCCAGCCCATCTGATCTCTTCCTATCCTGCAATGATTCCTGTAACACCACTGGAACTCCAGGGTTCTGCAAGACACGATTTGACAACGATTGTTTCAGAGGAAAAGAGACGTCATATATCATCACAATTTGTGTAGAGGAGAAAATGACTGACAGTAGCTTAAATAACACCTCTCTCTAAAGGGGTTTTCATTGGAATAGGGATCAAAAGGGCTGACACTTGATAGAGGAATTTCATAAATCAGAGTGAGTCGGACAACTGGCTGGGGAGGGAGGGAGGAATAGCACAGAATCTATTCAATTGTCCTAAAATCATGTTGTGTGTCCAGTCACCCACTTCCTGGATGAAGCGCTCACCACAGACAATTTATCATGAGTCATCGTCATCATATTTGACACTTTTTTCAGGAGCCCTCAGTGCACTATTCACACAAACTAATCCTAATCCTCCCAAAGAGGCCACCTCATGCATATACCTAATAATAAATATCCATTTGAAATGATTCCCAAGCCAGACTGGGAGAAGAGAGTAACATTACAATACAATGTATGGCAAAATAGAAAGAAGAATTTAAGATTTTCAGCAAGTCAATCAAACCAGGCTAAATATATTTAAAGGGAAAATGGCAAGTGGTGATTATTTAGTGTCTGAGAGCCTGACAGAGGGTTTTTGTTTGTGCTCTCAGCTGAAGAACTGAATGTTCCAGAATGTCACCAGAGAACAAAATGTCAGCTGGTGGAATTAATGGCGGATAAATTTAGAGCCGAGTGGAAGAAATGATTACTTTGTAACACATTTGAGCCAACCTATGAAACCTGCTGCCACTGGAGGTTATGGAGTTGAGCACTTCACTGGATTTAAAGCAGAATGAATAACTTTATGACTAATAAATGCCGGTTCCAGCTCTTCATGCTAAGATAAAAGGGGTGATCAAAGTGCATATTTGAGAGCACAGGCCAGTTGCTGCAGAGACAGAAGCAGGGGCCTTTCCCTTGCAAACAGTGACATGCAATTAACTGGACAGAACATGGGAAGCATTTTTACCCTCTGCTGCAGTCCATGGGGTGGCAAAGAATCAGACACGACTGAGTGACTTCGCTTTCACTTTTCACTTTCATGCATTGGAGAAGGAAATGGCAACCCACTCCAGTGTTCTTGCCTGGAAAATCCCAAGGATGGAGGAGCCTGGTGGGCTGCCGTCTACAGGGTCGCACAGAGTCAGACAGGACTGAAGCGACTTAGCAGCAGCAGCAGCAGAGGTAGGGAGGGGCTTCCCTGGTGGCTGCCAATGCAGGAGATGGGGAAAGTTCTATCACTGGGTCAGGAAGATCCCCTGGAGAAGGAAATGGCAATCCACTCCAGTATTCTTGCCTAGGAAATCCCATGGACAGAGGAGCCTGGTGGGCTACAGTCCATGGGGCCTCAAAAGAGTGGGACACAACTTAGCAACTAAACAGCAAGTAGTAGAGAGCGCCCCTCACCAAGGTGCTGTGCAGAGGGTCTGCTATGGAACTAAGTACGGAAGATGGTCAGCGAGTTCCTGTGCTGAGCTTTCACAGCTTGAGACCTACCCATAACCAACACGCCAACACACACAAGTCCAGACTTTTCTGTCTCTAGTTCCCTACTCTACCAGTCTCAAATCTTTTCATAATCAAGTTCCATACTGCTGACTATCATAGGTAGTGGGCCTCACCCTTTTCCACTACTGAAGTTTCTGTTTCCTGCTAGTCCATCCTGTGCTCTGATCTTCAACAAATGAAGATTCTCTATTTCTGAGCATCTCCTCACGACTCCTATGCTTTCTTCCATCCCAATGATGTGGGCTGGATCATAAAGAAATACGAAGAGTCCCTAAACACTTTCCTTCCACACAAGCATTCAAAAAATCTATGGGGCAGCAGTGGAGATTCAGATATAGAGAACAGACTTTTGGACACGGTAGGGGAGGGAGCAGTGAGATGATGTGAGAGAGTAACACTGGAACGTCTACATTACCATATGTGAAACAGAGAGCCAGTGGGCATTTGCTATATGCCACAAGGAACCCACAGTTCTGTGACAACCTAAAGAGCTGGGATGGGGAGGGAGTGGGGAGGGAGGTATAAGAGGGAGGAGACATATATATACCTATGGCTGATTCATGTTGATATATGGCAGAAACCATCGCAATATTGTAATTATCTTCTAATTAAAAATAAAAATTTTAAAAATGATAAAAAATCAAAGGTATATTACTCATAATGTTGGGTAATGTGTGTGCAGCACCCCAAGTACAAGAATATTTAACCTCCAGAAACAGAATTGACATTCTTTATTTTTACTAAATTAGAAGTGTATTGCAAAAAGCTAAACAGATATGAGGATATTTTGCATTATAGGCTAAATTCAAACTGAAGAGATTAATTTAAATATTTAGAATCCCAATTCTTCTCATTTGGAATTAGAAATCTAACTTTTTTTTTTTTTCCTGCACAAGATATAGTAGGTCTTGTATTTCTCTTTGAAATGGACAGTCTAGAATTAGGCCTTAAATCCCTTAATTGGGAACAATATTTAGTTTTATTCCATTTCATAATGGAGAACAGATGTACTCAAATGTAGTTACTTCCAAACATAGTTGGTTTTATATTTAGAGTAACTACTCTCAAGACATTTGAAGAAATCTATTTTTTCCAGAACCATCATATTTAACTTGCAGTATCCCATTATACTGCTATATGATTTTACTTGATAACTCTTTATTCATTCTATCAACATTAATCATGAGAGATAAAATGAACATTAGTTTATTCTCAAAATGTCTGAAGTAGAAAACCATGTTCAGAATTGAATTTTAAACTCTTGTAACTGGGAAATTTCTGTAATTTTCAATTCTGAAAACAGATTTTAATTTCAAGTGTGATAGATTAGAACTGTTTCTTTGGCAAGGAATAAACATAAGAATAAACATAAAACATAAGAATAAGCATAATAAACATAAGAATAAACATAAAACACAATAAACATAATCAAAATACATATTTTAAAATTATTTACAAGTTCCTTTACCTTTGCATTGAAAACTGCTTTTCACAGTTGCATTACTTACTTCATTTGGTTTTAAGACAGAACTCCCTTGAAATGGCTATTGTTTTTCTCAGTTCATTAAAATTCCTATCACACATTGCCTTTCTATGGTTTGTTCATAATGATGTCTGAAATTGCATTGTTTTGACAAAGACATACTTTGTATATTAAACATGTAAGTGTAGTCTCTAATTCAACAAAGAACTCTGCTCTCTCCTACTTTCTTGAATTATGTCACCCTCTCAGTCTCTCAGGGTTACAGTTCACAGAGTCACAAAGAGTTGGACATGACTGAAGCGACTTAGCATGCAGAGATACAGACACACAAAACATTTCTTACCTCCAGAAAGAAAAACAGTACAACAGTGAAGAACGTGAGAATTGACATTCCCCTCTGCATCCAACTCATAGAAGATGGGACTCCAATAAACTGGAGAGAGTGTGTCAGTCTAAAGAGAATGGCAATGACAAAGCTCCAGCTGATCTCTGCCTTACAGCATGGAACCCTGGTATTGTCAGAACTTCTGGATATTTCCATATAGGACAGAGATCCAGATTTTCACCCAAGTTTTAAACGTAGATAGCTGGCTAATTAAACTTTCAAGAGTACAATACATATTATTACATAAGCACTGCTGCTGTTGCTGCTGCTAAGTCGCTTCAGTTGTGTCCAACTCCATGCAACCCCATAGACGGCAGCCCACCAGGCTCTGCTGTCCCTGGGATTCTCCAGGCAAGAACACTGGAATGGGTTGCGATTTCCTTCTCCACTGCGTGAAAGGGAAAAGTGAAAGTGAAGTAGCTTAGTCGCGTCCAACTCGTAGCAACCCCATGGACTGCAGCCTACCAGGCTCCTCCATCCATGGGATTTTCTAGGCAAGAGTACTGGAGTGGCTTGCCATTGCCTTCTCCGTACATACGCACTAGAATGGCTATAATTCAAAATATAAACAAAAACAATTACTGGTGAGGATATGGGGAAATTAGAACACCTGAATCAGGACGTAAAATAGTATAGCTACTTTGGAAAACAATTTAGCAGTTTCTTAAAAAGTTAAACATAAAATTAACCTAAAAGCCAGTATTTCTATCCCTATGAATTTATCCAACAGAAAACATGTGTCCTTACAAAGCCATTTTTGCAGAAGTTTATATCAGAATTATTTGTAATAGCCCCAAACCAGAAACAACTCAAATATCCATCAACTGATGAATTAATAAACAGAATGTAGTATATTCATCTCATGGAATATTACTCAACCATAACAAAGAATGCAAGTCATTATGCTAAATGAAAGCAGCAATATGCAAAATACTATATGTTTCATGTCTCCATTTATATGAACCTTCCAGAGTAGAAAAAAATCTATACAAATAGAAAGTAGACCAGCAACTGCCTAAGACTTCAGGGAGTGGGGGAGCTGGAGGAAAATGGGGAATGATTGATAATGGGCTGGGAATTTCTTTGGGATGATTAAAACATTCTAAAATTGATTGTAGTGATCACTGAACAACTCTGAATATACTGAAAACCACTGACTTATATGCTTTAAATGGGTGAATAGTATGGTAAGTGAATCATATCTCATGACTTTTTTTTTTTTTTTTTTGAGGAAACGGGAAGCAAAGTTTTAAGACAGGAAACAAGAGGAACCAGAAAAGAATGGAAAAGGGTAAGAGTGAAACAGGAAACGGCATGAGCGACTGTGGCCTGGTGAGCAGAGGTCTGCGATTGGTGGAGTGAACGGCTGAGAGGTTCATGCCTAAGGCTACCCAGAGCTGAATGCTTGATGGATTTGGGGAAAGAATGCCAGGTAGCAGTTGGGAGCAGTGTCAGTACTGGCAGCCACTGTGACTAACCAGCACCTTTCTTGGTTCTCTGAATACATGATTGCCCAAAGAGAGGGAGGGAAACCCAATGCTTATGGAAATTGAATGTCACATTCTGGATACAAGCTGGATCTCAGTGTAGATGAAAACCTATTTAGACAAATACTGCAAGAAAGCTGGCTGAAGAGGGCACTATGATTGCTCATTGATATTTGTTCTTTGCTGCCTGTTTGTATAGTGGCCATGAGGTTGATGAAGACTGAACCCCAAGACTGTTGAGTTTTAGTCAATCAGAGTAAACCCATCTCCTTTGCCACAGTACAGACCTATCTCCCATAAATGTTCTGCTTTCTGCTATAACAGTTCTTGAAAAGTCACACCATTTTCAGGCAAGAATTTTGTTTTTCTATATATGAGACTTTTCCTTTTTATCCTAAAATAATCTAAACAATAGAAGTAATAGAAGTAATAAATAATGAAGGTAATGAATACTAAAAGTAATATTTTCAAGATTATGGTTTCAGAGAAACACATGCTCATCAATTTACTCAACACAAACATTTTTCTAGTCAGACAATATAATATGGGTCTAATTTGACTTGCATGCATTGTTTACATAAACGCCAGACAATCGACTTTGCTTATGTATGACAAATGAGAGGGATAACAGATTTACATCTTCAACAACCCTTAGTCTGTTGTGAATATTTGTTATTTCTATGTTTTAAAGCATTCTATTGCTTAGCTTTTAACTTTATCCTAAAAACACTTTCCCAATGGTATAACTTTTAAGTGCAATGGAGTGTAAGATCAATAGAGTCCCCGAAGTTTGAACAATTGATGAAAATTGTACAGAAAGAATTAAATAAATCCTTACTGAATCTTATTTTATGTATAAAGGCATTATTTGCTTTCAGATTATTGGGTTTTTTAAAATTATGTAAACATCTTACATAGTTCAATTGCTATATAAAATAATCAGATATCTTGAGTTGGGATGAGATACATCACAATTTTTTTTTTTATTAGTGAAAATGTTTCTCATTGAATGATTCTTCAGTTAGCGTCACGGGTTTTAGGAATGGATTAGTTATGAAACCAGGGACAGGCATAGGTGTTTCAGGAAACTAAGTCATTCTGGGCATGACATTTCTTTGGCTCTTAAGATTTGGTTCAGTGCTTGCCCACTGAGAAAGTGTCAGAAAATTCATTTGATGGTTAGGAAAGAGGCTGGCTCTCTTGACCTGAGTGTGGATAATGAAGTATGTAGCTCTGTGAGTAGCTGGCAGTCATTTTGTGACCACATCAGGAGACAGAGAACTTGAGATCAACATAAAAGGCAGAGTGAAAGGACAAATAGTCTATGGCTTTGGGGATACAATTTATCTGCTGAATCAAAATAAACAGAAAAAAATCACCATATTTCTGAAGTTTCTAATTATGGTTTCTTCAGGGAAACTGACTTGGGTTTTTTATAAGTTACAACAGATAGAATGGGAAAGACTACAGATCTCTTCAAGAAAATTTGAGATACCAAGGGAACATTTCATGCAAAGATGGCCACAATACAGGAAGAAATGGTATGGACCTAACAGAAGCAGAAGATATTAAGAAGAGGTGGCAATAAAACACAGAACTGTACAAAAAAGATCTTCATGACCCACATAATCATGATGGTGTGATCACTCACCTAGAGCCAGATATCTTGGAATGCAAAGCCAAGTGGGCCTTAGGAAGCATTGCTATGAACAAAGGCTACTGGAGGTGATGGAATTCCAGTTGAGCTCTTTCAAATTCTAAAAGATGATGCTGTTTAAGTGCTGCATTCAATATGCAAGCAAATTTGGAAAATTTAGCTCCAGCCACAGGACTGGAAAAGGCCAGTTTTCATTCCAATCCTAAAGAAGGGTAATGCCAAAGAATGTTCAAACTACCGCACAATTGCACTCATCTCACACGCTAGTAAAGTAATGCTCAAAATTCTCCAAGCCAGGCTTCAACAGTATATGAACCATGAACTTCCAGATGTTCAAGCTGGATTTAGAAAAGGCAGAGGAACTGGAGATAAAATGGCCAAAATTCGCTGAATCATTGAAAAAGCACAAGAGTTCCAGAAAAACATCTACTTCTGCTGTACTGACTACACCAAAGCCTTTGACTGTGTAAGTGAGTGAAATCTCTCAGTCGTGTCCAACTCTTTGCAACCCCATGGACTGTAGCCTACCAGGCTCCTCCATCCAATCGATTTTCCAGGCAAGAATACTGGAGTAGGCTGCAATTTCCTTCTCCAGGAGATCTTCCCAACCCAGGGATTGAATGTCTCCTGCATTGTAGGCAGATGCTTTATGTCTGAGCCATCACTGTGGAAAATTCTTAAAGAGATGGGAATACCAGAACATCTGACCTGCCTCCTGAGAAATCTGTATGCAGATCAAGAAGCAACAGTTAGAACTGGACATGGAACAACAGACTGGTTCCAAACTGGGAAAAGAATACGTCAAGGCTGTATATTGTCACCATGCTTATTTAACTTATATGCAGAGTACATCATGCAAAATGCCAGGCTGGATCAAGCACAAGCTGGAATCAAGTTTGCCAGGAGAAATATCAATAACCTCAGATATGCGGATGACACCACCCTTATGGCAGAAAATGAAGAGAAACTAAAAAGCCTCTTGATGAAAGTGAAAGAGGAGAGTGAAAAAGCTGGCTTAAAACTCAGCATTCAAAAAATGAAGATCAAGGCATCCAGTCCCATCACTTCATGGCAAATAGATAGGGAAACAATGGAAACAGTGACAGACTTTATTTTCTTAGGGTCCAAAATCACTTCAGATGGTGACTGCAGCCATATAAAAGACACTTGCTCCTTGGAAGAAAAGCTATCACCAACCTAGACTGCATTTAAAAAGCAGAGACATTACTTTACCAAAAAAGTCCGTCTAGTCAAAGCTATGGTTTTTCCAGTAGTCAAGTATGGATATGAGAATTGGACTATAAAGAAAGGTGAATGCCAAAGAATTGATGCTTTTGAACTGTGGTGTTGCAAAAGACTCTTGAGAGTCCTTTGGCCTGAAAGGAGATCCAACCAGTCCATCTTAAAGGAAATCAGTCTTGAATATTCATTGGAAGGACTGATGCTGAAGCTGAAACTCCAATACTTTGACCACATGATGTGATCAACTGACTGACTCATTTGAAAAGACCCTGATGCTGGGAAAGATTGAAGGCGGGAGGAGAAGGGACAACAAGGGATGAGATGGTTGGATGGCATCACCAACTCGATGCACATGAGTTTGAGCAAGCTCCGGGAATGGGTGATGGACAGGGAAGCCTGGCATGCCTAGTCCATGGGGTCATAAAGAGTTGGACATGACTGAGCAACAGAACTGAACAAGTGGGACCTGATTAAACTTAAAAGCTTTTGCACAGCAAAGGCAACTATAAGCAAGGTGAAAAGACAACCTTCAGAACGGGAGAAAATAATAGCAAATGAAACAACTGACAAAGGAAAGATGCTTGTCTCAATTGCCTCTTTGGATGGAGCAGAAATAAAGAAAAAACTTCCCTTGATATTTCTTGACCATGATTATTCACATGGGTTTGCCACTGAAATTTATAAAAATTGAAAAAAAAAAAAAAAAAAACCACCCAAATGGAAAATTGAATTTAAAGGGATTCTAGGTTTGTAATGGCTCGGGTACTACTGTTAAAGAGAAATGCACTTTCAAGGCAGGCCTCAAAGAATTTCCATAGATAGAAATCCAAGGATCATGAAACCACAATAAAAAATGATTAACATAGATGGAAACAAGCAACCATGAACAAAAGTCACCATAAATAACAACTGCAGATGCAGCTGTACTTTAATAAAAACATTACATTTCAAGACTTCTGGAATATGGCCAGAAGTCTTCAAAGGGAAATTTAAAGCTTAAAATGCTCTATCAAAGTTAATTGTTTAAGCATTTATTTTAAGTTATTAGAAAAAGAAGAGCAAAATAAATCATGAAAATGTAGAAGGAATAAAATCATAAAAACAAGCAGAAAAGTATAAAGTAAAAAACAAAGAGAGGAGACGATTAATAAAACCAAAAGCAACTCTTTAAAAAGACTAATAAAATTGACAAACCTCAGGCAAGACTGGTTACAGAAACAAAAAAGGGCAGCATAAAATATTAGAAATGGGGAAAAAAGGCATCACTAAAGAGGCAGCAGAGATCACAATGATAAAGAAATACAAAACAACTGCAATGTTAAAGACACTGGAAAAATTAGGTGAAATGAACAAAATGCTTTTAAAAAGTTACCAAAATCAGTCAAGAAATAAGAATTAGAAAGGTTATCAATAGTTCAAAATTCTCCCTCAGAAAAAATCACAGGACCAAGTGAGTTTACAGAAGAGTTCAATGAAATATTCAACAAGGGAGTAACTCCAAACCTAAACTTCTAAGTAATAAAAGGGAATACTTTCCAGTTCAGTTTATATATATATATAATTTCTTTTGTTATTGCAAGTAAAGAGTAAAAAGAGAGGAAAAACCAGGTCAATCTTTTTAATGCAGAAGCAAAAAACTTTCTAAAAAAGAAAAAGTGTAAACTGAAGTTAGCAATGCATAAAAAGATAATTTATCATCACTGAGTTGGACACATTCTAGGAATACAAGTTGATTTAACATTAGAAAATCTATTAAGTAATTAAGTAATGTATCATATTAATATACAAGAGGAGAAAAATTATATAATAACCTCAATAGATGCAGAATAAGCAGTTAATAATCACTTTTGATATAATTTCTCAGTGGATAAGGTATAAAAAGGAATTCTTTCAACCTAAACAAGAGTTCATAGAGAAACCTTATAGGAACATTGTAATCAGTGGTGAACCATTACAGTGAGTGGTGAAAGTCGCTCAGTCCTGCCATCCCTTTTGCCACCCCATGGACTGTACAGTCCACAGAATTCTCCAGGCCAGAATACTAGAGTGAGTAGCCATTCCCTTCTCAAGGGCATCTTCCCAACCCAGGGATCAAACCCAGGTCTCATGCATTGCAGGTAGATTCTTTATCCTCTGAGCCACATTATAATCAATGGTGAACCATCATAGTTACTCCCAATATAGCTATTTCTATCAACACTGGATTAGATATAATTAGTACAATAAGGAAAAAGAGAAGTTTTATGAATAAGAAAAAAAAAATTCCTATTATCCAGAGATAACATGGTTGGTCCACAAAATGGAAAACCCAAAGGTATCTACCCAAATTATTATAATTAATCATAGATTTTAGGAAAGTTACCACTTACAGGATCAATAACCAAAAGTCAGTGGTATTTTTGTACTGATATATCAGCAACAAAGAGCTAGACGATGAACATTTGAGAATATACTATTTATAACAGTAAAAAAGTTTAAAGCATCCAGAAAAATATTCTAAAGTACATAAAAAACATTTTTGTTTTGTTTTTATCACTTGAGGTTTATTCCTTAAAACAGAACAAACAGAAACTTCAGCTATTATTTAAGTGGGGTTTCCAAAGGCCATGGAGGTAAGTGAATACCTTGTTTTTAATTTCTATTTTTAATTGGAGGATAATTGCTTTACAACGTTGTATTGGTTTCTGCCATATAACAGCATGAATCAGCTATACATATACATATGTCCCCTTCTTCTGGAGCCTCCCTTCCACCCCCAATCCTGCCCCTAACACTTCCTAAATAGACTGTCAGCAAATTCTGTTTTAGACTCATCTGTATCCCACATCCAGAATTTCAAGACTGTGAAGCCTTGAACCTTTGCCAATTCTGCAATCCAAATGAGTGTGCTTCTGGCCCTTCCCACCACTGGTTTACTATTCAGCTTTCTTGGATCTGTGAGATCGGTCACCACACATTCAGCTACCATCCAGATCCCCCTATTTCCTCCTGTTTTGCTCTCTTCGTTCTGGAGGGTTTATACTTACCCCACCCCCATCTCTAAACCCCTTTGCTGTAGTTGGAGAGAGGTTCTGAAGAACACAGAGGTGACGATATGTGTGTTCTACTCACCACTTTTTTTTTTATTAATAACCAGAGGCCCACTCTAACTTCCTAAGAGCATAGGTAGTCACTTGAAAAGACATCCCTAGAAACTCTCACCAGTGGACCTCAATCCCATTAAGTGGCTAGGTCAATAGGCCAGTTATTTAACGCAGGTTGAAGGTACTACCAGTGATGGAGTGGGGGTCAGTTCTAAAAAATGGGCTGCCGTGGGTACCACAGGGTTGCTCTTTGGGACCTGGTTAAGTGTGGCCTTTGTCTCAGGGGTACCTTGAAATAAACCAAGGCACTCCACCAATACCCTCAAACAGAGGGCTGACCAGTACTCTCAGTGCTTTTGAAAGGCACATCAGTAAGGGCTTTGATGCAGTGATCTGCCCTTTCCTCCTCCGCCTGCCCCCACCCCCAGTCTGAAAAGGTATGATGCAATGGCATGCCTCTGAGATTTCCCTCTTTGTGACTGATGTTTAATATGCACTGTGTGCTGTTCTTTTTTGGGTTTTTCATATTAACACATGTATCTCAAGGTGATTGCTCACAACTGACACAGTTTTAGAAATACTTTTTAATGATGATTTTAAAAGATAATGGTTATAAGAACTTTGCTAATTTAGGCTGTGGATGCTTATCTAGAGCTGCACAAAATTACACTCTAATTTCCTTCAAAACTTGTAATTCAGCACAGAATCAAATCTTTCCTTTCATCTTCAGATCCTCTGCCTAGTTTCCAAATCCCCCGAGATCAATCTAATCCTCTAAGATTTTCTTCCCTTTAACTCCTTCCTTCTCAGGATTGAAAATCATGAGCCTTTTTCTCAGAACCTGTCAGTGAAAGTCCCACAACAAATCTTGGGCAACATTTTAAATGTTAAGCAATTGATCTAATGACCACTGATCTGGGAGGTTGGGATTTTGTTTGTAAATTTATCACAAGATGTCCATGTGTCCTTGGAAAATATCTTAACCCCAGTTTTTCTTGTCTTGTAAATGAAAAGAATAGTTTATAATCAGTACCTTTTTCTTAGTAAATAAAGGTTATATGGAAAGATATAAAATATCAGTATGTATTGTTGATCCCAGTTCTAATACCTGAGTACTGAAATATTATGAAAAACAATAGAATAAACAGAAAGGGGGAAAAGACAGATCAGTGTGAATTCTATAAAATATAAACTGACTCTTCTACAGGAAAATTTTGAGACTTTTTCAAGATATTTCTATCCAAATAAATGATGTAGGAAAAGTCATCATGAACCACACTAAACAGGCTTAACAGAAAGAGTAACAAAATCATAAATAAAAATAAAAGGAAGGCGTTCTTACCTTGGCTTTTCAGGTGGCACTAGTGGTAAAGAGCCTGTCTGCCAATGCAGGAGACATTAAGAGATGGGGGTTTGACCCCTGGGTCGGGAAGATTCCCTGAAGGAGGACATGGCAATTCACTTCAGTAGTCTTGCCTGGAGAATCCCATGGACAGAGGATCCTGGTGGGCTACAGTCCATGGGGTCTCGGAATCGGACACAACTTAGCACATTCTTACCTCAGTTGGAGAAATGGGAGGTGGAAAGTCCTTCACAGATAAAATTATTTTAAACACGCTTAATAAAAGACATTTTTCAAAGTTCAGGAATTAAAGAAACGTCATGCTTCTGTATTTTACCTTTAAAAACCATCTGTTTGAAAAAATTTTTATTGAACTAGAACTTCTCTCAAACATCATACCCCCCCTTGATGCCTAGCAGCTTCTAAAACAAAATTAATTATTCTCCCCTTAAGGTCTCATTGAAGTTGGAACCTAATTTTCTTGAAGCATTTATAGTTAACATTTTTGGTGTTTTCCTTTCCTCCCAGGCTGTGAGCTTCTCTGGAAGAAGAAAAAAATTGTGACTTAGTCTTTTAACGATGGTGCCAAAATACATAATATAAATACACTATTACTTTCCTTTTTATCCTTTTCCATTAGTTATTGGCTTTTTAAGGTAAACATTTAGCTGGACACTTAACTTGTGTAGTTTATTTATAATGTCTATTCAGTCTCATTTAGAAGCATATTTATCATTTCCTTCATTTAATTAAGATCTAATTTCTTTCTAAAATTTTAGCTTTATTGCACCAAAGGCCATAAAATAAAATCTCATTGATGTCTATTTACATTTAGAGAACTTCTTCATAAACAGAGAATTCTTCACTAGTGTATTGCTACAACAAAGCTAAATGTCATTGTATAATAATTAAAAAGTCACCTCTCAGTTCAGTTCAGTTGCTCAGTCCTGTCCGACTCTTTGCGACCCCATGAATTGCAGCATGCCAGGCCTCCCTGTCCATCACCAACTCCTGGAGTTCACTCAAACTCACGTCCATTGAATCGGTCATGCCATCCAGCCATCTCATCCTCTGCCATCCCCTTTTCCTCCTGCCCCCAATCCCTCCCAGCATCAGAGTCTTTTCCAATGAGTCAATTCTTCAGATGAGGTGGCCAAAGTACTGGAGTTTCAGCTTTAGCATCATTCCTTCCAAAGAACACCCAGGGCTGATCTCCTTTAGAATGGACTGGTTGGATCTCCTTGCAGTCCAAGGGACTCTCAAGAGTCTTCTCCAACACCACAGTTCAAAAGCATCAATTCTTCAGTGCTCAGCTTTCTTCACACTCCAACTCTCACATCCATACATGACCTTTGACTGTGTGGATCACAATATACTGTGGAAAATTCTGAAAGAGATGGGAATACCAGACCACCTCACCTGCCTCTTGAGAAATTTGTATGCAGGTCAGGAAACAACAGTTAGAACTGAACATGGAACAACAGACTGGTTCCAAATAGGAAAAGGAGTACGTCAAGGCTGTATATTGTCACCCTGCTTATTTAACTTCTATGTAGAGTATTCATGAGAAACGCTGGGCTGGAAGAAGCACAAGCTGGAATCAAGATTGCCGGGAGAAATATCAATAACCTCAGATATGCAGATGACACCACTCTTATGGCAGAAAGTGAAGAGGAACTAAAAAGCCTCTTGATGAAAGTGAAAGAGGAGAGTGAAAAAGTTGGCTTAAAGCTCAACATTCAGAAAATGAAGACCATGGGACCATGGCATCTGGTCCCATCACTGCATGGGAAATAGATGGGGAAACAGTGGAAGTCACCTCTACCCTACTACAAATTGCATCCACATAGAACTTAGCCAATGACAATGGCCTGTTTCATTGTCAGTTTTCTAAATTAGAGGTGTATCTGGTCAGAAAGTATGAGAGAAAATTCTACGCCAAATTTTCAAGGCACAGTTGACTCTTTTACACTTTAAAAATGGTCTATGTGGCAAGAGTAAGAATAGTAATGAGTTTTTTTTTTCCCCCCTGTATTTTGTTAAAGAGAAAGAAGAAAGCAGGTAACATATTACTCCATTAACACAGTGCTAGGCTATTGATCTTAAAGTTTTCAGTCTGGTTCCAGTTCTAACACCTCTGTCATTAACTGCATGCTTTTGTTCATTACACTTTAATCTCTCTAAGACAAGAAAAAGAAAAAAAAAAAAGATGTAGGACTAGATGAACACCAACTTAGACTTTCAATACTTCTGCAGGGTTGTAACCTTGAAACAAAGCCTTTTCCTATTTCTGTCAACAAAGTGCTTTGGATGGGGTTCAGTCCTTCCCTATCCCGTGCAGAATTCCAGTCTATACCAGGTATGGGTGTAGTACTATAGAGAAGGTCAAAGGAGTGTGCATACATTATCACACACCATGGCCATGGGGTTGGAAACACAGTTATACCTGACGCTATAAAGCCGCTTTGAGCTGGTGATAGGTTAACACTAAAAGGATTAAGGCTTGCTTTGACATGGGCTGACATCCAAAAAGTAGATTTAACGTTAACAGCTGAAATGCTCAGGAAACTAAAGAGTAAGTTAAGGGAGACACAAATGGAGTTAAATTAGAGCAAGTGGGTGTTAAGGTATGTTGGAGTTATTTTCAACTCAGTTCAGAAATGTTTCATTCAATGGCTACAAAAAGGCAGAGTTGGCATAAATTCTCATCTATGATTACAAAACATAAAAAAAAAAATGCCTTAGGTGGAAATGTTCATCTTTTAAGGTAAGTATTGTGCCACTGGAAATTTTTTTTTTTAGAGAGATGACTAATCCTGGAGGTTTTTTCTCCCCCTCTTTAGCACATTTCGCTTCTTAGCGCTTGAAAAACATGCTAATACTTAAAAATCAAGGAGACCTGTTAAGTCTCAGAAGGCAGGTTTATTTTTCTCTCAGCGTATTTGCCAGAAAATTAACCTACGGTCTAAGCAGCACAGGTCAAGGCTGATTAAAAAGCTTTTTCATGGCTGACAGGGGGTACACCTCAAGGTATATTCGGTGAGCTGCAGGTAGTTCATAAGGACCAGTAGAAGTATTCACCAAGTACCCATGAATTTCTTTCCACTCTCATCTGTGCTGAGGACCATCCACACCTTGGAGTCATGATGGGCTTGGGGGTGAGGGTAGGGCTCATTGAAAATGCAAAGTTCTGGCCCCCACTCCAGACCTACTAAGCAGGAAGGTGGTAAGAGTGGTGTCCACAAACAAGGACACAGTGGTTCTCATGCTTACCAGGTTTGAGAAGCGCTGACCTAATTCTCAATATTCTCTAGACTAGCTCAATCATTGGTGCTGAAAAAGCACTTGCAAAACACTGTCCTACACTCATTTGGGTGGTGGGTATTACCGAAGCTTGAGGTCTTCACTCTGCAAAGTCTAGCAGGCGAGACAAACATGGAAACACATATACATGTGCTCATGTTCACTCTGCTTGAAACGCCTCTGTTACCCTCTCACTGTGTAGCCCTGCTGAATTCCTTCCTTTTCAGTCTCAAGACTGACTTGCCATATCTTCTCCTCCTAAACACCCCATAGAGTTGATTGTGTCCTCCTTTGGGCCAATATTGGGACTCATTACTAAATGTACTACCCATAGAAGTGCTACGTCATGACTGAAACTATCTCCCTTCTAAGACTGCTCAGTGGGTGGCCAGGAGAATTTACCATTTGATCCCCACTTTCTAGGAGGGTTCGTGGCACAGAGTAAATGCTCAGTAATTCCTGTTTGCTCACAGAGGGTTCATGGGATTCGGTGAGGTGAGGGATTTTGAAAACAACATGAATTGTGAAGAAATAATGAAATTAAAACACAAATATGATATCCTTCGAAAATTAGAGAGACCCACATTGCCTAGAGCAGACCCCGCATTAGATTAGGTGGTAAATCCATTTTTTCTATGATAAACTAAAGGGTGAACCTAGAAAGCTCAAGAACTGTAACAGATAGAGCTGGATTTCCCTTAATGGTTCTAAGGGCTTAGTAAAGAGATATATATGCTTATTAACTCAGTGTCTTTCAGAATGTTTACTTTCATTTTCTTCCATTACAGTCTTGAAACCCCTAATAATTGTTATGTATAAAGACTGTGAATTTTCCTTAATAATCCTCTAATACACATGAGCTATGTGCAAACTAAATCTATTTCCTGTTGTTCAGATTTGAAAGACTCTAATATCTTTAAATCCAGAATCTAAACCTCTAGTTTTACCTATAGGTAGGCTTTACAACGGAGAAGGCAATGGCACCCTACTCCAGTACTCTTGCCTGGAAAATCCCATGGACAGAGGAGCCTAGTAGGCTGCAGTCCATGGTGTCGCTAAAATTCGGACACGACTGAGCAACTTCACTTTCACTTTTCACTTTCCCGCATTGGAGAAGGAAATGGCAACCCACTCCAGTGTTCTTGCCTGGAGAATCCCAGGGACAGGGGAGCCTGGTAGGCTGCCGTCTATGGGGTCGCAAAGAGTCGGACACGACTGACGTGACTTAGCAGTAGCAGCAATATCTTTAAATCCAGAATCTAAACCTCTAGTTTTACCTATAGGTAGGCTTTACAATCTATAGTTTGTATTTTACACTAGTAATTGTCATTCAGAATTCTGGTAAATTATATTTCAGTGGTTCTAAGATGCACAGTTCCCCTCTCCATTTTCATTTGGCACAAATCAGGGTTGTCTTAAAACTGATGTTGTCTTATTTTTAAAGAAATGTAGGACCTTTATTCATAGCAGTAGTAACCCCTCAGGCTCCCCAGGTGGCACAGTGGTAAAGAGTCTGCCCGTCAGTGCAGCAGACGCAGGAGATGCAGGTTCAGTCCCTGCACAGAGAAGATCCCCTGGAGGAGGAAATGGGATCCCACTCCAGCCTCTTGCCTGGAAAATTCCATGGACAGAGGAGCCATGCGGTTGCAAAGAGTTGGACACAACTGAGCACATTGGAGAAGGCAATGGCACCCCACTCCAGTACTCTTGCCTGGAGAATCCCAGGGATGGCGGAGCCTGGTGGGCTGCCGTCTATGGGGTCGCACAGAGTCGGACACGACTGAAGTGACTTAGCAGCAGCAGAGCACATTAGCACGAGCAGTCATCCCGAAGCAATTAGAGTCTCAAAAACTCTCATCTAAAGCTTGCCAAATACATAGCAAAATATATTTATTTAGCACATAAAGCATTTGCTTTTAAGAAATAGAGAAAAAATTCAAATAAATTTTTGTATTTGAATCTTCCAGGGACATACAGGAAACACATCTTATTTCATAAGTGATTCTATGAAACAGATCACAAAGTTTAATGTACATCTTTATCTTTTTCCTTCATACCTGAAGCTATGACTGTGAATTGTTAATTTTCAGAAATTAAAGGATTACTGGAACTTTTTTTTCCAAATTACATACACAGTGTCTCTTTGGGCTAAGGAATGTGGCCCATGTTAGAAGTACTTGAAAGAGACAAAGGTCACCAAGAACTAGGAAATGAGCTGAACCTTGGTAAACTAGTTTGAATTAACACCTAATGAATGAAAGCAGTCATCTGTTAAAAATCACCCATTTTAGATGACTTAACCCATCCTGGCTAGAATACTTTGGCCATAGATAAATTCAATCAAGGTGACTGGAATAATCAGTGAGCAAACAGGGCCAGAGCAACAAGGGTCAAAACCAAACGTTTCCATAACCGGAGGTAATATGAGAAGATTTCAGAAAAGGGAGGCCCCAGAGGCAAAAATTTGAAAGCTTCTCATGAAAATGACACTCTGAATGTGGCAGACCAAATATTTCAATCCTGAAAACATCATTCCCTTTTGTGGGGCAGGAATAATTCACAAGACTTTTCCATATTCTACAAAACTCACTGTGCTCTGATTTTATTCTTACCAAGAAAATTGGTATCATTATCATATTTTTCAAGAAAACCAATAAGACATTCTATTGATTTAATAATGGGTTTTTGGGGGGGAAAATGCACATATCATTGTTAGCACAACACATCTGATTTAAGAAGCACTGAAACGTGAAATAGACAACTAGAGAGAGAGATGGTGAACAGAGATTGCTCTCTGCTTTTATTTTCCCCTTTCTGCTTAGTAGCAAAATACTGATAAAATTCAGGACAATAATGCATGCATGTACTTAAAACTTACAATTTTAAGACTCTTGTACCACTTATGGTCATAAATTTTAATAAGTGTGATATAAGTGAAATCCTGTGAAGATTTCTTTCTCTCTTGCTTTCCTTCCCCCCTCTCTTGTGTACCCTGGAGTATGGAAGCAATGGCTACAGTTTTAGTATCTTGGGATTTCAAATGATTCTGAAGTTGTGAACTACATACTGGAAATAGTGGAACAGGTAGACAAGAGATGGTCCCTGATGATCCCATAGGCCATACCAATATGGAACTGTGTACTCCTCAGATTTCTTTACTGTGAAAGTGAAAGTGAAGTCACTCAGTCGTGTCCGACTCTTTGCAACCCCGTGGACTGTGGCCCACCAAGCTCCTCAGTCCATGGATTCTCCAGGCAAGAATACTGGAGTAGGGTGCCATTTCCTTCTCCAGGGGATCTTCCAGACCCAGGTCTCGTGCACTGCAGGCAGACACTTTAACCTCTGAGCCACCAGGGCAGACCCCTCTTTACTGTGAGAGAAACATAAATTTCTATCTTGGTAAAGCTATTATATTTGGTAGTTAACTGCTATATGCTCCCATCCTAACTGGTGATGGTTTTACTTCCTTGGTACCAGGAAAGGGTATCTAGGAAAGTAGATATATGTATTCCAGTTACTAGAAAGGAGTATCTCTCACATAGAAGTTGTTCTCTGGTTTGTGCACTCATTTCTTCTGAGTCTGTCATTATGTATCAGTTCTTGATAGGAACTGAGGGGAACCTTAGGAGGTCCTGGGCTAAGTGGTTAACTGGCTTGTTTCCTTTTCATCTTGGTACTACCAAACTCTCAATTTGTACAGCTACTCCACCGTGTTTGCTTCATCTATACGCTGAGCACATCTTGAGAAATGCTGGGCTGGATGAGTTACAAGCTGGAATCAAGATAGGTGGGAGAAACATCAACAACCTTGGATATGCAGATGATACCACTCTAATGGCAGAAAGTGAAGAGGAACCAAAGAGCTTCTTGATGAGGGTGAAGGAGGAGAGTGAAAGAGCTGGCTTAAAACTAAACATTAAAAAAAGTAAGATCACGGCATCTGGCCCCATTACTTCATGGGAAATAGAAGGGGAAAAGTAGAACTAGTGACAGATTTCCTCTTCTTGGGCTCTAAAATCACTGCGGATGGTGACTGCAGGCATGAAATCAGAAGACATTTGCTTCTTGGCAGGAAAGCTATGACAAACCTAGACAGTGTGCTGAGAAAAGTAGAGATGCTACTCTGCCAACAAAGGTCTGTACTGTCAGGACCATAGTCCTATGGTCTTCCCAGTGTTCACATATGGTTGTGAGAGCTGGACTGTAAAGAAGGCAGAGAGCCAAAGAATTGATGCCTTTGAACTATGGTGCTGGAGAAGACTCCTGAGAGTCCCATGGAGAGTAAGCAGGGCAAACCAGTCAATCTTAAGGGAAATCAACCCTGAATATTCATTGGAAGGACTGATGCTGAAGTGGAAACTCCAGGATTTTGGTCATCTGATGCGAACAGCTGACTCATTGGAAAAGTCTCCGATGGTGGGAAAGATTGAGGGCAGAAGGAGAAGAGGACATCAGAGGATGAGATGGCTAGATGATATCACCAATACAATGCACATGAACTTGGGCAAATTTTGGGAGATTGTGAGGGACAGAGTGGCCTGGCGTGCTGCAGTCCATGGAGTCACAAAGAGTTGGACACAACTGGGGATTAACAAGAACAACAACTCCTATTATAGTCATATATAGAATTTTATATATGTTCAATATGTAAAATTCTCATTCTTAGAGAATAAAACAGCTTATAACGTATTTTTCACCATGTGAAACCCAGAATTCTAAGATAAGAAGCCATCCACTTATTAAAATGGTATTTGGCACATGGTTGCTTCATGAATTAGTTTATGCTGTCTAACAATCCATGTTAATGCATTGGAGAAGGAAATGGCAACCCACCCCAGTGTTCTTGCCTGGAGAATCCCAGGGACAGGGGAGCCTGGTGGGCTGCCATCTACAGGGTCGAACAGAGTCGGACACGACTGAAGTGACTTAGCAGCAGCAGCAGCTTTCAAAGACAAGTGTTTATTTCTTCCTGAAGGTGAGCTGGCAGCTGATTTTGGCTGGGTTTGGCTCTAAGGCTGCAGGTTGGGTCGAAGTCTGCTCTGAAGGCTTCTCATTCTTGGATCAGACACTAATGCTGAACTGTTTTTATTCACACTTCTGACACCAAATGTGTGGGGTTTTTCCACATCAACAACCAGTTCTCCCTCTCCAGCTAGGCATCCCACAATACAGGTCAGTTCTGACAGGAACTACCCAGAGTTAACACAGACCCCACAGGTCAAGGGCTTAGTCCCACAAAAGAGTCCCGATATCAGTCTCAAGTCTCTAGTGATCACTTGTAAATAGTGACCAACAGGCAATAAAATGGGACGTTCCCACAACTCCTGCCTCAGGGTTTGCTAGTTTTCTAAAATGGCTCAAAAACTTAGGGAAGCACTTTACTTTTATTATAAAGGATACAACTCAAGAAGCACAAAATGGAAGAGATGCATAGGTTATAGGGTGAGGTACAGTGTCAGACTTTATTTTTTTGGGATCCAAAATCACTGCAGATGGTGACTGCAGCCATGAAATTAAAAGATGCTTACTCCTTGGAAGAAAAGTTATGACCAACCTAGATGGCATATTCAAAAGCAGAGACATTACTTTGCCAACAAAGGTCCGTCTAGTCAAGGCTATGGTTTTTCCAGTGGTCATGTATGGATGTGCGAGTTGGACTGTGAAGAAAGCTGAGCACCAAAGAATTGATGCTTTTGAACTGTGGTGTTGGAGAAGACTCTTGAGAGTCCCTGGGACTTCAAGGAGATCCAACCAGTCCATTCTAGAGTCGTGTCTGACTCTTTGCAATCCCATGAATCGCAGCACGCCAGGCCTCCCTATCTATCACAAACTCCCAGAGTTCACTCAGACTTACGTCCATCAAGTCAGTAATGCCATCCAGCCATCTCATCCTCTGTCGTCCCCTTCTTCTCCTGCCCCCAATCTCTCCCAGCATCACAGTCTTTTCCAATGAGTCAACTCTTTGCATGAGGTGGCCAAAGTACTGGAGTTTCAGCTTTAGCATCATTCCCTCCAAAGAAATCCCAGGGCTGATCTCCTTCAGAATGGACAGGTTGGATCTCCTTGCAGTCCCAGGGACTCTCAAGAGTCTTCTCCAACACCACACTTCAAAAGCATCAATTCTTCGGCACTCAGCCTTCTTCACAGTCCAACTCTCACATCCATACATGACCACAGGAAAAACCATAGCCTTGACTAGATGAACCTTTGTTGGCAAAGTAATGTCTCTGCTTTTGAATATGCTATCTAGGTTGGTCATAACTTTCCTTCCAAGGAGTAAGCGTCTTTTAATTTCATGGCTGCAATCACCATCTGCAGTGATTTTGGAGCCCCCCAAAATAAAGTCTGACACTGTCTCCACTGTTTCCCCATCTATTTCCCATCAAGTGATGGGACCAGATGCCATGATCTTCATTTTCTGAATGTTGAGCTTTAAGCCAACTTTTTCACTCTCCACTTTCACTTTCATCAAGAGGCTTTTTAGTTCCTCTTCACTTTCTTCCATAAGTGTGGTGGCATCTGCATATCTGAGGTTACTGATATTTCTCCCGGCAATCTTGATTCCAGCTTGTGTTTCTTCCAGTCCAGTGTTTCTCATGAACTGCAATTCATGGGGTTGCAAAGAGTTGGACACGACTGAGCGACTGAACGGAACTGAACTGATGAGGGGCAGAAAGGAACTTCCTTGCCCTCTCCAGGTATAACACGTTTCCAACATTTCAGTCCATTCATCAACTCTAAAGAAGTCTGAACCTCATCACTTAGAAGTTTTTATAGAGGTTTCATTAAGCAATCATTATTGATTAAACCATTGACCCTTACAGATTAATGCAGTCCCTAGCCCCTCTTTCCTCCCAGGTAGTCACAGGGTAGGGCTGAAAGTTCCAACTTTCTAATCATGTCTTGCTTTGTTCTGTCTGGTGACCGGCCCCCATTCTCAAGATATCTAGGAACCCCTCAGCTGTGTTGACTTATTAGCATAAACTCAAAATGGTAGAAAGGAAATTATTATGAACAGTAAAAGATATTCTATCACCTCTATTACTCAGGAAAATCCAAGGATTTAGAAGCTCTGTATCAGGAACTGGGGACAAAGACCAAACAGGTATCTGTCACATTACCTAAATCACTTTTTTTCTCCTAACAAAGTCAGGAGTAGAAGCCTGTATCAAGCCTTTGTTTATATCACATCTACCAATATCCCATCAGTTAAAGCAAGTCATATGGCCAAGCCCACAGTCAAGACACAGAAAGTGCAGTACCCTCTACCTGCCCCAGCCCACACCAAGCATGTGCACATGCAATACTGATACAGGAGGTGAAGAACTGAGCACAATTGTTCAATCCACTAGAGTTCTCAGTAAAAATCTGTTAGATAAGTGAATGAACATGGTGGCAATTACAGTTGAAGTGTGTGGTAGTAGTCCAATTGAGTCAGGCACTGCAAATGCCAGAGAAATATTAGGCAATGGGTATGAAAATTCTGGGAACTGTAAATGTGTAGGTAATCTGGGCAGAGAGCCATGTTTGGGTATTATGGGGTATAAACTAGGACCTGGCAGGAAGGATTAGATGAGCAACTGGAGACAAAGAAGACATTGTAGAATCAATAGGGTACTACAAACAAAAAGTATACCACCGTCTCAAGATAGTGACTAAGTAATGGCATGCTGGCCTCAAATGAACCTGCTGCTATTGTTCAATAGCTAAGTCACGTCCAACTCTTTGGCTCCATCTCTTCATTCTTTCTGGAGTTATTTCTCCACTGATCTCCAGTAGCATATTGGGCATCTACCTGATGCCTACACTCAGCCTGAGAAGTTCATCTTTCAGTGTCTTATCTTTTTGCCTTTTTGTACTGTTCATGGGGCTCTCAAGGCAAGAATACTGGAGTGGTTTGCCATTCCCTTCTCCAGTGGACCACATTTTGTCAGAACTCTCCACCATGACCCCATCCGTCTTGGGTGGCCTTACATGGCATGGCTCCTAGTTTCATTGAGTTAGACAAGGCCGTGGTCCCTGTGCTCAGACTGGTTAGTCCTCTGTGATTGTGGTTTTCATTCTGTCTGCCCTCTGATGGAGAAGGATAAGAGGCTTATGGAAGCTTCCTGATGGGAAAGAGTGACTCAGGGGGAAACTGGGTCTTGTTCAGATGGGCGGGGCCATGCTTAGTAAATCTTTAATCCAATTTTCGGTTGATGGGCAGGGTTGTGTTCCCTCCCTATTGTTTGACCTGAGGTCAAACTATGGTGGAGGTAATGGAGATGTTGGCGACCTCCTTCAAAAGGTCCCATGCAGGCACTGCTGCACTCAGTGGCCCCAACACTGAAAAAGCAAGAAAGTTCCAAAAAAAAAAAAAAATCTATTTCTGCTTTATTGACTATGCCAAAGCCTTTTGATTGTATGGATCACAACAAACTATGGGAAATTCTTAAAGAGATGGAAATACCAGAACACCTGACCTGCCTGAGAAATCTGTATGCAGGTCAAGAAACAACAGTTAGAATTGGACATGGAACAACAGACTGATATCAAATAGGGAAAGAAGTACGTCAAGGCTGCATATTGTCACTCTGCTTATTTAACTTATATGCAGAGTACATCATGTGAAATGCAAGGCTGGATGAAGCACAAGCCGGAATCAAGATTGCCAGGAGAAATCTCAATAACCTCAGATTTTATGCAGATAACACCACCCTTATGGTAGAGAGCAAAAAAGAACTAAAAAGCCTCTTAATGAAAGTGAAAGAGGAGAGTGAAAAAGCTGGCTTAAAACTCAACATTCAGAAAACTAAGATCATGGCATCCAGTCCCATCACTTCATGGCAAATAGATGGGGAAACAATGGAAACAGTGACAGACTTTATTTTGGGGAACTCCAAAATCACTGCAGATAGTGACTGCAGCCATGAAATTAAAAGATACTTGCTCCTTGGAAGAAAAGCTATCACCAACCTAAATAGCATATTAAAAAGCAGAGACATTACTTGGCCAACAAAGGTCCATCTAGTCAAGCTTTGGTTTTTCCAGTAGTCATTTATGGATGTGAGAGTTGGACTATAAAGCAAGCTGAGCACCGAAGAATTGATGCTTTTGAACTGTGGCTTTGGAGAAGACTCTTGAGAGTCCCTTGTACAGCAAGGAGATCAAACCAGTCAATCCTAAAGGAAGGACTGATGCTGAAGCTGAAATTCCAACACTTTGGCCACCTGATGTGAAGAATTGACTCTTTTGGAAAGACCCTGATGCTGGGAAAGATTGAAGGCAGGAGGAGAAGGGGACGACAGAAGATGAGATGGTTGGATGGCATCACTGACTGGATGGACATGAGTTTGAGTAAGCTCCAGGAGTTGGTGATGGACAGGAAGGCCTGGCGTGCTGCAGTCCATGAGGTCACAAAGAGTCGGACACAACTGAGTGACTAAACTAAACTGTCCCACTCTTTGTGACCCCATGCACTGCAGCTCACCAGGCTGCCCTGTCCTTCACTATCTACCTGTTCAGTTCAGTTCAGTCGCTCAGTCGTGTCCGACTCTTTGCAACCCCATGAATCGCAGCACGCCAGGCGTCCCTGTCTATCACCAACTCCCGGAGTTCACTCAGAATCACATCCATCGAGTCAGTGATGCCATCCAGCCATCTCATCCTCTGTCGTCCCCTTCTCCTCCTGCCCCCAATCCCTCCCAGCATCAGAGTCTTTTCCAATGAGTCAACTCTTCAGATGAGGTGGCCAAAGTATTGGAGTTTCAGCTTCAGCATCAGTCCTTCCAAAGAAATCCCAGGGCTGATCTCCTTTAGAATGGACTGGTTGGATCTCCTTGCAGTCCCAGGGACTCTCAAGAGTCTTCTCCAACACCACAGTTCAAAAGCATCAATTCTTCAGTGCTCAGCCTTCTTCACAGTCCAAGTCTCACATCCATACATGACCACAGGAAAAACCACAGCCTTGACTAGACGGACCTTTGTTGGCCAAGTAATGTCTCTGCTTTTGAATATGCTATCTAGGTTGGTCATAACTTTCCTTCCAAGGAGTAAGCGTCTTTTAATTTCATGGCAGCAATCACCATCTGCAGTGATTTTGGTGCCCAAAAACTATCTACCTGAGTTTGCTCAAACTCATGTCCATTGAGTCAACGATGCCATTCAACCATATGTTATCCTCTGTTGCCCCCTTTTCCTCTTGTCTTCAATCCTCCCCAGCATCAAAGTCTTTTCCAATGAACTTTAGACTCCTCCTTAACAAAACTTTATCATTACTTAAAAAAAAAAAAATCTATTTTAATTGGAGGATAATTGCTTTACAATATTGTGCTGATTTCTGCCAAACATCAACATGAATCAACCATAGGTATACCCATGTTCCCTCCCGCCCAACTCACACCCCATCCCACCTCTCCAGGTTGTCACAGAGCTCCAAATTTGAGGTCCCTGCATCAGAAAGCATGGTAATATCTGCGTTTCAATGCTACTCTCTCCATTCGTCCTACCCCTTCCTTCCCGCCCTGTGTCCAGAAATCTGTTCTCTATGTCTATGTCTGCACTGCTGCATTACTTCTTGAGAAATACTTTTCCTTATGTAAACACGCCTGATCTTTATAATGATACTCAAAAACTTGATTCCCTTTATGGAAATTCACTTTGACATCTACTTCCCTTTGAAATAGTGTAAAAATGAACCAGACAGAAAAGTGACTCTCTCCAAGTGACTTAAGTAACATTCAGAGAATGATGTAAGCACTAGGAAGAACAGAGCTCTAAGTATAATCACCACGTGCAGAGAGGAAATACAGCACTGTGATGGGGAACACAGTCCCTGGACCATTTATCTTGGGTTCAAATCCCAACTCAGTCACTTTACCAAAAGGGAATGATAATCACAATATCTACTTCATAAGCTGCTAATGAGAACTTGATAAATTACATGGAAAAAGGTTAGAAATAATAAACACTTAATGAACACTAGCTATGATAGGCAGATGTTTCTATCTTCTCAGCCTTTGGTAAACCAGAGAAGCAGGCAACATTTAAGTGAAAGACAAATACTCAACGTTATCACTTACATGTGAAATCTAAAAAGTAACCCAGACAAATGTATATAACAGAAGAGCAACAGACTCCCAGACATAGAGAACAAACTGTGGTCACAGTGGGAAGAGGGTGAAGAAGAGGGGCAGGGGATTAAGAGATACAAACTACTATGTATAAAATGAAAAAGTAACCAGGATCTACTGTACAGCACCGGGAAATACAGCCATCATTTTGTAATGACCTTAAATGATGTGTAATCTACAAACATTTTCAATCACTGTGCTGTACACATTGCACTAACATAAACCAACTATACTTCAATTTTAGAAAGAGATTTACTTTTCATATTGGTTAAAATTTCATGCAAAGATGGGCTCGATAAAGGGCAGAAATGGTATGGACCTAACAGAAGTAGAAGATATTAAGAAGAGGTGGCAAGAATACACAGAAGAACTGTACAAAAAAGATCTTCATGACCAAGATAATCACAATGGTGTGATCACTCACCTAGAGCCAGACATCCTGGAATGTGAAGTCAAGTGGGCCTTAGAAAGCATCACTATGAACAAAGCTAGTGGAGGTGATGGAATTCCAGTTGAGCTATTTCAAATCCTGAAAGATGATGCTGTGAAAGTGCTGCACTCAATATGCCAGCAAATTTGGAAAACTCAGCAGTGGCCACAGGACTGGAAAAGGTCAGTTTTCATTCCAATCCCAAAGAAAGGCAATGCCAAAGAATGCTTAAACTATCGCACAATTGCACTTATCTCACATACTAGTAAAGTAATGGTCAAAATTCTCCAAGCTAGGCTTCAGCAATACGTGAACCATGAACTTCGAGATGTTTAAGCTGGTTTTAGAAAAGGCAGAGGAACCAGAGATCAAACTGCCAACATCTCCTGGATCATCGAAAAAGCAAGAGAGTCCAGAAAAACATCTATTTCTGCTTTATTGACTATGCCAAAGGCTTTGACTGTATGGATCACAATAAACTGTGGAAAATTCTGAAAGAGATGGGAATACCAGACCACCTGACCTGCCTCTTGAGAAACCTATATGCAGGTCAGGAAGCAATAGTTAGAACTGGACATGGAACAACAGACCGCTTCCAAATAGGAAAAGGAGTACGTCAAGGCTGTATACTGTCACCCTGCTTATTTAACTTATATGCAGAGTACATCATGAGAAATGCTGGGCTGGAGGAAGCACAAGCTGGAATCAAGATTGCTGGGAGAAACATCAATAACCTCAGATATGCAGATGACACCACCCTTATGGCAGAAAGTGAAGAGGAACTAAAAAGCCTCTTGATGAAAGTGAAAGAGGAGCGTGAAAAAGCTGGCTTAAAGCTCAACATTCAGAAAACTAAGATCATGGCATCTGGTCCTATCACTTGATGGGAAATAGATGGGGAAACAGTGCAAACAGTGTCAGACTTTATTTTGGGGGGCTCCAAACTCACTGCAGATGGTGATTGCAGCCATGAAATTAAAAGACGCTTACTCCTTGGAAGGAAAGTTATGACCAACCTAGATAGCATATTCAAAAGCAGAGACATTACTTTGCCAACAAAGGTCCATCTAGTCAAGGCTATGGTTTTTCCTGTGGTCATGTATGGATGTGAGAGTTGGACTGTGAAGAAGGCTGAGCGCCGAAGAATTGATGCTTTTGAAGTGTGGTGTTGGAGAAGACTCTTGAGAGTCCCTGGGACTGCAAGGAGATCCAAACAGTCCATCCTAAAGGAGATCAGTCCTGGGTGTTCATTTGAAGGACTGATGCTGAAGCTGAAACTCCAGTACTTTGGCCACCTCATGAGAAGAGTTGACTCATTGGAAAAGAGTCTGATGCTGGGAGGGATTGGGGCAGGAGAAGGGGACAACAGAGGATGAGATGGCTGAATGGCATCACTGACTCGATGGACATGAGTTTGAGTGAACTCCTAGAGTTGGTGATGGACAGGGAGGCCTGCCATGCTGTGATTCATGGGGTCGCAAGGAGTCAGACGCAAGTGAGCGACGGAACTGAACTGAAAATGCTTCTCTAGTGGAGAGGTCAGCTTTGACAAAGATGTATGTATACACATACACACACACATGATATACATATAACAAATATACACATGTGTATCTGTATAACTGTCTAGAAATATTTTCAGAATGAACACAAATACACACACTTAAAATTCTTCTGATTTTCCCTTTGGGGAGGGAACATTCCAAAAGGAATCAACTTGGCAGTTTTATGAAACATAATCTAGAAAATAATTTTGTTTCTCTTGATTGGGTACTTTTAAAAACTGATATTGATGGAATGATATGAAAGCAAGTAAATAAAAAAACACAGTGGGAGTATCAGCATACCTTTTTACTGTGATTTCTATAAAACAGTCTGCATGTTACCTCTAAGAAGCCTTTCCAAAGTTTTCTAAATATATGAACTTCATTCTTCTTCATAGTTCCTGCAAAATCTGGTTATATACTCATTCCAGCCTTCTCAGTATTGAGTTTTTAGAAATCTATATCCTCCATAGATTATGAGTTCTGGGACACTGGAACTCTGTTCAATAATATTACAACTGACATTTAAATATTCTCATATTGTTTACAAGCAGCCCTTACATACATTCTCATTTTTTTCTTTTTTCTCTCACAAAATCCCTGTTATAGCTTTGTGTTTTTGTCAGCACCACACAGTATGATAATTTGCATATAATAGGCTTTCAAAAATATTTTTGGGTTTTGTTAAAATTAAAGCTGGATTGTGTGGGTTAAATTAAAATATTGCCAATTCCAGAATGTTTACTTCCTGTAAGCAATTAAGAGAGAAAAAGATTTTGAATGCTTTCAGTTTTTCATTTCTGTACCACCCATGCATTCCTAAGATAAAAAACTAAGGAAGGATGCACTTGACCATTAAAATTGTGTATAATGACAACATCTAAACAAAGCAGAATTGAGTGACAGATTTGATCAGAACACTTCTTTTCCCTGTTCCTTTTTTATTGCTTTGAGTTCCAGTCAGCACTGCATTAGCGCCGCATCCAATGGGTACATAAAGAGAGAAATGAAGACTTAAACCAGGCTTCAAGAAAATAATTCTGTTGGCCACCCAGAACCTGGTTAGTTTTCCCCATTCAATACTAAAAACTATTGAAGACACATCTTCCTACAGCCCCCTGGGGGTCCGTTTAAATTCAGACATTTCTCCATTGAAAAATGAACTGAAGCGATCAACCCATATTTCACCACATAGATATTCTTCAATCACTAGTAACTGTAGCTGAATTATAATCTCATATGACAACCATCCCACACGACAAACGGTCTCTCACCCATTATCCACTCACTTGAAGTCATCTGGTTTCCCTGCCAAGACTCTTCTATTTTCATGAGCCACTTAAAAATTACTTAAACTCAGAAAATAGCTTACCTCTTATTTAGTTCTTAAAGTCAGCTCTAAGTGGATTCCGTGCTATGTCAAAAACCATTTCTTACTTTCCCTGGACTTGAATTACCAATGCCTCTCTGGCCATAAAGACCATTCAAAATGGGATGGAATGAGAGGGAGGCTAATAATCCAGAATGCAATTTTTTTCTTATTAAAAGCAAAATTTGAGAAGAGCCTTAGAAGCTAAGTATTAGAATAAGAGGCAAGAGTTTTAGAAAAAGAATAAAAACAGAATATAGAGTTGAGTAGCAGAAAGGGAAGCAATGAATTAAGAAATGATTAATGGTATTTGCCTGGAGAGTACATGCAAGAAGAAAAAGAAAAGAAGTGGTCTTGGAATTCCATTTGCAACTCGGACTTTTTTCCTGCGGGCTATGAGGATATACGAAATAAAAGTGAAATTCTGCCAAGAGTAGTGGCTATATTCCCAGAGGCCTCCGATGGGCCAGACCCCAGGTTTGAGGATGAGGATAAATATGAAAGAACACAGTCATGCTCACAGCCTATGGTGGGAACAGGTAGACACATGACAAAATTACAGAAACCAGAACAACAGAAATGCTCACACTGAGGAAACAGACCCATTTGCTAAAGTATTAGGGGAGCACAAAAGTGGGAATGATTCATTGAAATTAGAGGGGATTTGGAAAAACATCACATCATAGTTAAAATTCCATTTGGTCCTTGAAATGAGTAGAAATTCGTCTGGTAGAAGAAAGATGGAAAATGCATCCCAGTCTAGGGAAACGGTAAGGAGGCATGAAAATGAGAGCATGTTCAGGAAGCAGCAGGTAGCTCCGCATGGCTGGAACGGGGCCAGGAGAAGGGTGGGAGATGACAGGCTGAAGCAGCAAATGTTTCCATGTAGACACGGACACGACCACATCTGTGCTCTAAAAAGGCCTCCCCTGGCTGCCTTGGTGAGGAGGGGAAGAAATGAAGGAAAAGCTTGAGGCCACTGAAATATCACTGCAGATGGTGATTGCAGCCATGAAATTAAGACGCTTACTTCTTGGAAGGAAAGTTATGACCAACCCAGATAGCATATTCAAAAGCAGAGACATTACTTTGCCAACAAAAGTCCGTCTAGTCAAGGCTATGGTTTTTCCAGTGGTCATGTATGGATGTGAGAGTTGGACTGTGAAGAAAGCTGAGCGCCGAAGGATTGATGCTTTTGAACTGTGGTGTTGGAGAAGACTCTTGAGAGTCCCTTGGACTGCAAGGAGATCCAACCTGTCCATTCTAAAGGAGATCAGCCCTGGGATTTCTTTGGAAGGAATGATGCTAAAGCTGAAACTCCAGTACTTTGGCCACCTGATGCGAAGAGTTGACTCATTGGAAAAGACTCTGATGCTGGGAGGGATTGGGGGCAGGAGGAGAAGGGGACAACAGAGGATGAGATGGCTGGATGGCATCACTGACTCAATGGACGTGAGTCTGAGTGAACTCCTAAAGTTGGTGATGGACAGGGAGGCCTGGCGTGCTGTGATTCATGGGGTTGCAAAGAGTCGGACACGACTGAGCAACTGAACTGAACTGAACTGAAATATTCTGGAGTCTAACAGTGACGCTGGGTTACAAGGAGGTATACACACTACTATATTTAAAATAGATAACCAACAAGGACCCATTGTTTAGCACAGGGAAGTCTGCTCAATATTCTCTAATAACCTACATGGGGAAAGAACTTGAAAAAGAACAGATGCATGTATATGTATAACTGAATCACACTGCTGTACATCTGAAACTAACACAACACTGTAAACCCACTAATACTCCAATAGAAAAGAAAACCATTTTTAAAAGAAAAAAGACATTAGCAGATAAATTTAGTGGGGGAGTAATAACTCCTGGGCCATGGAAGGTAAAGAGGAAGGAGAAAGTGGAGCTTTCGCAAGATAGTTTCAACTTTTCCAGAGCTTTGGATGGACAATAAAGTCGCCATTAGCTACATTCACTGGAAAATGGGAAAACAGGAAGAAAGAGGGGCACAGCAGACAGGGCGGACTCCCACGCACTTAGTGGAAAATGTCACATCACCAGCACAAAGGCAACAGGAGCTCCTGAAGTCACAGGAGCAGCCTTAACATAGTGAAAGGGTAGCATTTGCATTTTTAAAACTTTGCGGAAGTGCATTTATCCTAGCGGACAGGCTTGCTGTTACAATAGTTTAACTGATTTCCATTATTCATGAAATACAGTAGGTCTCCTACATATGAACAAGTTCCATTCTGAGAATGTGTTTGTAAGTCCAACTAGTCCGTTAAGTCCAACAAAGTTAGCACAGGTACGCAACTAGCACAATCAGCTGTATAATGCACGTGTGTGTGCTAAGTCACTTCAGCCGTGTCCACCTCCGTGAGACCCTACGGACTGTAGCTCACCAGGCTCCTCTGTCCATGGGATTCTCCAGGTGAGAATACTGGCGTGGGTTGCCGGGAAGATCTCTAGGGGATCTTCCCGACGCCTTCATTGGCAGGCAAATTCTTTACCACTAGCGCCACCTGGGAAGCCCCAGCTATACAGTACTGTATTGTCATAGGTTTATAATACTCTGCACACAAATAATGCATAAACGAACACAAAAAATAAATTTCAACCTTACAGAACAGTAGCTTGAAAAGTATAGTAGTACAGTACAACAGCTGGTATCCAGGGCCTGGCATCAGGTGATCGGGAAAGAAGACTTACTGACCAGAGGAGGAAGGGGAGGTGGGAGGTGGGAGAGCTGAGACTGTCAGCAATAGGAGATGGAGGGCAAGCTGCAATTTCACTCACGCCCGACGTTGATGGCACAGGTTCTGGTTCCTTACTGGATTCAATTGTATCTACCCTATGGAAAAATGATCCAGTGAGGTCTGGGTAGTAGCACATTCGCATCTTTGAAAGTTCGCAACTTGAAGGTTCATACATAGGGGCCTCGCTGTACCTCATTAACCTCTGAGGGCTGAGGTGGAGGATATCACAGAGAGCTGTGGTGTGTCCTGCTTTCCCAGCTTAGGGCACAGGAAACTTCTCATATTCAAAACAGTATGAACGAGTGAGTACGTCTCATACTCCTTGGGACATGAAGGCCCATTTTTCCTCCACATTACTGAGTTCCAGGCATCTGTGCTTCTAGTCACTTTCACTAAGGAAAAAAGAAAACATCTCTTTAAACTACCAGAGGCAACAGTTTCTGCCCAAGCCAAGCCTCCACCACAGGAGGGAAGGCCCCTCAGGGGCCCACTTGCCCAACATTTACCAAGGTGAAGCTTCAGGGCCCCTCACCTCCACAGGCCCTTTCCATGGTCCTAAGACACTAGCAATTTTGTATTTCGAATTTTGTGTTCTTTTTTAATTTTTAAATTGTAAATCAAGGTATCAGTTTACAATGTTATGTTAGTAGGAGTTTGGTGTTAACATATATACACTGCTGCTGCTGCTGCTAAGTCGCTTTAGTCGTGTCCGACTCTGTACAACCCCATAGACGGCAGCCCGCCACGTTCCCCCGTCCCTGGGATTCTCCAGGCAAGAACACTGGAGTGGGTTGCCATTTCCTTCTCCAATGCATGAAAGGGAAAAGTGAAAGTGAAGTCGCTCAGTCGTGTCCGACTCTTAGCGACCCCCTGGACTGCAGCCTACCAGGCTCCTCCGTCCATGGGATTTTTTTTTTTTTTTTTTTTTGTCCATGGGATTTTCCAGGCAAGAGTACTGGAGTGGGGTGCCATCGCCTTCTCCAATATATACATTGCTATGTTAAAATAATTAACAAGGACCTACTGTATTATTTTGTTTATATTTTTGGTCATGTGATGCAGTGTGTGGGATCTTAGTTCCCCGATCAGGGATCAAATCTGCGCCCCCTGCAGTGGAAGTGCAGAGTCTTAACCACTAGGCTGCCAGGGAAGTCCTTATATTCTTTTATTCTTAAAGAGGGAACCCAACATTGGATAAGTTCAGATGCAGCACCACCTGAATCGCCACCCCCACCCCCACCCCAGTGCTGCTCTGAGGGTGGTTCTGTAGGCCAGGCGAGGGAGGGGAGGCGGGGAAGGAAGGGGCAGTCGCGTGACTCTCTGTTCAGCTGTGGTTGAGCCACATCACAGCAGAACGGGGCTCTTCGCTTACAGATCTTGAGTGACAGCACTGGAGTCTGCATCCCCACGTGCTAAGTTCAGTCGTGCCTGACTCTGGGTGACCACATAGACTGTAGCCCGCCAGCCTTCTCTGTCCCTGGGATTCTCCCGGCAAGAATACTGGAGTGGGTTGCCACGCCCTCCTCCAGGGGATCTTCCTGACCCAGGGATGGAACCCACGTCTCTTAGGTCTCCTGCATTGGCAGGCGGGCTCTTTACCACCAGCGCCACCTGGGAAGCCCTGCAGTGGAGTCCAGTTGTGGCAAAACTCATGAAGTATGACTGGCCTCATTCAAGATGCTTAGGGCATTACACACAAGATGTGACAGGATGGCAGTGGTTCCCATGTGAACCCAGGCTCTGGACAGACTGCCTGGCAACAGCTCCAGCCTTCTCTCCTCCAGAAGGCTTCCTCAGAGTCTGCGCAGTTCTTACTGCCAATGGAGCTCAGACTTGAGCACCAGGAATCAGATACATGGGCTTCCTTGGTGGCTCAGATGGTCAAGAAAATCTGCCTGCAAGGGCAGGAGACGCAGGTTCATCCCTGGGTCAGGAAGATCCCCCTAGAGAAGGCAATGAATCAGACACACAGTGGCAATGTTGAGACTAAGCATCAGGGTCTCTGTCTCACCACTCTCAAAGGGCTCCTTGGCCTCTGTGCCAATTTGACCACCTTCTTTCTCCTTGGGAACCTTCAAGCCTAATAGTTTTGAATAGCAGGCAGCTGGAATCTCTCTGCCTTCAGAGCAAAAGTCCCATCCCTTACAAGCCTAAAGGGGGATGATGATCTGCTCATGCCTCTCCTTCACAAAAATCGATGCCTGTTTATCTTACATCAATATAATGAAATGGGCCATTAAAATGTCTTTTTCCCCCTGAACAAAGAAAGGGAGCTTTAATAATGTATCTCCCTAGAAACAAGTACATATGTTACAACCCTTCAAGAGCCTGATCTCATTCTCTCTTCCTGTCTCTCTCTTACACACACTGACACCTGGCACCATTAAAATTCTTCGCTGAATTCCTCTCAAAGTGATTACAGGGACATTAGTAAATTTAGTAGAAACTGCATCTGATACTGGAGAAGCAACTGGCAACCCACTCCAGTGTGCTTGCCTGGAGAATCCCAGGGACAGAGGAGCCTGGTGGGCTGCTGTCTATGGGGTCACACAGAGTTGGACATGACTGAAGCGACTTAGCAGCAGCAGCACCAGCATCAGCATCTGATACAAGCTAGGGTTGTACTAACAAGGGCAAGCCTAGACAGTTCTGGGACCTACAAGTTTCCTCTGAACTCAGATACTGCCTTGATTTAACCAAAGAGAGCGGAAACCTCTGGTTGTGAGTACTCTAGACAACCTTAACTTGAACCTGAATGAAAAGTGACCACCTGGACTCAAACTTCAGAAGGCATGTCAGGATTTAACCTTATTTGAGAAGGATAAATGTCCTGCATATTAACGTAACTCAATGTAAATTATGTCAGAGGTCACCTTTCACTACAGTATGACTTTTGCACTCTCTGTTTTCCTGGAAAAAATCCAAAATCTTACAACATTTGATTTTTTAAAATGTTTCCAGAGGCAATTTTGTCTTCTCTTTTTCATTCACAAAACTAAGTTGGAATTGACTTTATGCAGTATTTTTAAAATTGGGGGGAAATATGGAAACACTTAAGGAAAGGTATGGAAAAGACAAAGAGCAAAGGTCTCTAAGAAAGTTTTAAAAATGAGCAGGGGGAGACTAACTCCACAAACTATTAAGCATATTATAAGGTTAAAATAAAAAAAATCAGAGTGGCACTGATGAAAATATCATTTACTAAATACTTTTATTTTGTCCAGTGACAATGTTATGTCAGGGACTCTCCACACCCACCCGCCTGCCCCAACATAGCCATTAGTAACTTGAGGTTTCTGAGTCTCCTGAGTCAGCACGGGTGCTCTCAGCCAAGAGCAGAAGTTGAATGGTTGATCCTGGGCCAGGTCTGCAGTCAACTGTCTACAGGCTGCTCATCCTGCCAGTTCTCACCGCCTCTGGTACAGATTATTCTGCATTTCTGGGGAAATTCCCTTCTCGGAGGGCTGTCTTTCGCCTCTCTACCAGTCCCTCAGCTCTGTGGTCTCATGACTGATCCGTTTGCCTCTGTCTTACGTGTCCTAGAAATCCTTGCTGTCCTGGCCTGCTGGTGGGGTCCTGTTGGATTTCCAGAGTTGTTATGTATTTTCTTTTTTAAATATATACTGTTTTTTTAGTGGGATCAAGAATGAAGGAGAGGCTTTAAAATGCAGATTCAGCTCACTTAAAAAAAATTTTTTTAATTGAAAAAATTATTTTTATAATATTGTAAAAAATATATTTTAAAATTATTAATAATATTTTAAATTATTTTTAAATTTTTAAAATATTTATAATATCTTTATAATATTGTGCATACATCAACACGCATCAGCCGTAACCATACACATGTCCCCTCCCTCTTGCAATGGAAATAAAAACAAAAATAAACATGTGGGGCCTAATTAAAGTTAAAAACTTTTGCAGAGCAAAGGAAATTAAACAAGGTGAAAAGACAACCCTCAGTCCACTTTTTTTTCTAAGAGCTCTCCTGTGTTATGGCATCAAACTGTTAATTGGAGAGTGGAAATGGGAGAAAATCAGAGGGGAGAGATTTTCCCTGGAGAATCCTCTCAAGAATAACCTCAGCAGTAGTGTGAACTAAGGGTACAGCAGCCTGTGTAGATGGTTGGCAGAAGAAGGCTGGAAGCAGTTGACTCCAGCATCTGCTCAAACATAAAACCATTAGTACACATGTTCACAAATGAAACATTGCTACAAAACAATAGCTAACACGCACTGAAATCTTATTACACATCAGGAACTATTATAAGAGCTTTATATGCACTGACATTCAATCCTCACGACAACTCTAAGAGAAAGGTACCACTCTTTTCACAGTAGTTAGAAAGAGGGAAACTGAGGCACAGAGCAGTTGGGCAAATTTTCCAAAGTCACACAGCTGGACATGGCAGAGCCAGGGTCTGACCCAGATGGACTGGTATTAGAGCCCAGCCTTAATCCCCGTGTTCCACTGCACAGCCAGGACAGTCTCCCAGCCTGCAGTCTCTCTCCTACCCTTCTTACAACAACGAGCTCTCTTGAAAGCAGAACTTGTATTCTAACAGGAGAAATGAAAAGTCTGGCTTAGAGGGGAAAAACCCACCCAGAACATTTAACTGCTATGTTATCTAATCATCTAAAAGTATAATCTGGAAATGAGTCCTCAAATAGATGAGAAAAACCTACAGCACAGAAAGCATAAACTCTAACTAAAAGAAGGATTAGCTCCCAAGCAAACAGTTAATATAGATAATAAAATACTAACATAAATATAATTTGTATTTTCAAAGAAATACAACGGGTTGTGTTCACATAAACCACACACAAACTAGAATTCTTGGAAATTAAAAACATGGTTATTGAGATTTAAACCCGATTATATAACAGAATAAACATAACAAAAGATCAAATTAGTGAGCTGAAAGACTAAGGAATTCTCTCAAGACATTATAAACAAAAAAGAGGCAGTTACAGACTTAGAAACAAACTAGTGGTTACCAGTGGGGGGAGGGGGGAAGGGCAATATGGGGGAGGGGAGGGAGCCACAAACTACTGTGCGTAAAATGGGCTCAAGGATATATTGCGCAACATGGGGAATAGAGCCAATATCTTACAGTAACTATAAATGGAAAATACCTTTAAAAATTACATTAAAAATTAAAAAAAAATTTAAGATACAACTACCTCCACCTTGGAGAAGGAAACAGCAACCCACTCCAGGACTCTTGCCTGGAGAATCCCATGGACAGAGGAGCTGGGCAGGCTACGGTCCATGGGGTCACAAGATCGGACATGACTTAGGGACTAAACCACCACCACCACCTCCACCTTATGGTAGCAAGTGATCCTCTTAATGGAAAAAAAAAAAAAAGATATTATGTAAATGCAAGAGCATACAAATATAAGGAAAAAAACATTAAGATGGATGGAATCAGAAGTCTTATGACAGGCAGAATAATGGTTTCACAAAGATTTCCACATCCCTGGAATCTGTGAATATGGCAAAAGGGACTCTGCAGATATGATTAAGAATTTTGAGATGAAGAGATTTTCCTGTCTTACCCATGTGGGTCCATTGTAATCACTAAAATCCTGATAAATTAGTAATAGAGCAAGCACAATTGCACTCATCTCACAAAGTAGTAAGGTAATGCTCAAAATTCTCCAAGCCAGGCTTCAACAGTACGTGAACCGTGAACTTCCAGATGATCAAGCTGGATTTAGAAAAGGCAAAGGAACCAGACATCAAATTGCAAACATCCACTGGATCATCAAAAAAGCAAGAGAATTCCAGAAAAACATCTACTTTGCTTTATTGATTATGCCAAAGCTTTTGATGTGTAGATCACAACAAACTGGAAAATTTTTGAAGAGATGGGAATATCAGACCACGACCACCTGACCTGTCTCCTGAGAAATCTGTATGCAGGTCAGGAAGCAACAGTTAGAACCAGACAGGTTCCAAATTGGGAAAGGAGTACGTCAAGGCTGTATATTATCACCCTGCTTATTTAACTTATATGCAGAGTACATCATGCAAAATGCTGGGCTGAATGAAACACAAGCTGGAATCAAGATTGCCGGGAGAAATATCAATAACCTCATATACGCAGGTGACACCACCCTTATGGCAGAAAGTGAAGAACTAAAGAGCCTCTTGATGAAGGTGAAAGAGGAGAGTGAAAAAGTTGGCTTAAAGCTCAACATTCAGAAAACAAAGATCATGGCATCCAGTCCCATCACTTCATGGCAAATAGACGGGGAAAACAGTGGCTGACTTTATTTTTCTGGGCTCCAAAATCACTGCAGATGGTGATTGCAGCCATGAAATTAAGATGCTTACTCCTTGGAAGGAGAGTTATGACCAACCTAGAAAGCATATTAAAAATCAGAGACATTACTTTGTCAACAAAGGTCCATCTAGTCAAGGCTATGGTTTTTCCAGTGGTCACGTATGGATGTGAGAGTTGGACTATAAAGAAAGCTGAGTGCCAAAGAATTGATGCTTTTGAACTGTGGTGTTGGAAAAGACTCTTGAGAGCCCCTTGGACTACAAGGAGATCCAACAAGCCAATCCTAAAGGAAATCAGTCCTGAGTGTTCATTGGAAGGACTGATGCTGAAGCTGAAACTCTAATCCTTTGGCCACCTGATTCGAAGAACTGACTCATTGGAAAAGACCCTGATGCTGGGAGGGATTGAGGGTAGGAGGAGAAGGGGATGACAGAGGATGAGATGGTTGGATGGCATCATGGACTCAATGGACATGAGTTTGAGCAAGCTCTGGGATTTGGTGATGGACAGGGAAGCCTGGTGTGCTGCAGTTCATAGGGTTGCAAAGAGTCAGACACGACTGAGTGACTAAACTGAACTGAACTGAAGGAGTGTCAGTGGCTTAAAACACCACAAATTTATTGTCAATGGTTCTGTAATTTAGATGTCTGAACTGGGTCTCACTGGTCTAAAATCTAATGAAGCCAGCAGTGCTTCATCACTTTCTAAAGGATTCTCTTGAGGCAAATCTATTTCTTTGCCTTTTCCAGCCACCCATTGGCTTTTGGTTCCTTTCTATCAACAATGGGTGGAGTTCTTACATGTCATCACTCTGAGTTCCTCTTCTGGCTTCCTCTTCCATAGTTAAGGACCCTTGGACCCACCCTGATAATCCAAATCATCTTCCTATTTTAAGATCATCTGATTAGCAAACTTAACTCCTTCTGCTTTCTTAATTCTCTTTTGCCACATAATCTAACACAGTCAGAGGTTCTGGAGATTAGGACATGGACCACTTTGGGGGAAGGGCATTGTTCTGACTACTAAAGTCCTACTCTCACCCCTAATTTCAAGTGCCTCTTGTCTTTACAATGTAGATCATTTCAGCCATGTCAAACTTCCACCCTGAAACTTTCACATTCTAATATACACTTGGAAGACCAGGGCATGGAGGGAGTGGTGTCGATTTGCGCAGGGAGAAAAAAAAAGGGGCTTCCCTCATTGCTCAGTTGGTAAAGAGTGTGCCTGCAATGCAGGAGACCCGGGTTCGATTCCTGGGTCAGGAAGATCTCCTGGAGAAGGAAATGGCAACCCACTCCAGTATTCTTTCCTGGAGAATTCCATGGACAGAGGAAGCTGGCAGGCAGTCTATGGGACTGTCAGTGTATGGGGTTGCAAGAGTCGGACATACCTAAGCACACACAGCAGCAGCACAAAAAGATATTGGATGTCCTGTCTAAAGCACCTTCAGGGTTATTTCAGCCTTTCCGGGTCTTTGATCTATATTGTTGCTGCTGCTGCTAAGTCGTTTCAGTCCTATCCGACTCTGTGCAACCCCATAGACTGCAGCCCACCAGGCTCCCCAGTCCCTGGGATTCTCCAGGCAAGAACACTGGAGCGGGTTGCCATTTCCTTCTCCAATGCAGGAAAGGGAAAAGTAAAAGTGAAGTCGCTCAGTTGTGTCCGACTCTTCGCGACCCCATAGACTGCATCCCACCAGGCTCCTTCATCCATGGGATTTTCCAGGCAAGAGTACTGGAGTGGGGTGCCATTGCCTTTTCCGTTGAGCTATGTTACAATTCTGCAAATTGTAGAAAACTAGATAACTGATAATAATACAAATGAGTCTTGTTTACGGAAATGCAAATAATATCCAGAAGATGGATACTGACCAATTTTGCTAATTTGTATCCGTTTGTCAATTCCTTGTGTGACTATATAATTTGTTTTCTCTTTGGATTTTCCCTTGTACCAGTGATAACATTTTGCCATTTCTCTTATTAATTAATGAGTTAAATAAAATCTTTTACCCCTTTCAATTAACTCCAGAGTTCTAAAATAGTTCTATCATACAGATTCTATCAGTGTAATTCCACCAGTGTCCAGAGGGGGAGACAGATTCCTTGTGCTTTCAACTCTGCCATTTCCCCAGAATCCTCTGCATTGCCTTTTAGGGATCACAGTTTGATAGCACATTCTTGTCCATTTTATCATATTCCATGTTTTTACAGGACATCATTCTAAGTGAATATCTCATAAAATGTCATGATATTTTTTTCTAATCTAAATACAGGAATTTAACCCAAATTTAACCCATACATATTTATTATTAATAATACATTTTGGCTTATTCTTACAGTCTTACAACTTCTATAATAATAATAATAATATTCATGTGCTTCAGTCATGTCCAACTCTTTGTGACCCCATGGACTGTAGTCCACCAGGCTTCTCTGTCAGTGGGATTCTCCAGGCAAGGATACTGGAGTGGGCTGCCATTTCCTCCTCCAGGGTATCTTCTTGACCCAGGGATCAAACCCGCATGTCTAGTCTCCTGCATTGGCGGGCGGACATTTTACCCTAGTGCCACCTTTGTCGTTGTTACTGTTTTTGTTTTGTAATGTCTTTTGTTAAGCAAATAGATTTTTAAACTTTCACGTATGCTTCTCTAGCACAGTACATTCTCTGTAAAGAGCCAGTCAGTGCGTACGTTTGTGGACAACACAGTCTCTGTCACAACCACTCAATTCTGTTGTAGTATGAAAACAGCTATAGACAAAACATAAATGAACGAACATAGCTATGTACCAATAAAAATATTTTAAAAAAAAAATCAGGAAGTAGGCCATATTTGGCCTATAGACTTTGGTTTTAAGAGTCGGACTTGACTGAGCGATTTCACTTTCACTTTTCACTTTCATGCATTGGAGAAGGCAATGGCAACCCACTCCAGTGTTCTTGCTTGGAGAATCCCAGGGACGGGGGAGCCTGGTGGCTGCCGTCTATGGGGTCACACAGAGTTGGACACGAGTGAAGTGACTTAGCAGCAGCAGCAGTGTCTTGTAAGCTATAAGAACTATTTTAAAGTTATCTTAGTGAGTAGCCTTCCTTCAATTTCCTTTATTGTCTCCTTCTGAATATCCTAGTAGGCCTATATTGGTCTTTCATCTCTCAAACTTTTTCTCACATTTTATGTCCCTTTGTTGCTCTGCCCCCCGGAGAATTTTCTTTTTGTTAACAATAGTAGTGCATGGACATAATGCCACATCAAATGGTACAGGAAAAGCATCATTCGCCACCTATGGGTCCTCTTCCCCTCTTTGAAATATTTCTTTGCAATTTTCTGGTCATTAACTCTGTGATGCTAAATATGTTTTTACCTCCAGTTCTTGTCTTGAAATGAAAGAGTTTAGGTCAGCGATATTATCCTTATCTGTATTGTTTTTTTCTTTCTTTTCCCAAAATCTTATATCTGTAATGTTATCTTTAGCTTTCATGGTCATTTTAATGCAATCAAGTTCAACAATGTTTCCTCATCCCATACTTTGTAAGACAGAATATTAACACTTACCTCTTCCTTCCACTTCCCACCCTCTAATCTCCAAACTTCAGTTAGGTACACTTTAAGTTTTTTTCTTTTACCTAATTAAAATAGTTAAATTGATATTTTCTTCTGAAACACAACCAAGCCTTCCATGTTTCATCCATAGGCTGACTCTAAAAGGTGAAAATCTATAAAGGGGTCTGTCTGGTCTTCATTTTAGTGTTCATCCAAACATTGTAAGATGGTAGGCCAAGCATGGTGATGGGATTATCCTTCCTTTCAAGGTCATGACTCCTAAATCAGTTATAATAGTGATCTTAACATCAAGGACACATGAAATATTTTTCTCACCTTAATTGCTTAAAGTCGGGCCTTATTTTCAATATTTAGATTATAGCTTTGGTGTTCACCTTTCTTCTTTTTTTCCTGTTCAGCAACGTTTTTTTTTCTTGTTGAAAGGATTTATTCTTATTTAGGAAAAAACTGACTAATGTGAACTCTTCTGGGAAAATAACAAAAAATAAGCCAGCTATGTTATCTCCATTTTATAGAGATTTTACTCTTTTTCCACCATATCTCTTTATCACATCATGCCTTTTTCATACTTTTATCGTAACATCCGTTCTCTCAAATCTCTCCCTTCTAACCCACCCACACTTCTGCTCCGCTGGGCACCAACTGTTCACCAGGCAGGTTGCATAGCTGTTTCCCAGGATCTCCCTTCACTGCTCTCCTGGGCTGAACCTTGTTTCCCAACTCCTCTGTTCTCTTCCTCTTGTTCTGTTTGCTCCTAGTCCTACTGCAGGGCATCCTCGGGGCAATTACATTTTTAACTCCTAAAATTCTTTCGTATTCTCTAATTGCTCCTTTTCCTTCTGCTGGCTTTTCTTTGCACTATCCCCCAAGAGAATATCACTTGGAAATTTTTTAAATTCTGTACCCTTTGTTTCTTCTGGGGTTTGTATTTGTGCATGTTTCTTCCTATTGGTCTCTCCTTTCATTTGGCTGCCTTTCCTCAGATATCTGATGATCCTTTCGTCACCTATGTGTGTGTGTGTGAATTTGAAACTCAAGTTGATTATCTGGGAGCTGGCACAGGTTTTCTCTCCTTGAATGGCAGCATTGACCACAGGACTTATACCTGGGAGTAGCCTGTACTCTGGGAAGTCTTCTTTTTGGGTGCCTGTGGATGGAGCTTCCCAGGTGCTGAAAGAAGAAGGGCTTTTCTCCAGCGGGGGAGGTCTCCAGTGGTCCTCCCTCCCGGAAAGGGTTGGCTGCCTTATTCCCTCCGTGTGACTGCATGTCTCTCTGACACCTGTACCTCCCACAACTCTCTCCTCCCTGGTGCATCACATTCTTTGGAAGGTACTTTGTGAATTTCAGCCTCAGATTAATGTTTTCCTCAATTGGTGATTGCTATTCTAACTAAATTATTTACTACTCTTAAAAAAAAATTGTTTTTTTTTTTTTTTTCATTTTTTGGCTATGCTGCACAGCATGTCGGATCTTGTTCTCTGACCAGAGATTGAACCTGTACCACCTGCATTGGCATGGGGTTCACCAACAGCTCAGCAGGTAAAGAATCTGCCTGAAATGCAGGAGATACAGAGATGGGGGTGCAATCCCTAGGCTGGGAAGATCCCCTTGAGAAGGAAATGGGCAACCCATGCCAGTATTCTTGCCTGGGAAATTTTTGTGGACAGAGAAGCCTGGCAGGCTACAGTCCATGGGGCTACAAAGAGTCAGATACAACTTGAGTGACTGAAAACACACACCCCTGCACTGACAGAACAGAGTCTTAACCACTGGACCCCCCACGTTAGTCCCTAAACTATCCTCTTTATTGCCCCAGGGCTCTGTCCAGTTCTTGGTATTTGCTCATTCTATTTTTTTTTTTTTTTTTGCCGTTTCAGTAGATACTGTTTTATGTTCTCAGGGTTTTTTCCATGCATGTATTCTGGGTTTCCTCAACTCTAATCCATACAAATCCATTGATTTCTTTCTTCTGGGTGTGCTTTGCCATTTTGGATCTGCTGGTGACTCTTCTTACTTGCTGATATGACTATACTTACATTCTGTAAATGTAATGAATTTGGGGTGGGTGTTTAGATAGACATTGAGTTCAGTCCCTCAGTTTGTTTATTTTCCTTGAGCTCATTTAAGCTAATCATTTGCTGGGATAGTTTTAATCTCTTACATCAAGCCACAGTGTTATTAGCCTGCTCTGAAAATGTTATACTGATCTTTTTTATATACTTTAAATCATATTTACATTTTAATTAATCAACTAACATGAATTTCTCATTGTAAAAATCCAACTAATACTAGCAAATACAAAATCCTCCACCTTCCACTCTCTAATCCTGCAGATAATCATTGTTACCAGCTTTCAATGTTTGCTTGCAAAATTTTTTTTTAATATTTTTATTTACTTTTTTGGCTGTGCTGGGTCTTAGTTGTGGCATGCAAGACCTGTTTTGTGGCACGTGGGATCTAGTTCCCTGACCAGGGATCAAACCCAGTTACCCTGCATTGGGAAGGCAAGAGTTTTAGCCACTGGGCCACCAGGGAAGTCTGCAAAACTTTTTCTATATATTTGTAAAGTTATATAAGATCACATAGAAACAGTTTTAAAACATAAATGGCGGCATAGTGTTTGCTTTGCAACTGCTTTTAAAAAAAATAATATATCTTAGAGATTTACCTCTTTAACTATGATCAGTAAATATATATCTACCTCATTACTTTTAATTGCTACATAGTTTGAACTCTATGTAACCTCAAGTATTAGTTTTAGTATTATAACACTGATACAGCAAATAGTCTTGGACTCTTCTACTTGAACATATATATGATTATTTAACTGGTTAAGAACTGACATTGCTGGTTATAAGGACAAGCATATTGGGTAAAATAGGTAAGGTGGGTTTTTTTTTAGCCTAAATTGAATAACTTATGAAAAAAATAAAGAACTTGAAACCATAAAAGAATAGAGACTATTAAATGATAGACGAATCAGAAATGACAAGTGGTTTAACGAAATGGTGCTGAGACATAAAGACTAAATTTATTCTGAGCATCCAAGCATTTCAATACTTTCTCTATATTTAGTAAAAATGATTGTAGATATTTTTTAAAATCCCCACAAAGATTTTTAGATATACAGGAAAAGTTTATCTTTGCAGGAGAAATAATTATAGTATCATAGATGTAAGTCTTTCAGGAGGATATATAAATATGATACCATTTTAATTTGGTATAAAAATATTTAAAATACTAAATGTTTGAGGGGAGACTATAAACAATATTGCATTAAAAAAAAAAAAAACAGAACAATGGTCATCTCTGAGGAGAGAAAGAGGGAAATGAAATAAAGGAGAGATTTGTAGGAGCTCTGATCTATGTTGAATTTCTCAAGGAAGTTGGTAGGTTCATGAGTTTTCTCTATACTTTTTGTGGTCAAAATAAAACTAAACACAAGTAGGTTGATTCAATTTGCTCTACTTTTTTCCAGTGTGGAAAGTCTGGGTATCCCCATTTGCAGGGGAAATAGAACATTGTACTCTTGCTTGGAAAATCCCATGGGCAGAGGAGCCTGGTAGGCTGCAGTCCATGGGGTCTCAAAGAGTCGGACACGACTGAGCGACTTCACTTTCACTTTTCACTTTCATGCATTGGAGAAGAAAATGGCAGCCCACTCCAGTGTTCTTGGCTGGAGAATACTGGGGACAGGGGAGCCTGGTGGGCTGCTGTCTGTGGGGTGGCACAGAGTCAGACACAACTGAATCGACTTAGCAGCAGCAGAACATGGCTACCAAAATATGGAAATCTACAACTATGCCAAGGAATATGCATCAACCTAGAAAATACCTGATGAAAGTGGAGGACTCAGGAAGAGAGGACAAGCTTAACAAAAAAACTGGAAATCTGTTACAGACACCTTCATGAATCACATGAGAAGTCAGTAAATGGTCCCTACTGATGGGGTTATGATATTTCCCAGAAAACATGGCATTGCTCTACACGTAGTTGAAGTTTCCCTGTGTAATTAATAATCCACCAACGTCAAAGCCCATGATGCCCAACTTGTTACATTCTAAGAACAAAGGTGCCCTTACAATGAGACTGAATATCTTAGCTTTCCTCAGCAGCACTTTGGGTTCTCAGACTTGAGTTGGTAATTGCTGTTTCTTCAATGATATAGTCTTCAATCTACTAAACACCTACTACCTGCTGACTTTTTTTTTTTTTAACTTTTGGAAAGACCCATCCTGGTAGAAAAGCATTTTTTTTCTTAACAGAAAAAAAGCTTCACTTCCTGCCCAGTGGAGCTTATTCTACCAGTCAATTCTTAAAAGAGGAACTGACCAAAACAGTAGCGCAAATGACCAAGAGCTCAAAGGTCTCCTCTGCAGAGAAAAGGCTAACATCACTTCTGGATTGCCTCCTGACATCAATTTCACAGCCACCGCATATGTTAAGAGTTTTACAGAATGCACAAGAGAACTGCATCCCCCAAATATTTGACCTCAGCAGAGACTCTTATTGTGACATATTACATACACTTTTCTAATATGTGTACTAGAAGTAAGAAAAATCTCAAAAAGGAAATTTGAGGACTTGCTGGTTTTACCAAAATGGAAAACAAACCGTAGTAGGTTCTGGTATTGAACTGAGTAATAAAGAAATTTCCTCTTAGGCATTTCAGAGGAGAGACGGTATTTGCATGTGGTTGTTTTTAAATATCAACAAATCACTAACTTAAAAGAATGGACACTCAGATGCCCAATCTTAAGAATATATTAGGAGTATAATTTTAAGATTAAAATGTAAGTCCACAGAGAGGGAGTTAAGAACACGAGCTTCTAAGATGAGCCAAGAAAAAAAATTACTGATGTTCGACTCAGCTAGCTATTCTTTCTGACAGGAGATTAAAGCCGCCTGCGAGATTTCTTTGACTCTGACTCATTTAATTCATTTAGACATTGCCAGCAGAGCAAGCTACAACAAAGCAGATCCATCTTAACAAGCTCACTCCCGACTGCTCTAATAAAGAAAAATAATTGAATTGCTGATTTTGATTTTTTTAAATGCACTCAGCATTTGCGTATTTGGCTTCACACACCAAATAAACATAGAAATATTTGTTACATCATCTTCTTCTCTACAGTGAACGGTGAAAAAGCCCCACAGAATCAGCGCTAGGCTAGGTACCTTTCAGGTCAGTGTAGCACTGGAGGCGCTTCCCTGTGTTTAGTTTATTAGAATTGCACTTTTAAAATCTTTGGGTCTTATTTGCAGCCAGCCCTGGTTCTGAACTCACCGCTCGGCATGAATAAGTGAATATGCTGATGTTATCACATCCACAGTCCAAGGATTTCTCAAGAGGCCAACTGCCACAGCGAAGTCGCCATGGAAGTGGGCGGCATGGAGAGCTGAGACAGCAAACTGGCAGCCACAGAAATCTTTCATTCAACCCAAACACTGTGGTTGTTTTTTGTTTTTGTTCTAACTGAACCAACATTTAAATAGCAAAAGATTACACATAAAAAACCAGACATGCAAGTCCCTTGAAAATGTCTAAGACTAGCAACAGGGAGCCACATCCCAGGTCTGCGGCGGCTGAGTGGCAGCTGCCTCCTCCATCACTCAGGTTACGCGCATGCGTGGATTCGCCAAGGCAGCCTCATTTCAATTCCCTGCCGGATCCTTGTAACACTGGAGGAGAGGACCACTAACGCAGAGAGTGAAGCAGAAAATTCAGATTAAAAGATATATGCTCGTTCCACTCCTGGCACTTTGATTGAATTAATATATCAGCTAGACTACACCCAAGTCTACTGATCAGACAACTGTGTGCCTATGTGTGTGCACTTAATTGCTCAGTGGTGCCCAACTCTTTGGCACCCAATGGACTGTAGCCCTCCAGGCTCCTCAGTATTCTCCAGGCAGGAATACTGGAGTGGATTGCCATGTGCTCGTCCAGGGGATCTTCCCAACTCAGGGATGAAACCCAGGTCTCCCACATTGCAGGCAGATTCTTTAGCAGCTGAGCTAACAGGGAAGCCCAAATGATGACTGCTGCTGCTGCTGCTAAGTCACTTCAGTCGTGTCCAACTCTGTGCAACCCCATAGACGGCAGCCCACCAGGCTCCTCCGGGCAAGAGTACTGGAGTGGGGTGCCATTGCCTTCTAGTGGTAGTAATTCAAAGCAAAGTCTATGACTAAAAAAGAAAAAAAAAAAAAAAAAACACGGGATCAAAGCCGTGTTTCCTGCATTGGCAGGTGAATTCTTTACCAATCAATGAGCCAACTTACCCACATCAAATTTCTTACCATTCTTTTTTTCAGCATTTCCCTCTCCCAACTTTGTGTATTTTCCTATACTGTTCTCACTTGGGAATTACGATTCCCCCATGTTCAACAAATGTCAATCTTCCTCCAAATGAATCCAAAATCCAAGTTTCTAATACACTTGTGTGGAGGTAGGATAATAGTCAGGTAGGCTAATAATTTTTTATATTTAATGGTGTGTTCTTTTGACTGAAAAAAGGCAAGAGGGTCAGTCTTTACATTTTTTGGTTAGCATCAGATATTTGGATGCATTTGAGCCCTCAATGATAGCAGTGATCTTCAGATTTTAGTGGAATTATTGGGCCTCCATTAGACAGGCACTATTGCAACAGTCATCATCAATAACTTAATACTCATTTTGCAAAGTGATCTGTAGAATTAATGCAGACCTGATCAAAATCTCAGCTGGATTTTTAAAGACATGGACAAGCTGATTCTAACATTTCTGTGGAAACGCAAAGGACCCAAACAGCCAAGACAAAGTGTTAAAAAAAAAGAGCCAAGTTGAAGGACAACCACTATTTGATGTCGTCTTATTATCAAGCGATGGTAATTGAGACAGCATGCTGTCAAAATAGACACATACACCGGAACTGGATACAGAATCCAGAAATAAACGCACACATATATGGACAACTGATTTTTGACAAAGGTATAAAGGTGACTGCGTAGAGAAAGCATAGTCTTTTCGGTAAGTGGTGATAAAACCTATGCAGGAAAATGAACTTTGATTGATCCCTCACATCATATAAAAAAATTAACTCAAAATGGATCATAGACCTAAATGATCAAAAGCACAATTCATAAAAGAACAAACTGTCTAATTGAACTTCATCAAAATTAAAATTTTCCTGCTTTTCAAAAGACACTGTTAAAAGAATGAAGAGACAAGACAGACAGAGTATTTGTAAATTATGTAATCTGGTAAAGTACAGGATGTATCAAGAATTCTCAAAACTCAACAACTACTCAATTTAAAAGGATGGCTTAAAAAAGATTGGAACAGACACATCACCAAAGAAGATGATAAATTAGTTTGTGAAAATTTGCTCAACACCAGTAGATATTAGGGAAATTAAAAACATAATGTGATACCATTGCAAACTGATGAAAATGGTTAGAATTTAAAGACTGGCCAGGCCAAGTCGTAGTGAGGATATGGAGCAAAGGACTGGTAGGAATGCAAAATGGTACAACCACTCTGGGAATGGTTGGTCAATTTCTTAAAAAGTTAAGAATACATCTACCATATGATTCGGCCTTTCCATTCTTGGATATTTTTCCAAAAGAAGTAAAAGCATACATCCATACAAAGACTTATAAGTGTTCACATCAGCTTTATTCATAATAACCTCGAACTGCAAGCAATTCAAATGCCCATCCACAGATGAGTAAACAAATTGTCCTATACAATGGAAAACTGTTTAGCAATTGAAAAAAAAAAAAAAGAATGAGCTATTGATACATGCAAAAACTTAAGTTCTAAGAGAATTATACTGAGCTAAAGCTTTCAGACTGAAAGAGCACATATTATGAATCCATTTGTATAACACTCTAGGAAATGCACACTAATTCCTAGTGACAGAAATCAGGTCAGCGGCTGCCTGGGGTGGAGTTATGGGGAAGGACTTGAGGCAAGACAGGTTGGGCCCAAGGACAGACTCCTCATGCGTAGATATTCAGATCAGATCAGTCGCTCAGTCGTGTCCGACTCTTTGCGACCCCATGAATTGCAGCATGCCAGGCCTCCCTGTCCATCACCAACTCCCAGAGTTCACTCAGACTCACGTCCATCGAGTCAGTGATGCCATCCAGCCATCTCATCCTCTGTCGTCCCCTTCTCCTCTTGCCCCCAATCCCTCCCAGCATCAGAGTCTTTTCCAATGAGTCAACTCTTCGCATGAGGTGGCCAAAGTACTGGAGTTTCAGCTTTAGCATCATTCCTTCCAAAGAAATCCCAGGGCTGATCTCCTTCAGAATGGACTGGTTGGATCTCCTTGCAGTCCAAGGGACTCTCAAGAGTCTTAGGCAGAAGGAAAAGCCACCTCCTTGTTTTGCACTTAATGAGGCCATCAGGTGGAGGAAGACATCTAAAACAGATACTTTGTAACATATGAGCAAGAAACTGTCAGTGAAAGGGGGAGTGGGGGGAGCATGGATGGGAGGTAGGAAATAGGTAGGCCTGGGAATGACTGGAGCTATTACCCTCATCTAAACCCCAGATTAACCCCATATTACAATCCGCGCTGCCTGTATTGTATGCCCCTCACTTGCAAGGATTCCCACACTCTTCTCAGAATGTGTACCTTTCACTTTTGCCCTAAGTGTGCTCCCACACATACTGTGTATCCAATAACTCTGGTCCTGCTTTACAGTCTTGGACTCTTTGTGGAATTCCTTCCTCCAAGAAGATAAGAACTGAGGTCTTTTCACTGTTGCAGAGTGGGGGAACTGTTCTGTATCTTGATCACTGTGGGAATGTCACATACTCTATTTGTCAAAACTTACAGAACTGGATTGCCTCTATGATAGTATAGCTTAAAATAAGTTTTCAATAAATGAATGATAGTCCCTTTGTATATGCCAGAAATAAAAATCAATTTTTAATAAATAAATCTAAAATATTAATTTTCCCCACTTTATTTTCTGATGCTGGCCTATAGCATGATACCAAAGTATAATTCAGGAAAGACAAAATTAAGGAGTTAAAAAAGAGAGAAAGATCCAAGGGTTAACAATGACTTGTTTCAAAGAGAATTTCTGACACCTAAAAGAGTCAGTGAACTCCTCATCCCTGAGGAATTCCTCAACAAATATTATTTCTTACAACAATATGTAGGATAAGCATTAAACAGCTGAACGTTAAATGCAAGCACCTGGAATGCAGTTTGTATATTTTACTTTATGCAAGATAAGAGGTCTACACAGGATAAATTCAATCTCCAACAGAGTGTCCTCAGAAAATAATGGTCTGCACCAAAAAACAAACTCTGGAGATGGGAATGGTGATCCACTCCAGCATTCTTGCCTAGAGAATTCCATGAACAGAGGAGCCTGGCAGGCTATAGTCTTGCTGCTGCTGCTGCTAAGTCGCTTCAGTAATATCTGACTCTGGCGACCCCATAGATGGCAGCCCACCAGGCTCCCCCATCCCTGGGATTCTCCAGGCAAGAACACTGGAGTGGGTTGCCATTTCCTTCTCCAATACATGAAAGTGAAAAGTGAAAGTGAAGTCGCTCAGCCGTGCCCAACTCTTAGCGACCCCCTGGACTGCAGCCTACCAGGCTCCTCCGACCATGGGATTTTCCAGGCTATGGGTGGAAAAGAGACACAACTAATCGATTACAAGTTCACTTTTTTCAAAAAAAAAAAAACAACAAAAAACGGATAAGCAAGTTCCAACTTCTAGAATAGTAGTTTTGAAACTCTTAGCAAATTCTCCTCATGATGAAATGTCAATTGCCAAACAGATAAAAATGATGGATAGATACTTGGATTAAGTTTAAATTGTCTCATTTTAGTAGAAAGTGTATATTATTGCTTATATTTGAGCTACCATCTGGGCTCTAGGATCCAGAAAAAACTAGAGAATACATTGACTGAAAATAGTTCGTGTCAAGTATTACGATAAATTACAAAGATAAATCAGTGAGCAAGAGAGATCCACACTGTAGGGTAAGGGAGTTAGAGAAGGTGAGGTTCGGAAAAAGAACCAGACCGGCACTTTACAGAACAGATCACCTTTAATGGGGCGAGAAGGGGCAGCAGTCAGATTAGTGAGCTGCTGCACTAACCCAAGAAAAGAGTAAGTATATATAGACATATACGTGGAAATCTACTGTCTTAAGGGGGTCTGTTCTTCTCCAAGGTTGTTTCAGAGTGGTTCTCTCTTAAATGGCTGGGGCAAGGAATTCTGGAGATGGGCCAGAGGCTGGACCGGCTGGGAGCTGGGCGTAATCAATCTTAATGTCCATTTTTTTCTACGGGTGAGAGAGTTCTTTGTTTTGCATAGAATGGTGGGGAGGACCTGGAGGGGAGTTTTAACTCCAGGCTATTTTGAGTCGTGTAAGTTTCCTTCACACACCTTCATGTGGTTTACCCATAGCATAGTTTATAGAGTTTCTACCAAAATGCATTTGTTGCTGTTGCTGTTGCTAAGTCGCTTCAGTCCTGTCCAACTCTGTGCATGGCCTCGGTGATTTTAGCAGTGAAAATTTTCAAGGCAAGAATAACCAATTTGCAGTCTTCATCTCTCTCTCTCTCAAACACACAATCTATATTTGCACATATAATATTTTGGGGTTAACATAAAATACAGGACTTCTGTCACAATGTAAATTTTAGATAAACAATGAATTAAATTTTAGCATAAGTATTTTTACTGCCTGGAACATACTTATACTACAATTTTAATTTACTGTTTATCTGAAATTCAATTTTCACAGAATGTCTTGGTTGTTGTTGCTGCTTTGGGCTGAATCTGGCAATTCTAATGTACACATTAGGGTTACCAGATATTTATCTATATCTATAGATCTCTACGGTATATGTCATGTCTATTTTTGAGCAATTTAACTTCTTGGAGAAACTTCCAAAATGAACTGTATGTAAACTATTATTCTAGGTAATTAAACATAATGATCAGTGATTTCAAGTTATTTTATAGAAACCAATTAAGTGTGGTAGGCCAACTACCAAAAATGATGAATTTCATGTAAAGTAGTTAAACCGTCGTGATTGGAAATGGTGGGCTATCAGACCAGTTTTCTCTGGGGTCCCTGATAGTCCAAGAAAATAGAACATCATTGGCATATGTCACAGAGGGGTTCATACAAAAGTAGATAAAATCACTAAGCTACTGCCTGAAAAATGGAGGGATTAGCAGAGTAACATTTCTGTTTTACCCTGCTATAATTTCTGTTTTACCCTGCTATAATATATGCCTTTTTGTTGTTGTTTTAATTGTGCAATGTAATAATTTTATTGGAATATAATTGCTTTACAATGTTAAGCTTCTGCTGTACAACAAAGTGAATCACCTGTACTTATACATATATCCCCTCCCTCTTGACCCTCTCTCCCATTGCCCCCTCTTTCTGACCCCACCCATCTAAGTCAGAGAATTCTGAGCTGAGCTCCCTGTGCTTTATAGCAGGTCTTCTATACTAAGATTCTAGGAAATGATTACAGCTCCCACTTCTCTACTCCCAACCCCAGGCTACAAGCCTACTTTGACCGTGGGCTTAGACCAATGCAGAGCTGGTGTCAGCATGGCCTTGGTCCCTAAGGGCATCCTAGGGAGGCTCCCCCTGGGGCTGGACAAGAATATCAGACCTGCATCAGACTGCCCTGGACTAGAATCGGAGCAGAAATTTTGGAAAAACCTTGTTTTCCCAAATTTGCCCCACATTAAGGTGTCAGATACTGACCCCTAAATAAGCCACGCAAGTGTTGAATGGGTCTGTTATGCCCTCCCGCTGCTGAGACTGGAGGTAAGAAAAAATTGGGCGCCTGGAGGTACCTTTTGGTAGGTGACCTGGAGACTGGCAACCCACTGGCCATGGCATCACCCGCCCATGCGGGACTGCCACCACCACCACCTACCACACTGCCATAATGCAGAGTGTCTCATCAACCAGCCCAGGAAAAGCAAAAGCTGCCTAGGCCCAGCTTAGGGCCTAGTAGCCAGAAAGAGGAAGGTCAGTCAGGACAAACACACGTTTCCTGAGGAGACAGAACTGCTGCAAGAGAAAAGATGAGGGAAAGACATTCAAGAGAGTCAAATGAAGCTTACACACACACCCATACCTACACACATTTTTTTGGAGCTAAAGCAAGCCACAGTTTTCCTGTTAAACAACTCATCACATGAACTGAAGAAGAAGATTATCATTATAAAGGCCAAAAAGGGCGGACTAGGAGGCAAAGAAACTAAGAAAGATTCAATACAATAAAAGTTAAAATTAATAAGCTAGAAAACAAAGACAAGCCAAAATAAAGCAGAAAGGATAAACAAATCCAAAAGTTAAAATATTTATGACCAATAAAGCAGATAAACACTCTGTGAATCTGATTAAAGGACAGCATGCACGTGGTGAGCACACACGAGAGGAATCTGGGGAAAATATGCAGGATTAAAGATGAGGAGACTAACCACAGATACAGGCGTGATTAAAAGAATTATAATACATCACTGCTTGCGATTCTACGGCTACAAATTTGAAGATACGGAGGAAGTGAATGATTTCCCAACAAAATATAAATTACTTAAATTGCCAATCACTGTAGAAGATGTTGGGCTGGTGATTAAGAATGTATCATGGAAAAAGGCACAAAGACCAGATGGGTTTAATCTTTAAATACCAGATGACTCCAATGCTGTTTAAACATTTCCAGGCAATGGAAACAAGGAAAAAAATTCTAATTCATTTTTTAAAACCAGATTACTTTTAATTCCAAAGCCTGATAACATATTTTTTTTTAAATGCTGGACTCATCTTAAAATTGCAGACACAAATAATTTTAACTAAAATATTAGCAGATCAAATGCAACTTGCTGCTGTCTTAGGTCAGGTTCCCTGGGTAGACTCTGCAGTGGAAATATGGAAAAATGCTTTGTTGCTGAAAAATGCTAACCATGATCTGGGCCTTTAGAGAGTTGTAGTAGTAACATCAGCGATCACAGATTACCATAACAATTATAATAATGGTGAGAAAGTTTGAGGTATTTCGAGCATTACAAAAATGTGACAGACACAAAGTGAGCAAAGCTGTTGGGAAAATGGTGCAAAAAAAATTAGACCTACTTGTTGCAGCACTGCCACAAAATTTCAATTTGTAGAAAATGCAACATTTGCGAAGCACAACACAGCAAAATGCAATAAAACCTGATAAGCCTGTAAACATTTGTCCAAAGCCAGAGTGAACAGCACCAACAGTGAACCCTAATGTAAACTATGGACTTTGCATGATTAAAAATGAGTAAGTGTAGGTTTATGGATTATAATGAAGGAACCATTCTGGTGGGGGCGGGTGGGTGTTGCTAATGGGGGAGGTGTGCATGCAGCACAAGGTCATACAGGAAATCTGTACGTTACTCTCAGCTAAATTTTGCTGCGAACCTACTTCTCAAAAAATAAAAGCTAGTAAAAACAAAGAAGGAAAAATGCACGCCAAACGTTTTGGAGGGAGTGCTTTGAGGAACGACATCTTTAAGAAAGTGAGAGGCAGGCACTGAGACAGGGACAGAGGTTGAACTGCAATTCAGTTATAACAGAGGTGAACCAGTCATGAGAAACTCAGCTGTGAGCCATCAGCATCCCAACATGCAGGACGCATGGGGGAATAGGTACCACGTAATTGCAGCCATGAAATTAAAAGACGCTTACTCCTTGGAAGGAAAGTTATGACCAACCTAGATAGCATATTCAAAAGCAGAGACATTACTTTGCCAACAAAGGTCTGTCTAGTCAAGGCTATGGTTTTTCCTGTGGTCATGTATGGATGTGAGAGTTGGACTGTGAAGAAGGCTGAGCGCCGAAGAATTGCTTTTGAACTGTGGTGTTGGAGAAGACTCTTGAGAGTCCCTTGGACTGCAAGGAGATCCAACCAGTCCATTCTGAAGGAGATCAGCCCTGGGATTTCTTTGGAAGGAATGATGCTGAAGCTGAAACTCCAGTACTTTGGCCACCTCGTGCGAAGAGTTGACTCATTGGAAAAGACTCTGATGCTGGGAGGGATTGGGGGCAGGAGGAGAAGGGAACGACAGAGGATGCCATGGCTGGATGGCATCACTGACTCGATGGATGTGAGTCTGAGTGAACTCCGGGAGTTGGTGATGGACAGGGAGGCCTGGCGTGCTGCGATTCATGGGGTCGCAAAGAGCAACTGAGCGACTGAACGGAACTTAATGTCAGCATTGGAGCAGCACACCATAGCATCCATTAGACCCAAACAATTATAGTTTCAAAGGATACAATATGAACATGTAGAATTTATTTCCAGTTGCAAGCGTGAGATCAAGATATCTATCACTATAGTTCTTTGCATCAACAAAAAATGTATTAAGAACACATAATTGTTACACGCAGAAGAGGCATTTGAAAAATCTGTCAATTTATCAGCCATTTCTGGCACATCTTAAGTTTTACATATTATAGACGTGAATATATTATTCAGATTTGTGTGTTCTTTTTTTTCCTTCTTGGCCTTCCCTCTACCTTTCCACCCACATCGACCCCAGTACGATACACCGAAAAGAATTAACCATAATGTACAGGCTCTGGTGGACACAGATTGAAATGTATCCCTGATTTGTTTCAGGAACAAGCATTCTGCAGCACCAGCTTCCATAGACAGGTGCTGGAGAATTTTTAGTTTAATTAAACACATTATCTCCAGAGCCACTCTCTAGCTTTCCATTGAACACACCACAGGTATTCTCTGGAGATAATTAACTCCACCAGGATAAAAATAAAAATAAGCAAAAACCAGAAAAATCCTGAGTGTGGCCATATGTCCAAAGAAAAAGCACATGTCTTAGTGGGAGAACTATAGGTGTAGAGGTGAAACGTCACCTATTCATCAGAGAATCCAATCAGATCCACTTAGAAATTCCCAGCCAATCCACCTTCATTAACGGCAAACATTCCTCCAACAAACATCCCCTCCCCTGCCATTAATAAGATCCAAAAGTGTAAAATCTCAAATCTGAAACAAGGCATAGAATCTAGGTCTCTTGCAGATATACAACACACATCAGAAATCAATGAGGATCCTTACTTTTGCAGATTGCATCTGGGGCTTTAAAAATGGAGAATCTCAATTGTGAAAGGGCTTCTAAGACTGAAAAGCCCCCAAAGTTGCTGGAAGCATGGCTCCTCACCCATAGGATCCGCCAACAACGCTGACGACTCACTCACTCCAGAAGCATCTCAGAGGCATGCCCTCTCAAAGAGACTGAACCCTCTCCGGGTAGTTTTCGTTACCTGCCTCCCGGCTATGTCTGCGCATGCGTGGCCCAGGTGCAGCTCCTTAGGGCCATCACTTGCAATTAGAGAACCGAATTGGCTTCACCCTTTTCCTACGCACAAGAATTTCTAGAGGCTGTGCTCTCTCAGAAGAAAACATTAGATATGACTCTGATCATGTGTTTTATGGTCTGTCCAATGCAAAGTTACTTTCTCTTTGTAAGCAGAGCTTCATGGAAGTCCAAATGATCAAAGAAATTTTCTGATGAGTGTTAAATCAGCGGCCAATTGAATTTCAAGTTTAATGTATGCAAGCTAAGTCTTCCTGATACATAGATCTCAGAATAGATACGCCATGCCCAATGTGATCTGAATATATTAGGTCTGGTAAACAACACTCCTCCTCTGGATGGTGGCTGAATGAACACCTCTAGGATTTTCTTTTGCAATTTTCTTTTTTTTTTTTTTTTCAGTGCTTTTAATTCAAACGAATCCCCCTTTAAATCAACCATTTTTTTTTAATACATGTAAAGCTAAATTAATAGCTGTTGGGAAAATGTTAGAGCATTGCTGATTACCTGATCCCTTTCTTAGTATTGCTATTAGTTGAACTAGAAAAAATAAAAATAAAAAATGACTTAAAACTGAGTCTGAAATATGTACTGTTTGAGATAACTTTTCTTTGAATAAATTCTAAGATTCATGATGAAAAACAGATCTTCCTTTTTTGTTTGGTTGTTTGTTTTTACATAAAAGAAAGAGCTGGTGAAAGTAGATGGGAACCACTGATTTCAAGCAGTACCTGTAGTTTTTGGAGTAGCCATCTGATTGGACACAGAGGGTTGGACCAAATGAACTCTTTAAACACTTCCCAGCTCAATATTACAAGACACATGTGATACAATTCTTCTTTACCTGTTATTCTTCCACTGATACTGAGAACATATCTGAAAAACACAAAGTAAATACTTCTAAAGTTCAGCAGATCTCCAGTTTTTCATAAGACACAGATATTTTGGCATTGAGATAATTGAATTTATATTTTCTATCCATTTGGAGCTACTTTCCCAAGCTTTTATTCCTTTGCACTTTCATCCTCCACAAATTCTTCTGCTGGAAAACTGCAATTACATTTAACTACAGAGAGGTAGTTAGCTGGGTGCATGCATAAATTTTATGTTTTAATGATTCTTTCATTCCTTTGTTAAATTAGAGTAATACATCTCTATTCAATTCGTCTAATAACCAAGGTCAATTTAGTTAAGTTGTAATGTTGAAACAACTCAAAGTACATTATATTGAATATTTCTTGCTAACACCATGATTGCCTTTTGTCTTTATTTTATTCCTTTAAAAAAAAAAAAGCCTCACATTGCCAATTAGAATCATATTAAGTGGCATTGAATTAAGGGAGAAGGATCTAGATGGAGGTTTTAGCAATAGCAATCTGCAAGTCTCTCAAAACGCAGTTTGGCACTAAAGAGGATCATTAGTACATGTTCTGGCTTCCACCTGCAGTTCTGCCTTGGGAAGGATTCTGTGGCTGCATCGGCAAAACCACAGTGAACCAGGGAGTGGGAACTTTTTACTAGTCCTGACACTCAAAACTCACCACGGTTGAGTTTCATTTCTTTACCCCAGTTGACTAGTTTGCTATCCACTTGTGCAGATGTTCCGCCTGTGTTCTTTTCACTGAACGCATTACATTCGCTTACCCTATAAATGGGCTTCCCAGGTGGCACAGTGGTACAGAATCCGCCTGCCAATGCAGGAGATGCAAGGGACACGGGTTCGATCGATGGGTGGGGAAGATCGCCTGGAGGAGGGCATGGCAACCCACTCCAGTACTCTGCCTAGAAAATTCCATGGACAGAGGAGCCTGGTGGGCTACAGTCCATGGGGTCACAATGAGTCAGACACGACTAAGGGACTGAGCACCCATGCACACACACTCTCTCTCTCTCTCTCTCTCTCTGGCGTGCGCGTGCGCGCGCACACACACACACACACACACACACACACACAATAAATACTGAGGATTTCTCCTCAGCAGCACTAGAATTAGTAGATAGGAGGAATTTATGAACAGAATTCTGCTTCTGGAAGTGGGGAGAGGCAAGCAGTCTGTTTGACTTAGTTGTATGTTAACTGGGGATGGATTTGTGGGAATGCTTGAGATTATGGTGGAGATGCTGAGATAAGAGGCCATACCCAGACTAATAGATGAATCAAGATTCCTAGAGTAGAGTAACTCATACCTTGAAGTGAGATTCTCAGTGCCGAACAAAACTAAAGTCCAGGGTCATAACCAAGTAAAGCAGGAAAAAAGTGCATGGAGTATTGTTGATGGGAACCATGGGATTCCATTCAATACCTTTGAGAAAGGTGCATCCTTTTGGCAGATATTGATTGCCCATTAATGCTACAGCTAAGTATCAAATGGGGCAATATCATAAATAAGGTCTCCATCACTTCATGGGAAATAGATGGGGAAACAGTGGAAACAGTGTCAGACTTTATTTTGGGGGGCTCCAAAATCACTGCAGATGGTGACTGCAGCCATGAAATTAAAAGACACTTACTCCTTGGAAGGAAAATTATGACCAACCTAGATAGCATATTCAAAAGCAGAGACATTACTTTGCCAACAAAGGTTCGTCTAGTAAGTTTTTCCTGTGGTCATGTATGCATGTGAGAGTTGGACTGTGAAGAAGGCTGAGCGCCAAAGAATTGATGCTTTTGGACTGTGGTGTTGGAGAAGACTCTTGAGAGTCCCTTGGACTGCAAGGCGATCCAACCAGTCCATTCTGAAGGAGATCAGTCCTGGGATTTCTTTGGAAGGAATGATGCTAAAGCTGAAACTCCAGTACTTTGGCCACCTCATGCAAAGAGTTACTCATTGGAAAAGACTCTGATGCTGGGAGGGATTGGGGGCAGAAGGAGAAGGGGATGACAGAGGATGAGATGGCTGGATGGCATCACTGACTCGATAGACGTGAGTCTGGGTGAACTCCGGGAGTTGGTGATGGACAGGGAGGCCTGGCATGCTATAATTCATGGGGTTGCAAAGAGTCGGACAGAACTGAACTGAACTGAACTGAAGGCTCAACAGTGAGCAATATACCCACTTGAGTTTCTCTGTAATATGATCCTGAAGACCTGTCATGAAACTGTTACAGGGTCCTTTCCCCATTTCTAGTTAATGACATACAAGCATTTGTATTGTCTCTAAAGTGCCTTCTCCCAAGTCATGCCACTTAATTGGCAATACAACAGAAAGCTTCCAATGGAGGAGAGAAATAAAGTGGAAACATGCCCTTCTGTGGGCCTCTTTTATATGGTTTTCCTTCAAGATGATAACTCCATTAGTAAATGTTGCCCTTTACTTTGCTGGAAGATTTCTCTTGCAGTGTGTTCACAGCCATGGCCTGCTAAGTGTGCCATGTTTTCCTACCTGCCTTTCCCTATCTTTTATGGGGCAACATAACATAGGGGATGGTGTCCAGGCATGAAAACCTGAACTAATTACCAGTCCTTGTTCTGTTAGCATTTAAACGTGTGACTTCAAGCAAGTTTACCTCTCTAAGTTCCATTTATAAAATGGAAATGTTACTAATGCTCTAGCTTTCCACTTTTTTAGTACTATAATCCTTTTTTTTGCAAGTAGGATGTTATTCTAAACCTCCAACCTACAAAATAGATCAAAGTGGCATGCCTTAATTTGAAGTGGGGAAACAGCGGGTGGGTCGTGGAGCCCTTAGCCATTTGATTTTACCCTCTGAGTCACTTCACTCCGGAGACTGAGAACTCATCTGAAAAATCCCAAATCTAGACCAGCCTTTCCAGATGTAAATCTATGACTGACGGTAAGTTACTCATTCTTCTTCACTTGGATGCAGAGTATTGGCTGAATTTCAATTTGTGTGTATCATGTCAGATAAAGAGAAAGTCAGGAAGGGAAAACCTTGCAAAATAGAAAAAAAAAAAAGGAAGACACGTTTTTCCCTAATAGACAGCAGAAAATAGAAGTAAAATCTCTGCAGGAAGTTTTGTTAAATAGGCTTGATTTCCAGTGTGATGTCTGCTTGTATCCAGGGTTTGGCTCTGTGCAGCTAGCTTTATGGACTGATGGATCGCCTTTCAACGTTGATGGCAAGGATGACCTCAATTCCCAAGCCCTCCTCAGTGGAGGAGGCACCCAGACCCCATAAATGTAGCCTCACTCCAACCTGCCACTCCATCATGCATCACAAGAACCTGTCACCCAGAATCCAGTGACCCAGCCAACTCTGCAGTGCCCCTGTGACTCCATAGGTCCTAGGTCCTCCTGATGGTCAAATAAAGTGGCAGGAGCAGTATAAGAAAAATCTGATGCAAAGAATATAACTTCATGTGGCCGATTCATGTTACTGTATGGCAAAAAGCCATCACAATATTGTAAAGTAATTATCCTCCAATTAAAATAAATTTTAAAAAGATAATTATTCTCATTCTATGAGTATTATCTATGTCAGGTATTGTGCTAAGGGCTTTATTACTGTGCATATAGAGGCAACATTCTGGCAAGGCAGGTTTTATTATTCCCTTCTCACAGAAGAAGAAACTGAGACTCAAAGAGTTTTTCAAAATACAAAGCCAGTACCTGGCACACCAACCATGAGTCCAAGTACCTGCAGAGTCTCCTTTCCAGGCTCCCACTGGAGTTATGCTGACAGACCCCTGCAGCCCTGGATGACTGGTTTTCCAGTCTCTTCCTTGGTGTAACTGACAAATTGGTCACAGGGAAACCATCAGCCAAATATAGACCATTTAAGATACCACTAGATGTTTAGAAAATATTTTAAAGCACTGACTATAGTGGAAAGTAATTTACATTATGGAAGCAATCATTTAATCACTGCAATTAGCCAAATTATTACCTATTTAGCTAATTATCTTTTAATTACATAATTAAAAAATTAAGCATTACATTATTCTGGCTAATGCCAAATTCTTTTTCCATAATTTCTCCATGAAAAGTATAATTTACTATAAGGTAACAACATAATTTTCTACAGAAATTGTTTCATTTTATCCTTAATTACAGGACAAATTTTGCCGTAACCACCATGCCCTGCATATAACCAATGAGGGAACTTGGCCTTCTAGGAACATGTAGTTGTAGAGGCTAGAACAAAGGCAGTCGGTTGGTTTTCCGAAATGTAGAGAAACTGCTGACTTTTTGTACAAAAAGATGCCATCAACACAGCAGTGTTTCTCCACTAGTTGAACATTAGAATTTCCTGGGGAGCTTAAAAAAAGAAAAACCTCACGTGGAGGGGTCACTCCCAGGGACTCTGATTTAACTGCCGTGAGGTAGAACCCATCATGCTTTTATAATCCCTTCAGATGACTATATTTTGTCTGCTGTTCAATACATCCTTATAGCTTATTTATTTTATACTTAATAGTTTGTATCTCTTTATCCCCTACTTCTGCCTTGCCCCTCCCCCTTCCTTCTTCCCTCTAGTAAATGCTAGTTTGATTTACTACTTTGTTGTATTTTTTAGGTTCTGCATACAAGTACTATCACACTATAAAGGGAATATAACTTTAAAAATTGTCAATAACTATGCTGTACATCTGAAAGTTGTATAATATTGTACTTCAACTATACTTTAGTTGAAAACTTAAAATTGTTTTTAATTTATAAATTTAAACTTAAAAAATTTTAAAGTAGGAGAGGGTAGGATAGAAGGAATTTTTAAATTTGTCCATTAAAGGAAATTACCTAGTGGTCCAGTGGTTAGGACGCTTTCACTGCCAAGGGCCTAGGTTCAATCCCTGGTCGGGGAACTAAGATCATGCAAGCCATGTGGCATGGCCAAATAAAAATAATAATAATGAAATAAAACAAAAGAGAAGTGATACAAACATCATCCATCATAAAAATAGTATCAATTAAAGGTACCTCTATCTCTTAAAAAAATTTTCCAAATGATCCTGATATGCAACTAGGGTTAAGAACCACTGTGAAGGTAATTTTAGCCTGTTCTGCCTTTAGTTGTGTTTTGTTTGTTTTGGTAGGAGTTTCTGTGGACAGAGTCGAAAACCATAATGCTGGGCCTGTGGGAGCAGTAAGGCAGGGTTATAAGAATGATGCAAAAGATCCAGACAACCAACCTGACTGTTGGTTCATAAGCTATAGAGTTAGGAGTTTGCAGTCATAGGAAGATGAGACACAGCCTGTTGACTGAGAGTCTAGATGGTCATACTCAGTTGCCAAATACTCCAGTATCATTGTCAGTAAGATGCAAAAAGGTCAGGAATTTGAGTAGATAATTTATCTGCTATGGAGCTGCACATCTTGGATCCAAAAGCAAAAGTTACCTGAGTTAACAAGCTTCTTATTAGGCCAAAGTATACCTATGAGTAGATGCAATAACCATGGTTAAGAACATTGTGATTCCACTCAGTTCACTTCATATTCATATACATACTTGACACCAGGCCTGGGGCAAGATGCTTTAATATTGCCAACTATCTTGCATGACAGATGGTCTCTGCCCCAGAATCTTTTCTGTGACATTGCTGGGAGACAGGATAGGCGAGTCTTGGCTGTACTAGCTCCTGAGTGAGAGAGCAAGCATGGTTGGGAGGCTGTCTTCAGTCCCTGAAGATGTTTCCGTGAAGGAAACTCAGTGATCACAGTTTTCTATATGCTGATCAGTTAATGATTCCCAGCAGCTCGAAAGCACATGCGCTATGAAACCTGGGCACAGACATCAAAAGGAGGCATACGTAAGTTTGCTTTTGTTTTTTGCACAATTTTATCGAGGTGTTATTGACACACAATCAACTACTGTGTATGAACATATGCTTTCTTTTTTAGAATTAACTTCTATCGGAGTATATTGGCTTTATAAGTGTTTGTTTCTACTGTATGATGAAGTCGATCAGCTATATATACACATATATCTCCTCTTTTTTTGGATTTCCTTCTCATTTAGGTCACCAAAGAGCACTGAGTAGAGTTTCCTAATCTATACAGTAGATTTTCATTAGTTATCTATTTTATACATAGTTTCAACAGTATGTACACACACACACACACACACATATATATATGTCAATCCCAATCTCCCAATTCATCCCACCCCAGTCCCCCCACCTTGGTGTCCATATGCTTTTCCTCTACATCCATGTCTCTATTTCTGTTTTGTAAATAAGATCATCTCTACCATTTTTCTAGATTCCACACATATAAACGCTAACATACGATATTTGTTTTTTCTCTTCCTGACTTATTTCACTCTGTATAACAGTCTCTAGGTCGATGATTTCTTTTATCCTGGATAAATAAGAGAAAAATGACTAGTTCAGTGGGAGGTGTAAGAAACTGCTAAGCTGAAACTTCAATACTTTGGCCACCTCATGCGAAGAGTTGACTCATTGGAAAAGACCCTGAAGCTGGGAGGATTGGGGGCAGGAGGAGAAGCGGACGACAGAGGATGAGATGGCTGGATGGCATCACTGACTCGATGGACGTGAGTCTCAATGAACTCCGGGAGTTGGTGATGGACAGGGAGGCCTGGCGTGCTGCGGTTCATGGGGTTGCAAAGAGTCGGACACAACTGAGCGACTGAACTGAACTGAACTGAAGCTGTTTTCTGAAGAGGTTTTGCCATTTTGCATTCCACCTGCAGTCTATGAGAGCTCCGGTTTCTTTACACTGGATAAGATCGGTCTTTTTAGGTTTAGCCATCTTAATAGCTGTATAGTGGTATCTCATTGTGGTTTTAGTGTGCATTTCCCTAATGACTAATGATGTTGAGTATTCTTTCATATGCTACTAAGCATATGAAGACATCACCTGTCTTCTTTGATGAACTGTCTGTTCAAATGAACTGTCTATTCAAATCCTTCACCCAGTTTTTATTAGGTTGTTGTTTTCTTATTATTCAATTTTGAGAGTTCTATATATATAATCTGGAATAAGTTCTTTATCAGAAATGTGATTTGCAAAGATTTTCTCCCAGATTGTGGATTATCTTTTCATTTTCTTCATGGTATATTTTGAAGAGCAAAATTGTTTTCACTGTGATGAAACTTAATTTATTAACTATTTCAGTGAATCATAATTTTGGCGTCATGTCTCAGTTTTGATTACTGTAGCTTTAGAATAAGTCTTGTAATCAGGCAGTGTTGACCCTTCACCTTTGTTCCTTTTTTTAAACAATATTTTGGCAATTCTAAATGCATTACATTAATTTGAGACCTTTCCTCTTTTTAACGTAGATATTGAGTTCCGTAATTTTTCTCCTTTCATACTGCCTTAAAGGAATACTGCAAATGTTGATGTGTTGCGTTTTCATTTTCAATCAGTTCAAAATATTTTCTCATGTCCCTTTTGGTTTCTTCAATTGATCGTTGATTGATGCCAGGAAAATATCTGCATATTTTTCACACATGTTTCTGTTGATTTCTAATTTAATTCCAGTGTGGTCAGAGAACATTATGTGACCTGAATACTTTTAAATTTGAGATGTTCTTATTACCCAGAATAGGTCTATCTTGGTAAATGGTCTATGTGCAACTTAAAAATATATATTCTGCTTTTGTTGAATATAATGATCTAAAATTTTCCCTGCATGTTTTAATTGTCCATTTATTATTAGATGAGACCAGCTATAAAAATTACTAAAAATTTTTGTTTCATCTCTTTTAAAAAATAATTTCTTTTAACAGTTTTCTTCGAATAAAATGCTTATTTTATGAACTATTCATGCTGGCAAAATACAAACCATTATTCTTATTTCTAAATAATATGCTAAACAATGAGCTGACATTGAAGAGAAAGGGAGTTCTGAATTACCTAACCCTTCTAATCTGGAAAAATATTACTAATTCTGTGCTCTTTTAAACATAGAATTATTAATTATTTATTGATGTGACTTTCGGGTAACTCATGTCAGCATCTTAAAAAGTCAAACCTGTAATGACATCTAGAGTTAGGAGAAACCTAAATGCAAAATCAACCTTCCTGATTTCAGACTACTACAAAGCTACAGTCAGTTTTGTGTACTAGTACAAAAACAGAAATATGGACCAATGAAACAATATAGAAGGCCCAGAGAAAAACCCACAAAGGAGGCAAGATTATCCAATGGAGAAAAGACAGCTTCTTCAATAAGTGGTGCTGGGAAAGCTGGACAGCTACATATAAAAGAATGAAACTTGAACACTTCCTAATACCATAAACAAAAATAAATTCAAAATGGATTAAAGACTGAAATATAAGGCCAGAAACTACAAAGATTCTAGAGGAAAATATAGGCAGCACACTCCTGGACATAAATCACAGCAAGATCCTCTAGCCCCACCTCCTAGAATAATGGAAATAAAAACAAAAATAAACAAGTGGGACCTAATTAAACTTAAAAGCTTTTGAACAGTAAAGGAAACTATAAACAGGATGAAAAGACAACCCTCAGATTGGGAGAAAATAAATAAAAAATGAAACAACTGACAAAGGATTATCTCTAGAATATATAAGAAGCTCATGCAGCTAAATACCAGAAAAATAACCCAATCAAAAAGTGGGCATAAGACATAAACAGATATTTTGCCAAAGAAAACATACTGATGGATAATAAACACGTGAAAAAATGCTCAACATCATTCATTATTAGAGAAATGCAAATCAAAACTACAATGAGGTATCATCTCACACCATTCAGAATGGCCATGATCAAAAAATCTATGGGCAATAAATGCTGGAGAGGGTATGGAGAAAAGGGAACCCTCATGCATTTTGGAGGGAATGTAAATTGATATTGCCACTATAGAGAATAGTATGGAGATTCCTTAAAAAAACTAGGAGTAAAACTACCAGAGGACCCAACAACCCAACTACTGGGCATATGCTCTGAGGAAACCGTAACCAAAAAGGCCCATGTACCCCAATGTTCACTGCGGCCCTATTTACAATAACTAGGACACAGAAGCAACCTAGATGTCCAATCAACAGGTGAATGGACAGTTGTAGTGTGTGTATACATATATATATATATATATATATAATGGAATACTACTCAGCCATGAAAAGGAATACATTTGAGTCCATTCTAATGGGGTGGATGAACTTAGAGACTATTACACAGAGTGAAGTAAGTCAGAAAGAGAAAAACAAATGTCGTATATTAACGCATATATAAGGGATCTAGAAAGATGGTAATGATGAACGTTTCTGCAGGGAAGCAATGGAGATGCAGACATAGAGGACAGACTTGTGGACACACGGGTCGGGGGCAGGAGAGGGAGGGACGAACTGAAAGAGTAACATTAAAACATATACATTACCATATGCAAAATAGATAGCCAGTGGGAATTAGCTGTATGATACAGGGAGCTCAGACCTGGTACTCTGTGACAACCTAGAGGCGTGGGATGGGGCGGGAGGTGGCAGGGAGGTTCAAAATGGAGGGGACATATGAATACCTGTGGCTGACTCATGTTGATGTATGGCAGAAACTAACATAATATTGTAAAGCAATTATCTTCCAATTAAAAATAAATTTTTTAAAAAATCCAAAAATTGTAAAATAAATGTGGTATAATAGATAAAATTGCTTCACTATGTTATGATGTATGTACACAATTAGATATTATACAGTCATTAAATTTGTTTCAAATACTCTTCGAAGGACTTCACATGGCTTATGTTATTTAATATCCACAATCTATGATGACACTGAACTATTATTTTCTTCATTTTCTAGATGAAAAATGGAAACACAGAAAGGCTACATGGTGGACTCAAAACTTGAGCAGCTAACTCCAGAACAAGGCACACCCTTATCCACCATTCTGTTCACCCCTCCATACTTAACTATGTACCCAAAGTTGGAGATATCTTAAATGAAAAAGCTATAATTTTCAAACAGTTTATTTAATTTGTTTTCATGTTTAAATTTTTTAAAACATGCACAAAGAAAAAAGTACAAGTGTATTCCAAATTATGTAGCACTGTATCTCCAGGTGACACAACTGTGGGTGATTTTAATTTTCTTCTTTGTGATTCTTTTTTTTTTTTTTTTTTTTGGCAAACAGCAAGTATTTTGCATTCAGAAAAACTCAAGGACATATTTTAAAGAAAAAGTCCTACGTCTCATGAGCATGGGTGTATCAATTTTGAAATGAGTGTACTAGCAGATGGCAAACTCATCCCTAACCTTATTTTTCATAAAATTCAAAAAGATTACAAATGTTTGAAGACAGTCAAATGCTCTAACTTCATCTCAAAACACAAATTCATAACCAGGAAAGGCAATTATTCTTGGCTGTCTCTCAGGTGTGCTGACTGTCGAAGCTGGAACCAGAACCACGGCTGAGAAAGCACATTAAAGTCACATCTCACACAACGCTTGGGAATCCCCCACCCACTTCCCTCAGGGCTGCCTGGCCTCTTAGCGCTCAGCGCCCAACTGTGGCTAAGATGGAAAGACCAGTTAGTCTTACCATTACCCCCACTTTCCTTTCCTTCCCCCAAACTCAGGAATCGCTCCAGATCACCCTCTTAAGTGTTCCAACTGCTCTGCCTAATTCCCCCACAATTTGACTTTGCTGAACTCCCTTTGGATTGGCAATTTGAACTCAAACCATCTTTTCGTTGTGATCCAACACCACTCAATTTCAAGTCTGTCATTCCCAACCCTTTGCTCATCCCAAGCCTGATAGGGGTGTCAGAAATTGAGCCTAACACATCCCCATGACTGAGAATTCACTGTCTCTAAAGCCTTTTCTTTCTCTTTAGACAGTCTTGCTAATTGGAAAATTAGTTGGGAGATGGAGTTCAGATCGGTCTCACAGTAGTTCTACTCAGTGCTCCTAGTTCTTCATTTTGGACCCAAGCATTTTGGATCCAATCCTCCTTCACATGACACTGCACCGAGAATGCGAAGAACCCTCCTGAATGTTCTATCTAATACCTCAGATATTTAAAAGTACTACTTATATGACATGATTTTAAGAATTTTTTCACCTTCCTGCTCCCTCTCCTAGAACTTGATTCCTTGTCTGTAGGAGGGGCGGCCAACTCGAGCATTGGTGGGAGCTTTTCTGATAAATGGAAAGAAGTGAACTGAGGCCTGGAGAGCACAGGCTTGTTCCAAAGAGGGTGGCAGGCACTCAGCTCCAAATGACTACTGCAGCGGGGAGGTGGGCTCAGATTCGCTGGCGAAAAGCTATGACAAACCTAGACGGTGTATTAAAAAGCAGAGACATCATACTGCTGACAAAGATCTGTATAGTCAAACTGTGGTGTTGGCAAAGACTCATGAGAATCCCTTGGACAGCTAGGAGATCAAACCAGTCAATCCTAAAGGAAATCAACCCTGAATATTCATTGGAAGGACTGATGTTGCAGCTGAAGCTCCAATACTTTGGCCACTGCAAGGAGCCGAGTCACTGGAAAAGACCGTGATGCTGGGAGAGATTGAGGGCAAGAGGAGAAGAGGGGGACAGAAGACGAGATGGTTGGATGGCATTACTGACTCAATGGACATGAGTTTGAGTAAACTCCAGGAAATAGTGAAGGTCAGGGAAGTCTGACATGCTGCAGTCCATGAAGTTGTAGAGTCAGACGCAACTGAGTGACAGAACAACAAGTTTTTAAGGGAACCTGAAAGTCAAGTTCATATGAAATTTCTTGATTTTAAAATATTGATAATATTTTCACTTTTTAGCTCTCCCCACCTCCTGCCCATCCCTCCAGCCCCTCATGCTCCCTGCCCCCCAGGACCAAGATGCAGCCTGTGGCCACGTCACATTCAATCTGAGAATTTTAATCTATAGTGTTTTTAAAGAGAGGAGTCAGAACAAACTCAGGACATTAGGTGTGGCCTGAGTAGAACAGGGTAGAGATAGTCTAGACCAGTGGTTCTCAATCCAGGTCGAGTAGGGGGGTACATTAGAACCCCAACCCCAAAGGCTTATCAGAACCTTGGGAAGAAGGGATCTGTCATTTGTATTTTGAAAAACACAACACCCAGGTGACTCCAATGTCTCCTGGTCCCCGGTAAAAACCATTATTGTATTTTCTGCTCTCAGTTCTATCCGCTTGCCCTCAAATTTGGCTGCACTTTGAAATCACCTGGGGAGTTTTTTAAAAAAAATATTGATGCCTACGCCCTGCCCTCTCCCAGACATTGAGTTAATGAGTACCGAGTGTGGCTTGAACAGAAGGTGGTGTAAAGATTCTCCAGCTGACTCTCACAGGTAGTAAAGTTGGAGAAGACTGTTCTAGACACTAGGCTCCAATCCAATCAGTCGATTCATCTTACCTCTTCTTGGCAGCCATTTCTTGACTCAAAAAGTTAATTATCAACTAGTTCCTCTAAATATTTTTGCTTCTACAGTCAGTTGCTAAGTCACGTTTCCCATCCTATATTTTGCCACTGAAACATTGATCCTTCTTAAATTTTATTTTGTTAGATAGGGCTTGTGGCTCTAGTCAGTCAAGATTTTCTCCCATCCTAATTCTTTTATTGAATATATTTTGTACTCTCCTCAGCTTGTGTGCATGCTGAGTTGCTTCAATCATGTTAGACTCTTTGTGACCCTATGAACTATATGCCTCACAGCTCTTCTGTCCATGGGATTCTCCAGGCAAGAACACTGGAGTGGATTGCCATGCCCTCCTCCAGGGGATCTTCCCAACCCAGGGATCAACCCGGCATCACTTATGCCTCCTGCATTGGTAGATGGGTTCTTTACCAGTGGGACCACCTGGGAAGACCTCAACTTACCACAGTCTAGATGTTTAAGGAGGTGTCTTTTGTCTAAGACGTTGATTGAAATGCTGACTAAAATGAGGAGTCTTTCCTCTCTCTGTGAGGGTCCTCTACCCAGGCTGACACTGGGCATGAATCGGTGCATTCAGAAACAGTTTCAATTTGCCTGGTTTTACTTTTATATTTATCCATTTTTTTGTAAGTAATTTATGGAAAATGAGCCCCTTCCTGACTTTTCAAAGTTCCTTCTTTATCTCTTGTATAGGTTACTCCTTCTCTGCTCTTCACTCAAAAACATTAGATTTCTCGATGGTTCCTCTTGGATCTGTGCTTTTCTAATCTGCTTGCTCTTCTGCTGTATTTTAAGCCACTGTGTATATAATGATGGCTGACTGGCCCCATCTTCCCAAGTTTCAAGGTCACTTATGTAACTGCTTCTTGGCAATCTCCAAATAGATAACTTACAGGTTCCTCACATCAGTGTGTTCAGAAGCAAATTCATTATCTCTCACATGCCCAAACCTGATTACCTATCTGATTCCCTGTAGCAGCTACTATGATTTATCTAGGTACCATGCTGGAAATCTACAAGTTATTCCTGACTTATCACCCTCTTCCTTCACTAAATCTAGTGCCACTAAATGACGCCTGTCGTAAATCCTATATTTCTCAAATCTGTTCCTCCTTTCAACCCACCCCATCAGTAACCTCCTCTTCTTCACTGGATCCTATCAATAACCCCTAAGCCAGGCTGTGGGGTTCCTGTTTAACTTCCATCATTGCCAAAGAGGCTCCTCTAATTTGCAAATATGCCAGTTTTTCTCCAGCAATTAAAATACTTCAATAGTGTTTTCTTTGCTTCTGTAATAAAGGTGATGCTTGTCAGCTTGGCAAAACATTTCCTCTCTGAACCTCGCCTCATCCTACACCTCCTGCCATTTCCCACTTTGCATTTTCTAACAATATCATGCTGAGTTTCGTGCTCCCACTAAACATGCTACCCCATCTCCTGCACCCCTGCTGAAGAAGATCCCTTTCCTTGGAATACTCTGATTCATCAAGGGCCTGTTTACAGTTCATTCTTCAGTACTCAGCTTCCACCTTATCTTCTTCAGGTGAGTAAACTCCCCTCAGAGCTCTCACCATTCTGGACATACTCCTCTCACAGAAAGTACTACTCTGTTTGGAACTGCCCTTTCTGTACATGTATCCTCTACCAGAAAATTATTCATCTTTATATTCCTAGTGATTGGCATATTGTTGCTGTTGTTAGTCACGCAATTGTGTCCGACTCTTTGAGACCCCATGGATTGCAGCATGTTAGGCTTCCCTGTCCTTCACTATCTCCCAGAGTTTCCTCAAATTCAAGTCTATTGCGTCAATGATGCCATCCAACCATCCCATCCTCTGTCACTCCCTTCTCCTCCTGTCCTCAATCTTTCCGAGCATTAGAGTCTTTACCAATGAGTCAGTTCTTCACATTCAGTTTAGTTCAGTTGCTCAGTCGTGTCCGACTCAGGCGACCCCATGGACTGCTGCACTCCAGGCTTCCCTGTCCATCACCAACTCCTGGTGTTTACTCAAACTTATGTCCATTGAATTGGTGATGCCATCCAACCATCTCATCCTCTGTCATCCCCTTTTCCTCCAGCCTTCAATCTTTCCCAGTATCAGGGTCCTTTCCAAGGAGTCTGTTCTTCGCATCAAATGGATTGGAGTTTCAGCTTCAGCATCTGTCCTTCCAGTGAATATTCAGGACTGATCTCCTTTAGGATGGACTGGTTGGATATCCCTGCAGTCCAAGGGACTCTCAAGAGTCTTCTCCAACACCACAGTTCAAAAGCATTAATCCTTCAGTGCTCAGCTTTCTTTATAGTCCAACTCGCACATCCATACATGACTACTGGAAAAACCACAGTTTTGACTAGACAAATCTTTGTTGGCAAAGTAATGTCTCTGCTTTTTAATAAGCTGTCTAGGTTGGTCATAACTTTTCTTCCAAGGAGCAAGAGTATTTTAATTTCATGGCTGCAGTTACCATCTGCAATGATTTTGGAGCCCAAAAACATTTCCCCATCTATTTGCCATGAAGTGATGGGACCAGATGCCATGATCTTAGTTTCTGAATGTTGAGCTTTAAGCCAACTTTTCACTCTCCTCTTTCACTTTCATCAAGAGGCTCTTTAGTTCACTTTCTGCCATAAGGGTGGTGTCACCTGCATATCCGAGGTTATTGATATTTCTCCCAGCAATCTTGATTCCAGTGTGTGCTTCACCCAGCCCAGTGTTTCTCATGATGGACTCTGTATATAAGTTAAATAAGCAGGGTGACAATTTACAGCCTTGACGCACTCCTTCCCTGATTTGGAACCAGTCTGTTGTTCCATGTCTGGTTCTAACTGTTGCTTCTTGACCTGCATATAGATTTCTCAGGTGGCAGGACTGGTGGTCTGGTATTCCCATCTCTAAGAACGGTCCACAGTTTATTGTGATCCACATAGTCAAAGGCTTTGGCATAGTCAATAAAGCAGATGTTTTCCTGGAACTGTCTTGCTTTTTCGATGATCCAACGGATGTTGGCAATTTGATCTCTGGTTCCTCTGCCTTTTCTAAATCTAGCTTGAACATCTGGAAGTTCACAGTTCACATATTGCTGAAGCCTGGCTTGGAGAATTTTGAGCATTACTTTGCTAACATGTGAGATGAGTGCAATTGTTTGGTAGTTTGACCATTCTTTGGTATTGCCTTTCTTTGGGATTGGAATGAAAACTGACCTTTTCCAGTCTTGTGGCCACTGCTGAGTTTTCCAAATTTGCTGGCATATTGAGTGCAGCCCTTTCACAGCATTATCTTTTAGGATTTGAAATAGCTCAACTGGAATTCCATCACCTCCACTAGCTTTGTTCATAGTAATGTTTCCTAAGGCCCACTTGACTTCACATTCCAGAATATCTGGCTCTAGGTGAGTGATCACACCATCATGATTACCTGGGTGGTGAGATCTTTTTTTGTATAGTTCTTCTGTGTAGTCTTGCCACTTCTTCTTAATATCTTCTGCTTCTGTTAGGTCCATGTCATTTCTGTCCTTTATTGTGCCCATCTTTGCACAATAAAGGACAATCTTTCTCTTGGTGTCTCTAATTTTCTTGGACAGATCTCTAGTCTTTCCCATTTTATTCTTCACTTTAGGTAGCCAAAATATTGAAGCTTCAGCTTCTGCATCAGCCCTTCCAATAAATATTCAGGACTGATTTCCTTTAGGATGGACTGGTTTGATCTCCTTGCTCTCCAAGGGACTCTCAAGGGTCTTCTCCAGCACCACAACTTGAAAACATCAATTCTTCGGTGCTCAGCCTTCTTTATGGTCCAGCTCTCACATCTATGTTTGAATACTGGAAAAACCACAGGTTTGACTATACGGACCTTTGTTGGCAAAGTAATGTCTCTGCTTTTTAATATGCTGTCTAGGTTTGCCATAGCTTTTCTTTAGCAAATACTTTAGATATGGTTGCTGAGACTTTAGTGAAGACCATGGACTCAGTGTGAATATTTCCCTGATCTATATATTTTTGGGGGCTCCAAAATCACTGCAGATGGTGACTGCAGCCATGAAATTAAAAGACGCTTACTCCTTGGAAGAAAAGTTATGACCAACCTAGATAGCATATTCAAAAGCAGAGACATTACTTTGCCAACAAAGGTCCGTCTAGTCAAGGCTATGGTTTTTCCAGTGGTCATGTATGGATGTGAGAGTTGGACTGTGAAGAAAGCTGAGTGCCAAAGAATTGATGCTTTTGAACTGTGGTGTTGGAGAAGACTCTTGAGAGTCCCTTGGACTGCAAGGAGATCAGCCCTGGGATTTCTTTGGAAGGAATGATACTAAAGCTGAAACTCCAGTACTTTGGCCATCTCATGCAAAGAGTTGACTCATTGGAAAAGACTCTGATGCTGGGAGGGATTGGGGGCAGGAGGAGAAGGGGACATCAGAGGATGAGATGGCTGGATGGCATCACTGACTCGATGGATGTGAGTCTGAGTGAACTCTGGGAGTTGATGATGGACAGGGAGGCCTGGAGTGCTGTGATTCATGGGGTCATAAAGAGTCGGACACGACTGAGCAACTGAACTGAACTGATATATTAATATCTAGTAAACCTCAAAAATATTTCCCTGAGCTATATGCTAATATCTAGTAAACTTGATACTGTATTTATAGTTTCACTGCACTTAACTGTTCTTAGGAAACTTAAGTCCTAGTTCCCAATATCTCTTCCTAGAACAGGGGTCAGCATAGTAAACGTGGTAAATTTTACACTTAGTAAAAGTAGGCTTTTTCAGACCATATGATCTCCATTGCAACTTCTCCAAAATGCTGCCATAGCACAAAAGAAGTCATAAATAAATGGGCAAGGCTTCACTGCAATATAACTTTATTTACAAAAAGAAGCAACGGGCCAGATTTGGCCCATGGACCATAGTTAGTTTGCTCCTGACCTAGAGACTTTGAAACAACCTCTTCACAAATTCAACATCTGTCTTCCACAGGAAGCCTACATACTACTACCATACCTCTCGTGGAGGAGCTCCAGTTCATTCTGTGAGTTCTCGACACCCACACTGTTGGGCTGCAGAAGACAACGTTTGCCATCCCTGCTAGGAAGCGGGTGAGGCAACAGTATACTTACTTGGTCCTGAGGAATATAGACACTGACTCCCAAAGAGAGGTCCTTAAGGATGAAATGGAACTTGTGATCACCATCATGCACAATCCCAGCCAAGACAAGATCCCAGACTGGTTCTGGAACACATCCCAGAAGGACGTGAAGGATGGAAATTACATCCAGTTTCCAGCCAGTGATCTGGATGATAATAAGCTCTGCAAAGAGTAGGAAAACTCAAAGAGGATTCAGGGGCCACTTCTGGTGCCTTTATGTCCAAGGCCAGCACCCCAAGACCACCACACTGTGGGTGTGACCAAGAAGAAACAGGTGTGTAGGTCTTTGATACACTCGAATAGTTTACACCCCTGAAACAAATCGAACATCAAGCCACTGGTCTTTATCATGTAACACTTCCCTTCTTCCACTTTGTCAAAATAGGGACAGGACTTGCCCATCTCTGGCAAGCCGGCACTTCTACCATTCTTCATAATTCTACTTCTTTATAGACTGGATCATACGGGATTTGATTTAGGTCATACCTGAATGGTCTAGTGGTTTTCCCTACTTTCTTCAATTTAAGTCTGAATTTGGCAATAAAGACTCTTGAGAGTCCCTTGGACTGCAAGGAGATCCAACCAGTCCATTCTGAAGGAGATCAGCCCTGGGATTTCTTTGGAAGGAATGATACTAAAGCTGAAACTCCAGTGCTTTGGCCACCTCATGCAAAGAGTTGATTCATTGGAAAAGACCCTGATGCTGGGAGGGATTGGGGGCAGGAGGAGAAGCGGACGACAGAGGATGAGATGGCTGGATGGCATCACTGACTCGATGGACGTGAGTCTCAGTGAACTCCGGGAGCTGGTGATGGACAGGGAGGCCTGGTGTGCTGCGATTCACAGGGTCGAAAAGAGTCGGACACAACTGAGCGACTGATCTGATCTGATCTGATAGACTGGATCTGCCATATAATTTGCAGCTTTTCCACAGCACATTGGGATGTCATTCATTAGAGTTGAGCGACTACTTAGAGTGACTGAGTCCTCCCACCCTGGACTTCTCTTCCTTTTGCTGGTAAGTCTCTCCTTCTCTCTCCTCTTGACTCTCCTCTGGAAGAAGACAGAAGTAAAACTGAACTTCACTCGCATGCTTTTTCCCAAGTAATTGTTTAACAATAGATCACGCCTGACTTGACTCAACCCAATGGGTCTGCCGCTTCTTTGTTCCTCTTTCGGTAATTCAACTTTAACAGTTGTGTTTATTGTTTCCTGTGTATTTACCAACTATATATTTGCTCTTGGCCAGGTGCCCTTTCTTCATATAACACTTCTTTATCTTATAAAAGGAGGGTTCCCTTCGCTGTAGTGGGAGAGCAGACTCTTAAGATTTGGGAGCTGGAAAAGGCTTTGCAGGTGTATGGAAACTATTCAGCTGTGGAAGATGAGGTAGGAACCCTGATATCAGACACTGATATCAGAACGCTCCAAGGAGGCAGGGTCTATTGTTTCGCTTTGTTTTCTGTTTTGTTCACTCTTATTTCCAGGTCCTAGAACCATGCCTGGCACTCAATAAATATTTGTTGAATGAATGAAAATGATTACAGCAACATCAGGTGAAAGATCAGCCAAACAGAGTATTCAAAACCATGTAACCAGGGTTCCTAATAGACAGGCCGAGCCTGATTATGGACAATCCAGAACAGATGACTTGAGCAAAAAGCACCAGGTAAGTTTGCTGGCTGGTAGTAGGACTTCAGCATTGCCAAGGTGTTAGGAATAGAAGTGCAGACTCTGGGAAAGAAGCATCCTACAAAGCAAAGCAAGAGAGGGCTCTGGTCTTAGAACATGCTGTTTTATTCACAATGGGATTCAGGCCAGTGGGCAGTGGCAAACCCAAGCTTTAGATGTGGGTCACATCCCTGGGGATACCAGCAAAGCTGTTCTGATGAGGACTTCCAGATGGGCAAAAGCTCTTTAAATCCCTCCTGTCTAACGTAGCTCTGGATTCTAATCTAAACATTTGACATAAGATTGCCTAAAAATCTACTAGTCATAATTTTTCTGGCTCTTCCCAGGTGGTGCAGTGGTAAAGAGTCTGCCTGCCAATGCCAAAGACACAAGAGACGTGGGTTTGATCCCTGGATCAGGAAGAGTCCCTGGAGAAGGAAATGGCAACCCACTCCAGTACTCTTGCCTGGAAAATTCCATGGATAGAGGAGCCCAGTGGGCTACAGTTCATGGGGTCACAAAGAGTTGGACACGACTGAGCACACTATTCCCGAAAAGCAGAAGTGAAGGCTCTTTGAGAGCATTTTCCGTAATCCCCCTTGTACCCAAACACAGCATGCATGCTGTAAGGTGCCAAACTGGATTCAAGGATGGAGCCAGCAGCCACGGGATCTATCTCTGTGGAGGGACCCATGGCAAATGAAATTTTAGAAGGGGGGGGTGGTGGGGGGTGAGGGCTGGGGTGGGGGGGAGGGTACTTCCCCGGTGGTGTAGTGGTAAAGAATCTGCTCGCCAATGGGGGAGACACAGGTTTGATCCCTGGTCTGGGAGGATTCCACATGCCACAGAGCAACTAAGCCTGTGCACCACAACTGCTGAGCCCATGCGCCCGAAGCCATATTCTGCAACAAGAAAAACCACCGCAACGAGAAGCCCTAGAGAATAACCCGCATGCACCAACAAAGACCCAGCACAGCCAAAAATAAATAAATGAATAAATATATAAATACCAAAAAAACCTCTATTAAAAAAAAAAAGAAGAAGCTAGGGGTCAGGCAAGCATGATAATTCTTGAGAGTGAAAGTCTAACATCCACATTTCTTAAGTTTTACATTTGCTAAGTGAATTTCTTTTAACTGGGTATATATCAAATACAAATATTTTTAAAAAGGAGTTTTATAGGTGAAATAACCAGTCAGGTGTCAGTTTTTTTGGGTTTTTTTTTTGTTTGTTTTGTTTTTTTGCAACTAGCAAGGACCATTTCTAGGCTGTATTTCTAGTTCCTAGCTCAAATGCCTGCTAGGAGCTAATAAAAATTTGTTGGATGTGTGAACAAACGAACGAAAATAGCCAGTTGATTAAAACAATTTTACCTTATTTTATTTCAATTTATGTGTGTCAGAATTGACAATATTGATGTAACTCAAGGTCTTAATTGGTAGGTGTCTCAGTGTTCATTTGAGACAAGGGGACAATTAGTGGTGGCTCTGTGCCTAAGCACAGCAGCATGTGTTAAAAGAGCAGGTGAAAGTGTGATGTTCCACCAATTTACAAAGGCTTTGAGCAAGATTCTTTAAAAAAGCTCATAAAAATACTGCATCATGTACCAAGCATATGATACTTGAAGGAGTTTCAGTGTAAAAAAATAATGAAAAGACAAAAATAACACATATATACTATAAATTATAGTTAAAAGTCTAATTTTTTTAAGCCAAAACATATATAAATATTTGTTTTTTTAAAAAGTATCAAGAATTACGCGTATGTAAGAGACATACTTGGAGAAGGCAATGGCACCCCACTCCAGTACTCTTGCCTGGAAAATCCCATGGACGGAGGAGCCTGGTAGGCTGCAGTCCATGGGGTCGGTCAGAGTCAGACACGACTGAGTGACTTCACTTTCACTTTTCACCTTCATGCATTGGAGAAGGAAATGGCAACCCACTCCAGTATTCTTGCCTGGAGAATCCCGGGGACAGGGGAGCCTGGTGGGCTGCCGTCTATGGGGTCGCAGAGAGTCAGACATGACTGAAGCGACTTAGCAGCAGCAGCAGCAAGAGACATACTTATGTCATGGTTAAGGCATACATAAACTTTGAGATTAAATGACCTAGATTTGAATACATTTAATCCCATGGATGGAGGAGCCTGGTGGGCTGCAGTCCATGGGGTTGCTAAGAGTAGGACACGACTGAGCGACTTCACTTTCACTTTTCACTTTCATGCATTGGAGGAGGAAATGGCAACCCACTCCAGTGTTCTTGCCTGGAGAATCCCAGGGACGGGCGAGCCTAGTGGGCTGCCATCTATGGGGTCGCACAGAGTTGGACACGACTGGAGCGACTTAGCAGCAGCAGCAGCAGCAACCCACTTGATAGTTTTGTGATCTTTATCATATTTCTTCCCCTCTCTGAGGCTAAGTTTCCTCACCTGTAAAATGAAAAGTGAAAGTGTTAGTCACTCAGTCTTGTCTGACTCTGTAACCCCTTGTTGCAACCTCATATAGCTAGCCAGGCTCCTCTGTCCATGGAATTCTCCGGGCAAGAATACTGGAGTGGGTAGCCATTCCCATCTCCAGGGATCTTCCTAACCCAAGGATTGAACCAGGGTCTCCTGCATTGCAGGCAGATTCTTTATTATCTGAGCCACCAAGGGTGATTATTGAATTCACCTCAAAGCATTTCTGTGAGAATTCAATGAGATAATGTATGCTCACCGAACAGAGGAGCCTGGCAGGCTACAGTCCACGGGGCTGCGGGAGTTGGACACAACTGAGTGTCTGAACACCACCATCAATGTATGCAGTAGGCACAGTACAGGATATATAGTGTAATAACTGTTAATTAATACTATTTATTAGCTTAACAGACATACTCAATGTAGATATTGTGTTACATTCTTGCAGTAATTCAGTGGCTTCTCAGAAACACGAAGCCAACACGTTAGAGATTGAGAGGAAGCAGGAACTTCTCACAAAGAAAAAGTCCAGGTCCGGGATGAGGATCCAAGCCAGTTTAGAGGTCTGATCTAGAATCTGGTCCTTTCATTATTCACTTAGGATGGATTCCAGACTTTCCTTGCCAGATGTTCAATAAAAACAGTAATGCTGCTGCTCATTTTTATGCACTAATGTGCATTTACAGCATCACTTTTATTACAATGATGCCTTAACAATAACTCATGAGAACATACAAAATGATGTTAAATAATAAACAATTTTTCCCAAGACCGAGAACAAGGTTTCCCAACTCAAATCCCACTTCTGCCACAAACATAGCTTTTCTCTGAGACTCAGTTCTGTCATCTGAAAATGGGACAATAGAACCAGAGGTTTTCAAGGTCACTTCCAGGTCTAAAACTCTCTGACTAGACCATGCTATGACAAGGTCACAGGTGTGAAAGCCAGGGCTAGCCCTCCCTATTTTTCCTCTTAAGCCCTTGAAATTTCTTCTCTTTCACCTCATCATGTTTGCTCCATGACATGGTTTAACTAACAGTGCTCACCACCAAGGCCTCTACTCTGCCAACATGGTGATTTACTAAGGATTTTAAATTCTAGTACAAAACTCCATTTCCAAACCATTTAGATCATATTCTCTGATAGTTTAGAACCCCTCAGTCTTTCTAGCCTAAAACTGGACATGCACACTTTCACAGCCCTGTCCTTAAAATACTCATAAGTTTTCCTACAAAACCATTAGCCCATATGCAACCATTTCCTTCTTCTGCTGGAGATGTGTCCTTTTTTTTTTTTTTTTAAACAAATTATCACTTTCAAGGCCAATTATTTAGTCCTTTTTCCAGTTTGTTTTATTCTCTTACGAGTCTTAATAAGAAAACATTTCTTAAATACTTCTGTGTTAGATTTGAGGGCAGCTTTTTTTTCTCCAGTCCTTTCGTTTCTTTCCTTCTAGATTCCTTACCATTTTTTTCCCAAATAAAGGCATTAGGGAGGATAGGAATCAACTATTACAAAGATTATTTTATTATTGTTTGATGATATATATCCATTTTCAAACATCACAAACCAAACTTAGGATTTTTTTATTTTTGGTACAACAAACATTATTATCACACAGCAAAGTGGGCCTTATGACTGAAAACTTGAGAATAGAAGGATATTGTTTGTTCCTCCCAAATAACACTGCACATCAAAATGATACAATGAAATTGACCTTAGAAAGGATCTCATAGTTTTCCCTAAAAATCAAAAGGATCATCAGTGGGAAGTGAATTAGATATATTTCTACTGAAACCACGGATTACAGTTAGGACAATGGATTGATGTTAAAGTCATTTTTATAAAAGTGTAAGTTAATATTTATATTAACTATTGCATGGATTCTATTTTATAGTTTCTTCAAACATAAAGAAATGGAATTTGAATTTGATGACCTCTCAGTTTGAGGTTCTTTTGTTCCAGAGCTATATGAAGATAGTGGTAGCACTGTGTTAGTGTCTGGAAAATAGTTTAAATCTAATAGCTAGATTTTAGAGTGTGTAACACAGAGCAGGGTATCTGATCTAAAAGTCTAAGCCTCTAGGAAATAAGGATATATTTAAATGAACTCAAACCAAATAAAAAGTAGGCATTTAGTCTATGTGATTTAATAGTAATATTTTTTGTCAACATGAACACACAACTTGATATTTAAAGTAAATATGGGTTTTGCTCACATGTTATTTCAGAAATTGAAAATGAGTTAAAGTTTAGCCCCAGATCTGAGTTTGTATTAAGTATATTATTCAGCAATACAGAGGTCTGATTAAAGTGCCTAGGGCTGTTCACAATACATGATAGTTTCTTATTTTTAAAACTGTGCCATAAAATCTCAGCTTCATAGATATGTCCCCCACTAAATGATAAAAAAACTTTAAATGGCTTCCGTAGTTAATCTATACTATTTTGAGGACTTGGTCTCCTAGACATTAAAATAGTAGATTGACCTTCCAACTATGTAAATAACATAAAATTTAAAATAGAACTAAAATACACAAAATTGTATAAACATTAAGTTAAAGCACCAAGAGTCAATATCCCTAACATCCTCTCCATGAGGCACAAGTTCATCACCATAAGTCTACATGGAATTTCTGGCATTTAATTTTTCTGACCTTCCAAAGTGGTGGTTTCACATGGTCCAACCTGACATGACATGGAAATATGATCAGGTGAATGATTTCAACTAGCTGTTCAGAGTACATTTTTCCATTTGGAAGAAAATCAACAAAGGATTGGACACAGCTTCTCAATGCAACATGAGCTTTTCAGTTTATGACAAAAAAAGGGAGGGAAAAATAGAGGTTGAAAGAAACGATGGTTTGAGGGTCCCCTGAGGTGGGCAGAAGAGTGATCAGCTGAGTGATGAGAGGTGAGCTGGGACAGCTGGTCACTCTGACATGGGCAGTGATCCCAGAACACAGCTTGCAGAGGACTGCATGCATGCTAAGTTGCTTCAGTTGTGTCTGACTCTTTGCGACCCCATGGACAGTAGCCCACCAGGCTCCTCTGTCCATGGGATCCTCCAGGCAAGAAAACTGGAGTGGGTTGCCGTTTCCTACTCCAGGGGATCTTCCCAATCCAGGGATTGAACCCATGTCTCTTACATTTCCTGCATTGGCAAGCAGATTCTTTACCAGTAGGGCTACCTGGGAAGCCCCGCAGAAGGAAGGACAGATCTAAAAGCAGTGGTCAGGTAAATCACAGTCAGTCAGTGGCCCAGTGCTTTTCAACACCTGGAAGACCGTAAGCAAGAGTAATGAAAGGTCTTCCTGAAGCTACAAAATCAAAGCAAGTTGATAACAGTTGAGGTTAGTAAAATTCCCACTTAACTTACACATCACTTCTGTCATTACTTCAGTTCTTGAACCACAAAGGATAACTCTATTAAAAGATTTGTTGTGGGAATTAAATGAAATCATGGATAGAAAGGACTTTGCACCTGATAACTGCTAGAAAGTGTCAGTTCACTTGCCCTCTCTCCTGGCTTCTCAGTGTTTGATCACAGATCTTATTAATTAGGGGAAAGTCTTGCAATAGAGCCTAGAATGATTACTCAAATAGCTGCTAGCGAGGGTGTGTCAGAGGGCACCATGCCATTGCAAAGATTGCTACCTTTTTCTTTACAATACCAGGAAAATACTTGTGTTTGTTTTCCCTCCTTCCTCAACCTCAGTGACTTCTCAAGGCTGGAAGTGTGGCTTCCTTCAGGCACTGCTCTAAGCTGTTTTGATGAATGTCAACTCAATATGGACTTTGAGTACTGAGATGCACTGGATACTTCTTGATGATTTCTCTTCCCTCCCTGCCCATGGCTTCTGTTTCCTGGTTTACTTCTACCCGCTTCCATCTACTCTTCCCTTTTTAATTGTCAACGCTCCATAGAGTGTGAAGCTCCATACAGCGCTTCACTCATTTTCATGAGTTTCTCCACGGCTTTCTCCAGACCCCTGACTTCCTCCACCACCTATACATCTGCTCTAACCTCTGGCCTGTACATCCAACTGCCAAATGAGTAGATCCACTGGAGTGTCCCCACACATCTCAAATGAAACACAGCCCCATGCCCCTCAACACTCTGTGCTGCCATGATCCTTTGATGATGGTTTATATTTGCATTTATCGCACAATACAGCTGGGGAATTAAATATATATTATCATTATTTTACTGAAGACAGGGACTGTTGCTTATTCAACTTGAGAGTTGGATAACTCTGGCAGTAATTCGGGTGAAGTACTGGCACACAGCAGGCACCCACTAAATATGGGTGGGCAACTACGAGTCTTGTGACACTGCTGACTTGATTCCGACACAGAACATCTCGTCTGCCTGGGTGTTTCCTTCTTTCCTTAGTCTGTCTGGATTATGTTTTGGTGACTGGGTTGCTTTGTTTTCCACTTTCTGATTGTTGCTGGGTGAAACTCCCTCCTGGTTGCTATGCTTCTAGTACTCGGAGAGTTACATCTGTAGCTAAATGGTCACATTTTTTTTATCAGCCTCTGGAATGCAGCAAGGACTCAGTGAAGTTCAACTGTAACCACAGGCATATTTGTGGACCATAGCAGGCAGGGAAGGAATTTGGCAGGAGCCTCCTTATCTCTGAGCAGAGTCACCCCTCCTGTCTTATTTCACCATCTACTTCCTCCGAAAGGACCACAGTTTCTCACTGTTCCACACTCCAGTTTGAATGTTTACTCCATTGGTAATAGATGTATAAAATCAAATGGTGAGGTTTTTATTATCCTCAACATAAAAGAGAGGGTTGAAGCTTTTTTTTTTTTAACTTTTGCGGGAGGAGAAGGTCTTTTTGTTATTGTTTTCCTTTTAAACTTGAAAAGAGATACTCTAAATGCAGGAAGAGAATGAAAATGTATCTACAATTCCCATGCTAGGGTATTAGGTCAAAATTTGGCCTTTCTTTTCTTTATTCCATGTCTGTGTCTGCCTAAAGGTAGAACAATCAAATAAAAATGAAAAAGTGAAAAATACAATATAAATATTGTAAACACACACACACACACACAAAAAGATAACCAGATACTCTATAACTGCTTTGATTTTTTTTTTTTTAATGGAAAACTACTAAACTCAGGATTGGGGAGAGAAATACAAATTATTACAGTTGCCTTTTACAACCTAGTTATAATAAACTTCCTTTATCCAGAAATGTTGGGAACTGAGATAGTCTGATTAATTGAGCATTCTAGTTAATCAGTCCAAAAGTATTTCCTAAATGCTTTCTCAACACTGTCCTAGACATTGAGAAGAAGTCAAAAGAATTTTACAGTACAACTAAGGGTAATGAGAAGTTTAAGACACATGCAATAAATTACAGTCAACCTAAGACCATAGTAGCAAATCAGATAAATCCTTAAATAGGCCCTTGAAACTGACAAAAATCCTCCCATATCCCTCCAGTCAACGTATGCTCCTGCTCTCCAGTGAGCGGGCCAGCCTTCTGCACTCTCCTTAGGCTCCTGGTCCCGGGCTGCCGCGGCCGCAGTCACAAAGCTCACTTGTGCTCCAGGACCTCCCCCACCCTCAGTGTGACCTTGACTCCTACCTCACAAGAGAGAAGAAAACACAGAAGCCCTCAGCAACTTCCTCATTCTCCTGAAGCCAAACGTATTAACCCACCCCCTTCCCTTTCACTCCATTCTGATATAGTAAAAGGCCTGCCCCTTCTCAGTAAGAGCAATCCTTCCACAGTGTGACGGACCTCTCCTCCTTCCTTCTTTCTCAGAATTCTTAAATAGAGATGCCTATTCTTTCTTACATTTTTCTTCACCATTTCCTCACTCCCTCCATCAGCATTTCCCATCAGAATAAAACCAGAATGGGTTCTTAAACATTTTAAACTATACAAAGTTTTAAATATTTAAAAGTGACTTCTTTTGATGCTAATCAAAATTACAATGAGCTTTCGCCTCACAACGTCATAATGGTCATCATTAAAAAGTCTACAAATAACAAGTGCTGGAAAGGGCGTAGATAAAAGGAAGTACTCCTACAGTGTTGGTGGAATGTAAACTGGTGCAGCCACTATGGAAAACAGTATGGAGGTTCCTTAAAAAACTAAAAGTAGGGTTGCCATATGGTCCTGAAATCCCCCTGCTGGGCATAGATCTGAAAAAAACTCGAATTCGAAAAGATACATGCAGCCCAATGCTCATTATATCACTGTGCACAATTTCACAAGGACATGGAAGCAACCTAAATGTCCATTGACAGAGGAATGGATAAAGAAGATGTGGTACATATACACAATGGAATGTTACTCAGCCATAGAAAAAAATGAAATAATGCTATTTGTAGAGGTGTGGATGGACCTAGAGATGATCAAACTGAGGTAAGTCAGAATGAGAAAGACAAACATCAATATGATATCACTTGTATGTGGAGTCTAAAATATGACACATATGAGCTTATCTACAAAACAGCAACACACTTACAGACAGAGAACAGGCTTGTGGTTGCCAAGGGGAAGAAGGAGAAGGAGAGGAATAAAATGGGAGTTTGGGGTTAGCAGATGCAAACTATTATATATAGAATGGATAAATAACAAAGTCCCACTTTATAGCATAGGGAACTATATTCAATATTCTATGATAAGCCATAATGGAAAAGAATATGAAAAAGAATGTTTATATATATATATATTTATGAATATATATATAAGGGCTTCCCTGGTAGCTCAGCTGGTAAAGAATCTGCCTGCAATGCAGGAGACCTGGCTTTGATCCCTGGGCTGGGAAGATCCCCTGGAGGAGGGCATGACAACCCACTCCAGTACTCTTGCCTGGTGAATCCCCATGGACAGAGGAGCCTGGTGGGCTACAGTCCATGGGGTTGCAAAGAGTCAGACACAACTGAGCAAATAAGCACAGCAAATATGTGTGTGTGTGTGTGTGTGTGTGTGTGTGTATAACGGAATCACTTGCTGTACAGCAGAAATTAACATAACATTGTAAGTCAACTATACTTCAGAAAAATAATTAAAAAAAAAAAACTACTCTCAACTCCCACTTCCCCTTAGAGACTGTGCTATCTTTCTCTCCCCGCTTCATAGGCATGTTTTGTAAAAGAGTAGTTCACACCTGTAGTCTCTACCTCCTCAATTTTCATTCACTCATCAACTCAGTATGGCTTCTGCTCCATCACTCTGACTAAAGCGTTCTTGAAAATGTTAATCAACTCTCAGGTGTTTCCAGAGAGCTTCAGTTATCACTTGTGTGAGTGCTGCTCAGTTGTTTCAGTTGCGGCTGACTCTGCAACCCGTAGCCCGCCAGGCTCCTCTATCCACGGGATTCTCCAGGCAAGAATACTGGAGTGGATCACCATGCCCTCCTCCAGGGGATCTTCCCGACCGGAGGATCAAACCTGCATCTAATGCATTGGCATTAAAGGTGGATTCTTCACTCACTAAGCCACCAGGGAAGCCCCTCAATCATCCCTTACATGATACTAATTCAAGCTCTATCTGTGAAAGGTGATCCCAACTCTGAGGCCAGACATGAGTTATAGCTTTACTATTTAATGCTTCTGTACCTCAGAGAAGTGACTGAACCTTTCAATGCCATGATTTCCTCATATTAAAAAAAAATGTATATAGGTAATGGCTTTGGTTTTTCCAGTAGTCATGTATGGATGTGAGAGTTGGAATATAAAGAAAGCTGAGTGCCGAAGAATTGATGCTTTTGAACTGTGGTGTTGGAGAAGACTCTTGAGAGTCCCTGGGACTGCAAGGAGATCCAACCAGTCCATCCTAAAGAAAATCAGTCCTGGGTGTTCATTGGAAGGACTGATGTAGTTGAAACTCCAGTACTTTGGCCACCTGATGCAAAGAGCTGACTCATTTGAAAAGACCTTGATGCTGGGAAAGATTGAGGGTAGGAGGAGAAGGGGATGACAGAGAATGAGATGGTTGGATGGCATCACCGACTCAATGGACATGAGTTTGGGTGGACTCCAGGAGTTGGTGGTGGACAGGGAGGCCTGGTGTGCTGTGGTTCATGGGGTCGCAAAGAGTCAGACACGACTGAGCGACTGAACTGAACTGAACTGAACCTCAAGGACCTGTAGGTACTAAATGCATTAATTCTCTCACATGCCTATATAGCCAGATTAGAGCCAAGGAATCACCTTTCTTTTGAACCCTGTACTCACCATATTGAACTGCATACTAGACATTAGTAGTTCAGTGTCTCATAGATACTATATTAGCTTTCTATTGTTTCTGTAATAAAGTACTATAAATTTAGTGATTTAAAAACAACTTAAGTTTATTACCCTATACTTCCAAAGGTTAGTTTGATACAGGCTAAACTCTGGAGGAGGAAATGACAACCCGCTCCAGTTTTATTGCCTAGAAAATCCCATGGACAGAGAAGCCTGGCAGCTACAGTCCATGGGGTCATAAAGAGACAGACGCAACCAAGCTCACACAGATGTCCAAAATCAAGGTGAAGGTAGGGCTAATTTCCTTTACGGAAGCCCAAGAAGGAAATCTGTTTCCCGGCCTTTTCCAGCTTCCAAAATCTACCACCTGTATTCCTTGGGTCAAGGTCCCCTCTCCATCTGCAAAGCCAGCAACATTGCCGCTCTTTCTCTGACTCTCTTCTGCCTCCTTCTTCACTTATTAAAAAAATTGAGATGTAATTCTATATCATTAAATTCACTATTTTAAAATTGAAAAGTCAGTGGTTGTTAGTATATTTACAAAGTTGTGTAAGTATTACCCTTAATTCCAAAATTTCTCCATCACCTCCAAAAGATGTCCTACTGCTCTCAGCAGAGATTCTTTATTTCTCCCTTCCACAGCACTGAACACCACTGATTTACTCTGGATTAGTAGTAGCTAATCTATGGATTTGCCTATTATGAATACAATATATGGCTTTTTGGTTCTGGCTTCTTTCATTTAGCTCATCCATGTGGTAGCGTGCATCAGTCTTTTACCATGAACTATAATATTAGCTGTCGGAGAAGGCAATGGCACCCTACTCCAGTACTCTTGCCTGGAAAATCCCATGGATGGAGGAGCCTGGTGGGCTGAAGTCCATGGGATCACCAAGAGTTGGACACGACTGAGCAACTTCACTTTCACTTTTCCCTTTCATGCATTGGAGAAGGAAATGGCAACCCACTCCAGTGTTCTTGCCTGGAGAATCCCAGGGACGGGGGAGCCTGGTGGGCTGCTGTCTATGGGATCACACGGAGTCGGACACGACTGAAGTGACTTAGCAGCAGCAGCAGCATAATATTAGCTTTTTTCAGATGCCCTTTACTAGTTGGAGGAAATTCCTTTCTGCCCCTAGTTGGTTTTGTATTTTTGTCACGAAAAATATTTCGGTTAAATGCTTTTGGGTTTTTCTTTGTTTTTTTTTTTTTGCTTCTGTTGAAATGATCGTGGGAGGTTTTTTCTTCTATGTATATTTCATTGATTCATTTTTGTATATCGAAATAACTTTGGATTCCTAGAATAAATCCCCTTTGGTCATGGTGTATATTCCTTTTTATATGTTGTTGGCTTAGTTTATTAGTGAAGATTCATAAGAGATATTGGTCTGTAATTTTCTTACAATGTTCTTATTTGGCTTTGGTATCAAGGTAATATTGGCATTATAGAATGAGTTATATAGTGTTCCTTTCTCTTCTATTTTTGGCAAGAGTTGGTGATGGATTGGTGCTAATTATTGTAAAATACTTGGTAGAATTCACAAGTGAAGCCATCTGGTCCTGGGCTTTTCTTTGATGAAAGGTTTACTGATTCAATCACCTTCCTTGTTATAAATCATACATATTTTCTATTTCTGATTGAGTCAGTGTTGGTAATTCATGTCTTCACTTCACACAATGAAATATGGCCATTTCATCTAGATGATCTATGACATTATTATTTATACCATTTCATTATAAGCCTTTTTATTTCTATAAGGTTGGTAATAATGATACCTTTTTTCATTCCCCCTATTAGTAACTGAATCTTCTCTCTTTTTACCATATTTAATCTACCAAAAATTTTGTCAATTTTGTTGATCTCTTCAGAGAACCAATTCTGGTCTGTTTCATTTCCTGTATTATTTTTCTACTCTCTATTTTTATTATTTCACCTTTAATCTTTATTACTTCCACCCTTCTGATTGCTTTGGGTTTAGTTCTTTTTATTTTTTTCTTTTATATCCTAAAGTAGAAGTTTAGGTTATTGATTTGAGATATTCCTTCTTTTGTAAATGTAGATACTTCAAGCTATAAATTTCCTTAGTGTAACAGGGATACAAAGGATTTACTATTTTTGTATCCCATAAGTTTTGGTATTCATTCATATCAAAGTATTTTCTAATTTCCCTTGTGGTTTCTTCTTTGTATCATTGGTTCTTTAGATGTGGGTTGTTTAATTCTCCCATATGTGTGAATTTTCAAATTTTCCTTTTGTTTTTTATTTCCTTCCATTGTGGTTGAAAGGACATATTTTATACGACTTCAATCCTTTTAAATTTATTGAGACTTAATGGCTTAACATATGGTTTATCCTGGTGAACATTTCATGAGTACTTGAGAAGAATGTGTATTATGTTGTTTTTGCGTGGAGTGCTCTACAGATGTCTATTAGATCTAACTGGTTGATAGTGTCAACCAGTTCAAATCTATTTCCTTGCTCACCTTCCATCTACTCAACTATTCATTATGGCAAGTAGGACATTAAAGTCTGACTATCAAAGTGTTATTAAAGTATTAAATTAAAATATTACTGTGTTGACTATTTCCCTGTTTACCTTTGTCAGCTTTTGCTTCATATATATTGAGTTTCTGGGAGGTACATGTATGTTTGCATTTATGATATCTTCCTGGTAGATTGACCTCTTATCACTATAAGATATCCATCTTTGTCTCTAGTAATACTTTTTGTCTTTGAGTCTGTTTTGTATAGTTTTAGTCTCAGTTGATTATTTTTTGCAGTTATCTCTTGTCCACCCTTTTATTTTCAACCTATTTAATATCTGGATCTAAAGGCAGTCTCTTTAGGCAGCATATTGTTGGTTTATATCTTTTAAAAATGTATCTGCCAATCTCTGCCTTTAAATTAAATTAAATGAAAGTATTTAATTTACATAATGCAATTATTGCTAAGATAGAATTTATTGTCTATAGATGTCTAATACTCTATGCATAGTAAAATCTTTCTGTTTTGCTATTTGTTTTCTATATGTCTTGGCATTTCTTAATTCCTCCATTACTGCCTTCTTTTGTGCCAAATAGATATTTTCTAGTGTAGTATTAAAATCTCCTTGTGTACATATCTTTTACTATATATTTCTGAGTTTTCTTAGTGGTTTTTCTGGGGATTATCATTGGTATCTTTTTGGTTTTGTTTGTTTGCTTTTTGTTATTTGCCCATGCTATGCTGCACAGCATGTGAAATCTTAGATCCCCCACCAGGAATTGAACCCATGCCCCCTGAAGTGGAAGCACAGAGGTGTAACCGCTGGACTACTAGGGAAGTCCCTACCATTAATATCTTAAGGTCAGCTAATTAACAACCTTAATTCCACCTGTAACTTTAATTCCTCTTTGCCATGTAACATCATTTATTCATAGGTTCCAGAGGTTTGAATGTGGAAATTTTGAGATCATTAGTCTATCTACCACTGAAAATCAATATATCCAAGACCTTTTCATTAAATGTATGCCCACAAACATATACACTAATAGACTCCACAAAATAAGCAACTAGATGACAAATTCCTGGTGTTCTTCCAATGCTTCCCAATCAAGTGGCTAGCTGAATCACCTACGTTGTTGTGTAAACTAGACCTTCCCCTCGCTCCCTCTTCAATCCTATCATTGAATCCTAGAGATTCCCCATCCCCCAATTTTCTGTATTTCTGCATTTCTACTTTCATCACCATAATCTAAACCATTTTTATTAACCTTTACTTTATTATTATGTTTCAAGAAGACCTTTTAGACATTTTTTCTAATTTTTTCCTATTGTCCCACCCATGAAATGTAAATGCCACAAATATACAGGACAGCTGTGATTTATATATAAAAAGAGTAATTCCAAAGCTTACTCTTTATATTCAGTAGAGGATTAAGAATGGCTAAGAAAAATGTCCAAGTTAAAAGGTCAGAAGGGCTATCATCCAAAAATCAGCAAACCAGAAAGTTTGCAAATAATAAACGCTGTAGAGTGTGGAGAAAAGGGAACCCTCCTACATAGTTGATGGGAATGTAAACTGGTGCAGCCACAATGGAAAACAGTGTGGAGGTTCCTTAAAAAACTCAAACTAGAACTACCAAGTGACCCACCAATCCCACTCATGGACATATTCCCAGAGAAAACCATCATTCAAAAAGACACATGTATCCCAATGTTAATAGCAGCATTATTTTCAATAGTTAGGACATGAAAGCAATGTAAGTGTCCATCAACAGATGAATGAATGAAAAGGATGTGAGATTACACACACACACACACACACACACACAGGGGAATATTCCTCAGTCATAAAAAGGAATGAAATAATGTCATTTGAAGCAACATGGATGGACCTAGAGATTATCATACTAAGTAAAGTCAGTCAGACACTTGATATCACTTACATGTGGAATCTAAAAAAATGAGAAAAATGAACTTATTTACAAAACAGAAATAGACTCACATAGAAAATGAACTTATGGATAATCTCTTATTGTGCCTATTTTATATATTAATCTTTATCATAGGTATGTATGTATAGGAAAAAACTTAGCATATATAGGGCTCAGTACAATCTTAGATTTCAGGTATCCACCGGGGGTGTTGGAATACAGTCCCCATCAATAAGGGGGGTGGGGGGTCTACTGTACCTCCTTCTTGCCTCTCCGATCTGTTCTCTCCTCACAGTATAGAATGATTTTCCAAAACATAAACCTTGATCACCCCACCTCCTTCAAGGCTTTCAACAGCCCTCAGAATAAAGCCAAGATGCCTAACACTGCCTATAAATAATTCATGACCTGGTCTTAATTCACGTCAGTCTCATCTAACAGCTTCCAAACTTGTCGGCACTTCAGCAACACTGATCTTCATTTCACTGAACCACCCTCTTGCCACAGGGCCTTTGCACATGCTGTGCTGCCTGAAAGACCCTTCTCTGCTTTTTTCACTTATTTAAAGGCTATTTTTTCAAACTTTGTTTAATCATCCCTTCCTCAAGACACCCTTTTCTGTTATCCCCAATTTCATCAAATATGCCTTTAATAAACTGTGATATCACCATACCCTCCCTTAAGAAGCACTCATCAATTGGTAATTTTATACTTACTTGTAATATAAGTTCTATAGTCTCTACATTTTATGTCTGTTTTTTTTGCCAGTATCTAGCATAAATCTGCCCCATAGTAAATGCTCCATGAACATATTAAATGAATGCATAAATGATAAATTAATTATTTTAATGAACTCAGTAGTTCAAAGAAGTAAAAAAAAAAACAAAATCAAGGAAAGCCATACCAAAATAGTCAACAAAGTCTTGATGAGGCAAAAGCAAAACTATTATAACAAGTATAAACTATAAAAACAAGCATTATGACTGTAGGCCTTTAGTCTTCATTTAAATTGTATTCCAGAAGTCTTCAAGTCCAATTAAACAACTGTGTTTGGTTGTTGAGTTGCCATATTGTCACCTTAGAATGCTATCATATGTAGTAAATGCTACAACTGTTCCAAATATAATAACTCGTTGATCCTGCACATTGCATCCTGGAGACCTGCAGTGCCTTGCGGACATCATTTGTGAACCACTATCATCACAGCACAACTCAGCAGTCACGGACAACGCTAGCTTTTTTCCAGGGATCTGTGAAAAATGCTGCAGCAGTATTTTGCTTCGCAGTCTTCTGCTGTGTCTGGGCTGACGACTGTGCCCTGGACTACAAGCTCAAGCAGAAGTAGCTCTCACATGCCTTAGGCGGTGAAGACAGCCACTAACCTCCACCCACAGAAAATGACCTCTGTGCCATTTACGGCACAGCATTTAATGCTGTCCACTCTGAGGACAGCACTAATGAAAAGCATGACAGGTTTTAGTTAGAAATTGGGAACTTAGTCCTGCCTCTGTCATTAACCAGTTGCATGACCTTGGAAAATGCATTTGACCTCTTTAGACCTCTGTAGAATGTTAAACCAGATAAACAGTTGAAACATTTTCACTACTGAGCTCGTCTGCTAATAATTTTTAACCATGAACTTTGTGTTCCAAAATATTGTGTCTAGAAAAATCACTTAGTGAACAATAATTAAATGTTTCATTTTCTGTTTTTTTTTTTTTTTTTTTTAATTCTGACAAACCTCTAAGGGGAATTAGAAACGGTGGTGACGCAAAAACGGGTGAAACGGTAAGAGGCACAAGGTAAGGCAGGTAACTGGGCCAGAAGGACATGTCAATTTCATCAGGTAATTAAGCAACAATTTGATGTCCTGTTTTTATGGAAGAAAGACCTATAAAACTGTGCACATTGCGGGGAGGGAAAGCCCAGCAATAGTATGATTGCATTTTGCAATATCGAAAATAGCTCATGACATCCATTAACTACTTTTGTAATTATTTAAAGATCAAAGGCTAGATAGACCTCACTGCACAAGGTGATCCCCGAAGTCCCCAGGAAAAGCGTGCTCCAAAATGAAATTTTATTAAATGAATTTTTGGATCACTGACTTTTGTAATCAACCTAGGGAAAACGTTTTTAGAGGGGGGCAATTTATCCCTTATGCATATAAAACTACATATAAGAAGTCAAAATATTTTAAATTATACAATTCAAGGGGAAATATGTCTTTCTTGCAAATATTCATTTTGTAAATATTTTCTATGAGTGGTGTAAGGGCTTCTCAAGTGGCATAGTTGTTTATGTTTGTTCCTCATGCTCTTGTATGTGAATTGGACTTTCAGAATTAAGTAAAAATACTTTCTCTTTCGTTATTTAACTTGACAAAAATTGTGTGATACAATTTTAATGATGTCAAGTGCTGAAAAGAAAAATGTCAACAATCTTGTCATGAATATCCAGCAACTAAATTAAAAGTTATATTTTCATATCAAGCAAAAGTCTAAGGTTAATTTTAAACAGCGCAGGAAAATACAGTCCAAGCAAGAATACTGGAGTGGGTTGCCATTTCCTTTTCCACATTATTTTATAATAACATTAAATGGAGCATAATCTATAAAAGTAGTGAATCACTACATTGTATACCTGAAACTAATGTAATATTACAAATCAACTATATTTCAATAACAAACTTAAATATTAGAAAACATTAAGTTAATGGGGGGAAGGGATAGTTAGGGAGTTTGGGATGGACATGTACAAACTGCTATATTGAAAATGAATAACCAATAAAGACCTACTATATAGCACATGGTGGAGAAGGCAATGGCAACTCACTCAGTACTCTTGCCTGGAAAATCCATGGACAGAGGAGCCTGGTAGGCTGCAGTCCATGGGGTCGCTAAGAGTCGGACACGACTGAGCGACTTCACTTTCAGTTTTCACTTTCATGCATTGGAGAAGGAAATGGCAACCCACTCCAGTGTTCTTGCCTGGAGAATCCCAGGGGCAGTGGAGCCTGGTGGGCTGCCGTCTATGTGGTCGCACAGAGTCCGACACGACTGAAGTGACTTAGCAGCAGCAGCAGCATATAGCACGTGGAACTGTGCTCAATGTTAGGTGGCAGCCTGGATGAGAGGGGAGTTTGGGAGAGAATAGATACATATACATGTATATGGATGAGTCTCTTCACTCTTCACCTGAAGCCGTCACAACATTGTATGTTAGTCAGCTATACCCCAATACAAAATAAAAAGTTTAAAAAAAAGTTTACTAAATAATTAAGAAATAATTTTTCAATAGCGCTTTTTTTTTTGCTAGAAAAATAACACTTTTGGGTGATTTAAAAAATATTCAGTTACATTGCTCTTATCATTATGTACATAGAATATATATTATTACATATATATATATACACACACATACATACACACACACACACACACACATATGTATGGGCTTCCCGGGTGGCACAGGGGTAAAAAATTTACTTGCCAATGCAGGAGATGCAGGAGATGTGGGTTCAGTCCCTGGGTTGAGAAGATCCCCTGGAGAAGGGAATGACTACCCGCTCCAGTATTCTGGCCTGGAGAATCCCAGGGACAGAGGAGCCTAGCAGGCTACAGCCCATGGGGTTACAGAGAGTCAGACACAACTGAGCCACTGAGCATACACATGCACACACACACATGTACACACAGACACACACATATATATACACACACATACGTATACATTACATATACATATTTAGGATCTGTCCCCTCTATGGAATTTAGTTTGTTTAAACTTCTTTGCACTCAACAACCATTTATCTTTTTAAAATGATTTTCTTAGTTTATCTAATTTTTTTCTCTTTAAAGATGAAAGTGATTTTTGTCACAACTTTCAACATCCTATCTGGAGCAAAATGCCATTTATTTTAATTTTGCCAGGGAAAAGGGGAAAAAAATAAATGGTATCCAGGGATTTTATGTTTAATTTAAGCCTTTAAGGCAGGAGGGGCATGCCAGCATCTGAGGTGAGGATTACTTCTCCAGGCTAGTAACACACTAGGAAGGTTACTCTGAAAGGGGTCTTGGGACATGGAAGTATCCAAAATGAAATATTTATAAATGGGTTACAGAGGGAGGGGATATGTGTATACATATAGCTGGTTCCCAGATGGCGCTAGTGGTAAAGAACCTGTCTGCCAATGCAGGTTCTTTATAAGAGATGCAGGTTCAATCCAAGGGTCAGGAAGGTCCCCTGGAGAAGAAAATGGCAACCCACGTGAATACTCTTGCCTGGGAAATCCCATGGATGGAGGATCCTGGAAAGCTACAGTCCATAAGGTCACAAAGAGTCAGATACAACTGAAGCAATTTAGCACACATGCATAGATGATTCACCTTGTTGTACAGCACAAACTAATACAACATTGTAAAGCAATTATGAAAAGTGAAAGCGAAAGTAACTCAATCTTGTCCGACTCTTTGTGACCAGGCCAGAATACTGGAGTGGGTAGCCTTTCCCTTCTCCAGGGGATCTTCCCAACCCAGGAATTGAACCAGGGTCTCCTGCATTGGAGGCAGATTATAGCCCAATAAAAATATTAAATGAAATAATAAATGAAAAAAAAATGGGTTACAACACTGGGAACCACAGTGATGCTCAGACTGTGGGGCAAAAGCTCTTCAAATCCTTCTTACATAAAGTCACTTGATCCTCAGCTTATAACTACCATTTCCCATGGTTTCCTCTTAGAGCAGACATGAAGCCTTTTGAGAGCCTTTTCTCTTTGGTCTAGTAAGAGATGTTGGTCAAAAGAGTGTAAAATGTCAGAGTAGATTAAAGATCTCAAAAGGGGTTTCTAATGTCCCTACTGGGTGGCCCTGAGTGGAGCACAGGTTATAAAGGCCCAGAGTTAGGGAGGAGACTTGGGAAGTGGTGTGATCATTTCCCTGAAGTGACGCATTCTTGTACTCCAAGTAAAGAAAGTGATGAGTTAACTGAAAACTGAGTTTAAAAAACTCTGAATAGGAAAAAAATACATAATCGTTTTGCCATATAAATAAGATTTGATTTATTTATAACCTCATTCACACTAAAGCTTTAAAAATTTTGTTGGGAACTGTTGGGGGCCAGAGTGAGGTACTCCGCCCATGGCAAAGGTCATGAGGAAGGAGGCTCGACATACACAAAGGCGGGATCGAGCCTCAGGAGTCCCCCTGGAAATTCTCGAGCATCTACCCCCATAACCAGAGCCTGCCTACTTTACTACTTTGTGCTCTCACCTACACCTGTGACTTTACGGGGGGCTGTCCCCCACCACCTCTTTCGGAGAAGGAGTTAACTTAGAGCTCCAGTTAATAATAAGTCCTGGGCGTGAGAGGAGTGTTTCAACCTACAAACTCCTCTGAAGGTTCTCTAGCCTACCTGACAGGCTTGTCCAGCCACATGTGATTGCTCACAGCCTCCCAACCATGAGAGGCACGAGATGCTTTAAACCTTCTAAAAACAGGTTCCTTAGAAAAGTTAGAAACCTATTAGTATAAGTATAATGGGCTGATTAGAAATTGTGTTGGTGAAGGGTTTTTCATTTGTTGAGCCAATGTTTGTTGCTAAGTCTCCATATCCCCTGCCCTTACACACATTAATGAATATATAGAAGAAATAAGTATTAACCTTTGGTATTAATCACGTTAGACCTTAGGCTAAGTAAATTCTTTCCTTAACTAAAACCCACTACACCCTCACCCTATAGGAATGTAACTTTATTTGAGTGACGTCTGTTTTAAGAATAATCACCCTTGGAGAAAAAAGTGTTCTGGTTGACTGACCACTGTCACAAGGAGAGGGTCATAAATTGTCAGCAGGCCCCCTGGCCAGAAGATGATGTAACACCCCTAAGACCTCTGTATACATTTGTATGAAGCACCTGACTTTAATAAAAGTCAGGACTGCTGACCCTGCGTGACTTTTGCATAACATCTCAGTGTATAAAAGTAGACCATGGAAAATAAAGAATTGGGATCAGTTCCTCAAAATACTGGTCTCCCCATGTCACGCTCTCTCTCACTCTGGCTGAGTCTCCATCTGGAGCGCGGAACCCGCCATGCTTACTAATTATGCCTGGGCTTCTAAGATCCGACAGGGGAGGCCTCAGTGTCTCCTCTCCTTCGGGAGAACGGAAGGACGCCTGCGGCCTACGTAAGTGGTGCAAACTTCTTGTCTTGAAGTTTTATTGGTCTCCTGTGTAAACCAAGCTACTCAGCCTCTTTTCTCCACTGAATTTTCCTACTGAGCTATCCTCATTCTATTACTCTTTACATCTCTAATTAATATCTAATTGAAGCTATTGTATCCTGACCCTCGCCGACACCGTCCCCACTTCGAATACCCTGGATCAGCCAGGGCTGGACCCCGGCAGGGAACCACTGTTCATTTCTCAAAGCTTCCCTTCAAGACCAGTGGCATAAGTAAAGTTCTACAAGCTCCTATCCCCAATACTTTAGGAAACGGAAGCCGAATGAAACTCCCATTTTGTTTAGGGTCCAAAATACAAAAAGTCCTTCTCAGTTCAGTCCCTCAGTCATGTCCAACTCTTATGATCCCATGGAATACAGCATGCCAGGCTTCCCTGTCCATCACCAACTCCCAGAGCTTGCTCAAACTCATGTCCATTGAACTGGTGATGCCATCCAACCATCTTGTCTTCTGTCGTCCCCTTCTCCTGCCTTCAATTTTTCCCAGCATCAGGGTCTTTTCAAATGAGTCAGTTCTTTGTTCGCATCAGGTGGCCCAAGTATTGGAGCTTCAGCTTCAGCATCAGTCCTTCCAATGAATATTCAGGACTAATTTCCTTTAGGATTGACTGGCTTGATCTCCTTGCAGTCCAAGGGACTCTGAAGAGTCTTCTCTAACACCACAGTTCAAAAGCATCAATTCTTTGGCACTCAGCTCTTTATGGTCCAACTCTCACATCCATACATGACTACTGGAAAAACCATAGCTTTGATTAGACGGACCTTTGTTGGTAAGCTAATGTCTCTGCTTTTTAATATGCTGTCTAGATTTGTCATAGCTTTCCTTTCAAGGAGCCAGCGTCTTTTAATTTCATGGCTGCAGTCACCATCGGCAGTGATTTTGGAGCCCAAGAAAATAAAGTCTATCACTGTTTCCATTGTTTCCCCATCTATTTGCCATGAAGTGATGGGACAGGATGCCATGATCTTCGTTTTTTGAATGTTGAGTTTTAAATCAGGTTTTAAAAAAAAAATCACCCTCCTTTTTCACTTTCATCAAGAGGCTCTTTAGTTCCTCTTTGCTCTTTGCCATAAGGGTGGTATCATCAGCATATCTGAGGTTATTGATATTTCTCCTGGCAATCTTGATTACAGCTTGTGCTTCATCTAGCCTGGCATTTCACATGATGTACTCTGCATATAAGTTAAATAAGCAGGGTGACAATATACAGCCTTGATATACTCCTTTCACAATTTGGAACCAGTCCAATGTTCCATGTCTGATTCTAACTGTTGTTACTTGACCTGCATACAGATTTCTCAGGAGGCAGCTAAGGTGCTCTGGTATTCCCATCTCTTGAAGAATTGTCCACAGTTTGTTGTGATCCACACTGTTAAAGGCTTTAGCGTAGTCAATGAAGCAGAAGAGATGTTTTTCTGGAATTCTCTTGCTTTTTTATGATCCAGTGGATGTTGGCAACTTGATCCCTGTTTCCTCTGCTTCTTCTAAATCCAGTTTGAACATCTGGAAGTTCTTGGTTCATGTACTGTTGAAGCCTGGCTTGGAGAATTTTGAGCATTACTTTGCTAGTGTGTGAGATGAGCACAATTGTAAGGTAGTTTGAACATTCTTTGGCATTGCCTTTCTTTGGGATTGGAATGAAATTGACCTTTCCCAGTCCTGTGGCCACTGCTGAGTTTTCCAAATTTCCTGGCATAATGAGTGCAGCACTTTAACAGCATCATCTTTGGGGATTTGAAATAGCTCAGCTGGAATTCCATCACCTCCACTAGCTTTGTTCGGAGTGATGCTTTCTAAGGCCTACTTGACTTTGCACTCCAGGATGTGTGGCTCTGAGTGATCACACCATCATTGTTATCTGCATCATTGAGGTCTTTTTATATAGTTCTCTGTATTCTTGCCACCTCTTCTTAATATCTTCTGCTTCTGTTAGGTCCATACCGTTTCTGTCCTTTATTGTGCCCATCTTTGCATGAAATTCCTGTGAGATCTCTAGCCTTTAGTATTCTATTGTTTTCCTCTATTTCTTTGCATTGATCACTGAGGAAGGCTTTCTTGTTTCTCCTTGCTATTCTTTGGAACTCTACATTCAGATGGATTTATCTTTCCTTTTCTCCTTTGACTTTCACTTCTCTTTCCTCAGCTATTTGTAAGGCCTCCTCAGACAACCATTTTGCCTTTTTGCATTTTTTCTTCTTGGGAATGGTTTTGATCACTGCCTATGGGCTTCCCTAATAGCTCGGTTAATAAAGAATCCACCTGCAGTGCAGGAGAAAGTGAAAGTTGCTTGGTTGCATCCAACTCTTTGCGACCCCATGGAATTCTCCAGGCCAGAATACTGGAGTGGGTAGCCTTTCCCTTCTCCAGGGGATCTTTCCGACTCAGGGATCGAACCCAGGTCTCCCACATTGCAGGCGGATTCTTTACCAGCTGAGCCACAAGGGAAGCCCAAGAATACTGGTGGGTAGCCTATTCCTTCTTCAGCGGATCTTCCCAACCCAGGAATCAAACTGGGGTCTCCTGCACTGCAGGCAGATTCTTTACCAACTGAGCTACCAGGGAAGGACCCATTCCAGTATTCTGGCCTGGAGAATTCCATGAACTGTATAGTCCATGGGGTCGCAAAGAGTCAGACACGACTGAGCGACTTTCACTGTCCCTTTCTTTCACTTTCCTGTAAAATGTTATGCATCTCAGTCCATAGTTCTTCAGGCACTCTGTGTATCAGATCTAATCCCTTGAATCCCTTGGAATTTGTCACTTCCACTGTATAATCATAAGGGATTTGATTTAGGTCATACCTGAATATCTAGTGGTTTTCCCTACTTTCTTCAATTTAAGTTTGAATTTTGCAATAAGGAGCTCATGATCTGAGCTACAGATCATGTTTTTGCTGACTGTATAGAGCTTTTCCATCTTTGGCTGCAACAAATATAATCAATCTGTTTTTAGTATTGAGCATCTGGTGATGTCCATGTGTAGAGTCATCTCTTGTGTTGTTGGAAGAGGGTGTTTGCTATGACCAGTTCCTTCTCTTGGCAAAACTCTGTTAGCCTTTGCCCTGCTTCATTTTGTACTCCAAGGCCAAACTTGCCTGTTACTACAGGTATCACAACTAGGCGTTCTTTTTTGCTTTGGCTCAGCCTCTTCATTCTTTCTGGAGGTATTTCTCCACAGCATATTGGGCACCTACCCACCTGGGGAGTTAATTTTTCAGTGTTCTATCTTTTTGCCTTTTCATACTTTTCATGGGGTTCTCAAGGGAAGAACGCTGAAGTGGTTTACCATTCCCTTCTCCAGTGGACTACGTTTTGTCAGAACCCTCCACCATGACTCGTCCATCTTGGGTGGCCCTACACAGCATGGCTTATAGTTGAATTGAATTAGACAAGGCTGTGATCCAAGTGATCAATTTGGTTAGTTTTCTATAATTGTGGTTTCCATTCTGTTTTCCCTCTGATGAATAAGGATAAGAGGCCTGTGAAAGCTTCCTCATGGGAGGGACTGGCAGTGAGGGAAAGTGGGCCTTTGATGGGCGGGGTCATGCTCAGTAAATCTTTAATCACATTTTCTGTTAATGGGTGGGGCTGTGTTCCCACCCATAATTTTGGCCTGAGGCCAAACTACGGTAGGGGCAATGGCAGTAACAGGGACCTCCTTAAGAAGGGCTTATGCCAGGATGGTTGTATTCAGTGCCTCTGACCCCACTGCAGGCCACTGCTGACCCACACCTCTGCTGGGGACTCCTGGACACTCACAGGCAAGTCTGGCTCAGTCTCTTGTGGGATCACTGTTCCTTTCTCCCGGGTCCTGGTACACACAAAATTTTGCTTGTGCCCTCCAAGAGTGTTTCCCCAGTGCTGTGGAAGTTCTGTAACAAATCCCACTGGCCTTCAAAGTCAAATCCCCTGGTGGTTCTCAGTACTTTTGCCAGATCCCTGGTTGGGAAATCATTGTGGACCATAGAACTTTTGCAACAGTGGAAGAACTTTGGTACAACTGTTCTCCAGTTTGTGGGTTGTCTACTCAACCACTCTATGGTGGGTAACACTGTGTGACCCAGGTCTGCTGCAGCCAGAGCCCCTGTCCCCGTGGCAGGCCACTGCTGTCCCATGCCTCTGTAGGAGACACTCAAACACTCAAAGGCAGGTCTGGTTCAGTCTCTTGTGGGGTCCCTAGGTCCTGGAGTGCACTACGTTTGTTTGAGCCCTCTGAGCATTTCTGGACAGTATGGAGTTTGATTCTAAACCTGATTTTGCCCCTTGTACTGTCTTATTGGGGCTTCTCCTTTGCCATTGGACATGGGGTATCTTTTTTTGGTGGAATCCAATGTTCTCCTGTCAATGGTTGTACAGTGGTTAGTTGTAATTTTGGAGTTCTCACAGGAGAAGAGTGCACATCCTTCTACTCCGCCATCTTGAATCGATTACAAAAGTCCTTCTGAACTTAACCCAAGTGTTCAAGGCTTTCTCCATCATTGAGAGAAGCCAAAAGCTTGTTATACTGTATCTAGTATTACATGGTTGGACCTGATATTAAGGAACTCTCCTGGCATCTGGTCCCCTTGGCAGTCAGAATGATGTATTTGTGTGACAGTTGGCCACGGTGAAGGTCACTGTGGCTCTTATACCTCAGTTTTGGAGAACTTTGTAAACTAGGAAGCACACTGTCTAGCTTCCATGAGGTCAACAATTAAAGCAAAACCCATCAGGGTCTTTGGGAAGCTGCCAGGCACAGCCCAACACCTCTGTTTCCTTATGCCCAATGAATTAATAATCTTAAGGTTTGAAGAATAATCTTAGTAGTAGTTTAGTGGCTAAGTCATGTCTAACTCTTGGGACTCCATGTACTGTAGCCTGCCAGGCTCCTCTGTCCATGGAATTCTCTAGGCAAGAATACTGGAGAAGGTTGTCATTTCCTTCTTCAGGGGATCTTCCTGACCCAGGGATTGAACCTGGGTCTCCTGCATTGCAGGCAGGTTCTTTATCCACTGAGCTACAAGGGTAGCCCTAAAGAATAATCTTGAGGCTTAATAATTATATCTAGACACATCTGGCTATTGTTAATTGCCAATGGAATCAACTGAAAGTAAATAAATGCCTATCAAGCATTTGGGAGAAATAGATTGTCAAAGAAAGAGCAAACTTAGAAAACCTCAAACTGTTTAATCTGCAGAGCAATCCTTGGGCACTCAAACCCATGCCAAGAAGAGGTGGGATACCAGTTTATTGTTGTTGTTGTTCACTCACTAAGTCATGTCTGACTCTTGTGACACCATGGACTTCAACACACAGGCTTCCCTGTCCTACACTATTTCCCAAAATTTGCCAAAGTTCATGTCTGTTGAGTCGATGATGCCATCCAACCATCTTATCCTCTGTTGCCACTTCTCCTCCTGTTCTCTATCTTTCCCAGCATCAGGGTCTTTTCCAGTGAGTCAGTTCTTTGCATCAGATGGCCAAAGTATTGGAGCTTCAGCATCAGTTCTTCCAATGAATATTCAGGGCTGATTTCCTAAGGAAATCAACTGGTTTGATCTCCTTGCTGTTCAAGAGACTCTCAAGAGTCTTCTCCAGCACCGCAATTCAAAAGCCGCAGTTCCTTCCTGCTCAGCCTTCTTAATAGTCCAACACTCACATCCATACACGACTAGTGGAAAGACCATAGCTTTGACTATACAGCCCTTTGTCAGCAAAATGATGTCTTTGCTTTTATACTGAAGTTTAGCGGCTTTCAAATGGTATGAGCTCTTCAATGCCCACATAATGTTGGCCCTGGAAGACGTAGCACAAGGAAGACCTTTTCCGAGGGCAGAGTCAGGAAGTACGTAGAGAAAGCGGGCATGGGAGAGCCTTCTGGATATGAGACTTTGCCATCAAGGCTGCCAGATGAGTTAGTCAAAGAACTTAGGTCCTAGAGAATGAGCCCTGTCTACCAGTAGGTGTTCGGGAAGCAGGTAACTTGGCTACATCCAGACTTGATGGAGAGGACTGAATAGCTCTGGGAGTCTTGGACTTTGAGCTGACAATGTAAATGGAAGAGATGGATGGAATTTGAGAGGTTTCTCCTAGAAGGTGAATCTGTTTTGTGTGTGAAGAAAAGACTGGACACGGCTGTTTGGGTGGCCCAAAGAGGGCATTGTGGCTGAGAAGCCAGTGTGTTCAATATCTATTGTTGCTGTAACAAAGTACCATAAGTTTACTGGCTAAAGACAAGGAGATTATGATCCTACAGTCAGGTCAGAAGTCCAACATGTCTTGCCACTGCACTAAGGTTAAGGTGTTCCTTTTGAAGGCTCTGGGGGAAAATCTATTCCCTTGGTTTTTCCAGTTTCTAGAGGCCACCTCCATTCCCTAGCTCATGGTATCCTTCTTCTTCAAAGCCTGTATGGACTTTCTGACCTGCCTTCTAACCACAGCCAGGAAAAGTTCTCTGCCTCTTTTTTAAAACAATAATTTTACTTACTTATTTATTTTTTGACAGTGTTGGGTCTTCATTGCTGCAAGGGCTTTTCTCTAGTTGTGGCGAGCAGGGCTATCGTCTAGGTGCTGTGCGCGGGCGTCTCATTGCAGTGGCTTCTCTCGTTGCAGAGCATGGGCTCTAGGGCAGTCTGGCTTCGGTAGTTGTGGCATGTGGGCTCAGTAGCTATGGCTCCCACGCTCTAGAGCACAGGCTCAGTAGTTACGGCACACAGGCTTAGCTGCTCCGTGGCATGTGGGATCGTCTTGGATCAGGGATAGAACCCGTGTCTCCTGCATTGGCAGGCAGACTCTTTACCATTGGGCCAACAGGGAAGCCCAAGTTCTCCATTTTTAAGAGTCTATGTGATTATATTGGGCCCACTTGGATGATCCAGGAGAATCTCCGCATCTTAAGGTTCCTACTGAAACGTCATTTCTCCATAAACAGTAACATATGCACAGGAACACCCTGAGAACTAGGATGTGGGTATCTTTGGGGGATAATTATTCTGTCTACCACAGGCATAATACCTCAATATCTATTTTCCACTTCTTCAGAAGTAAGACCCCCATGTTATTACCAAAGGCAGGGAATATCACTGCCCAGAGCAGAGATCATGTTGCCCAGTTTCCTCTGCTATGTTTGACATGACTGAATTCTACCATGTGATGGAAGTGGAAGTGATATGTGCAACTTCTGGAAGCTGCCTTAAAGAGAGAGGGCGTGTCTTTCCCTTTCTTTTTATCCTTTCTGCTGGCCAAAACGCACACATGAGGAATGAAGCTGGATCAGGCATTGTGGAATATGACAGAGAAGGTGCATAATGAGGATGACAGAGTCATGGGAGACTGCATCCCAATGGATTGTGAGCTATCACATTGACCCTATGTCATTAATGCAAGTGGCGGGGAGGTGGGGGCGGGGGTGGGGGGGGGGGCGGGGAGGAATTAACATCTATCTTCTTAGCTTCTCTTATCAGGCGGTTTAGATGCTCAATCAAACCTGCTCCCATCAAATACACAGGATGCAAAACGCTGCCAATCCAAAGTATAGGAAACGAGATAAATGAAAAGGAAATGAGAAAAAGGGATTTGAAATTTCTCCAGGCTTCGGCCAGCTGAAGAAAAAGTCATGAGTATGAAAAAAACAAAACAAAACCTCCAGAGGAAAGTGTAACTGAAGAGATACAACAGAAGAACAGGGTTCAAATGAAGTTACATTGGGGGGACCTCTGATCAATGTCTCTCTCTGCAAACTTTGCAGGAGTTAAATTTTCATTTTAAAAGTTAAAACCTTATCAGTTTTCACAGGGGGAAAAAGGACCCCAAGATCTTAGTGCCTTAAAACAACAAAGGCTTATTTCTTGTTCACTGCACATGTTCAATGTGGGCCAGCATGGAGCACCACTCATTTTAATAACTCAGGGACTCAGGCTGAGAAACGCTCATCTTAACATGTGCCTTTTTGCTTGTCACAGTAGGAAAAGGGGCTCTTAAAAATGGTGCTCAGCAAATCAGCACTATTCGCAACAGTCAAGAGGTGGAAGCAACCCAAACACCCATTGATGGATGGATGAATAAACAAAATGTGAGAGACACACACCGTGGAATACTATTCAGCCTTTAAAAGGGAGGCTATCTTGTCACATGCAACAATGTGGTGAACCATGAGAACACTGTGCTAAGTAAAAGAAGCAGTCACAAAAGACGAATACTGTACGCTTGATTCCAGTTACGTGAGTTAGCCAGAGCAGTCAAATTTATAGAGGGAAAGCAGAATGGTGGCTATATGCGCCTGAAAGGAAGGGAGGATGAGGAGTCGCTGTTTAATGGGCATAGAGTTTCAGTTTTGCAAGATGGAAAAGTTCTTGAGACCTGTTTTACAGACATTCCCATGAGTATGCTTCACACTACAGACATGTACACTTCAAAACGGCTACGATGGTAAACTATACACTACCGGGTGTTTAACCACAACTTAAAAAATGTTGCTTAGGAAAGGTGTGGCTTCTGTTCACAGTTAATTAGCAAAGTCAAGGCTGTATATTATTACCCCGCTTATTTAACTTACATGCAGAGTACATCATGAGAAACGCTGGACTGGAAGAAGCACAAGCTGGAATCAAGATTGCCGGGAGAAATATCAATAACCTCAGATATGCAGATGACACCACCCTTATGGCAGAAAGTGAAGAGGAACTAAAAAGCCTCTTGATGAAAGTGAAAGTGGAGAGTGAAAAAGTTGGCTTAAAGCTCAACATTCAGAAAATGAAGATCATGGCATCTGGTCCCATCACTTCATGGGAAATAGATGGGGAAACAGTGTCAGACTTTATTTTTTTGGGCTCCAAAATCACTGCAGATGGTGACTGCAGCCATGAAATTAAAAGACACCTACTCCTTGGAAGGAAAGTTATGACCAACCTAGATAGCATATTCAAAAGTAGAGACATTACTTTGCCAACAAAGGTCCGTCTAGTCAAAGCTATGGTTTTTCCTGTGGTATGGATGGATGTGAGAGTTGGACTGTGAAGAAGGCTGAGCGCCGAAGAATTGATGCTTTTGAACTGTGGTGTTGGAGAAGACTCTTGAGAGTCCCTTGGACTGCAAGGAGATCCAACCAGTCCATTCTGAAGGAGATCAGCCCTGGGATTTCTTTGGACGGAATGATGCTAAAGCTGAAACTCCAGTACTTTGGCCACCTCATGCGAAGAGTTGACTCATTGGAAAAGACTCTGATGCTGGGAGGGATTGGGGGCAGGAGAAGGGGACAACAGAGGATGAGATGGCTGGATGGCATCACTGACTCGATGGACGTGGGTCTGGGTTAACTCCAGGAGTTGGCAATGGACAGTGTGTGTCCATCGTGTGCTGCGATTCATGGGGTCTTGAAGAGTCGGACACGACTGAGCGACTGAACTGAACTGAACTGAACTGAAAGTTACAGTAGCTGCGCCTGACTTTAACAGTAGGGGGAGGGGCAGTATAAACCTATCATGGGCCCATTAGCAGTAACGCAAATCCATTTGGTGAAGTTATTTTTTAAATAATTTTATTTATTTTTGGCTGTGCTGGATCTTCGTTGCTTCACAGGCTCTTCTCTAGTTACAGCAAGTGGGGGCTACTCTGGTTGCGTGCACGGCTTCTCCTGTGGCACTCGGCAGCTGCAGCTCCAGTTGTCTACAGTACAGGCTCAATAGTTCTGGCACATGGGCTTAGTTGCTCCGAAGCATGTGGGATCTTCCTGGACCAGAGATCGAACCTATATCTCCTGCATTGGCAGGCAGATTCTTTACTACTGAGCGACCAGGGAAGCACTGGTGAACAGTATTAATTATTATCACAAGCTCTTCTTCTGGGTATGAAATAATTCTTCTACCCTCCTTCCTGCATGTAAGATGCATTCATTCACTCGCTTTCCAGGAAGTCCCAGTGATGGCATCAGGCTCAAAGCCCAGGGTCTCTGGGTGATGCCTGGGAGTTTGTATCAGAGAGGAACGCGCAACCAGCCTCTCACAGGGCCAAGTGCAGCTCCTCTTGATGCACAGACCCAAGCCTCCCCTAACACACACACACACACAGACACACACACACACAGACTCCAGTGGTGGAGCAGGATCAGGATAACTGTAATAAGCTTTACTGACACTCCCCAGGTGGTCCAGCGGCTAAGAGAACTAGATCCTGTGTGCCACTACCAAGACCTGGTGCAGCCAAATAAACAAACGATGTTTCAAAAACTAAAAGTAAAAATAAGAAAGATGGAAAACACACGGCAGTCACTGGCCTATGACAATCCGGATATTAGTCTGCACCGAAGGTGTAGGACCCCCCGGCAGGGTGAGGAACTTTCCCTGAAGAGGCTTCATTTGAGTTTCCTAGGAGGGAGTCCCCTGTCTGTGGATCTCCATGGGGCCTTGGATTTTCCTTTTGGGAGGCTCTTCCCTTTCCATAATTCTTCTTCTTGGCCTTGTCTGAAGTAGGTATTGAAAAATACAGTCAGCCCTCCATACCTGGGGGTTCCGCATCCGAGGGCTACAGGTACCACACCATTTTATACAAGGGATTTGATCACGTGGAGTTTGGTATCCACAGGAGTTGTGGAACCAGTCGCCCAGTGTATACCCAGGGTCAATGATTTTATCTATTGTAGAGGCTGAGCTGTCTTGTCAGCATACTTCTTACCCATTCTGATAGGAATCAAGGATCAATTTAAGTTTTAAGAAGCTCCAACTGCCTTTAATCCAAGTTGGTGCCTCTTTTAACAGTAAAACTGATTTTCAGATTAAACCTTGTTTGACTTCTTAGCCCCATGTTTCCTTTCTAGACATATTTCTTTGCCGTATTTCCTGCTCTCTCTCCCTCTTTTTCCGCCTCCCTCCCTAATTGTGGGTTGCTTGAGCTCAGCAGTGAGAGCAATATCTCTTCCCCTGAACCGTGTTTAAGTCATAGCCATTTGGTCCAACGGAAGGGGATATCAGCCACCTTGTCCTAATCCATGTTCACTGTTCTGATCCTCACTGCAAAGCTGGGTTTTAATAGACTTCATGGCTCAAAGTATCAGTTTTATCTTCTATTGTTTGGGTTGAGAAGCCGTTGCCTTTCTAACCTTGTAAGTCCTTGAATTTGCAAACCCTCTTATCTCTTTTATCCATCTTTACCAAAACTGACCAATCTTCTCCTCATATCTCTTTCTTGCAATATCTTGTCACATGCAGTCAATAGCAAGCAAATATACAGTAACAGTAATAATTTGCTTTCAGTCTCTTCCCTAAAGTTAGGTATGCCTTCTACTTTCCAGTTGACTGCTGGCAACACTTTACCGACTTTTTGCCCACTAGAGAACATGGATTTCTAGGGATTTCCGTGGTGGCCCAGTGGTTAGTACTCCATGCATTGACTGCAGGGGGCAAGGGAAAAACTTATTTAAAAAAAAAAAAAAAACATGGATAGATTTTTCAGTCCTTCAAGAATAGTTACCTTGATTCCTTTGACCAGTGGTTAAGCCAAATGCCACATAATTTAGGATTTATTATTAAAGCAGCAGCTCACTCTTCCAAATTCTGTCACTTCAGGATAAGATAATCCCATGGTGACAAACTTACCCCCCAATATCAACAGCTTAAATAAGAGGTTTCTTTTCTATTGTGTCCCATGTCCATTGGAGGGGACTTGAGAAGATTCTGCTCAAGGTGGTCACTCAGGAACACACATGGCCAGTCTTCGTCTCGACAACTGCTCCCTTAAGCAGAGCTCTGGGGGGAGAGATGGCGCCTCTTAGAGCTGGAAACATTTGGTAAGCAGCAATCCGCCTGCCCGTGCAGGAGGTGCAAGTGACATGGGTTTGATCCCTGGGTCAGGAAGATCGCTTGGAGTGGGAAACGGCACCCTACTCCAGTATTCTTGCCTGGGAAATCCCACAGACAGAGGAGCCTGGAGGGCTACAGTCCACGGAGTCACAAAAAAATCGGAACACGACTGAGCACACATACACAAGAATAGAAGCTCTACAGCTCAGAGTTCAGATGCAGGGAACAGAACCCACTGTATCTAATTCAAGGAGGAAGAGAGAGATTCAAAAATTCAGTGGTTCGTGGACAAGTGGAGCAATAAAGAAATAGATTGTAGGTTGAGCTTTCAGAAAAGTCTCCCAAAGTCACACCCCAGAACCAGGTCATCAACGGAGCTGTGTCTCCCCTGCAATCAGGAGTCCACTAGCATCAGGACTCCTTGAGGATGAAAACTCTCTCTCTCCGTCAGGAAACCAGCATTGCCACTAGTTCCAGACCACACCACACCTGGCACCATCTAGGTCCACAGGCTGGGTGCCAGGAAGCCCACCTCTCAGAACCCACAGAACTGGTGCCTGGTATCTCTGCTGATACTGTCACAAGACAAGAGAAAGTAGCAGACAGGACAGACAGACAGAAGCGTGGCCTTCTTGTCTCGACTTTCTAAATCCAAGCTAGTGCATCTGATTGGCCAGATTCAAAGCATACCCAGAACCCAAGCTGCAGTGGGCTCTGGAATCTGGTTTTTAGACTCTAGCATCTATACGCATGGAGGCCCACCGCAGCGAAGATGAGATTGTTAGGCAACACATCCATCCTTTACAACTTAGCAGCAGGCCACAGGTAGGGCAGCAAGTGCTATAGCAACAACAAAGCTTGTTTATAATTTTCACATACCCTCAGGCCCCACCTACTTTAATTTTAAGAGGTTTACACTGAACATCCAAAGTCAGGCCCTTAGGGATTCTGGAAAAATTAAAAAAATTTTTGTGTTATCTTTTACAATCTATGGGGGAAGATAATATACTTTAAAAAAAAAAACAGATTTTTGCTTTGACGTAATGTCTTTATTGAATTTGTTACAATATTGCTTCTATTTTTGTTCTGGCTTTTTGGGCATGTGGGATCTTATCTCCCCAACAAAAGATCAAACTGCTGTCCTCCTCCCATCATTGGAAGGCAAAGTCCTAACGACTGGGCCAGGGAAGACCTGATAATACAGTTTCATCAAACACAATATGTTAAGGACTGTGCTTCAGGCTTTTATGCATTCTCATAGTTTAGTCTCCAATTCTGACACCAATTCTATGAGGTTGTGTATCAGTGAGGGATTGTGTTTAGCTGTATGTCACAGGCACCCAGCTACAGTGGCTTGAACAAGCAAAGTGTGAATTTTCCATATGTAATAAGCAGTCTCTATGTGTGTATGCTCAGTCATGTCTGACTCTTTGGCATCCTGTGGACTATATAGCCCACCAGGCTCCTCTGTCCATGGGATTATCCCAGGCAAGAATACTGGAGTGGGTTGCCATTTCCTACTCCAGGGGATCTTCCTGACGCAGAGATTGAACCCTCATCTCCCGTGTCTCCTGCATTGGTGGATTCTTTACCACTGAGTCACTTGGGAAATCCCAGTAAGCAGTCTGCAGGAGAGCAAGCCAGGACTAATACAGAGTGCTAGCTGCCTTTCTTTTCTTTAGTTCTAAACTGGCTCTGATCCTCACGGACATAAGACCACCTCCAGACATTACTAGCAACTTCCAGAATGGAAAGGGGAGGTTCAAAGGCAGAAGGCAGCAGTGGGGCTAGGTCCACCCAGTTACAGGTGGTGTTTACACTACAACCTCTTGACTTCCGCACACATCTCATTTCCAAAACAGTGTTACATAGCAACCTCTCTCTTCTGGGGAACTGGGGGACTAAAGGTTTTGTTTTGGTGACAGCTATTACCAAAATCAGAATTCTGTTAGTAGGAAAGAAAACCACTTTGAATATTGGGCAGGTAACTGGTAGTGTCCGGCTCAGATAAACATTATTTTCATTCTACCACAAGGAAACCAGGGTTCAAAGAGGTTGAGTAACATGATCATAGCTCAATGACTTGGGAATTCAAGCTCTGTAAGTGCAAATTCAGGGCTTTCTGATAAGAATTTATTTATTTGGCAGGAGGAATTTTTTTTATTGAAGTATAGTCAATCCGATGGACAGAGAAGCCTGGCAGGCTATAGTCCATGGGATCGAAAAAGAGTCGCACACGACTTAATGACTGAACAATTAACATGGTTAATTTACAATGTTGTGTTAGTTTCAAGTGTACAGCAAAGTGATTCAGTTGTACATATACATACATATTTTCTTTTTCAGATTATTTTCCATTATGCTTTATTACAAGATACTGAGAATAGTTCCCTGTGCTGTACAGTGGGACCTTGTTGTTTACTTATTTTATATTTAGTAGGGTATATCTGTTAATCTCAAACTCCTGATTTATCTATCCCCTCCCCCACAGTTTCTTTGGTAACTATGTTTCCCATGTCTGTGAAAGAATTTACTTTTAAAAAAGTTAAATCAAAAATATTTTGACCTATTAAGGGATAAACTGAATTCTTCAGAAAACAAACAAACAAAAAAGAAAAAATTTGCTAAAAATTCTGGAGAAGTGAAAGTAGGAATGAGAAAGGATGAGATTTTTGGTGGGAATAGCACAATCTCATACTTAAACAATAAAAACAACAATGATAAAAACCCTCCATGCTTAAAAGCAACCTTAAAGATTATGGCACATTTTCAGGCTAGTTTCCCACTGTGGGTAAAAAAATTCATTGCCTTGTGGCTAGAACTCATTCTGACCTGGCAAAATCATTTTATTGCCTCTATTAACTCTAACCTAATGCCTGAGAATTAGAGCAGCTCATAACCAAGCTAGGAGAAGGCAATGGCATCCCACTCCAGTATTCTTGCCTGGAAAATCCCTTGGATGGAGGAGCCTGGAAGGCTGCAGTCCATGGGGTCACTGAGAGTCGGACACGACTGAGTGACTTCACTTTCACTTTCATGCTTTGGAGAAGGAAATGGCAACCCACTCCAGTGTTCTTGCCTGGAGAATCCCAGGGATGGGGCAGCCTGCTGGGCTGCCGTCTCTGGGGTCGCACAGAGTCGGACACGACTGAAGTGACTTAGTAGTAGTAGTAGTAGTAGTAGTAGTATAACCAAGCTAACCTGAAGACCATCTCCAGTTGCTCTATGGTGTTTTCCAGAATGATTCATTTGATTCTCATTTCCCTAAACCTAGATATTTTTATTTCTTGGATGGTGTTTTTGTTTTGTTTTTGCTACCATTGAGGAAAGGAAATGGTTTGATCTGCCCTAAAAGACGGGGGCCCTGTGAGTAGTGATGGGGGTGGAGCTACTGGATGTTTTGTACAAGCTCGCAAGGATATTGAGATTTAAAGAAAATGCAGAAGACATCAGAAATGGGCAGAGGTGGGTCTGCTTGAGAGTGCATTGCCCTGGCCATAGTTTGCAAGAATGTACAACACAAGGGACTTCCCTGGCAGCCCAGGGGGTAAGACTCTGCAATTGCAATGCAGAAGGACTCGGGCTGGATCCTTGGTTGGGAACCAAGATCCTGCACGCTTCACAGTGAGGCCAAAACAATAAATAAATAAAAATTAAAAGACACCAATTAAAAAAAAAAGTACAACTCTGCCTGGGAGCCTGACAACAACCCCTAGCTGGCCTTGGGCACCTGGCAGGCTGTGGCTTCTGCCTTAAAGGGATAGGATGTGTCCTGACTTGACTGTGTCCTTGCCTTGAACCTTGGGATTCCCCACTTTCACCACCTTGAACTTGGCTGGCTTCTGGCACAGGACACGTGGACAATCCAAGCCGAAAGGGACGGCTGAACAAATGCAGCCCAATCTCTGGTTCTAGTTACAGAGCATGGCTAATTTCTGCCCAAATAGTCTTTGGAGAACTACAAAGAGCAAATTAATTACACTCCTGTGAGTTTAAGCAGCAGCAAGAAGGAGGAGGAGAGGTAAATAACACAGAGATTGAACCTGAAAAGGACTGGGGGGTGGGGGGAGGTTGGGAAAACTGTGTAAACCACATTTGTTGAAGGCTGGGAAAACAAAAAGGGGGTTACTGTTGGAAGATCACAGAACACCCTGGGCCTCCTCGTTAATGCAGTTACAAGGTGTGCTTGTCCAGATGCTGAAATAATAGAGCCTTGGAGGCATGGCTTGTGGGGTTTTGCTAAGGTTGGGTACACTTTGAGGGTGCGAGGCCATGGAATTTAACCTTGCCAGAGGCTGAGGAGCTGCCTGGGAAGCTGGGATGAGATGCTTTTCTAAGATCTCAAGGTGGGACGTTTTTACTCTCCTTGCAACTAGAGAAGAAGGTAGGTAGTGCCTGGCAAAACTGGAACTGAGCAGGGATGAAGCCCGAGCACAAGATGAGGTCTGGCAGGGAAAGTTTCGCCCACAGAATGAAGGTCCTACTTTGGAAGTGTGTTAATTTTAGAGGCTTTCACAGATATACAATCTAAGTACCAGCTTTCAGGCCCAGACTAAATTCTAGTATAAAAAACAATACAAGAAGCTTGTTTGAAACGTACGTTCCCAAATCCAGCCATAAAAGATTCTGATTCAGTAAACTGGGGTTAGAGTGATGGAACCCCACAGACGTCACAAAGAACTCCAACTCTTTGTGACCCAGGAACTGTTGCCCACCAGGCTCCTCTGTCCATGGAATTTTCCAGGCAAGAATATTGGGGCAGGTTGCCCTTTCCTACTCCAGGGGATGGAGCTTGAGTCTCTTGCACCTCCTGCATTGGCAGGCGGGTTCTTTACCACTGCATCACCTGGGAAGCTATGGACTGTTCTAGTTACTTTGTAAAAACTGTGGTCTCTTCAAAAAAAAGCACTCAGTCCAATTAGAGACCTGACTGATAACAATACCACCACCACCAACAAAGGAGTACTCTTTTGCCACCTCTTGTTCATTTACTTCTGGAATTCTTTGGCCTATTTACTGAAGAACAGTAACTTATCCAGGAATTAGAGATCTGTCAGGAGCAACAAAATATGATTCTGCTTCTGATTTCTCCACAGCTGCCATTACTTCGAGCAAAACCTGCCTGTGCCTGCCTGAAAGAGGGAAGGAAGGACAGAAAAAGGAGGTGACCCCTCCCTTTCAAATTTTGTTTCCAAGACTTGAAGATGAAGCATCTTTCCTCCAGAGGAAGAAATTGCTGGAGCCCCCAGAACCACAAGATTCATTAGGGCTAAGATTGTTCACTCACTCAGCTGTGCCCAGCTCTTTGCGACCCCATGGACTGCAGCAGGCCAGGCTTCCCTGTCCTTCACCATCTCCCGGAGTTTGCTCAAACTCATGTCCATTGAGTCAGTGATGCCATTGAACCATCTCATCCTCTGTCATCCCCTTCTCCTTCTCCCTTTAATCCTTCCCAGCATCAGGGTCTTTTCCAGTGAGTTGGCTCTTCACATCAGGTGACCCAAGTGTTGGAGCTTCAGCTTCAGCATCAGTCCTTCCAATGAATATTTATTAGGGCTGTGCAGTAGCTTCAAGGTTTTTCACCAAGACCCCTCCTAAAAATAAATTTCAAGTCACAACCTAGAACACACACACACAGACACACTCCACATGTATGTATCTAAGTGTGACATGTGTTTATGTGGAAACATGGAAAATGGAAACACTTTCTAAAACATGACTTGCCTTTATCATGTGACATACACTCTAGTATTTTCTACTTTTCACTTTCATGCATTGGAGAAGGAAATGGCAACCCACTCCAGTGTTCTTGCCTGGAGAATCCCAGGGACGGGGAGCCTGGTGGGCTGCCGTCTCTAGGGTCGCACAGAGTCGGACACGACTGAAGCGACTTAGCAGCAGCAGCAGCAGCAGCCCTTTTTTCTTTTCCCTTCTCCCTCCCCTATCTTCTTTAATCACAGTCATGGTACCACATATGGTTTCACCTTGGTGTTTGAAAAGTGCTGGGGTCCATGTAAGATTCCAACCATTATGGGAAGGAAAGAAGGGGAAAGGAGCTGGAATTGGAAAAGAGGTCTGTTCACTCATTTTTCCTTCTTCCTCAGGCAGTAACCCCCTTCATTTATCCTTTGTCTATCTTGCCTAAAACAGCATCCACAGCCTACAGGGAAGACTTTACAGTCTTAGAGGTTGATTGGTCAAGGAATTTACTGATAAACCAAGGAGTCTCTTCTTACCAGGTTGGCCTTCTCACTGTCTTGCAGAGGGCATACTCACTTCTGCTTGGCTGTCTTTACCTCCTAATCTGGAATTGCAGCTACCTGCAAAATTATCCTCCTTGCCTGCCTCCTCACCCCTAGGTCTGCCAGTGAAGCCTATTGAAGGCACAGGGTGAGCCTTCCTTCCCTAACATCCTGCTCAGGCAGGTACAAGGGCCTTCAAAGTAAAAAGAACCAATGCTGTTATTTATTTTTACAACTAAAGCCATTATTCTCATCACTTGGAAATGAATTCTGGGGCTCAAAGGACCCAAGGTCCCCACAATCAACCCTCTTTATCCAATTAGCAATGCTCATTTTCATTGAATGGCTATCCACTCCAGTATTCGGGCTTGGAGAATTCCATAAACCAGTTCCACTATTTAATTATATGCAGTAAAAACAGTCACAATTGTGTTTGCTGTTGTTGGTTGAGTGGTTAGTCTTGACAAACATCAGCTAAAGCAGCCAACTTCATGAATCACTTTTCATCACAGAGGGGGAAAAAGAAATCACTCCAGTCCCACCTTTGTTGTGACATCATTTTATCTCCATAAAGAAAAACAATTCAAGCCAGATTTCAAGAGCTACTCAGCATCCTTCCCACACATACCTTATTTTAAAATGTTTTCATTGGGTTAAAATGCACTTTGCAAGGGCTTCCCTGACAGTACAGTGGATAAGACTCTGTGCTTCCAATGCAGAGTTTGATCCCTGGTCAGGGAACTGAGACCCTACATGCTGTGTGGTTCGGCCAAAACAAAAATTTTTAACTGAAAAAATAAAAATAAAAAGCACTTTGCAAGTTAACTGTCTTTCAAAACAATTTCATTATAAATTACTTGCCATGGTAAAATTATAAACAAATTTCATCCAGTGCTGAAGCAAAGAACTGGTTTTATCTCAGTTCTTTTGAGTGTATCCTGATCCACTGAACACCCGAAAATAAGGAGTCTATCAAAAACAATTGGGATCATGTCAAAAGTATACAAGTACTAATTTGAAAAAAGTCTCTCACATTGGAGCAATATGAGTATCAAAAAAAGTAATAATGGCAACAGGTTGAAGCATGCCAAAAAAATATCCATGCCCAAAAATCCATGTGTTCCTAAAGATATTACAAAAAAGAAAGTCATTGATCACTTCTGTAGTTTTCTAGGATACTAATTCATTATTGTGAAAATTAACAAAGAAAAATGTCAAGCATTAAAATTAATTACTTGATGATGCTATTTAACATATATTTGTAGCCTTTGTGTAACTAAAGTGGATTTGGCCATATTTGTAGTGTAAGGTCTCATTAGTGTTTTCCTATAATGTGAACTTTTGCCTTCCAACATGATTATAAAACTGTGTAATTTTGCTTTAAAAATTTTCATGTAAGTGGAATTATTCAGTATGGTCTTTTATACTTGCCTTCTTTCACAAAGCATTTTGTTTTTGACATTCATCCAGGTAGGAATATTTTATTCCTCTTCATCAAGTTGAGTAGTATTCTATTGTATATAGTTACTAAAGTTTGTTTAATCATTCACCAGTGCTTTTCCTGTATCTGTTGAAAAACTGTTTTTTCTTTCCTTTATTCTATTAATAAAGAATACTACTTTATTATTATAATACTATTTATTATTCAAATAACTACTTTGATTGACTTTCAGATGTTAAACCAATTTTGCATTCCCAGGATAAACTTCACTGGTCATGAAGGCTTATCCTCTTAAATGTTGCTGGATTTGACTTCCTAAAAAGAACTTTTTTTAATTGAGGTAAAGCTGATGTAGAAAATTATATAGATTCCAAGTATTCAACATAAAGGTGATTCACAATTTTTAAAATTTACATTTCATTTACAGTTATTTAATTTACTAAAATATTATTCAAGATTTCATGTCTGTGTTTATGAAGGAAATTGATCTCTAGTTCTCTCTACTTTTGAGGTTTTATCACTGGTTATGGTATCTGGATAAGAATAATTTCATAAAATAAATCCAGAGTGTTTATTTTATATTAAAATACTTTCTATTTTATTTTATATATTTTATATTTAATCCAGGCATCCATTGGATGCCTTGCAAAACTTTGAGAAACATTAAATTGTGCATATTTGAATTGTCATTTAAATATGTTTCAAAAAATAAAATAATCTTATCTGACCTTGTTCAGTCTTTTCTAATTTCCATAGTAAACACACCCTATTCACCTTCAAGCTTAGTTTGCTGGTGACTGAATTTGTAAGCGATATGAAATCAGATTTTAGGAAATTATTCCTAAGCACTTTTAGGGTTTACTGTCACTAGAAATCTAGAAGGGGAAACTGAGACCCTTAGAGACTGCCAGACTGTCTCAGAGCAGAGTACCTTCCCACTTTCAAAGCTCTGCACCACACAGCACTCATTACAAGCTTTTACAGGAAACACAAAATGCTTGCCGCGTATACATTTACCTTATAAAGTTAATGTGTCCATTCTTACTCTTTTTCCTTCTTACGAAGGCCCACACTTCCTACTGATAACAATCCAAATAGGGAGCAACAAAACAATGAAACTCCAGGATCCCGTGGCTTGCGGGGGTTACTAGTTGAACTGGGCATGCTCAGTCGCCAGGCAGATTTTTCGGTGAAGTGGAAACTACAACAGCGCGTACCGTGCGCGCGGAGGTGGGCGTGCCCTCGTGGAATTTAGAACGTTGCCGCAGCCAATGGGGCCTCGCGGCCGGCTGCCGGGGCTCCCTATTGGAGGAGCGGGGAGACCAGCGAGTAGAGGGCCCCTGGAGGGAGCCGCCGAGGTTGAGGTCCCGGAGGCCGGGCTACGCCAAGACCTGCGCGTGAGCAGCTGCGGCGGCGGCAGCATCCAGCGGCGGTGCCAGTAGTTCCAGCCCGTTGCTTTACTTTTAAGCTGCACGAATACAGTCATTATGCCGAAGAGAAAGGTAAGTCTTACCCCCAAAAGATTTCAAAGGCCTTCAGACTGTGAGAAGAGCAAATCTTGCCATTGCTATGGATGGCGCGGAATGCACTCGGTAGTAACTCGGGGGCGGCGATTCTCTTTGCTCCTTCAGGCTTGTTTTCAGGTGCCTGTTGCAGATCTTGCTCCCTCCCTCTGTCCTCATCGATCTCTGGATGTTACTTTCTTTCCGGCGACGCGACTTCCCTTCTTTTCGAACTCATTCTAGCCGGAATGGTTTCTACCTCGAACAAGACGCAAAAGCGCTTTGCACCCCCCCCGCTTCCAGAAAGGGAGTTTTCTGTTTCCAAAACTGCCAGATTGAGGTTAGTGTGCAAGAAAAAGCAGCGAGACCGGGGGCGGGGGGAGCGGGCGGAGGGGAGGAGTAACAAGTAACACGCACAGGGAGATCGAAAATGAATCCAGTAAGTCGGGCAGATGTCCGGGTTATTCCCTTGTGGGCCATGCCCACGCCGGTGCGCCGCGAAGGCGCTCAGGCCACGGGAGAGGGAAAGCCATGTTTTAACATAGTGCTCACCCCGCTGCCGCCCCCGCTGCAGACCCGTATGTACCCAGTCCAGTGTCGGGCAGGGCCGGGCGGCTGGACCTGCGTGCAGTTGGCGGCGGGGACTCGCGGAGTTGGCCCTGCGCAGGAACGGGACGCCGCCGGGGGCGCGCGCAACTGTGTTTGCAAAGGGCAGGGGTCACCGGGTCCGATTCGGCGACCCAAACCCACACTTGGTCCGGGAAGGCGGGCTCCGCGTGCTCTCGCACCCCTGGGTGCGGAGGGGGGACCTGGGGTCCCTCCTGCAGGACTATTATGTGTCCCCTTCCGCGCAGGCCCGGGACACCCAAGTGACTCGCACCGGGGACGCACGTTTCCCTTTGAGTCCGGCTGCGACTTGTCATTGTCCCAGGGAAGCGAGGGAAGGCTTTCTTTCACCCCGAGGAGAAACTGCAGTGTGGCAGCTGTTGCTGAGAAAATACTTTGCACCCTCCCACCGCCTGGCCTCGCGTGTCCAACAGTGTTAAGCAGTGAGGATATTAAATTGGAAGCAAAAAGGCAAATAGTATGTTGCTGTATCAGTTAAAGATGGTGGAATGATTTGTGTTTGTAAGTGATCTCATTTTCAAAATCTTGAAGCTTTAAAAATACAGAGGCTTTTGACTTTTTATCTGTCTTTAGAAGTTGATGGAAAACTTGTCTCCTCCATTTGGAAAAATAAATATTATAATTAAAAGTTTTAAAAAAAAATCTAAGAGTTTATTGTGCACATACTATATGCCTCATACTGTGGGCGGAGTTTGATTTAACGTCTTATTTAAACCTCAGAACTCCTTGAGAGATGGTGGTACTGCCATTGAACTGGGGCTTTAAGACAGGAATTACCTAAGGGTGTCAGCTGCCAATAACTAGTACCAAAGGTTTAATTAGATGCTGTAGGTAAAGGCCTTACTTCCAGACATTGTTTACTCATTCTCTTTATTTACTCACTCATGGGCGGTGAAGAGGAATTTGAAATGCAAAGAAACGCCCAGCCTGAGAAGATGGATGAGTACTAATACTTCGGATTCATTAGTTAAACTTAATTATTATGAAAGTACGGTTTTTCCAGTACTACAATGAGGACATTAGAATGATGCCACCATTTTCGGCATTTTATCTTTGGTTTAATGATGAGGTTGGGAATTCTAGTAGAGTCACCAAGAACTGGGTTCCAGAGTGAGTTGATATCATCTCCATTCTGGGAATTATTAACAAATGTAGACAAATAGATTGTACAAATTCTTTATTATAAGAGATCCTCATGTGCTGGAATCCTGTTGTCCAGGAGTCAGAGTTAGTGAAACCATTACTCTTCACTTTTTCTCACTGCCCTCCTCTCTCAAGGGAACAGAAGGGAAGAACAGAAGAACAGTAGAGAAACTGGCTTTTGATTATTGTTTTATTTCCCTAGAAAGCAGAGAAGAAGCTAGCCAGGCATCCTGGGACCAAGGGCCGACCTGTGTGTTGGCACCTGTGTGTCAGTCTTCTTCCGAGATAGGAAACCTCTCCTCGATTAATAGAAATTCTTTTCATTTATACATACGGCTCAAAGACCTGGGTTGTTACTTGGATAGGAGCAACCACGAATTAAACGTGGCTCCCATGGCCATTGTGTTCACCAGGCAAACCTTGATGCCGCCCCATAGAACCCTGGAACTGCCTCATGGAGCCCTGGGGTTCCCTGAAACTTACATAGGAAACTATAGTCATTAGATAAAGCCTGCCTAGGTGCAGAGAAGAGAACTGGAGACAATCTGTGCTGTGCTCTTCGAGATCTGTAAAGCTGGGGTATCTGCCAAAGCATTTACATACTACTCCGTGGTATTTTTCTTAGCTAAAGCACTGCCTGTTTTACATTGTAAGTTTTCAAAGTGCCCTCACAATACTTTTTTTTTTTTTTTAACCTTCTTGGCCCCTGTTTTTCAACTTTTTCCAGAAATCAAGAAATGTTATTTAATGAGCACTGTTGAGGCTGCAGAGGAAGAAATGGCACTAACAAAGTCAGTAGAAGCATCTGGAACCCTAGTACTGCTTGAATGCCATAGGAATACAAAGTTTGCCCTCATGGAGCTTATGTTTAATTTGATGAGTAATGGGCACAAAACAATTAAATAATATTAAACCTGTATACAGGTCCCAGAATATATAGTATAGATTCCAAAAACTGTAGGATAGATAAGGAAAGAGGTTGAATTGGGGCCAGTCTTGAAAGTGTATGTGTGTGGGGGAGACTCATATATACAAAGAAAAAAAATCAGTCATTTTGTGTTTTCAGGCATTTGAATAGCCTCTTCTGATTGTATCTAACATGACCGGGCCTCATGTATATGCCTTAAAGGCCATAGTGTCCACATTAATATAAAACGTTTTTATGGCATTTCTTTTTTTAAAATACAATTATTAAAAAAATTTTTTATCGTTATAAAGGTTATGTTCCATTTACAGTTAATGCAAAATATTATTTGTAGTCCCTGTGTTGTGCAGTACCTCCTGAGTCTCTCTTACCTTTATGAGTTTTCTCTGTATCTTTGTGTGGTCGTCATAGCTACATGAAAGCAAGTGGTTTTTGGAACTGCAGTAGTATTTTTCGATGAGTATAGCACTCAGGAGTGACGGGTTCTTCAGTTAGTGTTACATCTGTTCCTGAGTCGGTGAGATTTAAATAAAGTTGTGTTTCCTGTATTCATTACCTGATGGGTAGTGAGTGACCACCCACTAATAGTGAATGGAGCAGCAGGGAAAATGGTAGTGTTCCTGGACTCAGGTGGTGGTGGGACAGTGAGTGACTGAGTTCTAGACTGTTCCGGGCAGACATCCACGAATGCCTGATCACGTTGAATGCAGTGATCACGTTGTTAGGGAATGACCTGATGGTCTCCAAAGAGGCCTCAGCCAGTGAGCCCTCTAGCCATGGTCCTGGCATGACTAGCAGCAGCGGGCACGTTTTCACATCCTTCTTTTTATTTTTCCAGTTCCTCATCACTGGAACTACTGGAAAAGTCAAGTGTATCACATGGGAAGTTTTCTCTAACGAGACAATTTCCCAGGAATTTGGGGGTCAGCACTAGTCCATCCTTACCCTAAAGGTTTAAGGCAGAAAAGTCGGTTTGCCTCCAGCTTTGAGGTTTGAAATTATGCTTTATCTCTTTACATAAAATGGAAAGGCCTAGTAACGCTGGTCTTGGAACAGGGGATGCTTACCTAACAATACTCAAGGTTTCTGATTAATCTTTCAAAAGGAGATTGCGTATTATAACATCAGAGACAGACTCTGTAAATGAAAATACGGATAAATTTGACTACATGAAAATGAATATGTCATATGGCAAAGAAAAAGAAAACCCTGTTAACAGAACTTTAAAACTAATGAAAAACTGGGAAAAAATATGTCTACCACATACCACTGAAAAAAGCATGCTACTTTAAAAAAGATGAAAAGATGTCCTTATGAAATAGATGTATATCCTTTTAAGAAAATAACAAACCCAATACATGGAAATGTTTAGTTTAACTAGAAGTCAAATACATGTATATTATTAAGAATAATGAGATGTGAATTTTTTAAAAGTCTGTTTTTTAAAAAAAAGATTGATTGTGTCACTGTGCAGTGCTGAGTGATACTGACACTTGAGCAACTCTCAAGCATTATGGATGGGGCTGTAATTTCCTTTAAAAAAAAAAAAGCTTTATTGAGGTATGGTGTACTTACCATAGAGTCCATTTATCTATACAAAGTATACAAATCAGTGACTTTTAATATATTTGTAGAGTTGTATAACATTTCTGTAGTCCAGTTTTAAACCACTTCCATCACTCCAGAAAGGTCTTCTCCATGGTTTGCAGATAGTCCCTACTCCCCCCCAGTCCTAGGCAACCACTGATTACTATCTCTATAGATTTGCTTTTTCTGGAAATTTTATATAAAAGGAATCAAACAATATGTAGTCTAATTGTGTCTGGTTTCTCTCACTCAGCACAGTGATTTTGAGGTCCATCCACAGAGTAGCTTGTATCCATACTCCATTCTTTTTTATTGCCTAATAGTAGTCCGTTGTATGAATTTTCGACTTTCTGTTTATCCTTTCACAGGTCAATAGACATCTGAATTGTTTTCATTTTGAATTGTTTTAAGTAATGCTGTCATGAATATTTATATGTAAGTCTTTGCATGGACATATTTTCATTTTCTCTTGGGAAGTTTCCAAAGGGTGGAACTGACAGGTGATATGAAAGTCTATCCTTAATGTTTTAAGAAACTTCCAAACTGATTTTGATGGTAATTGTATCATCAGTGCATGAGGGTTCCAGTTTTCTCTGTATCTGTGCTCATAGCTAATTGTTGGGGTTTTTTGGTTATAGCTTTTTAATTAGCCTAATTTACATTTCTGTAATAAGTAATGATGATGAGCATCTTTTCATGTGTTTACTAGCATAATAGATACCTTAGGTGAAATGTCTATTCAAATGTTTTGCCCATTTTTAAATTGGATTTTCGTCTTATTATTGATTTGTAAGAGTTCTTTATATATTTAGATACAAGTCCTTTATCATAAATGATTTATAGATCTTTCCTTCCAGTCTGTGGCTTTTTAAAAAATGTTGTCTTGATGTCTTTGGAAGAACAAAAGTTTTTTTAATTTTGATGAAATCCGTTTAATATCCTGTCTAATAAATCTTTGCCTAATCTAAGGTCACAGATATTTACTTCGAGAAGTTTTATAATTTTAGCTCTGATATTTAGGTCTATGATCCATTTTGAGTTAAATTTGTAAATAGTGTGTAAATAGGGTTTCAGTTTTATATTATTTTTGTTTTGGTATATGTGGATATCTACTTATCACAGCACCAGTTGTTAAAAAGACCATCCTTTTTCACTGAATTGCCTAGGCACCTTTGTTGAAAATCAGTTCATCATAAATGTAAAGGTTGGATGTCTGTGCTCTTGAATTGTGTTCATAATCTATATATTTATTCATATATTAATACCACATTATCTTGATTTCTATGGTATAGTAAGATTTGATACTGGTAATGTCAGTCTCTCACTATATTCTTTTTCAAAATTGTTTTGGCTTTCATACAAATTTTTGAATCAGATTGTAAATTCCTACAAGCATGCCTGCCATGATTTTGATAGGGCTTGAATTGAATCTCTAAATTGGTTTGGGCTTCCCCGGTGGCTCAGCAGTAAAGAATCTGCCTGCAGTGCAGGAGATGCAGGAGACATGGGTTCTATCCCTGGGTTGGGAAGATATCCTGGAGGAGGAAATGGCAACCGAATCCAGTATTCTTGCCTGGAAAATCCCATGGACAGAGACTGGCGGGTTACAGTCCATATGGTCAGAAAGAGTCAGACACAACTGAAGCGACTGAGCATGCACACGTGCCATTTTGAGCTATCCAGTCTGAATGGAAAGGGCCTGACACGTAGTATGCCATCCATAAATACTTGCTGAGTTTAATTGAGTTGATACTTAAATGAAACCTATATTTGAGTAAAAGCTCCAAAACGTCAGGGTTATACATTTTATTCAGCCCTTCACTCACTTCATGTGAAATAAACATTTATCAAGCATCATGTTAATGCAGAGTACCATCACCTTGGGAAAGTAAGTGAATTATTGACATTACAAACTCTTTCTGAAATGAATGAGTAAAGGCCCTTGTTTTTAAGGCTCTTTCAGTCTGAGAGGGTAAGTAATATAAATATGACAGTATTTATAATTCATGGCAAGAAATGATAATGAGCCACAAGAAAAACCATGAGTTCTAAACATTCAAAAGTTTGGCCAGACTGCATGTCCAAAGAAAAAACACTGACAAAAAGTTGTTTGGTTAAAAGGGTTGGGGGTTACTTTGTTGTTTTTTTTTTTATCTTAAGGGGATCATTGCTAGTTAATAGAGGTGGTCTGTGAAGTCTTGCTTTCTTTGAAGTAGAAGAAACGTAAATTTAAGGCCTGTTATATTAATAGCCGTTGAGGTTAGATTGTGCACAGTAGGTGCCCTCATTAGTGAAGATTCTGTGACTTCCTGGTCCCATGCTTTTCTTGTAACCACCCTCTGATGTTTAAAAGTGAGTACCATGTTTCTAAATTGACATATATTATTTGATTACCTAATTTTGAATTAATTTTGTAGTCCTTCTAATTTCACTTGACCATGAAGTGTTTGATGGCTCTGGCCTTTTTTTTAATTCCCACCACAGCACTTAGCACAGGTGCTATAACTGTTGAACAAGTGCATGAATGAATCGTTTTCAAAAAAAGAAAGTAGTAACTTGAATTACTTCATGTCTTTGTTGGGGAGATCGTCCAGTTTGACCTGGCTTTACTGTTTACTAGCTGTATGTTTTAGGGTAGGTTGCTTAACTCTGTAAGCCTCTCAGGTCTCTGAGACTCATCTGCAAAACTGGGCTAAAAATATATTCTACCTTGTTGGGTTATTGCAGACATTAAATGAGATGATGAATGCAAAGTTCTTAGCACAGGGCCAGCATGTGTGAAACAGTCAGTAGATGTTCCATATTGCGAGACAGGTATTTTTTTTTTAATGAATGTGTAGTTGATTTATAGTGTTGTGTTAATTTCTGCTGTATAGCAAAGTGATTCAGTTTTATGTGCATATATCTATCTTTACACATAGAAATATATACATATTTTTTTCCATTGTGGTTTATCATAGGATACTGAATGATAATTTTTAATTGTTAAGAGAATTGCAGTGAAATAATAGCCTTGTAGTAATCCAGCTTTCATTTTACAGGAGGACCAGTGGCACATAGATCGCACCTGTATGTCCAATTAACTGCAATTATAGGAGTCAGTGTTCAACAACCAGATAACAAATGTGGTGTTTTTAAGAGAACACAGGCTTTCATCTGGTGCATTTTTACATGGTTGATTTTTCTCACAGAAAAAATTATGCTTAAAAATATCGCCATATAACATTAAAATTCCCTTGGCAAATCAGTTATCAGGTGATCCACTTCTCCTACATTTTTTCCCCTAGACCACTGCCTTTGTTTACACCAAGTTTAAATATATTCCACTTTCCTGCAGGTTACAGTTTGGAAATGGCGACTGACATAAACACCATTTAAGCTGTCTGCTTTCAGAGTACCTAGTGTGTTGAAATACGATATTAGTCTTCTGAGTAATTTCAAAATCAGTGTTGAAGATAACAAACCAAATCAAAATGTTGAATTTTTCCCCCCACTGGCTGCTCATTTATTGTGCATTTCACTGCCTTCTTAGAAGAGTTCAATTGAATCATGTATTGGTCCTTGGTCAAGGTGTTTATTGAGTCCAGTATTTTTATATCTTGTGGGCATATCCAGAAAACAGGGCCATTTAGATCTGCCCAAAGCAAATGCTTATTCAGTCACAGAAAGTAAATGATATGCATAATCAGAAGTAGGGAAGAAGAGAAAAAAGGTTTTAAATCTCAAAATTGGTTCCAAAATTTAATATTTCAAGAGAAACTTACCAGTAACAACATATGCATATATTTATTACCATTAAAAGTTAAATAGCTGCCATTTATTGAATGCCTGGCTGAGCTTTGTGCTTTATAGTCATTAGGCACCTTCTTTTAAATAGAAATATGTGAAGTTGTTAGAAATAAACCTGGGTGGGAAGCATTATGGAGTAATTTCATATTATTTCATTTTATTCTCCCTGCAGTTCTGCAAGGCTGGCCTCGTCTCACAGAGTATGATATTGACAGCCACAATAAATAACATTTAGGTAGCTTTCTATGACTCAGGCACTGTTCCCAGCACTTTGCATTAATAACCTGAATCATCTAAGCACCCGGTCAGGTGTGTTCTCCGCAATGACATCTTCAGAGGTAGGGGGTGGCCGAGACGGGTCTGCTTCCAGACCATGGAGCCTGCAGCTGGTCTCAGCCCCAGACACAGTGAGAAAACAGGGACTTAGTCAGATGAAGGCATTTCCCCTGGTCACACAGCTGGGAAGTGACAGAACTAGGAATTCCACCCCAGCCCTCAAGCATTTTGGCCTAACTGTGACGCCACAGTACTTCCCATACACGTTCATTTCTAGTAATCTCAGGGGGTGGTCGTTGTTCAGTTTCTAAGTCGTGTCCGACTCTTTGCGACTCCATGGACTGCAGCATGACAGGTTTCCCTGCCCTTCACTAGCTCCCAGAGTTTGCTTAAATTCATGTCCATTGAGTCAGTGATAGGTATTTAAATAAAGGCGCCCACTGAATGAAACAAGAAGGACTCAAGCTATGTAAATATGTGTGTCCATCTGTTTAAAATGTTGTCTTTATTAAGATACAGGCTGATGCCATTGCTCCTAGGCACCAGTCAGAGGAAGTTACTCCACAAGTCATTATTATCTGTGATTGCAGCCTAAGGCTGCCCTCAGGGTCCAGACCTCTGGCTTCTGAAAGGTGCCCATTATCATGAAGCCTTCTGGGTATTTCAGAAACTAATGGACTGCAGGCTCCTATGCAAGGTATTTATGTGAAGTTTCCATCCCTAAGCTTTGGCATCTTCGAGTATTGAAAGTCTAAAACTTCATATTTTCTCTAATTCCACCATCAACTGGTGGATTTACTATTTCCAAGATATATTGTCTTTGTTGTTATATTTCAGATAACAGGGATATTCACCTGTCACCAGAAACATGTAAATACACTTGCATCAGTTTCAGTTCAGTCCCTCAGTCGTGTCCGACTCTTTGTGACCCCATGGACTGCAGCACGCCAGGCTTCGCTGTCCATCACCAACTCCCAGAGCTTGCTCAAACCCATGTCCATCGAGTCAGTGATGCCATCCAACCATCTCATCCTCTCTCGTCCCCTTCTCCTCCCGCCTTCAATCTTTCCTGGCTTCAGGGTCTTTTGCAAAGTATAGTTTACAACTATACTACAGTTAAAAAAAAAATACTGGCCTCACGATATGGAACATCCATTGACTGTTTAAGAACTTTGCATTCACCATCTCATTTAATGTCTCCAGTAACCCAACATGGTAGAATATATTTTTAGCCCAGTTTTGCAGATGAGGAATCTGAGTCTCAGAGACCTGAGAGCCCCATGAACACTTGCATATTACACAGTACTATTGACACGTTGTAATACATGTATGAAGCCCCCATTGCTTAGGCACTGGATTTAAAAAACAAGCAGGTGCTTTTGTGTTTGGTATTCGTCAAATAAAGAATGAAAGCCTCATAGCTTGGAAAAGCTGTTGGACCTAGAACAGAACGGATTTTTATTTCAGAGTTCTGGATTACCAGCTGATAAATGTGTAATTACAAAAGTTATTTTTAAAAGGTATGAAGTGACATTATTTTAAAATTGTATCTTTATTATTTTGATCCCATCCAAAGATAAATACAAAGTTTACCCCAAAAGGTGGTTTTTTTTTTTTTTTCTTTTCTATCTTTCTCTTTTTGGGTATAAACTGGCTTTTTACAATACTGGACACAATTAGTTAAATTCACTTTGTGGGAAGTTGCTGTGAGTCCTAGACCCAGTGTATGTGGGAGGTTAATACACCAAAGACTTAAATGTGAAGCTTGAAAGACTTCTGACCTTCCATATATATGGCGTAGAATACATTTCTGAACTGTATCTTTTATGTCTACTTTTCATTGCTTTCCTTTATCTCTTCTTTTATTTACAGTTTTTAATTTTACTGTTCCCCCTCTTAATGGTCACACGTCTCCCCGACTCTTTAATGGGGCCAAGTCGCTTGACCTCTTTGAGCCTCTTTTCTTCATCTGTAAAATGGGAATATTGAGACAGTCCCTGTGTATCTCAGTGCTGTTGAGATGATCAAATACAGCAACAAGTTGAATGTACATAGAAAAACATTAAGTGCTACGAAAATGATAGAAATGATTTGGTGTTTTGTCTTTACTTTTAATAGTAAGATAAAAGTACTTGTAGCCATGTATATGAACATTTAAAAACCTAGAATAGTAAATTTATATGCCTCTTAACATGTAATATTTTCATTTTTTCAGTATTATCTTGTTTTATTTTATGATAGGTTTAGTCTTTTTAAAATTTTTATTTATTTATTTGCAGTATAGGTTATGTTTCAGTATAGTTGATTCACAATATTGTGTTAGTTACAGGTATCCAGCAAGGTGATTCAGTTATACATGTACATATATCTATTCTTTTTCAGATTCTTTTCTTATATAGCTTATTACAAAATATTGAATAAAGTTCCTTGTGCTAGACCGTAGGTCCTTGTTGATTATCTGTTTTATTAATGTATATAGTAGTGTGTATATGTTAATCCCAAACTCCTAATTCATCCCACCCTCACCTTTCCCCTTTGTTTACTGTAAATTTGTTTCTGAGTCTGTTTCTGTTTTGTAAATAAGTTCATTTGTATCATTTTTACAGATTCCACGTATAAATGATGTCATACGATATTTTTCTCTGTCTGATATTTCACTTCGGGTAATAATCTCTATCGATGTTTCTGCAAGTGTCATTGTCCATTCTTTTTATGGTTGAGAAATATTCCATTGTATATTTCTGTACCACATCTTCTTTTTTTTAAGTCTTTATTTATTTGGCTCTGCGGGTCTTAGTTGTGACATGCAGGATTTCCAGTTAGGGCCTGTGAACTCTTGGTTGCAGTGCGTGGGATCTAGTTCCCAGACCAGTAATCAAATCTGGGCCCCCTGCACTGGGAGAGAGGAATCTTAGCCACTGGACCACTAGGGAAGTCCCCACATATTTATCCATTCAAATGGACATTTAGTTCCTTAAAAAACTAAAAGCAGAGCTACCATATGATCCGGCAGTCCCACTCTTGGTCATATGTCCAGAGAAAACCGTAATTTGGGAAGATACATACACCCGATTGTTCACTGCAAATAGCCAGAACTTGGAAGCAATTAACATGTCATATTTCTAATGGGAAATTGTTTCTTGTTATTCTAAAAGTTAAGTCGCTCAGTCATGTCTGACTCTTTGCTACCCCATGGACTGTCGCCTACCAGGCTCCTTCGTCCATGGGATTTTCCAGGCAAGAGTACTGGAGTGGGTTGCCATTGCCTTCTCCATGTTATTCTGAGGCCCACAAATGAGGCGGAGAAGGCAATGGCGCCCCACTCCAGTATTCTTGCCTGGCAAATCCCATGGACAGAGGGGCCTGGTAGGCTGCAGCCCGTGGGGTCGCTAAGAGTCGGACACGACTGAGCGACTTCACTTTCACTTTTCACTTTCATGCACTGGAGAAGGAACTGGCAACCCACTCCAGCGTTCTTGCCTGGAGAATCCCAGGGATGGGGGAGCCTGTTGGGCTGCCGTCTATGGGGTCTCACAGAGTCAGATATGACTGAAGCGACTTAGCAGCAGCAGCAGCACAAATGAGGCAGAGGAGGAAACACTCCATTACATATTATGTGCTGCTTGCTCAGGTCTACGGGTTAAGATACTTGCCAGACTGGAACCCTTCTGCTGCCCTAAAGTCCCAGATATGCACCCAGTTTTGAATCTAGCAAAGCCAGAAGAAAGCACTTAGAGCCTGTAGTGGATGAGAGGATGAACTCTGAGCCTGTCCCCCTGGTCAGAATCCCAGCTCTTACACTTACCAGCGAGATTACCAGCTGTGTTGTCTCGGGCAAGTTACCTAAACCTCTCTGGCTTCAGTTCCTGATTCATACAGTGGATATGATGCTCTTTACCCACCTCACAGGATTGTGGTGAAGGAGATTTTAACTCATTTAGATCACTGCCTCGCACGTGAGTGCAGTATAGTCCACGTGTGTTGAGATGATGATGGTTGCTCTGGGTCTCTCCTCGTATCCCTTCCAAGGCTTCAGTACCTGACCTGTGATATACACTCCATAGTGTGATTAGTATATATTTGAGTATCTTACTAAGTCAGGAGAGTGAAATCTTTGGATCCAGCCTCTTAGTCTTCCTCATGAAGAAACTCAGGCCCAGGGACATAAGATACAAGCCAGGTTGGGGTCAGGCTTCCAGCCTCAGCCAGGAGCTTCCTGCACCATCCCATTCACCCAACATGGGAAGAGGTGACTCTCCTGAAAAAGGCAGCTCAGACCAAAGAGCTGCGTAAAATTTTTAAGTTATTTTGTATTAATGATATATTTCCATTTTTAAATTATGTACATTCATACAAAGAAAATTTTGCTGAGCGTACTTAAACACTTTGCCTTCCGCTATCTTTTGAAATGGAATCCATGAGATACTTTCCTTAAAAGTATCCCTCAGAAAAGAGAGAATTGCTGTTTATTTCAGTTCATCGAGAGTCTTTTTAAAGCAGAGTGCTTACTCCATTACTTTTATCGTGAACAACAAGATTTTATTTTGGGAAGACATACTAGCCTCGTGGCCTTAACAAGCTATTTGGGTTTATAGAAGTTGATGAAATTAATAGACATAAGCCAAGGAGGAAGTAAGAAAGAAATTTGACATTGGTTTCATTATTAACGAAGGTCATTTGCATGTGACCTCTCATCCCCAGATACTGGATTTTTTAAGGGTTATTTTAACAAGCAAGGCAGTATTGGACTTCCCTGGTGGCTGGACTTCCCTGGTGGCTCAGGCAGTAAGCGTCTACCTACAGTGCAGGAGACCCAGGTTCAATCCGTGGGTTGGGAAGATCTGGAGAAGGAAATGGCCGTATTGGAAGATCTCAAACATACACTTAGAGAATGAATGAAAAACTGCCATGCTGATGTTAAACAGTGGTCCTTATGGCTTTGAATAAAATTTTCAGAGTCTGTTTTGTATGTCAAATACGTGCATGTTTGAGTTTAAGGGAAATATGTGTTATTTGGAAAACTTCATGAGAATTTCACGGACAGTGCCCTTATTTGTGGACGGAAATTAATGCTGCCTTAAATAATTTAATTATGTGTCAATTTTAGCAGAAGAGTGAAAATTTAGTTATAGACACATTTCAGTCTTTCTCTGGGTGGGTTATTTGGATTTTTGTCCTTAAATGTCCTCTTTGCTAACCAGCTCACTATTGGAGTGCTTTATTTTCTCCAGCTTTAGATTTGTAACAGAAAATGTAAATTAGTTTTAAAAGAAAATGTTTAAAAATTAATTTTAAAAGAGAAATGGTACTAATTTAAACATACTGACCAGCGAGTTGAATAAGAGTCTGCTCAAAGTAATACATTCCCTAGATGAAAAGAAGTGATTGTTTATTTGCAGTTATATCTGCTCCCAACTTTCCTGCATCAGCATAGATAATCCAGCAGTTGAATCTGGATTTGTTCTATGGCAGCTGGCTAATGGTTACTTGAATTGTGTACACACGATACGATCTCAGTGAATTCACTTAAGTTAGAAAACAACCCTTGTCACTTAATGTCTTGGAAGGAAAACTCCGAGAGCCTGCACTTACCGGTGAAGACTATTTGGAACTTTAACACAAGGTCCAGCACTCGTTGCTAAGAATCCCGAGCTCTTGTCTGTCTTCCGCAGTGGAAAAAGATGGCACCAGGAGGTACTATACTTCCCAGCTTCCTGCCACACCCTCAGTATTTTTCTCAGAAGTGACAAATTTGGAGGCTAGGACCATCCAGCGCTGTTTCCAAGCAGCTGTTGAGGGGCATACTGATTCTCTCATCTTTGCAGATACCTTCCTGAGTTTGGAGAGAGAAAGCTGGGCTGATGGTCCCCGTTAGAGCCCCTGAGTAAAGTAGTAACTGCTGTTTATTCAACGAGAATCTCAATACCTGGGCATTTGTTCTGTTGATTCCTATGGATGGTCTGCAGAATGAAAATTCCAAATTTCATTTCCTTCGCTTCCCAAGAAGGACTCCTCGTCCTGTTGCAGTCTTAAGGAAGTATGATTTTGTCCCCTTCGGTACATTTTCGTGTCCTCAGATGCAGGACTCTGGCATCTTTGTAAGATGGGAGAGTGGAGACAGTGAAGTTGGTCAGCTGCTGAAGGAACTCTGGCTTCCTTCACCAGCTCTCCTCCCACGCCCACTCAAGAGGACAGTTCTGAATTCATGTTTCTAATGATCTTGGCTTCCCATCTTGCCCGACTCCAGATTCCTTCGTATCAGCACAAATGAAATGACTATGAATTATGTTTTGGCCAGAAGAGGAAGAGGTGGTGTCTGCCCAGACTTGTAAGAAACACAAGAAACACTAATAGTTGTGGAATTTGTGTTGGCAGATGTGGCACTGCCACCTGGGCTTTACTTCCACCCTTCTTCCCCCTGAATATTGGTAATACTTTGGGAGTTTTAAATACAAAGAAATTCAGGAAATAATATAACATGCCTATTTACCCATCATTCAGAATTCACACATTTGACCATTTTTTATCCTCTTTGCTTCAGATCTTTCTAAGAATAAAATGTTATAAAGTTTAAGTTCAAAACACCCCCTTGGTTCCCTTCCCTTGTGAACCTTACTGAAGATAACCTTGATCATGAATTGATTGTATATCTTTGCAGGTCATGATTTTAGATGTTCATGATGTGTATGTTATATATAAATCCATAATATTGATTTGTGCATGTTTTGAAATTTACAAGTAATCACATATTGCATGCTCTTTCTTTTGTTATTTGACATTATAATGAATGAGTGTAATTTGTTTAGGTATATTATGATAACTAATATATGTGGACTTTTTCTAATGACTTATTTTGTGGTTTCTATTTATCATGTGTTTTCCTCTTTTCTTTCCTGTCTTTGATGTGTAAAATTTGCTTTATTTCACCCCTCCTGATTTTTTAAGTGTATAGATTCTTTTTTATTTTCTTAAAAAACATAATGCCTGTCTTTAAATTTTTATTTTAGTATGATCTTAAATGATTCTGTGTCTGTATAATCCTCCAGAACAAAACCAGGACCCTCCCATGCTGGAGATGGGGATGCTGTGTTCCCCCTCCTCTCATCTTTTATGGTTGTTATTGTCTAGACCTGTGCCACCCAGGATGGCAGCCACTAACTACACGAGGCTGTTAGCCACTGAGAAAGAATGAGCCAAGTTTAAAAATTTTAATTTCATCAATTTAAATTTAAAAGCTGATATTCGATTCAGTTATTAGAAGGTTTTAAACATGTTTGCAACAACCTGGATATGTGAAAATACAATAAAGTTTATGATCTCTAAATATGGGTCAGGTATTCCTTATTGACTATGCCAAAGCCTTTGACTGTGTGGATCACAATAAACTGTGGAAAATTCTGAAAGAGATGGGAATACCAGACCACCTGCCTCTTGAGAAACCGATATGCAGGTCAGGAAGCAACAGTTAGAACTGGACATGGAACAACAGACTGGTTCCAAATAGGAAAAGGAGTATGTCAAGGCTGTATATTGTCACCCTGCTTATTTAACTTCTATGCAGAGTACATCATGAGAAATGCTGGGCTGGAAGAGGCACAAGCTGGAATCAAGATTGCTGGGAGAAATATCAATAACCTCAGATATGCAGATGACACCACCCTTATGGCAGAAAGTGAAGAGGAACTAAAGAGCCTCTTGATGAAAGTGAAAGAGGAGAGTGAAAAAGTAGGCTTAAAGCTCAACATTCAGAAAACGAAGATCATGGCATCTGGTCCCATCACTTGATGGGAAATAGATGGGGAAACAGTGGAAACAGTGTCAGACTTTATTTTTTGGGGCTCCAAAATCACTGCACATGGTGACTGCAGCCATGAAATTAAAAGACGCTTATTTACTCCTTGGAAGAGAAGTTATGACCAACCTAGATAGCATATTGAAAAGCAGAGACATTACTTTGCCAACAAAGGTCCGTCTAGTCAAGGCTATGGTTTTTCCTGTGGTCATGTATGGATGTGAGAGTTGCACTGTGAAGAAAGCTGAGCACCAAAGAGTTGATGCTTTTGAAGTGTGGTGTTGGAGAAGACTCTTGAGAGTCCCTGGGACTGCAAGGAGATCCAACCATTCCATCCTGAAGATCAGCCCTGGGTGTTCTTTGGAGAGAATGATGCTAAAGCTGAAGCTCCAGTACTTTGGCCACCTCGTGCGAAGAGTTGACTCATTGGAAAAGACTCTGATGCTGGGAGGGATTGGGGGCAGGAGGAGAAGGGGACGACAGAGGATGAGATGACTAGATGGTATCACCGACTCGATGGACGTGGGTTTGAGTGAACTCCGGGAGTTGGTGATGGATAGGGAGGCCTGGCGTGCTGCAATTCATGGGGTCGCAAAGAGTTGGACATGACTGAGCGACTGAACTGAATGAACTGATTCCTAGTGAAAACTTGGCATTTGAGTGGAAGTGTGCTGTAAATGTAAAATACATGCCAGGATTTGAAGATTTAGTGTGAAGAACGTTTGTCACATACCTGATTAATAATTTGAATCTTGATAGCATGTTGAAATGATAACGTTTTAGGTATCTTCAGCTAAATGAAATATATTATCAAAATTAGTTTCACCTTTGTCTTTTTACTTTCTTCATGTGGCTATTCAAAAATCTAAAATTACATTTTATAATTTTATAGGGCAACACTAGTTTATGACTTCTATTGAAATATTTTAAACACACATGAAATAGATATTAGTATCTACAATTAATAGATTTGCCAATATATTTTATACTTTTTTCTTACACGTTTTTCTTTCGTCTCAATTCTCTTTTCTTATTGCTGAATTTGATTCTTTAGTTTTAGATCCTTGTTGAAAAAAAGACTCTGTTGGCAGTAAACTCTTAGTATTTATGACATATCTTCATTTTACCTTTCCTCTTGAATGATAGCTGGGTGTAAAATTTTAGGCTGACACTTTTCCTCAACTCCTGAACATTTCTCTGGAGTTTGCTGTTTACAGATTCTGGTGAGAAGTTAATTCTTTGAAAATAATCCATCTCTTAATTCTGGAAACTTTTAATGACTTTCTTCATTTTCTTTGACTTTCTGTAGTTTTATTATGTCTCATTGTATATGTTTGCTTTGTTTTGTTTCCAGTTTGTTCCTTGGTGTGAGTTTTTCATCTGGAGACTCATGACTTCAGTTTGGGAAAATTCTCACCCATTATGCCTTTGCCTTCCTACCAGCGTCTCTGGTCTCTGCTTCTGCAAGTCTGTTAAACGTATGTGGATCCTTGGAGTTAACCACTATGTCTCCTAACCCGTCTTTCATACTGTTTATCTCCTTATTGCTGTTTGTTGCATTCTGGGCTAGTTCCTCAGCACTCCATGACAATTCATTATTTCTTCTGCTGTACCTGGTCTAGACTTTACGTTTTGAGTTCTTTTTAATTTCAAGGAGCCTGCTTTCATTTTCAGAACTTGGCAGTTTTAAAAAGTTCAACTACCTGTTGATTTTTGCCGTACACAGTTTGTGCTCTCGGGTGAGTCTCCTTTTCCATTGGGTTACCAGGTGTTCAGTGATCCAGCTGCCTGCTGACTTGCGCCATCTGCCACCCAGTGAGTCCCCCAGAATCCCCGATGTGCCTTCCATCAGACCACCACGTGTGTCCCCTCCCCCTTGCTGGTTCTTAGTTCAGCACCCATCCACTTGGGTGCTGAAGGAGCCTCAGATATGTGAAGAGCTTTTTTGTTAGACCGTGGTTCTTTGCCTTCTTGGCCATTCTGCGTTCGAACTAGATTAGCGTGAGTCTGCCCTGTCTAGAGAAGGCAATGGCAACCCACTCCAGTACTCCTGCCTGGAAAATCCCATGGGCGGAGGAACCTGGTAGGCTGCAGTCCATGGGGTCTCGAAGAGTCGGACACAACTGAGCGACTTCACTTTCACTTTTCACTTTCATGCATTGGAGAAGGCAATGGCAACCCACTCCAGTGTTCTTGCCTGGAGAATCCCAGGGATGGGGGAGCTTGGTGGGCTGCCATCTGTGGGGTCACACAGAGTCGGACACAACTGAAGCGACTTAGCAGCAGCAGCAGCAACCCTGTCTAGGGGAGTGGGCAAGAACCTGTCTGCCTTGGAACCCCCTGCATCCTCTCTCACTCACTTCATTCTTCCCTTCTGCTCACAAGGTGGTTGAAGTATATCTGAGATCATCTATGTACACCCCCAAGCCTTATTTCTCCCTTTTCTTCGTTTTTATTCCTCAAAATCTCGGATGAAAGCTTCAGGCTTCTCTTTTGATTCCTTTATACCATGACCTCCTGCTCTCTCCAGCCTCGTGGCTAAGTGTTAGCAGTGTGTGATAAGACAGTCTGAAGGTGGTAGGTCTTTCTGAAATTGTATACCTGTTATTCTGTGTAACAGAAGCAGATGACAAGGTTGCAGGGAATCTGGATGTAAGGAATTGCGTTAAACCTCAAGGCTCTATTGAATTTAATATATCATATTTGATAATTTACAGACTCATTAAGACAAATAAGCCTTAGTAGATACGGCTCAGTCACAAATATGGAAGTCTAGAATTTCAGGATTAAAAGGTGATTCTTTATTTTACTTCTATACTCAAATAAAAATTGTTACTACAAAGCCTTTGACTGTGTGGATCACAATAAACTGTGGAAAATTCTGAAAGAGATGGGAATACCAGACCGCCTGACCTGCCTCTTGAGAAACCTATATGCAGGTTAGGAAGCAACAGTTAGAACTGGACATGGAACAACAGACTGATTCCAAATAGGAAAAGGAGTACGTCAAGGCTGTATATTGTCACCTTGCTTATTTAACTTCTATGCAGAGTACATCATGAGAAACACTGGGCTGGAAGAAACACAAGCTGGAATCAAGATTGCTGGGAGAAATATCAATAACCTCAGATATGCAGATGACACCACCCTTATGGCAGAAAGTGAAAAGGAACTAAAAAGCCTCTTGATGAAAGTGAAAGTGGAGAGTGAAAAAGTAGGCTTAAAGCTCAACATTTAGAAAACTAAGATCATGGCATCTGGTCCCATCACTTGATGGGAAATAGATGGGGAAACAGTGGAAACAGTGTCAGACTTTATTTTTTGGGGCTCCAAAATCACTGCACATGGTGACTGCAGCCATGAAATTAAAAAACGCTTACTCCTTGGAAGAGAAGTTATGACCAACCTAGATAGCATATTGAAAACCAGAGACATTACTTTGCCAACAAAGGTCCGTCTAGTCGAGGCTGTGGTTTTTCCAGTGGTCATGTATGGATGTGAGACTTGGACTGTGAAGAAGGCTGAGCACCGAAGAATTGATGCTTTTGAACTGTGGTGTTGGAGAAGACTCTTGAGAGTCCCTTGGACTGCAAGGAGATCCAACCAGTCCATTCTAAAGGAGATCAGCCCTGGGTGTTCTTTGTAAGGACTGATGCTAAAGCTGAAACTCCAGTACTTTGGCCACCTCATGAGAAGAGTTGACTCACTGGAAAAGACTCTGATGCTGGGAGGGATTAGGGGCAGGAGGAGAAGGGGATGACAGAGGATGAGATGGCTGGATGGCATCGCCGACTCGATGGACGTGAGTTTGAGTGAACTCTGGGAGATGGTGATGAACAGGGAGGCCTGGCGTGCTGCGATTCATGGGGTCACAGAGTTGGACACGACTGAGCGACTGAACTGACTGACTGAAGGTCTTATATGTTTTGTTGTATAACATCTGTATAGCCATTCAGTCTATGAAATGCTCTCCCCAGTATCTCGCTTGATTGTAAACGTGACCCTTTGAGTTAGGTGTCACTATCATTGATCAGAGAAAGAGACGGAGTCGCATGATCAGGTCACTGTCCCAGATCACACGGCTCTGAGCTAGGGAGCCAAGAGTGAAGTGGTGTCTGGACCTGCATGTGTGCCGCAGAACCCCACTGATCCCAGGGTGAAGATCATTTGGGTTGTTCCTGCCTACCAGTTTGCTATGTGCTTGTTATAGAGTGATCTCGTAGAGTAGTTGCCAGACAAACCAGCTTTTCTACATTTGTCTCTCTTCCCGTTTCCAGTCTTAGGCTCATTCATTCATCTGGAAGAAATAACATATTCAGTTATACCTGCCTTCTTTTGGGGGGTGCGGGGGTTGTTTCCAAGTTTCTCTTTTTCAATAATTTGCATCCAATACGAACAATATTAGGTCAGTTTAGAGAGTGATCAGTCATATTGCTGTCACAAATCCACTGGCGGGAAGCATATTGAACATAATGTCGTTAATATCAGTCTAAGGAAAAAAATTTGTGGATGATACCAGTTTAAGAAAAAAAAAAATTTTAATGTCATTTAATGTCAGTGGAAGCTGTGTGGAGACTTCCCTGGAAGTCCAGTGGTTAAGACTCAGCGCTTACAATGCAGGGAGGGTAGATTCAATCCCTGGTCAAGAAACTTAACATCCCACATGGCCAAAAAACAAATAAGTAGTAGCTGTGTGCTGCTTCTTTAAAAGCCTGTCAGTTCCAGGTAGAGGGTAGCCCAGATCAGATCTGGGCCGATAAGTAAGTGTGGCCTGATAAGTAAGAATGAGAGCCCAGCACTTCAGACAACACAGCGTCTGGTTTGTGGCCAGAAGGGTCACACTGGTAACTGGGGAAATGGACAAAGCCAAATGGCTCACCTTTTAGATTATCCGAGATTTTTCTGTCTCTAACTCAGCCACCTGATACAGCACAAGATCTATGAGCCAGACATTCCTGTGCCAGAGAGTGGGGAGAGAAAAGAGAAGCTCTGTTTTCCTTGATGATAGAGAGGATTCCATGGATGAGGGGAAAAATAGTTGCTTGATGGGGAAACAGGAGAGAACTCCAAGGATCTGGGAGGTTCTGAAGAGAGAGAAATCCATAGACTGGGTAACAGGCAGTCCCAGGGAAGAAGAAGCTTACTGTGTTGTTTGCATAGAAGAAAAGCTTTTGTCTTTCTCAAAGACTTTATCTATTTCTGACCTGACTTTTACATATTATTTTATCATCTAAGCATTTATTTATTAATATTTTTTGGCCGCACTGTGCAGCTCACATGATCTTAGTTCCCCTACCCGAGATTGAACGCAGCCCCTCAGCAGTGAAAGTGTGGAGTCCTAACCACTGGTCTGCCAGGGATTTTCCTGTAACCTAAGTGTTTAAATTTAATCTTACTTTATGTGGACTTTCCATATGTTCACATAGCTTAACTATTTTTAATCCCATAACATTAATAATTACATTGTTTATCTAAACATTTGTCTGTTATTTACTGATCCTGTGAGTCGTTTCCAGTTACTTCATATTAGAAAGAGTACAAACAAAATGGTATTTTTACAAAGCTTCTTGTTGCTTTCTCTGAGTCTTGGTTCCAGTTTCCAAAATCAGAATTACTCTGTCATTACATGATTAGTCCTCTGTGTCTTTTTTATATTGCCAGATTGTTCTTTGAAAATATATTGATTTACAGTGTCACTAACACCAGCAAACAGTGGGTTTGAGGAGCATTTAAATGTTTTTCTCATTTTATCAGACTAGGCATTACCACATAGCTGTTTTCTTTTCTAAGCCATGCTGCTACTGCTGCTAAGTCGCTTCAGTCGTGTCCGACTCTGTGCGACCCCATAGACGGCAGCCCAGCAGGCTTCCCCGTCCCTGGGATTCTCCAGGCAAGAACACTGGAGTGGGTTGCCATTTCCTTCTCCAGTGCATGAAAGTGAAAAGTGAAAGGGAAGTCACTCAGTCATGTCCGACTCTTAGCCACCCCATGGACTGCAGCCCAGCAGGCTCCTCTGACTGGAGTGGGGTGCCATTGCCTTCTCCGTTCCTAAGCCATGCATTGTATCAAATGTCAGTTTGCTATTTGTATTTTTTTTGTCCTGGGAACTCTATTCCTGTGTGTGTGTTAGTTGCTCAGTTGTGTCTGACTCTTTGTGACCCTATGGAGTGTAGCCCCACCAGGCTTCTCTGTCCATGGAATTCTCCAGACAAGAGTACTGAAGTGGGTAGCCCTTCCATTCTCCAGGACATCTTCCCGACCCAAGGACCAAATCTGGTTCTCCTACATTACAAGCAGATTCTTTACTGTCTGAGCCACTCCTCTATTCCTGCGTGCTTGTCCGATGAGTCACTTCAGTTGTGTCCAACTCTTTGTGACCCTATGGACCGTAGCCCGATAGGCTCCTCTGTCCATGGGATTCTCCAGGCAAGAATACTGGAGTGGGTAGCCGTTCCCTTCTGCAGGGGTTCTTCCCCACCCAGGGATTGAACCCACCTCTCAAGTCTCCTGCACTGGGAGGCAGGTTCTTTACTACTAGCGCCACTTGGGAAACCCACTCTATTCCTGTGTTGTGTCAAATAGTTTTAATTTTCTGATTATTATTGTTTTCATCTTATTTATTGTATAGCCAATAAAAATATATTGACATAATTGATTTGCCTTATAAATCTAAGTGTATTTATGGAGTCTGGAAAGGAGTCAGGTTTGCGCTATCACAAGAGTGGGCAGATGCTGCCTGGGGGGATGGATCAAACTCTGGAAAGAAATCAGCTAGGGTGGCTGGGTGCTGGGCCATTCCGCTGGGGCTGGGAGTGTGGGAGAGACCCTGGAGTTACTGATGGAAAAATGGGAATTCATGATAAATGTGTCAGGTCTTATCAGGAAATGGGCTAGAATCAAAGCTAGGCGAGTATGGGGTGAAAATAACAGTTTTGCCCTTGGCCTGGGCTTTTCCTGCTCTCATCTTAGGGAACAAAGTGACTATTGGCTCCCTGTTCTTTTCCCCCGGTGGCAAGAGAAATCAATGAAAATTGCTTCAAGTGAATGTACATTGAGAACAGGGGCTCAGATCAGTTCTTGCAACAATTCTGGTTTAATATTAGAGCAGTTATGCAGATAAATGCTCTGTGTGTGTGTGTGTGTGTGTGTGTGTGTGTGTGTGTAAAACGTATCCTTTTACAAATTTTCTTTTCCCTGGAGATTATCATTGGCTTATGTGGTCTTTTAATATGCATTTTCCAACTTAAATACAATTCACCCAAATGTTTTCTTTTTAGTCTCCAGAGAATACAGAGGGGAAGGATGGATCCAAAGTAACTAAACAGGAGGTAAGTGTATCTTTGACATCCCGTATTTAATCATTAACTGGAACTTCTAGTGTTGTTACGACTGTCTGCATCTGAATGACTCCTCTTCTAAACCGGATTGCTGAGACTATGTAAACCAGAGACAGACCTGTGGCTGTGTCACTGCCCTGGGCCTGGGCAGGTTTCAGTCAGGGGCACTCAGGAGGTGTTTTCCACTTACTGTGTTTATGTTTCTGCTTGTGAGTACTGCTGTCTGTTAAAGCAGATACTGAGAATTCCTCCTGGGCAAAGAGTGAGATAATAGGTAAATTCATCAAGGAGAACAAAGTGTGCCTTTCACAGTAAGGAAATGAAAGACTGTTGATTTAATAAATTCTCCACTCCAGTGAGTGAACTATAAATTACCGTTTGGGTTCTGAGTATTTGCCTAAAAGCGGTCGTCTTCTAAAGTCAAAAATTACAAAAGATACGTAAAATGTCAGAATTTTAAAGTTTTTTATTTTTAACCAGGAAAATTCTTAGGGTTTGGGATAATTAGATAATAAGTCAAAGAAGCTCTGTGTGAAAATACAGAAAACTCCAAAAGGCTAGGAACTTGGAAGAGATACTTGCATTTGACCTTCCATGGCAATATCATGAACTTCTAAAAGGAGATGAGCTAGAAAAGTAGCAAATGAGATGGTTACTGTGATGACAGCCATTCCCTTTTGCACAGAGCTTTACAGTGTGTGGAAACACTGCAGCTCTTAACCCTTGAACTTATAAACTAAAAGGGGTCACGAGAGAGACGAAAACAATATCTAGTTACAGATTCTTTGATTGGGTGACTCATATTGTGTTAATAATTCAGAGGTTGTCATGAGAGCAAAACCCCTACACATGATTTGTAAAAGGAAGTTTGTTCGGCCAAATGGAAAATCTTCAACAGAATCTGTAAAGAAATAATTCAAAAGCAGAACAAACAGAACTGCTTATAGCCGAGTCCCCGCCATGCATTTACCCAGTTTTCAGTGTCTAGCAGAGCTTGGGAGGTAAAACTGGCAATCCAAGGTCAAGTCACTAAACAAATGGTAGAAACAAATAAAAAAATGTTATACCAAAGTTTCAGCGCTTGAGTTTTCTGGAAAATGGTGAAATGTAATCTGTAGGACAGTTGACTAAGTGTAATACACCTTAATGTTTTTAGGTTTGGGCACAAATGCATTTGGGTTTCTCCTTGGGGACTGCTATTTAAATTGATCTGTCAGAAAACCTAGAAACCATTACGTACAACAGATCATGGATAGTGAAAACATCTTTTCCCTTCTTTCAACACTAAAAGCAAGCTGGTTAGAATATATGAACAAGATTTTTGCTCATACAGTTGTCTTATGCATATTCTTTTAGCCTCAGAATTTTTATTACTTATATTTTTACATTATTATTTTTAATGTTCTATTTGATTGCATGTATTATCTTACTGCTATCAGAAATCTTTCCTAGAAAAGACTCTTCCTATCATTTAAATCAGGACCAGATTAAAACTTATGATTTGTCTTCAGGACACCAACACAATTGTTTAAAAAGTGAAAAGGTTGGTTAATTAAAAGTGCTTTGGGATAAGAACTATTTGATCATATATTGATTGATTTTCCCCGCTGAATTGATGGGGTTTTCTAGTTATGTCACTGAGTATGCCCAGCCTAGTCTACATTCAATAAATATCAGTTACAAAGGAGGATCCCCTTTTAAAAATCTTCTCCACGGTATTTGAAGGGCATAGTGCAGAGTATAGTATCTGGACAATAAATTACCAAAGTGATAGGCTACCGTCATTACACTGGGCAGATTTTCACCTCCATTGTTTGAGCTGACCCTTAATTTAACCCTGGAATAAGGGGAGAGAGCACTTCGGGATTTCCATAGAGATAGTTGGCCATGCACAGAGCCGACTCATTGGAAAAGACCCTAATACTGGGGGAGATTGAGGGCAGGTGGGGAAGGGGGTGACAGAGGATGAGATGGCTGAATGGCATCACTGACTCAGTGGACATGAGTTTGAGCAGACTCTGGGAGATGGTGAAGAATAGGGAAGCCTGATATGCTGGAGTCCAGGGGGTTGCGAAGAGTCAGACACGACTGACTTAACGACTGAACAACAGCAACAGCATTCCGACCAAAGCAACCACAAGACGTATGGAACACTTGAATGCGCCAGGCTGTGCAGATTGCATAGTGAACAAAGGAGCAAAAGTCTCTCTGCCTTCATGGAGCTTCCGCTGTAGAAGGGAGAAAGAGAGAGAAAATAAAATGATCAGAAATCTGCTACGAAGAAAAAGCAATCAGAGGGAGTAATTTATGTCAGAGAAGCACTGTTTTGGTCAACAGAGGCACGAGTTGTTATCCCCATATAACAAGAGCGGAAAAGGTTCTCAGAGAAATAACATACTTTTCCTTCAGGTGTCATACCTTGTCAGTTGCAGCACCAGGAAAGCCGTCTGAGTCTTCTGACTCAAAATCCCCTGTCCTCATGCCCCTTTTGGGGTCATTGTAAATCTGGTCATGGGACTTCGTGGTGGTCCAGTGGTTAAGACTCTGCACTCCCAGTGCCGGAGGCCCGGGTTCAATCTCTGGTCAGAAAGCTATATAAGATCCCGCATGCCACACGTCATGGCCCACCCCCCCCCCAAAAAAAATAATCTGGTCACCCAGTGCCTTTTCTCTGTCTTCTCCGTCCTCCAGTCAAGACCCTGATACGCATCCTGCTCCACTTCTCAATTCTGCAAAGAAGGGAAATTCGACCTAGCTCTTCATTTGTTTATGAAAGTTAAAAGCAACTTGACTTGTGGGCTTTGCTTGGAAGTGCATGGTGAAGCACAGAAGCATTAAGAAGTCTCATAAAAGTAAATATACTTCTCAGTTCCACTGGAATGGCGTATATGTTTTGAGCAGTATTCAGCTAAGTTCAGTGATTCTGCTTGTCTCTAGCTCTCCCAGGGAATTCTGTCATATTGAGATCAGACTTCTGTGTTGCTTTTGCAGGACATTAAAAACTCCGTATCTTTCGTAGTAGCCCTCACGATAATTTTGTCCAGCCTAGGGAGTTTATCAGGTGATCAGTCAATGCCTACTGAATAATTCCATTTTGTCCAGCACCTGTGTACCGCAGTAACAAACCCTCATGTTTTTTCTATAACTCTTAACGACCCATCATTCTAAAAGCCTTCCTTTTTTCCCCTGAGAACTGCTCTTTTGGCCACTTTTCCTGCGGATTCACAATCAACAAACGGAAAGACTTTTTTTTTTAATTGACGTATAGTTGATTTACCATATTGTGTTTCAGGCACATAACAAAATGATTTGGTGATACACATATATGTATACATCTATATTCTTTTTTAAAATTCTTTCCACTGTATTACAAGATATTGAATATAGTTCCCTGTGCTATATAGTAAAGCCTTGTTTATTGAGAGAAATTCTTATCTTTTTTTTTAAATCTTATCTTTTATTTTACATCTTATCTTTTTTTAAAATAGTAGTTCTGCCCCACAATGTGAGTCTCAAATGAATACTTTGAATTCTAGTGTTTGAAAGAAGGGAGAAGAGCAGCCTGGTCTATTTTATATCCAGTAAATACAGTCCGGTCATTTGTAGGAAGATTTGTGAAATGTGATGAAACTTTCCAGGAAGGTATACACACTTGGTGCAAAGTCAGTACTACTGACTGTGAGCGAAAGTTTGTTTCAGCCTCCCCTCTCTGCAGTGAGAAAGAGCATCTCTTAGGATGGTTTAAGAGAAGAATATTTAAGAGAAGTTGTTGTTTGTTTGTTTTTTTTTTCCCTCCCTGACATAGAAAGAAGAGCTGGTAAATTTTAGGCAGGAAGTCATAAAATCATTTTACTGTAAAATATATGCTTTTTAGATATGGCTCCATTTAGATAGCCTAGAAAGGCAGACTTTGTTTTGCATGCGTTCTGTAGGCTTTTTATTTTGAAACTCTTGTACTGGACCTGAATTATGAAAAGGTAGTGAGTCATTTGGATGGGAACAGCTGGCAGGCCAGTGCTCTGTTGGAATGCCTCTGGAAATCCCAGGGTCGGGGTGGGGGTGTGACATCACTCTGCCTCTTCGTGTGTTCCCCTCTTGCCTGGAGAGGGAGGGAGCAGAGAACCATCGAGTTGGGAAATTTTTCACAGGATCTGGCTTCCCTTCAATGAGCTCTTACTCAGAACAGCTCGTTGGTTGATAGGGAGGCAGTTGTAAATAATGGTTAACCTGTTGGCCCCTTTTCAGGCTCCAAACTGGATCCTAAGTAACTAGTGGCCTTGGCACCGCTCCCTGCGAGTTCACTCTTGCTGTGCGTGTCTGTTGCTCACCCCGTCCAGTCACTTCCATGTTTGCTGAGGGCCCCCGCGAGGCATCAGAGCTACAGAAGCGCTAGAGAAGATGGTTCCGTGCAGAAGGGTTACAGACGAGGGGCGGGAGGGAAGACCCGCATTGTGTGTCGTGCTGTGCACCCCCTGACCCTGTGCATCGACGTGTCTGCACGGTCTTCTGACTCGACACTTCTGCCCACCCACCTGAAGTCCAGCTCTGAGCTGTGCACGCGAACCCAGGGTTAAAGTTATTCCTGGAGGCTCTGGCCCTTCATTTCCTTCTGTAGTTTAAAGAAAGACAGCTTTAGCTTCCTCTGGCTATTTTCAGCAAGAAAATTCTTCGATGTGGAGATGGCAAGAAACACTCCAAGGCCCTTTGGCCTTGACCAGCTCACCCAGACTGACTTGAGAATTCCATGATTCCTTGGAATTGTGAGCCAGGTTCCTGCTGATCATTTGCGCTGACCGTCAAAAAGATTATTTGAGACCTTTAAGTTACTGTCATGAGGCAGAGTCCGCATAAGGCAGCAAATTAGAGAAAAGCTTGAGTTCCTTTTTTTTTTTTATGAGTGTACTTGCATATCTACTATATGTTAGGTGGTACACTGTTCTAGATGGACCGAAGAGAACGGGAGGAGTATTTGCTCCTGGAACACTTATAAAGAAAGGAAGTTGTACTTGTAGAAAGTGAAATCCCTTGAGGCTCTGTCTTTGGTGGGTGAGGAGCAGAGTATCAGTTGTATGTGCGTTTTTTTGAAATATGTAGAACATTTCTGCTCTTAGTAATTTTCTTTACCATCTCCTTTGCTGTGAAGTTGCACCATCCTTGAGGAAAAAGATTTCCTTGAAAAATTCTAATCTCAACAGGTTCTCTAAATTTGTAAACTTCCAAATGAAAAGAGCGTTTTACTCTATTTAAATCTTTCAGTGATGTGCATTTCATAGATCAATCATTGTGTTTATTTTGTTACAGGTAAAAGGAAGCTGTGGTTGTTAACTGCCTAAGATTTGTAGTCCTTCTCTTTTCTAACATAGTAACCAGGGAGGGGACTCCTGCTATTTCGGTTTCTGCACAATTATATAAGTCTCTTTTTGTGTAAATTTTTAAGCTTCGGTTCCGTTCGTGAGGAATGCGAGTCAGACTGGACTGGTTCTGAAATAGCGCCTCAGTGCCCCTGCGGCCCATTTTATCACACAGTAGATGGTGCTTTGGGTTGCAGCCTAAACGCATCTCCCCTGCCTTGCCCACGGCGCCCTCCCCTGTGAGAGGCCGTTTCTTTGAACACTGCACCTGCACCTCTTTACAGACACTTCTGGAATGTTCCAGTGCTCAGGGCACTTGGGGTATGTTTAACTGTGCTCACCGGGGGTTGAGGTGGGGGATTAATGGGACTCATGCGTACTATTCTGTCAACAAAGTAAGACAGTAAGAGTGAACTTTTTAAAAAATCAGCTTGATTGTGCAAAATCACGAAGAATTATGTTTTGTGTTTCTTTTCCTTTGTAGCCCACCAGACGGTCTGCCAGGTTGTCAGCGGTGAGTACTTTGGACCCCACTGTTGTTAGCTCTTACGAACACACATTCCTCCTATCCACGGCAGCAGAATGAAGACTAAGGTGGTGTTTCCCTTGAGCTTTGTTTAATTTCCTTTTTGGAAATTACCTGGGTCAGGATTTCGAGCAGGTTTGACAAGTGTTGCCAAGCAATTCACTTAATCAAATACGCTGGTAAAGAAAGGTGGGCAGCCCAGCGAGCAAGCATACGAAGCCCAGGAAGTTGTTTGATATGGCTGGAGCCGTGTGATGTAGAGTGACGTTATTAGCAAAGCCCTCATCTCCTATTCTGTACCTGATGTACCAAAGGAGACAAGAAGTCTTGATTCTCTCTCCATGAGAAAGAGAAAATCCATACCTTAGTCAGAATGTTCTGGAAGTCCTCTGAATCCATAGGCTGTAGCCTCACTTCAGAAGCAGAGAATCTTTTTTAAAAAAAAAAAGGAACCATTTCCAGTCTGCCACCTGGGGTCTCCCTCTCCGGGCCAAGCCCAAGGAAGGGTCGTGGGTTAAGAGCATTGAAGCTGGGATGGGCAGTGATCAAGCCTTACAAGACTGTGCCCCAGCCTTCCTCACCCTGCCATGCTCCTGGCTGAATCCGGTGCTCCTTCCACCCAGCCTGTTCGTGTGCCCGGCCTCCTCCTGCCAAGACCAGTCAGCCCAGCTCTCTGGAGGGGGACGTGCGCTGCCCACTGAGATGCAGGGGGAAAGGCATTGACCTCTTGGCTCACAGCCCATACTGGATGGCACTGGGACCTTCAAGGGAGCCTGGCTTTCTTCTCAGCCCACACCTGTGCCTGGCACAATGCAGGGAATCCAAGCCAAAATGGATATTGGAAACTTCACAAATTAAAAAAATATATATCAGTTTCTGGCTTTTCTTCTCAATATATTTTTGCTAAACTTGTTTCACAAATTTAAAAGAAAAGGAAAGAAAAAGGTATTGGAACCATTCTCAAGTTCGGAAGTATGGGTTTAGGTTGGGTTGAGCCAGTGTTCCACATGTGTGCGTGGAAGTCACTTCAGGTGTGTCTGACTCTTTGTGACCCCATGGACTGCAGCCCACCAGGCTCCTCTGTCCATGGGTGCTCCAGACAAGAACATTGGAGTAGGTTGCCATTTTCTTCTGCAAGGGATCTTCCTGACCCAAGGATCACGTCTCCTGTGTCTCCTGCGTTGGTAGGCAGGTTCTTCACTACTAGCGCCACATGAGGCCCAAGCTAAGAAGCAGCATCAGAGTCACCTGGAAGGTTAAGACCTGGGCGGTGTGTTTGTGTGTGTACATAGTTAATCCAGATTTTGCTACAATACCAACACAATACACCAACACAAAAGATGTTACACTTGTCCGGTGGTGTGATTTTCTCTGTGGTTGAAAAGCTGTGTCTTAACTCTTTTAGATTTTCCTGTAGATTATGCTGAAAGCCATTGTATTGCATGGATGTCTAGCCTATCAAGGGGGGGCAGACCTTTAAGTCAAAAACCAAAATATAAAACAAGGCCTCTGTTGAGCACCAGGGTCCAGCAATATAATATCTTCCACTGACAGTATGGCCCGCGGTGCTGACGCAGAGCCTCGGAAGCCGGTGGGATTACAGACTACAAAAACATCACCATTTCCTGTCCCATTGAAACACCAATACTGAGTTTAGGGGGAAAAGGTCCGTCTTGCTGTAAATTGAGAAAACAAGGACATGTTAGTACAGTGTATCAAAGCCTGAAGTAAAATGTTTTATATCCTGAAAATTTAGGAGCTATGCAAGCTGATATATTTGGGGAGCAAATTGATGGTGGTCAGAGGATTAAGGAAAACAGCCCCTGCCTTTCAAGCTCAATTTCCTTTTCTTATTTGAGAGGTTATGTCCAACGACCAGTCTTCCGGAATTGAAGTGATTATAATTTCAGTTTATGACCTTGATGGAAAGGGCCAGATTCGGCATGGCCCTGGATGCCTGGAGGCACTGGGGGAACGTGTGTTTCTCCATGGGGGGAGAGGATGGGGTGGGGGCGTGGAGGAGGTACTCTGGGCAGTGTTTTCTATTTAAAAACCATGCTCCCTGGTGCCAGGAGAGAGGTATAATTTTTTCCTAGCTCCATGAGCGAGAGAAATATTTGCCCTAAGATAGCTTTAGAAAAACCACAGGTTTAAACTGCCCCCATGTCTCTTTGTACCCATCTCAGGTCCTTAGGAAGCAGCCAGGCTGAAGCCTTGTGTGGAGGGACCTGGGGCCACAGGGCAGGGGGCCACTGCTCCCAGGAGTGGGGAGAAACACACAAGGCCAGAAAAAAAAGAAGTCGCCTGGTGGGCCCTTTGGCTAATAAGGTCTGTGAAAGATCTTGGAACTCTGGGAGCTAACAGTATACCTTGTGAGCTTCCCAGGTAGCGCTAGTGGTAAAGAACCTGCCTGCCAGTACAGGAGATATAAGAGACACAGATTCGATCCCTGGGTCGGGAAGATCCCCTGGAGGAGGGTGCAGCAACCCACTCCAGTATTCTTGCCTGGAGAATTCCACGAACAGAGGAGTCTGGTGGGCTACAGTCCATAAGGTCACAAAGAGTCGGACACGGCTGAAGTGACTGAACACACACACACACGGTGAGCACTGCCTCATCATAATTGTGTTCCTAATAACAGACTCTAGGGAGCCCAGGGTCTGGGTGGCCAGGAGATTCTGTTCACCTTGAACTGGCCTTGGAAGAGAAAAGTAGGAAGAAGCTCAAGCTCAGACAGGCATTTGAAACCCGCATCAGAGGTGGGAGAATTTGGGACTGGTTTTGGAATACTTCATGGGCAGCTCTCTTCATTCCCAGATGGGCTTCGCCTGTGATGGTGCTAGGATTTCTAGACTGTTTGGAAGGCCGGTGTGAACCAAATTCACAGAGTCATTTGGCCGAGGGCCTGAGTCGTTCCTCTTGCTGCATTGCTGTGATAAAAGGAAATAGAGACATCAGACAGAAGCTTAAACGTGTTCCCAGAGAGTTGTTCTGGCCCAGGGAATAGTGAATTGACTTCCGGATCTCACCTTTCGTCGACTTGAGAACCCAGGATGAAAAAAATAGTCATGAAATGCGGAGGTCTTTTTGCTGGTGCTGAAAATAGGACATTTTTTTCTTTTGAAATGAACATCATAGTCAAAATGGACTGTTGTCTTTGGCGGTCTTGTTGCTGTTTCTTTTGGTGCTGAGGGTTGTCTTTTTCAGTATTTGTATAACTTCATTTATCTTTGCAGAAACCTGCTCCCCCCAAACCTGAACCTAAACCAAGAAAAACATCTGCTAAGGTAAGAGGTGCTCCCTCCCCCGCTTTGGCTTTTTCAACAGTGAATGAATTATAATTCCATATCCCAAGAGTCATCCGAGGAAAGATCACATTTAATGATTCAGGCTCAGTGCCTGGACTAGAAAACTCACCCGAGCTGGAGACAGGCTTTCTCAAAAAGCAGAGAGCACAGTTTTTACACTTTGCTGGGAGTCTGTTTTCCGTTTGGTCCATACAGCAAAGGAAGTCAGAGCATATGCTACTCTGAGAAGCCTCATGTCCAAGGTGGAATTTGGTAGCTGCCTCATGAGACACACAGTTCAGATGGTTCTCTGGAACAGTGAGCCTGGGCCTGCTGCCAACAGCTGGTGGAGGACTTGTGAGGGGCTTCTGGCTTCCTAGAACTGGTCTTAGGAGGCCAGTCTGCTGACTAATAATTAATCAATACTACCGAAAAATTAAGGCTTCCTTGTAGCTCAGACAATAAAGAGTCTGCCTGCAGTGCAGGTAAGTGTAGGTGAAAGGCGCTCAGTCATGTCTGACTCTTTGTGACCCCAAGGACTATTCAGTCCATGGAATTCTCCAGGCCAGAATACTGGAGTCGGTAGCCTTTCCCTTCTCCAGGGGATCTTCCCAACCCAGGGATCTAACCCAGGCCGCCTGCATTACAGGTGGATTCTTTATCAGCTGAGCCACCAGGGAAACAGGAGACCTGGGTTTGATCCCTGGGTCAGGAAGATCCCCTGGAGAAGGAAATGGCAGCCCACTTGAGTGTTCTTGCCTGGAGAATCACATGGACAGAGGATCCTGGCAGGCAACACCCCTCAGGGTTGCAAAGAGTCGGACATGACTGAGCGACTAACACACAGTAATAAACACACAGCAAATAATGAATACAGGCAGTTACATAGCCCTTGTCCTGTGTGCGTGTGTGCTCAGTCGCTTCAGTCATGTCCGACTCTTTGTGACCCCATGAACTGTAGCCTGCCAGACTCCTCTGTCCATGGGGATTCTCCAGGCAAGAATACTGCAGTGGATTGCCATTTGCTTCTCCAAGGGATCCTCCCAGCCCGGGGATTGAATCCACATTCTCCTCCAGCTCCTGCATTGCAGGCAGATTCTTTACCCACTGAGCCACCTGGATAGCCTCTTGTCCTATGTCAGACCCTCATCCTATGCGTGGGCCTTCCTGGTGGCTCAGCGGGTAAAGAATCCGCTTGCAATGCAGGAGGCCTGGGTTCGATCCCTGGGGTTGGGAAGATCCCCTGGAGAAGGGAAAGGCTACCCACTCCAGTATTCTGGCCTGGAGAATTCCATGGACTGAGTAGTCCATGGGGTCACAAAGAGTCAGACATGACTGAGCGCCTTTCACTTTCATCCTATACATAGACACTCACATCAGTCCTACTAAGGTAGAGATACATATTCTGTTTGGCAGATGAGGAAATTGCAGTGCAGAATTATCGGGGGTAGGAAGTTTACCCCCAAACGGCTTTTGTTTACTCTGCCCTTCAGAGCGTCATCCCTTGTTGCGTGTGCATTGTTTGAAATGATGTATATTGAGGCGTGAAAAGGCGATTGTGAAGCAGAAGTTATTTTTGTGGCTTTGGTCTTTTTTTGGTGGGGGGACGGGGGTGTGGTCACACTTCATGGCCTGTGCGATGTGGAATCTTAGTTCCCAAACCAGGGATGGAACCTGGGCCCCCTGCTTTGGGAGCACATTAGAGTCTTAACCACTGGACCACCAGGGCAGAGTCTTAACCACTGGACCACCAGGGCAGTCCTGGCTTGGTCTTAAAATCAGGAATTTTTCTTCCTCTGGGCCTTCCTTCTCAAGGGCTCTCCCAGCTTCTAGCCCCAGGTCCTCAAGTGCAGCGCTTGCTCTCACTGGGTCTGCCCTGACTTCACTGTGTCCCCCTGCAGCTGCTCTCCCCACGGCAGGACCGCTTCTCACTGTATCAAGAGAGGATGCCCGCCAGAAACACACTTGAGGAGAAGTCAAAGTCCAGTGGATTTCCTGAGTTGCCTGTTACATTTTCACGGGAGCCTCCATGTAACCCACTCAAAGCTCAGCAGAACCGGGCTCCCGGTTTCCCCTGAGAGCCACCCCGTCACCCTTGTTTGTGCTTCCCCTTGTGTTTGGATGGAGGCTGGCTAAATGTACACAACCTCCCACCCTGTCTCACGCACTCTGTCTCCCTGTGCTTTGATCCTCTGTTAGAAAGAACCGGCAGCAAAGGTTAGCAAAGGTGTTAAAGGGAAGAAGGAGGAGAAGCAGGAAGCTGGAAAGGAAGGTACCGCAGCACCGTCTGAAAATGGTGACACTAAAACTGAAGAGGTACTTGCCCCAAACACCTCCCGCTGATTGAATCAGTGTCTTGAAAGCAATTGCTGGATCCTTCAGCCGGCGACCGCACGTTCATAATGTGTCTCTTTATTGCCTGTAATGTGATTGCAGATCCACATCTCTCGCTCAACTGTTAGTGTCTCAGCCTCCAGAGGTACCCCACCCAGCACACTGTCAGTAAAGGGGCAGATTGAAACAGTGAGAGTTAAGGGTACAGTAGCCGATTCTGCACGTTTGCAGTGACTAGCATCAGATAGTGGTGTGGTGTTCTCTTTCTTTAATCGTGAACCGCGGGAGCCCCGCAGGCAAAGCTTTTGTGGTCGTTTGCAAAGCAGAAAGCAACAAATGCAGCCAAGTGTTGGTGTCATATATCCCTGCCTTGTCTGTTTTTACACCCAGAGTTGAACTCGGTTTTGCAGTAGAGCCGCTAAAAACAGATGTTCCAAACTGTGCATGTTGCTCGGGTGGAGTCGTCTTTGGCTTATGGTAGTTTTAATAGTAACTCTTCTCTTTTTTGTCTTCCTTTCTTTTTTCACAGGCACAGAAAACTGAATCTGTAGCTAACGAGGGAGAATGAATGGTCATGAAAATTGGGGTTGATTTTATGTACCTCTTGGGACAACTTTTAAAAGCTATTTTTACCGAGTATTTTGTAAATGCTAATTTTTTAGGACTCTACTAGTTGGCATACAAAAATATATAAGGATGGACATTTTACCTTCTCATAGTCGTGCTTTTTGGAAATTTCCATCATCCTTGAGTAAAATAAATACCAGTTTAATATTGGAAGCTGTCTGTAAAATTGATTTCAGTATTCCATGCACTCGCTTTAAAAATTTAGTCCTGTGCATCCTGTGGTGCTTTTACTGTGCGTATTTGGATTTTTTCATGCCGTTTTTCTAGAGCAATAATCAGTGGTGCTTTTGTACCTAGGTTTTATGTGATTTTAATGAAACATGGATAGTTGTGGCCACCTGCTGATTATTTGTGGTTTAAAATAAAAGGTTTTCCTGCCTGCAAAATACCTGCCTCTTAGTAGTGTCTTTGCTAAATTTAGGCATTGTTTTATTTTCTTGCTGCAGAAGATGGAAAGAATTTGTACAGTCTGTCTCATGATGGTCCCTCTAATAATTCATATAGGGTTGTTTCTTAATTTTATGGCCTTTAAAAATGTTATTTTAATAGAATCATCTATGAGTGCCAGTGTAGAATTATTTCTAATAACCTTTATACCAGAAGTGGCCAGCAATAGTCAACCATATAATAAAACTTAATGCAACATTATTTTGTTGAAATCCTTATAAATAGAATGGCATTCTGCTAAACCAGAACTAGTGAAAAACCATAAACTCAGCCTCATCCTTGAAAATGTTCCCAGTTTCAAAATAATACTAAGTTGTGCTGTGTTGTGCCAAGTTGCTTCAGTCGTGTCCAACTCTGTGACCCTATGGACGATAGCCCACCAGGCTCCTCTGTCCCTGTGGATTCTCCAGGCAAGAACACTGGAATGGGTTGTCATTTTCTGCTCCAGGGGATCTTCCTAACACAGGAATGGAACCCACGTCACTTAGATATCCTATATCGACAGGCAGGCTCTTTACCAGTAGTACCACCTGAGAAGCCAATACTAAGTTACATTCATATTAAAATACTTTCCCATTTGTTGAGAATTTCACAGTTTCGAATGCTCTTTTCCCAAGTGACCACTTTTGGGAAAGATGTTGGCTTAGGTAGTATTAGAGCACTCTGTAGGCTAAGAAGTAGGAGAGTATGTGACCTACTCCACGCCCTTGGGAAAGAGAACAATCCGGACATGAACCTGGTCTTTTGAATAGCATCCGTCTGAGTCTGCTCAAGCTGCTGTAGCAAAATACCACTGACTGGGTGGCTTATAAACAGCAGAAATCTCTTTCTCACAGTTCTGGAGGCTGGAAGTCTGAAGTCAAGTGCCAGCAGGATCGAGTGAGGCCCGCTCAGATCTGAGACTTCTCACTGTGTCCACACATGGGGCAAGGGGCTGGGGATCTCTCTTTTAGAAGCACTGATGCCATTCATAGGGGCTCCAGCCTCATGAGTTAAGCCTCACCTCCTACTGCCAGCATCTTTGAGAGTTGGAATTTCAGCATAGGAACTTTGGGAGGACACAAGCATTCGGGCCATAGCAATGTCTTTTTGTTTCTGGAAGGATGGTCAGAAGAGCTGTTTTCTAAATGCAAATTTGTTTGTTTGCATTCCTGAGAAGTTGGGTAAATGCATGAACACCCCAGAAAAGCTGAAATCTGCGGATTCTTCTTAGATGAAGAAATGGAGAATAGTTATTGCCTGTGCTGCTCTGGGACTCTTGCACAAAGGCTGTTGTTCCTAGGGCTTTCCATGCTTTTCTCTTATCAACAAAAACAAGCTCCCTCCTCCAAGGTATAATTTCAGGACTCAGAATTTACACCTGTGTCATTGTCCCAAGTTTGGCATTAATCTCCTACAGATAGGAACTGTATTATATGGAGGATAATCTCATATATAGTTTATTTGGTTTCTGATTATGAAATGTACCTTGACTGATGAGTGTTAGATATGCCGAGAACTTTTACCCCAAAGGAAAATAGCTGGTATCCTATGATCACTTGACAAAAATATTTTCATCATGCAGTTAATACACAGTTGAAGTATATTTCTGGCTAGCTTCCAGTTCCGAAGTGAAGTATAAACTTCATAGGTTTACATTTAATTTCTAAAGTGCTGCTGGTGATCTTTTAAAAAATAACATTACAAAGATATATAAAGTCAAACTCATCCTTTTCCCCCTTCATATCTCCCAGAGATAGTCACTGTCCCATCATTTTCTCTGTTTTACTGTGTATATGTGCAGATAGAAGCACTTGTGTGCGCATGTGTACATATGTGCATATAATTTTAAAAGTCATACTACGCATTCTATTTTGAATTTAATTCAACCAATAAATTGTATTGGATACAAAGATTATCTCTAACAGTGCAGTATCGCCAGTAATACTGCAGTAAACATTCTTGTACACAAAGTTTTGCCTACTTACATATTTCAACTCAAATAATTTCCTAGAAGTGGAATGTCTGAATCAAACGGAATATACATTCCATGTTCTCACCATTGCCGAAAAAGTGGTCCCTATCCACTTCCATCAACAGCATATAAATGCCATTTCTTCCTGCATTTGTCAACACCCTTATTTTGGTTAGTCTCATAAATGAAAAATATGCTGTACTGTTTTAATTTTTAAACTTATTACTAGTAAAACAGCTTTTCCTATGTTTAACATCACTTTAATGTCTTCTATGAATTGTGATATTTTTCTCTTGGGAAATCAGTGTGTTTTAAATCCTTATTTGCCATGGCCACTGCTTTCATTACTTTTTATTCAAACACACAAAGATCAGGGGTTCTGTAGGCCATTGGTATACGTCTCTTGAAGTTAATGGGTATTATTACTGCCACATTGACAAAGCAAGGGAATACTGTAGAGCAGACAGCTACCAAAATAACACAGGAAGCCTGCGTTGCTCCCCAAGAACTTGAAGACCTAAGGATATGCTGCCAAGGGTGTGAGTGTGCTGCCAGCAGATGCAATGAAGGTTTGGGAATCCCATCCACTGCCACATTGCTTACCCCTTCAGTGAACGTACACAAGTTAGAAAAATATGTGTTCTCCAAAATGCTCGTCTGCTTGTGTTCTGCTGTGCGGTGCTCAGTTGTGTCCAGCTCTTTGCCACCCCACAGACTCTCACCAGGCTCCCCTGTCCATGGGATTTCCCAGGAAAGAATACTGGCGTGGGTCACCAGTTCCTAGTCCAGGGAAAATGGCAACCCATTTTCCCAGGCAAGAGTGCTGGAGTGGGTTGCCATTTCCCGATCTAGGTATCGAACCTGTGTCTCTTGCATCTCCTGCACTGGCAGGCGGATTCTTTAGCACTGAGCCACCTGGAAAGCCCACTTGTCTGCCTAACCTGCTGGAAAATCATAACTCTTTGGATCCACAGTGACTTTGAGTCAAATGGCATGGCCTTAAGGTTGAGCGGTGCACTGCTTGTCCAGTCGTAAGTGGTAGTCCTAAAATTCTCCCTGAGGCCGGCCCATGGATTGTAGTGGAATAAGTGGGCTTTGAGAAGCAAGTGGCTCTGTAATTCTCATTTTTATGTTCTGTGAAAAGATCGTGTGAACTGAAAAGTCAAGATACATCAGATACATCAGCCCGACAGCAGGTGAACTGTTTTATAACATCTTTGGGGGACGTTAAAATGATTAAGGAGTTTGAAACAGGTTTATGAAACGAAAGTTTTTTTCCTTCCTCAAATTTTAGGAGATGTTTTTCTCAGCTAGAGCTACAAATGCTGTCCTTCAGGTTTCCAATCGCAGCAGATACAAGGAGGCCATCTCAATTTTTAGCTGTCACCTATGCTAATGTATCTCTTTGAATGCCTCTCTCTTAATTGTGAGCTCTGAACTTTTATTATTTTCTATTATTGTATCCAGAACGCTGACATAAAATATCTTTCAGTAATTATAATGATTAAGATAATAATTATAAGTAGCCACAATTTATTTACTACCCTGTAATAAGCACTTTTCATAAATTAATTTGGGAGAAAACTTGTGAATTCTTTAAATATATTAATATGATGCTCCTATGCCTCAGTAAAAATGAGCCTTTTTATCCAGTGCCAAGTAGAGGTTCAGGCTCTTTTAAAACTGCAAAGGGAATATGGGATTATACATCTCTCTCCTGTATGAGAAGAGAAGGTGAAAGCCGGTTTTAGGATTATATTTATGAGTAAGCTTCATGACCTTGGTTAGGCAGTAGTTTCTTAAGTATGAAATCCAAAGCACAGCAACCAAATAAAAAACTAGATAAATTGTACATCAAAATTTAAAACGTCAAGAAAGTAAAGGTATAATCCACAGAATGGGTGAAAATTTTTACAAATAATAAATCTGATAAGTACCTATTATCCAGAACATATAATAAAAATTTAAAACCCAACAATAAACAATTTTAAAATTTGAAATGGGCAAAGGATTTGAATAGACACTTCTCCAGCAATATGTATCAATAGCCAAGATTTAAATGAAGGAATGCTCAAAATAATTAGGGAAATGCAAGTCAAACTCATAAGGAGACAATACAGTCACTAGGATAACTTTTAAAAAATTGAAGTGTTGGAGAGCACCTGGTGAAATTGAAGCCTTCATTTGTTGTTGGTGGGAACGTAAAATGGTGCAGCATCTTTGGGGAACAGTTTGGAAGCTCCTCAGAAAGTGGAAGAGTTACCAAATGACCCAGGAGTTCTGTATATACCCAAGAAAACTGAAAGCATATTCACTCAAAAACTGATGCATGATATGTTTATAGCAGTATTTTTTATTTTCCCCAAAGTGGAAGCAATGTAGATGTCCATTCACTGATGAATGAATGAACAAAATGTGCCTCACGGTGGAATATTATTCAACCATATAAAAGGATGAGGTACTGATACATACTGTCACAAGGATGAACCTTGAAAACATCCGCTCAGTGGAAGAAGGCTGTCACAAAAAAACAGTTATATGATTTCATGCCTGCCAAATGTCCAAATTGACAAATTTATAATGACAGAAAATAGACTCATGGTAGGTAGTGGGAGGGGAGAGTGGGAACTGACGGATAATGGAAACAGTTTCCTTCGGGGGAGATAATGAAAAGGTTCTGGAATTTTAAAATGGTTGTACATCCTTGTAACTGTACTAAAATCCACTGACTGTACACCATTAAAAATGACATTTATGAAGCTACTAAAAGCACAGGACTTAAGGAGGTCACCATTGCTCACCTATGTGAAGCCAGCCAGGTCATTTAACTTCTGCTCAGTTTCTCATCCCTAAAATACAGATAATATCTGTTCGACAAAGCTGTTAGTGGTGAATGAGATAGTTTCTATGAAATCAGGTAATGCAGTGCCTAAAATGCAGTGGATTTTCCATAAATGCCAACTGAATGGAAATTGGATGAATACGAATGGGCCTTGTAGGTGTGGGCTGGTGCATATGTCAGGTATGTCTGTCATAGGTGGTCAGTCTCAGTGTGCAAAAGGAAAAACTGTGCTTCATGTCAAAGGCAATATAATACTGGTTAAACTTGTAAACTCTGAAACCAGACTGCCTAGGTTGAAATCCTGTCTTTATTTCTTACTCTCCATATAATCATGGACAGGTTACTTAGTCTGTCTATACTCTGCATATCTTAGAGTTCCTGTCTATAAATGATAAAAATAGTACCCTTGATTGGGTGTTAAAAGTGTGAAATGATACAAAATAGATGTTCAGGAAGTATTAGGAGTCAAACCATGCAGCAGGTGAGATGTTAGTCCCTGGGGCACAGTGACCATTGTCTCTTTCACCTTTGTGACATATGTAGAGGCAGAGTAAATACTTGGTGAACTCAGTGTGGTCTTCAATAAACAAGAGAAGAATCAAGCTCAGGATGTTATCATTGCTCTATGTGTCTCCAAATTAAGCTAATTGGACAGTGTAACCCAAACATATAAACCACAATTCAGGCTCATATTCCTTGGAATTAGTGCAAAAATTAAATCATCTTTATTTTGTGTGAAAGTCGCTCAGTCATGACCCCATGGACTATACAGTCCACAGAATTCTCCAGGCCAGAATACTGGAGTGGGTAACCTTTCCCTTCTCCAGGAGATCTTCCCAACCCAAGGATCGAACCCATGTTTCCCACATTGCAGGTGGATTCTTTACCAGCTGAGCCACCAGGGAAGCCCAAGAATACTGGAGTGGGTAGCCTATCCCTTCTCCAGCAGATCTTCCCGACCCAGGAATTGAACTGGGGTCTCCTGAGTTGCAGGCGGGTTGTTTGTATTTAAACTAAAGCCTTTTAGAATCCAGTTTGGGACTTCCCAGGTGACGCTAATGGTAAAGAACCTGTCTGCCAATGCAGGAGACATAGGAGACGTGGGTTCAATCTCTGGGTTGGGGAGATCCCCTGGAGGAGGGCATGGCATCCCACTCCAGTGTTCTTGCCTGGAGAATCCCATGGACAGAGGAGCCTGGCAGGCTACAGTCCATGGGGTTGCAAAGAGTCAGACACGACTGAAGCAACTTAGCATGCACGCACAGAGGCACATCATAGCTTTAGGAACATCGTTTTTGGTTGTGGTACTATTCTTGGGACAATACTAGTTTGACCTGTGTGCTCACATTTTCTTTTTTAATTTAGACCCAACTTCACTTTTCTACAAAAATTACACCATGTTCTGTGTAATATCTTTCTTTCCAGATTACAAATTGCTTAATAATTTAACAGGAAATATTCACATAGAGATAAATAGACCTAGGTTGATGGGTCTCATTGAGTTGCTTGAAGCCAGGTTATCAACTCTGAAGACGGGAAGAACCCCTGAGATCATCTTACTCCCTTCCAAGGAGGTTTAAATCCCCTTTACAACATGACAAACAGTTTCTTAGACTTACTGAGTTCCTTCAGTCTTGACATTATCACTCAAACAGCTCTATTACAAAGTACTTTCTTATTGTTGAGCTAAGAACTGTATCCTTGTGGGTACCTGCTCAGTCGCTTCAGCTGTATCTGACTCTCTGCAATACTTTGGATTGTAGCCTGCCAGGCTCCTCCATCCGTGGGATTCTCTAGGCAAAAACACTGGAGTGAGTTGCTATGCCCTTCTCCAGGGGATCTTCCTGACCCAAAGATCGAACCCACCTCCCTTAAGTCTCCTGCATTGCAGGCAGATTCTTTACCCACTGAGCCACCTGGGAAGCCCTATCCTTGTACCTGCCAACTATTGATGTCAGGTCTCCCAGGATCAGGGACGTACAGAACTAACATTCTTCATCCAGTGACCCTTCAAGTGTCTGAAGACACCTATTACATCCCCTTGGAAACACTTTGGTTTCTCAAACTCCTCTATAAAGATAGGAGGAAAGATCTCTTTTTAAAATATAATGTACTTAAATTAGTCTTATAAATTCACACTGATTGAGAAATGAGAGCAGAACATTTTTAAAACATTCACATTAAACTGTTAAGAACAGAAATTGGCAGTCCAGGTTCGATGCAGGATACAGGAAGCTTGGGGCTGGTGCACTGGGATGACCCAGAGGGATGGTATGGGGAGGGAGGTGGGAGAGGGGTTCAGGACGGGGAACATGTGTACACCTGTGGCGGATGCATGTTGATGTATTGCAAAACCAGTACAATATTGTAAAAAAAAATAATAATAAAAAATTTTTTTAAATAAAAATAAAACAATCGCATTAGGCCTAACTGTATGAAATGCCTATCCTATTTTCTCTTTGGACCTTCAGAAACAGCGATTTCACATGATTCAACTGATCCTTTTCCTCGGTCTTTCTCCTTTGTGGAAATTTGATTTAGTGTGTCTTCCGTGAATTCATCCTGATTTGTAATACATATGTTTTCAGGACAAAGGACATATCAGGGTTGCACCAAAGTCTGTCTTCCACATTCATCTATTCATCAAAAACATACTGAACATCTAAATGCTGGGCATTTTGCAAGGTATTAGGGATGCAGTATTGAGAAGGTCATTGTCCTGCTGTTACGGAGCTCAGAGTCTAGTGGGGAAGCTAACATTATTAGTTACTTAGTAACACAAATGTGTATTTATAAAAGCCATTACTGAATCCTAACCTTTTCCACTGTAAAACCTTCATATAATTACTCTAATGGATTTCATTTTGAGAACAGATTTTAGTCACAAACAAACATACATAAAACTAAGTAAGTTAATTTACTGAATAGCACTTTAAAATATTATTTACCTGGTTGCTGTAGAGTGCCTGTGAAAAATGACTTCTTGGACTTGGAATAAATGTTTAGCTGTATTTCCAGGAAATAATTGATCTTGAATAATACTTCTTGTGGCTCTTCCACTATTGTCTTTTTGGGTTGGAAGACTCCAGCCCATCCCACCCAACGACTTGTGGAACTGGAGTGATTTGAAAGGCAAAACGGAATCTGGGGAGAATAGAGGATGGAAGGAAGGAAACAGAGGTGGAGCTGACCTGTATGGGTACCTTTATTTTTAGAGCCAAGTCTCCTTTGAATTCCAAAAGAATTGCTTTTTTACCTGTGAAATCTTTAAGGTCTTTTCATAGTATAAAATAGTATAAAATCTTTAAGGTCTTTTCATACTATAAAAATTTACCTTATCCTGATTTAGACGCTACTAAATCAGGATAAGGTAAATTTTTATAGTATTCATTCATTCTTTTTGGTTGAATTTAGCTTGAATAATTGGTAATGAACAGTGCTCTTAAAAACTGGTTTATTTAACATATACAAAGCCCCCAAGAACTACATTTAACCAGCAGTTGCTGAGCTGCTGCTGTGTTCTGAGCACTTTGCTAAAGAATTGATAACAACCCAAGAAGAGATGTAATCTGGGGCTTCATTCTTACGAGTCCAGACAGACCTTTGGCCATATACACTTCTAGGTTTTTTGTTTTCCTTTTTTTTTTTTTAACAGTGAGTTGAATAATGATTAATCAAATTGTGTAAAATCTTCAGTTGATCAGTAGCTGTTGAGTGGCTGCAATGTCCCCATGACGGCAAGAAAGAATTGGACACTTGACTGATCTTCAGTCACAATGCGTTGCTTTGGCCTTTTGCATTCTTAGAGCACCTTCTTGACCTATATTTTATACTGATTCCATTCTGTCTGATACTATAATACCATAAAAGACTCCAGTGTAAAAAAATCAACCATTATATATGTGTGCTGCTGCTGCTGCTGCTGCTAAGTTGCTTCACTCGTGTCCGACTCTGTGCGACCCCATAGATGGCAGCCCACCAGGCTCCCCCATGCCTGGGATTCTCCAGGCAAGAACACTGGAGTGGGTTGCCATTTCCATCTCCAATGCATGAAAGTGAAAAGTGAAAGTGAAGTCGCTCAATTCAGTCTAAAAAAGACTCTAGGAGACCAGAGCAGGGAACCATTTTGAGTAGCTGTGGAAGGATTATGGTGTATTATGCACATATGCTCCTGATGTTTGAAGGAGGTCTGGACGAGTCTTGAGAGTAGCAGGAGAACTTGTCAGATGGGGAACAACCTTTATAAGGCTGGAGGGAAGTACGTGGAGTCACATCTGGAGTAGGTTCATCTCCTAAAACCATATTTTGGGTACCTGAGCAAAAATAGATTCACTGTTTCCTGCTTCCATTTTTTTCTGCAAAATGATAGGTTGGGTTTGATTAATGGCTTTTAAAACCATTTTTCAAAGTAGTGCATGCTAAGTCGCTTCAGTTGTGTCTGACTCTTTGCAACCCCATGGACTGTAGCCTGCCAGGCTATGTTTTTGGAATTCTGCAGGCAAGAATGCTGGAGTGGGTTGCCATGCCCTGAACTAGGGGATCTTCCCGACACAGGGGTCAAACCCGCATCTCCTATGGATCCTGCATTGCAGGTGGATTCTTTACCACTGAGCCACCAGGGAGCAGTAGGATACCGATAATTCTTTGGGGATGGTGTGAGGGAGGTGGACCCAGCCCGAGGCTGTCACCTCACCTCTTTGGGCAGCTCCTAAGGCTCACTGGGTGAGCCCACGGGACACGATTTGAAGACTAATGAACCAGGGGAATCCTAAAGGCCTGAGTGACAGTTTGACTCCTCCCGGCTATCAGTGTGCATAGACGTGCAGGAAAATGGAAAAATACCGTGACTGGAGGAGAGGGTTGCTGGTGGGAAGCAGAGAGAATTGGAGCTGGGCCTGGCACACAGTAGGCACTAAGGAAATGGCATGTCAGTGTCCGTGGGAATGTACTGTCGTAGGCTGCGAATGGGCTGTCCACATGGTCAGAGAGGCCTTGAATTGTCACCAGCAGCTTAGCTTTGAAACATGGAGCCACCCTAGATTCTTCCACGGGAGACTGACAAAATGAACATGGTATGCAGGGAAAAGGAGCCCGGTAATGAACTGGATTCCTCACTTAACTCCTATTTTCCTTTAATTAGAATGTAGTCTGGATATTGCATACTAGGGAACTATAGTTAGTTTTCTAAGGTAAAATATAGTATTGTAGTTATTCTTAGGTAATGTGTGGTGTGCTGCAGTTTTTTGTTTTTGTTTTTTAGGGGTGAAAGCATGTGAGAGCTGCAACTTATTTTCAAACAATTCAGATATAGAAATATACCTATATCTCTACATCTGAATTGTTTGAAAATAAGTAATGTATATAGTATATAGAGTGTATATAGTATATACATACACTATAGTGTATATAGTATATATATGGGGCTTCCCAGGTGGCACTAGTGGTAAAAAATCTGCCTGCCAATGCAGGAGACCTAAGAAACCATTTCAATCCCTGGGTCAGAAAGATCCCCTAGAGTGGAAAGTGGCAGAGGAGGAGGACAGAGGAGCCCGGAAGGCTGCAGTCCATGAGGCTGTGAAGAGTCAGACACAACTGAGTACATAGTATACATATAATGTATATATTATACATATAATGTTTATGTACATATAATAATGTATATACTATATGAATATATATAATGTGTGTATAATATATATGAATATATAATGCATGTATATACAATGTTTATTATATGTATTCACCCATTCGTACACATATATTTATCTACATGGATACTACAAATATGGCAAAATGTTAATTTTTGGATCGAGTGGTGGGAATACAGGTTCTCCTTACACTGTAATATAATCATACCCATTAGGACAGTACTTAATCTGTGCCAGTAAAGAATCTGGCCTATGTCTCTAGCTTCTGAGGGGTAACCTTTAAACCTTTGAAATAGTACTCTCGCCTGGAAAATCCCATGGTTGGAGGAGCCTGGTAGGCTGCAGGCCATGGGGTCGCTAAGAGTCAGACATGACTGAGCGACTTCACTTTCACTTTTCACTTTCATGCATTGGAGAGGGAAATGGCAACCCACTCCAGTGTTCTTGCCTGGAGAATCCCAGGGACGGGGGAGCCTGGTGGGCTGCCATCTATGGGGTTGCACAGTTGGACACGACTGAAGCGACTTAGCAGCAGCAGCAGCAGCAGTAGCAGCAGTTGATACTAGTGTCTTTGATATTCAGGGTGAGCCCCCGGGCCACGTGGTTTCAGTCCAATTTTGGGGTGGGGAGAATGGAAACCAAGTTCAACCACAAGGGCAATCAATCACCAAACATGCCTCTATAATGAAACCCCAGTAAAACCTCTGCACATCAAAGCCCTGGTGAACACCCCGGGCTTGTAATCCTCCCTGTGAATTGTCAAGCAGGAGTGCCAGGACTTGAACACTTCCTGAGGACAATGGAAGCTCTGCCTTTGGAACCCTCCTAGGCTCTTCCCTGTGTGGCTCTCCCTTTAGCAGGTTCTAATGTGTATCCTTTATCATAAACTATAACCATGCTTGTAATTGCCTTCAGTGAGCTCTGTGAGTCCTCTCAGGTTTATCCCATTAGCAAATCTGGGGGTGGCTTTGAGAATCCCCAAACCTACAGTGTTCAGGGGTGAGGTTGGGGTCAGAAGTGAAGATTGTTTTGGGGACTGTGTCCTTAGATTTTGCAGTTTGGCTACCCAGGGCTCAGGCCTCCTACGTTATACTTGTGTATGAATATTTAATACTCCTAACATGAGCATTAGTGAGTTGTGAAGGGGCCTTCTATTTGCCTGTCTTACAAACTAGAAAAATTTAGGAATAGATAACTAACTCCCTTGCCCAAGGTTATGCAGTGAGTAAATGGTGGAACTAGCATTTAACCCTTGCCAGGCTGCACCAGAGCTTGTACCTCTTGCTAATAAGGAAGCAAGCTCATCTCAGGGAAGTAAGTGAATAGAATTCCAGAGTAGGTAGGTCCAGGTTAGATCCTGTCTCCTCCATTCTCTAACTACAGTTCTGTACAATAATAATGGACCTTTTGGATAAAGACCCTAAGGCATAATAAGACAGCAAGCCCTGAAAGAAAGATTCAGTGATGTTTAATACTACACACTTTGTTTGCTAAGGTCATTAAGTGGACTAATTAATTTTGTAAAGAAGTCCAAGAGTTCTAACAGAATGGGCTTTCTCATAAACTTCTCCCTTGTCCAAGTAACGAGACCTCCACATTCTCTAACCATCTCGGTTAACAGGAGGCTTGCTATAAAATGTCAGTGGCATGGAAAAAATGCTTTAAAGAGAGAGCAGTCCCACACCTCTCTCTACTAATTGATAGTTGACAATAATCCAAATCAGAATGGCATGCTCTTCAGAATTCAAAAATAAGGGTGGTAAAAATTTCAATACCCTAAAGAAAGTATATGAGGGAAGAAGATTTAACAAGTGAAGCTCCTGAACGCTCTTCTTTTGCAGGAAAGGTTTAATTGTAACAGGCCACAAATGTCACAATTTTGTCAGCACGTTGGTAATTTTGTAAACCCAACTAGCTGAATGTGCATTAAATTTTAATCAAATCGTCACAAAAGCTTCCAGATAGATGGTACTGTATAGATGCAAGCAAAAAAATGTGAATGACCCTCTGCAGTAGTCATGAAGTTGGGCATTTGCTCTTTGAATGTGTGCACTGATGCATGAGCAACGTCCTGACGCAGGTTGTGAGGGTACTGTTCTTCCCTGGCCACCCCCCAAAAAGCCGGAGGTAAGCAATTCACTAGTTGGGGGAAAACTCGGCAATGCCAAGAGCACAGTAAAACAAGAGAAATCCAAGAGATTAAATCTCTCTGCTTTATTCTGCTAACGTGATCCTGCTGGCTGAATGAATCTCTAAGAGTTTTTAGTTTGGGCTCTTCCATGGACTTCCTAAAGTGGCTTATATTTCACCCAAGACAAAACGAAACAAAAAAATCCCTGCAACTTCAAACATTGTGGTTTGAGATAATGCTTTGCTCTAATCTCATTTTCCAGTTTTTTTTCAATGATTACAAAAAGTCATTTTCCAATTTTCTCAATGACTACAAACTTGGTTTCAAATTTTCCGTTTTCCAAATTGTAGTCATTTTCCAATTTTTTTCAATGATTAAAAAAAAAAAATAATTGGTTCCAAAGTGTTACTAGGCACAGTCCTAAAACCTTATGTAGGGGAAAAAAAAAAAAGAAGCAGAAACAAAAAAAGAAAAGAAAGGAAGAAAGAGAGAAAGGAACCACCACCAAAGGAAATAGGAAATGGTATTTACGTGTTTCCTCATCCATTAAATAAGAATAAAAGTGCTGATCTCATAGGGCTGTTATGAGGGTTAAATGAATTAATATTTTTTAAAGTGCTTAGAAAAAGTGCTGGTCATGTGGAAAACTATATAACTTCATTTAATAAAAATGTTTAAACACAAGTGAAAGAAACTCTGCAGGCACCAGTGGAATGAAGTGACCGTCAGAGAAGCTGCCTTTGTTTTCCGTAGAAGTGATTAAGTACTACGAGGCAGTTCTAGAGGCAGAGAGAATTGAGGTGCAGCGGGGGAAATGTGTTTCCAGCAATTCTTAGCTACGTGCGTTATTTCTGGGTTTATTTTCATAATATGAGTTTTTGATTCCTGCATACTTTGAAGTTTGCCTCAGGGAAAAAGTTGAATTGGGACTCTTTGTGACCAGAATCTTTTGGCCTGGCAGGTTGGCGCCTTCAACTGGTTCTCATGCCAAGCCTGGGAGATTCTGTTCCCATTCCAAAAGCTGACAGGAGCTTCCTTGCAAATTTTTCTGAAAGAAATGAATGAGACTAAACTCCAACAGATTTCTGCCTTTATGGACCCTTAACTAGCCTAATTAGCTTGGTGAATTAGCAGTGCGAAGGCCAGAATACACAGTGCAGTGGGCCCAGCCCTGGGGGTGGAGACTCAGGAGGCTCCCTGATCACGAAGCACGAACCGTCCTGCAGCTGGCCAGGGATGCTCACAAAAGGCTGCAGTGAGAAGACTGCAGAAAAGCTGCTGCCATCTTTTGGCTGAGTCCACAGGAATGTGGATTTTGAACGTTGAGCCATGCAAAATTATATTTATACCCAGAAAAGACTTCGTAATGCCAATCCTGGCGAGCGTAAGATATTACATCATTTACACTTTGAGACATAAACAAAGAGAATTTTAAGGTCGTTTTCAGTAGCTCTTTTCCATCTCCAAAGGGAGAGGGGGGAAGACTGAAAACGGAAAATGGCATTAAACTGTGGCAGGAGGGATCCAAGTCTAATACAAAAAAGAACCTTCAGGCCTTCAGTTGAATAGTTGTGTTCAACTCTATGGGACCCACCCACTGTGTATAACAAATATTTGTTAACATTCCTTTTACTGTCCTGAGCTAAAGTTCACAGACAATATACCATGCCTACAGGCATTCAGAAGTTAACGTCATTGGTGGGATTGTAAATTGGTGCAGCCTCTATGGAAGTAGTATGGAGGTTCCTCAAGAAATTTAAACGTGAACTACCATATGATCCTGCAATTCTACTTTTGAGTATTTATTTGAAGGAAATGAAAACAGTATCTTGAAAAGATATATGTTCATTGCAGCATTATTTACAATAGCCGAGATATGGAAACAACCACTGATGGATGAATGGATAAAGAAGATGAGGTATATTAAAATGGAATACTATTTAGCCATAAAAAAGAGTGAAAGCTTGTCATTTGTTGACATGGATGGATTTGGAGGGCATTATGCTACGTGAAATAAGTCAGACAGAGAAAGACAAATACCACATGATCTCACTTATATATGGAATCTAAAAAACAAGACAAGTAAAAACAACAAGAAAAACCAAGATCGTAGATAGAACAGCTTGGGGCTTCCAGGGTAAGGGTGATTTGGGAACCGGTCAAGGGGTCAAAAAGTATAGTCTACTAGCCAGCTATAAAAAGAAAGTAAGTCTTGGGAATATAGAGTACAGCTTTTGTGTTGCATATTTGAAAGAGAGTAGATCATAAAAGTCCTCATTACCAGAAAAATGTCTGTGATATTATGGTGGAAGGACACTAACTAGACTTACTGTGGTCATCATATAACATTGGATACAAATATAGAATCATTATGTTGTGTACCTGAAACTAATATTGTATGTCAATTAGACCTGTTTAAAAAAAAAAAAAAAACCTTGGTAGACTGCTCTAACTGTAAAATAAAGAATGATGTAAATCAAAGTCATTTATGATGACCTATGTATTTCAATATGTAAATGTTTGGGTGTGACTTCATAAGAAGATATAATAAACTATAGATAGATGTATAAAATAAGGTCATATCTAAGAAAAGTAAGACATATTCAGTGAGTTATCAGCTTATTTCCTTTACACTTGAGACTTTAAAATAGGAGATAAATATGTTTATTTCTAAGCTTGGAATCACAGCAATGCAACAGCTGCAGTGGCATCAGAGATTCAGACGCTACAAATGGCGTTGCTCTTGGTGATGTGATTTCCTGAAATGGTGCACAATGCTTGTTAAAGTTTTCAAACTAAGCACAACGGTTGCTGCTGCGGCTGCTGCTAAGTCGCTTCAGTCGTGTTCGACTGTGCAACCCCATAGACGGCAGCCCAACCAGGCTTCCCTGTCCCTGGGATTCTCCAGGCAAGAACACTGGAGTGGGTTGCCGTTTCCCTCTCTAATCCATAAAAAGTAAAAAGTGAAAGTGAAGTCGCTCAGTTGTGTCCGACTCTTAGCAACCCCATGGACTGCAGCCTACCAGGCTCCTCCATCCATGGATTTTCCAGGCAAGAGTACTGGAGTGGGGTGCCATTGCCTTCTCCGAGCACAATGGTTAAAACTGTACAAAAAGCAGTCAGAATACTCAGTGTGTAGATGTCAAACCAGAGTTAGATTCTAGGCTCAGAAACTTATAAACAGGATTTTTTTTAAAATCCTGGACTTTATACGTGAAAGCCCAGGTGGACACGTGAAATTCATGAGAGATGCAGAAACAATGTGACGTTGTACAGGACTGTTCACACGTGGCGGAATGTCTGGCATCCCTGGTTCCTGCTCAGGAAGTGCCAGTCCTCCTCTGGGGACCACCCGCACTCTCCTCCCGACTCTGGCCATTGTGACAACTAATGTCTCCACACCCTCTGAAGCAGAGTACAACCCATGGTAAGATGTACTGCTCTGAAACCCCAGTCACCTCCCCCGTGAAGTCAGGGTGAGAGGTCAGGCCCCAAGGGGTGAGATCTGTGCTCTTCCTTGGGAGTAGGATGGAATGAGAGGTTTGAGATCACAGATAAACTTCCTTCTCTATGTTTTTCCATTCTGTCTTAAAAATTTTAATTTACAGTAGGTCCCCTACATATGAACAAGTTCCATTCTGATCATTTTAATTACACACTATATATAATAATATGTTGTAGGTTATTCAAATAATTTGTAATCATAAATATTATCCATTGACTTTCAAATAGGGAAAATAAATTTTCAGAACATGTGTATAGCAGACATTACACTTAAGCTATTCTCATATAGTGTTTTAGAATTTACAAGTGAGTGTACACAGACATTGTATCATGTGACCCTTGCAAAAGTTTTGAGAGGGATATCGTGAGTGTCATTCTCATGTAAAAGATAGGAAATGGGAACACAGATAAGTGACAGCCCAAGACCACATGATTGTAAAATAGCCAAGACAGGACTAGAGCCCAGGATGTTTGCTTTCTTAGGCTGTTTTTAACCTTGCTTTGATAGCTGAAGTGTCATGGGACTATTCTGCTTAGATTCCCTTCTAACAAAAACTTCTTTGAGGTCCCCATTCCCATGGCACCTTCTTCCTGAAACCTTTGGTGATCCTCCCCACGCAGGTCTTTTCTCTGAGCTTCAGTGCATCCATCTTGACACTCATCACAGTAACTCATAAGGTGTCTTTTTCACACTGCCCTAAGTCTTTTTCACACTTCCTCCTCTTTCTGTCTGCAAACGCCAGAAGGTCATCAGCTGGAAGTTGTGGCATCTCTGTGCTGGGTATCAGTTGGAAGTTGTGGCATCATCTGTGCCCAGCTACACAGACCAGGACAGAACACCTTCCCTCCTTCCAAGCCCCCAGCTGGTAAACCTATGAATGTGTGATATACTCTCTGAAATGGAGACAGGACCAATGACTTCAGTAGGACAGCTACACAGAGACCAATGTCTTCTCAGATTTGGCTGCTTTGCACTTCAAACTTGCAAGATTACACAAATCAGACCGAAAGAGACTAACCTGATTCACAAAATCATGAAGATCCTGCTAGGGGACTGAAGTTAAGAGGAGGCCATTAACAGTCTTTTCTTATAAGAACAACGATGGAACATGAGTTTTGGTGAATGGAAGTGATTTATAAGTAAGGCTAACTGGACAAGTTTACTTTAATCAAGGTGGGAAATGGTAACTGTATGAATGGACATTTTTTCTGGAACAATATTGAGTAGTTTTATTTACTTATTATTATTTTATTTTGGCTGCACTGGGTCTTTGTGGTGGCATGCAGGCTCTCTAGTTGCTGCATGTGGGCTTAGTTGCTCCACAGCATGTGGGATCTTAGTTCCCTGACCAGGGATCAAACCCACGTCCTCTACATTGGGAGGCAGATTCTTAACCACTGGACCACCAGGGAAGTCCCCTTTAGTAGTTTTAATAATGGAGAAAATATCATTGGCTTTTTAGATGGTCAAGGAGAAAGAGGGAGAGGAACAATGAAAGTGATCAGGTTAGCAGCAATATGGTGAGAACAAGGAGTGGGATTTAGCACTAAATTAGTAATGGACATGGACTTAAAGGGGGTTGATGAAGTTATCAAGTGCTGTTGAGAAATTATGAAGGAAAAGAAAAGAGACAGTTTTGTAGGGGGTGAGTGATTCTTTCATTGCCCAGTTGGGTAAGAAGTAATGTGATGAATACCTAGTATCCATAGTGCATACTGAAGTACAGTGCATAGTGCATAGTGCATAACATATACTATGTACATAACATATAACATGTTATCCCCATGAAAGACAGGTTACACCATAAATGCCATTGAAAAGTACTTGAATTGCCAGCTTTTCTTTTTCAACCTAAGAAGGAAAACATCCTCATTAACTTTGATAAATAACCACAGTTATAAATAAATAACTGTGAAGGGATAGCCTATTCCTGAAACCAAAGAATAGGCTCTTGATTTTTATCACTTGCCATACACCAGACACGACTAAGTGACTGAGCACGCACACGTTAACCCTCTGAAGGCTTGTATGAGCCAAGATCAATACCTCCTGCAAGCACCTCCTTCCCATGAAAAGACCAGATTTGATGTATGTGATTGGATTAAAAGTTGGGGGAAAAGTAAAACTGTCTTTATTCACAAACAACAGGATACTGTATATAGAAAATCCTAAGGGAAACACACACACACACAAACTGTTAGAACTAAGGAGAAAAAAATAAACTCAACAAGATCTTAGGATGCAAGATCAATATACAAAAATCAATTGTATCTCTACGTACTAACAATGAATAATACAATTATGTTCTAAAACTGGGACTTTTGCAATGGTTGCAAAACTTGATAAACTAACCCCCTAAAAATCATTTTTCACTTAAAATGAATATATTTTATGGTATGTAAATTATTCCTCAATAGTTTTTTTTTTTAATTGGGAGATGTCAAAAATCAATAAAAGGTTTTTTATTTTTTTTCATAAAAAGAGGATTTACTCATTATCTATTCCTGATTTCTATGTTGTAGTCTCTTGTGTCAAATACTCTAGCCTTGAGGGGTGGAGCCTGGCCTGGGGTATTTCTACATCACACCTGGAGTGAAAGTTGAGGTTTGAAGCATCATAAACTTCAACACTGAAACCAGTGGGCAGGACTTGTTTGTTTGGCAAGGCACTTATGAGCCTGATCACACACACACACACAAAATCAAGGACAGTTCTGAGGGATTAGGATCGGTATTCCCTGGGGTTGGATTGCACCCTAATGGGACAAGAGGCCCTGGTTGTTTGGAAGGAAATCATATCCTCGACTTCTAAGACACAGTCAGCCGTTTATACTGGAAGAAAAGCTATGACAAACCTAGACAGCATATTAAAAACCAGAGACGTCACTTTACTGACAAAGGTCTGTATAGCCAAAGCTATGGTTTTTCCAGCAGTCATATACAGTTGTGAGAGTTGGACCATAAAGAAGGCTGAGCGCCAAAGAATTGACACTTTCAAATTGTGGTGCTGGAGAAGACTCTTGAGAGTCTCTTGGAGAGCAAGGAGATCAAATTAGTCAATCCTAAAGGAAATCAACCCTGAATGTTCATTGGAAGGACTGATACTGTAGCTGAAGCTCCAATACTTTGGCCACTTAATGCAAAGAGCCAACTCACTGGAAAAGACCTTGATGCTGGGAAAGATTGAGGGCAGGAAGAGAAGAGGGCGACAGAGGACGAGATGGTTGGATGGCATCACTGACTGGACATGAATTTGAGCAAACTTCAGGAGATAGTGAAGGACAGGGAAGCCTGGCATGCTGCAGTCCATGGGCTCACAGAGTTGGACATGACTGAGCGACTGAACACCAGCAAGGGGTCCTGACTTTGACAGTCAAAGTGAATAGAACACACAACTCTCAACACTTGACTCTTTACAACTCCGAACATCTTTGCACACCAAGTTGAAAACACAGTCCTGAGCACCTACAAATGATCCTTGCAAAAAGTGTAAATGGCACCATTCCTACCAATGGCCCTCTGCTTTAGGCTTTTCAAAGCCCTACACACTTATAATTCAAATCACGTTTGTAAACATAAAACATTCCTAGGAACAACTGTAAGAATATTTAATACTTTCATGAAGAATGTGTAGTTCCTGTTTAGAAATATCATGAAAACCATCAGTGGAGTAAAGTTACATTCTGGGCTCAGAGACAAAGTTTTTAGATACAATCTCTCATTCTTTGGTGATTAAAAGAAACAGGTGCTCAACAAAAAATTCTCTTTTTCTTTTCTTTCTCAGTTCAATTCATGAACTGATTCTATGGCATTAGGCCTATATTTAAGCTTGGTTTTGTTCTAATTTTTTTGTATTTGAGAACTATTGAGAGACTTACGATAAATACACTAATTCTTTGTTATCAGTCATATTTTAGGAGTACTATGTTAGCCAAATACTCTGGTTCAAAGAGAGTTGACTATTTGCAAAGAATAATAATAATAATTGTATATAGATAGATAGATAGATAGATAGATAGATAGATAGATATGTATGTACTAGGCCTTGACAAACTTGTCCTAATATTGTGGAAATGTTTCAGGAAGGGGGACCCCTTCCAGGGCCCGAAACTGGGCTCTTTTCTAACACTTGGAAATGAATTGTCCAAGGAGACACACGTGCTGACAAAGCAAGAGATTTTATTGAGAAAGGGCACCCGGGTGGAGAGCAGTAGGGTAAGGGAACCCAGGAGAACTGCTCTGCCACATGGTTTGCAGTCTTGGGTTTTATGGTGATGGGATTAGTTTCCGGGTTGTCTTTAGCCAATCATTCTGACTCAGAGTCCTTCCTGGCGGTGCACGCCTTGTTCAGCCAAGATGGATGCCAGCGAGAAGGATTCTGGGAGGTGGTCAGACATGTGCTGTCTCCTTTTGACCTTTCCTGAACTCTAACTCTTCCGGTTGGTGGTGGCTTATTAATTCCGTGTTCCTTACCAGGACATCCTGGTCGTAAAACAACGCATTCAAATTGTTACTATGGTGCCTGGCCAGGGTGGGCGGTTTCAGTCAGTGTGCCTCCCTGACAGAAAGATATTTTACTGAGGAAACTAACATCTAGTCTGGGGTCACAAGGAGCAGCTCATAGATTTTCTGTGCCAGGTACTTTGCTGAGCATTTTGTTGACATTATGAACTTTAATCTTCATAATAAATCTAAGCAAGAACTTACTCTTATTTTACAAATAAAGAAACATGAATTTAGGAATAATTCTTATCCAAAACTGTTAATAAAAGTTGTAGAAAGAGTCTCACCAGAGTCTACCTGGTTCTAAAGTGTATGCTTTTTCTCTTTTATGCGACATCTTGCAATTCTTATTTTTTGAGAAAGGATGTAAGATTGTCAACATGTCAAGTTCAGCAACGTTGTCAGTGTGAATGGTTATACAATGTCCAAGAAAAGCTAATTGACTATACTCTCTTTTACCAAAAAAGTATCAGCATCATTATTATCATTGATAACAAACATTTGCTATTCCCCACAAAAGTCACACAACTTCTTTTAATGATATTGAACTGTGAAAATTCCTCAAACATGGCAAGTCAATAGCCATTTTGGACTTAAAAAATGAGCTCAATAAGAAGAGCAGCAAAAGGAAACAATTCTTAAAGCTTTAATGCAAAGCATTCACTAAAAATGTAATTTATGAAAAAGGCTACTGAATGAACTTCAGGATGAAGTAATGAATGTTAAATTAGGCTTTTTAAATCTCAAAGGAAGTTGCAGAGTAACCACATACCATACTGTTATATTTCAAATTTTCTTCTCTTATGTAGCATTTGTTTTAAGAATAGTCCATTATTCATCTTTAATGGGCATCCAAAATTAAACAAATTGATTTTAAAAGAGGGTTTTAATAAAATACATCCGTTCCTGATACATTTCTGTCTCCAACAGTGTCCTTACAGAGTCCAAGAGCTTAAGAGTAATTTGGGATTGTTTGCAATCATCTATGTGATGGAGTTAGCACAGGGCCAAATAGCTTTTCCTGAATTCGTGTGTAAAAGGCAAATTCACTGTGTGTGACTGAACTTCACTTTATTTGCTGCTAGATGATACACAGCTAGAGCAGGCAGAGGGTCTTTTTCCAAGGCAGACCTTTTTCCAAGGAAGCCACACAGATGGCCAACCTGCACATGAAAAGATGCTCAACGTCGTTAATCATCTGGGAAATGCAAATCAAAAACCACAGTGAGATATGACCTCACACTTGTCAGAATGGCTATTATCAAAACGACTGAAATAACAAGTGTTGGTGAGGCTGCAAACAAATAGAACACTGTGCGCTGTTGGTGGAGTTGTAAATTGGTATGCCCACTGCAGAAACAGTATAGAGGTGCCTCAAAACATAAAAGTAGAATCACTGGACTAATACAATCCAGCAATTCCACTTCTTGGTATTTACCTGAAGAAAACAAAACCACCAGCTCAAGAAGATTCATGCACCCCTATTACACAATAATATTGCAGTATTATTTGTGATAAAGATGTGGAAGCAACCTAAGTGTCTATCTATAGAAGAATGGATAAAGATGTGATACACACAGACAATGGAATATTAGCCATACAAAGAATGAAAGCTTTCCATTTGAGACAACATGGATAGATCTATATGGTATTACGCTAAGAGAAATAAGTCAGAGAAAGACAAACACCGTATGATCTGACTTACATGGTGAATCTAAAAAATAATATAAACAAAAGAAAATGAAAACAAACTTAAAGATATAGAGAACAAACTGGTGGTTGCCACAGGTTGTGGGACTGGGTGAAATATGTGAAGTGAATTAAGAGGTACAAACTTCCAATCAGAAAATATATGTTATGAGATATTATACATGATAAGAAATAGCATCAATGATATTATAATAAAATTGTGTGGGAACAGATGGTTATTAGATTTATCATGGTGATCATTTTGTAATATATTTAAATATTGAATCACTATATATTGTATACCTGAAGCTAACATAATGTTGTAGGTCAACTATATTTCAATTTTTAAATTAAAAAATATCCCAACAAGGTGAATCAAGGAAGAGTGAGTCTTCTAGTAAATGTCCTTTTACCCTTTATAATATGAAATAAAATCCACTTACACAGGTATTTCTAGAAAAGCTCTTGGATTTTACTTATTCATAATTGATATGGGTAGTAGTAGATGTTACTGAGATGATGTTTCAGCCTGTAGAACAAGGAATATATAGGGGCCCAACCTCAGATGAGTCCCCATTAATTACTAAATTCAAACCCAAATCTCAGAATTTATTGCTGAAAGGTGATAGGGAACCTCTCTGAGAGACAATGAAATCAGACCTCCAGAGAGCAATAGAAAATAGCTTTCATCCACTTAGCCAAGAGAGACATTATCAAGTCTTTACCAAACCCATTTTACTTTCTTTCCTCTTGGGCCCCTTAGCAGTTAGGCTGTGGCCATGTGAGTTCTGGCCAGTGGAAATGAAGAGGTAACAGTGGCTAACCTAAACTCTCTGCTACAGATCTTCTTAACAAAGGCAAAGCTCAGTCAAGGAAATCTAGCCTCTGGACAAAGCCAGACCGAGTTGGATTTGTAGGAGAGTATGGAAAAGGGTGTTAGTCTTCAGATAGCTAATTTTCATGACTTCCCATCAACATTGGACTCTTCTCAAAAATTCATTTAAGAGTTGCCATTCCCAGACTTCCCTGGCGGTCCAGTGGTTAAGAATCTGCTGTCAATGCAGGGGACATGGGTTCCCCTGGTCCCATGGCTTCCCTATCCCTGGTCCAGGAAGATCCCAGGTGATGCAGAGCAATTAAGCCGGCTAACCACAACTATTAAGCCTGCGTGCTCTAGAACCCATGCTCTGCAACAAGAGAAGCCACCACAGTGAGAAGCCCAAGCGCTGAAACTAGAGAGGAGCTCCCACTCAATGTAACTAAAGAAAGCCCGCTCACAGCAAGGAAGACCCAGCACAGCCAAAAATAAATAAGTAAATAAGAAGAGGTGCCAGTTCTCTTTGCTTTGCTTCTGCTTCTCCAGTGAGGGCAGCAAAGCTGAATACAGTGTTGGTGAAGGTAAAAAAAGGACTAAAATGAAATCAGAGAAAAGGGACCCTACTTAAAATTGCTGGACTCCTTTGATAGTTCCACCCCTGGAAAAGTACACCCTTCTACATGCTGAAGTCAGATCGCTGGGATCAGCCCTCCCCCAACCACCTTGAGGGGAAGCAAGCTGTGTAGAAGGGCAGCAGAGAAGAAGACTCATGCTCGCTGTTCTGGGGACCACCTGGCTATCACTGAGACACACGCTGGTGACAATCCCCTTCTGTGTACCAACAAATATGAATAGGCTGAACCAGATTTCACCTCCCTAAGAAGAAAACTCTAAAGCCTTTTAAAAGCACCATTTATATACAATTGCAAATATGTTTATTGTGGATCACTTTTAGCTGTTCATTAAACCAAATCCCCCTGGGGCCATTTTATGCCTATGCTTTGGAAATTAGTCCTTGTTACTTTATGTAATTGAAAACAATAAAGCTAAGTGCCTGTTATACTCTTCTGTAATTTGAAACAGGGATGCCCAACCTCCTATCTCCAGGCCCCTTGATGGCCTCAGAGGTAATGAGGGGAATCTGTGCATTATTTTCATGATAGCAGAAAACCTTTCAGAAATGGGAAATTTAACTTAAAGCTGTATGAGCTATCTGTTTTGTCAAGTTTCAGTCTTTTGACTGAGATTACATCAGCCTAGGACAGTAATTTATTGTCTCAGAGAATAACTGATTGATGATTGATTATCTCAGGCTATTTGGAAACCCTGAAGTACAGCCATTTAATGTTTTTGATTAAAATAAATGGGTTAATCACCAATAAAGCTTTCAAATTTTAAGAAATAAGCTCTATGTAGAAAAAATTATCAGTTTAAGCATCTATCCACCAAATGGAAATATTATAATAATCCAAATGTCCATGAATAAATTAAATATGATATAGCTCTACAATGGAATACTATTCAGCCATAAAAAGAATGAAATACTGATATGAACATGATATGATACAACATACTGGTATGATACAACATGAACAAACCTCAAAGAACCATTATGTTTAGTGAAAGAAGCTAGTCACAAAAGACCATATATTGTATGATTCCATTTATCTTGAAATGTGCATTAGACGTAAATCTTTCAAGACAGAAAATAGATTCATGGTTACCTGGGCTGGGGTGGAGGAGAATGAGAAGTGTCTGTTAGTAGATATGAGATTTCTTCTTGAAGTGAAGAAAGATTTTGCTGATGGTTGCACAACTTGGTATAGGATATATTAAATCATTTAATAATACACTTAAATGGGTGAATTTTATGGTGTATAAATTGTATCTCATAAAAGCTATTAACATTTGTCAGAATCATAAATTAAACTCCATAACTTTCCATTTAACTTTACACCAAATTTGTCTGCATTAATGGAATCTTGCAGCCTGAGTGTAAAGTTGGGTTCTTGAGAAAGAATGACAAAAGCAAACAATAGCTGTATGTCTTGCTTTGGGGGAAAAATGCTGGGCCCTCAGCCGTGTCTCCCCACACTCTCAGAACCTCTCCTGCACCCTGTTTCTTACTCTTGGCGAGAGGCTGTGAGACAAGCCTGCGGTTCAGGAACTGCTTGTCCTCACCCAAACAGTGCTCCACCCCCATAAAGGACCCAGGGCTTCGTAAATCTCTTCCACGCAGAGAACAAGGGCCAGGGCCCTTCAACCACACTGAGACCAATCCTCCTCCTTGAAAACTTCTGATTTTCTCCCTGAAGCCAGTTTTATCTGGCACTAGATTTGCACCTGTGAAACTTTTTCGTTTCACCCTTTGAAGCATTTAATAAAGTTCTACCAAAGTCATCAAGATACACGACAGCACTCTCCTAAAGATGTCATAAGTCGATTGTGAAAATTTCAGAAAATATTTGAAACTACAAAGAAAAAAAGATACAGCCATTACCTAATAACAACCTTAAAAAAAAAAAAAACATGTTAGCATGTTTCTCTCTAAAATTATATACATCATTTTCTTTACCTAGTGGAGAGCACACTGTAAATTCATTTTTGTGGATTTAGGAATCATGTAACTAGTCACCTTGTAGGCAGTAACTGCTGAAAAGCCTGGCGTCAAATGTACAAAGCCTTACAACATTCGTGCTATGGACAAAACTCACTCCCAGCTTAATTTTATGCTTTTCTATTCAGATTTCTTCTGTCCTACTTTCCATCTTCTCTTATTTCTATATTTAATCTTGTTTTATTATATGTATTTTTATAAAACATTCTAAAGGCTTTCCAAAATAAATAGTTTTTCCATCATAACTATTTCAAGTGTACTTTTTCAGTAGTGTTAAATATATTCACATTGTAATCTTGCAAAACTGAAACTCTAGACCCATTGAATAACGCCCATTCCCTGCTCTCTCTGTCCTCTGGTGATCACCATTCTACTTTCTGTCTATGAATTTGATTACCCTAGATACTTCATACACTTCCCCGGTGGTTCAGCAGTTAAAAATCTGCCTGCAATGCAGGAGACCAGGGTTTGATCCCTGGGTCAGGAAGATTCCCTGGAAGAGGGCATGGCAACTCACTCCAGTATTCTTGGCTGGGAAATCCCATGGACAGAAGAGCCTGAAAGGCTACAGTCCATAACATCACAAAGAGTTGGACACAACTTAGCACGCACACATGCAAATATCTCTTATAAATGGAATGATACTGTATTTGTCTTTTTTGTGACTGATGCTATTGTAAAGAATTGCTTTCTTAATTCCTTTTCAGATTGTTCATTGTTCATGTATAGAAATGCAACTGATTTTTGTGTCGATTTTTATATCCAAAAACTTTGCTGAATTTGTTCATTGGTCCTAATTTGTTTTGTGTCTGGACTCTAGGTTTTTCTATGCAAAAGATCATGTCATTTGCAAACAGAAATAATTTTTTCTTTCCTGATTTAGATGCAGTAAACATCTTTTAAAATAATAGTTGTTTTCTTGTTTGAGATATAGTTGATCTATCATATTTTATTTGTTTTAGATGTACAATGTAATGATTTGAAACATGTATATACTGTGAAATAATTGCCACAACACAAATTTGGTTAACATCCATCACCTCTCATAAGTACACATTTTTTCTTATAATGAGAACTTTTAAGATCAACTATCTTTATAACAGTTTTCAAGAATACAATACAGTATTGTTAGTCACCATGTTGTAGATTACATCCCTAGAACTTATTTATATAACTGAAAGATTATACCTTGTAACCACCTTCACGCGTCTTCCCAACGCCAGCCTCATGCTTCTGGCAGTCACCTATTTGTTCTCTGTGTCTATTAGGTTGATACAAAAGTAATTGCAGTTTTATATCATGAATTTTAAATCATTATATCTAAGCTCAAAAATATCTTTATTAATCAAAATAGGAACCATTACAACCAACACAGTTTTGCCAACAAGAAATAGCATAAAATCCTGTAGCATAAAAATCCGTTTTTTGGGAATCAGTGAAATCTTGGAAAGCATTTTCTGCCTCCTGCTGGGTGTGGAAGTGTTTTCCCCGCAAAAAGTTGTTGAAATGCTTGAAGAAGTGGTAACTGGTTGGCAAGAGGTCAGGTAAAAATGGTGGATGAGGCAAAACTTCGTAGTCTAATTCGTTCAACTTTAAAAAATATATATATTTATTTTTAATTGATCAATGATTGCTTTACAATATTGGCTTTATTTCTGCCATACATCAACATGAATAGCCGTGTGTGTGTTACTCGCTCAGTCGTGTCCCACTCTTTGTGACCCTGTGGACTGTAGCCGGCCAGGCTCCTCTGTCTGTGGAATTCTCCAGGCAAGAACCCTGGGGTAGGTTGCCATTCCCTTCTGCAGAGGATCTTCCCGACCCCGGGACTGAACCTGGTCTTCCATATTGCAGGCGGCTTTTTCACCATCTGAGCCACCAGGCAAGTGACATAGGTGTACATGTGTCCCCACCCCCTTGGACCTCCCTCCCACCTCCCACCCTTTCCCACCCCTCTAGGTTGTTACAGAGACCCAGTTTCAGTTCCCTAAGTCATGCAACAAATGTCCACTGGCTATCCATTTTACATATGGTAGTGAATATGCTTCCATGCTACTGTCTTCGTTCAACTTTTGAAGAGTTGGTTGTGTGACATGTGGTAGGGCACTGTCATGGAGAATTGGCCCTTTCTGTTGACCATAGCAGCTGTATGTGGTGCAATTTTCGGTGCATCACATTGATTTGTTGAGCATACTTTTCAGAGGTAATGGCTTCACCAGGATTCAGAAAGCAGTTGTGGATCAGACAGGCAGCAGACCACCAAACAGTGACCGTGACTTTTTGGGGGGCAAGTTTGGCTTTGGGAAGTGCTTTGGAGCTTCTTCTTGGTCCAACCACTGAGCTGGTTGTCATCGGTTATCGTATAAAATCCACTTTTCGTTGCTCATCACAGTCCAATCAAGAAATTGTTCGTTATTGTTGCTAGAATAAGAGAAGATGACACTTCAAAACGATGATTTTTTTTTTTATTTGCAGTTGCTCAGGGGGCACCCACTTACCAAGCTTTTTCACCTTTCCAATATGCTTCAAATGCTGAGTGACCATAGAATGGTTGATGTTGAGTTCCTCAGCAACTTCCCACGTAGTTGTAAGAAGACCAGCTTTGAAGATTGCTCTTAATTTGCCGTTGTCAACTTCCAGTGGCAGGTCACTAACACGCCTCACCTTCAAGGCTCTCCTCTCCTTTGCAAAACCTCTTGAACCACCACTGCACTGTACATTCAGTAGCAGTTCCTAGGCCAAATGCATTGTCAGTGTTGCGTGTTGTCTCTGCTGCTTTACGACCCATTTTGAGCTCAAGTAAAAAAATCGCTCAAATTTGCTTTTTGTCTGCCATCATTTTCATAGTCTAAAATAAATATTAATGTAAAATAAGCAGCAAGGAATAAGTCATTAGCAAAAAACATGAAGTGATAAATGTGCATTACAATGATGTATAACATTTATTGAGAACATACTCCAATATCAAATGACAAATTTCAACAATGCAAAAACCACAATTACATTTACACTAACATGAGTTTTTTTTAGATTCCACATATAAGTGAGATCATACAATATTCATCTTTGTCTATCTTATTTCACTTAGCATAATACTGTCTAGATCCATCAATGTTGAAAATTACATGATTTCCCTCTTTTATGACTGTATAATGTTCCATTATTTATATATATCACATTTTATTTATCCATTTATCCATAGATGAACACTTATTTTGTTTCTGTATCTTGGCTATTGTAAATAATACTGCAACGAACTTGCAAATGCAGATATTTTTTCAAGATAGTGATTTCTTTTCCTTCAGATGTACAGCTAGAAGTGGAATTGCTGATCACGTGGTGGTTCTGTTTTTAAGTTTGGGGGAAAATTCATGCCGTTTTCTACAGTTGCTATACCAATTTCCCTTTTCACGAACAGTGCACAATGCTACCTTTCCTCCACATCCTTGCCAGATAAAGGTCTTTATCTTTTTGATAAAGCCTTTCTAACAGGTGTGAGATGCTGTCTCATTGTGGTTTTGATTTGCATTTCCCCGAAGATTATTGCTTTCCCCTTTTCACATACCTATTGGTCATTTTGTATGTCTTCTTTGGGAAAATGTCTATTCAGTTCTTCTGCCCAGCAAATATTAAAAATATTTTGTAACCATTTGTAATGGCCACATATGAGTCTATCATCCAGAACTGCCATAACTGACATGGACATTTCTCATTCCTCTATTGTTGGATATTTAGATTGTTTTAAATTTGTATTATAAAGAACAATATTCCAATGCATATTTTTATGTATAGTTCTTTGGTCATATTTAATATTATTTGCTATGAAAGAGTTTAGACATGGCACCACTGAGTTAAAGATTATGAATATTAAGACTTTTGACACATCTTTTCTCATTTCTAAAAAATTATAACTTAAAAAATATTTTTTCTCTTCTATAATTTCATCATTTTTATTGAAGTATAGTTGAATAACAATGTTGTAAATTAAAAAATAATGAAATAACATTTGAGATACATTATATCTATCTTCTGAAAATTTACATTACATATCATGTTTTAAAATGGTATGAAATATATCACATATGTGGCTTAAAATATACTAATACATGAATTACATTTTTTATAATGTTGAGGTCTTTTTAAGTTCATTTTTAATTGGAGGATAATTGCTTTACAATATTGTGTTAGTATCTACCATACACCAACATGAATCAGCCATAGGTATACACATGTGTCCCCTGTCTCTTGAACCTCCTTCCCACCTCTCCCCACATCCCACCCCTCTAGGCTGTCACAGAGCACTGAATTTGAGCTCATTTCATCTGATGATGGACAGCTAGGGTACTTCCATGCCCTAACTATTATAAACAGTGTTATAATGAACATAGGGATTCATGTGTCTTTTTCAATTTTGGTTTCCTCAGGGTATATGCCCGGTAATGGGATTGTTGGATCATATAGTAGTTTTATTCCTAGTTTTTCAAGGAATCTCCACACAGTTCCATAGTGACTATATCAATTTACACTCCCACCAACCGTGCAAGGGTTCCCTTTTCTCCACATCCTCTCCAGCCCTTATTGTTTGTAGAATTTTTGATGATGGCCACTCTGAACAATGTGAGATGATATTTCATTGTATTTTAAATTTATATTTCTCTAAGAATGGGCAATGTTGCGCATCTTTTCATGTGTTTATTAGCCATTCATATGCCTTCTTTGGAGAAATGTCTGTTTAGGTCTTCTGCCCACTTTTTGGTTGGGTTATTTTTCTGATATTGAGCTGCATGAGCTGCTTGTATATTTTAGCAATTAATCTTTTGTCAGTTGTTTTATTTGCTATTATTTTCTCCCACTCTGAGGGCTGTCTTTTTACCTTATTTATAGGTTTCTTGTCTGTGCAGAAGTTTTTAAGTTTATTTAGGTCTCATTAGCTTAGTTTTGTTTTTATTTCCATTATTCCATCAGGAGATGGGTCCAAGAGGCTCTTGCCGTGATTTATGTCAAGGAGTGTGCTGCCTATGTTTTCCTCTAGGAGCTTTATAGTTTCCTGCATTGCATTTAAGTCTTTAATCCATTTTGAGTTTATTTTTGTGCATGGTATTAGAAGGTGTTCCAATTTCATTCCTTCACATGTAGCTGTCCGGTTTTCCTAGGACCACTTATTGAAGAGGCGGTCTTTTCTCCATTGTAAATTCTTCCCTCCTTTGTCAAAGATAAGGTGCCCATAAGTGCATGGGTTTATCTCTGGGCTTTATATCTTGTTCTGTTGCTCTATATTCCTGTTTTTGTGCCACTACCATACTGTCTTGATGACTTGTAGCTTTGTAGTACAGTCTGAAGTCAGGTTAATTCCTCCAGCTCCATTTTTCTTTCTCAAGATTGCTTTGGCTGTTCAGGGTCTTTTGATTTTCTATGCAAATTGTGAAATGTTTTGCTCTAGCGCTGGGAAAAATACCATTGGTAGTTTGATAGGGATTGCATTGAACCGGTAGATTGCTTTGGGTAGTATAGTCATTTTCACAATATTGATTCTTCCCATCCAAGAACATGGTATATCTCTCCATCTGTTTGTGTGGCCTTTGACTTCTTTTATCAGTGTCTTATAGTTTTCTGCATACAGGTCTTTTGCCTCTTTAGGTAGGTTTATATCTAGGTATTTTATTCTTTTTGTTGCAATGGTGAATGAGACTTAATTTTTAATCACCTTAATTTTTATTTCTGATTTTTCATTGTTACTGCATAGGAATGCAAGTGATTTCTGCATATTATTTTTATATCCTATGACTTTACTATATTCATAGATTCAGTTCAGTTCTTTCACTCACTGTGTATAATACCATGTCATTTGCAAACAGTGAGAGTTTTACTTCTTTTCCAATCTGGATTCCCTTTATTCCTTTTCTTCTCTGATTGTTGTGGCTAGGACTTCCAAAACTATGTTGAATAATAGTGCTGAGAGTGGGCACTCTTGTCTTATTCCTGATCTTAGACGAAATGCTTTCAGTTTTTCATCACTGAGAATGTTCGCTATGGGTTTGTTATATAAGTCCTCTATTATGTTGAGGTATGATCCTTCCTCAGGATTGATTGAGATTATCATATGGTTTTTATCTTTCAGTTTGTTAGTATGGTGTATCACATTGATTGATTTATGTATATTGAAGAATCCTTGTATCCTTGTTTCCCTGAGATAAAGCCCACTTAATCACAATGTGTGATGTTTTTAATGTGTTGTTGGATTCTGTTTTCTAGAATTTTGTTGAGTATTTTTGCATCTATGTTCATCAGTGATGTTGGTCTATAATTTTCTCTCTCTCTCTCTCTTTTTTTTTTTTTTGGCAGCATCTTTGTCTGGTTTTGGTATCAGGGTGATAGTGCCCTCATAGAATGTGTTCTTAAGTCTTCCTTCCTCTGCAATTTTATGAAAGAGTTTTCAAGCAGTGTAGGTGTTAGCTCTTCTCTAAACTTTTGGTAAAATTCACCTGTGGAGCCATCTAGCCCTGGGCTTTTGTTTGTTTAATGTTGAGCTCTTTTGTTGACTTTTACATTCCTTTCCAAATCCAGCCCATCCTTGTTGGGGTACCAGACAGCCAGTACTGCAAGTTGGGTTCCAAGGGGTCAGATAGGGGTGGAGTAGCTTCAACGGCACCCAACTCCAGTACTCTTGCCTGGAAGATCCCATGGACGGAGGAGCCTGGTAGGCTCCAGTCCATGGGGTCACTAAGAGTCGGGCACGACTGAGCAACTTCACTTTCACTTTTCACTTTCGTGAATTGGAGAAAGAAATGGCAACCCACTCCAGTATTCTTGCCTGGAGAATCCCAGGGACAGAGGAGCCTAGTGGGCTGCTGTCTATGGGGTCGCACAGAGTTTGACATGACTGAAGTGACTTAGCAGCAGCAGCAGCAGCAGCTTCCTCTACTTGTACCAGGTAGGAAGCAACCATGGAGTTGGTTTTAAACAAAGGTCTAGGGGGCAAAGGCAAGGCAGAGAGTGATTTTTCTGAGGAAATGTAGAACTAGCCTGAAAGGCCTGAGGTAATTTGGATTTAAAATGCATAGCTGTGGCTTCAATAAGGCTGGTATAGCAGCTGGGGGGCGATTGGAGAGAGGGGATATTTGGGGTTGTCACAATGATTGGGAGCGTAGTGCTGGCATTTAGCGGGTAAGGGCAGGAAAGACTAGAGGTATCACATGGCTTGAGACTATTCTCTCAAAGTAATTTTTCAGACCCTAATGTCAGTAACTCTCCCAGTGACACACACTGGGCTAGTTTTGTGTTGATATGTCTAAACTCCAAGGGCCACTCTGTATTCTGTTCCTTTTGCCATTAAGGATCATAAAATCATAAAGTAGCTCTTTACTGTACAGTGGAAATGAACACATTGTAAATCAATTATATTCCAATAGATTTTTAAAAATGTACATTTCAATGATGATGGGTTGAGAATAAAAGGAGAAAATTTATATTTATTAAAAACCTATTATGTACTGCATAATTTTATTAGTTTCCTATGGTTGCTGTGACAGACTACCCTAAATTAGGTGGCTTAGAATAACAGACCTCTCTCACAGTTATGGAGGTCAGACCTCTGAAATCAGGGTGCCAGCTTTTGGAGGAGCTGTATTCCTGCCACAAGCTCTAGGGGAGGATGCGGCCCCTGCTCTTCCAGCGTCTGGCAGCTGCCAGCTTCCCTTGACTTGGGCTCCTTTCCTCCAGTCTCTGACCCCAGTGGCTTCCTCCTCTTCTCTCATCTCACTCTTTTATAAGGACACTCGTCATTGGATTTTGGATCCACCTGTCCAAGCCAGAATGACCTTCTAATCTCAAAGTCCTTAGCTAAATGTCAAAGGCCCTTTTCTCAAACATTTACAGACTTTGAGGATTAGAATGTGGCCATCTATGGGGCTTCCCAGGTGGCTCAGTGGTTAAGAATCCACTTGTTAATGCAGGAGACACAGGAGCCATGGGTTCGGTCCCTGGGTTAGGAAGATCCCCTGGAGGAAGAAATGGCCACCCACTCCAGTATTCTTGCCTGGAAAATTCCATGGGCAGAAGAGCCTGGCAGGCTGCAGGTCAAGGAGTTGCAGAGTCAGACATGACTGCGCGCCTGAGCATGTGTGCAGGCACACACACGTGGATATCTTTGTGGAGTGGTGAGGCATCTTTCAGCCACTACACTTTATTCCAGAATTGCGTTAAATTTTCCAGCAGTCTTGTGATGGGGGGACATCATTAGCTCTTGCTGATAAATGAATAAGATGAAATTAAGAAAGAATAAATACTTGGCGTAGGTGTCCTGGTGCCTTCCAGAGCCGAGATTCACCCTGAAGCTCCTGCCACCTGGATGCATTGTTGATAGGCTCCGCCTGGTGCCTGGTCAGTTACAGGGCGCTGTCCTTACTAATGCAAAAGTAGCAGCCGTGTTCACAGGTGACCCTGTACACTCCACTGATCTTGCCCTAAAAGAAGTAAAAGTTCTCTACTAAAAGAGCATTCCACTTAATATAAGAATAAAACACAGTCGAGCAATTAAATGTATTCTAGAACAATTCCAAATAGGTATCCGACTAACCTAAATTTAGACATTCATGCCATGTTCCAAAAGTGCCTTTTTCCATTTTCTTATCCCCTGAAAAGAAAAAGACACATTTCTTCAGCCCAGTTTAATTTATCCTTTCAACATTTGTTGAGTACCTACTATAATTTATGGTCTAACCTCCCATGAAATCCTTCTTCCCCTATTATGGACATTTTAATTTTAGTGTAAGAATACATTTGAACTCACATGAAAAAAGGTATAAAGATATTCTGGCAGTTTCTACATCCTGAATTATTTTTTAATCTACTTTATGGAGTATTAACTTTTTGTTTTACTCTTTTCCTTTGCTTAAATTTAGGATGTTTTAAATAGCGTTAAGATTTTACATAACTGCAACTGGTTAGTTCTAAAAATTGTTTTTCTTTAAATAAAGCTTATTTTTACAATTTAGATTTAGGAGAGGTTTGTAACGGGTTCAGGGTTCACATTCAAATCAGGTCCATCAAAGCAATTATAAAATAAAGAGAATATCATGATGTTTTCAAAGATAGCTTGTCCTTCTATCAAGGATGAGTTTTTCGACAGATATACATTCCAATGCCTCAGGATTGAAACATCTTACATATTCAAAAAATTGTAATTTAGAACCATAGCACCTTTTAGGGAAGGGATAGATTTCTTGAAAGGCTTGTGTGTTTAAGGAAATAACATATTTAATGAACGCACACACAGAAATAACATCTGTTATCACTGATTAGGGAAATTTAGTGGAACTGCAAAAATTGAAATGACATTAATTTGTCCACACTGGAGAGGATCTGCAGAAGAGACCCGTGTTTAGATGCTTTAAAATGTAAATAGTGCCCATCAGGGAGCATAGCCTTACTTCACATAATGGGTTTTCAGATAAACAAGTAGGGGGAGTTTGCACTAATTCTATAGGGGCATAATTAAAAATAATTAGAAAACAAACCCTACATATTTTATAAAATGACTTCAAGAAAAGAGATTTTGCATTTTCAGAGTGTGGTAAGCATGTAGCACAGGCTTGGGGTCTGAGGTCCCCAGTGACACAAGCTTCCTTCCTTGTGCAAACCTGCCAATACACTTTTCAAAAAAGAAAAGAAGAAAACATTTACAAAGGATAGTCTCCAGGGGTGAGAAGGTATGCCTTTAATGATTCAGACCTTGGCAACCATCAATAAGTATGCTAGTGAAAGGCAACAAAGAGTATAATACATATATTGCAAATCCAGGAGAATACTACTGTAGATAGACAGATGGATGGACAGATAGATAACTCGTGGTGAAATGAAAAAGTAGGCAGAATGACCACTGCTCTAGGTTTTGCTATCACGACAAATAATAGCCAAATCTCAGTGCAACTGCAACTATTCATTTCTTGTTCACATTACATGAGGGCTGTAGGTCCACTGGACTTGTGCTGAATTTGGCTGCACCCTATGCGTCTTATTCTGGGGCCTAAGTAGAAAGAGCAGCTGCTATCTGGGGCTTGCAGTACTCATAGTGGAGGGCAGAAGTTGAGAGGTAGAGCCGAACCACACTAGAGCGTCATAATTTTCTGCTAAAACATAGTGCGTTTCTCCTTTGCTCATCTTCTGTTGGCCAAAGCAAGTCCGAAGTGCAAGACTTTGCAAACTTTGAGAAAGTTTGTTGCATTACAAGGAAGTGTGGCTAAAGTGGAAAGGAATGAAAAGTTGTGAACAAATAAATATTTATCACACCTAACATGTAGAAAACAGCACAATAATATGACCAATACATTTATTTTAAAGAAAACATTATGATTATTAAACACTTAGGGAATTCCAACAGAAAACTCCAGTCAGTGGTGGACTCAAGTTTTAAATACATGCAATTTTTGTGATCCTCTTTAGAAAATGTGATCAAATACTCCTATTTCAAAACTAGAGACCCTGAAGTTTAATTATCTTCATGATAAATTCAATTTTGCCTTCAGAATATATGTTAGAAAAACTCTGATTCTATTCATCAGTAAAATTGTAGCAAAATATATATTGCTGTTGTTCAATTGCTCATTCATGTCTGACATTTTGCAACCCCATGGACTGCAGCCCCACAGGTTTCCCTGTCCTTCACTGTCTCCTGGGATGTACTAAAACTTGCATCATCCACTTTAAAACTTTTATTGGCACCAATTCTTTAAAGATAAAATACTCTAGTTTTTAATAGGCAAATGGTCATTTATTAATTTGGATTTAATGTAATAAAATAATCTCTGTCTTCCTGAGGCCATAGAGGTCACAGACTTAAGGGAAGAATTCCCTAGAGGACTGCATCTGAAGAAAACGATTTTTGTTCATTCAAGGAATCCAATTGGTTGTCATTGTTAAATATATTATGACCCATGATGACCCCGGAAGATAGCTAATGTGAAGACCCAAGATTTTTACTAAAATTAATTGGTCTTTTTTTAGCCTACACAAAAAGTAATTTATTTCTTATAAATTTTCTGCACTCCCCAATATTGTTGAGAATAATGAAGGAATGGTATGATTTTCAAGCCAGGTAAGTTAAAACTGAACAATAAGAAGAGAATAAGGCTGACACATATTGAAATGTATGGTGGTAATCCCAGATCCATCAGTAGGTTAAGACCTAAGGATAATGTGAAAGATGGAGGTTAGAAAGAACACCTCCCAAGTCTGCATCACTCTACTCTTCACTGGGGGTGGTAGGCAATGTCCCCCCTCAGTGTCCAAATCTTCAGAACCTGTGAATATGTTAGGGACCTTGCAAATATGGTTCGGATTACAGACCTGAAATAGAGGAAATTATCCTCCAGACAGTTGGATGGCATCACCAACTCGATGGACATGAGTTTGAGTAAGCTCTGAGAGTTGGTGATGGACAGGGAAGCCTAGTGCGCTGCAGCCCATGAGGTTGCAAAAAGTCAGACACGACTGAGCGACTGAACTGAACTGATCAAGATGACACGCTTAGTCACTCATTTGTGTCTGACTCTGTGATTCCATGGACTATAGAGTCTGCCAGGCTCCTCTGTCCATGAAATTCTCCAGGCAAGAATACTGGAGTGGGTAGCCATTCCCTTCTCCAGGGGATCTTCCTGACCCAGGGATCAAAACCAGGGCTCCTGCATTGCAGGGGGTCTCCTGCATTGCAGGTGGATTCTTTACCCACTAAGCCACCAGGGAAGCCCAGGGAATATCCAGATGGGCCTCATCTAATGACAGAACTCCTTCAAAGCAGAAACCCTTTTCCAGCTGTGCTAGGAGAAAGAGATGTGATGACCAGAGGGTCAGTAAGACTTGGGAGAGAGACTCAACCTGCAGCGCTGACCTCTAAAAGCAAACACAGCCTTGCTGACACGTTGATTTTAGTCCAGCGAGATTCTTACCAGACTTCTGACCTACAGAAGGTCAAAAGTCCCATAAATGTACAGTAAGTGTGTTTCTTTAAGCCACAGATTTTGTTGCAATTTGTTACTGTAGCCGTAAAACACAAAAACACTTGGTGAAGCAGGGAAGTGACACACGCAGATGGTGCCCTCCATTTCCTGGTGTGAATGCTCCAGAGAGCTCAAATCCCCCAAATCTTAGCTCCCAGGTTTCTGGGTTCTCCCAAGTACATACGCCACCACTCTGCTATGGACCACCACTCAGGCGTGTTTTCCAAGCCAGAAATCTCTTCTGGTTTATCTCCTCCAGTTTCCTTAGTTTGTGTTTGGGAAGTGACATTTCAGATCCTCTTAGTCTGATTATTCTGTGTGAGACAAAGTGGGAAAATACACTTTGGCAACCCCGTGGGTCACATTCTTCAGTGTGATCAAGCTGTTTGTAGTGGATCAGGGCAATGTTTGGGAAGGACATTCATTTTCCATTGGTACAGTGTTTGACAATTTGGATTGTTCATGCTGCTGAAACAGAGAGCAGAGAACGTTAAGTGCTTCTGTGGTCCAGGAAATACTTGAACTGTTTGATGGCATTCTGATTAAATCCACTGAAACTTTGAGGCAACGCATGTCTGTATTCTTTTTGTTTGCTTTCTGCTGGACATACTTCTGTGCAAAGCAAGTTATCTGTCTCACTCCAAAGGGGATACACAGGAAAAAACCTTAGCGGAAACTTTCCTAATTTGGGAGAATTAGGAAAAAATATAGAATAGATGCAAAGGTAAAGAATGGGCTGATTCTGAAGCATTGTTTAAAATAGTTTGAATGAAAATGGTCATTGACTGGAGGTAAAAAAAACAGTCACACATAAGCTATAATGAATGGTTTACTTTGCACACAAAATAGGCTGAAAAAAGGATTCAAGCAGCAGTGAAGGTGTGTTAAATAAATGGGCTAACTCTATTGAGAAACAAGTGAATTCCTCCTGGAGAAAGACACTGAAATAATAAAGCCATTTGCCAAATAATGAACCAGAATGATGAGCTTTGTAGTCATTGGCATTATACAGTTGCTATGTAATATTTTAATATACCTTAATACATACTCGTTTTCAACATCAAAGGATTTAATAATGCTGAAAGAAGTGTTCAGCATCCTCACAGAGCTTAATTTCTGGATTTCAGCTGTGCATCACTGAACAAACAGAATGTAATATTAATGGAGCTCTGCTTTGCCCAGAATATTGACTATTTATAATATTACATTCATTAAAAAGAAGCACCAGTTTACTGATACAATTTAAATACTAGTGGTTGGAAAAAGAGAAGGTTATTTGTGTTCCTAAATTAGAGACATTTATTCATGCCAACTTTCTTTCCACTATAATGGAAGTGGGAGCGACAAGAATATGTTGTGTATTTCCCCTGGAGAAACACTAAGTGTAACACAGAGCTCTGGACTTGGTGCCGGGACACCTGGGTTTCAGTCCCTGTTGCTCTGGTTCTGGCACTGACAACACTTGGATGCCTCCTAGAGCAGGTTCTGTACCTGAAAAACAGAGATAATGTTACCTGTTTTTGTCTGATTCACAAAATGAGGTAACATGATATACTGCAAGGTAAAAGTGCTTTGCAAATTTTAAAGGGTCCTATCCATTAGGGTCCTTACATTAGGCTAAAAAATATATAAAAAATAGTATTTAAATCATTGAAATACCAATTCAGCATAAATATAAATTGTTATAACACTTGGTAGAGTTTTTTAAATATTTAATTTTATGATAGTTTCATGATTCTGGCCTTACCATCAACTTAGGCTGTGTTCATTTGTAGTGATGTTAACTATACAAGAATATCTGGAAAATAAATATTGTCTTCTCCGTAGTTTTGCCTAGAGTTAGGCTTTTCCCTTTGTTTTGAGTTCTCTTATATTGGTTGTTGACAGTCAAATCGTATATCCATAAAGGTGTAAGAATAAATGCTAAATTCATTGATTTACTGACCCAGGAAAATTGATCATATATTATGTGCCTAGCACTGTACAAGGTACTATTTAGTAAACTCGCAAAATGAGCAGTTTTTTTTTTTTCCTCTTCTAAATTGACTCACTCTTTGTCTGAATTAATCAAATCAACCAGTAGGTTTTGGGTTTCCTGTAGACACAGCTTAAATGTCACTTTCTTTCTTCAAACTGCTATTTTGAGAACTGGTGATGTGTAGGTGGAAAACACTTTACTATTTAGAAATAGAGTACTATACAGTAAGTCTTATTAGACTGTATAGACTTACAAACAAGTTTTTTTCACTTTGTAGGTTTCATTTAACTTTTTATTATGGAACATTTTAAATGTGCATAAGCATATGATGCAAGAAATCCTCATATACCTAACCAAGGTTCAACAATTAATGATTCATCATCAATCTTGGTTCACTTCTACCCTCATTCAACCCTTCCCTACCCCATATCATTCTGGATCAAACATCAGTGATCATGTAATTTAATCCTTATATTTTTCAGTATATATTTCTAAAAGATAAGGATTCACACCCCCTACCCCAAAATAACCACTATAGCATTAGTAGTAGTGTTGCTCATTCATGTCTGACTCTCTGCGACCCCACAGATTGTACCTTGCCAGGCTCCTCTGTCCATGGGATTCTCCAGGCAAGAATGCTGGAGTAGGTAGCCATTCCCTTCTCTAGAGGATCTTCCCCGACCCAGGAATCAAATCTGGGTCTCCTGTATTGCAAGCAGGTTCTTTTACCATATTAGCTACAGGGAAGTCCCTGCTGCTGCTGCTGCTAAGTCGCTTCAGTCGTGTCCGACTCTGTGCGACCCCATAGACTGCAGCCCACCAGGCTCCCCCGTCCCTGGGATCCTCCAGGCAAGAACACTGGAGTGGGTTGCCATTTCCTTCTCCAATGCATGAAAGTGAAAAGTGAAAGTGAAAATTGAAAGTGAAGTCGCTCAGTCGAGTCCGACTCCCAGTGACCCCATGGACTGCAGCCTACCAGGCTCCTCTGTCTGTGGGATTTTCCAGGCAAGAGTACTGGAGTGGGGTGCCATTGCCTTCTCCAAGGGAAGTCCCTACTAGTGCATTATTACAGCCAAAATAAAATGAACAAAACTCCTTAATAGTATCAAACATTCAGTGTGTATTCCAATTTCAACTATTTTTTAATATTATGATTTTTGCAGTTTGTTTCATTTAGTATTCAAATAAGGGCCACACATTGCAATTTGTCGAAATGCCTCTTAATTCTATTTTAATCTTCAACTCTCTCTTTTTTCTCCCCCTTGCAAATTTGTTTGCAAGAAATAATTTGAATAACTGGGTCATTTGTCCCATGGTCTTTCCTACAGCCTAGATATTACTGAGTGCAATCTGTTGTATAGTTTAATTTGTTTTTCAGTCTTATGTGTTTCCTGAATATTAGTAGTTAAAAATATATCTGCATGTAACATCTTTTTTTTTAATAAACTTTTTATTTTAGAATAGTTTGGTATACAGAAAAATGTGAAGACAGTACAAAAAGTTCACACCCAGTTTCCCCTATGATTAACATCTGAAATTAGCATGATACATTTGTTGTAATTAATAAACAAATATTGATACACTATGATTATCTAAAATCCATGCTTTATTCAGATGCTCTTAGTGCTTGTCTAATGTCCTTTCTCTGTTCCAGGACCCCATTTAGAAAACCGTGTTGCATTGAGCTGTCGTATCTCCTTGGCCGCCTCTTGACTATGACAGTTCATCAGACCTTCCTTGTTTTTGATGACCTTAACAGTGTTGAGGAGTACTAGGGAGGCGTTCTGTAAAATGTCCCCTAATTGGGATGTCTCATTAAACTGGGATTTAAGAGTTTTGGGGAGGAAGAGTACAGAAGTAAAGTGCCATTTTCATCAAAGGTGCATCCTATACACATGTTTTATCACTGTTGATAATAACCTTGGTCACCTGGCTGAGGCTGTGTTTTTCAGGCTTCTCCATTATAAACCTACTCTTGTTATCCCCTCTTTCCCTATAGTACCCTTGCGAAGGAACGCTGTTTCTGAAGCCCCTATTCACAGTGGAGATTTAGTCTGCATCTTTTTTAGGTGGAGTAACTACATATATTATTTAAAATCCTTCTTAATTTTTCTATTTATTGAATATATAATCATTTAATCATGTGTTTATATCAGTATGGACTCATGGTTATTTATTTTATACTTTCGGTTATAATCCAAAACTATGTTGTTTACTTTGTTGCTCAAAATATTCCAGCTTTGGTCTTCAGGTGGTTTATTTGTCAGACCCCCGCCATTGTGTGTTGGAGGGAGGAGGCAGGGTGTATGTTTTAAATACTTCCTCACTTTCTGGTACACAAGATACCCCAAGCTCATTAGGAATATTCCCTGCCTCCATCCTGCTGCTGCTGCTGCTGCTAAGTTGCTTCAGTGGGTTGCCATTTCCTCCTCCAGTGGACCATGTTTTGTCAGAACACTTCACTATGAGCTGTCCATCCTGAGTGGCCCTGCACAGCATAGCTCATAGCTTAATTGAGTTACACCAGACTCTTCGCCATGATGGAGCTGTGATCCATGCAGGGGATTGCTGCTGCTGCTGCTAAGTTGCTTCAGTCGTGTCCGACTCTGTGCGACCCCATAGACGGCAGCTCACCAGGCTCCGCCATCCCTGGGATTCTCCAGGCAAGAACACTGGAGTGAGTTGCCATTTCCTTCTCCAATGCATGAAAGTGAAAAGTGAAAGTGAAGTCATTCAGTCTTGTCCGACCCTCAGCGACCCCATGGACTGCAGCCTAACCAGGCTCCTCCATCCATGGGATTTTCCAGGCAAGAGTACTGGAGTGGGGTGCCATTGCCTTCTCCTGCCTCCATCCTAGAATCAGTCATTTCTCCAAGGAGCCCTGGTTTCTTCTATTGGAAAATTAAAGATCTGGGCACCAAGTTTAAAAAAATATTTTAAAACCATTCTTTTGCTTCCATTTAGTTGGTTTTGAAAACTTTGGATTATTTTTGTTACAGTTTTATTGTAAGTTTTTGATACTTTATAGTTCAATTTTGGAGAAGGCAATGGCACCCCACTCCAGTACTCTTGCCTAGAAAATCCCTTGGACGGAGGGCCTGGTGGGCTGCAGTCCATGGGGTCTCGAAGAGTCGGACACGACTGAGTGACTTCACTTTCACTTTTCACTTTCATGCATTGGAGAAGGAAATGGCTACCCACTCCAGTGTTCTTGCCTGGAGAATCCCAGGGACGGGGGAGCCTTGTGGGCTGCCGTCTATGGGGTCGCACAGAGTCAGACATGACTGAAGCGACTTAGCAGCAGTTCCAATTTGCAAAAGTCATTTTTAGTCGAAAATTTCTGCCTATATTGAATATGGAGCCTTTTATTTTAAGCAAGTAATTTGCATGGTTTTGTTTCTATGTATGTGTTTATTAAACTCAGAGTCTGAAAACATTAATTTTTCTACATTGTGCCCATTCAATCAGTTTGAGTGGCTATTTCGTTAAGTGATGCTAAGTGTATGGGACCTTTGACTGTTTTAAAAAAAATTTTTAGTGAATCAACTAAATATTTTGACATCTTATAATTACAAAGTATCTAAAGAAAGTAGATAAATAAGCAAATATCATAAGGAGTGATTATGTTTAGCTCTGTGAAAATCATCCAGTTAAAAATTCATGAATGTTTAACTTCTATGGTAGACTTTTCTGCATAACTAGGTAAATCAGTAGCAAAAATTTTCACTGTAAAATTTATGAAATGCTTCTTAAGAAAATAAACTGTGGACATTTTTGTACCTTATACCAGAAGAATAAAAGAAAACATTGTCAAGGAATGTCATTTCTATACAAAATATACTAGCTACATTTTTTTCATTTATTGGTTAGAGGTCTCTTTATATAATTTATTTTTTAAAGCTAGGCTTATAAAAGTTATCAGGATTCCAAAGGCAGGCTACCCTAGCAAAAATCTTACCAACTATCTACAGGAGGCAAGTCTCCTCTGTAAAATGAGTTGTAGAGATAAATTGGTTCATATAGATAAAGTGAAAGTGTTAGTAATTCAGTCGCGTCCAGCTCTTTGCAATCCCATGGACTATAGCCTGCCAGGCCCCAGAATTCTCCAGGCAAGAATACCAGAGTGGGTAGCCATTCCCTTCTCTAGAGGATCTTCCCAACCCAGGGATTGAACCCACTGTCTCCTGCATTGCAGGCAGATTCTTCACTGTCTGGGCCACCAGAGAAGCCTCATACATGGAAAGTACTTAACATATACATCTACAAGTATGTGTGATATATGGTATATCTACACAATAGGCATACATGTGTTTTAAATATTTACATATGTGTGCTGTGCATGCTAAGTGCTTCAGTCATGTTCAACTCTCTGTGAAACTATGGACTGTAGCCCACAGGGCTCCTCTGTCCATGGGGTTTTCCAGGCAAGAATACTGGAGTGGGTTGTATGCCCTCCTCCAGGGGATCTTCCCAACCCAGGTATCCAACCTGCACATCTTCTGTCTCCTGCATTGCCAGGTATGTTCTTTACCAGTAGCTCCACCCAGGAAGCCCCATACATATATGTGTGTGTGTGTGCGTATACACAATATGTAAATCCTAGCCCTGGTGGCTCAGACGGCAAAGAATCCTCCTGTAATGCGGAAGACCTGGGTTTGATCCCTGGGTTGGGAAGATCCCCTGGAGTAGGGCATGGCAACCCACTGCAGTATTCTTGCCTGGAGAATCCCTGGACAGAGGAGCATGACGGGCTATAGTCCATGGGGTCACCAAGAGTTAGACATGACTGAGCAACAAAGCACAGCACAGCCCATCCAAATGTTCAATAACAGTAATCCTGTAGTTAATATGCTTTCTCTAAATCAATATTGTAAGGGTATTGTTGAGTTTTTCTCTTTTGCATTTCTTAGTGTGTGACCTTTGCTCATTCTGCCCAAGGCATTAGGGTTATGTTATATCTGGAATGCAAAAATAGAGGCTTTCAATTTACAGCTTTTCATATCCAAAGCAGGAATGCAAAGCAGGGGTTTTGAATCTGCAGGAAGAAAATAATCCTAAAATCCAGGTTTTGTCAAAAGACTCTGCAAGTTTCCAAATTGTTTTAGCTCCATGTTGACTTTGTCCATGGCAATTATCAAATGCCTGGGATAGACAGGATTCAGGACAAGACTTAAGGGAAGACCTCATAGTTTGCCAGCCACAGAGAATTCAGACTATCTCTTTTGTCCTGGGGAAGATTTGCAGCAAGAGGAGAGAGACAGAGATGACAAGACAGACCCACTCCCAACCATCACTTTGCAGGCAGAAGCTGCTCCAGAAGGGAAGGTGCTTTAAAGATGCTAAAGACCCTTAGAAGCAGAAGGCCTTTGCTTTGCTCCCTCTGCGGAACTCTGGGAGAAGACATGGGATGACAGTGGCACCCACATCAGTGTCTGGTGTAAAGAAGTTATCTAGACCTTTTGGGTCTGGACTCACGGCTCCTCTGGCCTGCGTGTGGCCTGGGCTGTGTGTGGCGAGCAAGGGATCCAGGAGTGAGTGTGTGTCCTGGTGGGGAAAACAGAGACCCAGAAAGGCCCAGTGTAAAATAGATAACCAAGGGAAATTTGTTGTATAACTCAGGCAACTCAAACCTGGCTCTGTAGCAATCTAGGTGGGTGTGAAGGGGTGGGAGGTGGGAGGGAGGTATGAGATGGAGGGGACATACATACACCTATGACTGACTCATGTTGATGTATGGCAGAAATGAACACAATATTGTAAAGCAATTGTCTTTCAATTAAAAATAAATAAATTTATAGAAAACGCACAATAACGGGGTGGTATGGGAGCATAAAGAAAGGACATGGGGGGTGCATTTTTTACCCTGACCCTGCCAGCATGTGTCTTGCTGATCAAACATTTCCTTAATACATATTCATGGAGGGCCTGCAATGTGGGAGGTTGTCCTGGAGAACATAGAAATGAATGGAGGGGGAGATGTTGCCAGAGGGGCTTCTTGGTAAAAGCAATATCTAAATTGAGACCATCACTTCATGGCAAATAGATGGGGAAACAGTGGAAAGTGACAGATATTTTTTTGGGCTCCAAAATCACTGCAGATGGTGACTGCAGCCAAGAAATTAATAGACGCTTATTCCTTGGAAGGAAAGTTATGACCAACCTAGACAGCATATTAAAAAGAAGAGACATTACTTTGCCAACAAAGGTCCGTCTAGTCAAGGCTATGGTTTTTCCAGTAGTCATTTTGAATGTGAGAGTTGGACTATAAAGAAAGCTGAGTGCTGAAGAATTGATACTTTTGAACTGTGGTGTTGGAGAAGACTTTTGAAAGTCCCTTGGACTGCAAGGCAATCCAACCAGTCCATCCTAAAGGAGATCAGTCCTGAGTGTTCATTGGAAGGACTGATGTTGAAGCTGAAACTCCAGTACTTTAGCCACCTGATGCGAAGAACTGACTCATTGGAAAAGACCCCGATGCTGGGAAAGATTGAAGGCAGGAGGAGAAGGGGATGACAGAGGATGAGATAGTTGGATGGCATCACCGACTCAATGGACATGAGTTTGAGTAAACTCCGGGAGTTGGGGATGGATAGGGAGGCCTGGCATGCTGCGGTCCATGGGGTCACAAAGTTGTGTCATCGGACACAACTGAGCAACTGAACTGAACTGAAATTGAGACTTGAAGGAATGCACAGGTGAATCAGAGGGTGAAGGTGATCCAAGTCAAGGAAACAGCATGGCCAAAGACCTGGAAGGGAAGAGGGTTGCTCGCTGGGGAATCTGCACAAGCTTGAGGCACCCTGAGGATGCGCAGAAAGGAGAGGTGGGGATGTGGCAGAGTGAGCAGAGACCCCCCAGTGACTGGGGATTCAGACTGAAGGAGCCGGGGAAGAGGGTGGATGCAAGAGCTCTTCAGCAAGTGCAAGTGACAGGGCTTGGGACTGAGTGGACTCGGGGCAGGTGAAGAGGAGCTCAGAACCAGTCCAGCTTTGTGGCTTGAGCAACGGGTCGTATGGTTTACCTGGAGAAGCAACCCCAGAGACAGAGCGAACAGGTGAGCAAGGCAAAGGCACACCGAGTTCAGCTGGCACTCGCTGAGTTTGAAATTCCTGGGAGAAATCCAAACGGAGCCCTGCAGAAACAGCTGGCTCCTTGGATCTGGGGTTCTAAAATGAGATCTGGGCTCGAGATGCCAATTTGACAGTGGTCAGTGTAATTTAAGATGCCCGACTATTGAAAAACAGTGACCGTGTCCTGTTCTTTGCCTCAATAGAGCTGTGGAAAATGGTCTTTATTTTTCAAATTGCACACCATAAAAACAAAGTTTCAAAGTATAGTGTGACCTAGGAATATCATTCTTAATATTAAGTAGGTACTTAGTAATTGAAAAAAAAGTCAGCTTACTGATTTCAAATGTTAGGTGCTTTTTGATATGACATATTTTCTAACAAAATCATTAAATGCATGTTTACTTTAAATTATATATTATTCATTGTAATCTTACAATTAAAATGCTTTAATTTCTCTAATTTCTTATTAATGTTAATGGAGCTGGGATATAGATATTTTTCGAGCCAGAAATCAAGTTTGAATCATTTCTTACAGAATTCAGTCCTTTTGTGAGGTCATTTCATTTATTAATATTTCTGATGTTTTATTGGGATATAATTGGCATATAACATTGTGCAATTTTAAGGTGTATGTGAGTTTATTTCTTTTTAAACAAATTTTAGTTTTTGATTAATTTGGCTGCAGTGTGTCTTAGTTGCTGCATATGGGATCTAGTTCCCTGACCAGGGATCGAACCTGGGCCCCCTGCATTAGGAGCTCAGCGTCTTAACCACTGAACCACCAAGGAAGTCCAGAGGTTATTTCTTTACAGAGTAGCTTCATCCAGGCATACATAGTACCAAAATTTTGAGTCTTTCATTGTCAATAAATTGGGAAAATACTAGCATGGAACAACCTTGATTGGTATGATTGGGGCCTTATTTATAGCTATACAGTAAACTTGCCACAAACCCAGTAAGCTGCAGTACACTGGCAATGTCTTTGATTTTAAAAACCTAATCATTGTTCCCTTCTCCATAGAACCAGGTGGGCTGAAGATCAGACTGCCAGGCTTGAGCCCTGCCTGACCATGAGGCGCTGCATGCACAATCATGCCCTTTGCCCAAGGCTGACATTGCTTGACTGTGAGCCCAGTGTCTACAAGGTCAAGCCCTTACTAAAGCCCTGGACAACATGCCCTGTGTTCACTGTGGGTTTTTTATTTGATGCAAATGGAATAGTTGGGCTAGACAGAGAGCCAACTTATGTAAATGTCTTAAGAAGACAATTGTCTTGCCATGTATGAGTTTTTGTTTTATCATACTGTTAGAAAACTTCCAAGGGAATTGTGACATACGCTAAGCACTTGAAATCTGTTTGCCAATCTAATGCATCCAGAATTCCTGTCTGCCGTACATATTCATAGCTTGGCATAGTCCCAGAGGGTGAGAATTCTATATCAAAGCTGGCGTGTTTGTCACTTGTGAAAGGTGAGTTTGGGCAACTATTATATGAGAATGGCATGAAAATACTATTTGGAGTTTCAACTTTAAATCCAAGTATCAGAGAAACTTTAAAATTGTTAAACTTTGTACAATAGGCAAAATTTACCCTTCTAGATCTACCAGCTGTATTCATTACTGTTGTTGTTCAGTCGCTCAGTCGTGTCCGACTCTTTGTGACCCCATGGACTGTAGCACTCCAGGCTTCCCTGTCCTTCACCATCTCCCGGAGCTTGCTCAAACTCAAGACCATTGAATCAGTGATGCCATTCAAGCATCTCGCCCTCTGCCGTCCCCTTCTCCACCTGCCTTCAATCTTTCCAACATCAGGGTCTTTTCCAATGAGTTGGCTCTTCTCATCAAGTGGCCAAAGTATTTAAAAACCAGGAGAAAGTCCCAAAAGAAAGAAAGGGTGGGGTTTAGTGACATCTAGAAAATGCGGCTCACTTACCAGAAAAGAGATATTTTATTTTTACTTTCTTACGTTAGCGGGGGACAATTGTTTGCTTGCTTTTTAGTTTATTTATTAAAATAGAGTACGAAAAAGATGTAGAAATCTATCAGCTTACATTTTTGGAATAATGATAAGACAGAACCTTTGCAAAGCTGTAATCATGTAGATATACATTTAATTAATCACACAGCACTCATTGGGCTTTTCCTAGGAGTAGACTGACTACTGAAAAAAAAAATCTATGAAGGAAACAGAAGGCAAGGCTTATGTGGTCAACACTTTTTACACCTAAAACAATTTTTTGATTTAAATCTGACTTTCCTGATGCATTTATTCAGATATGGGTATAGATGGTTAATGTGAAATGTAACTCTGAAGTCACCTATATGAACATAGACTGCCAGACAGTTAAATACTGTTCTTGAATGAATTTTTTAGCCTGAAATTTCCATGTGGCTAAATATCCAAGGGCTTCCCCTTGCAGCTCAGTCAGTAAAGAATCTGCCTGCAGTGCAGAAGACCCGGGTTAGATCCCTGAGTTGGGAAGATCCCATGGAGAAGGAAATGGCAACCCACTCCAGTATATTTGCTTGGAAAGTCTCATGGACAGAAGAGCCTGGTGGTCTGCAATCCATGGTGTCACAAAGAGTCGGGCACGACTGAGAGACTAACACTTACTTACTTATCTATGTGGCAGCTAGTTGATCAAATATCATATTAATACATATTTACTAAGGGCCTACTATGTGCTCAGTTATTCTAGAGGATACAGAGAAATCCTCTAGAACATTGTCCCTATCTAGGGAGCCTTTGTATTACAGCAGGATAATATCAGGGCTTCCCTGGTGGCTCAGGGGTAAAGAATCTGCCTGCCAATGCAGGAAACCCAGGTTCAATCCTTGGGTTGGGAAGATCCCTTGGAGTAGTAATTGGCAGCCCATTCCAGTATTCCTGCCTGGAAAATCCCATGGACCTAGGAGCGTGCCAGGCTACAGTACATAGGTTTGCAAAAAAAAGTCAGGCATGACTTAGTGACTAAACAACAAAAACAAGAACAAGATAATAACAATATTACATGAATAACAGTCATTTACCATTCAGGCAAGGTGTGATGAAGGTCAGATAGACTGAAAAGAGTGAATATCCTGAAAGTTCAATGGAAGAAAAGGTATCTACAGGTTGTGAGGGTCTAGAAAGAAATCTGAAAGAAAAAGTTCAGGCTTTATAGTGAAGATTTTCATTATTTAGTGGAACATAATTATACAAAGACCAAAGAGTTACTTATCTCTTACCTGAGCTGTACGACTCTGTTGGGCTATTGTGTATGCCATGCTGTTTAATTTTTGATGATTTTAATTTCTAAATTCTTTCAGTTACCAGTGAAAACCCAACAAAACCATATTTGTCACATGACTATATATCTCCAGATAATGAATCTATATAAACTTATAGTTATAAAAACAAGTGGTACTAACAAAAGACTCTATAATGAATAAGAAGTTATATAACTGTTAATGATAATGTTATAGCTTAAATCTGAGTGGGAAAAGGTGACCAGTTTTTCTACAATTGTACATTGATATATTTTCCTTAAGATTTTCTTCACAGTCACAAGATTTTGTTTCTTACTTAGAAATTAGTATAACCAGAGTCACTGCTTTTCATTCAAAATAACCACACTTTTCAATTTTCAAAAGAAGTTTTTCTAACCCCAAAAGATCCAGATAGATCAGATTTTTCCCAGTGTTTTCCTAGCCAAGTGTTAATTTCTGGCCAAAGATTCTGTCATAAAGGCTAACTTTGGGGAGATTTAGCCTTAGGGTCAAAAAGAAGCAATATAAAGAATATAATAGTATAATTTAAAGAAGACTATTATAGCTATGGGTACTAATTTATTCTTTTAAACTGCCTTAGAATTAAGAATTGGTCTAAAGCAGACAAACCCAACAAAGTTTGTATTGGATGGTTGTTCAGCTGTTATGTATGTGCAGAGAAGTGACATACCATAGGGGTTAAATGCCCAGACCCCAGACCCTAGAGTTCAACTTGCCTGGCCTCAAATCCCAAACTCACTGAATTTTTAGAACATTACCCTGGGAAGATTGCTTCAACTCTTATCATTTTCTCAACTGTAAAACAGGAATAATAACAGTACCTGTCCAAAAATAAACTGGTACATGAAAAGCACTTAAAATTATCCCTAGCAAAGAACAATCACAAGTGTCAATCGTTTAGTATCATTCAGTTTTCATGTAGTGATAACTGTAGGTATACTGTTTTATTTCCATTTTTACTTTCTGTCTAAAACCTCTTTTCTTTCCTCTCCTCTGCCATCCTCACTCCCATCTCCTAGATCATTTGTCTTTCATTTGCATCGCCTAACACGGCACCGTGTCTTCACAAAGGTGCCCAGTAAAGGCTGAATGAATGAATGAATGAACCAGATTTCTAGTTCTTGTCTCAGTCTCCTCAGCACCATCCCCAGACCCTGATGCTCTCTTGTATTGGAGAGGGAGCCGTCCTTCTTGCTCCCGTAAGCCCTTATGAACACCCAGTAACTACAGTGAACACTGTAGGCTTGGTTGATCTGTATGACACTCTTTTCCCTTTACATTTCTTCAAATTCGCAAGTTCTTGTTTCTTATTTAGGAGTTATTTGAGCCAGAATCTGTGAGCTTCTTGAGAGTAGTAGCTCTCATCTGCATCACCTGCTGCTGCTGCTAAGTCGCTTCAGTCGTGTTCGACTCTGTGCGACCCCATAGACGGCAGCCCACCAGGATCCCCTGTCCCTGGGATTCTCCAGGCAAGAACACTGGAGTGGGTTGCCATTTCCTTCTCTAATGCGTGAAAGTGAAAAGTGAAAGTGAAGTCACTCAGTCGTGTCCGACTCTTCGAGACCCCATGGACTGCAGCCCACCAGGCTCCTCCATCCATGGGATTTTCCAGGCAAGAGTACTGGAGTGGTATCACCTGATGCTTGGCAAATGATTGATTGAATGAGTGGATGAATGAATGATTGGACTCGTTCCAACTCTTCAGCAGAGCCCTGATAGTCTCTGACCACCTGTCAACTTCCAGGGATTGTAAGCACAGGTCCCTGGCTCCTCTGAAGAGTGGCCTGACCCTGGAAAAGGCTGGTAGGAATCAATAGCAGAGAACTCTGCCTGCTACCATCTGACCACTGAATGAATGCAGTCGCTGGGACTTCCTGTACCCTAATACCTTCGTTTTACAAATGAAGAATCGGAACCCTCAAAAAGCTTCAACCCCCAACAAGGACCTACTGTGTAGCACATGAAACTCTGCTCAATGTTATGTGGCAGCCTCCATAGGAGGGGAGTTTGGGGGAGAATGGAGACATATATATGTATGGCTGAGTCCCTTTGCTGTTCACCTAAAACTATCATAACATTGTTAATTGGATATACCCCAGTACAAAATCAAAAGTTTAATAAATAAAAAATTAAAATTTTAAAAATTTCTAGATGTCAAGATCTCCTAGCATATTAGAGAAGCAATTGGAAATAAGTTTAGGTCTCCTGGCTTGTACTCTATACATATTCAAGTGCAAAGAGATTTTGCATAAGAGATTTGCATGCTCCGTGGAAAGCTTAGGAAGAAGGAGTTAATGGAGAAGGGAAATTGGATAAACAGGAAATATTCTTGTTTATCTTATTTGTTATTCTTAACAAGTCAGTGCTAGTTACAATATCCTCCTATATGAATGTTTTAGCTATTAATGATCAAAGCCATATAGAGAGCAATTATAAATAAATGTCTTGGTTTTAGAATCTTAAAACATGTACTGCTTTTGCCTACCTAGAATCTTCTCTCCTTTTTTGGTGACCACATCTAGGTGTCCGTTTTGGGGGGTATGTAGCTGCTAGCCTTCTTCATGGTCACTTCAGGGAAGAGGTCCAGATCGCCCCAGTCAAGGTGTGGCCTTGTGAACTTCGCTAAGCAGATCAGACTCTCTCCCAGGAATGTAGATCCTGAGCTGAGAGACAATGAGAAAAGGGCAAACACACATTCATTGCAATAAGCCTTCTATGGACCGTTTTGGATTCCTCCAAAGCTGTGGATTCTATGGATAATCTATGGATTTCTCCTACCTGGATCCTTGGAACTGTTCTGGGGTCTGTCCTCACCAGGGTGGCTTATCAGCTTTATCTTTGATTCTATATGCTGACCCATATCCTTCCAACAAATTTCTTTACTGTTGAAGTGGTAGAGTTTGTTTGCAACTAAACTCTACTGGCGGTTGGACTGCAAGTTGGTTTGTCTACAAAGCAAGCTAGCAGAAAAAGAAAGAAATGTGGAAAAGGTATGTGTGTGTGTGTGTGTACTAAGTATATAACTGCACAAGAGAAAAAGACTTTGTGCTACTATATATACCAAGTGGAGACAGGCCAACTATGATTTTACCATGGAAATGTGTCTGAAGATGGCCTTGAATTTTAATTACTCAACTTTCCTTGCATGTTTAAAGTTGTCATACTCTTTTACAAAAACATATTATGCAGTATTACAGGTTTCTTTCTATAGTTTACATTTTAAATTTAGGTTCTTTGTTAACTGACATATATTTCCCTTACAATTTAATATTGTAAAGAAATTACCTTATTTATATAATAATAGTAAAACAGTAAAACATATCAAATTCATAAATTAGAGAAAATAATATGTAATTGTACTTAATTTATTCATGTTTATTACATTAAGCTACAAATCCATTGCACTTTATGAATACATAGATATATGCAAAATCCTGTGTAAATCTTATGTTAATTATTTCACCATGAACTATGGCTGTTCTTTAATTTTTAATTCCACTTAATAAGCTAGAAAGTTCACTAAAGGTGTTCATGTAAAAAAAATTATGAAAATTCTCTAAGAATTAACCTACAAGAATAATCATCTATGCTCTCTATGAAAAATGATTTTTTTTTTTTTTTGAAAAGTGTGACACAGGTCTTCAATAAATAACACTGGGGAATTTTTACCATCTCTCCTTTTGGTTGTGAAATTTTAAGACATGTAATCTATTAACTATTTCTAGGGTGACCATATTTTGCAAACAGAATGTTACATCAAGCACTGGAAATAATTCTGAAGCAGTATTTATAATGGTAGGAAAAAATTACCTACAAATTCACCAAGTATTTATAATGCTTATAATACACATTTATATAATATATATATACATACATCCTAAAATTTTTCTAATGGTTAAAATGTCAGCCTCTCTTGGCAAACTCTGGATATTAAAAAAATGCTTACAAGTCAATACTAGCTTTTATTTCTTCCTCAATACAGGAGCTTCATACATAATATTTACGACTCAGCAGAAAGATTAAAGAGATATGAGGCTGTTATTAATACCATCTCCCTCTCCTTTATTTAAGGTTAGTTTCCATTGCCTTTCACACCCTGACCTGTAGAACAAGCTGAAATAACAGTTGTCAGCAAGGGTTTACTTTGAGGTTGTATGTGCAATATTGCTTAGCAAACATTCTCTGCTAGCACTTAGTAAAATGGTTTGGTGAGTTGGCTGAATCTTTAAGAAGACAGTCCTGGATCCCTTGAAATCTGTGCTTAGTAATTTTGTGAAAACTACTAGAAATGTGTGTGTGTGTGTGTGTGTGTGTTCCATTTAATCACCTGCTTGGTGTTGCTCTTTTGTGCCAGTTTTCAACTGAGAGTGGACCTTAAAAAAACTACTTTCTTATTGTTTGTGAGATAGAAATCTTTACTTTTAAACATAAAACATATTTTTAAGATTTTGAAAAAATATACAACAACAAACTATGAATTCATGGCTACACTGGTGGAAAAATGTTTTAGGGAAAGAAGGAACAATGGTCAGGAAGGGGAGAAAAGGAAAGATTTTTACTTTTAACTCAGGATTTTTTTCTTTTTTTTTTTTTTGTTTTTCAGTAATTTCTTTTTTTGCATTTCTTGTTTTAAACTGAAGTATAGATGATATACAATGTTATATTCGTTTCAGGTGTAGAACATAGTGATTTGGCATTTATACACATTATGAACAGATCACAATAGTCGAGTAACCATCTGTCACCATACAAATTACAATAATGTTGACTTTTTTCCCTGTGCTGTACATTACATACTTATTTATTTTATAATTGGAAGTTTGTTCACCTTAATCCCCTTCACCCTTTTAACCCACACCCACTCCCCTTTATTCTGGCAATAAGCAGTTTGTTCTTTATATGGGTCTGTTTCTGTTTTGTTTTGTTTGTTTATTGGTTTCTTTAGATTCCACACGTAAGTGAGAATATACAATATTTGTCTTTGTAACTTATTTCACTTAGCTTAATACCATCTAGACCCACATTGTCACAACTGACAGTATTTTGTTCTTTCTGTGGCTGAGTAATATTCCCTTCTATATGTATCTCATATCTTCTTCATCCATTCGTCTATTTGTAGACACTTAGGTTGCTTCCATATCTTGGCTATTGTAAATAACGCTGCAGTAAGCATAGGAGGCTGGAGAAGGAAATGGCAACCCACTCCAGTATTCTTGCCTGGGAGAATCCCATGGACAGAGGAGCCTGGCAGGCTACAGTCCATGGGGTCAAAAGAGTCAGACTTGACTTAGCAATTAAACCACCACCACCAAACATAGGAAGCATATGTGGTTTTGAATTGGTGTTTTTGTCTTCTTTGGATAAATACTCAAAAGAGGAATTGCTGGATTATTTGGTAGTTCTATTTTTAATCTTTTGAGGAACCTACGTACTGTTTTTCACAGTGGTTACACCAGTTTATATCCCCACCAATAGTGTTCAAGGGTTTCCTTTTCTCCACTTTCTTGCCGGTCTTGGTTATTTCTTATGTCTGATAATAGCCATTCTAAGAGGTGTGAGGTGATAGCACACTGTTGCTTCAGTTTGCATTTCCTAAATGATTAATGATGTTGGAACATATTTTCATGCATCTATTGCTCACCTGTAAGTCTTCTTTGGAATAATATCTATCAGATCCTCTGCCCATTTTTAAACTGAATTGTTGATTTTATTTTTTAATACTGAGATGTATATTTTGGATATCAACCCTTTATCAAATGCACCATCATTTGCAAATATTTTTCCCATTAAGACTGTTGTCTCTTCATTTTGTTGATGATTTCCTTTCATGTGCAAAAGCTTTTTAGTCTGAGGTAGTCCCATTTGTTGTGTTTTTGCTTTTGTTGCCTTTATCCAAGCAGACATGTTCCCCCCAATTATGGCTAAGATCAATGTCAAAGTTTTTTTTCTATTTTCTTCTAGAAGTTTTATGATTTCAAGGTCTTACATTTAAGTCTTTAATCTATGAGTTTATTTTGTACATGGTGTAAGAAAACTGGCCTGGGAGCACGGTGTGGGGCTCAGACCCTGCCCTCCTTGGGGAGAACCTCTGTGGTTGGGATAGCCTACCTGCTTATGGGTTACCACACCAGAAGGGGAGCTCCTGACTCAATCTCATCTCCACCCCTCCTACTTATCCCATTGTGGTTCTTTCTTTATACTTTTTGTTGTGGGACAGCAAAACACAGGATCTTCATTGCAGAGTGTGGGATCTTTATTTGTGTCATGCAAACTCTTAGTTGTGGCACGTGGGATCTAGTTCCCTGACCAGGGATGGAACCTGGATCCCTTGCATTGACAATGTGCCATCTCAGCCAATGGACCTCCAGGGAAGTCCCTCAAGATACACTCAATGTTGGCTTACATGGGTAGGACAGAATTGGAGGTGGTCATGTTAGCTGTTGAATAATAGCATTATAATAATAGCTCAGGGATGGAAAAGAAGTGAAAGAGAGCTGCTCTAAGAAAGTGTCATGTGGGGGCTTTGAGTAGAAGGTTGAGATGACTGATTGCACTTTGAAGGGATCAGGAAATCTCCTGAAAGATATAAGTGAAAGAAAAATATATTGGACAGGTTTCAATCTAATTTGAAGAGCTGCATATTTTCAATCCTACAGTGCTTTGGGTTTAGGGGTGATCCTTTAGGGCTAGTGATTTGGAGGCAGCTTTGAAAGAGCTGCAATGGCAGAAGGCAATGGCAACCCACTCCAGTACTCTTGCCTGGAAAATCCCATGGGCGGAGGAGCCTGGTAGGCTGCAGTCCATGCGGTCGCTAAGAGTTGGACATGACTGAGCGACTTCACTTGCACTTTGAAAGAGCTGCCAGGGTACTCAGTGATCTTTAATTGCTATTCATCCTTAGGTCTTTAGGTCTAAAGATCCCAGCAATTTCCTAGGTGGAAATAGGAGGGTAGAGGGAAGGAAAAGTTTTGAGTCTCACGGAAGTTTACTTTCCTGGCAGCTCAAAAGTTATACTCTTTGGTGAGCTCTGCTTATTGATTCATTTATTCAAACTTTTTCATTGAAGACCTATTTTTGTGAATAGGTGAGAACTAAGGGTGTGGGATCTAGTTCTTTAGACATATGGGATCTAGTTCCCTGCCCAAATCAAACTGAGGCCCCTTGCAGTGGGAGTGTGCAGACTTAGCCAGTGGACCACCAGGGAAGTCCCTCTCTTCCATTCTCGATTACAGCGCTGATTTTGTAACAGGAGACTCAAGTTCCATCCCTGGGTTAGGAAGATCCCCTGGAGTAGGAAATAGCAACCCACTCCAGTATTCTTGCCTGGAGAATTCCATGGACAGAGGCACGTGGTGGCTATAATAGTTCATAGGGTCGCAAAGAGTTGGACACTACTGAGTGACTGAGTGTGCACATTGCCTATCTTTTCTACTGCTCCTTTTCTGCATTCCAGTCATTGTATCGGTCTTCTCTTCACTTCCAAAACAGGCTACAGTCATCATCTTTTTCCCTGAGATGATTTTTTCTCTCTACTCTCCATTTAGACAATATCTACATACACTTTAGGTTTCAAATTAAATATCTCTTTTTAAATGAGTTGTCCCCAGATTCATAAGCCAGAAGAGATTCCCTTCTTATATGTTCTATCATAATAATTTAATTTGTTTCATTGCATTTATTTGTTGAATGTATCTTCTCTGTAAGTACTATGAGGGCAGGGACAGGGGTCTTGGCTTCTTCACTCCTGTCCTCTCAGCTCCCTAAGCTGTACCCCAGGAATCTACAGGCTTCTAAGTCTCTTTACATTCCCTACCAAAGCCAAGGGATTCTCTGCCTAGTCTGGAAGCAGCTGAGAAAACTTCTCTTCTGATATTTTCTACCTTCTTGCAAATATTTTGTCTTTGCCAAGGCCAATGTTTGAAACTCAGAAGCAAAGAATTGAACCATTTGTTCTCTGCATTCTGCTGTTTCAACCTTCTGCAGAGACAATGGCAGAGAAGTATGGAGTATAGGAATGTGTATGAGGAGAAGGGGACCACTCAAATATTATCTCCACCTCATATCCATAGCCAACACCTGCCCCAGAGATGACACCTTTTCCCCATGACTTCTGGATCCTGTGCTGCACTGCCTAGAGTCCCCTTCCATGACTAAAGGTCTTACTCTCTGGGGAGCCTAGGAATTTTGCCTACTGACAGCTATTAGCTTGGAGCTTTCTTTGGGAATTGCCCTCAGCTATAGTGAGCCTCCTAGCCTAGGTTCAAACCTCTTCCCTTTGATATCTTATATCCAGTATAAAGGGTGGCTCAATCTCCTAACTTAATCTCATCAGTTGGCTGAAGTCTTGTGATACAGCCCACCTTTTTAGTCCCATCCAGCCTCCTTACCTTTCCCCATTGGTGTCAATCCCAAGACTCATTCCCGATAAATTTTCTGCACACAAATCTCTATCTCAGAGTCTACTTCCTGGAGGTCTTATCCTGCAACAGTTATATCTGCGATTATATGTATTTTTCATCCATCTACCTCTCAATTCCAAACACCTAAAAGTAGGGAGGGAGAGGATTTTAGATTGCTTGGAATCTTGCTTCAAACAAGTCTTGTAGGGAAAGAATTATAGCTTATTTCTATTGATTTTAGATTTGGGATACAGTCAGTGGGATACTATTGCAAGGAATGGAAAAGAGGAGGGAGAAAAAATTTTTCATGTTTACTCTTCCTAGATTGCATTGAGGAGGATTTTATGTAGATATATTGGGAGAACTTGTAGAATTAAAAGTAAGAAAGGAGTATAAGAGAAAGTTTGCAGAAGGAAATGGTAACCCACTCCAGTGTTCTTGCCTGGAGAATCCCAGGGACGGCGGAGCCTGGTGGGCTGCCGTCTATGGGGTCGCAAAGAATCGGACACGACTGAAGCGACTTAGCAGCAGCAGCAGCATAAGAGAAAGTTGCTGATGATTTTTTAAGTACAAATTGTAAAATCCTATCAGATCAGATCAGTCACTCAGTCGTGCTGAGTCAATTCTTCGGTGCTCAGCCTTCTTCACAGTCCAACTCTCACATCCATACATGACCACAGGAAAAACCATAGCCTTGACTAGACGAAAAAATTCTCTAAAAACCAAAATGACATGTGTCATCTTGAAGAGTAGAGCTGATGTATATATGCAGATTGGGAAATCCCATATACCAAGACATTTAGTGTTAACTGCTTTTCCCTAGAAAACTGAAGAAAATCAAGTTGAAGAAAAGGTAAGACTATAAGAGACAACATTTGTTGTGTTTTTTAGTGCAAAGGAATAATAATAATTTTATTTTTCCCTGAGAGTTGGAAGGATCTTAGAAGTCATGAAGTCCTGGCCAGTGCAGTAATATCTTCTGGGAGTTATTGTACTTTTGCTTAGAACACACAAATATAATATTAATTTTATATTTTATTATTTTGAATAATAATAAATAATCTTTGCTAAATATTAATAATCTTTGCCAAATATTAACTTGAGGCTACAGGCACTACACTGCTTTTTCTTATTCCTCAACTGTGTTAATATTGATGCTTTTACCATCTTCTGTTTAATCTTGCCCCTGGGATCTATTACATTTAGTTAGCACAGAGTGTCTAAAGGAGACACATTGATTTGCTTTGGTTTGTCCTCAAATTCATACTACACTTATACATACTACATCCATGTTCGTGATTGTTCAGGTTTTCCCTTGTTGCTAAAAAACTACAAAACAGAGGTGGACAGTGTTCAAGTGATGTAGTATAATAACTGTCCTAAGCATTGCCTCATTCTGGATGGATTATGCTACCAGAATGCATCTGTAATTTGTTTCCTATGTGTAAGTACATGTGTACGAGGATCAGGGGAATGTCTCCTTTGCCACATGGGTTTTGTTTTTTTTTTTTTGCCTCTTTATGAACATAGAGCGATTTTATTCAGAACATGGAAATTAAAGCAAAGTAATAATCATTGTCACCTTTTTAAGTGGTTCCTATATTCTAGGCACCACGCCGAGTGCTTTACATACATTTGGCTCACTTTGAAGGCTCACAACCCTCTGAGGTAGGTAGCTAATACCCATATTTTACAAATTAAAAAACCCTGAGTCCTCAGAGAGGTTTAAGTAATTTGCCTAAATTTGCATGGCTACAAAGTTATCATAAGTCATAGCTGATTTTTTTTTTAGCCACTCTTTTCAAAACTTTTTTTGAAAAGAAAATTCAAAGATTTTCACTTCAGGTCTTGACTGACTTCTCGCAAAACAACTTCTGCGCCCGTAACTTTCCCTCTGTGTTTAAGTAACTCAATTCCACAGCTTTACTTTCTTTCCACATAAAAATGCCCCGCACTCCTTCCCTCAGCGTACTGTCTTCCCTTCCCCCAGCCATCTCGCTACTCAGCACTTAAGCTCTTTGTTATCTCCTAGACCTCGCTAACTGGATGACTAGCTGCCAAATAAAATCACAGGAGGAAAAGATAAAGCATCTCATCTTTCTCTCTTAAGCCTTTGCTCTCTTCCACTTCCTTGTCAGTGAGTGTTCCAGTTCTCCAGTTTCCCCAGGCAGGCCCAGTGCTAAAAATAGCCCACCCTGCCTGATGGCGCTGGTGGCATTTCCTGGGGTAGAAGAGGCCGAGGAAAAACAACTGGTGAGCTGAGATGATCAGACTGAAGCAGTCAGGGGACACCCCGCCCGCACCCACTGCTGAAATCCTGAGACTTGGGCAGGAACTGGTTCATCGTCGCTCTTGGAAGGATCAGATCAAAAGGAATTAGTGTGTTTCCTCTTCTTAGATGAGAGGGGCGTAACTTTTCATTGTTTCAAGGGCATAAAACAAGTGTAATCATAGAAATATAATTCAAGCCTGTCTGTCCACTCTACTGTTGTTTCAACTAAGTAGAGAAGTTTGATGAGAAGTAAATGTTAATTGAACTGTTAATGTTTAAGAAACCTAAGTAAACTCATTGCTGACTTTTTCTCATACATACATACATACATAATGTTTTGGGGGCCATCCCTCGTGGCCCAGTGGTTAAGACTCTTCGCTTCCACTATAGAGGGTGCAGGTTAAATCCCTGGCCAGGGAACTAAGATCCCACGTGCTGAGAGATGTGGCCAAACTAAGATTAAAAAATAATAATGCTATATATATTTAGGGCCTTCCTTGGTAGTTCAGAGGGTTAAGAATCTGCCTGCAATGCAGGAGACTCTGGTTCAATCCCTGGGTTGGGAAGATCCCCTGGAGAGAGGAATGGCAATCCACTCCAGTGTTTTTGCCTGGAGAATCCCATGGACAGAGGAGCCTGGCAGGCTATAGTTCATGGTGTCTCAAACAGTCGGACACGACTGAGCAGCTTTCACTTTCCCTTTAAAGGAAGATTCCATTTTAAAAAAAGACTTCCTGCCAGGACAAAGATGGAAATGAAATGATTAAAAAAAAAAAAATCTGTGTAAATCCATACTCTCTCCAGCTGTTATTATGAGATACACTTTTTTCCCACAAAAAAATAGCTTTATCATTTTTTTCTGATCGAAGTAATAATATATGTTTACTTCTAAAATTCAATCTGATATTAAAGAAGAAAGTAAAAATTACACAAAATCCTGCACACTGAGAAAACCAAATTTTGTGACAATCCTTTTATGCACACACACCTAGGCCTAAGCCCATGAATTCATTTCCCTCCCCACAGGGACTCAGAAAGGTGGCCAGCTGGGTCCAATGAAGTGTAAGAAGAAACTTGCTGTGGTTTTTTCTTTACTGTAAGCATGGACAATAGGAAAAAAATCTACACTTTTTCTCCCAGCCATTGTCAAGTATAGATGACACTTTTAGAAAAACTACTGTAGCCACCATAATACCGGCCTCTAGAAAGCCAATGGAAAAAAAGAAGGCAAGGATAGGAGAATCACAGAAAATTATTCTGAGGAAGACACTGAGTTGAGGCGCTATAACTCTGGACTTCCCAGCATGTGAGCCTATAAATTCCCTTATTGCTTGTATGACTTGAATTTTTCGAAACTTGAAGCTGAATGCATCCTAACTAACAAAGATATAATATGCCCTAAGAAAAAGTTTAATATTTACGTAAGGTTAATCCTGTATTTTCTTAATAATTTCTGGCTTACTAATTAACTTTTAAAAGTGTCTTCAATATGTAATATGAAGACATATATGTATATATGAAGACAATATGTATATGTATATATGACTGAGCAAGCAAGCTAAGCTGCTTCAGTCATGTCCAAGTCTTTGCAACCCCATGGACTATAGCCCATCAGGCTCCTCTGTCCATGGGATTTTCCAGGCAAGAACACGAGTGGGTTGCCATGCCCTCTTCAGGGGATTTTGCCAACCCAAGGACTGAACCCACGTCTCTCATGTCTCCTGTGTTGGCAGGCAGGTTCTTTACCACTAGTGCCACCTGGGAAGCCCGTACATATATATGTATAAAAAACATCTACTTCTGCTTCATTGACTATGCTAAAGCCTTTGACTATGTGGATCACAACAAACTGTGGGAAATTCTTAAAAAGACAGGAATACCAGATCACCTTACCTGCCTCCTGAGAAATCTGTATGCAGGTCACGAAACAACAGAACCGGACATGGAACAACAGACTGGTTTCAAATTAGGAAAGGAGTACGTCAAGGCTGTATATTGTCACATTGCTTATTTAACTTCTATGCAGAGTACATCATGTGAAATGCTGGAATGGATGAAGAACAAGCTGGAATCAAGATTGCGGGGGGAAATATCAATAACCTCATATGCAGATGACACCACCCCTATGGCAGAAAGCAAAGAGGAACTAAAGAGCCTCTTGATGAAAGTGAAAGAGGAGAGTGAAAAAGCTGGTTTAAAACTTGACATTCAAAAAACTGAGATCGTGGCATCTGACTCATCACTTCATGGCCAAATAGATGGGGAAACAATGGAAACAGTGACAGACTTTATTTTCTTGGGTTCCAAAATCACTGCAGATGGTGACTACAGCCATGAAGTTAAAAGATGCTTGCTCCTTGGAAGGAAAGCTATGACAAACCTAGACAGCATATTAAAAAAGCAGCAACATTACTTTGCCAACAAAGGTCCATCTAGTCAAAGCTATGGTTTTTCCAGTAGTCATGTATGGATGTAAGAATTGGACCATAAAGAAAGTTGAGCGTTGAAGAATTGATACTTTCGAACTGTGGTGTTGGAAAAGACTCTTGAGAGTCCCTTGGGCAGCAAGGAGATCAAACCGGTCAGTACTAAAGGAAATTAGTCCTGAATATTCACTGGAAAGACTGATGCTGAAGCTCCAATACTTTGGCCACTTGATGTGAACTGACTCATTGGAAAAGACCTTGATGCTGAGAAAGACTGAAGGCAGGAGGAGAAGGAGGTGGCAGAGGATAAGATGGTTGGATGGCGTCACCAACTCAATGGATGTGAGTTGGAGCAAGCTCCTGGAGTTGGTGATGGACAAGGAAGCCTGGTGTGCTTCAGTCCATGGCATCGCAAAGAGTCAGGACTGAGCAACTGAACTGAACTCATGTACATATATCTATGGACATACATATATATATGGTCTATATTTTAATCTTTTTAAACCTTTGTTTATTAAAAAATTTTTTAAACTTTTATGACTAATGCAATGTCTTTACATGTTCTGTCACAGCGGTCCCCAACCTTTTTTGCGCCAGGGACCAGTTTCATGGAAGAGTTTTCCACAGACTGGTATGTGGGGGGTGGTTTCAGGATGATTCAAGGACAGTACTTTTATTGTATATTTTATTTCTATTATTATTACATCAGCCCCACCTCAGATCATCAGGCATTAGATCCCAGAGATTGGGGAGCCCTGTTCTATCACATCAACCCTGCCAAAGATGGCTTGATCTCAGACTTCTAGCCTCCAGAACTGTGAGAAAATAATTTCTTCTGTTTAAACTTCCCAGTCTGTGGTACTTCACTATGGCAACCCTGGCAAACTAATATATCCACTCTCACCCTCAAGCTCAAGAAATCAAGGATCTATACAGTATCATTATAACTTTGACCTTGCTTGAACTTTATAAAAATATTGATAGAAGCACACAGTATGTAACATTTAGCATTTGACTGTTCTTGCTTATAATGTTTTTGAGATTCATCCATGTTGTTGCTGTATTCATGTTTCATTCTTTTTAATGATGAAGAGTTTTCCATAGTATGAATAAATCACAGTGTCTTTATTCATCTTTCAGTGGATGTGGCTATTATAAAATAATGCTCCTGTGAACACTGATGTATGTTCATGTGTGGACATATTTCACTTAGAAAAATACATAGAAGTGGGATTGCTAGATTCTATGATAAATATACTATTAATCTTATGAAATACTGCAAATCTGCTTTCAGAAGTTGGTATCTGTGTCATTTTGCATTCCCATAGGAAGACATAAGAATTACGGTTGTTTCTCATTCTTGTAAACACTAGATGTTTATCAGATATTTTATCTTTATTCTAGTGGGTATGTTGTGACATGTGATTGTGATTTTGATTTGAATCTTTCTGATGAATTGTAATATCAACCATCTTTCATATGCTTATTTGCCAGCCTTGTATCTTGTATTGTGCAGTGTTCAGATTGTACACCCTTTTTAGATTAGGTTGTTCATTTTCTTATTGATTAGTTTTGAAATTTCTTTATATATTCCATATACAGTTTCTTTAAGAAGGATGGCATTTTTCTTTCTTTCTTTCTTTTTTACAAATGAGTTGGAGAGTACACAGCTGGAAATAGAAATACTACTTATGAGGTAAATGCAGTGATCAAATTAAAATATCTTCTATCTGTCTAAGAAAATGGTTAAGGAGATGAAAAGACATGAATTGGTTTGAGGGATCTTATTAACAATAGGCAAAATCAAAAGGATTTAGTGATTGGAAATGTGGTCAAGTGGGAGAAATAATTATTGAGGGTACTTTTTAAAAAGTATTCATTTATTTTTATTTTTGGCTGTGCTGGGTCTTCATTGCTGCACAGGCTTTTCTGTATTTGCAGAGAACAGGGGCTCCTCTCCAGGTACAGTGCCTGGGCTTCTCATTGTGATGTCTTCTCTTGTTCTGGAGCAGAGGCTTCAGTAGTTTGGACACATGGCTTAGCTGTTCCGTGGCATGTGGGATTTTCCTGAACCAGGGATTGACCCATGGTGGATATTATACCCACCCATTGAGGAATTTAATGTAAAAATTTGGATGGTAGCACCCAAGCACTAACCACGAGCATGGCTGTTTCGGGAGTGGTTGATGGAATAGCATATGTTTTTGGACATATGGACTTGGTATGTTAGTGAAAATGTGAAATGGGCACTTGAATAGGTATGCCTGAAGCTCAGGTAAGAAGTGGGCATAACATTCTGAGAACTATTGACATATAAGAGTAAATAAAGCTTTGATGAGAAGAAAAAAAATTAATGCAGTGTTTTTATGTATCATGTGAGGTAGTGGTCCAACTGTAATTTTTTTCAAATGAATATCTAATTATTCTGCTTACTAACGTAAAGTGTGCTCATTTGCTAAACCATTCTCTCCCCATTGAAGTGAAATACCACCCTTTTCCTATGCGGTGCTCCTATATATTCTGCAATTTTTGTTTTGTTCTGCTAATCAATTAGTCTGTCCCTATGCTAATAACCAACACTTTTGATTATGCTGACTTTATAACATTTTAATATCTGGCAAGGAATCTCATCATCATTTTTCATGTTTGTACATTTCTTAGCTTCTCATGGACATTTATTCTTCCATATAAAATGTAAGATAATTCAATTTTCTAAGACCATAGAGATTTTAATTGAAAATTCATTAAGTATGTCACAATATGGGCAGAATTGACATATTTGTAAAATTAAATCTTCCCTTGCAAGAACCAGGTATGTTTTTCCATTTGTTCAGTCTTGATACAGCCCTTTAATAAAATTCTATGGTTCTTTTTAATAGGCTTTGTAGCTTTCTTATTAAATTTATTTCAAAATATTTTAAAAATGTTGTATTATTGTACGTGGCTTCTTTTTCCATTTCTAATTCTATCTGATTATTTCTAGTAAAGAACCACTATTGCTTTTGAAATATTGTGTCTACAGGTTTGTTACCAAATTCCCTTATAATAGTTTTAAAATAGATAGAAATTGGTTTTATATAAGTAACATTTATCATATTTAGGTGATTTTCTTTTATTTCTATTTTGATTGGAGTTTTAGTAGAAATGACTACTGATTTTAACCTAATGCCTTTTCAGCATCTATTTGAATCATTTTAATCCATTAATATACTGGTGTAATGGGCTTCATTGATGTCTCAGATGGAAGTTATGTTATTTTAAGAACTCTCTTACTGAAAGAGTTCCTGACAGGAAACCATCTTTTCATCTTGGCAGTACTAGTTCATCACTGACACACTACTGGACTTTATTTGCTAGTTTTTTATTAATAATTTTGCATCTGTATTCTTAAGTGACACCACCCTTATGGCAGAAAGTGAAGAGGAACTCAAAAGCCTCTTGATGAAAGTGAAAGTGGAGAGTGAAAAAGTTGGCTTAAAGCTCAATATTCAGAAAACGAAGATCATGGCATCCGGTCCCATCACTTCATGGCAAATAGATGGGGAAACAGTGGAAACAGTGTCAGACTTTATTTTTCTAGGCTCCAAAATCACTACAGATGGTGACTGCAGCCATGAAATTAAAAGACGCTTACTCTTTGGAAGGAAAGTTATGACCAGCCTAGATAGCATATTCAAAAGCAGAGACATTACTTTGCCAACAAAGGTCCGTCCAGTCAAGGCTATGGTTTTTCCTGTGGTCATGTATGGATGTGAGAGTTGGACTGTGAAGAAGGCTGAGCACCGAAGAATTGATGCTTTTGAACTGTGGTGTTGGAGAAGACTCTTGAGAGTCCCTTGGACTGCAAGGAGATCCAACCAGTCCATTCTGAAGGAGATCAGCCCCGGGATTTCTTTGGAAGGAATGATGCTAAAGCTGCAACTCCAGTACTTTGGCCACCTCATGCAAAGAGTTGACTCATTGGAAAAGACTCTGATGCTGGGAGGGATTGGGGGCAGGAGGAGAAGGGGACGACAGAGGACGAGATGGCTGGATGGCATCACTGACTCGATGGACGTGAGTCTGAGTGAACTCCGAGAGTTGGTGATGGACAGGGAGGCCTGGCCTGCTGCGATTCATGGGGTCGCAAAGAGTCAGACAGGACTGAGCGACTGATCTGATCTGATCTGATCTGACCTTTACTGTTAACATTATGCCAGGTTCATAAAATACATTAACAAGCTTAGTATAATTTTCTATGATTTGGAATGGTTTAAACAACGTTGAAACTACTTATTCTTCAAATATTTTAAATGTGATAAATGTACTTATGTTTAACTTACATAATAAAAGAGTACCATGGTGAGCTCTAGGTTACACCTGAGAATGCTACTGCTGCTGCTGCTAAGTCACTTCAGTCGTGTCCGACTCTGTGCGACCCCATAGACGGCAGCCCACCAGGCTCCCCCGTCCCTGGGATTCTCCAGGCAAGAACACTGCAGTGGGTTACCATTTCCTTCTCCAATGCAGGAAGGTGAAAAGTGAAAGTGAAGTCGCTCAGTCATACACTCTAATGACAGTACAGATGGTCGACGTAGAAAAGAAAATGGATGTGTTAAGTTATATGAAAACCCAAAGTAACTTAACCCCCATCTCTTAGCCCATGATAATGGCTCAGAGTGTGTATTCTTCCATTTCTCTTCAGAAAACTTCTTACGTTTTCTTCCTCCGAAGTGTGCACTTAATGATTCTGCTGAGAAAAAAAAAAAAATCTTTTCCCATATGACTTTGCAACTCTTCATTCATGAATATCCACAGATTTTGCTTCATCTCCCCTCATTTTCTTTTACTCCTCACTGCGTTGACTAAAACGTGGCTTTTTCTTTCTCTTTTCGTTTTTTTTGTTTGTTTGTTTTGCCTGAGCTGTGTAGCAGGTGGGACCTAAGTTCCCTGGCCAGGGATGGAACCTGTGCCCTCTGCAGCGGAAGTGTAGAGTCCTAACCACTGGAAAGCCAGGGAAGTCCAAAACTTGGATTTTACTTGATAAAAGTTCCTGAAAACTTTTTTTTTCATATTCATATATACACATATTCTTTTTCAGATCCTTTTCTAATACAGTTTACTACAAGATATTGAATATAGTTCCCTGTGCTATACAGTAGGTCCTTATTGGTTACCTATTTTATACATAATATATATATATTTTAATTCCAGACTCCTAATTTATCCCTTCCCCGACCTTTCCTCTTTGGTAACCATAAATTTCTTTTCTATGTCTGTGAATCTATTTCTGTTTTGTAAATAAGTTCATTTATATCATCTTCTTAGATTCCACATATAAGCAATATCATATGGTGCTTGTCTCTACGTGACTTACTTCATATGATAATCTCTACTTCCATCCATGTTGCTGCAATGGCATTATTTCTTTCCTTTTTATGGGTGAGTTTGGGGTCCCAAAGACTTGGACACAACTTGGCGACTAAATAACAACAACAACAAATATTTCCTTGTGTGTGTGTACCACATCTTCTTTTTGCATTCCTCTGTCGGTGGACACTTAGGTCATTTCCATGACTGTTGTAAATAGTGCTGCAATGATCATTGGGGTGCATGCATCTTTTTGAATTAGAGTTTTCTCTAAATAGATGCCCAGGAGTGGAATTTCTGGATCATACAGTAACTCTAGTTTTAGTTTTTTAAGGAACCTCTGTCCTATTCACCATGGTGGCTGCACCAATTTTTATCTTCCCATCAACAGTGTAGGAGTGTTGCCTTTTCTCCACACCCTCTGCAGCAAAGGTTCTGAAAACTCTTGAAAGCAGAGGTTGTCATTCTCTTGTGCTCTCTGTCTCAGCAACAAGTTATAGGGGTGGACAGTATTCCTAAACTACTAAGTTAAAAGTCTTGAAGGTCATGCCACAGTTTGCCATTCTCCTCCCCTCACGGTCATTATCTTATGATGTCACGGCATCAACCGAGCACGGACGTCACACTAGCTCACAATCTTCTTTGTGTCTCCTCAGCATCTTGAGAACACACAGTGCTCACATTCACCAAGTCTCTCTTTCTTCAATTTCTAAACCCCATTTCCATCCACAGTGCTCATCTCCTTACACGTCAATACCCATTTCCATGGCTGCATAATTTCCGTGTGTGTTAGTCGCTCAGTCGTGTCCAACCCTTTGCGACCCCAAGGACTGCAGCCCTCCAGGCTTCTCTGTCCGTGGGATTTTCCAGGCAAGAATACTGGAGTGGATTGCCATTTCCTTCTTCAGCATAATTTCTACCACTATATTAATAACAGGGGCTTCCCTGGTGGCTTAGATGGTAAAGCGTCTTCCTGCAATGCGGGGGACCCGGGTTTGATTCCTGGGTCGGAAAGATACCCTGGAGAAGGCAATGGCACCCCACTCCAGCACTCTTGCCTGGAAAATCCCGTGGACAGAGGAGCCTGATAGGCTACAGTCCATGGGGTCGCAAAGAGTTAGACACGACTGAGCGACTTCACTTTCACACTTATAGAGTACTTTATGCCAAGCACTACTCTAAGAGCTTTATGTATATTGGCTCATTCAGTTATAACAAAAATCCTTCAGTGGAGCTTAAAATGTGCTATGAGGAGACTGAGGCACAGGAAAAAAACTTGGCTAACTTGGTTTATATCATATATCCCTAGTAAAGGACAGAGCAGCTATTGAGTCCCAAACAACTTTCTCTTAGCCATTATATTACACTACCATCTCTATAATAACTTCATGTCTTTTACCCAGTTCTATACCGATAGTCCAGATTAACTTTCCCTTTAACCACTAAATGTCCAGGTTTTTTTTTTTTTTTTAGGAATCCTTTGCTCTATCAGCCTCCTTCTGGCTTCACTTTCTTCCTGTTAGCCTCCAGTGCTGTTGTCATTCACTTCAACTTTACTTTCTCAAGCCTCCCTAGTTTTTTAAAGATCTCCTCTTCATACCATAACTTTTTTCCCAAGCCCTCGTATAAGCTTAATTGCTTGTTTTTACTCTCAAGTTGGCAATCAATCATTGCTGTATGAAACGACAAACGCCATGTTGGCTGACTCCTCGCTATAAATGCAAAAGCCACAGACCCAGTTGAGCACTTCCTCTGCTCTGCAATTCTTTCCCTTCTATCTGCCTGATTCTCTTTCCTATTCTGTAGAGTAACTGTCCCCTCAGCAACTGCTCAATCATTTTATTTCCCTCAGTCTTGCCACTCACCTCCTCAGCAGAAGACTTAATTTCAAATATCATAGGAATGTAGTGGCCATTATGAATAAACTGTTTTAACTTCTCCTTTGCGACCTCAAAATCATTCTACACTTTGTGCCCCCCCGCCCCACTAAACTTTCCTACATGTTTCAGAGGAAGAAGTAGCTCCATTTCTCTCCATTTCTCTTAACTTATAACCTTGAATCCATTCTCTGACTCCTTTAAATTATATGTTCATTAAACACTAACTTTTAAATTTGTGTTTCGGTCAGGATCAACTGTACTATGCTGCAGTGACAAAACCCCTAAACTCAATGACTTGATAAAAAACATTTTTTTAAATGTATTCTGTCCACCAAACCTACTGTGGGTCTGGGTTACCTTTAGGGCAATTGTCGTTAATATGGTGACTCTTGAATTCAGGCAGCCATAATCTTGTGGTTCCTCATGTCAACAGACGGCCCCCTTGGTTTCCATGACAGGGGAAGAGAGACACTGGAAGAATAACACGGGGGTTTTTCACTGCCAGCCCAGAAGTAACACATTAAACTTCTGTTTACAATATATCGGCCTGACAATTCGTCTGAGCTTGCCTAAAAGCAAAGGAACTGGAAAGGTAGCCTTCCTTGTGCACAGAAAGGAAAAATCTGAAACTAATATGAGAACCATGGAGAACTGTTTCTTTCATCTTTTGTGTTTATCCATCTGTCTCATTTTGCTGAATCTTTTGTCCCTATCACAAGTAGTGCCAAGTCTAAACCATCTTGAAAAGTGCCCGCCCACCATTATACCTGCATGCCTTCTCCTTTGTATTCCCAGCATTTCAGCCGCATTGCACTGCCTGATGTCACCCACATGCCCCTGCATTCACAGACCTCCTTGTCTCTCCTGTGCGATTCCACCATCCACGCATACAGATGCTTCTTCCTGGAACGTGCTTTCTACATCTCTTGCTTCTAGAGTAGCCCTGTTCATTTTTCAGAGCCAGTTCAAATCTTCTTTTCATAGGTCTCCCTAAGTCCTGTAAAGAGAAAGAAGGCTCTCATCTCTGCAGTTTATGAATAACTCTATTTCAACCTGTATCATTGTGTATTGTAATCATTTGCATGATTTCTTGACCTTCCATCTAAACTATGAATAATCATATTTTATTTACCCTGTACTCAGAAACTTGCATGGGCTTCCCTGGTAGCTCAGCTGGTAAGGAATCTGCCTGCAATGTAGGAGATCCTGGTTTGATTCCTGGATCAGGAAGATCCCTGGAGAAGGTGTAGGCTACCCACTCCAGTACTCTTGGGCTTCCCTGGTGGCTCAGACAGTAAAAAAATCTGCCTGCAATGTGGGAGACCTGAGTTTGATCCCTGGGTCGGGAAGATCCCCTGGAGAAGGGAATGGCTACCCACTCCAGTATTCTTGCCTGGAGAATTCCATGGCAGAGGAGCCTGGTGGGCTACAGTCCACGGGGTCACAAAGAGTTGGAGATGACTGAGAGACTAAGCACAGCACAGCAGAAACTTGCATAGTGGTACCTGGCGTGTAGAAGGCTTTCAATAAATGTTTAAATGGCCGAATAAATCAGTAAATACTAAAATTTCTGAAAACTGATACTGGAGGGTGTCTGTTGCAATTTTTGATGTATTATTTATACTAGAATTGTTTCATTTCCAGAGAACATAATAAATAATTATTTAAAAAATTATTTGATAGCAGAAGTAGAATGAGGCAAAGAATTACTCAGAATATTATAGTGCATCATTTATGCAAATTAAATAAACATAGTGTGACACAAAGTACAGATTAGACAAAGTATCCATTTCAAGGAGCTGAAGCATGTCTCCATATTTATGATACAATGCCTTGCAATAAAGGCTGGGGTACTCTGGTATGTCTCCTATGATTGGTGATAATGTTTATAACAGTAATATAAAAGTGAATTTTACTTCTAGTGAAGTATTGATGTTATAAATGAGCATGTCCCCTCCAATATATAATCTTAATGTTGGAAAAGAGTTGACTAATTAATAATTATAATAAGGCTAACCAATTGTTTAAGGAAAGGTCTTTTTAAATATTCTGAAGTAAAGTGAAGTGAAGCAAAGTGAAGTCGCTCAGTCGTGTCTGACTCTTTGTGACCCCTTGGACTGTAGCCCACCAGGCTCCTCCGTCCATGGGATTTTCCAGGCAAGAATACTGCAGTGGGTTTAAAATTATAATTATTAGCCAGAGTTCTTGAAATTTAAATTTGAAATAGATGGTAAGACTAGGGTTATGAATAAAGCTAAAATATTGGAAAATTATTTCAACCACTAATTTTGAATATTTCTATAATGCTTATTCACTTGATTATCACAGTCTTCATTTGAATTGCAGGACAAAATTATTATCTTCTGACCCTTTCTTTTGTCTTAAATTATAAGCAAATAGGGGGCTACCCCAATGGCTCATCAAGTAAAGAACCCGCCTGCAAAGTAGGAGACATGGATTCTATCCCCTGGGTCAGGATGATCCCCTGGAGGAGGGCATGGCAACCCACTTCAATATTCTTGCCTGGAGAATCCCATGGACAGAGGAACCTCGCGGGCTACAGTCCATAGGATTGCAAAGAGTTGGACACAACTGAGTGAGTAAGAAGCACATAAGCAAATAGGCAAGAGGATCCTGGCCAAATAAAACACCATTGTTTTATTCACTCATAATAATTCATCCATATGGAATTTAGCCAATGTGGACCTTGCTTCTGTTAGAAAAAACTTTAAAAAATTCTTAATCTAATTGGAGGATAATTACTTTACAATGTTGTGTTGGCTTCTGAGGCACAACAATGTATATCAGCCGTAAGTATAAATATATGCCATCCTTCTAGAGCCTCTCTCCCACCCACCCACCCCAGAAAATGCTTTTTAAAATTAAGGTTTTTTCATAAACTGAGCTCATCACAGTCCCCCAAATGGAGACTATTGATTATTAAGCTTGCCATCCTCCTTTTTGTTGACATATCCTGGAACTGGTTGGAGTTAGCTGGGGAAGAGCCAGGAAGCCATCAGGACAGGTAGCTAGGTATGCAAATATTCATCAAAGGCTTGCCGTGAAATGGGAGTCAGGAACCAAAAAGAATCAAGAGGAGATGCCAAGGATCAAAATCAAGCCCTAGGAGACAGAAAAAATTGAAAAGCTAAAAGAAAAAAAGACCAAGCAAGGAGTCTAGCAAAAACACAGTACAAGAATCAAGAAGGGACAGAGCAGTTAGCTTGGAATGAAGTAGTGCCAGAAGGATAGCTCAAAGAGCAAGGGCCCTTGTTTAGAATTCTGCTGGACATCTCACTCTGCTTCTGCTTTTGTTTATTCTTAATCCTCCCATCCTGGGGCTTTTGATCTCAGGTCTTGAGGGCAAGAAGAACGGCTTCTGACATTTCAACTTTCACAAGCATTTTCTTTCTCTCTAAGAGAAAGTGTAAAGGTCTTAACATTTCAAACTCCAAAGGTAAAAGCATATAACTGAGACCTTTTTTTCTTTTTTTAACACTGAGAAATTGTTTAAAAATTCATACAAGTCTTTTTAGTCCTATATGTTGTTTCAAATTCCATCCTAAAAAAGGAATATATCTATATCTATACATACAAGATATATATCTACACATACATATATATCTATACAGACAAGAGGAATATATTTATATCTATACATCTATACATGCTTCCATGGTGGCTCAGCTGGTAAAGAATCCACTTGCAATGCAGGAGACCCGGGTTTGATCCCTGGGTTGGGAAGATGCCCTGGAGAAGGGAAAGGCTACCCACTCCAGTATTCTGGCCTGGAGAATTCCATGGACTGTATAGTCCATGGGATCGCAAAGAGTCAGACTTGACTGAGTGACTTTCACTTCACTTGATACATACAAGAGGAATATATCTATATGTACACACACACACACACACACACACACACACATATACATGCTTTTTCTCCCTAGAAGACAGTAATCAAATACTTGTCCATCATTCTATATGTTCTCTTCCTTCTCACTGATTCATTCATCTTCTACTAAGTAGGAATGAGTGGAAAGTATTCAAGTCAACACTTCACCATTTTGTTTATTTTATAAAAGATTTGATGGTGTGTTAAGAATGTGTAATCTACACAACTCATGGTCATATCTTTCAGTTACTATCCTGTGGCAAAATGAAATTTTGGATTCATTTCCAGGAGGAAACTTGGGCCAAGAATTCTTGCATGGTGGAGGCTTCATGGAATTGTCCTCCTTAGATAACAAAGAAAACCTATCCCAGATAGTGTCTGTGAATGCTTAGAGACAAGTGGGCATCCATTTTTCTCTTGTGTGAAGCTGGCAAATCAAAATCATAATGATTACTACGCTATAGCAGGCGCTGACATAGGTTCTTATTTAAATCTTCACAATAGGATCCTGACAATTAGGATCCTATTAAGTAGGTATTCTTATATGAATTTAATTCTGCAAAGTGAATCTGAAAGAGCTGGCTTAAAACTGGATATTAAAAAAACCTAAGATCATGGCATCTGGCCCCATTATTTCATATCAAATAGAAGGGAGAAAGGTGGAGGTGGTGACAGATTTCCTCTTCTTGGGCTCTAAAATCACTGTGGGTGGTGACTGCAGCCATGAAATCAGAAGACATTTGCTTCCTGGCAGGAAAGCTATGACAAACCCAGACAGTGTGTTGAAAAGCAGAGACATTAGTCTGCCAACAAATGTCCATATAGTCAAGGCTATGGTTTTCCCAGTGGTCACGTACAGTTGTAAGAACTGGACCATAAAGAAGGTGGAGCACCAAAGAACTGATGCCTTCAAACTGTGGTGCTGGGGAAGAGTCTTGAGAGCTCCTTGGACAACAAAGAGATCAAACCAGGCAATCCTACAGGAAATCAACCTTGAATATTCATTGCAAGGACTGATGCTGAAGCTGAAACTCTAGTTTTTTGGTCATCTGTTGCAAACACCTGACTCATTGGAAAAGTTTGTGATGCTGGGAAAGATTAAGGGCAGAAGAAGGAGAGGGCATCAGAGGATGAGATGGCTGGATGGCATCACCCATGTAATGGACATGAACTTGGGCAAACTTTGGGAGATGATCAGGGACAGTCAGAGACCTGGTGTGCTGCAGTCCATGGAGTTGCAGAGTTGGACAAGACTGGGTGGCTGAACAACAAATAGGCGTAACTATCAACATGATTTAAATGCAAGCAGAGGTTCAGAGAGGTTTAAAAGTTTAGTAAAGGTAACAAGGTTAGTGAATGGTGGAATCATAGCCAGTCATAGCCGAACATAGCTCTGGCTCCACTGTTAGGATTCTCACCATAGGCAAGATAGACCTTTACTCTCAGCTTCAGTTTTTTCAACTGTCAAATAGAAATACCCTGCTACTAATTTAAGACAGATCCTGGCACACAGTCCAAGGTTGTCTCAGATGAGATCTTTGAACTTGTGTGAACATGACAAAGATACTGGCCTGTCTCTTCCAAGAGTGGGGAGAGTAGTATATTCCAACCAATTTCCTCTCTAAGGAAGCACATACGTAAGAGGCTTTAAGAAGTCATGATTAAGAAAACAAAGCTTCCACTTCTTCGTCAGTAAAGTGGAGATGATAATATCTGGTTCATAGGGTCGTTGTGAGGAGTAAATAAGATGATATTTAAAAGTGTCCAGTTCAGAGTTTGCATGTAGTAATTGGTTAAAACATGTTAAAAAGTAGTAATCCTATGGTGATGATAATGACTGATGGTGATGAAAAAACTACATCTCAATCTTGGATTAGAATTATCAGAGGCAATAATGCTATTAACAGATTCTAAAAATATAAAAATGCTTAAGTACGTAGTAGCCCACCAGGCTCCTCTGTACATGGGATTCTCCAGGCAAGAATACTGAAGTGGGTTGCCATTTCCTTCTCCAAGGGATCTACTGGACCAAGGGATAGAACCTGGGTCTCCTGCACTGCAGGCAGATTCTTTACTGTCTGAGCCACCAGGGAATCCCTAGTAACTGTAAGTTATTTTCTAAATACAACAGTTTTCATTTACCTAACTTCCTGGAGAATTTTGCTTTGTAGGATCTTTTTAAGTAGAGACCACTCCAGATGGATGAAAATTCTTCCTGACTTGTACTCAAGGTGCTTGATTCTGAATGTATGATTAGCCAGCTTTTGGGCCATCTGTGCACATTTGTCTGAAGGAGTGGAGTCTGGAATTCAAGGATGTCAAGGAACTCAAGGATTCCCACTCTAAGCCATTATCAAATCGGACATATTCACAGAGAACCCCAAAACCCACATCTTTGACCTGGGCATAATTTTGGCCACAAGAGCCACTTAATCTTAATGAAGGCCTTTTAAAATTATTAAATCAAGTTTAATAGAAATAATAGGCAAGTGATTTGGTTGTAATGTATGAAGAACCAAACTAGGCTTTGTTTTTATCATTTAGACTAGGTGAGCATACCCACAGTGGACATGTGAAATACAGATGAAGTGTATTTTTGATCTTTCCAGGACTGTGGACCTCCATATGTAAACCAAATAATGTTGGATCAAATGGCCCATTATTTACAACTCGGTTATCACAGAATTAAAGTCTACCTCATATTGTATATCCACAGTTAATAGTGAAATTTCATGGCTTTAATGAATAAGCAAAAGTGAAATATCTTACTATTTCCATAAAAATTCAAATATTATACTCCTACTCAAATTATTTATTATTATAATGATGCTTTTTATAGAGATCAAGTATGAGTAACCTGAAAAAAAAAACTTAAGCTGTTTCTAAGGGCATAACATTTAGAAACAACATATGGTTCTTGTAGTCAAGAATAGGTTCCTTAAATTAGCCAAAGACATTCACAGAGAGATGAGTTGGAGGAAATAGGATCGTGGGCAAAAGGAAAAAAATCGTCATCACTCTTCTCTCTGCTCTTCATCATCTTTGCCTGGCTGAATGTGGTTTTCATTTTCTACCCCATTCGAAACGTAAAAATAAAACAAGAGTAAGTCTCATAGTGCAAGTTCTTTGAATGCACTTACCTTCTGTTTAGTTACTATTTTAAGTGTTATTAAAATAGAAGAGTACACCATATCAGAAAATGTAATATTCCATTCATTCATTCAGTCAGCAGGCATGGATGCCTTCTCTGTGCCCAGGGCTGCTCCCTAAAGAGCAGCACCTGTTATCTGTTGGCTGTTACAATCCAGATCAAGGGAGAAGGCAGACCTAAACTGGATCCTTTTACTCTCATGTTCTCGACTCTTTTCATATTACTTATCTGCTGAAAATGTTTCAGAGGCTTCCCATGTCAGTAGAATAAAACCCACACGGCTTGCTTTGTTTTATACAGTCCTGTGTGATCATGCCTCTGCTTCTCCAGTGTCAGCTCTTGCTGGAATCACCCACTGGCCTTCCTTCAGCCTCTCACCTTATTTGCCATGCTTTTTCCCATTGCAGGGCTTTACACATATCTCTCCTCTGGAGCATTCACACACACACACACACACACACACACACACACACCCCATAGCTAGCTCCTTTTCATTCTTCAGACTTCAACTTAAATATCACCCCCTGAAGAGACTTTCCTGAGGCCCACATGTAAAATAAGTTACTTCACACGCTTTTTCTTACTCCCTATTATTTCTATTACTACAATGTATAATCACACCGCTTACTTACACATTTTTATGTGTGCTTCACATAGAAATCACTCACATTACCACCTGAACCATCCTCCCCATCCATCCCCCGCCATGGAAAATTTGTCTTCCATGAAACTGATCCCTGCTGCCAAAAAAGGCTGAAGACACTGGGCTTACTATAACTGGCTTTGTCTGTTTCTCCTTTCAGCTCGATCACTTTTTGTTCTGTGCATTTTGAAACTGTTATTAGGTACATACACATTATGTTATGTCTCTTTAGTAAACTGGCTTTATTACTATTATGTAATGTCTATTTTTCTTATTACGAAGTCTTTGTCTGATAATGTAGTAAATTCAGCTTTCTCTTGACTATGAAAATGAAAGTGTTAGTTGCTCAGTCATGTCTGACTCTTTGTGACCCCATGGACTGTAGCCTGCCAGGTTCCTCTGTCCGTGGGATTCTCCAGACAAGGATACTGGAATGGGTTGCCATTTCCTTCTCCAAGGGATCTTCCTATTTTTCCATTCTTTTAGTTTTTGTCATTTTAACTTACCTATGTATTTGTATTTAAAGAGGGTTTCTTATAAATAGCATTTAGTTAGGGCTTGCTTTCTAATTTAATCAGAAAATCTCTTTCAACTTACGTGGTTAACTGGAACTACAGTGTCAGTAAGATAGCTCCCAGCCACATGAGGCTTTGCAGAACTTGATATATCACTGGTCTGAATCGAGATGTAAGTGTAAGATACACATGAAATTTTATAGAATAAAATTAAAAATATCTCATTAACAATTTTATATTGATTATATGTTGAAATAATACTATATTGCATAGATGCTGTTTATATGATTAAAATTAACCGCATATGTTTCTTTTACTTTTTTAACATGAGTACCAGAAAATTTTACATATTCTATTCACATTATAGTTCTAATGGACTACACAGGGTTTAGACCACTTTTATTTAATTGTTAGTATGATTTTATTAAAATCTACCATCTTGCTGTTTGGTTTTTATTTTGTACTCTTTCCCTTTTTCTTCTCTTTCTCTGCCAGCTTTTGAATTAATTTACTATTTCATTTTTATACATTACTGGCTTATTATTTATAATTTTTTAAAAGTTTTAGTGGCTTCCCTAGGGTTACATTGTAATATATTTAATGTACATTAGGTACATTGCAGTAAGTTATTTACCATGTGTGTGCTCAGTTGCTTCAGTCATGTTCGACTCTTTGTGACCCCATGGATCATAGCCCACCATGCTCCTCTGCCCATGGCATTTTCCCAGCAAGAATACTGGAGTGGGTTGCCAGGCCCTCCTCCTCCAAGGGATCTTTCTGACCCTGGGATCGAACCCGAGTCTCCTGCGTCTCCTACATTTTCAGGAGGATTCTTCACCACTGAGCCACTGGGGAAGCCTCTTATTTACCACAGGCTCCTTTAAATTATGTTACATTTCTATTATACAGTATAAAAACCCTATAAAAAGATACTTCCAATTCCTCCCTTCTTTTATGTTATTTTGGTCATATATTATACCTTTACATCTGCTATAAACTTGCAAGACATTGCTTCTATTTTTGCTTTAACAGTCAATAATTTCTTAAAGCAATAAAATAGGGAAATGTCTTTTATATTAACTTCATTTTAACTATTTCTGGAGCCCCCATTTCTTTGCACAGATTTAGGTTTTTGCATGGTATCATTTTCCTTCTACATGAAAATTTTCCCGTAACATGTCTTATAGCACAAGTCTGTTGACAATAATTTCATTCAGCTTTCATTTTTATGAAAAAAACCTTTATTTTCTTTATTTTGCTTTATTTTTGAAAAAAATTTTTTCTAAGTAAATATTCTGGGTTGACAGTTTTTTCCTTTATTACTTTAAAAATGTCAACCCATTGTCTTCTGGCTTGCATAATTTCTGATGCAATGTCTGCTTTAATTATCACCTCTATCCCCCTGTATGCCATGTGTGTTTTATCACTGGATACTCTCAAAGTTGTTTCTTTATTTTCAGTTTTACACATTTTGAATATGATGGGTATAGGGTTTTTTTTTTTTAAGTTGGGATTTTTTGGTATTTTCTGAGATTCTTAGCTCTGTGTTTGTCTTCTTTAACTAAGTGTGGCTGTTTTCTTTTCCAAGATGTATTTTATACCATTATCTCATTCTCTTCCTTCTGCAATTCCAGTTACACATATGTTAAACCTCTTGTATATTGCCCTGCAGCTCTTGGATACTATGATTTAATTTTTCCACTCTTTTTTTCTTCTCTTTGTGTTTTAGTCTGGATAATTTTTATTTAACCATTTTCAGATATTACATCAGAAATTATGCAAGCTAAGACAGTGGATTGATATCTTTAAAGTAATAAAGGAAAAAATTGTCAACCCAGAATATTTACAACCCAGATTATTTCCTGTGTTAAGTGAGGAGCACATTGAAGTCATTCTCTATCTCTGTTGCCTTTAAAAAAATCTTCCAGCATTTTATTAGACTGTTTTGTGATTTTAATCTCTGTGCTAAAATTCCCCTTTTGCTCATGTTTGTTGCCCACATTTCATAGTTCAGTTCAGTCGCTCAGTCCTGTCTGACTCTTGGCGATTCCATGGACTGCAGCACACTAGGCTTCCCTGTCCATCACCAACTCCTGGAGCTTGCTCAAACTCGTGTCCATTGAGTCAGTGATGTCATCTAACCATCTCATCCTCTGTTGTCCCATTCTCCTGCCTTCAATCTTTCCCAGCATCAGGTAGTTATTTCATATTTCATAGTAGTTATTTTAAATTCCTTGCATGACTTTCAACCTTTACATCCTATCTGAGTCTAATTCTGTTAATTGCTTTGGCTGTTGAAAATAAGTTGCATTCTCTTCATTTTTTGTGTCTGATAATTTTTACTGAATACTAGACAGTGTATGTGGGGCTTCCCTGGTAGCTTAGCTGGTAAAGAATCCGCTTGTGATGCAGGAGACCTCGGTTCTTCTATTCCTGGGTCAGGAAGATCCCTGGAGAAGAGATAGGCTACTCACTCCAATATTCATGGACTTCCCTGGTGGCTCAGATGGTAAAGAATCTACCTGCAATGTGGGAGACCTGGGTTCGATCCCTGATTTGGGAAGATCCCCTGGAGGAGGGCATGGCAGCCACTCCAGTATTCTTGTCTGGAGAATCCCCATGGACAGAGAAATGTGTTGGGCTAGAGTCCATGGGGTTGCAAAGAGTTGGACATGACTGAGCAACTAAGAACAGCACACAGACTGGGTGTGCAGAACAGTAGAAACTGAGGTAGATTATTATTTAAACAGTTGACCTGTGAAAAACAAGGGAATAATGGGTGTCAGTCCTCCATACAGTTGAAAATCTAGTTGGTCCTCCATATCTGCATTCATGATTTAACCAATTGCATGCAGATGGTGTAATACTGTAGGATTTGCTATTAAAAATATTCCACGTGTAAGTGGACCTGTACAGTTCAAACCCCTGTTGTCCAAGGGCCAACTGTACATGGAAATAGGCACAGAAGCCTTCTTCTAGAGGCTTCCCAGATGGCACAGAATCTAATGGTGGTAAAGAATCTGCCTGCTAATGCAGGAGATGTAGGAGATGCAGTTTTCAATCCCTGGATCAGAACATCCCCTGGAGGAGGAAATGGCAACTCACTTCAGTATTCTTGCCTGAGAATCCCATGGGCAGAGGAGCCTGGTGGGTTATAGTCCATAGGGCCACAAAGAGTCGGACATGACAGCACACACTCATGCACTTATTCTATAGGATCATGAATTTTGGATGTTGAGCCAATCTAGTCAGAAGTTGAATAGGGTTTTTGGTTTTGCTGTTTCTGTGATAACAATTTTCTTCCCACTGGTTTCAGTTTCCTCTAGCCTTACCTTGTGATTAGAGCTGGAGACTCTGGGCTGAATGGTTTGAATTTTTGTTCCAATGTCCCTGAAATATTCTCAGCTTTTGATCTTTCCTGTGCAACTATGCCACACTGGAGATCTTTCTCCACAATATTGCCTACTCCCCAGTGGTAATCAACCAGTCCATCCTAAAGGAAATCAGTCCTGAGTATTCATCGGAAAGACTGATGCTGAAACTCCAATACTTTGGCCACCTGATGTGAAGAACTGACTTATTGGAAAAGACCCTGATGCTGGGAAAGATTGAAGGTGAGAGGAGAAGGGGACGACAGAGGATGAGATGGTTGGATGGCATCACCGACTCAATGGACCTGAGTTTGAGTAAACTCTGGGAGATGGCGATGGACAGGCAGGTCTGGCATGCAGCAGTCCATGGGGTCGCAGAGTCAGACACGACTGAGCGACTAAACTGAACTGAATCTACTATTCAGTGTTTGCTATCTGCAGAGAGGGCAGGCATTGTCGCTGTTGTCCTGGTCAGCTCAGTCCTAGCTATGCTCCGTGAGCCTGGGTCTTTGTGGTGGGACCTTCTCATGTTCCTGTCCCTCTTCCTTATGACAGCCAAACTCTGCCTTGTATCCTTAGGGGTCTTTTCAGGAGTTTCCAGATTCTCCTGCCCACTCCTCTACCCTCCAGCAATATGATCCTCTAATGGTATCCACCGATCTAGTATCTGTGTCTAAGACTATTTCCTGCCTTTCTCTTGGAAGTAGAGAATATTTTTCGTTTACCCATTCACCAGCCACCATGGCACTTCACATGTGTCTTGGAAGTATCTGAGTTTGCTGCTTCTACCTCCATGACTTAGGCTCTTATTTCCAGGGGTAAAAGTCTCAGGAGGTGCTTTATACCTCTTTCACAGCAGCTCCAAAACCCCTTCAGTGATCCTGTACCCCTGAAGGAAGCCCTTTCTGGTCTGCTGTCCTGCCCACAATCTTTCTTGTGAGCACCCAGTGCAAACCCATGGAAAAAGGTTTGTGAGTTGGTACAGACTCCTCTTGTGTCTGTGGCTCCCAGGTATCTGTACTGTCATACTAGCCCACAGTCAGCCTTTTTATCAATTTCTTACATTTTTAGCTGCATTCGTCTTACATGGTTCTATGATCCACATCATCTCTTTTTCCTATGCTATGACATTGATAAACCAGTTCTCACGTTCTCTCTCTCCTTGCACAGCATATCTGGTTTTGGATTTCAGACCTCATGGTTGTCCTGTAATCTTAGCTGTCTGATGGATTCAAGAAAACAAATGAATTTGTAACTCATTGTTAAAATGTTTTCTCATTATAATGATAGAAACAGCACTCTTTCCAACTTTTCACAAATGTACCAAGAGAAAGCAGAAGTTTTCTTCATTATTAAAAGTTTTGTTTTTTTTTTCTGGGTATAGAAATACAGGTTAAAATTTTTTATTTATTTTGGTTTCATTTATTTAATGAAGTTCCTCCATTATCTTCTGAACCATATGGTTTCTGATTAGAAGTCTTTTGTCATTTTTAACTTTGTTCCTTTTTTCTAAATTTGAAAAGCAACCATTTATTAAAACCAATACAAAAGAATAAAAAGAGGGAAAAGAGGAGGGTGGAAGAGGTGGAGAGAATGAAGTCTACATCAGATGTCAATTGTGGAAACACATAAATTACCTACTTTTAAACATCTGCAGTTAAAAGGCAAATACACACACAAATATATGTGTGTATCACTTATCAAAATAAATCAAAAGCAGACATGTTTGCCGAAATAAAACAAAGAAACACAACAGAAACACTCTCGCAAACCAAAAAGTTTATAATGTGTCCTGTATCTCCACATGCTTTTGGTATTTGTCTTATCAGTGATTCCTAGTAATTTGATTGTAACATGTCTTGATGTGCTTTTCTTCATGTTTATACTTGAGGCTCATTGAGATTCCTGGATCTCTGGATGTACAATTTTCATCAGAGCTGAAGAAATTTTGGCCATTGTTTTCTAAAATATTTTCTGTTTTGCCCTTTCTTCCTGGCATTCCAGTTATACATATCTTATTAGATTGTTTGATATTGTCACACAGCTCATTAATCTTATGATTATTTAATTTTTTCTATTACATTTTGGGTAGTTTCTCTTGCTGAGTCATCAAGTTCACTAATTTTTTTCTGCAGTGTGTAAATACTATTAATCTCATTCAGTTACTTTTCATTTCAGATCATGTGTTTTTTTACACCTGGAAGTTCAACTTGTTTTTCTCGAATGCCTTCTATTTCTCTTGTCTTCATGTTCTTGTTTTTTACCTTCTTGAACATGTAGCATATATTCATGACTATGTTAATATCCTTGTTAGCTAATTCTACTATCTTCTCATCTCTGGGTCTGTATCTATTGACTGATTTTTCTCCTGGTTATGGGTTTCACTTTCTGCTCCTTTGCATATCTGGAAATATTTGATCAGATGCTGACAATATTAATGTCTACATTGCTAGATGCTGAATTTTGTAGTACTCAAATATTGCAGGGCTTAGTTGCTGGAAATCAGTTTTAAAGATTTGCTTTTAAGCTTTGTGAAGCAGTCTGAGCTAATGTGTTCCCATTACTGAGCCAACATCCTTCTGCAGACTCTATTTAATATCCATAAATTAGGAGGTTGTTTCATTCTGGTTAGTTGGAATACAAACTATTGCTTGCCTGTGTGATCTTAAGGATTGTTTAGCCTAGTCCTTCCTAAAGTACTCTTCTTCAGTCTCAGACAGCTCCTTTCATTTATTCACACATCAGTATTCAGCCTCAAGACTCGTGGGGAACCCTTGAAAGACCTCTGTAGCTACCACCACCACCACCAAAAAAATTCTCCAGTATCTTCAGCATTTTGCTTCACAAATTCTAGCCACCTACATCTCTCTGAACTCTAAACTTTGTCTCTTCAACTGAGCAAGGCTGCCAGCCTGCCTCTCACTCTTCCCAGTCACTTACCTGGGGCAATCAAAGGACTCACATTATTAGTCTGCCTTCTCTTAGGGATCAACAGCCTGCACTGCCTACTGTCTAAATGTCTAAAAATTGTTTGTCAGTTTCTAATTGTTTAGTGGAAATTAAGATACTTTCTTGCTCTATCATGGCTAGCAGTGGATGTAACCAATTTAAAGCTTTGAAGGTGTAGAGAACATGGGAAAATGTATAGTTAAGTCACTCTAGTGGGCACATAAGGTATTAATAAGAAGAAAATAAGACTAGGGACCAAATCACGTTAAGATGCTAGTAGTCCAAACAGGACAGCAAGAGTGTGAATTCTTGGCAGAAGATGTTGATAGGGAGTAAGAAGTGATGGATATAGTAATAATAAATATTTAGAGCAATGGAGTGTAGTGACAGGATAAATTTGAGAAAATCAAATGAGATAATGAATACAAAATCATTTTCAGATACCCATATAAACATTTATTGAAAAATTAGTTTGCCCAGCACTATGGGTAGGTTAAAGACCACATATATAAACCCGGTCTAAGACAGGTAACAGAATTGTAACTATGAAAACAGCATGTGCATGCTTCATGTCATGTCCCACACTTTGTGACCTTAAGGACCGTAGCCCACCAGGTTCCTCTGTCCTTGGGATTCTCCAGGTAAGAATATTATAGTGGGTTGCTGTGCCCTTTTCCAGGGGATCTTTCTGACCCAGGGATCAAACTCAAGGCTCCTGCATTGGCAGACTGGTTCTTGACCACAAGAACCAACACAGGAACTGCCATACTGAAAGCACAGACAAGGTGCTCTAGTACATAAATAACAGAGCAAAACCAGCTGAGGGAGACAAGGACACCCTTAAAGAAGATGTCATGTTTGAGATAGTTCTTACAAGGTAGGTAGAAGTTTTCCAGGCAGGTAAGGAAGGAATGGACATTGTAGGAAAAGAATGATAAAAGCAAAGTGATTTCTGGGAACAACAACAGTTTCACTGTGAATGAAGTGCAGAATATGTTAGATAATCAAGGTATGTAAATATCAAAATGTATCATTATTATATCCCTAAAGGATTGATTCCCTAGATATAGACACCATGTGAAATGTATAAATAAGTTTTGGTGATGCTTTGGTACTCAAAGTAGGCTCTGTGTCATTATTTACATACAACAGAAGAAGTCAATATTTATGCCAACTTGCAATCCAGGATACAACAAATGCAATTACTTAAAATGTCTGCATTCATGTACCAAATAATATTCAGATGGTCCATGCACTGTAAAAGAAATAGAAGTTAATATGTGAAATGGCTCTAAGAAGTAAAGAAAATTTTATGTAGCATTCATTTCTTAAAGTTCCCTTTATGTGGGCGAATGTCGCTGGCAATCACACATCAAAATAATTTTCTTTTTGTTATTTGCCTCCGTATCCCTAAGCAACATATAGAGCACCTTCTTGATAATTCAGTTTCAAGCATTTTAATGTTCATTTTGACTGAATCTACCTGTTTTGTAGTGGCGGTTCTCATCTTCTTGTGTGCCTCTTGTTCTTCAGTCAAGACCCTCTCTTTAATCCTTTCCAGAAAATAAACCTCCAGTTTGTTGCTGTGTAGGAGAAGGTTAATCACTTGCAATGCAGAACAGAAAAGGTGCTGTGGGTGTAACTGCTTCTCAAACAGACTTTCATCCAAGTCTGTTGTTGCCCAGCACTTATCTCCTCTATCAGAGGTGAAAGTGAAGTAAAAGTCGCTCAGTTGTGTCCGACTCTTTGTGACCCCATGGACTATACAGTCCATGGAATTCTCCAGGCTAGAATACTGGAGTAGGCAGCCTTTACCTTCTCCAGGGGATCTTCCTGACCCAGGGATTGAACCCTGGTCTCCCTCATTGTGGGAGGATTCTTTACCAGCTGAGCCACAAGGGAAATCCTTATCATACACCAAATCCTGTGCCTTGGGGTTGGCGGAGGAGATGAGGGACAGGATTTCCTGAGTAAATCAGGCTGCCTCTTGGCTTCTCCCCATGGGAGCCTGGGCTCTCCTGCAACTGATAAGTTAGTTGCCATTCATCTGTCTTCTTCTAGCTTTCCATATTCTGATCCTATTGTTTTACTCTTGTTTTCTTTGTCCTTGTGGGTTTATACCTTCTTTTTAAAAATCCATTTACTATTACTGTAGTGGTCTCCAGGAAGGAGCTAAAAAATGTATGTATTCAATACTTCCTCTTTAACTGGAAGTCCTTCGGTTCGTGTTTTATTTTAAAAAATGTTATGTCTTGTGTTTTTTATAATACATGTAATATATTTGTATAATAATATGTATATCATTTATAAATAAAAATCTACTATGCCCCTGCACAATTTCAATTATTATTTTTTCTTCTTAAAGATAATGATATGAGATGATAAAGATTTGAAGACCACTACTTTGCTTGACCTCTAAATGGTGGAGTCTTCCAGGGCTCAGAGCTTGGCATTTTTCTCTTTCTGTGTTCCTACTTCCCCCGATGACCATACCTAATCCAAATGTCAGTGAAGCCAACATTTATATGTTTAGCCTTGTTCTCTGGGACTTCCCTGGTGGCTCAGACGGTAAAGCATCTGCCTACAATGCAGGAGACCTGCGTTCAATCTCTGGGTCAGGAAGATCTCCTGGAGAAGGAAATGGGAACCCACTCCAGTATTCTTGCCTGGAAAATCCCATCGACAGAGGAGCCTGGTAGGCTACAGTCCATGGGGTCACAAAGAGTCAGACACAACTGAGCTACTTCACTTTCTTTTTTTCTTGTTCTTTGCATTCAGCTCCAGAAATACAGATTCCCATTTTATATCCTCACCTGTATGTTTAATAGGCACCTCAAATTTAACATCCAAATCAAAGATCTTGATTGTCATAACCTCACACCCTCCACAGACTGCACCTTTCCCAGGACACCAGTTATTCAGTAAAAAATATGTATTAAATATCTATAGATTCCAAAGCCTGAGAATACAACATTAAACCAAACTGAAAAGAATGCTGTCACACAGCTTACATCCTCCACATTGTAGGGGTGAAGGAAGGAGGAGGAGACAAAGAAACTTTTAAATAGGTACCTTATTTGATGGTTGGATGGCATTACCGACTCGACGGACGTGATTTGAGTAAGCTCCGGGAGTTGGTGATATACAGGGAAGCCTGGCATGCTGCAGTCCATGGGGTCGCAAAGAGTCGAACACAACCGAGCGACTGAACTGAACTGATGTACCTTATGTTTGTATTTATCCACTTTTATCCAGGTTAAGTGCTATTGAGAAAAATAAAGCTAAGCAAGTGGAGTGGATAGTCTTGAGTGTGTGTTTTCTGTTATCTCTTTTTTCCAGCTTCCAAAATGCGGTCATTAGTGTCTCCTCTTTTGCTCTCTTTATCTTTTTGAGTCCATGGGCTTAAAATACAGTCATTAACTGCTGTTTAGTGGAGTTTTGAAGTGAGTGCTAAGGAACATGCATGTGTTCAATCCCCCATCTTCACTTAGAAGATGAAGTGTAAAGGGAATGTCTTTAGGAGAAAATGATATTCAGGCAGAAACCTGCAAGCAGTGAGGAAGTAGTGAGGAAGTAAGCCATGCAGATATCTAAAAAAAGAGCATCCCAGATGGAGGCAGTTGCAAGTGAGAAAGGTCCTAATGTGGGTGTATGCTTAATGTGCTCAAGGAACAGCAAGGAGCCTAGGGATGCCAGAGTGAAGCTGATGATGGAGAGGGAAGGCGATTTAGCAAGGAGTGGTAGAGAGGTGGCAATAGGCCGGGTCATTTATTGGAGGCCATGGTAAGGATTTTGAATTTTATTCAGAATGAAACGAGAAGGCTTTTGATGATTTTAAGCAGACACCATTAAATTATGTTTTAAAGATATCACTCTGACTGCTGTACAAATCTTGTAAGGAGATAAAGGCAGAAACTGAGACATCAGTTAGGAGTGTATTGGCAAGAGATGACGATGACTTGAGCTAGAATGGTGGCCACAGATGTGGCGATGTTGCTGGTTAATTTGAGGTTCTTGCTTCATCATGAAAGAATCTGGAGACAAAGTGATAGGTAAGCAGGCAGAGTGTGGGCCATCACATAAGGCGAGAGAGAGAGAGAGAGCGAGCTTTGAAATATGGCATGGTTAGTTTTTATGGACTGGGTAATTTCATAGACTAATGAGTGGGGGGATTATTCCAATTATTTTGGGGAAGGGGTAGAGATTTCCAGAGATTGAACCAATGCCCATTTTTGGCCTTTTATGGTTAGCGTCAGAACTGTCATGGAAATGATGGGTGTGTCATTTAGCATGCTTATGTATTACAATGAGCATATAATGAAGTCAAATCTTCCACCATCTTGGACCTATTTGGTTGTAACCAGTCTCTGTCATGTCCTGTGGCTATATCATTCTTTTAATGATTGTGCCCTGCCCCTTCCCTCCGGTTTCAGTGAGAAATGGTATGACTCTGGATATAATTTGAAGTTAGAGCAAACAGAATTTTACTTCTGGATGCAGCAACAGAAGAGTCAAGCATATTTCCAAGTTTTTGACTTGAACAAATGGAATTGATAGTTACTGAAATGATAATGGCTATAAGTGGAGCAAGTATTTGGGGGTGGAGATCAGGGGGATAGGAGCTCAGCTAGACATGCTAAATTTGAGATAACTGTAAGACAACCAAATGGTGATGCCAAGTGGTAGTCTGGGGTTTGAGGGACTGTGTAGGTGGAAGATACTAATTAAGGCTCATCAGTGTATGAACAGGAGTTAAAGCCACAGGGCTGAATTAGATAAACAAGAGAAGGAGACTGGATAGAAGAAGTATAGAGCTCCAACCACTGAGATCTGAGAGGTTCACATTTACTGATGTCAAGATGATGAACTCACTGGGGAGAAGAAATAGAGTGGCCAGCGAGATAGAAAGGGAAGAGACCATGGTGCCTGGAGGGAAAATGAGGGTGTTTCAAGAAGAGAGTGATGGCCTGTGTTAAATCTGCTAAGAAGTTAAATTCTGCTAAGAAGTATGAAGTCTGGAAAAATGATCATTAGATTAATAGTTTGGAGGTCACTGATGACCTTCACAAGGAAAACTTCAGTGGAACAAAGGGAGTGCAAGCTTAACTGGAGTGCTACAGATGCTAACCGATGACACAGGAAAGACAGGCATTACTTGTTGAGGCAATGTTCACAATTAGGCAAGAAAGATGGGATCCAGAGTTCAAATGGAGATAGTGGGTTTAGCTGGAAAACCAGACATACTGGAGAAAGGGCAGAAGGGGCTATTTTAAGTAGGTTGGCAGATATAGCCGGAGACACAGAAGCTCACTTTTCCCTGAAATAGAAAGCAAGGTCATGATCAGCTGAGGAGAATGGAGAGGTAATGGAGGTTAAGGGAAAGAGAAGAACATACAAAATAGTTACTGAGAAGAGCGGGATGATGAATTACCTAGATAGTAGAGAAGGATTGCATGGCAGGACAAAGGCCCATTTGAAGTCTGAGGTCCTGAAGTGAGATCAGTCAGCTTGCACACGTGCTTTTTCTCCATTCATGTTGCGTTGTTCGGGTGCAGGTGAAGAGTCAGTGGAGATATATTCAACCAGGTTTGTGGTTTTTCCAGGTAAGTTTGATGGAGAGGTGCAAGGGACTGGCATCTCAGCAAATGCCCTCTTAATCACTTGGTTGCTCCTCTGTAAGTATGAATCAACTTTCATTCTTTCCTTTTTTCATTTACCACAACCATTTCATCAGTAGATCCTACTGTTACATCCACTATATGTCTGTCTTTATCACTTTTTCTCAAACCCCATGGCTACCACCTTGGCTTAGTCACTCATCTCCTTTTGGTGCCAGGGTCTTGGCTGTCTAACTGGTCTGCCTGCTTCAATTCTTGCTATCCAGCTATCTACCTTTCACACAGCAGCCAGAGTCACCTTCTAACATCTTCATTAAATTATATAGTCCCTTATTTCAGCCTTTACTGACTTCCCACTGAACTTCTGTTTTAATCTAAATGATGGCCACCAGGGTCTTTGCTCCTCTGCCCGGCTCACCAACCTCCTCTAGCACTGCTTTCTCTGATGACCACTGTACTCCAGCCACACTGGCCTCATCTCTGATTTTCAGACATGCATGCTCTTTTGGTCTCAGATTGATGAAATTATTTCTCCTTTTACCTGAAATGCTCTTCCTCTGGCTCTTTTAATTGGTCACTTTTACTCGTTCTTCAAGTCTCAGATCAAATGGTAACTTTCTCAGAGATTTCCCTGAGCTCAGTATTGAAAGCATTTTTACCAATAATCACACCACCCCATTTGTTTTAGAGCCTTACACATCTGAAATCATGTTTATACATTTGTTTACCTGTATATCCCCATTGCGACAAGCTCCAAGACTCCACTCTCTTTCATTTTCCTGTTTAGTCTTAGAGCGTCTGTTCTCAAACTTATTCGTCTCAGAGACTTTACACTCTTTTTTTATTTTGTCCCCACACGAAGCATGTGAGATCTTAGTGCTCTGACCAGAGACTGAACCTGTGCCCTCAGCAGTGAAAGCACAGAGTCCTAATCACTGGACTGCCAGGGAATTCCTAGGGTCTCTTCACTCTTAAAAACCACTTAGGAACCCGAGGAGCTTTAGTATAAGTGAGTTATATCTACTATTATCTACTATACATCAGAAATTTAAACTGATAAATTTAGAAAATTATTTACGTGTTCCTTTATTTAAAAACAACAATAACAAATCTACTGCATGTTAACACATAATATTTTTATGAAAAATAATTCTATCTTCTAAAACAGAAAAAAATCATGAGGCGAATAGTATTCTTCATTTCTGCAGATACCTTTAGTGTCTGGTTTAATAGAAGACATGTGGATTTTCATATCTGCTTCTGTATTCAATATGTTGTCATATGTTTTCTTGGTTGAAATATATGAAGAAAATCTGTCTTTATACTGACATATAGTTGGAAAGAGAAGAATATTTTATAGGCTTTTCAGATACTTGTGTACAGATTTCATCAACTTACAAAATGCAAAAAATTCATTATATTGAATTTATATCATTGAAAATATCATAAATAGAAAATGCATTTACTACATCTAACCTCTTGAATATCATAGCTTAGCATAGCCCACCTTAGATATGTGCAGAACACTTACAGTAGCCTACAGTTGAGTAGAATCATCTAAAACAAACCCTGTTTTATAATAAAGTTTATAATGAAGTTAAATGAATATCTCATTTAATTCATTGAATACTGTATGAAAGTACAAATGGAATGGTTGTCTGGTTAGAGAATGGTTTTAAGTGTATCAGTTGTTTGCTCTCGTGATTGTGTGGCTAACTCAGAGCTGCAGCTCCCTGATTCTGCCCAGCATCTCTAGAGAGTATCATAGGTCAGGTATATCACTGGCTCAGGAAAAGAGAAAAACTCAAAATTCAAAGTATAGTTTCTACTGAATGTGTATAACTCCCCATTATCATAATGTCTAGAGATTGTAAGTTGAACCATCAAAAGACAGGGACCAACTATATATGTTTAAAGTAGTTCCTTAAAGGATAGTTGCAACATGCAATTTGAAATCATATCAATTAAACTTTTCATTGTGCATTAAAATTCATTGGTCTGTTTTGAAATTTGAATGGATCAGTTGCCACTGAATGATTTTGTAACTTCATGCATTGGTTATTTACTAACTAATTTGTGAAGATTTTTCAAATGTGACACATCTTATTAGGCAATATCAAAATATCACATTTCTTCTAATCTCATCAGAAAGTCTTTAAATATCGGGAAGTCATCAAGCTCATGGTGATGGATAAAAATTCTCAAAAATTCTAATTTTCACTTGGAAGTTTAGCTTTTATTGGCATCATCTAATGGCAACCCACTCCAGTACTCTTGCCTGGAAAATCCCATGGATGGAGGAGCCTGGAAGGCTACAGTCCATGGGGTCGCTGAGGGTTGGACACGACTGAGCGACTTCACTTTCACTTTTCACTTTCATGCATTGGAGAAGGAAATGGCAACCCACTCCAGTGTTCTTGCCTGGAGAATCCCAGGGACGGGGGAGCCTGGTGGGCTGTCATCTATGGGGTCGCACAGAGTTGGACACGACTGAAATGACCTAGCAGCAGCAGCAGCAGCAATGCTTCTTTTGAAATGAAATAGTCACTTTTCTCATTTTTTGAGAAAATATTTGCCAAATGTCAAGTCTGATAATCATAGTTTGTCAACCAGTCATTTTTTCAATTATTAAAAAAAACCTTTATTATAGTATAGTTGCTTTATAATTTTGTATTAGTTTCTACTTACAACAAAGTGAATCAGCTAAACATATACATATGTGCTGTGCTGTGCTTAGTCGCTCAGTCCTGTCCAACTCTGTGACCCCGTGGACTGTAGCCTGCCAGTCTCCTCTGTCCATGGGATTCTCCAGGCAAGAATACTGGAGTCAGTAGCCGTTCCCTTCTCCAGGGGATCTTCCCAAAACCAGGGATCGAATCCAGGTCTCCTGCATTGCAGGCGGATTCTTTACCGTGTGAGCCAAACATATACATACATATCTTCCTTTTTAAATTTCAATCCCATTTAGGTCACCATAGAGCAATGAGTAAAGTTCCCTCACTGTACAGTATGTTCTCATTAGATATCTATTTTATACAGAGTATCAGTGGGATGAATTAGGAGTTTGGGATTGACATATACACATTATTTTTTCAATTTTTAATGACGTTCTATGAAAAAACTAATTCATCTTTTAAATGATAGCAAAAGTCCTTTTCCTCAAGATGACCATTGTACTTCAATAGGTATACTTTATATTTTGTCACAAAATATGAAAAAAATACTCAAGGGTCAGATTTGATAAAATTAATAATCTTATTGTCTTAGGTGCTATGGTCTAGATTCAGGCTAAGACTCTAGTAGTTTTACTCACTGTTGCTTTTGTACCATCCATGTAAATATAAACAGTGGGAAAAGCAAATAAATCTTAGAATTGTTATGAATACAATTTTATTTCACAGACCTCTTGAAAGGGTCTCAGGGATCCACAGACCATACCAGAACACATAATAGCCTGCCAAATTTCAAAAGTAGAAAGTTTTCATAAAAATTTTGTAACATAATATTCCAGTTCAAGATGGTGGAATAGAGGGATGTGCACTCATCTCCTCTTGTGAGAGCACCAAAATTTCAACTAGCTGTTGAACAGCCATCAACAGAAGGATGCTGAAACAAACTAAAAAAAAGATACTCCATGTCCAAAGACAAAGAAGAAGCTACAGCGAGATGGCAGGAGGGGGGTGCAAGCACGATAAAATCAAATCCCATACCCACCAAGTGGGGGACCCAAAGACTGGAAAGCAATAATACAAAACAAGTTCTCTCACAATTCTGAAGGTTCTGAACCCCATGTGAGGCTTCCTAGCCTGGAGATCTGACAAAGGAACTGGGAATCCCCAGGGAATCTGGTCTTGAGGGCCGGAGGGATTTGATTATAGGACTTCCAGAGGACTGGGGGAAATTGAGACTCCAGTCTTGGAGGGCACAAACAAAATTTTGTGTCCCCAGAGGAGGGGAGCAGTGACCCCACAGGAGATTGAACCAAAATAAACTGCTAGTGTTGAAGGGCCTTCTGTGAAGGTGTGGGTCGGCAGGGGCTCACCAGAGGGATGGGGCACTGGAAGGTCCCCTTGGCATGAACCCTCTTGGAATTCACCATTAACCCTACCATAGAGCCTGTAGATTCTAGGGCCAAACAACTACAAGGGAGGGAGTGCAGCCCCACCCATCAAACAGATAATTAGATTAAATCTTTACTGAGCAAGGCCCTACCCATCAGAGCACGACCCAGTTTTTCACATCTCCAGTCCCTTGCATCAAGAAGTTTGCATAAACCTTTTAGCCTCATCCATCAGAGGGCAGACAGAAGAAGCAAGAACCACAGTCTCACAGCAGCTAAAACAAAAATCATATTACAGAAAGTTAATCATGATGAAAAAGCAGAAAGTTATGTCCCAGATGAAGGGACAAGATAAAACCCCAGAAAAACAACCAAATGAATTGGAGATAGGCAATCTTCCAGAGAAAAGAATCTCAGCATAATGATAGTGAAGATGATCCAGGATCTTGGGAAAAGAATGGAGGCAAAGATTGAGAAGAGGCAAGAAATGTTTACCAAATACCTACAAGAAATAAGAAAAAACAAACAAATGAAATGAATAATACACTAGAAGGAAGCAATAGCAGAATAACTAAGGCAGAAGAATGGATAAATGACCTGGAGGACAGAATGGTGGAAATCACTGCCATAGAACAGAATATAGAAAAAATGATGAAAAGAAATAAAGACAGCCTAAGAGATCTCTGGAGCAACATTAAATACACCAATATTCACATTATAGGGGTCCCAGAAGGAGAAGAGACTAGAGAAAAGTCCTGAGAAAATATTTGAAGAGATGATAGTTGAAAACTTCCCTAACATGGGAAAAGAAATAGTCAACCAAGTCCAGGAAGCACAAAGAGTCCCAGGTAGGATAAACCCGAGGAGGAACACACTGAGACACATAGTAATCAAACTGACAAGACAAAGATAAAATAAATATTGAAAGAAACAAGGGAAAAATGAAAATAACATACAAGGGAAATCCCATCAGGCTATCAGCTGATATCCCAACAGAAACTCTACAAGCCAGAAGGGAGTGGCATGAAGCGGTGAAAGGGAAGAACCTGCAACCAAGAATACTCTACCCAGCAAGACTTTCATTCGGATTTGATGGAGAAATCAAAAGCTTTCCAGACCAGCAAAAGTTAAGAGAATTCAGTACCACCAAACCAGCTTTACAACAAATGCTAAAGGAACTTCTCTAGGCAGGAAACACAAGAGAAGGAAAAGGCCTACAGAAAATAAACTAAAAAAATTTTAAAAATGGTAATAGGATCATACATATCAATAATTACCTTAAGTGTAAATGGATTCAATGCACCAACCAAAAGACATAGACTGGCTGGGTGAATGAAAACATGTACAGGTGCACAGTTCCACTTACCACATCACTCTGCTTGACCCCCTCCTCAAATTGTATGTAATTATTTTATATTGTATTTTATATTATATAATATACACTATATTTATATTTAAATTATTTTATATAAGTTAGTCATGTTCCCATTATGGCTTGCAATTGTAATTACCTTTTATTTTTTGTCTGGCTATTGACTGTGAAAACTGATAAACATCTTTTACTATTGTGATTATGTAACTATTACTCACTTAATACCATTGTATCATGATTGGTAAACAGAAAAATAACAGAACTCTATATTACCAAAATTAGGATCCAATAAAAAAACCTGTAATCACTTTTTAAATCCAGATGCATATCAGAATTATCTTGAAATTTTTTGAAAATTACAAATGCTCAGATACTGCTTTTTTTTCACCAGACCTTCAGATACGTTTCTAATGAGCAGTCATGTTTAAAACCAACTGGCTATATGATGATCTTTTACTTTTATCTAGTCTGTTTCACTTTTTCTATTTCATATTCAGTGCTCCCATTTCACTTAGTTTATATTCTCCAATTTCTCCATCTCTTCATTTTTTTGGATGTTCTTTCTCAAGCCTTTATCAAATGTAGTAGTAAAACTTTCGTATACATATATACGTATGTATAATATATATATATTTTAGACAACTTATGAATTTTTGCCTAACTAAAAAAATTATGACATGTTGATTCCACTTGTTTGACTTAGTATGAATAGAATGCTAGATTTCTAATTAAAAAATAGATATGCAACAAGCAACAAAGCTTTACTGTATAGCACAGGGAACTATAGTCAATATCTTATAATAACCTGTGATGGAAAATAATTTCAAAAATGTTATATGTATATTCGTATAACTGAATCACCTTGCTATGCACCTGAAACACTGTAAGTCAACTATACTTCAATAAACTATACCTATATTTTTACATTTTGTAATATAAAGGTGGGACTCGATAATTCAAATACTTGAGTGCATTATTATTGGTTCAGCAACTCTTTATTCTAAAAATACTTAGGCCTTAGAATTTATCACTTTTGAAGCATTTTATGAGAAAAAATAAATCATTTAATCAAAAGTACATATCAATATCTATCTTTACTTGGATCTGTGTAGACACTGCACAGATAAACAGATCTTGTCTTGAGTTTACAAACACTCCAGACATAAAGGGCATGGACAGGACTAGTATTGAATATGTACATTAAATTAGCTTAATAATGCCAAATTGTAAAGAGATAACTACATGTTAGGGGTGTGTGTGTGTGTGTGTGTGTGTATACTCAGTCACTCAGTCGTGTCTGACTCTTTGCAACCCCATGGACTGAAGTCTGCCAGGCTCCTCTGTCCATGAAATTTTCCAGGCAAGATTACTGGGATTGAACCCAGATCTCTTATGTCTCCTGCACTTGCAGGTGGATTCTTTACCTCTAGCGCCACCTGGGAAGCCCTCATATTAGACGAGATATCATTAATGACTTAGCCCTCTAATACCAAATAGCGTCAAAAGAGATCTGACTAAATGGAGATCTAGCTCATGCATATAGATGTAGTGACTTGACAGAGTAAAGATGTCAACTATTTCTGAATTACTCTGCAACCCCAAACCAAATGTCAGTTGAAACAGACAAAAGATGAATAGAATAGATGTAAGAATAGATAAAGGAATAACAGCTATAGCAATACCATAAAGAGAACTCCTGTAATCAATAAGACTGAAAGCCCTAGAGAGATGGAAATATATATGAATAAATAACAAGTATATTGTATCAGTTAGTAAAGAAGAAAATCAAGAATGAGATACTATTTTACATCCACAAGATAGGGGAAGATCACCCACTTCTGTAATGCTAAGTGTTGATGGGGAAACAAGAACTGTTTCACACTTGAACACTGCCATCCTGGAGGACAATCTGGCACAGTAACTGCACTTGTACCAATTATCTATGATGATCCAACCACACCCCTAAAGGAAAAAGGAAAGAGAGAAACGGAGAAACACATAAGGGACTATATTTTTCACAACATTGTGGAACCAGGAAATTGGAAACGACCTTGTTGTCTACCACTAGAGGAAAAAAGCTGTGGATGCACCCTCCTGAACAGGACACAGCAGAGAGAAACACCACAGCTCTTAAGAGAATAATGTTTGGTGAAAATGGAAGGAAAAGAATGAAATCTATGTATGTAAATTTAAAATATACAGAAAAAACTATAATTGAAAAAGACACATGTACCCCAATGTTCATTGCAGCACTATTTATAATAGCTAGGACATAAAAGCAACCTAGATGTCCATCGACAGATGAATGAATAAAGAAGCTGTGGTACACATATACAATGGAATATTACTTGGCCATAAAAGGAACATATTTGAGTCCGTGCTAATGAGAGGAATGAACCTACAGCCTATTATACAGATGAAGTAAGTCAGAAAGAGATATACTCACACATATATATGGAATCAAGAAGGAAGGTACTGATGAACCTATTTGCAGGGCAGCAATGGAGATGAAGACATAGAGGACAGACTTATGGACATGGGGGTGGGGGAGGGAGAGGGTGGGATGAATGGAGAGAGTGTATGGAAACACGTACACTACCATATGTAAAATAGACAGTGGGAATTTGCTATGACAACCTAGAGGGGTACGATGGGTGGGGGATGGGAGAGAGGTTCAAGAGGGAGGGGATATATGTATAATTATGGCTGATTTATGTAGATGTATGGCAGAAACCAATGCAATATTGTAAAGCAATTATCCTTCAGTTAAAAATAAATAAAATATATATATACATACACACAAACAAAATGACACCACATATTTTCAAAGATGTATTTAAACTTAGGAATATGCATTAAACACATTAGAGCCGTTACCTGTTGGGGAGCGGAATATGTGAGTAAGCAATTTGATAAAGGGAGGAAATCCATTTAAAATTGCTTTTTTGCCTTTCCCAGATCAATGATGATACTGTGCCATGAAAAAAAGTTAGATTAACTCAACCTCTGCATCTACCCCACCCTCCTCTAAAAAAGATAAGAAAAGACAAAAAAAGAAAAGAGAACTCTGTACATTATAGGATGGTTAACAAATTCACATGGTATGCATAAATAAGAATAACTACAAAAACTTGCTACCTACCAACTTTATGATCAATCAGGAAAATTAGCCAGAGAACTGTAGAATTCTTGAGAACTAAAACATCTCAGTAAAAGCTTTTCTAGTTTCCTGATTGCAAGTATATCTGTTCCCTGACCATACCAAAGTGATTTGTGTCTATTCATCTTTGGAAAAGTCATCAACAAAATAGCCTCCACATCTTTTAACAGCCTGTTTTAATATTTAACAAATAACCTTATCAGTAAATTCTTTCTTATTCCGTACTGTATTCCCAGTTTCTTTCTAGTCATTTCTTAGAGAATATGGGTAAAAATGGTCTACATTTTTGTTATGATAATGTCTCATGTATTAGGAGGCTATTATTCTCCCCAGACTAATTAATTCCAACTCCTTCCACCTGTTCTCTTGGGTCTTATTTATTCACCATTTTAATCATATTATTAAAATACTCTGAACTTCTCCACTTCGCAGCATCCTCAAGGTGAGGTGACATAAACTGAATGAAATACTAACTCCACAATGGCCGAATGTGTGACTAATTGAGAGAGAAATGATTTCCAATCATTGCTATTACCATGAGTCCTTAAAGAAAATAACTAGTGGCTGGGAAATCTCATCAACCTTTTCTTTATGCATTTCAATTATAACAACCCCTTTACACGTATAAATGTTACTGTTCAAGGCACTGTCTTATTTGATCTTCCAACAACTCAATAATGACTAGAAAGGTGTCCTGATTTCTCATTGCATAGATGAATAATGCAAAGTGTGAAGAGGTTAAAGTAACTTGCCTGAGGTCACTGAGCTCTTAGGCATTGGAGGTAGGACTTCTGATTCTAAGCATGTAGGAAGCAAGCTTGATTTCAAGCCTGTGAAGAGCTTGAATGGGAGGCAGTGTAGAGCAAGAGAAAGAACACTAACTTGCTGCCCGAGGCCTTGGATTGACACTCGAGCTCTGCCACTGGTAGCTGTGTGACCAAACAGGGATAATAATAGGGTTGATGTGAACATTGTGGTTAAGGTGTAATGAACTCTATAAAATTTTGATTTTCACATTTTCTTTGTTCTGATGATTTGAATCCCTCTGACTTTAAGAAGTTACTTCAAAAGAATCTTCCTTTTCTTCTCTGTTCCCACATCACCAGTTTAATAAATATTTCTTTTAATTTATTTTTAATTGGAGGGTAACTGCTTTACAATATAGTGTAGGTCTCTGCGTGGGTTTGATCACTGGGTCAGGAAGATCCATTGGAGAAGGGCATTGCTACCCACTCCGTATTCTTGCCTTGAGAACTCCATGGACAGAGGAGCCTGGCAGGCTGCAGTCCATGGGGTCACAAAGAGTGGGACATGACTGAGCGACTGACACTTTCACTTTCTGCCATATATCAACATGAACCAGCCATCGGCATACATATGTCCCCTGCTTCTTAAAACTCCTTCCCATCTCCCACCCCATCCCATCTCTCTAGGTTGTCCAAGAGCACTGAGTTGAGCTCCCTACATCATACAGCCTCACTAGTTATTTTACATATGGTAATGTACATGTTTCCATGCTACTTTCTCAATTGGTTCCACCCTCTCCATAAGGAAGAAAGCACTTAAGTCAATCCTAATGAGGTGGCTGAACCGAGAGCCTAATATAGAGTGAAGTAAGTCAGAAAGAGAAAAATTAATATTGTTTCTTAACGCATATATAGAGAATCCAGAAAGATGCACTGATAAACCTATTTGCAGGGCAGCAATGGAGACAAAGGCATAGAGAACTCACTGCCTGGAAAATCCCATGGGCGGAGGAGCCTGGTGGGCTGCAGTCCATGGGGTCGCTATGAGTCGGACACGACTGAGCGACTTCACTTTCACTTTTCACTTTCAGGCATTGGAGAAGGAAATGGCAAGCCACTCCAGTGTTCTTGCCTGGAGAATCCCAGGGATGGGGGAGCCTGGTGAGCTGCCGTCTATGGGGTCATACAGAGTCAGACAGGACTGAAGCAACTTAGTGGCAGCAGCAATGGAGACAAAGGCATAGAGAACTCACTGTGGATACAGTGGGGGAAGAAAATATGTTTCTTTTGATGTTATCAGTTGTTTAGTTTTTCTTCCCCTTCCACCTGGAACAACATTCTCTTGCTCCTCTTGTGTTTTAGCTATTCATTAACAAAATTGGGATGCTAGGAAACACATTTGCTTTGACATTTTTGTCGTTCCTTAGATTATGTAATCAGTCTCAAAATACTAATCAACTATGGACAGAAAATGAAAATCATTCGATATTTGTGCTCCCTGATATTCGTGGGTTTTGAAGCAGTAAAAGAGAGGATTAAATGGCCACAGGCATTGAGAGAAAAATAACTAGTATCACTGTAAGTTATGCAGGACAGGGAAGCCTGGCATGTTGCAATCCCTGGGGTTGCAAAGAGTCAGACATGATTTACCAACTAAAAAACAATGACTTTTTAAAACTTTAAAAGTTAGTCGTTGGAGAGCAGAATTTCAGAATGTGTCAGTGATCAACTACTACAATGCTTTCTTTATTTCATTGAACATAACTGCAATACTTCACAGAATATAACTGTAGTGGAGGTGATAGACTTCCAGCTAAGCTAGTTCAAATCCTAAAAGATGATGCTGTTTAAGTGCTGCACTCAATATCCCAGCAGATTTGGAAAACTCAGAGTGGCCACAGGACTGGAAAAGGTCAGTTTTCATTCCAATCCCAAAGAAAGGCAATGCCAAAGAATGTTCAAACTACTGCACAATTGCACTCATCTCACAGGCTAGCAAAGTAATGCTCAAAATTCTCCAAGCCAGGCTTCAACAGTATGTGAACTGAGAACTTCCAGAACTTCAAGCTGGATTTAGAAAAGGCAGTGGACAAGAGATCAAATTGCCAACATCTGATGGATCATAGAAACAGCAAGAGAATCCCAGAAAAACATCTACTTCTGCTTCATAGACTACACTAAAGCCTTTGACAATGTGGATCGTAACAAACTGTGGAAAACTCATTAAGAGATGGGAATATCAGACCACCTTAGCTGCCTCCTGAGAAATCTGTAAGCAAGTCAAGAAGCAACAGTTAGAACCGGACATGGAACAACAGACTGGTTCTAAGTCAGGAAAAGAGTATAGCAAGGCTGCATAATGTCACCTTGGTTATTTAATATCCATGCAGAATACATCATGAGAAATGCTGGACTGGATGAAGTACAAGCTGGAATCAAGATTGCCAGGAGAAATATCAATAACCTCAGATATGCAGATGACACCACCCTTATGGCAGAAAGTGAAGAACTAAAGGGCCTCTTGATGAAAGTGAAAGAGGAGAGTGAAAAAGCTGGTATAAAACTCAGCATTCAAGAAACCAAGATCATGGCATCTGGTCACATCACTTCATGGCATACAGATGAGGAAACAATGGAAACAGTGACAGACTTTATTTTCTTGGGCTCCAAAATCACTGCAGATGATGACTGCAGCCATGAAATTAAAAGATGCTTACTCCTTGGAAGAAAAGCTATGACAAACCTAGACAGCATATTAAAAAGCAGAGATATTACTTTACTGACAAAGGTCCGTTTAGTCAAACCTATGGTTTTTCCAGTAGTCAAGTATGGATGTGAGAGTTGGACCATAAAGAAGGCTGAGCACCAAAGCACTGATGCTTTTGAACTGTGGCGTTGGAGAAGACTCTTGAGAGTCCCTTGGACAGCAAGGAGATCCAACCAGTTAATCCTAAAGGAAATCAGTCCTGACTATTCATTGGAAGGACTGATGTTGAAACTGAAGCTCCAATACTTTGGCCACCTGATGGGAAGAACTGACTCACTGGAAAAGACCCTGATGCTGGAAAAGATTGAAGGCAGCAGGAGAAGGGGACGACAGAAGATGAGATGGTTGGACGGCATCACCAACTCAATGGACATGAGTTTGAGCAAGCTCCAGGAGTTGGTGATGGTCAGGGAGGCCTGGTGTGCTACAGTTCATGGGGTTGCAAAGAGTCAGACATGAGTGAGTGACTGAACTGGGCTTCCCAGGTGGCACTACTGGTAAAGAACACACTGGCCGATTCAGGAGATGTATGAGACTTAGATTTGATCCCTGAGTCAGGATGATGTTACCCACTCCAGTATTCTTGCCTGGATAATCCCATGGACAGAGGAGCCTGGCAGGCTACAGTCCATAGGGTTGGCTTTCCGACTCTAATCGAACACGACTGAAGCAACTTAACACGCACGCACATAGTACTTATACACCAGATTTTTCACCTAGAGTGTCACAAAGCCTTCACAAATTATAAACCATGTGTAAACGTTATCTTTTGCTACGTAGGGAATGTCTGGAAGTGTCTAACACTCCTCTTCTTGAATCTATGATAATATATGTTTCCATGCTGCTCTCTCAGTTCATCCCACCTCCCCTTCCCCAATGTCCATAAGTTTGTACTGTATCATTCCCTTCTTCCAGAAAATCGTCTTTTTATTCCCATAATTAACGTTAGCCCAGGGCCTCTGTCTATGTTTCCAGAGTGTTCTGAGGCTCAGTGATTCCTGACTTATGGATGATTTGGTTGTTTAATACTTCCTTGGATTACATGAGCCAGTTTATTTTTTCTTTTGCCTTAATGTGGTAAAAAGTGAGACCTCTCTCACCATCCAACTAATATCTGCTACAACTAAGGTTCACATGGTTGAGGTGATATCTCTCAGATGGGATGCGGAGCTGAGTTGGTCATGTGGAAAAGTGCAGAATAGAAAGCATCATTAGGTTAGCAACAAAGATAAAAATCATGGAGCATGGGAAGATGCAAAAACTTTATCTAGTGAGTATTAAAGAGTAAATAGTCAGGGCACCAGCAATCTAGTATTGAAAGAACCATTAAGCAAACTGTCTGAAAACTGTCTCTGCTTTTATAGACACTACAAGGTATTATTATAAAGTTGCCATTGATTGTGTTGTAATTATTCCTCATATTAACTTTGCTTCAAGTCTTTAACTGTTTCGATGTGCTGCCATAGCTAATATGCAAAAGTGTGACAGGAACATGAAGCCTTGGGGACTCAGACTGACACACAAAATAGAAAAGAAAGAAGCAGAAACGTTACCTTATTTTCTCAATTCTAGCCTTCTCTCTTCCCATTTAATGTGTCTAGAGTTGGAATGTATTTTATAGAGATGTTTTCTTAAAACCCTGCCAGTATTAGGAGGCAAAAAAAAAAGGTATGTTGTCACTGTCTGTGTTAGTTGCTCAGTCACATCTGACTCTTTGCAACCCCATGGACTGTAGCCCGCCAGTCTCCCCTCTCCATAGAATTTTCCAGGCAAGAATACCGGAGTGGGGTGCCATTCCCTTCTCCAGGAGATCTTCCCTACCTCAGGATCAAAACCAGGTCTCCCGCATTGCAGGCAGACACTCTGCCATCTGAACCACCAGGGAAGCCCTGGTGTCATTGTCTGCGCATGTGCAAACTTGTGTTTCAAGAGAATCTGTTCAACTTGTTATTTACTGTTGAATTTTAAGTTAAATGAGGACCTTGTTTATGTGAAGTGAAAGTCTTTCACCGAAGCATTGGACATTTATCTGTCAAAAGCTCCAGCTGGCTTTTAAGAGAGGTAATTTTTAATTTACAAAACACACACACACACACACACAAAACCAAACCCTTATGATTTTACCCAAATAGAAAGCACAGGGAAAACACTGGTATTCCTTAATATGCCCAAAGAGTCTTCTGACAGGTTTTAAGATGTTAAAGAGATAAAGGTCTGAACAGGAACTATGAAATGTAGTGGGTCACTAAAGCCAACTTCTTAGATGTCAAACCTGATGCAAAGAGCAGAATCATTGGAAAAGACCCTGATGCTGGGAAAGACTGAAGGCAGGAGGAGAAGGGGACAACACAGGATGATATGGTTGGATGGCATCACTGACTCAGTGGCCATGAGTTTGAGTAGGCTCTGGGAGATGGTGCAGGACAGGGAAGCCTGGCAGGCTGTAGTCCATCGGGTTGCAAAGAGTCAGACATGACTGAGTGATTGAACAACAACAACAACAAATGCAGGAGATTTACTCTTAAATTTCTATTTGCTGCTGAAAGAAAGAAATATGTAAATATATGGATAAAAAATATTACTGGCAAGTTAAAAGAAATTATTTTAATATACTTTTTACCCTTGAAAGCCACTATAAAATGGATGAGGTGGCAACTTATAATTGAGGGATTCATGTATTTTTTTCCTGTGCTTCTAACATATTGCTAGTTGTGACTCTAGTACCTGTTTTTCAAATACATGGGTCTAAAAAACATTGTTGGAATAAATATATCCAGGTCCAGTTGAAGTCTCTATAAATAATTTTATTCTCTTCATCCTCTAAAACTTCCAGGATATGATTAGTTAGTAACACATCAAAGCTTAAAGGTTTTGTAAGTTTCTGCTACCATATTTAAAAAATTATCTTTTTTAGAAACAGTTGGAAAACTTTTTATGAGAGGTTTTCACCAGGAAGTCTTTGAAAACAATTGGTGATGACTAAATGAGTTTCATTGTCACTTTGGGAATCCTTTTTAAACTCTCATGAAGATTTGAATTAACTGTGGTTGAAACAAAAAGAAATCACCAACTTTAAAGCATTTGAATGACCTGGCTCTAAAAAAATAGAAACCTGTAGGCTTTGAGGTTAGTGGCTAGATCCCTAACTGAGACGAAGGGATCATTAGTAAGGCAAATAGTAGCTATAGCTGACCATGCAGTGGGTCTTGCATACCATTGGTTTTCTTCCATTATCAATTGAACTGACTGAGAACATTTAAGTGATCTTTAGCTCAGAGTTGTAACAGTGTCGAGACTTTTTATTTTAGAATTTCTCATTTAATTGAATTCTATAGCCTATCTAGAATTTGTGGCCCATGTCAAGAATGCATAGCTTTCTTAAAACCCAGAGATAAACCCATGTACCTATGGTCACCTAATCTATGACAAAAGAGGTAAGAATAAACAATGCAGAAAAGAAAGTCTCTTCAATAAGTGGTGCTGGGAAACCTGGACAGCTACATGTAAAAGAATGAGATTAGAACATTTCCTAACACCATATACAAAAATTAACTCAAAGTGGGTTAAAGACCTAAATGTAAGCCTGGACACTATAAGATTCTTAGAGGAAAACAGGCAGAACACTCTTTGACATAAATTGCAGCAAGATCTTTTTGACCCACCTCCTAGAGTAATGAAAATAAAAATAAACAAATGGGACCTAATTAAACATAATAGCTTTTGCAGAACAAAGAAAACCATAAACAAAATGAAAAGGCAACTCTTGGAATGACAGAAAATATTTGCAAATAAAGCAACCAACAAGGGATTAATCTCCAAATATGCAAACAGCTCATGAACTCAATATGAAAAAAACAAGAAACTCAATCAAAAAATGGCCAGAAGACTTAACTAGACATGTCTCCAAAGAAGACATACAGATGGTCAAGAGGCACATAAACGTATGCTCAACATTACTAATTATTAGAGAAATGCAAATCAGAACTACCATGATGTATCACCTCACAACAGTCAGAATGTCCACCATCAAAAAAAAAAAATCTACAAACAGTAAATGCTGGAGACGGTATCAAGAAAAGGAAACACTCTTACACTCTTGGTAGGAATGCAAATTGATACAGCCATGATGGAGAACACAGTATGGAGTTCCTTAAAAAACTAAAAATAGAGCTACCAAATTATCCAGCAATCCCACTTCTGGGCATATACCCAGAGAAAACTAAAATTCAAAAAGATATATGCACCCAAGTGTTCACTGCAGTACTATTTACAATAGCCAGGACATAGAAGCAACCTAAATTTCCATCAACAGATGAATGGATAAAGATGTGGTACATATATACAACGGAATATTACACAGCAATAAAAAGGAACAAAATTGTGCAATTTGTAGAGATGTGGATGGACCTATAGACTGTCATACAGAGTGAAGTAAGTCAGAAAGAGAAAAACAAATATATAATATTGCTTATTTGTGGAGTTTAGAAAAATGATATATATGAACTTATTTTCAAAGCAGAAATAGAAACACAGACACAGAGGATGGATGTATGGATACTTGGGGCAGGGGAGGGAGGTGGCAGGACTTTGGAGGCTGGCATGAATATATATATACTACTATGTATGGGGCCTCCCTTGTAGCTCAGTTGGTAAAGAATCTGCCTGCAATGCAGGAGGCTTGTGTTCAATTCCTGGATCAGGAAAATCCCCTGGAGAAGGAAATGACAACCCACTCCAGTATTCTAGCCTGGAGAATCCCATGGACAGAGGAACCTGGCAGGCTGCAGTCTGTTGGGTCACAAGAGTCGGAAATGACTTAGTGACTAAACCACTACCTCTACTGTGTATAAAATAGATAATTAATGAGAACCTACTCTATGGCACAAAGAACTCTACTCAATGGTCTGTGGTGACCTAAATGGGAAGGAAATCCAAAAGAGAGGGAATATATGTATACGTATAGCCGATTCAATTTGCTCCACAGAATAAACTAAGACAATATTGTTAAGTAACTAGACTCCAACAAAAAGAAATTTTTTTTAAAGAATATATAGGTTTCTTAGATCTTTCATATTTTTGTTTTCTGAGTAATTGTCATGATATGTTAATGTTAATATGCCCTTTGTAAAGCAAATTTCATTACGTAAATATTAAAAAAAAAAAACTAATTGAATACCTTTGTTTATCAGGATCCTAGTAAAAAGAAGTGTGGATTATTGTAGCTTGATGTAACAGATCAGATTCAATGCCTTTGATCTGCTTAAGTTTCCACAGGGATGGATCTTAAAATAGTCTCCATATCATGCTAAGATATTGTAGCTTGTCACTTTTGCCACCTGTGCCACCAACTGCCTACCATTGTTCAAGGGAAGCCACATAAAAGTATGGCCAGACTTTATTATCTTTATCACTGCTGCTGCTGCTGCTGCTGCTGCTAAGTCGCTTCAGTCGTGTCTGACTCTGTGCAACCCCATAGAGGGCAGCCACTAGGCTCCCCAGTCCCTGGGATTCTCCAGGCAAGAACACTGGAGTGGGTTGCCATTTCCTTCTCCAATGCATGAAAGTGAAAAGTGAAAGTGAAGTCGCTCAGTCGTGTCCGAATCTTGGCGACCCCATGGACTCCAGCCTACCAGGCCCCTCCATCCATGGGATTTTCCAGGCAAGAGTACTGGAGTGGGGTGCCATTGCCTTCTCCGTTATCACTGTTACTATAGTCCATAAGTTAAACGAACATATTGAAAGCATTTCCTACAATCATTTACTACTTTTGAGATTACAATTGCTGGTATTAGATTTACCTTTTTTTGAACCCTGGTTTTTATATCATTATTACATAGGTAAGTGATAATTTCCTTTTAAGGAGAAAAATACTTTACCCAATACAATGGTTACAGTGGGAATAATTAAATAATGATCTAAATTAGTAACTTTAGAAAGAACATATATGAGAGATGGATTTTCATTTTCAAAAAAGACTTGGTATTTTTTAACCAATATTTACTCATTATACTTATAAAGATTTTAAAAATGTAATTCTTACCAAAAGAGAGAGAGAAAGACTTAGTAGAAAAACTCAGAATATCTAGCTCTATTTATTATATTGGATATTTAGCAAGTAAGATATATCCTCAAATAATAATGCACTAAAACGCTTCAGTGATCAAAGAAAGCACTTCTCTCTTGAAATATATTTGATATTGGTATTTTACAGACTTTGTTGTTACAGTGTGAACTGCTTTTTTGATATACACTGCTTTAATTCATGAATTGAAGAAACCAAAATGAAAAACTGCCAAAGGGAGAGCTGAGTGTAACCTGAGTCTGAGACATGACATGGAAAGTAAAACTATGAATGGATGATGCAAAAAATTTTTTAAATATGACTTCATTATTACCATTCTTTTCACCAGAGAAATATTCCTATGTATCAAAAATTAAACTAAATGGAGTGTTAGGTCAAAATACGGTGCTTAATAAGCATAATTCAAAAATAAGGAAACAGACTTTCTCATGAACATAAGCTGTTTTGGAGGGTCCAGTTTGTTAGTGTTCTTGCCTGGAGAATCCCAAGGACAGGGGAGCCTGGTAGGCTGCTGTCTATGGGGTCGCACAGAGTCTGACACGACTGAAGTGACTTAGCAGCAGCAGCAGCAGTTTGTTAGAAGGCAATGGCACCCCACTCCAGTACTCTTGCCTGGGAAATCCCATGGATGGAGGAACCTGATGGGCTGCAGTCCATGGGGTCGCTGAGAGTCGGACACGACTGAGCGACTTCACTTTCACTTTTCACTTTCATGCATTGGAGAGGGAAATGGCAACCCACTCCAGTGTTCTTGCTTGGAGAATCCCAGGGACGGGGGAGCCTGGTGGGCTGCCGACTACGGGGTTGCACAGAGTCGGACACGACTGAAGTGACTTAGCAGCAGCAGCAGTTTGTTAGAAATGTCATAGAAATAACAGTGCTTCCCCTATATAAATAGTGAAGTCAAGATAAAGTGAATTATTCTAGGATGATTAAAATGACTAGTTTACAGCCTGAGACCTAGTATTGCCTGACTGGAAAAAGGACAGTAGGCAAGCAATGGCTTGCTGTGAGAAAGAATGATGTGATTTTAAAAATATTTCAAGTCTTGATAGATAATGTAATTAATCTTTTCAAACTGGCTTCATAATTTACTATGGCATGGATAAACTAACACTTCATTGCTTTCACCTGAAAAGTTGATTCAGCAGATGGACAACTTTTTCTTTTTTAATGTGAGGTTCCTAGAAATATTGTATAGTCTTAAACATAAGCTTTGCCTGATTATATATTTATTTATATTTTATATTATATATTTATTTTAACATGACAGAAAAAAAACCAAATACAAGACAGTCATATTTTTAAGGCACCAAAAGATCTGATTAATCTGCTATTAAATTGCCAGCTATAATTTGGTATATGGCAGGAGATCATCAGACCAAAATTGTCTACTCTGAGGCCAGGGTGATCTAGATTCCTAGTTTATCCTCAGAGGATAATTTGATGGGGGTGTCATCCTACAGTACTTTTACAACAGATTTCATTATTCTGTTGTTCTACTCTACATGGAGGACTCATTTAAAAACTCTCTGTGGGTGGATGAAACTGGAGCCTATTATACAGAGTGAAGTTAAGCCAGAAAGAAAAACACCAATACAGTATACTAACACATATATATGGAATTTAGAAAGATGGTAACAATAACCCTGTATGTGAGATGGCAAAAGAGACACAGATGTATAGAACAGTCTTTTGGACTCTGTGGGAGAGGGTGAGGGTGGGATGGTTTGGGAGAATGGCATTGAAACATGTATATTATCATATGTGAAATGAATTGTCAGTCCAGGTTCAATGTATGATACAGGATGCTCGGGGCTGGTGCACTGGGATGACTCAGAGGGATGGGATGGGGAGGGAGGTGGGAGGGGGGTTCAGGATGGGGAACACGCGTACATCCATGGTGGATGCATGTCAATGTATGGCAAAACCAATACAATGTTGTAAAGTAAAGTAAATAAATAAATAAATAAAACTGAAAAAATAAAAACTCTCTGTGTATCAAATAAAAGTTACAGATTCCATGTATGCACACAACTACAAACATCTGCATACACTCACAAGATGTTCACAGATCACAAAGCTCTGTGTACTTGATTCCAGGTTAAGAAATTATTTTGTAATGTCACATATGCTCTGAACTCAATGTGAGCACAGTCTTTCCTCTACCACTGAAGTCTATATAACTTCCATAATATGACAGTCTCGCTTGCTAGTAGGTATAATGCTTGCAGGAGGATAGAACAGCAAAGAAGAGGAGCTTTGTCTGGCAGTAGTAAACTTCAGAAGGGTGCACACCAGCACACACACACACAAAATGAACAAGCCTTTGACAGTCTGTCATCACTGACAGCCCCAAAGAAGTCAAACCTCAATTTTGTCTAATGCTCAAAGTTTAGTTCTTGATTTCATGGTCGATTTGATATACAAATGTATGCTATACATAAGTAACTATAGAATAATTTATATTTTTCTTCTTTTAAATGGTTAAAAAATGTCTTTATGACATTCCAACTAACTAACCCTAGTGGAAAAAAAAAAATACACAAAAAAGAGTATGGCTGGTTTCCAAGCTTTTCTGCAAAGAATAGTGCAGTGATGAAGAAGAATTAGGCACAGCAGTTAAATCTCTTGCTTAGACTTTTTTTTCCCCCACAATTAGAGAACGCATTCATCATACAAAGTCTTACTGTCAAATTGATCCCAATAGCTTATACTGAAGACCTTTTATGAAGCTGATGGGTGAAAATTATATGAGTCAAGTATTGAGATGAATACAAAAGTGAAAAGCTTTTATCCTCCTTGGGGAAAAGTCACATTTTTTACAGTGTCAAAGTTTTAAAATATTACTAAAAAGATAAGCATAAAGTAAGAGACATAAGTTAGTCAAATTTGGGTGAGATAAATATTTTAAAAGTTGAAGAATGGACTTTTGCTTTTAGTTAAGATGGAATAATAGAGGCTAGATTTACTTTCCTGCTGAAACAAATTGAAGACTTAATAAAATGTATGATTCATTGATTTTTAAGAAATTGGACATTAAGAAATGAGTTGATTGTGATTCTAAAAAGCAGGAAACAAATCACATGAGCACCAAGACATTCTCAGTTTATTGCCTAGAAACAGTTTCTAGATTGTGGCACAGGTTGGAGGAATTCAGGTGGAGACAGGGCAGTCTCTTTCAGTTCAGAGAGCATAGTTGGAGTCCAGAGAGGCCAAGGATGCTACAGCTTTCAAGGCACAAGTGGGAGAACTTTATAAACAGAGATATCCTACAGATACTAACAAAGCTCACTTTAGAAGAAATAGATCATTTTAATGGTCATTTATCTGCTCAAGAAATTGAATTTTTACAGAAAAAACTCTAAGTCCAGATGACTCTATTGGTGAATTCTACCCAAAGATTTCAAAAAGATAAAAATCTTGCAAATGCTTTATCAGAAAAGTAAAAAGAAAAAAAAATACTTCCCAATTCATTCTATGAGGCCAGCTTTAGTCAGATATGAAAACCAGACAAATACTTTACAGGAAGAAAACTACAGACATTTTTCGTAAACATAGATGTAAAAATTCTTAACAAAATTTTAGTAATTGAAATTTAAAAAGTGGGTTCCAAATGGGTTTTTCTCAGGAATGCAAGGTTGGTTTAACATGTGAAACTCTATCAATGCAATTCATCATATTAACAACTAAAAAGATAAATCACATACTTAGCTGGTGCAGAAAAGCACTGAACAAAATCCACATCCATTCTTAATTAAAAAAATAAATCTGTCCACAAACTAGGAAAAAGAGGAAACTTAATCTGACATTTGATAAAGGACATTTTTGAAAACCCCACAGCTAACATCAGACTTCTTGGTGGAAGACTGACTGCTTGTACCCTGATGTCAGCAACAATGCAAGTATGTCTGCTCTCACCATCTCTAGTCAACATTTCACTGGAGGATAGAGCAAGGAAAAGAAATAAAATGTATAGAGATTAGAAAGTAAAATTGACTTTATTCATAGGCAACATGATTTTCCTATCAGAAATATTTTGTGCAATCACGTAAAATGTTTAGAACTACTGGAGCTTAGTGAGTTTGAAGCATACAAGTTCATTATATAAAATTCAACTGTTTTTCTATATACTAGCAATGAAAAATTAAAACCTGAAAGAAACTGACAAAGAAACAGAGGCAATTGACTGGAGAAAGGATTATCTTTTCAACAAATGATACTAGAAAATTTGGATATGCATGTACAAAAAAAATTTGATCAACATCTCACATCATACACAAAAATTAATTCAAAATGGATCATAGTACTTAATAAAATCTAAAATTATAAAACTTCTAGAAGAAACATTCAAGAAAATCTTGGCTTAGGCAAAGATTTTACACGTATGATTCCAAAAGCAGACTGCATGAAAGAAAAAATTGACAAACTGGGCTTCATCAAAATTACCCTTCAGATGACACTGTTAAGAGAATGAAGAGACCAAGCCATGGGTTGGGAGAAGATAAATGCAAGTAATCATTACATATATCTCATAAAAATTTATATCCAGATATGAAAAAAAAACACCTCTCAGGCCTCATTAATAAGAAAACAAATAACACAATTTTTTAAAATGATTTAAAATCTTTAAAAAGATTTCAATAGACACTCCACCAAGAAAGATATAAGGATAGAAAATAAGTACTACATGAAATGATGCTCAACATCATTAATCTTTATAGAAATGCAAGTTAAAACTATAAGACACCATCCCATCTCTATTCAAAAGGCTATGGCTGATTCTTGTTTCTGTATGACAGAAAACCACAAATTCTGTAAAGCAATTATCCTTCAATTAAAAATAAATAAAGTGGCAAAAAAATTCTAAGTAAAAAAAAATAATAATGATTATACCAAGTGTCGGTGAGCATGTGGAGGAACTGAAACAAAAAACTCCATAGCTAGGCATATTATTTAGAAACTATAGAAAATCAAAGATAAAGAAAAGATGCTGCAAGAAGTCAGAGGGGAAAAAATACCTTACCTATAGAAGAGAAAGAATTGTAATTACATCTGACTTCTCAGAAACCAAGCAAGTGAGAGGAGAGTACAGTGAAATATTTAAAGCGCTAAGATTAAAAAAAACCCATTAACGTAGAATTCTGTATTCTGTGAAATATCCTTCAAAAGTGAAAAAGAAATAAAGACTTTTTCAGACAAACTGATACTGAGGATATTTGTTGCCAGTTTTTTATGCTAATATATAAGTGAAATGAATGACAGTAATGATACGAGGAACTAAAGCAAGGAATTAGGATTATTTTGTTATTATAAAGTATTCAGCTGACTTATGAAGTGGTATAGTGTTATGTATATTGCAAACTCTAGGGCAACCACTAAAAAAGTTTAAAAGATGTATGATTATATCTTATAATTACATAAGGAGGGGGAAATGGAATCATATAAATGTTCATATAGAACCACAAAAGGAAGAAAAAGAGCAGAAGATAAAAACAGGAACAAAGAACAAGGACAACAAAAAGAAGATAGCAACAAATATAGCAGATATTAATCCAACTATATCAATAATCACTTCGAATATCAATGGCCTAAATGCACCAATTCAAAGTCAGATAAAGTAAATTCAACTATACGTTTTACACAAGACATCCACTTTCAATATAAAGATACACATAGACTAAGAGTAACTGGATGGAGAAAAACATACCATGCACTAATTAGAACAAAACAGAAGTAGCTGCATTAATTTAAGACAGAGTAGACTTCAAAGCACAGAAGGTTATCAGAGATAAAGATGGGTATCACATAATGATAAACCCATAATCCTTAATGTGTATTTACCTAACAATATCATGTCAAAGTACATGAGGCAAAATTGACAGAAATTCAAGGAGAAATAGATAAATCTGCTATCATAGTTGAAGATTTCAATATCCCTCAACCAGAAATGGACATATCAGCAAGCAGAAAACCAAAAGGATATAGTTGAACTCAACACCAACAATCAGCTGGGTATAACTGACATCTATAGACTACTTTATCCAACAACAGCAGAATACTCATTCTTCTCGAGCTCACATGGAACATTCAACAAAACAGTTTACATTCTGAGCCATAAAACATACCCTGATTTAAAACAATGGAAATCAGACAATATCTGCTCTCAGGTGATAATGGGATTAACCTAGAAATCAATAACTGAAATATAACTGAAAATTCCCAAAGTATGTGAAACTAGACAATATACTTCCAAATAATATATGAATCAAAGAATTCTCAAGAGAAATCTAAAAATATTTTCAACTAAGGGAAATGAAAACACATAGCTTAAAACTTGTGAGATACAGTAAAAGTAGTGCTTAGGAAGAAATTAAAAACATTGAATGCATGTACTAGAAAATAAAAAAGAGCAAATTAAATCCAAAGTAAGCAGAAGAAATAAGAAGAATTAGAGCAGAAATGAGAGAAACAGAAAATAGGAATTCAATAGAGAAAAATCAACAAAATCAGAAGCTGGTCCTTGAAAACATCAGTAAAACTGATAAACTTTTAATCAGACTAACAAAGAAAAAAAAAAGATAGGACATAAAACACTAATAATAGAAATGAAAGAGGAGACATCACTATAGATCCTATAGACATTAAGAGAATAATAGAGGAATTCTATAAGCAACTCTATGCCCACAAATTTGACAAACTAGATGAAATGGACCATTCCTTGAAAGACAGTTTGCAAAATTCATACAAGAAATAGACCAAACCCACGTATCCTGTGTCTCCTGCATTGGCAGGCAGGTTCTTTATCACTGGCGCCACCTGGGAAGCCCAATATTAGTACACAAATGGAATTGACAATAACTTTCTGAAATAGAAAACACCAGGCTCAGATGGCTTCACTGGTGAAGACTACCAAACATCTAAGAAAGAAATTATACCAACGCTCTACAATCCCTTTCCAAGAATAGAAGCAGAGAGAATACTTCTTTTAAAATATGAGACCGACATTACCCTAATAGGAAAACCAAAGACATTGAAAGAAATGACAGACCAATATCTTTAGTGAATAGATGAAGAGGTTTTTAACAAAATATTATTTCTTATATACCAATAATTAAGAAGTGGAATTTGAGACTGAAAACACAATGCCATTTCTACAACACCCAAAATCACACAATATGTAGGTATAAATTAACAAAATATGTGCATGGTGGAATGAGGAAAACTACAAAACTCCAATGGAAAAAAATCAAAGATGAATGAAGAACATAGATATTCCATGTTTATGGATAGAAAGACTCAGTATTGTCAAGTTATCATTCCTTTCAAATTTGATCTATAGATGCAATGCAATCACGATGGAAATTCCAGCAGTTTTTTGTGAATACTGACCAACTGATTCTAAAGTTTATACAAGGAAGCAAAAGACCCAGAATGTTGTTCAGTCATTAAGTCTAGACTGACTCTTTGCAACCCCATGAACTACAGCACGTCAGGCTTCCCTGTCCTTCACTATCTCCCAGAGTTTGCTCAAACTAATGCCCGGTGAGTCAATGACGCCATACAACCATCTCATCCTCTGTCATCACCTTCTCTTCCTGCCCTCAATCTTTCCCAACATCAGGGTTTTTCCAAAGAGTCTGCTCTTCACATCAGGTGGTCAAAGTATTGGAGCTTCAGCTTCAGTCCTTCCAGTGAATATTCAGGGTTGATTTCCTTTAGGATTGATTGGTTTGATCTTCTTGCTGTCCAAGAGACTCTCAAGAGCCTTCTCAAGCACCACAATTCAAAAGCATCAATTCTTCGGCTGTCAACCTTCTTTATGGTCCAACACTCACATCTGTACCTAACTACTGGAAAAACCATAGCTGTGACTTTACGGACCTTTCCATACAGTCAAAGTGATGTCTCAGCTTTTTAATATGCTGTCTAGGTTGATCACAGTTTTTCTTCCGAGGAGAGAGTGTTTTTTAATTTCATGGCTGCTGTCACTCTCTACAGTCATTTTGGAGTCCAAGAAAATAAAATCTGTCACTATTTCCACTTATTTCCTGTGTCTTTAACTTATATGCAGAGTAGATAATGAGAAACGCTGGGATAGATGAATCAAACTGGAATCAAGATTTCCAGGAGTAATATCAATAACCTCAGATATGCAGTTGACACCACCCTTATGGCAGAAAGTGAAGAAGAACTAAAGACCTCTTGATGAAAGTGAAAGAGGAGAGTGAAAAAGTTGGCTTAAAGCTCAACATTCAGAAAACGAAGATCATGGCATCTGGTCTCATAACTTCATGGCAAATAGATGGGGAAACAGTGACAGACTTTATTTTTGGGGGCTCCAAAATCACTGCAGATGGTGACTGCAGCCATGAAATTAAAAGACACTTACTCCTTGGAAGGAAAGTTATGACCAACCTAGACAGCAAATTGAAAAGCAGAGACATTACTTTATCAACAAAGGTCCATCTAGTCAAGGCTATGGTTTTTCCTGTGGTCATGTATGGATGTGAGAGTTGGGCTGTGAAGAAGGCTGAGTGCTGAAGAATTGATGCTTTTGAACTGTGGTGTTGGAGAAGACTCTTGAGAGTCCCTTGGACTGCAAGGAGATCCAACCAGTCCATCCTAAAGGAAATCAGTCCTGAATATTCATTGGAAGGACTGATGCTGAAGCTGAAACTCCAATACTTTGGCCACCTGATGCGAAGACCTGACTCATTTGAAAAGACCCAGATGCTGGGAAAGATTGAAGGCGGGAGGAGAAGGGGACGAGAGAGGATGAGCTGGTTGGATGACATCACTGACTCAAAGGACATGAGTTTGAGTAAACTCTGGGAGTTGGTGATGGACAGGGAGGCCTGGCATACTGCAGTTCATGGGGTCGCAAAGAGTCAGACATGACTGAGCGAATGAACTGAACTGATTTCCACTTTACCCCCATCTCTTTGCTGTGAAGTGATGCAACCAGATGCCATGGTCTTCATTTTTGAATGTTAAGTTTTAAGCTGGCTATTTCACTCTCCTCCTTCACCCTCATCAAGAGGCTCTTTAGTTTTTCTGTCATTAGAGTGGTATCATCTGCATATCTAAATTTGTTGATATTTTCCCAGAAATCTTGATTCTAGCTTGTGAGTCATCCAGCCCGGCATTTTGCAGGATGTACTCTGCACAGAAGTTAAACAAGCAGGGTGACAATATATAGCTTTGACGTACTCCTTTCCCAATTTGGAATCAGTCTGTTGTTCCTTGTCCAGTTCTAACTGTTGCTTTTGGTCTTGTATACAGGTTTTGCATGAGAGAAGTGAGGTGGTCTGGTGTTCCCTTCTCTTTAAGAATTTTCCAAAGTTTTCTGAGATCCACACAGTCAAAGGCTTTCAAATAGTCAACGAAGCAGTAGTAGACATTTTTCTGGAATTCCTTTATTTTTCTGTGATCCAATGGATGTTGGCAATTTGATCTCTGCTGAGTTTTCCAAATTTGCTCGAATAAAGTCCAACTCTTTAACAGCATCATCTTTTGTGGTTTGAAACAGCTTAGCTGGAATTCCATTGAATCCACTAGCTTTGTTCATAGCAATGCTTCATAAGGCCCATTTGACTTCACCTTCCAGGATGTTTGGCTCTAGGTGAGTGATCACACCATCATCATTATCTGAGTAATTAAGACCTTTTTTGTATGGTTCTTCTGTGTATTCTTGCCACCTCTTCTTAATCTCTTCTGCTTCTTTTAGGTCCTTGCCATTTTTATCCTTTTTTGTGCCCATCTTTGCATGAAATGTTCCCCTGGTATCTCTAATTTTCTTTAAGAGATCTCTGATTTCTCCCATCTTATTGGTTTCCTTTATTTCTTTGCATTGTTCACTTAAGAAGGCTTTCTTATCTCTCCTTGCTATTCTCTGGAACTCTGCATTCAGATGGGTATATCTTCTTTTCTCCTTTGCCTCTCTTCTTTTCTCAGCTATTTTTAAGTCCTCCTCAGACAACCACTTTGCCCTCTTGCTTTTCTTTTTCTTGGGGATGGTTTTGGTGATCACCTCCTGCTCAATGTTATGAACCTGCATCCATAGTTCTTCCGGCATTCTAACAGATCTAAACCCTTGAATCTATTTGTCATGATGAATAGGTTCAAGGGATTTGATTTAGGTCATACCTGAATGGTCTAGTGGTTTTCCCTACTTTCTTCATATTAAGCCTCAATTTTGCAATATGGAGCTCATGATCTGAGTCACAGTCAGGTTCAGGTGTTGTTTTTACTCACTGTATAGAGCTCCATTTTTGGCTGCAAAGAATATAATTAATCTGATTTTGGTACTGACCATCTGGTGATGTCCATGTGGTGATGTCTGACAAAATGTGGTCCACTGGAGAAGGGCATGGCAAACCATTTCTGTATTATTGCCTTGAGAATCCCATGAACAGTATGAAAAGGCAAAAAGATATTTTACAGGAAAATGAGCCCCCTAGGTCGGTAGGTGTCTGATATGCTACTGGGGAAGAGTGGAGCGGTAGCTCCAGAAATAATGAAGAGGCTGAGCCAAAACAAAAATAATGCTCAATTGTGGATGTTTCTGGTGGTGAAAGTCAAGTCTGTTGCTGAAAAGAACAATATTGCATAGGAAGCTGGAATCAATCAAGGTAAACTGATGTGGTCAGGCAGAAGATGGCAAGAGTGAACATTGATATCTTAGGATGTGAACTAAAATGGACAGGAATGGGCATATTTAATTCAGACAACCATCACATCTAGTACTTTGGGCAAGAATCCCTTAGAAAAAATGGAGTAGCTGTCATAGTCAAGAAAAGAGTTCAAAATGCAGTACTTGGGTTAAATCTCAAAAAGGACAGTATGATCTTGGTTCATTTGCAAGGCAAATCATTCAGTATCGCAATAATCCAAGTCTATGCCCTAACCACTAATGCTAAAAAAGCTGAATTGAATGGTTCTATGAAGACCTACAAGACCTTCTAGAACTAACACCAAAAAAAAAATGTCTTTTCATCATAGAGGATTGGAATGCAAATGTAGGAAGTCAAGAGATCCCTAGAGTAACAGGCAAGTTTGGCCTTGGAGTACAAAATGAAGCAGGGCAAAAGCTAACAGAGTTTTGACAAGAGAAGGCATTGGTCATAGCAAACATCCTCTTCTGACAACACAAGAGACAACTCTACACATGGACATCATGAGATGGTCAATAATGAAATCAGATTGATTATATGTTATATTATAGTACTAGTGTTGAATTTCCTAGTGGGATTAATACATGTGATCCTTGTAAAGTAGATACCCTTTCTCTTGGGAGATATATTCTGAAGAATTCAGGTATTAAGAAAAGCAACAAAGTATTTGCTGGTTCTGGAATTCTAGATTTTGTTGAGTAAGTTTGCAGTCACCCTACTCATTTTCATCCTGACTTTATTATATTTTATTGTATCACCTTTTGGGCTTACCTGGTGACTCAGATGGTAATGCGTCTGCCTGCAATGCTGGAGACCCAGGTTCAATCTCTGGGTCAGGAAGAGCCCCTGGAGAAGGAAATGGCAACCCACTCCAGTACTCTTGCCTGGGAATTCCCATGGACAGAGGAGCCTGGTAGGCTACAGTCCATGGGGTTGCAAAGAGTCAGACACGACTGAGTGATTACTTTACTTTACTTTATTGTATCACCTTCTGGTTTTCAAAGGTATTAATAGTTTTAGTCAATTTCTGGCAGTCAACTTTCTATATCTTTGTCATTTTAATTATCTTTCTCTAGATACTTTCTAACTTTATGGCCTTGTCTTCCTTGAGGTGTAGTGACTGGAACCACAAAATATTTCTAATCCTGATGTACAGTATAATGGGATAATGCTTTCTATTTCTGATATTCTTCCTTGTGGCCCTTTGCATTAGTTTTTGGTACAAAAGCTTTTTTGGACAATGTTTTATAGGGAATAACCTAAAATGACAATAGATCCCTTGTCTAGCAGTTCATTGGAGGAGGAAATGGCAGCCCACTGCAGCCCACTGGAGAATCTCACGGACAGAGGAGCCTGGTGGGCTACAGTCCATGGTGTCACAAGACTCAGATATGACTTAACGACTAAACCACCACCACCACCACCTAGCAGTTCATCTTAGGATTCCACCATTTGATATCATTGGCTTGGCCCTTTTCTCCATATAAGAGCTTACTATCAACTGGAAATTGATCAATTTTTATGTATTAGTATTTCTGCATGCCATCACTCTCTAAATAGGAAACTTGACTGGCTCCAGTGTTGACTCTGGGGACAGCAACCATCGGGTTCTGCTCTTCAGAAACTTACTAAATTCTTTCTTTTCTATTATTTGCTCTCTGCTAAAATATGCTTACCTATAGGCCAAATAAAACATTGCTTTTATGTATATCTATGCCTCACATCTTAGGTACATACCTATTCATATGCTCAAGTATATTTATGGTACAAGAGGAATAACAAAAGAGAACAGACTGGAACATAATAAAAAGAAGATAGGCTTTGGAACAAGACCAATGTCCCCCTGAATTCTAGGTCTGACTGGGTTGAACCAAGGAATCTCTATAGGCATCTATGGCCTTCCAGGCTGGTTGTAAAGAGAATGCATTATGCTTAAAGTAGGTCTTCAGTCAATATTAGGCCTTCTTTTATTTTTTCCTTCTGAAAAAGTATGAACATATTAATAACTAAACTTATTAAGCCCTTATTACATACCTGATCTATGCATGAAAAGGGGTTTGTGCATATTAATAACACAGAAGTAAGGTGACTGGCTAAGAGGAATTCTGGAACCAGCCTTCCTGGGTTCAGTTCCTGACTTTACCAGTAATTAGCTTCAGGACTCCCAACAAGTTCCTTATCCATCTTTACAGTGGTAAGTAATAACAGTATTTTCTTTGGAAGGGCTAAGTGAGATAATATTTGTTATTACTTAACAAGCTGTTAGCTTTTATTATGAACAGTATTATTATCTCACTCAATCCTCATAGTATCTCAGTGAGTTAAGCAAAATTACTTTTCTCATATATTATTTCTGGTAAAATGATAAGTGAGGCAAAATAATTTTTTCAACAACACTCAGTAAAAACCAGAAATAGGACCTTATTCTTCATCTACAATATGAACTACTCGAATTTCTCCTTATTTCTCTCCAAGCCAATTTCTTGTGAGGATTTTTTAAATAGTCTGATATAGGAACTTGTCAAAAGGCTTTTTGAAAGTGTAAATATAAATGTTTTCTTTAAATACCCTCAGTCATACTTATTTATCCCCTCAAACAACTCTAGTGAAACCAACAAATATCATTTCTTGTACAGAAATCTTGTTGATTTCTCCAAGCTATGTTATTTTCTCTTGGTTATTCAGCTATATCCTACCCTATAACCAATAACCTCAGAAAGGTTGCAAGGCTGAGACTTTTGAAAAGGAGACTGTAAGGTTGGCTACATCATTTGCTCTCTTTGAAAGGGAATTTGGACTAGATAATCTCTACGGTTCTTTCAGCTCTAAAATTCTGTGATCCTTCGTGTAGCATCCCCATAATTATGGATATAGTAACACAGACCCTCTCATTTATTTGCTATAGGAGCCTTGCTGATGCACTATTCCACTAATTTGATATCATATTTACTTGTATATGTGTTTTCCCCTTGGTTATTTAGGGCACAAGATATAAGGTGGAGATAAAAGATATGTAAGAAAAGTGTACTAAAAAAAGACAAGTTAAAGTTAAGTGGCAAGGGGGAGAATGACCTGAAGTCATTCACTTTAGGTTAGGCTTCCTTTTTTTGTCATTATTTTGGTATTCTGTGACCTTCTTCTAGTGACCAGTTCATCCCTTCATTTTGTATTCAAATAATACTGGAATAAACACTCCGAAAGGGCAGAGCTGATATCCAAATGTCACATGATATTTGGGTGTTTCTTTAAGTATTACATTTACTTTGTTGCTTCCTTTCAATGGGAAAACTATCACTGGTTCATGAGCCTCGGCTAGCCCTGTGAAATCATGGAAACGGGTCAAATTTTGTTTATCTGATAAACATATTCCAAGAAAAAAAAAAGCACTGAAAGTATTAATTGCCTGTTGTTTATTCTGATTGTTGCATATAACGGGGATACAGAAATCCAAAATTCAGAGATTATCCTAAAAAAAATCTTGGTTAATGAGTCAAGACAACAAAAAACTATGATATATCTGAAAGCTGTGCTATAGTAGAGACACACAAGAGGTGTTCTGGGGATACAGAGGATGAACACCAAGCCATTTGTTTTCTTGGAGGAAAGAAGTGATGATCGGTGGTGTCTTGAAAACTGCATAAGAATTGGTTGGATTTTGAGATCAACATTCTGGAGAGGGACCACCATGTTCAAAACCAGAAAGGACACTATTTGGGGAGCTATTTTCATACAGGAATTGAGAGTGCTCCTGGTCCTGTGCGTAAAGGTGAGTGTGGACAGATTGAGAAGGTTAGGTTATGAGGGATCTCACACATTATACTCAACAACTGTCCAGGAGTTCATGAAGCATCATTGGATGGGGTTTAAGCAGTTCAGTGGTATGATATTATTTCTTAACAGTTTACATTTTCAATCCGAACTTCTTAGAAAGAGTTCCAAATGACCATATCCAGCCAATCAACTTTCAGGGCTTAATACAGCATCTAGAATAAGGTAGATGCTCGGCTGCTGCTGCGGTAGATGCTCTACAAATGCTTAATTTATGAGGTGGTAAATAAATTAAAGAACCAATCAATGAAGGAATTAAACTCATTAGAATTTGTTTCTGGATTACATACCAAATTATTTAGATGGGCAATAATGACATTTACTTTAAACAAGAAAGGGGGTGGTTGGAGTATATATACTATTCAGTTCAGTTCAGTTCAGTCGCTCAGTCCTGTCTGACTCTTTGCAACCCCATGAGCTGCAGCACGCCAGGCCTCCCTGTCCATCACCAACTCTTGGAGTTCACCCAGACTCACGTCCATCGAGTCGGTGATGCCATCCAGCCATCTCATCCTCTGTAGTCCCCTTCTCCTCCTGCCCCCAATCCCTCCCAGCATCAGAATCTTTTCCAATGAGTCAACTCTTCACATGAGGTGGCCAAAGTATTGGAGTTTCAGCTTTAACATCAGGCCTTCCAAAGAACACCCAGGATAGGGTTGTCCAAATGTGGACAATTATGAATGCTGGGAATCTGGTATCAGGGGATCATCCTGCTATTTTCTTGACTTTTGGGGGATGTTTGATATTCTTACACAATAAAAAGGTTTTAAAAACTTCTGAGTTAAAGAGATGATGTCTAGACTTCAAATATTAATGTTTTGAAACATAAGTAACTTAGTTAAAAAGAACTAAATTTTAAAAGAATGATACATATATGTGTAACTTTAAGAAACTAAAAAGAAAAGAAAAACCTTGAACATTATAAAAATTTTCGGAGTCAATGCAATTCTTGACTCTAGGTTTGTAAATTTTCAACCTGGCTAGAAATCTTCTTGACTCAAACCTCTTAATAGTTTATACTGTAGAACTAAAACTAATCTGTTAGAAGGTAGTTATTACATTTTTTAAAAATATGGAAATCATATACTCATTTGAAAACATGTTTCCAAAAAATGCTTTCACATTAATCTATATCACACTCAATTGATTATTTCACACCACTTTATGTTATTTTGTAGTTAATAAAAATAACAGTGGAATTTAATCATGCTAGTATTAATATTTATCAAATATGAACATTTTATACTAAAAGCAATTAGGTTAAAACACAAAAACAGTCTATAAGTAGTTTGTTTCTGTTTCAGGAACATGAATTCTTTGTAGTTAAAATTTGATTGGTATGTACAGCCATTGATTCATATCTCTTGTAGTCCATTCAATAAATTGTTACTGCTGCTAAATAAAGTCAGGTTTTAATAAATGATCATTATCTGGAGATTGGCCAAACTACCACCGAAACCTTTGCTTTTCAGGTGTAGCTATCAAAGCAAGTCTCAGTGACTTCAGGTTAACTCTCATCTCTATTATCAGCCTCTAGTGAACAAGGCATCTCCCTGCACTGGACTACAGTACACAGTGAAGGTCAAAGAGCAAACCACCGTTTAAATGATGGTTCTTCAGCTGATGTACAGAATGCTGCGATGAGGATGCTACGGCAGGAGGAACGGCACATCAAGACCATGGAGAGACTCTAAAGGTGAACTTTGGATCCTTAGATCGACTCAAACAATTCTGCCTGGGAGAAAGAAAGATGGCTTCACAGAAGTAGTACAGGTTGCTGGAACTTGTGACAGTTTTTATTCCCTTTTCTTTTTCATACTGAAAACCAAATGTATATTAAAATATTCTTAACAATAAAAAGGAAAAAGAAGAGGCCACAGGAGAAACTGGTTGATTGAAAGGGGAAATGACCTTTGTAATTATTATCCTAATTAAAAAAAAACAAAAAAAACGTGATGTAAACAGACATTAGGAAAAAATATCTTACTGTTTTGCCATGGAAATTTGCCATTGTGTGTTCATAACGGATTTCTTTTTCAAACATTTGTTAGGCATGATGAGATCTGGCCTGAAATGAAGTGAATTTCCATCCTAAATATTTTAAGGAGGTGAAGTTAAGCAGTATTGACCAGAGAGTGGTTTGAGTCAATGTAAATCCTCTTCAGCCACTATTAGATTGGAAACTTTACAAACTAGCGTCTGAAAGATGCATAAATTACTCCAAAAATAATTTTTTAAAAAATCAGTAATTCCTCTCAGAAAATCTAATGTCTTGAGGCCACATTTACCTCAAGTTTGGCAAAAACTTTAAATACGAAAAATTTAGTAACACAAAATTGTATATGTATACTTCATACACAAACAATGTTTACCGCTTGGCACTTCATTTCTTTACTTATGGAGAAGAAAGGAAAGAAGACTTTTTTTACACCAGTTATGTAAATTGTTTCTCTAGTCTTTTGTAAAACACCTGGGGGGATAAACAGTAGTAGGGGTGTGGAACATTTTAATGTGTGAGTTTCAATTATAAGAAATAAATAATAAACTCATCTTCATACTCTTAGAGCTCTTAGGACATATTCAAATTAATTACGTATCTTAATTCCCTTACTTGGTTTACCATTAAAGTTTCAGCGATGAAAGAGAAGGGAAATTTTATAGAGACACCAAAAAAAAACTGAAAAGCTGGGGACTGGGGAAATGTAGAACTCTTACACACACACTTACCAAAAACTCCAAAACACTGAATGACAAAACAATCTAAAGTATAACATGTGCAAACCAGAGAGGTGAGGATGGCAAGACAAAAAGGCAACATATTTCCTCCTCATATGATACCACTTACTCAGTATTCTTAAGAAAGATGTTCCTTAATGATATTCAGTTACACCACTTCTGATAACTGTTGAGAGGAAATAACACATATGTTCTTACCAGGAGATTCCAATTAGAGGCTATATTAGTCTTTCTATAAATCGCTGTCGGTTGGTAAGTTTGGATAAGCACTAAAAATTCCACTATAACCACTTAATGTGCCCCTTTGTGTGTGTTCATATGTAAGCAGGAAAACTCTGAATGCAATAGGATTTGTAGCTATCATCTCAAAATCAAAGTCTAAGGTTTTCTTCTTTTCTTAAATTTTGAACACACACACCAAATCTGAAAGATCTACTTGGTACTGATATTATTTTAAATTTCGTAATTGTATCACAGAACTCATTCTTTGGGCTAGTTAGCTAATCACCATTTCAACAAATAGGTATGATTATACCCATTGAAGAAATTAAGCAACAGAGGCATAAGTCAAGGCGATCTTTGCCAAATATATACATAGTATATATATATATATATATATATGAAGAAAAATAAGGATAATTTACAAACAAGGTGGTATAATGAGACGTGACTTTACAAATTCAGAAACTGGGAATACCATTTTTGATTACAAAGTCAGTTTACATCTAAATTGGCTTCATTCTCAGTTTTTAGTTGGATCTCACTTTTATGTCTTATTCTTATACTTGAGTCTCAAGGCAGTCTTATGGGCACTCTGGTGGTCAGATCTTACTCTTTTAAACAGCCATTCTTCTTTATCAACAGTGTCTACTTTGGTGTCCTTGATTCTGATTATCTAGGAGTCCCTCACTCACTTGTCAGGCAAACCTGTCCCTTTCCATGAATAAAATAATTTTTCTTCTTGAGAGTTCTCAAAGTTTATGAATTCAGGTACATATGAAGGCAAGTGACCGCATTAACTTTTGTTCTCAAATTCCATCTTAAAATCACGTTGATAACATCATGCTTTGTTTAATACACTACCACTAGTAACTTCTCAAGTCTTGCATCCGTTCTCCTGCATCTTCCTTCTCTTCTTTCACGTTTGCCTGTTCAGTCCAGCCCACTCTCAATCCATCACACACCATCATATAATAGAACATGCCTACAGACTTCTTTAAGTTTCCTGCCATCTGGAACAGCTTTTTCTACTTCATCCACTGTGTTGCTCCAAATCTTAGGGGAATATGTTCTAAAATTGCTTTTCTCCTTTAATCTTTGTAGTTGTACTGTTAACTCATGAGATACATATATATATATATATATATATATAGACACATGTTTTTTTCAATTAAGATACGTATTTCTCCTTTTCATGCAAACTAAGACTTATATTTAAAACAATCTAAGCTACTAGAATAATTTAATTTGGAGGAAAAGAATTTAGTGGTAAAATACTAATAACATTTAAATAAGTAAGGGATTATATAGTTATTGACAACCAGCTAATCTTTGTTACAGATGAAAAGGAATTGTGTTCTAATTTAAGTAAAAGTGTTTCTCAGTGAGATATGAGAGACAATGCAAAGTGTTAAAATAATGAATTAGCTTATTAAAGTTGGTTATCTCTGTTCTTCCTGTAGCAGCCATAGTATACATGCTTATATGGTTCAAATCTGATATGTATTCAACGTTCGTGATGGAAAAAGAGCATGTATGTTGAGAGGGATAAAGTCAGACTGACATGGACAGAAACTCTACTGGGGAGCAATCCAAAAGCAGGAGTGTGGTGTGTAAAACTACACTCCTTTGACAATTGTTATTTTGTTGTTAGGGAAGATGTGGATTAAAAAAGAAGGTGGTTTTTGAAGAGGAGTGTTTTCAACTTTTCCATTTCTATACTTTATAGGAAAATTTTTTGCTATTAAAAAAAGCATAATATCACACACACAAAAGATTTAATAAATAATCTTAAAAGTTGTAATTGTGTTTTTGAGCTACATATTAATTCACCATACTAGTGAAGGCAAACTAAATTTCATGAATGTGGTTGAATCTTTTTATTTATAAATTATCCAATCTTGTTTCAGAAAGAACTTGAATGGCAGCGTTTATTTCATTAGAATAGTCTTCTAGAGACTATATCATATAAAAACAGCAGTTGTTGGCTTTCCAAACTTTTACTGTTTTTGTTAGCCTGCTTACATAAAAAAAAAAAAGGTCATGAAAATCTTTTTAAATTGGCATTTTATTTCTGAAGTTCATGAAAAAGTTAAAATAAACAAATAGAAAGGGATATAGATGGAATTTGAACTTATAGAAGTGCAAAAAAGTTAGCTGAGAATGCCGCTGCCCTGGGAACTAAAATACAGGACTTCAAAGTAAGATTTTCTTCCTATTTGATATGTGCAGACTTTTTTGTGTACACATGCACAACAAATGACATAATAAACTCTATAGTTAACTGATGATGTCAGATTCCAGAAATGTTTTATGTTTAAAGAAATATTAAAATGTTATAAAGGAGTATTTGTTACATTTTAATAACTTAGTAAGATTCAATTTAACATCTATTGTTAAAAACAAATAGTTTTATTTGGCTGAAAAGTTTTCATTTTTAGCAATTTAACCTACATTTTCTCATAACAGATTGATAGTTATAAATTAGTTCAAAGGCAGGCTAAAACTATTCTTTAAATTAGGTCTTCGAAAAAAAACTATAAACATTGTCAAAGGTTAGTCAAAATGATAGGAACATCATATTCAGAAAATTTACAAGGAAGATTTTCCTTAAAATTGTTTTAGGAGCTAAGTACTAGTAGCATACTTAAGAAAAGCTTATAAATGAAAAGCATACATGAGATAGTCATACTAGCTCTCCATGTTTACATAATACTAACGATATATATAGAAAACTTTACCCAGAGTAATTTTATATTCCATGTCATAATTTGGTTTATTTTCCTTAGCAAGGATAAAACATCTATTAGTAAGAATCAGGGTAATACATGCATTTTAAAACTTCAAAATTCTAACTGTAATTTTTAGTTTCTAAAAATCTGTTTATTTGAAGATCATAATGCAAAAAAAACCACCCCACAGTTACTGAAGAAAGATACTTCTAAAAAGTTAAGATAAAATAGGGAGCATTTGTCATAGAAATAAACAGAATTTCAAAAAGGCATATTAAATGTCCATCTTTTCAAACCTAACCAGCTAGAAGCAAGCTACTTTACCTATAATACATAAAATGGATTAATGTCTTTAAAAATGCAAATATTTTCAGGACTTGAAGGATAGCCATTTCAAGAAATAACAGTGACTCTGATAACTCGGCTGCCATAGCACAAGTCATGGTAACTTCTCTTTTTAAAAACATTTGGTTAAGATTGTTATAAAAGGCAATTTTTTACATCCCATTATTCCAAAGAGGTTTAGGTGTTTTTTCCCCCTCTCACATGTATGGTGATTTCTGGCTGTTTCAGTACAAGGCATCACACCGGTGCAGTCTTGCAATGCAGCCCACGGCAGTTGCAGCAAGTATTTCCCATTAGGAATGTAAGGAGCTTGGAGGGTACAAGGGTTGAGGAAGCAATCTAGAAAAGCACAATGCAGCTTGTGGGTCATTTCCCCACAAATAACCTTTTTAGACCGGGTCCATAAAATGCAGTTTATTATCTAAATTTTTTTAGGGAGCCTCTTTTGTTAAATGTTAACAAAAGAACCACTATGCTAATTCCCTTTAAAATGCAATCCTTAAAAACAAAAATCAACTCTCAAGTCTTTTTGAAAAGTGCTTAAATCATCTGGAGATAAATATCACTTGGTGTCCTTGTTGCCTAACAAATGGCTTTTTCCATTGTTTCCATTAATTTCACCCATATTCGTTTTTTAAAAAACAAGGCCCTTATCCTCATCAGCAAAGGACAGACGTATGATTTAGCATATAAACCCGGTAATTACACACTAATTTACGAAAGATTAATTTTCTTTCTCTTTTCATCAGTTTTCAAGAAGTCTTCCCCTTGAAACTGTAAACAGGAATGGTTTACACCTCAAATTAGAAGCCATTAATTAGCGTGACGAAGTCAACTGCAAGATACACAGATAATTTAAATTATTTAATCACCAATCACCTCGACTAAAGTGTTCTATACTCTTTCATTATCCTTCGGTTAGATTATTGATTTGTCACCACATTACCTCCAGATAAGTTAAGAGATAAATATTAGCGTTCTTGCCTTTCTCTCAGGTTTACATTACTCCTTCTTGTAAACACTTAAAAAAGCTTTAAGGTTCTTCAATCCCAAATCCCTAATTAGCCATTACTAGCCTTTTTGTAAGAGGAAAAAGAGTCTCTGAAGTACAGATCAGGAGTTCGCTGTGCCCAGATAACAATAAAAAAAAAATTTTTTTTTAATGTACGCTTAAGGCAATGGCAGTAATAAAAGATATGCAGAGGTGGCTACAGCAAATAACGGGCTCGCAAACGCAAGCGCTTCTAACAAAAAGCGCCTGAAACCTCTATGGCAATATACAGCACTCCAATAAATTACACAACACTTTGCATAGGCTGCAGAAATAACGCAGGACAAGACTTACACAGATGCCCATCCGCAGCATTTATACACATGCACATGGCAAAGAGACAGAAACCAAACACTATCATTCAACTCGGGCAGGGTAGCGCGATCCCGAGTTTGCCCAGCGTGAGAGTGCTCTCTGCGTGTAGTGTCTGTGCGCGCGCGTGAGAGCGAGACCCGTCCTCGGGGCATTTCCCCTCTTTGGGCAGTTTTGCTTCATTTGTTTCCTATTTCTGCTACAGAGAAACTAACTTCCATCTCAGCCCCAGCCAGCGGCCGCTGAATAGAGCCTGTGCTGCGGCTCCGTGTGCGTCAGATTCCTCCGCGGAGCCGTGCCCGGCCCCCCTCGCTCGCTCGCTCGCTCGCTCCCTCCCTCCCGCGATCGGCCTCCACAGAGAAAGCGCCTTCCAGCCAACCGGCGGCTCCGGCTCCGACATCTTCGACTGGAAATAAATAAATAAATCGCACCTTCGGCCCGGGGAGCCGCGGGCTGGGGGTCTCGCCGCGCCGGGTTGCTGGGGGCGCCGGGGCCGCGGGCGGGCGGGGGCGGGGGGTCGGAGGCACTCCCTTTTTTTTGCCTCTGTGCCGGTGGGTGGTGGGGGCGCGGGCCGCGGGCCGGCCGATCCCGGGGCCGCGAAGGGCTGCGGACTCCTTTCTGCGGCGGAGGGATCCGCGGCGGAGGAGGCGGGCGGGAGGGCGGCTGGAGCCGCTTGCCTGAGAGTTGTTGTTTCCTCCTCCTCCTCCTCCGCCTCCGCCGCCGTCGCTTGAATGGTGGAGCCGAGGTTCGGGCTCGTGAACACACACTGACAGCTATAGGGCAGGCGGCGGCCCCGTCCCCGCTTCCCCTCGGCGGCGGGGCGTCCCGCCGGCGGCCCCGAAGTGACCCATAAACATGTCTCGTGAGAGGAAAGGCCTCTCGGAGCTGCGATCGGGTAAGTCGGGGGGCTAGCCGGGGCCGCCGGCGGCGGGGGGCGATCCCGCCCGCGGCCCCCCGCCCCCCGCCGCCGCCGCCCGGCCGCTCAGCCTGTGTGTGTCTCCCCCCCGTGTCCCTCTCTCTCCCGCGCAGAGCTCTACTTCCTCATCGCCCGGTTCCTGGAAGATGGACCCTGTCAGCAGGCGGCTCAGGTAGACGGCGGCGCGCGGCGCGGGCCGGGCCGGCGCTCGGCGCCCGCGGCGTGGGGGAGGGCGGCGGCGGCGGCGGGAGCGGCGGGGCCGCGGCCCGGGGCGCGGGGGGCTCAGCTCTCCCCGCTTTGTTGTTGCAGGTGCTGATCCGTGAGGTGGCCGAGAAGGAGGTAAGGGCGGCGGCGGCGTGGCGCCGCGCGACCGCCCTTGGGCCGCCGCCGCCGCCGGGGCGCCCGGGGCGCGCGGGGCTCGGGGGTGGGGGGGTCCCCGGCGGGGGCGCGGGGAGGGCGGGGGAGGGGCGCGGGCGGGCCGGGGCGCGGGGGGCCGGGCTCACGGGGCGTCCTCTCCCCCCCTGCACCCCACAGCTGCTGCCCCGGCGCACCGACTGGACCGGCAAGGAGCATCCCAGGACCTACCAGAATCTGGTGAGACATTCACGTCGCGGAGCAAAGAAACTTTTCCCCGAGTCGAATAAAAATTGAATTTCCCGCAATTTTTTTTTTTTTTAACCGAGACAAAAACTTGGCCGCAGAACCCGAAAGCTCCCGAGGCCCCCGGGGAGGGTTGGGGAGGGACGGCGCGGGGGGCTTGCAGGGGGCTAGTGGTGCGGGGGGGGACCCGCACCCCGGGGCCGCAGGGGCTGCCGGCGATTTATTTGCGATATTTTGTTAACGTGCTAGAAATAAAGATACGTCATGAGTGTTGTGCAGTGCAAGGCCGGAGGAGGAGGGGCCGGCGCGCGCGTCCGTGCGGCCGCGGGGGCGCGCGCGAGGCGGCGGCGGCGGGAGCGGGAGCGGCGCGAGGGAGGCGGGCGCGCTCGCTCTGCACGCGCGCTCGGCACGGCTTTCTCCTGCCGCACACAATAGCTGGTGACTAACTGCTCCGAAGTGGCATTAGCATTTCACAAGCGGGCTATTCAGCCGCGGCGGAACCGCTGCAAGACGTGTGTGCCTCTTTTTTTCTTTTAATTTTCTCTTTTTTGGGGGAGGGGGATCTCTCTTTACCTTCAGACTTAGGGTTTTTTTTTGATCGGAAGGGTTCGGATGTGCGATGATCGTGGGCCATCGGCACCTCTTGCATCTATCTGCCCAAGGTTTTTTTTTTTTTTTTCCACGGAAGTGGAAAGCCTGTAAACCCTAAAGCCAGGCGTTGAACCATGCTTTTTTTCTCCTTTTGCTAATTCTCGCGTTAGGCCCCTCGTTCAATTAAAAGCTAGTGTTGGAGGCCACTGAAGAGTTCCGATTTTTTTTTTTTTTTTAAATTTTATCCGTATACTTACTGTGGAGTGGAGATGGGCAAGTAAAACTTTTCCAGTTTCTAGCGACACGTCTTTTGTATTTAAGGTTCAGAAATAGCTCTGTCTTAATTTTGTAGGTTTTCGAAGTGAGTGTTTTAGTCATTTCTAAAAAAATTGAAAATGGACCTATCACTTTTAAGTATTGTGAAGGGCGTGGTAGGATATTTTTATTGGCGAGTTTTGTATTCCGTGCTAATTTCTCCTTTTGGACTCAAGGAGGTGGTCTGTCTCTGTGTGTGATGGGCAGTTCATGCAGTCACGGGGGCAGAGCAAAGAGCAAGCCTTTGAAATCTCTGCAGTGCCTTGGTTTTTCTGAGATGTTTGCAGCTGATGTTTTGAGACAGTTACAAGGTTACCTCAAGAGGGCTTCTGAAAGGATTAGGAAGTTGAACTAGCTTTGAATGTCTTCCGCGAGATTGAAGGCATGACAAGATTTTTGATGGCTCTTTCATTTGCGTATAGACGAACATCTAACTTTCATATGTAAATGTGTTAGGATTTAATATAGGTTGTTGGTAAGTGTTCCCAGGTATTGGAATGAACGTACTCAGGTTTAGTTAATTTAATGAAGACTTAATAGCGCATTCATTTCCATACAACAGTTTTCAAGTATGTAGTGATTTCATCTAGTGTTACTCAATACTAGGCTAAAGTGAAAGGAATTTGAAGCAAACTTCAAGGTTCAGTAACAGCAATATTTAATTTTTAGGTTTGTAAATACTTGACAAAACCTTACGTGGGTGTCCATGTTTTACTTATTACTTAAAAGAATTACTAAGATTGTAATACTCCATTTTTAAGAATTGGACAGACAACTCATCTTGGCCTGTTTTAACCAAACTCATCTTTGCATTTCATAAAACCCCACAAACCCCGAGTCACTGAAGGTGGCCGTGTTTTTTTTAATGTGGAGATTATTGGTTAATGTTATGTTTATATTTTCTAAATGAAGCGGCCAATGATATCTGGCCAGATTGTGAGACTGTCTAATCCTTGTAGGAATATCATTTAATTTTCCAATAAAAACAAGGTTACCAATGTTTTTCAACTTTTTTTGAGCGAATTTGTCATCTCTCAAATATTGATGAGTTTATATTCTTCATCTCTTCATCAGATTTGGGATACCATAAATTGTGTTTATCTTATCAAAATTCACCTATTTTGGATGGAATTGGTGTTTCTTGATTAGTGTTGCCAAATGTTTATACCAGAGCAGTCATGTTGGCATGCTCATGAAATAGTTAAGGATTCCCATTAGACTTTAGAGTTCTCTGGCACATTTTTTCCTTTCATTTGCTCAGTCTGTATAATTCGAGGCACCATTTGAGGTGCTTTCCTACCTGTCAAACTGTGTATCTAGGTATGTGGTATTTGGTTTAATTTTGTTTGACTTTTGATTGAGATTTAGTTAGCTCTAAAAACATTTTGGAACCCTAGGTATTTGAGCACGTTTTTGTTTAACAGTAGGATTTTGAAATTATGTGGTGAGCTAGGTGAGCACATGCAATGTCTCTTGTACAGCATTCTCTATTTCTTAATTTATTTTTAAGACTGAAAGTTTTATTTCCTATCAAATTGAATTTATTTAACATTGATTTGAAAATTATTCTGGTGTTTGAAGCCAAAATAACAACTATCGTTTGTGGTTTCAGTAGCATTTGCCTCTACTTGGGAGTTCTTTGCTTGTGTTAATTGATAAATTGGGTAATATTTTAAATGTAAGGATTTGTATGTCAAATTGAAATTTCTGGAGAACCTCAAATTACAGCTATTTAGGATGAGGTATAATATTTGTACTTGGGAACTTAAAAGACATAGATCAGCATCTGAAGTCAGGTTACAGATAAAATTCACAGTAGTTGAGTTTTGACTAAGCAGAAAGTGGAGTTTTAAGAGAAGTTTAAAAGTTTCCAGGGTGAAAAAAGAAAATTTAATACTTTTATTTCAAGTGTCATTGATAAAGGTATTGTAAAGGAAGATTGTGATTATTATCCTCTACTCAAGACAAAACATTTTTAATAGTGGATGGAATTTGATAGGAAGTTAAAGCATTTTTATTTTATTTTTAGCCCAGTAGTATATATATTAAATCAGATTTTCTTTTTTTTTTTTTAAAGGATGGGGTTGCTTTTAAATCAAACAGGCATTTTTTAAAACTTTAATTGGAATCCTTATTTTTCGAATAGAGTCATGCAGGAGGCAAACTTTACAGAATAAGAAAACAACTAATTTTTGGGCTAAGAGACATCTTTGTCATTTATTTTTGTTTGGACAGTGAAATTGGTTTATTAAATTTCACTCTCCAGTCACCTTTAAGTAGTGATGACATATTTAAGTTGCATACTTACGAGATCTTAAGGCAGAATTTTTAAGTGCCCTTGGCAGGTTTGGGACTCTGATTACATTTCTTGCTTGCAAGGTATTTCCCAAACTGTTGTTGTTTTGCTAATCTGTTAGATACAATTATTATAATTTTTTTTGTAGTAGTATTTGCTTTTAAAAAATGATTCCACTCTATTAGAAATCTAAATCTTTGTGTTCAAGGGAAAGCATTGCAAATAGATTGTGTATTGTGATGTTAGCCCTGCCAGCAGTTAGCGTGCAGGTTAACCTCTGGCAAGTCAAAAATTTCTCTGGGCCCGTCTTTTCTCATTCTTATAAATGGATTGAAATCTGATTTTTAACTAGAAGTAGCAGTGCATTGTTTTGAAGAGCTCAACTTTTTAAATTTTGAAATTATTTTGTAAAACACAGAAAAGTAGACCTCGACAAATCATTCATATTAGGAAATTGTATAAACACTTTTTGTAGCACCATTCTTAAGTTGTTGTATCATTTTTCCTTGAAAAGATGAAGATTTTTGAGACATGACCACTTTGTAGACTACTTTTTTTTAATAATTGGTATGATTTCACCATGGTTTAAGTACTAGTTTCACAAATCATTGGTGGTAAATTCAGAGATCAATAGAAGTCTTGAATAGGATTTACTTAGGTACTTAGAGTATGCTGATTAATGTGAAAGTGTAGGTATAAAACCTAGGAGACCAGTTTTAAGTTAAAAAAAATAGATAACATGTTAAAAATGATTTTGAATTAGGGATTCATATTATCCATTTTTATATTCATATTATCTGGAATGGGAATTCCTAATTTGGAATCATTTTTAACATGTTATGTAGTACTGTCAAAATTTAACCAGTTTCAGTTTTGGAGGGTGGTGGCATATAATGAAGTAAATGTCTTGTAGACTTATTTTTCTGTTTTTAATAGAGTGTTAGTGAAATTGTAAGTTTTGCTTGGTAGTCTTCGTAACATGGTTTTAGTGTCTCAATCATTATAATGAAGAAATAATGTTAGATGTAAAGGGAATAGTACATTTCCTTGAAGGACTGAAGTGTAAATCGTCATCTTTTTTTGTACATGCAGTTATTGATATTTGTGCCATTATTTTAAAGAGTTGGAGGCATTTACAAAAATTTTAAAATAAGTACTTGTTAAATTCTTAGCACTCTTGAATAATTGTAAAGTGGCATGAATATGAAGGAGGAGTTGGGTCATCCCGTTCCCAACTGCATAGTGGTGTTTTATGATTGCTGTGAAGCAGAAAAACACTGTTGGAGTATGTTTCCCAGTCTGTACATGGGGTTAATAACAGCTCCTACTTTGTAAGATTATTACGTGAGTGATAACTGACTGGTACAAATCAAGTATTATGTAAGGGCCTGGAAAATCCCATGGACAGAGGAGCCTGGTAGGCTTCAGTCCATGGGGTCGCAAAGAGTCGGACATGACTGACTGACTTCACGTTCACGTTTGTGTTCGCTATGATCAGAACTTTAGTAGTAGAAGTTGTCCCAACTATAGCTTTATAATGTACAGAATTTTAAGAAAAAGTGTTATTTCAGAAACAATATGCATAACGTTCTGAATATAGTATTTACCATGTAAGATTGGCTGCTTAAAACTTTAAAAGACACTATTAGCATAGTTACTTTGTAGATTCAAGGATGAAATAATTAAACCTAAGATAAAAAGAAAAAAGTATAGTAAATGTAAAAAATCATTTTTAAAGCATTGTGGATAGATTTCTAGAAACTGTGAACTGTATTTGTGGAACAGTTAACATTAAGAAATGTTTGGGTGGTTGGTATATGCAGAATTGATTAGAGGATATATGAAGCTCTTTCTTTTGGTAATGATCAGATAGCACTTAGAAATATGTGAAGGGAGCTTGGCTATTGCAGATGGTTCCCTCTGTACAGAGATTTTCATAATTGAAAATCATCACAACAGTTTGTATTCTTTTAGAAATTTTCAGGAGGAGTTGTTTTGTAATCTGGCTAAAAGATTCTGTTTTAAGCCAAGTTTTAAAAAGAGTTTGTTGAATTTATTCTTGAGTATTAGGTTAAATAAATCCTATGAATGTCAATTTTTTAGTCTATAAAGAATTTCTTTGTCAGACCACAAGTTTCTGTTTCTTTTACCTAGAAACTTTTCTCACCTTCTGCATTCTTCTTTCTTAAATTTTGTGGTTATCTATCTTGTCACTACAGAATTAATAGCAAATAAATTTGTACTCTGCACAGTTTATTTTGGATAAGTGATACCAGGTAGGTGAATTTCATTGTGACTAGTAGTTTTCACATACAAATTTTAGAATTCATAGAAAAATATCCATAATACTAAGCAAAGTGGCCATTAGTTAGGAGGGCTAAGCATAAACGTTTAGAATAATTTCCTATTTTTAATGTACTTTTCATTCACTTTAGGAAAGTAAAAAATTAAAAATGAGTGTATTAGAGAAAAAGGATATTTAAGTTGCTTTTGTAATTATATCTAAAAGTGATAAAGGCTGATATATAATAGGAACCAAATTGAAAATTCAGGAAGTTTTAAATGTGTAAAGTTTCTGTTTTGCTTGTGAGAAGCTATGTTGGTGACATGTGAGTGATTTGTGAAAATAAATTATTTTGGAATTAATATGTTATTAAGCATATTGAATATAGAGGACTGTAAGTATTTTCTAACAGGCTATGGAAAATAATCATTTTTTTCATTATGGCATTTGAGAATTCGGGGTATTAAAAAATTGTGTGACATTGAGTGGTGAAATACAAAATTGTGAGAACCTTTGGTCACTACAGAGAATGCAGTCATCAGATGTTAAGATGGTCTACCTTTAGTTACTTGTCTTACACACACATATGTGCACACACAAAAGCAGCATTATTTGAGCTCAGGGATCACAGATAAGGATGGCTGGATGAGAAGTTTTTGGTATTAAGAAAGTTGGGATCGCAACGTGGTTTCTGATGAAGCTTCTGCCTTAGTTAAAACAAATTTAAATAGTAAGAGGAGTAAGATTTGTAGTGTAAGACGTAAGTTGTTCATTGCACCGTGGATGATGGCAGCCTGCTGCAAAGGAAGCACATAAAGAATCCATGTGCTCTGGCCTCCAGATGGCCATGGTCACGGTAGCATGACCCAGTTGGTCTCCATCCGGATAAAGAACAGACATGTAGCCTGTCTTGGCAGAGCTTATAATATAAAACCCCAAAATACTCACCTTTACTTGTGTCACTGGATTCTGGTTTAGTTTTGGGGTGTGGAAGGACTAAGTCCAGGCAACTTGGAGAAACACGCATTTCCTGAAACAGCTTTACACTGCCATTGTATGTGTGATGCTAGTTACTTTGAGTGTAGTGTTTAAAACTGAAACATTACTAAAAATGAAACTGATTTTTCTCTGAAGATTATTTACATGGGTACTTTAAGAATACGTGTTTTAAGTATTCTTAATCTTTAAGTTAGTGGACAGTAACTTTTTTAGCAGAATCATAGATTTTAAATTATGCTTCACTAAGTAACTTATGTTTTAAAGAAGATTTCTTATTTCACAGATTTGTTTTAGCAAGTGACTTGATTTAAAAACAAAACTTCAAAATGTTATTTTAAAAAGTTAAACTTTGTCATTTTGTTGTGTTTTAAATTATTTTTATAGCGCATCCTTTGTGGTTTGTGGAAACCTTAAATCTGGATAGAGTTTTTTTTTAAACAAATACAGTCAGATTGTATAATAATAAAATTTTGAAAATCAGTATTGCATTTTATTTAAATGACAAATATGTATTGATAATACTAACTGAATTATCTAAATGATTTCTTAGGTGATTGATTAAACTGTGAATGTAAGACACAGTCTTTCAAACATGTTTATTCATAGTTATTTAAGAGTAAATAGACCCCCACGATTAATTTTGACTTGTAAGATTATGTATTATTTTTACTATACCCTGAGTACAAGTAAATCATAAGCTTGTGAGAGTCCTTCTGAGACTAGTTACCCAGCTTAGAGCATTTAACTTGAAAAGTGGTTATATAGGTTCTATTAAGTTTGTAATCATAAAGCCTGTTTGGCGATGAGGGAGAAACTCAAGTTTTGAAAAGGAAACTATAACGTAATAGAAATAACACTAAACCTGAAATCAGGAGACCTGGGGTTGAATACTGTTTCTCCCACTTTCTACTGTTTCTCCTATTCATTCTGTGAAATGAGGACAATACTTAACCTTATTTGCTTGTGAAGATAAATAAATGCTGAGAATATAAGTATTCTATATTTTTGTTCTTGGGCTTCCCTGGTGGCTTAGTGGTAAAGAACCTTCCTGCCAGTGCAGGAGATGCAGGTTTGATTCCTCGTGGGGGATATCCCCTGAAGAAGGAAATGGCAATCGATTCCAGTATTCTTGCCTGTGAAATCCCATGGACAGAGGAGCCTGGTGGGCTATAGTCCATGGGGTCACAAAAGATTCCAACACAATTTAGCAGCTAAAAAGAATTTTTTTCTATGTGGAAAAGCTATTAGAGTTTTTATTTATTTATTTTTTATTAGAGTTTTTAAAAGCTCAAAAAATGTAAACTTGTTTTAGAGAGTATAAATATAATTTAATCTGTGCTTTGTAATAATGATGTAACATTTATCAATTAAAAGTTTAGATAGTTTTGAGATTTTTAGGGACTGGGTTTTAGTAATAGGCCTTAGTAAACAATAAAAATTTTTTTAATTTCTGGTTTTGTTTATATGCTAGAATAGGACTAAAAATAAGAACTGTATTATGTTAAGCTGACCTTTTTATAACTTAGAACTATAGTAGAAAGCATAAGAAACTATCCTTTCAAGTCTGAAAAAATTGTGAGGAAAAAATACATGAGAAAATCTGAAAAACTGTTTTAGAACCAATCAGGTGTTCAGTACATTGGAATAAAGTGAAGAGCCTGGTCAGATCATATTGGTGCCAAAGATTAGGTGGATCTTGTTTCCATTAGGACTTCTTAATTACGTCCTGAGGAAGGGCTGACATTTCTAGGTCTCACAGGTATATCAAGTAGTTGGAATGAATATATTGACCTAACCTCATTTTTAAAAGGTCATTAAAAAGATTCAAGTTTTTTTCCTCTGTTTGGGTCTAGAAGGATTTAGTGTTTTAATAGCCCACTCTAGTATCAGGCACTGTGACCAACTCCCGAGTGGTGGCTGTTGCAATCGCAGTCCTAGGGATTAGGACCCCCACTAGATGTTTTCCTCCCACTCAGCAAATTTAAACTGAGGCTCTGGATTTCAGAGTTCTTAATTCAAACTGCTGACCTTTTCTTTACAAACTGAGAAAAGAAATTTTTAATGACAGTATGGCAGGTGGCTTCCAGGTTCTTTACATTTTCTTCCTACCAATAACACCATTTACTATACTTCCCACTGATAACGGCAAAATTTTCTTGGCTGAAAAGGGTGGGCATATATAAAGCAGCATATCAAGCAGAAGCAGATCGGCTTAGCCAGAAATACAGGAAAATAAACACACTCAAAGAGCTCAGTTTCTTCCTTGTACCTTTCTTGCTACAAGTCACAATTTCAGAAGGTTTTGTTGTAATTGATAATCCTAGAAAACGCATGTGCGATCTGAGAAACGAGTGACCCGAGTTTATGATTTGGGCCAAGATGGGCAAGGGAAGAGCAGACTTGCCTTTGTGTCACAAAATTCTGTTCCCCTTCTGTGGCGGATGCCAGGGATCGTTCTTTAGGAATGGGTAAATTCGGGCTGGTGGAGGTCAGTTGTACAGAAGACCTGTTTTTGCAAGGCCCCTGAGCTGGAGTAATTAAATTTTTAAAGAGTTGTTTATGTGTATATATATATGAGATAGTAGACTTCAAAGCCTAAAATACTTGCTGTCTGACCCTTCACAGGAAATGTTTGCTCACCTGTGCTCTAGATAATGCAACATGTTTACAGAAAGGATGCATTTATTTAATGCATGTTTTAACTATTAATTATGGACAATTAACCAAAGATTGTTGATTTTTCTAATTGGGATTGGAGGTGGCGGGATGAAGATAGGAGAAATTTGAAAAAGCTCTGTTTTGCCCCCTGAATTTCAGTGGGTGGCATAAGGGTTTACATCCATAGAGCGGGCTCATACATTTTCGTGGGGAAAGAGAAATGTCTGTTGAAGGGAGGAGCATAGATTTTAAAAAGAGAAGCAGTGCTGATAAGTGTTCACTTTAAAAATTTTAAAATAGTGGTCATAAATTTTATGGTAACCTTTTTAATTGTTTAATCTGTTTATACCTTATTTCTAACTTTAAGATTTAAAAATTTTAATCTTAAAAGTATTGAGAAAGGTAGGGTTGGTCACTTTGATTTCCTTAAACCATTTTAGGAGAGAGTAGGGTTGTCATTATATCATTTATCTTGTATCCTTCAAGTTTTAAGTGTTCCCCTTAATCTATAGGAATTTATGCCTTTGTGCAAGTTTGCTTAGAGTGAAAGTCAACTTCTAAAACATTTATTTCCGGCTCACTTTAATGTGTGTGTTGAAAACTATTCAGGATGTCTAGTTTATAGTTTGCACATATATTTGAGGAAATAAGTACTTTGTGGGGTGTAGGTGGTGGGCAGTATGATTGTGGCTCTGGACTCAGACTGCCTTGGTTTGTCTCATCTCCACCGTGCACTAAGTGTGTATGACCTTGGGAGGGTTGTTCTTATCTTTTGTACCATCATTTCTTTATTAATGGGAATAATAATAGAACATACATCTTATGGTTATCAAAATCATTGACTTGGCTTTTTCATGGAAAACAGCAATTACCATAAGGGCCTAGCACTTAGTGTGCAGCCGATATGTGTCCAGTAGCTTCCCAGGTGGCTCAGTGGGTCAAGAGTCTGCCTGCATTGCCGGAGACCCAGGTTTGATCCCTGGGTTGGGAAGATGCTCTGGAGGAGGGCATGGCAGCCCACTCCAGTGTTCTTGCCTGGAGAGTTCCATGGACAGAGGAGCCCGGTGGGTTACAGTCCGTGGGGTCGCAAAGAGTTGGAGATGACTGAGCAACTAAACCTACCTATGTTAGTATTTTTAATATTTGTCACACTTTACCATTTGGTCATACTTTTTATGTGTTGAATATCTTTGGGAGCTTGAAAGCAGTTTTGGTTGTGAAAAGTATGGGCATATTAAAATTGAGAACGTCAAGTTCTGTTTTTCCTGAATAACAGTATTAGAACAATTACCGAGAATCCAGTAATTGGATGTCTAAATCCAGATATAGACATTTTAGATTAGGGATTTTATTACAGTATCATTTCAGCTTAACCTTTTAATTATTTACTAGTAAATGAAAGTTCATTCAGATGAAAAAGCTTAAGAATATTAAAGATACAGGTTAATATTTAAGTTAAAATTAAAGATACAGGGGTTTTAATAATTTGAAAATTAAAAGTCATGTATATGGAGCCATAAATGAGCTATTTTAATTATTTTTACATTTTAAATATTGACCATAATTACATGAATTAATGTTCTTAAAGAATAATGAGAAAAAGACAGTAGCAAAAATAAGTTTTATTCATTTTTAAAAAAATATGTTTTAGGGGTGTGTGTGTATATATGATGCATTTGGGAATGCGAGGAGATGGTCCCTGTTCTCATATAGTTTATGGTGAAGTTAAGAATAGAAACATTAAACCCATGACATTGTTGAAGGTACAGTCGTGAACTGGTACATGAGTTAAGAACAAGTCACCAAGAGTGTTCAATCAAGATGATAATACCTAGACTAAATAAAGTGAAGGAAAACAAAGTTACAAAGGGAAGATCTGAAGCAAATAGAGTTGTCTGGGCAAGGGGAGGTGGAGAAATGCAAAGCACACCACATGGGAAAAGCCTGACAGGAGACAGTGCGGGTAAAGAACCTGAAAGAAAGCCCGTGTGTCTAAACGTGGAAAGGGGGGGCTGGAGAGTGTAGGACTAGGAGTGTGCCAGAGAAGGCAGAGAAACAGTAATGGACTCCACATGTAATTCAGGGCTAGTAGACCACGTGAAGGATTTGGATCTCCAAAGAGCATGACAAGCCTCTGAAGTGCTTTAGGTAGAGGTGACTACCAGATCTGTGTTTTGGAAAGAGCATTCTAATTGCAATATGGAGAATAGATTTGAATGAGGTGAAAAGGGTTCATAGATAGGGTCCCAAAGAGTTGCACACGACTGAAGCAACTGAGCAGGCAGGTGGGTGGAAGGCACAAGTGGATGTGGGAAAGATGGATGATTTGAAATTGGATTGTTATGGAGATAGAGACAGGTATATGGGTTTGAGGCTAGGAAGGAAACATTCGTTTGGATGTGGTGGGATATTTGGGATGAGGCGAGAGAGAGAAATGGGCAGTGTGAAAAAGGTGACTTCTTGATTTTAGATTGGAGAGACGGTGATAATGTTGCCAGTCACCAAGGTAGAGAACTTGAAGGGGGCTGTTGGCATGAGCATCATGAGTGTAGTTTTGGATGTGTTGAGTTGAGGAGGCCTTGGGACTCTAAGGAGAGGACTCTTAAGAAAGTTCAGTGAGCAAGGCTAGGCTGTAGATACAAATTTGGAAAGCTTTGGCATAAAGATTGTCCAGGGAGTATAGAGAAAGGGTATGAGAGTGTCTGGAACTGAGCTGTGGGATATCAGACCTTAAGGAACCTCTCCATTTAATGGCCAGCGAAGTCAGTTTTTTTCCCCTGTGTATTTTCATGTATTTGTTTATCTTAATAGTTAAACACTTAGCTTAAGTACTCTGTTAGGTTCTGGGCAGACAAGTGAACAAGATCTAATCCCGTCTGTTCTTAGGTAGGACATGGACCAAGTAAATTGGCAGTTTTAGTATAATGTAGAGTCTTATGAACCTCTGAAAAGGGCAAGATAGTGGTAGGGACTATATATGTATTTTTGGGGGGAAGAGGATCATAGCTGTCACTAGATTCCTACATCTTAAGAACAATTAGTATGGTGTGGTAAGTACTGCAGAGTTCTGAAGAGTGGGGTAAAGGACTGGGAAGGAGTTTAATAAGTGTGCTGTGGAAACACAGAATGTCCACAAAAGAAGGGGCAGAGGCAGGTCATGGAAGGCAGTGAAGCCCAGACTGACACGGAGGAGGATTCAGGTGTGGAGGTGCATGGGTAAAGATTTCTTTCAGAGGGGTCAGCTTGCATAAGATCTCGAAGCCAGAAAGCATGAGGAGTTGAAGAATTGGAAGTATCTCTTCTAACTTAAAAATGAAATTTGGCTTTGAAAAATTGAAATATATTAAATAATCAAGGAGCGATGTCATTGGTAAAAGTGGATTCATATTTTATTAAAAAGATACAGTTCTTCAGTCAAGATTTTCAAGTTTACTACTTGAAATGTATTTTGTAAAAAGACCCTAAAACAGGATCATCACAAAACTAAAGTTAACAAGCAATTAACTTCCTTGTCAAACTAAGAATTGTAAAAAGAATTTTGATCAATTTTAAAAAGTCACATTAGAATAATTATCATGTACAAGTTTTAAACTAGAAGGGACTCTATAAATATTGTAGACTTTGCTTTCAATTTTTAAGTAAATTATTTTAGGAAGGATTAGAGTATAAATACCACTTAAAATTTTTGTATTTTGGTGTACTTTCTTCTGAATGCTTTTTCTGTTTATATCGTACTAGTGCTTGGAAAAGTATGTTTTGAGTCAAGATAATATTAGGGGAAAAAAGGATTCTGTAACTAGGGTTTGTGTATTTGTGCATTAAATAAAATAAATAGATTTATCAGGATTTTTCAGAGGCTTTAACATCATCGTGCTTTTGTGAATCTCGAAAGCTGAGAGGTAGTATGTATTATTTGATTTAGAACTTCTTTTCTAGAAGTGTTCGTTCTACCAGTAATGATAAACTAGACTCTGTATTCTTTTAAATTGTCTAATCAAAGTGAGACAATATGGCTCCATATTGTCTCTATGACAGTATATTAAGATAAAAAGTAAGATAGGTTCCCCTTAATTGGCTTCAATCTAGAGAATGAATATCAGCTAATTTAAAAAAATAGCATTTACGTTCTTTTGCAGTTAGAGTATAACGGATACTACAAGATAGATTGAGATCACTTAATCCCTCACTTCCTCAAAATCTATTTTATAAGAATTCATACTAAAATTGCCATTAATAAGTGGACCTTTTAAAAAATGTGGTCTTGTCTTTTTAGGCTCTTTGACATTTTCTCAGACTTTACTTTTCCTGTTTTTTTTTTTTTTAAATTGAGGTGAAATTAACATATAGCATTATTTTAGTTTCAGGTGCAAACATAATGATTCAAAATTTGTATATATTGTGAAAGATCAAAAGAAGTCCTGTCACTATACATACTTAAAGCATTTTTTTTTTTCTTGTCATGAGAAAGTTTAAGATCTGTTAAAGCTTTCAGTTGTACAGTACAGTATTATTAACTATAGTCACCATGCTCTTCATCATACCCTTATGGCTTGTATATTTTATAACTGTAAATCTTAAACCTTTTGACTCTTCCTACTTGGGTGCGAAATGGGTAAAGAGTCAGAGGGTGCAAGCTTCCAGTTACTATTTTTTTTTTTAGTCTAAATGAACTTGAGTGGCAGTTCTCAAACTTTACATCGGCACCTCTTTACATTAATGAAAATTATTGCAGTTCCTTTGTGTGTATTATCTATTCATATTTACCACTTAAAAATTAAAACAAGTTTTAAAATATTTTTATTCATTTAAATATAATAAACTCATTTCATGTTAATATAAGTAAAAAAATTTTTATAACATCATTATTTCCCAAAACAAATTTATGAAGTGAGTGGTATTGTTTTATCCTTTTGAGGATGTTTAATCTCTGGCTTAATAGAAGGCAGATTTCTTATATCCCCTTAGACATGCAGTCTGTTGGGACATTGCTGGAAAACTTAGGCAAATAACATCTTCATATTATTCATTTTTAAAAAAAATTTTTGGCTGTGCTGTGCAGCATGCAGGATCTTAGTTCCCCTGACAAGGGATTGAACCTGTGTCCCCTGCAGTGGAAGCATGAAGACTCACAATTTTTACTTGAGAAATCCCTAGGAGTCCCCAGAACACACTTTGAAAACAGCTAAACTAGAATATTTAGGTACTGCCGTGAGAATTTTTTTGTAACTTGGTAATCTAAACATAAAGTGAAAACATAGTGTACTTTTTCCCCCTAATTTAATATCTTTACATTATTATGCAAATATTATCTATTTAATAAAAGACTTTTCAGGATGGATAATAAACATAAAGCATTTTACATCTTGGTTTTGAATGCTAATCTAAATTAAGCAATATTTTGAAGTTGTTCCAAAAACAGCCCAAACTTTGTAGTTGGTAGATTTATTTTATAGTCAAACTTGTTTCATTTAACAGTTGGAATTCGGCCTTTCTCTCTGTGAAGTTTTTGGTAAATTATAAATTTCAGCATAGAAATTATATAGATGTCTTTAGATTTTGTAATGAGAACATAAACTGTGTAGTTTTCTTTAATCCTGAACTATTCTGGAGATTTTTAAAAATATCATTGGTGATAAAAAGTGTTTATAGTTAGATGATTTTTTGTTTATTTTGAAAATTAAAATATTAGACTGGAACATACCATTTTAGGTTATAATATATATTTTTTCATTGTTCAGCATTTGCATTGACTAGCATCTGTTAGTTTATAACTTGCTGTATTTAGGTTCCATCAATTCTTTTAGCATTTTTCCTCTTCAGTGGATTAAATCATGGTTGGGTAGTTGTTTTATACTGTGAATCAAGGGATTTCACTGAATGAATGTGAATTTTTCCCCCCAAGTAAAATGAAATGTGACTAGCAAGAACAAATTACTATGTTTTTAAAAGTACATTTTATTTACTGTAAATAATTGTATCCTGTATCCCCACTGTATTTAGCAAACATTTTATCTGTGTCTTTCACATAATAGGTGAAGTATTACAGACATTTAGCACCTGATCACTTGCTGCAGATCTGTCATCGACTGGGACCTCTTCTTGAGCAAGAGATTCCACAAAGTGTTCCTGGAGTACAAACTTTGTTAGGAGCTGGAAGACAGTCCTTGCTACGCACAAACAAAAGTATGAAAAATTTCTAACAGCATTTAGATGGTCTTTTTCTCACTTTTTGTCTTTGTGTCCTATCTTTATATCCAATAAAAAATGTTTGTGTTTAATAGGCTGCAAGCATGTTGTGTGGAAAGGATCTGCTCTGGCTGCATTGCATTGTGGAAGACCACCAGAGTCACCAATTAACTATGGTAGCCCACCCAGCATTGGTGAGTTGTTTGAGTTCATTACCAAGTTGATAGCCTCTTAGTAAAGAGCTTTTGAAAATAAAAATGTTTTTTACTTGCTGTGAAGTCAGAGAATTTTCATTTTTTGTGTATTAGCCTTCAAAGAGGAAAAAGCCCTCAAATTTTTTTCTTATGTTAGTAATCTATAATGAAAAAGTCATAAGAATGTGTAATTATGGATTATAAATATTGTACCTATCTAATGAGCTCATTGGTATTTTTATAGAATATTGTTTTTTAAAGATATATGTCATTCTGTTGATTCAGTAGGCAATTGTATCATAATACAGATTAGTTGTAATAGTGTGGTTATTTTTATGAATAATTGTGTACTTTTTGGCCTTTAAAATTTCAAGAAGGAAAACTGATGTAGATAGATCTTCTTGAAATGCCCTCTAAATTCATCCTTTTTAACTCCACTACTACAGGGTGCTTATCTTACCTGAATTACTATAGCCTCCTTCACATCTTGCTTCCGGGATCTTCTCCCTCTCTCCCTTTCAGGTTATACTATATGTAACCCTGTAATATTACTCTTATTTAATTCTACTTCTGCTATGTCTCTCTTCTGCTCAAGGTAGTATGAGAGGTAGCTTATGGTATTTTAATGGAGTTGCAGTTCCTCTACCACCAAGTCTTACTTCTGACTTTCATAGAGCTTCGTATTTTAATCATAGCCTCTTCTGTCCCTACCCTCCTGCTTAGTTAGAAGTGTCTTCTCCCTCTTTCTTCTACCTGTCCAGATTATACTTATTTCTCTTCCTTTTCTGGGTAATTACAGTCAGTATTACCATATTATAATTTGTCAGTATTATGGTTTTGTATAACTTGTTTAATGTTTATATAAAATATGCTTTTCTATTGTTTTACTTACAGAAGTACTTTCTAAGGTTTTGTGTTTTATCTGGGGCATTTTGTATTTCATAGACAATTTTGATGTATTTGGGTATAAATCTAACTGTTAGTACTGGAAAGATGATCTCTTTTACTTTAGATTTTTCTCATTGGTTTCATGAAGTTTGACTGTGATATTCCTTGGTGTCATTTTTTTCTGTTTATCAAGCTTGAGATTTATTAGGCTTCTTGAATCTGTAATGTCTTTTATTGGCATTGGAAAATTGTCAGCCATTATCTTTTAAAATATCATGTCTGCTCCATTCTCTCTCCTCTCCTGGAACTCCAGTTAAACAGATGCTAGGCTTTCTCACTGTCTTCTCTCTTCCCCTCTCTTGTATGATTTACATCTTTTTTAGTTTTCTCTGAGCTGTTTTCCAAAGTTATCTTGTGGTTTACCCATGGTGGGTAATCATGGGTGATCTTTTTTTTTTTTAATATGATTGTCCTGGTTAAATAATGATTCCTATGTGTTCTCAGTATAATGAACAACTATAAAACAACAAAGGATTTGAGACACGAGTATATTTTCACCTAGAAAATTATACTAGGAAGTAGAACAGTTTTCTTAAAAGAAGGGGAAGGTAAATTTATTAGAAGTGTCCCCTCTAGGGAAAAGTCTATCCTTTTTTTGAAAAAATGCAGATCCATTTAATAAGGGGAATATGTTGTTCTTTCAACGCATTGTCAGGCAACACTGTGGAAGGCAGTGAAAGTGCAAAAATGATTGATAGTAACTTTCCTCTTAACATTTGCTATGTGAGTAATTACTCTGTTCAGGCACTATTCTAACCATTTTCCATTTATTTTTATCTTTTAAAACCTTAAGTGATCTTTAGGTAGGAAATACTTTTACTTTACAGAGAAGGAAATTGAGGCATGAAAAGGTTTGGTGACTTGACCAGGGTTACATGTTTAGTGAGTCGTGAAAGTACAGTGACTCCCATTATGCTGTTCCTTATTCTTAATAAACTAATAGTTAACAGTTGGTTAACACTTGGCTACTCAAGAAAGTTGGTATTAGTCATATTTTGGAAAAGGATACCAGATTATATTTATAAAGTCAGATAAAGTATTTTAGGCCATGTCATTAATCATCAGATCAGTAAATATTGCTGACGTGGTTATAGGGGATTTAAATATGGCAAAAATAACTTGAGCTTTGTGTCACATCAAGAGAAATGCCGCTGGTATATTCAGGTAATAGAATTAATTACCATGCAGGTAATTGTTGTACCTTTCTGAAAGAGTTTTATTTCATTTTTAAGGTTTATGATAACATTTTTCCATTCAGATTTTCAGGAAGTTGCTCTTCATATTTAAAAAACAAAAAAACGCCTGTACTGGAACGCTGATTTTACCTGATGTTTTTGTATTCGCATATAATTTTTGACATCTCTAAAGAGAAGCTGGACTAATCAAAATGACTCTACTTACTAATAGTCGTAGTTTAGTGCCGTGTCTCTTCAGTTCACCTTGGTGACAGTCTTAAATGTCTTGTCATTATTATGAAAGTGTGATTGGGTGGTAATGGGAAGAAAAAGTCATTAGGTTTTTTGGCAGAATAATTTGCCTGCATAGTGATACAATATTCATTTCAGGTTATCACAGACTATGAGTCAGAAGATTTTTATTTTTAAATATGAGTGTTAGTATCTTATTTTGTTGATTCCTCTGCCATTTCTGTCTGGCTGCCTCTAAAAATTTTCCTTGTTCTTTTCCTGGATCAATGTAGTATTACCAAAGACCCATGTAATAAAAAGATCTTAGCATTATAGCTTTTCTTAAAATACAAATGGGAATGTTTAGTGTAGATTCAAATATTTAAGGTTTGATACATTTGGGAAATAGGCTTTTTAAAAAAATTTTTGAAATAAATTACTTACTGGAAAGTTGCTCAAAAAGCTATTATAACCCGTTGCGCAGTTTTTCCTCATGTTACAGTCCTATATTATCTAGAATTCCTTAAAACTGCTCCGCCAATGTTATTATTAACTAAACACCAGACCATATTCATATCTCACCACATTTTCCAACTTAATTACTTTTTCTTGTTTCAAGATCTGGTACAGAATACAATACTGCATTTAAGGCTTGCACAGTTTTTTTAATTAAACTTTTTACTATAACTCAGAAAATCATTTAAGATTGGGGTGATGGTAAATTGGATTTTCCTTTCTTAGATTTTTTTTTCAGTAAGGCCTGTATATTCTGTTCAGTCCTTTGCATCTGTTTTCCATTGCCACAGCCACATGTGGGCCTTGTGCTCTTTGCCTGGAGCTCTGCATCATTCATTCACTTCCCAGGTAAATATTAGTGTTAGTCACTCAGTCGTGTCTGACTCTTTGAAACCCCTTGGACTGTGGCCCGCCAGGCTCCTCTGTCCATGGAGTTCTCTGGGTCGGAATGCTGGAGTGGGTGGTCATTCGTGGGTGGTCATTCCCTTCTCCAGGGGATCTTCCCGACCCAGGAATTGAACCCAGGTCTCCTGCATTTCAGGCAGATTCTTCACCATCTGAGCCACCAGGGAAGCGTGAGTAAAGACTGCATCCCTGCATCATGTCCCACACTGGCTTAGAGCTGGAGAGTAGGATAATGAGGAGCATGGCCTCTGCTCTCCTAGAATTACAGATTAAATGATCTCCTGCCTCCAGTCTTATTCCTCTACCCTAGAACTTAGCTCTAAACCAGGGTTTCTTAACTTCAGCACTGTTCTCATTTTGAGCCACATAATTCCTTTTCATAATTGACTGTCCTATGCATTGTAGGGTGTTTATCAGCATCCTTGTCTGTAGCAACTCCAGTGGTAACTACGGAAATGTCTCCAGAACATTCCCAGATACCCCTGGGGTAAAATTGCCTCCTGTTGAGAACTGCGGCTCTGAACTTTCTAAAATGCAGATGTGATCACGTCATGCCTCCTTTTCCCCAGTGACTTTGAATAGTCTCAGCCCTGTAATGTGGCTCACAAAATGGACCTTCTCCCGCCTTTTCCTCACTTGTACCTTGTGCTGCAGCTTTGTACAACTATTTGGCAGTTCTTAAAATCAGCCAAAGTCTTTTCATCCCTTTCTCTCTGCAGTGTCCCTCATTCTATGAACATTTATCTATTCATGCTTTAAAACCTAAATGTAACCAAGCAGAATTAAGTACTTATACTTACTCTGCTATAGCTTTTGTCACATAATCATGGCTATTTATTTACCTTTGTTTTTTCTGCTGTACTGTTAGGTTCTGGAAGTTGGAAAGTATGTGTTTGTGCTCTGTATACACCCAACTCCTCAGCATTAGTATATATTTAATAAAGAGGCAGTAGGTAATTGATATAATTGGTGACCTCCAGTAGAACAGGAAAAGTTCAGAAATGGGTTGGGGGTAAAAAACAGAGTAGATGGTTGGAAGAAGAGAGAGACTCAGTCTTCAAGGATAGCTGTGAGGTAAACAAAAACCCCAAAACTGACTTTTAGGAAATAAAGTTTATTAGTGAACTGGGTTATTGGTTCATTGTACCTGGAATATTAAAACTCATACCTGTATAATTTCGAAACCAACTCTGGAGTTTATCTCAGTGCTTTCTTACCCTATTTTATTGTATTATCTGCTTTTAAATCTTGACTACTTTGTACCTCCTATTATTTGATACAAATTGTGAAAACTGCTTGAATTTCAGTCTCAGGGCAGAATAACCAATGTGAGTTGGCTCCTTTCCAGCCCTTTACAACCTCCTGTAATAAATGTTTTTGAGAGGCAGAAAAATAAAAAAATACCATTAATCTGTTATCACTAACTTCTGACAATTTTCTGTGGAAGAGTTGTGAATGTGTACTTGTCATGGCAACGTTTACTTTCAGAGGTGCTAACAAATCTCTGATATTTGTCCTTTCTCACCTCCTTACCCATGTTATGCCTCTTTTTGAATACAGTTTATTCTGTATTTACCTATGATAAACAACCCTACTTCAATAGTAAGTGACATGGTTGGGGAAGAAAGTAGGAGAGGAGATAAATACATTAAGGCTGTTTTTAAAGTTAAATTTGGAGACTGTGAAGCATGTTTATCTTGTGAAAAAGATTGTATTAAATTAAAGCAGTCATTTGCTAATTGCCTTGTTTGCCTTTTTCTTAGATTTAACATGTCAGCAAAGTAAACTCCTAATCTCTAGGTTTCCCAAGTTTTCATCTCTTTTGTTTGCCAGATGCTACCATCTCTTTGTTATTTTACTTGTTGCTTCTGCAGCAAAGTTGCAGTCTTGGTGAGTGGAAATAAGGAGTATTGGAGAACCTGATTCTTCAAAATGTTTGTGTGTAAGGAGTCAGCTTTGCCTTTAAAAGCAGCTTTACTCCACAAATATCCAGTTAAGGTTAAAAAGCCTATACAGTAGTTCCTCTCTTTTGATGGTGGATATGTTCTAAGCTCTCCTGTGGATATTTGAAACGGCAGATTGTACCAAACCCTATATATATTGCTTTTAAAGAAGTATCTGATAAAGTTTAATTTATAAATTAGGCACAGTAAGAGATTAACAATAACTAATAAATAGAACAGTTATAACTATATACAGTTGACTGTTGAACAGTCCAGGGATTAGGGGCACTGATTTCTCTGTCCCTTGCAATTATGTAGTACTGTAGTATTTATTGAAAAAATCCTAATATAAGTGAATCCATGTTGTTCAGTGGTCAGCTATACTGTAATGAAAGTTTTGTGAATGTGATCTCTCATTTTCTCTCTCAAAATACCCCATTGTACAAATTTAATGCCTTTTTTTTTAGCCTCAACTACGCACTTATCAGAGTGTTGCTGTAGTTTTTGTGATTTGAAGTGCAACAGCAAAACTAGCACACATTCTTTTTCCTTCATCACAGTTTCACAGATAAAATATTCATTCTTTTATTTATTTATTTTTTGGCCTCACCTTGCGGTTTGTAGAATCTTAGTTCCCTGACCAGCGATTGAACTTCAGGCCCTGGTAGTGAGAGCACCAAGTCCTAATCATTGGGCTGCCAGGGAATTCCTAGGAATTTTTTTTTCCCTTTGTTTACTTAGCTGAAAACTTTCACCTTTTCACTGAAAGGATACATTTTACAGCTTCTCTTTGGCTTATTTGAATTGCCCACATCACTACTCTTACACTTTAAGCCATTATTAAGTAAATAAAGGTTACTTGAACACAAGCACTGCAATACCAGGGACAGTCAATCTGATGACCGACATGGTCTGATAACTCAAATGACTGCTAAATGATTGAACCAGATATGCTGGACTATGGAGAAGGCAATGGCAACCCAATCCAGTATTCTTGGCTGGAGAATCCCATGAACAGAGGAGCCCAGCTGGATACAGTCCATGGGGTTGCACAGAGTCAGACACAACTGAGTGACTAACACAACATGCTGGACTAAAGGATCCTGGGTAGCATGGATCATCGATCACACTACTCAGAATGGTGTGCAGTTTAAAACTCAGAGGAGTTGTTCATTGCAGGAATTTTCCATTTAATATTTTCAGACTGATTGACCACAGGTAACTACAACTGCGGAAAGAGAAACCGTGAATTAGGGAGGGACTACTGTATGTTAAAAGGAGTCTTAAATCTTGTCCACATTTCTAGTTTTCTCAGAGGAAATAGTTTGAACAAAGGCACCAAATATTCACTTAAAATTAGTTATGAATCTTGACTGCTCAAGATGTGTGGCCTTAGGCAAGTTGTTTATTTTTTCAACCTCTCAATTTCCTCATCTGTAAAGTGGAGATAATATCTACCATATCTAGTTATTTGGAGGCACCATGAAATTAAAAGACGCTTACTCCTTGGAAGGAAAGTTATGACCAACCTAGATAGCATATTGAAAAGCAGAGACATTACTTTGCCAACAAAGGTCTGTCTAGTCAAGGCTATGGTTTTTCCAGTGGTCATGTATGGATGTGAGAGTTGGACTGTGAAGAAGGCTGAGCACCGAAGAATTGATGCTTTTGAACTGTGGTGTTGGAGAAGACTCTTGAGAGTCCCTTGGACTGCAAGGAAATCCAACCAGTCCATTCTGAAGGAGATCAGCCCTGGGATTTCTTTGGAAGGAATGATGCTAAAGCTGAAACTCCAGTACTTTGGCCACCTCATGCGAAGAGTTGACTCATTGGAAAAGACTCTGATGCTGGGAGGGATTGGGGGCAGGAGGAGAAGGGGACAACAGAGGATGAGATGGCTGGGCATCACTGGCTCGATGGACGTGAGTCTGAGTGAACTCCGGGAGTTGGTGATGGACAAGGGGGCCTGGCATACTGCGATTCATGGGGTCGCAAAGAGTCGGACACAACTGAGCGACTGAACTGAACTGAAATGAGTAGTAAAGTGAGGCACAAAGTAGGTGACAGAAGATGTTATATTCTAACTTTGTAACATTCAGTTAATTATTTTGCAAAAACATCTAGGGTACATTTTTAAAGAGGAGATTCTAGGAGATTCTTTTCCCTTCTCATTTTCACTGTTATATTTTGCCATATTTTCAATACTGTATTTGACTTATTCTGAAATGGCTCTTAGCATATCTGGCACTGGGCTAGGGTCTGCAATTGTAGGGTTAAATTTTTTTCTTTTATGACTATATTTCTTTAATAGTTCTTAGAAAAAGCTTTTATATTATTATAAATCTTGGAGCTTTAGCATATAATGTCTAATTTAACAATTGGCGTATAATTCAGTAAATTTTAAGATTCTATTCATTCTTTCCCTAATACTCTACTCAGTCTTGTACCTTTTCCTGCCTTTTATACAATCCATATTTTAATCCTTAGTTAGGTGTCTACTCATCACTTATTTGCATACATTTATTTTGATCTGCTGTTTTCTCAGTAACCATTTTTCCTTCCAGAATTTATTTTCTTTTGCCATTTTAATCTTCTAGCTAGGAAATAGTTATATGGTTTTATAATTTGTGTTGTTCTTTAACCATTTACATATTTGGGGGGCAGTCCTTGGTTTTGTTTTTTAATCTGTCCCCTGGATGATATTTACTGCTTTTAGGGCTTGAGGATAGAGGTTATTATTGTATTATTCCTTATAGATCCAGCCCCTCAGCATCAGTAAGTATTAAATGAAGAGATAATATATAATTGCTGTAATTGATGAACTGGGGTAGAATAGGAAAAGTTCAGAATAATATTCATATTTTCACTTGTCACAGATTTTTGTTTTTTTATCTCCCTTCTCCTTCACCCCTCCCCTGCTCACCTCTTCCTTCTTTCCTTCCTAAAAACAGGTAGTTAATGAGAGACTACTAAAATGTATTGCATTTTTGTTTTTTAAGGGAAATAAAACTAATGTTCAGTATGCCAAAGTACCACATATATAAAATAGACATTCATATTTTTCTTTTGTTTAAATTTCTTTTCAAATTGTGATTGACCAAAAAAGGGGAGGCACTTTGAAGAATGACAGTTTCCTTGGGTGAGTTTAAATGGTTGCTCTTGTGGCTGTGTTTATTTTCTTTTGTAAATCGTACAGTAAAATTTGTTTTTAGGTTATGGATGTGATAAGAGGTGCCCCCCTGCCCACCATATGATGTGTCTGACATATAATTTCAGAACTAATTAGGAAGCACTAGCCATTTCCTTTTTTAGTTTGCATCATATCTTTTTCCAGATTGATTATTGGGTTTGATGTTAAATCTCATAGCTCTCTAAGTGAAGCAAATTATCATATTTTCTTCGTAAAGTCTCTGACTTTTTATTTCAAATTTCTTCAGGGAAACTTTGAAGTTCAGGATTGAACATCTAACTAGACATCTTAAAAACTGGGAAGTCCATGATTAAGCTGAGTAGATATTTACATAAACAGCAGCAATTTGTTCAAGCATCTTTAGGGAGATGCAAGGGGAAAATGATCTCACATAAAAGTCTCTTAAAAAAAAGTAAAGGAAAAAAGTAAGATCCACTTTTATAATATGAAGATTTGACTGTTTAAGGACTGTCAGTATAGATGTTAGTACATAATGCTGTCAAGTTTATAAAAGGTTTTTATTTGCTTTTTATAATAACTGCAAACTACCCCACCTTTATTAATGAGAAAACTGAAACTTAAGAGAGGTGGTGAGTAACTCAGTTATATCTTTGGATATTTTATTTCTCATCTTATGCATTTAGCTTTGATCATATTTATATAGCACCTTTTTACCTTTCCTGTGAAATTCTATATTCATTAGTCTTGTACTACCCGTGTCCATTTTATTGATTTGGGTATAGGAACTTTTTGAATCATGCCCCAGTATATGAATTCTAGAAACAGTAAAACATGGTGTGTTCTCTCAAGTTTGTATCTTGACTGATAAATACTTAAATTTGAGAGAAAATATTCAGTTCCTTGAGAAGGCCTTCATAATCTTGTTGGCCCACTGATTAAGTTTTTCTAAAATGAAATTTTGTGTTTTGAACCCTCTGATTTCTTTTGTAAAATCACCTTTTGCTTTTAGTTACATACCTTCAGATCTGTTCTCATTGTTCTCAAGAGATAAAACTGCAGTTATCCCAAAGCAAATCTTTTACCATATTATTCCCACTTTTTTCTCCCTAGAAAGCTTCAATTTATTGTCTTTGGAAAATAGCCCAAAATGCCTGGCATAGCCTAGAAAGCACTCTGCAGTCAGCCTCTTCCTCCTTAGTCGTTTTCTCTGATGCTGCCTCGTTTGTGCTCCAAGGGCTGGTCACACCTGACTTCCTTCTGTTGCTTAAATGTTGCGCTCCTTCCAGCCTCCGACCATTGCACACGCCCTTCCCTCCACCTAGATAGATTATCACCTCCCTGCCTTCCCTGGCTGTTCATTTTCCAGGTATTTAAATATCAGTTTTTAGGGAAGTGTACTCTGACTCCCTGATATCCTCCTGCCCTATATGTTTAGGATCCTTTGGTGTATATTTCAAGATTTCTCTGTACCTTCTATTTGATGGAACTTAACATTGTTGTAAGTCCTTGTTCATGTCTTTCTTCCCTGCTAAACTGCAGTCTCCATGATGGTAAGTTCTGTCTTTTGTTTTTCTTTGTTATATCCTTTAGTTCATACTTGGCCGATATAGGTGCTCTATAAATGTTTGTTGACTCAAAATTGAATGGTTAAAATGTTTGGGGGGAAAAAAAAACCCTAACTTTTTAAAAAATGAATTTTTATTGAAATAGCTATTAAAATATTTAAAACTGAAAATATTATACCATTGTATTTTCTGTATCATCACATGAGTTTCCAGGAAAGAAATGAGAAGGAAGAATCATACAAATCAGGGATTGTACAGCTCTAATAAATTACAACTTGTAATGTCTGGTTTTTTGTTTGGTTTGGTTTTTTAGTGCTTATTTTTGTATTTGGTTGGTGAATTTTTTTTTTTTTGCTTAACTCTTGAAATCATTTTTTTCATCTTCTGTGTTTTATTTCCGTTAGTATTTGAGTTCTTTTCAGGCATTATTCATATTTGTGACATCTGCTAAATCTTAAAAACATGGTGTCTTTCAAATGGGAATTACAACTAAACTTGAAATTAAATAGGTAGAGATTTGGAGGGCAGCTGCTGTTCATACTAATTATTTTAGATACGTTATAAAAGAGGGAGGGAGGATCTCTTGGGTTTTGTGTCACCCATGTAATTATTTCGCTTTGCTTTTCTGTTTTCTCTTGCCTCACTCCCCATCCTTTTTTTTTTGTGGACAGATAAGCTAATTACAGGATTATTCTTCAAATGTTGCAACCCTTTGCACTTTAAAGTTGGCATTTTTGTTCATTATGATTATTGTTATAGAATTTTATTTGTCTTGTTCTTATGTCGAGTCGTTACTAGTTACTTGTGTATTGTGATAGAGACCAGATGATGCTGTGGAAATAAACCAACCTGTGTTGAATTATTTCCTAGATTATCTCTGGCCCTCAGATTACGAATATTTGGTTGTAATTTTCTACTAATAGCTATTTGTATCTAATATCTGTTAGAATTACTGTGGTGAGCTTTTCACTCCTGGCTCTATAGAGAATTAAATGTTACAGGTTCCTTCGTATATACGTCCTTAACAAATAAAATTGAATCTAAACTATCTTTACCATCTTTTACTTTAAAAATTTAATGGGAAAGATTTAGAAACAAACATAAACAAAGTTGATGACCCATTGTATTTTATGGCTTCTGAATCAAACTAGACGTGAATACTTTGTAGTATATCCATTGTCAAATAGGCAATGGTTATTCTCTGTAGTGTATACATTCATGTACTTTAATATGCTTAGTCTTTAGGGTTTCTTTTTTTTTTAATGATTAAATAAATTTAAATTCCTTGAATCTTTATCCCTGGATCTGTTTTTATCAGTCTTTGAATTTAAGCTTAATCTCTTTAGACAGTTCATATCTTTCATATTACTCTTGAGCTCCTCAAGGTAGGCTGAGCTATACTTTATTTAATAAAATATTAATCAGGATGTACATATGCTCAATGCAGAAAACTTGGAAAACAGAGCAGCTGAAAAATTAACCAGTCTCACTGGTTATCTGTTACTAATACGTCAGCATGTTTCCTCTCAGTCTTTTTTCCTAATGTTTGTCTACTTAAGCAGTATGGTAAGAGTGCACTCTTTGGAATAAGCTTGAATTCAAACCTGGGCTTCATCTCTGGGATTGAATGGGAAAATTACATTCTGCCTTTCAGTTCTGTTATTGGTAAGGAGTGTCCGCAGTACGCGGATAATTGTCATACCCATTTTAAAGATCCATGAGGATTAAATCAGAATGTATATGAAGTTCCTTGAACAGTGTCAGGTACATAGTAAAAGCACTCAGTAAATATTAGCTATTATTTTCCAAATCTGCTACACATCATAATAGTTTTCTGTTGCTTTTTTCCCCTCCACAAGAATAGCAGATAAGACTTTTTTGTAGTAGATTCTTGAAGCCGCCCCCATAAGAACCTCTCTCTAGCTTCAATCACTGTTGACTTTCATCTTCCTTAATAGGTACTTTCTCAAGATACTTGATTCTTGGTTTTAGCGTAAGTTTTCTTTTAGGGAATTAGATAGCTGTTTTTTGTGACCTGCACAATTGCATCATCTTTCCATTCAAACATTTTTGTGATCCTTTAAAAAAATTTTTTTATGTAATTTTATGCATTAGCAAATACTTTATTACCACACAATACTTTATTTAGTGGAAATCACCAATGCCGTGTAGAGAAAACTTTTTGGACTTGTTGTGAATTTGGAAGATTATTGCTATAGAAATTGGCCTCTGATCGTGGATGTAGCATTATTTTGTTGGGCAAGCTAATTATTGTCTAAAGAGGTAGATCATTTTACAGTTGATTTTCATGTAGTTTTGCTTACATGATTATCATTATTTTTGTACAGGCAGACTTCAGAGGTATGATGGGGTTCTAGACCACTGCAATGAAGTTGATATCATAGTAAAGCGAGTCACACCAATTTTTTGGTTTCCCAGTGCATGTAAAGGTTATTCACACTGTACTGTAGTTTATTAATTGTGCAATAGCATTATGTCTAAAAGGAACTGTAGATGCCTTCGAAAATAATACCGTTGGAAAACCGTGCCAGTAGACTTGCTCAATGCAGAGTTGTTACAAACCTTCAGTTTGTAAAAGCAAATAAAGCACTCCAGTATCTGCAAAGTGCACTAAAGCAAAGCATAGTAAAATGAGGTATGTTTGTAATTTACTCAAGTTTAATTCTGTAGGTTTCCAAACTCTGACAGAGCCTTTATTTAACAGAGATTGTGGAGATTAAAATGAAATCTAGATACTGATTCTGCAGAATCTACTCTTTTGTACTTTAATTTAGGAACTGTTTATATGGTTATTAATTACAAGTTATAACTAATTCTGCATTTTATGTATAGAAACTCTGGAAGCTTTCTAAGTGTTTTTTTAAAACCAGAATCACAGAATAAAGTTGGTCAAAATATAGTACAAAAATAAAGCTGATAAAAAATTAAAGTCTTTTGGTAAAATATTCTGATGTTTCTTATCTGAGTACCCTTTTTTTGTTACCAGAAAAGGGTCTAGTTGCACCTTCTGAAGTACATGTTCTTTCTTCTTTTTGCATCCTCCTTTAATTCTTCTACTGGCACAAACCTTAATTCTCCAGGTTTTGGAATCTACTGCCACCTGCCTCTCTTTTGCATTCATTATGCTGCCAGCATGGCTGTGCTTTCACATGTTGGCAAAAGTGGTAGACACTAGTCCTGGCCCTCTAGTTGCAGTAGCTAACCCACATTGGACTAGATACTGTATTGTTTTATGTTTTTCATAAGAGTTGAAACTTCAACAGCAGCAAAAGCCCAGCTTCTTTCTGCATTTTTGTTAATTGATAGTAAGTTTAATTTTTTTCTTCAATTCATCTTTCTTAACATGACTTATTTTGACCTTGGGTAATTCATTGCAGTTACACCGTGTGCCCTTGTCCATTTTTTTTTTTATTGGCTACACTGTGTGGCTTGTGAGCTTTTAATTCCTCCACTAGGGACTGAACCTGGGCCCTCAGCAATGAGTGCGCAGAGTCCTAACTAGTAGACTGCCAGGGAATTCCTCCATTTTTTAAAGTACTTAGCCAGTTGATCTTGTAGGGTATTTTGCTAAGTGAAATAAGTCAGACAGAAAGACAGATACTGGATTATGTCACTTACATGTAGAATTAAAAAATTCAACAAACTGGTGAATATAACAAAAAGAAGCAGACTCATAGATATGGAGAACAAACTAGTGATTACCAAGGGAGAGCAAAGGAGGGGGCCCAATGTTGGAGTAGGGAATTAAGAGGAATAGGGTTATAAAGTAAGCTATAGGGTATATTAGACAACACAAGGACTATAGCCAATATTTTATAATAAGTGTAATTGGCGTATAGACTTTAAAAATTGTGAATCACTGTTTTGTAAACCTGTAACTTACATAATACTGTATAACAAATACGCTTCACCTTCAAAAAATTGGGACAAAAAGTACCTATTAGAAGGGGGGGCCTTTTGGAGGGAGGTGATGATATTTCTGCCTTAGTTCTTTATTATCTGCAGAGATTTTATCATATGTTTTTCTAATATTCTCAAAAATATAGTCACTAAGGTTATTGCAGATGCTCTTTTTTGGCAGCTATCCATTTTTTCCTCATAAACTTGGTTCATGTGATAGAGATTTGTCTACAGATTTCCCATGAACTTGATTCACATGGTACAGATTTGTATAGTGAGGAAAACTGAGGTAAATCTGCTTATGTCTATCTTTTTCTAAAATATCTGCATTGGAAACTTGGCCCATTTGTGGGATGAAAGTACCATGTTCCTGGATAGACAGATGGCAACTGTTTATAGGTAAATGAAATTAAGCTTATATTTCCAACAGGTGAATTTTTAAAAAACTTCTCAGTAGTCTTCAAACTATATAATTATAAATCAGGAGTAAGATATTTTTTAAAGGACATGAAGAATAGCCACATTCATACTAAAGTGTCACTAGTAAATTTAAAGTTTTGCTGCTGCTGCTGGTGATTTAGTCGCTACCTTATGTGCAACTCTTGCGACTGCGTGGACTGTAGCCCACCGGGCACCTCTGTCCATGGAACTCTCCAGGCAAGAGTACTGGAGTGGGGTGCCATTTCCTTCTCCAGGGGATCTTCCCAACTCAGGAATCTAACCCTGGTCTCCTGCACTAACCTGCAGGCAGATTCTTTACCAACAGAGCTATGAAGGAAGCCCAAAGTTTTGCTGCTAAGTCACTTCAGTCGTGTCCGACTCTGTGCAGCCCCATAGATGGCAGCCCACCAGGCTCTCCGGTCCCTGGGATTCTCCAGGCAGGAACACTGGAGTGGGTTGCCATGTCCTTCTCCAATGCATGAAAGTGAAAAGTGAAAGTGAAGTAGCCCAGTCGTGTCCGACTCTTCACGACCCCATGGACTGCAGCCTACCAGGCTCCTCCGTCCATGGGATTTTCCAGGCAAGAGCACTGGAGTGGGTTGTCATTGCTAGTATATAAATAAACATGCCTTCAGTAGGTTAGTACAGAAATATATATACGATAATTAAATCACAGTTTATTAGAATAGAGAAGGGTTAGTTAGTGGAAAGATTGGAACAAATAGTTGATTATTTAGGGGAGAAACAATATCTTTAGAGACTCACCTAGTAACATCTACCAAAACTCTGAATATGTTAAGGAGTTAAGTGAGAAATTTAAACCACAAAAACATAGAAGAAAATTTAAGTAGATATTTATTATACTGTTGGCTGGTAGAAGAACCATTCTAAAGCACTATACCAAGTTACAAAAGAAAAGAAAAATATTGATAAAATTGGCTGTGTAAATGTGTGAAATTATGAGATGTCAAAGAATAGCCAGGTATGAAAAGCAAGTATATTGTGGAAAATGTTTCTGGATGAATGACTTGAGAAGTTGAAGTTGAGAGTACCTTGCTTAAAATCTCCACAGTATCATGTTTAAATACAAGTCCATCAAACTTAAAGCCTAGTTTTTATTTCATTAAGGAATATGGATGGCATAGCTATTAAAATTCTGTTTATGAGGGAAATCTCTGCAAAATTTTGTGTAATTGCTTTAGGTGGTAGAATTATGTAAAGACAGTATTCTTATTTTCTACGTTAAGTATGCATTCGTATTATGATTAAAGAAATAAATTAATTCTTAAAAGATACCTTGGTGTGAACTACAAAGAAATGACTTGTGGGGAAATTTTATTTACCAAGGATGTATGCACAGAAGTAATAGTTAAGACCCTACTGGCTAGATATATACAGAGTTATACCTGTTAATAACTTTAAGAAATTGTGGGTCTTTTGTTTATTTTGTTTAGTAACTAGTTCTAAATTGTGCACAAAGACTTTGTTTCAAAGGCTGTTATGAATGATTTGCTGCTACAAATGACACTTACAACTTTTTGCTCCTTTTCTTTCTCCATAGATCATACAAATGAATAGCAGTGATTTCTGGAAATTTTATTTCACTTTACTTGTCCATTCACTCAGAATGGTTGAATAAATATGTTTACCTATCCCTTTGCTTCCAAATTAAGTAAATTTAGCAGGGCAGTTGAAAGGAAGAATGGTATGGAATCTTTGAATCTGTAATCTGTCCAATAAGGAAATGCATTTTTGTTTTATTCCTAAACCTAATTGTTTTTTGTTGTGTAGTTAATTTATTAAGTCCACCAAATGCATAGCTTCTACTAAGTGCCAGCCACCACGGTCAGCGTTTAGACTAATCAAAGAACAAAACAGACAAAAAAAATTGTGCCTGTGTGGAGTTTATTATATTGTAGTAGGGGGAGATAGAAAATAAACAGTAAACATAAATAGCAAATAAAAGGTGATGATGGAAAAAGAGCAGATACTAAGCTCCATAGGGGCATCAGGAGTTAGCAGTGGTGGTAGGGGATGGGTTGTAATTTTCACTAGGCTGATCAAGTTAGGCTTCATTGAGAAGGTGACAGACTTTTGAGGAAAGATATGAAGAAGGAAGCCTGGGAATTAGCCACGTGGGGCGAGAGTGTTCTGGCCAGAGGGAATAGCGGGTGTAAAGACCCCAAGTTAGGAGCTTTACCTGATGTGTTGGAAGAATGGGGGTGATTAGAATGGTTGGAATAGACCAGTCAAGGGCTCAGATAATGGACACAAGATTGTGCAGTCTTGGTAGGCTGATGTATGATGAACTTGGTGTTTATTGTGAATCAAATGAACACTGCAGTTTTGAACACAGGAGTGGTACTATAGGGCAACTGGTTAGGTTGCTTTTAAAATTAAAAAATTTTACTTTAAAAGTAAAATTCACTTTTTACTAGAGGAGGTGGCATTTAAACTGGCCCTGAAGGATAAGAAAGAATTTGCCAAGTGAAGAAGATAGAAATTTGCTTTGGCAGGCTTAATTTAAGAACATTTCCCATCACCATACTTGGGAACATAAATGTACTTTTAAACAAAAGTCATATATGTTACTTGATATAAGGTTAAAACTATAATAATGTCATATAAAGAACTTATTCCTTTGTGACCTCTTATATCTGCTTAACCATGCTCATTTTAAAAATTGATGTTCTGGTTTAATAAAATTTAAGGAGTTCCTATAATCCAAGAGACATTTCCTTTTTCCTCAAAAATCCAATTACTGTTAACAATTTCTTGAGAAAGTGAATGATTGCCATTTGCTTTTCTGCCATAAAACTGTAAATTTAATTGAACCATCTTGTGTTTCTTCTTATTAACTAAGATTCACTTATATACTTTTTTATTTAAAAGGCACTACACTCAGTTGCAGGAAATATGAATAAGGCAAAATTTCTGTCCTTAAGATACTTAAGATCTGGTAGGAGAGACAAGATGTTACGCAAATTGTGTAGTAAAAGAATATGTGAGTTCATTCAACGGGAATCCTACCACATCTTCTCTGCCTAATTGACCTAATTGACCTGGTCAGACCTTCTTCAAATCCAACCTCCTCAGTTGAACTTCAACTACTGAAGCATACCTGTATTTTTTCTCTAACCCCCCGTGTCAAGTTTGAACCACCAGCTTATTACCTAGGAACTCTACATCCTGTTTTCCCTGTATGTCATATCTTTTAGTTCTGTTGTACAAGTGTGTAAATTGGTTGACAGCAAGGACTCTGTTTGGTACCCTTTCCCTTAGGATGCTGATGTAGTATCATTAAAAATACTCAGTAGTTAATTGGCAGCCAAGCATAACATAGGGTGGTATGGAGTACAGTATTTGACTTAATGTTTCTAAAAAGGTTTTCTTGAAATGTTGACTGTAAGGTAGCTTTTTGAAAGGGATGTTCTTTTTCTCAGTTGACGCTTAAAGTGAAAATAAAGGTTTAATCCCAGTTTAGGTAGAGATTCAGTAAAAACTGTTTAAGAGAGTAGTAACATTTTCTCTTAAGGGAATTAGTTTTTGCTTTATCAACTCTGAAGTATAGTCTTCATTAAAAATCCATCTTAAAACATTCTGACCTATATAAAAGTGCCTTATCATAATTAAAATACTAGTTTTGGTATCGTAGTTACCTCCAAAGACCATATTTTTGTACCTGAACAGTGATAGAGATTTTAAGAAAATTTGACATTTTGAGTTTGTAAATTTGGGGTGGAGAGAATTAAACTGTATTGGTAACACAGTACGGTCAACATCTGTGCTCTATGTCATCACTTAATTTTCTATAAAACAGACAATAAGTGAGATGTTATTGATCCTTAGTGTTTGGATAAGATCATTTGAGTTCTCATTTGGCAGGATAGATGATGCCTGTGGTTTTGTGTGATCTTGACTCCAAATCAGTTGGAGCTAAAGTGCAGGTGGTCGTCTTTCACCAGGCCATTTCTGTGCATAAGGCAAAGTATATCAGGGTTTATTAGAAACTTACCAAATCCCTGTTACTGTATAACTAGTTTCAGCCTAAATATACTAATTAACAACTTTCAACAGTTTGTCTTAGGTAGCAGAGATGTTGAAATAGATTGTATCCTAGAGTGCTTGCTTCGGCAGCACATATACTAAAATTGGAACGATACAGAGAAGATTAGCATGGCCCCTGCGCAAGGATGACACGCAAATTCGTGAAGCATTCCATATTTTTACCTAGATGCCCATCAGCAAATGAATGGATAAGAAAGCTGTGGTACATATACACAATGGAGTATTACTCAGCCATTAAGAAGAATACATTTGAATCAGTTCTAATGAGGTGGATGAAACTGGAACCTATTATACAGAGTGAAGTAAGCCAAAAAGAAAAACACCAGTACAGTATACTAATGCATATATATGGAATTTAGAAAGATGGTAACAATAACCCTGTGTACGAGACAGCAAAAGAGACACTGATGTGTAGATCAGTCTTATGGACTCTGTGGGAGAGGGAGAGGGTGGGGAGATTTGGGAGAATGGCATTGAAACATGTATAATATCATGTGTGAAACGAGTCACCAGTCCAAGTTCGATGCAGGATACTGGATGCTTGGGGCTGGTGCACTGGGACGACCCAGAGGGAGGATATGGGGAGGGAGGAGGGGGGAGGGTTCAGGATGGGGAACACATGTATACCTGTGGTGGATTCATTTCGATATTTGGCAAAACTAATACAATATTGTAAAGTTTAAAAATAAAATTTAAAAAAAAAGATAGAAAAAAAATAAAAATAACTCATAAAAAATTGTCAAAGGAACAACAACAACAAAAAGATTGTATCCTAGAACTTGTCCTCTAACAGCAGGAGATGCACTCTTATCAGAATATAAAATAATTGATGTAGGAAAAGATCATGTAAGCACAATGGAATTATTCCTTAAATTATATTTTATTGCTTTAGAAACTGCAAAGTATTCTACCTTGTCGCCAGTCCCCAATGTTTTCTTTTTTTGCTTGTAAATGTAGTGTAAGCCAAACATTTATTGTATGTGAATAAGATAATATTCTGAGATTCTTTATGATGCACCTGAGAGATTTATATTTCATAAACTTTAGGGCATAATCGTAGGCTCTAAACCGGAGTTAAATATTGTTAATATCAATACTTTGTATATATTTAAATTGGGGGTTGGCGGCGGGGGCGGGGGACTAAATTTAAATGTGAGAAACTGCAGTGCTTATTATCCAAAGTAGATGGCAGTCACAGTCAGAAAAAAGAAAGCCTTGTATTAAAAGATAATCTACAGGTGAAAATGTGCCTGCAGACCAGTCAGCATGTATTTATTGAGCACCTTCTTTGTTTATAATTCTAATTCCATCGTAATTATTGGTATAGAAAACAAAGAACAGTAGTAAGTAAGATGGAAAGGAACATCTTCGGCCAAATTCAGCATATCAGGCTTTGGAGCAGGAGGTAAATTTCGTTCATATCTTGAAATGGGCGTTAAATGGGGGTTAAAATGGGCGAGGTGAAGAAAGAGGGCTAATAGGTTCTAGAAAAGGAATCATTGTACAGGTCTTCGGCAGGATTCCCAGCTTTTTTTTTAAATTTATTTATTTTTGGCTGTGCCGGGTCTTCATTACTACCCTCGGGCTTTCTCCAATTGCAGAGAACGGGGGGTTTCTCTGTTGGTGGTGCGTGGGCTTTTCATTGCTGTGGCTTCTCTGGCTGGGCTCTAGGCTCTGACTTCAGTAGTTGTGGCGCGAGGGCTTAGTTGCCTTGCTGCATGTGGAATCGTCCCAGGCCAGGGATCAAATCTGTGTCCCCTGCATTGGCAGGCGGATTCTTAACCACCAGACAACCAGGGAAGCCCTTAATTGTTATTATTATTAATGCAACAAGTTATTCCTCTGTCTTCATTTGTTGCAAAGTTTTTAGAAGTGTCATTCAGCGTGTCATATTTAGAGTGTTTAAGAATTGCTGTTTGTGGAAAAGAAAAAAGCACCGGATCCAGTTTCAACTGCTTTTATGAGAAAATCTATCTCATAGGAGACTTTTAAAGAAATAATGTCATACAGTCATTCTGGGTTTTAAAGAGCCTCTTTAGGTGGCTCAGAGGTTAAAGCGTCCGCCTGCAATGCGGGAGACCTGGGTTCGATCTCTGGGTGGGAAGATCCTCTGGAGAAGGAAATGGCAACCCACTCCAGTGTTCTTGCCCGGAGAATCCCATGGAGGAGCCTGGTGGGCTACAGTCCACGGGGTCGCAAAGAGTCAGACACGACTGAGCGACTTCACTTCACTTCACTTCACTTCAGACAGAGTAGAGAGTAAAGAAGCCTGAGTTTTAATTCTAGCATCATGCCTTACTTTGTGACTTTAGGCAGGTTATTTAACTAGATTTTCTTGTTTGTAAAGTGAAGATAATAGTGCTTTTGACTTATTTCAGGTAAAATAACGGGCTTTACTATTTTGAAGACTTTTAACTAGGAGTCATATGCATTAGAAAGCATCTTTATTTTTACCAATATATGAGAAATTGAAATACATGAATTCTTAAAAGAGGAAAATTAATTTCTGAATTATACTTATTTCCCCCTTTTCTTGGTAGCGGATACTTTGTTTTCAAGGAAGCTGAATGGAAAATACAGACTTGAGCGACTGGTTCCAACTGCAGTGTATCAGCACATGAAAATGCATAAAAGAATTCTTGGACACCTGTCGTCTGTGTACTGTGTAACTTTTGATCGAACTGGCAGACGGATATTTACTGTAAGTTTTTAAAGCATTATGTTAATTCATATATGAGATTACAAAAATGTTGCTTATAGTTGAACTTTGAAACAAAACCTTTGTTTTTCCTTTTAATTTGAAGAACTAGAAATTCACATAATACACCTGTCTGTAACAAAAGGTTGCTTAAAATTGGACTTCAAGTTTGAAATGTTTTTGAAAGACATGTTGTAACACAGTTACATTATTGTCCTCATGGATGAGTGTAATTCCCAGCATTATATCAGATAATGCAGTTGACATTTTGTAAAATGTCATACAATAGTTTTAATTCTAAACTTAAAGACATTTTATCCAAAGTGTATTAAGCACATTAGAGTCTGAGAAATGGCCCTTAAAGTGGTGATAGGGAAAAGTCTGAGCATATGTAAGCTTATTACCTTTTATCTTTAGAACCTCATCCTTCAGTATATCTGGCGTTCAAAGAATCTCTTTGGGTTTGTTACTGTTTTCTTTTAACTTGTTGAATGGAGAAAAGCAGAGCTTTTCAGGTTTTAAGTGAGAAAATTGCTTTTGGAAGTATTTCAATTTCTTTTTAGGTGCCTTAACTATTATATCCACTAAGGGTAATACTACACTACAGTGGTTGTACTTATAATTAAATATTACTTACGTGAAATACTGGGCTGAAGGTATGCACTTATTCACGGGGTTCCTATGGGAAATTGAAGTTAACATGGAAATTCCTATGTCTGTCTTTGAAGAGAGCAGCTGCGAATTTTATACAGTCACAACAATTATAGATTCCTCTTTTAAGTAGATATGCTTGTAAACTGAGATTTATTTATATCTACTTTCTCTCCTTTACCCATACACTCAGTCATCTGTAAAACAGCTAAATGGCAGGATGTGGGAAAGGATTTCCATACTTATTTTTTTCCTGGTTCTAGAATCCTCTTCAGGCATTTGCAGATCATTTCGTATATGTTAGTATTCTCCCTTTCATTTCCTCTTTTATGTCTGCTATTCTTTATGAAGCAGAATAAAAGTGAAATTTTCAAAATTTTCTGACAGGTTATTATCTTCAGAGTGAGGAACAGTTATCCCTATATTTGCTGAAGTCCTTGATATACTTGCAACAGTAACTTGCTCTCAAATGGTAATGGAAAATTATCTTTAGAGTTAGTTCAACATATTATTATTTAAATTTAGCTCTCAAAACATATAGTAAATTAGGCATTTCTAATGTTAGAAGGATTCTTTCAAAAATAATAATAAATAGAATGAATGAGAAAGAAGCATTACATTGTGTTTATATTTCATTTTGGCATTAAGTTATGCCATATACTGAAATTATAAAAAATATCTATAACTTCTTAATTTTTTGATGTCTTTGAAAGGAATTCTTTGAAAATGAGAGAGATGGTAGGCATTAATTTGTCATACTTTATGAAGCATTGTGTGTATATTGATTTGAATTAGACACATAATTTCTTATACTTTTTTGAGGGAAAAATCCAGTGAGTAATAATGCTGTTGCTATCTTACAGTAGTAGATTAGTAGGCATAGAGCTGGGAGAGTGTTCTGAACCTGGCTTTAGTGAACTACTACCCATGAGTCAAATCTAGCCCACTGCCTGGTTTTGTATATAAAGTTTTATTCAAACACAGATGCACTCAGTTTTTCACATTGTCTGGGTTGCTTTTGTACCACAACGTGGAGTTGGGTAGTTATGACAGACTGTATTGCCTACAAAGCCTAAGATAATTGTTATCTGGCCCTGTACAGGGGGGGGTGGAGAAAAACTGCAGCCCTTATTCTAAAAACTTAATTCCTAGTTTTAAGAGCATTTGATTTTGGGGGAACAAGAATGATACGTTAAGAAGAAACTGTTTTCTGATTGTTTTCCTTTAATTGAAGATACATAAATAAAGGGAAGAAAATTATCACTGTACTGTTTTATGTGGTCTTATCAAGAATCTAAAAATGCTGATGTTTTGTGTATGTGATATAATTTTCAAATTGTGCCAAACTTACAGTCTCGTTTGTAATTTTTTACTGGTGATTTGCAGTGACAAATTCCAAAATGTTACCTTGTGATAAATGCCAAAATATGAGATCATTGTTATTTAAAATTTCTTTGTATTTTTATCTTGTTATCACTTCAGGTGGAGTTAGAGAATATATGTGTTCACATTCTTTTATTCCCCTGGAAACACACTAGCCACTAACTAATGCTTTGAAATCCAGTCTTAAAAGCAAATAGGATAAGACTTCAGGATCGTAGGTTTTGACTGAACGATGAAAGATGCCTGTGAGGGGCCGCACACTCTTGTTACTTCCTAGAAGAACAATTCAGTAGTGGATGACTCAGTATTTTCTTCTTATGTATTTGGTATCTTAGACTTTGTACACTTGTCATTAACTTCTAGTGTTAGATGTATTTGAAAACTTTTTCCAAGGGACTAATTCCAATGGACTTTTGAGTGCTTTTGGGCAAGCACAACTAGAGGTGGTATAGTCCTGTGGTTCAGAGCATCAGCTTCAGCATCAGGGGACTCTCAGTTCAGCTCGCAGTGTTGCCATGCACTAGCAGTGCAGTTTACAAAGGCTGCCTCACCCTTTCACCTACAATGTTCTCAGCTCTTTAAAAAAGGCAGGGAAATAGATAATACTAGTAAAGTAGATAATAGTAGTATCAGTCCCACAGGGTTTTTTTGTGGGATTACATGAAATGGTGTATGTAATTAGTATAGAACAGGATACAAAGGGAGAAGCTGCTTTTAATTCTATAGATAGATTTAAATAAATTGTATCCATTTTATTTTCTTACCTAAAATCTTTCTTTTTAATAAATGCTATACAAGATTGAAACTGAAATCATTGTGATTGATAAGTGAAATTCTGTGTTAGGAAAATTATCCAGTATTTTGTACTAGAATATTTTAATAATGGACGTTTCCCAGTAGAATAATGAGAAGAGCCCAGGGAGGGAGACCGTGTAATCGCCAAGTCTGACTGTTCCCTAATTCTCTTAGTTTTCTAAATCTGTTTACTTGGTTTCAGAATCATTGTGTCAAATAATATTTACTAAAGAAAAACAGAGTTAATTCTCTCAAGAGTAAGCCATTCACTCCTAAATGTATGTTGAGGACCACGTAAAAAGATTTCGTTTCTCAAAAACATAAAGTATATCTCTCCAAATTAAGGCAAAAGAGCATAAAATAATTTCCATACTCAATAATTTGTAATAAATACTATGAGTTTATTCACTCCCTTAATGAACTTTGGTCTTTTAGGTGGTGTACACTTTTCTAAACACTTAGAATATTGAAATGGCAGCTACAGTTACTGATGAGAGTTCATAGATGATCAACAACACAGTGTTGATGTGATGTGATGAGAGGCTTGATAGAGGCAGCACAAAATGCTGAGGTATCCTAGGAGAGAGGTACCTAATTCAGGGGGTGGTAGGAGATGGTAAGGGGAACTTCCTTGAGAAGTGACACTTTGAACTGAGCCAAGCTGGATATTCCACAGTTTAAGGAAAGGCATTTACAATCATTGGAAGAATATAACATACAATTGTGTATTACTTGACATGGCGAAAAATACATATAGACCACTGTTAAGCAAGAGTTAGAGATATTATTGGAGGACAAAGTCAAGATTCTTTTGTGACATTTGAAGGGGGTTCTTCCCTGAAGGCATGGAACAAAAATGATGGCTTTAGAGGAGTGAGTAGAATTTCTCTTTTTAATGTTCTGTTGAGCATTTTGTAGCTGCTACTGCTGCTGCTAAGTCGCTTCAGTCGTGTCCGACTCTGTGCGACCCCATAGACAGCAGCCCACCAGGCTCCGCCATCCCTGGGATTTTCCAGGCAAGAACACTGGAGTGGGTTGCCATTTCCTTCTCCAATGCATGAAAGTGGAAAGTGAAAGTGAAGTTGCTCAGTCGTGTCTGACTCTTAGTGACCCCATGGACTGAAGCCTACCAGGCTCCTCTGTCCATGGGATTTTCCAGGCAAGAGTAGTGTGGGGTGCCATTGCCTTCTCTGGCATTTTGTAGAGGATGAATTAAAGCTAAGTCGATATCCAGAGGTATTGGTAAAAAGGTTTTAGGAGTGATCCATGAGAGTCACAGTGGGAGTAGGGATGGAATTAATAGGTTAAAAATAGAACTAGGGTTTAAGAGGTTTATTTGCATGTGGGGAGGAATTGAGAGGCAATATGAAGTGACATGTGTTTTAACTTGTGCAGCTGGTTAGAAAGCCATGTTATTTACTGTGGTAGGGATTTAAGTGGAGAAGTTCGTGAAGATTGGGACGTGTTGAATTTGAGATCCACACATAGATTGCCAAGTAGAAATGCTCAGCAGGCAGTGGGAGTGCAGGAGAGATCTAGGCTAGAAGATTCAAGTTGGGAATCATTGAATATGGAAGTTGATCATTTTACCTCATGTATGTAATGTAAGAAGTCTGAGTCTTCAACTTTAAAGCAAACTAAACAAGAAGAGGAGTCAGTAATTAAAACTGAGAAAGAGTTGCCTTAGAGGCCACAGGAGAAAAAAAGATGTGGTGTCTTAAAAGCCAGAGGATTTGTATTTTACTAAAGATAGAAACCTAAAGTAAAATTAGAACTGAAAGGCATCTTTTGGATTTGGCAAGGCTATTAGTGACCTTAAGGAAAAAATCTTTATTTTAAGTTTTAGGGAAAGGAGTGAGATTGTAGTGCATTAAGGAAAGATTGGGAATTGAAAATTTAAAGAGACAGTATAGAGTAGTCTTTCAAAAAGCTTGACAGTAACAGGCTGTTTTCTGAATGTGGGGTACTCCCCTGGACATACTGTATGGTCCTCTGTTGCAGTGAATTTGTTTAGGGGTCGGTCTCTATTAAGCTGTGAACTTCCTGACAACAAATCCTTTTTCTCAAACCTTTTTAGATCTGTAGTGCATTGTATCTGGTGTATACAGTAGGCATATGACAAAAAAGAAAGATGAATGAATGAGCCAGGCAGTTAGAGATCCAGAAGTGAATAATGTCCTTTCTTGTAAGAAACTTTTGTTAAGGAAGATACATGTATAAAAATGTCCATAAGATGAATTCTGTCCTCCTACGGTGCTTCATTTACAATAGTCTTTCCTGTGTTTCAAACTTGCAAAGCCCATTTATGGCTTAAAGACTTTGTACTATCTATTCCCTTTGCCTGGAATCATCTTCTCCGAAATATTGTTGTGGCTTATTCCTTTTTTTAGCAGCTCTGGTCAAACACTGCATAGACTTCGCTGTCTGCCTTCCCTCCCCATACTGTATCATTGTCTGTCACGTTACCTTACTGTGTTTTTCTTATAATATCTATCACTGTCTGAAATTCTTAATTTTTAAAATTAGCTTTAATTGTATTTTCTTATTAAAGAAGTTCCATGAGGACGGGTAGGACCTTGACTGAATTATTTATGACCACTGACTAAAGTAGGCATCCTTGAGTCTATACTGATGTAAATTTGTAAATAAGTGAGAAAAAGGGAAACTGCTTATTTACGGTAGAATGCCAACTGATAGTTACAGAAAGCATGCTGGTTTGGCAGCTATCATAGTGGTCATCGATGGAGGGTAGATTGGTTGATACTGGTTTGAAGATCTTGGCGTAATCTAGCGTATGTTCCCACAAGATACTAATTTAATAGAAAGGGGGAAATTGGAACTTTCTAGGGGGGAAATACGGGAAACATTTCACATGACAAAGTTACTAACTTCAGTAGTGGTGGGATGGGGGTTGACATTGCATATCCTCTGAAGTGGTACATGGAGGAAAACACAGCATCTTGTCTGTGGGGTTCCTACCAAGACAGTATGATCTGACAGAATATAAAGTCTGTGTTTTTAATAAACTTCTGAGGACATGAAACATAGAGAAAGCCTCAGGAAATACTCCAGATTGAAGAGATTGAAGTGACGATATAACACGTATTGCTATATGGGCTGCTGCTGCTGCTGCTAAGTCACGTCAGTTGTGTCCGACTCTATGCGACCCCATAGACGGCAGCCCACCAGGCTCCCCCATCCCTGGGATTCTCCAGGCAAGAACACTAGAGTGGGTTGCCATTTCCTTCTTCGATGCATGATAGTGAAAAGTCAAAGTGAAGTCGCTCAGTCGTGTCTGACTCTTAGCAACCTCATGGACTGCAGCCCACCAGGCTCCCTGGGTTTTTCCAGGCAAGAGTACTGGAGTGGGGTGCCATTGCCTTCTCTGCTATATGGGACCCTAGGCCAAAAAAGAAAAGGGAACAATGTCAGGATAGTTGACAAAATTTGAATGGGGCCTGTGGATTGGATGGCATTTTTATCAGTATTAATTTCCCCAGTGTATGGAGATGTATGTCCTTGTTTTAGAGGAATGCACACTGGGATATTTAGAAGTGATTGGGCATCAAGTCTGTAGGTGTATTATATGGAGAGAAAGAAAAGAAAGGCAGTGATGGAGCAAATGCAGTGAATTGTTAATAGTTGATGTGTCTGGGTGATAGAAGACATTGGTACTGATCTTGAAACTCCCATAAGTTTGAAATGCAAAATTGCTTTTTCAAAGTACATGGGAGGTAGTGTAAGGATGATACTATATATTTAGTAAGTTTGGTAATAATGGAAAGGAGAGCTAGAATATGGTAATTTATAAGAAGATAAATTTTTGAAAACTGGGTCGGGGTAAGGAACTAGAAGAGCAGATACAAGAGGAGATAACTGATGTGCAGTGGTCTTTCTGGAGGATAGATAAGTGAATAAATAGATTAAGAGCAGTTTATGTGGACGGTTTAGAAAGATAATTAGGTTTACAATGAACAGATTCTGTTTTTCAAAGTGAAGTATTTTACATGGTGAAGAGTGTTGGTTGGGGAATGGGACTGAGTTCCCTGGAGATGAATGATAAAACCTGGTAATAGGGAAAGTGTGATGAATAGGGGCCAAAAAGGGTTGCTGATTAGCCTTAGCCATCCAAATAAACAGGAGCTGTGAATTTGCAGTGCTGCAGAATTAGTGTGCTTGTCTTCTTTTCCATAATGGTACTTGGCATCTGGGAGCAGGATGAGAGCAAATGATGATTATGTTGATAAAAGGTTAGTCAGTGGTGGTTTAGATAGACAAGGATAGACAAGGAGTAAGACAATTCAGCCTGTGTTGAGATGATTGACTCCAACGTTTAGGGTAATTTGTAAGGGAAATGAAATATAGGTCTGATAGATTGGTAAGAAAATCAGTGGCCTCTTCTAGAAAATACATTGAACTAAATTTAAAGTATAAGCAGTTTTTAGCTGCCCAAATAAATGAATTGTTATTCAGATAAATAAAGACTACTAAGGGCTTCCCTGGTGGTTCAGATGGTAAAGAATCCACCTGCAATGTGGGCGATCTGGGTTTGATCCCTGGGTTGGGAAGATATCCTGAAGGAGGGCATGGCAACCCATTCCAGTGTCTTTGCCTGGAGAATCCCTATGAACGGAGGAACCTCGTGGGCTACAGTGTGTGGGGTTGCAAAGAGTTGGATACAACTGAGCGACTAAGCAGACAAATAAGGCTACTTTTTCTCTTGAAAACAAAATGACATTATAGTATGCATAACCATATACATGATGTTTTTAACATTTAATTCTGTTTGTTCTGATGACATCAGGAGGTGAAATCTGACTCATAAGCCATGTAGCAGTAGCAAGAGAAATTAGAATTCTCTTTGTTGATTCTGCCAAGGACTCCCAGATTCTCCAAGATACTCTAAGTTTAATAATCACCTGATTTCTTTTATCTTCATGCCAGAGCAGTAATCGTTGGTTGGTATGTTCAATTGATGCTTCTCTTTTAGCAGGGAAAAATTTACAGGTCTGCTTTTTAACTCTAAGGTGGTATGACCACAATTAACCTTTTTCTGTACTGTTGCCCAAGTGTGTGTGGTTTTCTCCTTGCAGAAGTCAACAATTCTTTGTCATTTACTGTTCCATGTTGTAAAGTACTTTTCTTCATCATTAAATAGTTCATATAGTAGTTAACAGCTAATCTTACAGGTTTCAGTTTAAATAAATGTTTACATATATACTTAAATAGTTTAATTAAGCCCTTTAAAACTTGTCTTCCAGAAACTTGAAAGTTGACTTCAGATTCTGCTTTAGTTTTTACATAGAATATAGATGATTGAAGACCCTGTATCTGAGTTGTTTCGTAAAGCTTTCATGTCAGTAGGTGGGACATTTTTTTGTAGATTTTAAGATGAATTTTAATACCCAAGTGCTCAACAAAGTAGAAAGCCATGTCACAGATCTGTGGAATTTTTCTTGATGAGAATACAAAAGCAAATGTATATACATATTGCTTTTGTATATACATATTTAATTCCTGGGCTTTAAATATGGAGAATGTCAGCGTTCATTTTTATTTGCGGAGAATGTCAGTGTTCATTTTTACTTATCTGAAATTTGCCTCTCACACTTTTTATTTTGATGAAACTTTGTAGTTTCTAAAAGGGATTCACAAAATAGGGACTTCTTTGGGATAGACTAAGAAGGAAAGGGCGGGTAGGTGATTACCTGCTGTGTAAGAGATCCAGTTAAATTCTAGAAGGAAAGGTCATTGGTGCCATTTCCATAGTCCGCTTAAAAATATTAAAGAAATAACAGTGATTCCAGAGTAAATGTCTGATTCAGTTTCCTTCCTTTGCCCTAAGCTACAGAGCATGTTGATCGTTTTTAAAGGCACTTGGCTTTATTACTGTGGCTATGGAAAAAGAAAATTTATAGGGTACTTTAAATTCATAAGTTTAAGTTCCACCCTTTATCAAGTCTTTTTACAAGTGATAATCTGCACTGTTGTTTTTTCAGGATAGAGAAAAGTTACTTTTTCAGCTTTCTTGGCATTATCTTTTCATTGACAGGATATCTTGACATGTAAGAGAAAACTGTAAATTTGATATAGCTCATTTGGGGATTTATGTAAGCTAAAGCTACATGTTCTTTTTGATATCTTTATACTCAGTACACAGATAATTGATAAACATGTCATTTATCTATATATCTATATATCATGGTAATTATGACAATTTTACATTATTGAAAAGTGAAACTAATGATCCAGTGCTACCTTTTATATTTGTTTGGCATTAACCACTAGCATAATAATTTGATTTAAAAATGAATTCCAAAAAAAGCATCTTCAGTTTTCACCCGCTTATATATTTCTTAACACTTGCGGTTAAAATATTAGAGTAACCATGTCTTGGCAAAACTCTATTAGCCATTGCCCTGCTTCATTCTGTACTCCAAGGCCAAATTTGCCTGTTACTCCAGGTATTTCCTGACTTCGTACTTTTCCATTCCAGTCCTCGATAAAGAAAAGGACATCTTTTTTGGATGTTAGTTCTAGAAGGTCTTGTAGGTCTTCATAGAACCATTCAACTTCAGTTTCTTCAGCATTACTGGTAGGGTCATAGACTTGGATTACTGCAATATTGAATGGTTTGCCTTGGAAATGAACAGAGATCATTCTGTCGTTTTTGAATGTTGGTACTTTTGATATTGTCCCAGAGGTCTCTGAGACTATCCTCAGTTCTTTTCATTCTTTTTTATTCTGCTCTTCAGAAGTTTATATTTCCACCATTTTATCTTCCAGCTCACTGGTGTGTTCTTCTGCTTCAGATATTCTGCTATTGATTCCTTCTAGAGTATTTCTAATTTTAGTAATTGTGTTGTTTGTGTGTGTATGTTTATTCTTTAATTCTCCTAGGTCTTTGTTAATTGATTCTTGCATTTTCTTCATTATGTTTTCAAGGTTTTTGATCATTTTTACTATCATTCTGAATTCTTTTTTATTTATTTATTTATTTATTTTTTTCTGAATTCTTTTTTAGGTAGTTCCTATATCCTCTTCATTTATTTGGACTTCTGTGTTTCTAATTTGTTCCTTCATTTGTGTAGTCTTTCTCTGCCTTTTCATTATTAATTTTTTTTAACTTATTGTGTTTGAGATTTCCTTTTCCCAGGCTTTAAATTGTTTCTTCCTTTTGGTTTCTGCCCTCCTAAGGTTGGTCCTGTGGTTTGTGTAAGCTTGTAGAGGGTGAGATTTGTGCTGAGTTTGTTTTTTGTTTGTTTGCTTGTGTGTTTGTTTTTCCTGTAATGGGCAAGGCTGAGAGAGGTGGTTATCCTGTCTGCTGATGATTAGGTTTGTATTTTTGTTTTGTTTGTTGTTTAGGCGAGTCGTCAGGCACAGGGTGCTACTGGCGATTGAGTGATTCCAGGTGTTGTAACCAGGTGGTTTCCTTTGTGTGAGTTCTAACTAGTTGATAGTCCCTATGGTTAGTTCTCTGGTAGTCTAGGGTCTTGGAATTCAGTGCTCCCACTCCAAAAGCTCAGGGCTTGATCTCAAACCAGATTTTTAGTCCCAACACCGGCAACTTCCCATAAATCTGCTCTGAAATTATATCCTATTCGCTGAGCCTCTGCTGGCTGAAGGCCAGTGCAACATTCCTGTTTTTTTAGGAGTACAGATAACCTTTGCTGTGGCAGAGCACCTAGGAATGGCATGGGAAGGAGTGTCACGTGGACCAAGACCTGACCTTTGCCGGGGCTTTCACAGCAGGCCCTGGGGCCTGGACTCTGCTGGTTCAGAAGTGGCTCATTTTAATACGCTCTGACCTAAAGTTACATCTGGTTTCTGGAAAGGGAACAAAAATACTGCATTTGAAAATAGCAGCTAAGCCCTCCCTTAATCTCGGCCCAATCCTAACTTTTTTAAAAAGAATATAGTTAACTTAGTTTTATTTGTGTTTGGCCTTTCCATTTCTTCACTGGGTACATTTTGCATCAGGTTCCTATTTTCCATCTTTGTTCTCACATATCAGTTCTTTAAAAAAATATTTTCATTTATTTGGCTCTGCCAGGTCTTAATTGTAGCATGCAGGATCTTATAGTTGTGTCATGTGAACTCTTAGTTGTGGTCTGTGGGATCTAGTTCCCTGCTGCTGCTAAGTCACTTCAGTCGTGTTCGACTCTGTGCGACCCCATAGACGGCAGCCCACCAGGCTCTCCCATCCCTGGGATTCTCCAGGCAAGAACACTGGAGTGGGTTGCCATTTCCTTCTCCAATGCATGAAAGGAAAAGTGAAAGTGAAGTCACTCAGTTGTGTCCGACTCTTCACGACCCCATGGACTGCAGCCCACCAGGCTCCTCCATCCATGTTATTTTTCAGGAGAGGGTACTGGAGTGGGGTGCAATTGCCTTCTTCTCCTGCAATGGGAGTGCAGAGTCTTAGCCACTGGCTACCAGGAAAGTCCCTCTCATATACCAATTCTTAAAGGAGCATTTCCTATGCTATAATACTTAGTACGGTGGTCACCCTTATATGGTATTAGTTTAAAATTAAATATGAGAAATTTCCCATTTGCTAAAGAAGAAAGATAAAATGTGTCTATGTACCAATTTAGACGTGTTTAAAGTTTTTTTTAGTCTTGAAATAATTATAGACTCACACGAAGTTGCAAACATAGTACAGAATCCCATGTAGCCTTTCATGTACCTTCCTTCAGCTGTCCCCACTGGTGACATATTACATAGCTGGAGTACAGTATCAAACTAGGAAATAGACATTGTTGCAGCATTGTTAACAAGGCTACAGATCATCCGTTCTCAACATTTGTACACGTGTGTGTGTGTGCATGCATAGTTCTATTCAAATTTATTCCATGTGTAGGTTCATGTAACTGCCATCACAACCAAGATGCAGAACCGTTCCATCCCCACCAAGTAACTCCCTTGTGCTACTTTTTATATTTGCATGCCCGGCAACTGCCAATCTGCTCTGCATCTCTCTAGTTTTATCATGTTGAGAATATTATGTAAATGAAAGCACATAGTATGTAACTTTTTAAGAGTGGCTTTTTTCATTAAGCATAATACCCTTTAAATACATTTAAGGTATTGCATTTCTAGTTGGTACCTTTTTTATTGTGGAGGAGTATTCCATTGTATGGATGGACCAGAGTTTATTTAATCATTATTATTCCATTCTCTCCATTTTGAACTTACATTTGTTAGGTTTTGAAGTGCTGATTTTCTATTGTATCTTCTACACCTAAAGAAACTGATACAATTCAGTGCATTGAAATGAAATTCCAACAGATCAGATTTTACATGTGAGAATTTACATTTCAGAATATTCTCAGCTGTGGATAGTAATCTTTGTAGTATGATTTGGGTTTGCTTTACGTATCTTTGAATCACAGAATGGATGGTATTTTCAATTATGACCCATTATTCTAAAATCTCTACTTGCCATCATAGATTCATCACTTTCCATCTGCTTTTTTCCTATGTACTCATAAACCTATCCTGTATTTGTGGGATGATAGCAATTTTTTAACATCAGGTTCTTTGTCCAACCATCATTATTATAATAATATTTTAAATAACTTAAATTTCCATTATTACTATATGGAAATCATACTCCTTATAGAAGTTTTCAGTGGACAAAGAGAAGAAAATTGAAAAACCACCTGAAACCCTGCCACACAGGAATATTTAATATTTTAATATTAAATATTGGGATTCCCTGGTGGCTCAGATGGTAAAGCGTCTGCCTGCAATGCAGGAGACCCGGGTTTGATCCCTAGGTCAGGAAGATCCCCTGGAGAAGGAAATGGCAATCCACTCCAGTACTCTTGCCTGGAAAATTCCATGGACGGAGCCTGGTGGGCTACAGTCCATAGGATCGCAAAGAGTCAGACACTACTCAGTGACTTTACTCACTTTTATGTCTTGTCTGCTTAAAATTCTTCATTAACTTCCCTTGCCAGGTTAAATTCATACTCCTTAACAGGCATTTAAAATTCTACCCTCTATGACCTTCCTCAGATAAAACCTTTGCAGCTTAATTTTTGTTTTTAATTTCCCACTTATACTTCATAGTCCCAGCTTTTCCCACTACCTTGCCAATCCTCAGTCCTAGCAGCAGTATCTATGTATTACTGAAAATAAGTGAATACTTCTCTTTCCCCTGGGCATTAGAACTTTGTTTAAAAACCTTGTCAGTTCAGGTTTTTTTATGAAATCATGTTGTCTAATTTTAGCTGAAAGTTCACTGTTGCTTCCAGGATTTTTCCCTTATTGCTTATAAGATTCTACCACATTTTAAAACTTTTCTCACTTTTTTTGGTTCCTTCTTTTGTTTCCCTCTTCTCCACTTTTGGGAAATAACCCTCAGATGTTTGGCTTGGTGCTGAGGTTAGAATCATCAAATTTCTTTGCTGCTTGCTTTACAGTTGCCACGTCCGCCATAACTCTTCCTCCTCCATGAGGCCTCAGAGCCCATGTGTCCTTCCTGCCGAGGCCGACGCCTGCGCCTGTGTTTTCCAACTCTTTCTTTTCTTTCTCCATTTAAGTGACGTTACTTTTGCTTTCATGTCTGTAACTCTTTTAACGTTTTGATTGAAAGACTGTAATGTTCTATTCTTTGGTTTATTATAGACTTTACTAACATTTGACATATGCTTCTGTAAAGAATGATCATCTGTTCAAGTTCTTCTTTACAGTTTGGTCTTTTTGGTCTTTTATAAGGAATAGTTTTATCAGTCCTCACGTGCAACTTAAACACATTTATGGTGCTTTTAAGAATATTTTCCTGGTAAATTTGATTTTTCTCCTTGTCTACACTGCTTTTCAAGCAATTATGTGTACTTGTGTTTCTGATGGTCTTCCCTTGTGGCTCAGCTGGTAAAGAATCCACCTGCAACGTGGGAGACCTGGGTTCAATCCCTGTGTTTCTGATAGTCATTTTAAAAGAACTTAGTTGAATTTGTCAGATCATATTTAGTTTCATATTCACATAAAAATAGATGATCACAAATAATGATTCATGAGATAGAAATTGCCTGAGGATGCTTTCAGATTTTGTTTGAAATTCTGCCAGGAGTTCTGGGGATCGGGGATGAGGGTTGGGGACAGTGTACTGCTTTATACCATAGAAGAGGACGGTGAAGAGAGATTTCCCTGAAAGTAAGATGAAAACTTTCTCTCCTGTAATTTAATGGAAGAAAAGAAAGGTTAATTGGGATAGTACACACTAAAGCAAATTGTGTACAGTGTTTTTTTGAGGGGGGGCAATATTGTGGGGGATTTTTTTTTTTTGTATGTGTCAAAATAAAGCAGAATTATAAAATAAGGTTCAGTTCAGTCACTCAGTCGTGTCCGACTCTTTGCGACCTCGTGAATCACAGCACGCCAGGCCTCCCTGTCCATCACCAACTCCCGGAGTTCACTCAGACTCATGTCCATCGAGTCAGTGATGCCATCCAGCCATCTCATCCTCTGTCGTTCCCTTCTCCTCCTGCCCCCAGTCCCTCCCAGCATCAGAGTCTTTTCCAATAGTGAACTTAATACATTCATAATATAGTGGGACTTTCTGTTCAGTTTTATTTGGTGAAAAGTCACTGGAAACTGACTTTCAGATAACAGGTTGCCCCCTGTCTTTTTCATAAAAGCTCGCATTTTGGTCAAAAAGATGTGTGCATTTTTTTGTTTGTTTTCTGTTTGTTAACATGGAAGATAGAATATAAAGCAGACTTATTCAGATACATAAGAAATAAGGGGATGACATGATTTTATTCTTCGTGTGCATTCTACCTGTGTTGGTATACCTAAAATTTTTTTTTTTGTTGGGAATGTAGGTCAGAGCCAAATGGTGCCTTAGTTTTTAGAAGCAGATACTTCTCTGTGCCCTTGCTGTTTTAGATTCTCTAAGTACTTTCTAATGTCAGATAAAATTATGTGTGTGTGGATTTTGTAACAAATTAGATTGGAATATTTGTAGAGTTCTAACCTACAGCCTTTGAAATGTTCTAATAAATTTCGAATCTGGGGACTGGATATATGAGGTTAATGGTAATATATTGTACTCTTTGTATATTTAAAACTTTGTAATAGTAAAAACTATGGGGGAAGTAGGGGGAGGTTGGTAAAAGAGTGAACTTTGACCTATAAGATGAATAAGAAAAATTAGAGAAGGAAAAAAGTCTAGAAGTTCTTACTGCTGCTTTGGCTAAGTAAAAGTGAAATGTTTATTTGTAAATATAGATATTCATAGGAAACTGTATTCTTTACATTTCTCTTTGAGCTTATGCTTCTGCAAAGGGTAAACAGGTAGTATATGTATTTTTAATGACATCATGCAGCTAAAATTAACTTTTTTCTTATAACTGATGTTGAGTGACTTTGTAATGTATTTAGCTGAAGATAAATGGTGGGAAACTCATGTGTTACAGATTTTGGCTTTGTAGGAGGAAAAAGCATCAATAAGCTTCCTTTCATTTTTATAGTAATGTAGATAGGATTAGTCACTATTGCATGTTATGTTTGTTTTGCAGTTATAATTTTGTTATTTTAGAAGTTCAGCTTCTTTGACAAGATTCCATATAGAGGCTACCTTGGGTAGTGGATAGGGGCCATAGGTAAATGTTAGTTATTGCTAACATCCTACTTTTCCTGTTAAATGGTGGGCATATACAAGTATTCTTTATAAGTGAATAATTTATAAAATAAAGCACCTTGTGTAGAGGAAAGTTTCTAACACAAGTATATAAAACATTTTAGTACTTAAAGTTATGAATATTGGGAAGTGGCTATAACAGATAGGATTTTTTAAAAATCTGTTAAGTATTTGAACTAAAATTTATAGTTAATTCAATAAATATCCATTTTTATTTTAAGGGTTCTGATGACTGTCTTGTGAAAATCTGGGCAACAGATGATGGGAGATTATTAGCTACTTTGAGAGGGCATGCTGCTGAAATATCAGACATGGCTGTCAACTATGAGAATACCATGATAGCAGCTGGCAGTTGTGATAAAATGATCCGAGTCTGGTGTCTTCGAACCTGTGCGCCTTTGGCTGTTCTTCAGGGCCACAGTGCATCTATAACATCACTACAGGTAATCATTTTAATCCTTGAAAAATCCTCTGTGGTTACAGTTTAAAGTAAATTTTAAGAAGTCACCTTAATAATCCATTGTATAAAGCCATCTAAAATAAAGAAAGGAATATTTCTCTTTTCTCTATAAATACATGGACTTTAAATATGAAGGAGAAAAATGTCAAATTGGAGCATTTACCATTATTGTTACTTGCTATTTGTATGTAAAAATAGGTTTATTATTTGGACTATGTTACTCTTCTTATAAAATTGCTTCTTCTTTCTTTTTCAGTTCTCACCATTGTGCAGTGGCTCAAAGAGATATCTGTCTTCTACTGGGGCAGATGGCACTATTTGTTTTTGGCTCTGGGATGCTGGAACCCTTAAAATAAAGTCAGTTGCTCTTTTATTTCTTAGAATAAATATGTTTAACTTAATGGTTGAAATTGCAAAAGTGTAAAGTAATCAACAATAGGAATAATTTTATTTTTCTCCTTGAGTAACATTAATCTTGGCTCTTCAGTGACACCTCACTCTTATCCTTTCCTTTTTGTTTTCATGCTTTAAAGAAAGTTATATGTTAACATGTTTATTTCTTTTTTCTCTTATTGTTTTCCCTAGCTCTTGCTTTTTCAGAATATGCCTGTTTTATTACTACTTCTTTTTGTATGCTGCAGTAACTCCTTTTGGTACTTAGAATGTAATCTTCAGAGTTCCTAGTTCTTTAAAAGAATTGCAGTTATTTTTGTTATCGTATCTACAGAATAGATTTTATTGTGGATCTAGGGAAATTTAGGAAAATGGAATCATTAAATTTTCACTAAACTATACCAAGGTAGATAGGTGCACCCTTCCTTCTGCCCCATAATAGCATTTTGCACTTATGCTTTTACCTATAATGATATTTTGGTTTATCAAAATAAGTTGTCTGGACAATACTATGTTTGGGTTCAGGACACTGAGGCAAAGAAAGGTTAAATGACTTTCCCACAGTTAAAACAGTATTTAAAAATGGCAAGGCCAGGACTGTAACATTTCCTTGCCCTCTGGTTTTGTGCTATTTCATGCTGCCTCTCAAGTGGATCTAGTGGGATAAGTGCTATATTTACCCCATGGACAAATCTGTGAATGGAGAGGTGATGTTCACCTCCATTTTACAGATGAGGAGACTCAGGTACAGAAATGTTAACTTGCCTGATAATGTCACACTGATAAGTGGCAGAACTGGGAACTGAGCTCAGAGGGTCTGAATCCTAGGCATTATCTTAAAATATTTCCTCAGATGTACATTTAAAAATAAATTATGTGTACCTGCTTATCTGTTTTTTTCCCTTTAAAAATACTAGCATTTGTTTAAAATGACAGTCTATATAATTGCTTACATATTCTGGTTATGGGTTCTAACTAACATGTGCCAAAAATTAATAAAAATGTACCACAGTCTATAAGATATTAATGAAAGCAGTTCTTTTTATTGCCTATGTGATTTCAGATAAATTTACTTAGAGTTAAATTTTTTCTCTAAATAGGTTTCAAGAATGTTTTAGTAACTTTCTCTAAGCTGTATCAGTTACGCTTAGCTATATCAGAGCTAATGAATATTAATAAAACTTGTTAAAATGTCGGTTAACAAAATATTCTGTACATTTTTCCCCTAAATGATCACAAGACTGAAACCATTCTGTGTTCAGTAGCTGTGGATAGTGAGAGTTATGCAGTGCACTCTGATTGAAGGCTCTAATTATTTTTTATATTTTTCTCTCCTAATATTCTGAGAAAAACTAGGTTGAAATATATGTTAAGGGCTTTAAATGTAATCACTGTATTGGAATATTACATATATATTGTATATGTATTGGAACTGGTATGGGTAAAATCCATAATTTAATTTTTCTTCAATCTGGTTGATTGTAACCATAAGCATATAATGTCAGTACTATTAATATAAACATATAGTCTGTAATATAATTATGTAATTAATGTGAACATAGTTAAGTGTGGCCTGTTGTCTATAGATCACTATTTTAAATGAGTGATATAGTTGCTTGTATATTTGTGACTTTTATTTCATTATATATTTGTGCATTGCTGTTCTACTGTATGAAACTGAGAACCTGTTACATTTGATTAGAAGTGAGTGTAACAACTATGTGTCAGGTAGGACAGTGACTTTGTTTCATGTATAGATTGTTATATAATCAGGAACTCCTATAAAAATCTATATGTAAAGTTTCCACATGATCCTGCTGATCATGACACACAATGATTTTGAACTTGTTTTTAGAAAGGGTGCCATCTGTTGCTTCTTATTTTGTCCTTCTGTAGTTATTTTTTGAGGCAGCTGAGTTCTGGTGGTGGTGATCTCTTTGGGATATTTTTAATTAGTTATTTTTTGTATTACAGTCCGAGACCTGCAAAATTTACAGAGCGCCCTCGACCTGGAGTTCAAATGATCTGTTCATCTTTTAGTGCTGGTAAGATTTTTTTCCTTCCTGACTCTCCACTTAAAAGTTGTATATTTGAAGGCTTCTAGTGGAACACATAAAATTTTGGAATATACCTACTGTTGTAATGGAAATCATATTCTCTTGCACGTACCAGGGGGTGCTCATAAATTAGTTTATAAATATTTGAACTATGCTAGAGTTTAGCTTACATACTCATTTGGTTGAGTGTTTTACTAATTAAGTTTTTCTTTAAGAAGACAATAAATCTTTTGTAGGAGGAAATAGTTTCAAATTTTACTGTTAAAGAATAATAAGTCTTTGAATAATTATCTCATTGAAAGAAAAGTATTTTAAATCTTTTGTATTTTCAATGATTTTGGGGGTACTTATAGCCATAAGTAAATAATAGATTGATAAAAAAAGTAAAATAGATTGATAGACATTCGTACATCATTATTACTTATTTTGCTCAGATTGTTCTTATTTGCTCTTAAAAAAACAGCTGTATAGCAGTGATGAAATTCCAGTTACATTTTGAGTTTATGTAGCAGCATTTTGAATGGATATTAGAATCTTGATAAACAAATTTGATCTGGAGATTTTAAGTGAATTGATGAGAAAATGAAACATGAATTAATGTTCCTGATACTAGTTCTTTCCACAGTTTACCTTTTCTTTTCCTTCATAATTGTGGTTAGCAGTAGTACCAGAGACAAGTGATTGCAAACTGATGACATGAGTCTTATTTTTGCTGTACCAATATCTAAACATCTTTAATTTCTAGCTTCTTGATTTCCACTGCTACTGCCATGTAGACGGTTTTACTTCTAGTATTAATATAAATATAGGCTCTGCATATGCTTCAGGGTACTCTAGATGCAATTTTATATAGCATTGTTTTCAACACTGTGGGAGGGTATTGAGTCTGAGAGAGTAAAACTGCATGTACAAATAGCTGTAATGCCTAGTAAAATGTATGTGCCCCACAACAAAGTCATAATGAGAGTTCAGAGGAGAGGAGGCTTATTGGATTGCAAACCTGGAAGGCCTGTAGTGAAGGAGTTGGGCTTTAAATACTTGGTAGGATTTTAGCAGATGGGAAATAGGGCAGGAGAGGGATTTTAGCAGAATTAAGACATGTTTTCTGATAATATTAACATGATTATGTAATTATTAGTAAAATCATTTGTAGAAGATAGCTTCTATAAATACTGAAAAATTCCAGTCAAAGCTTATGTTAGCAGACTCTTAATTTCAGGTTAGATGTATTATGTTCATTAGGATAAATATGAATAGTTGTAGAATGAAATATTAGTCATTCAGTATATATTATGATAATGTTTATTATGATAATGTTGCTTACATTTCTTATTTAATTTTCAGAGATTTTGAGCTTGTATTTTACTCATAAATGTTTGCTGTTATTCCTCAGGTGGAATGTTTCTGGCCACAGGAAGCACAGATCACATTATTAGGGTTTATTTTTTTGGATCAGGTCAGCCAGAGAAAATATCAGAATTGGAGTTTCATACTGTAAGTATTGTTGAAATGACTTAGATGAGTATGATGTAAATGAGTCTTAACAGTTTATATTCAGGATCCTCTTTTCTGTTCATTTATTTGTATATAGGACAAAGTTGACAGTATCCAGTTTTCCAACACTAGTAACAGGTAAAATAATTTTTTTTGTCAAATTGAATCTAGTTTTCAAATATGAAATAAAGACAGTTCCTATGGTCAGGTTATAATTAGCTTTGTATATTAATTAGCCACCTAGAATAAAGATCTTGACCAGTTATGATGAAAGGTCAATTTTCATCACATTCCTGTTAATGTGTATTTATGGTTTATCTGTAATAATTTATTTGGCCACTTTTTTTTTTTTTTTTTTTAAATAATAGGGACTTTCATCCACCCTCATATTTTCTACATATCAAGGTGTAAGGAAACTTTAGTAAAGACTGGAAATACATTATAATGTAATATTTGAAGGAGAAGTGTTTATTGATAATAAATGTAGATGATATTGTGTGTGTTTTCTCATATTCTTGTTTTAAATTTAAAATTATATTTACATCTTGAGTAAAACGTTGAGAGGAAAATCAGCATTTTTCTCTTGGAAAGTATCAATTCTCTTTCTAAGGTAGTAAATAGTGGCCTTGAATCACTTTTGAACGTTAGGAGACCTAGCTACATACATTAGAATGTGTGTATGTATATAACATTTTAAAAGCCTCTGGCGTTTCAGAAATTCTTAGATTTGCAGAAAATATCAGGTAGAATAATCTATTATATTAGAAGGCTGTGTAAGGAAAAGTGAAAGGTTTTTTTTAGCGTTTTTAAAAATATAACTATTGGAAAGTGCATTTTGGTGAAGCACATGTGATTTTTTTTTTTTTTCTTTCTTTGTGGGGTGGGTTCCTTTGCAGGTTTGTAAGTGGCAGTCGGGATGGGACAGCACGTATTTGGCAGTTTAAACGAAGAGAATGGAAGAGTATTTTGCTGGATATGGCTACTCGGCCAGCAGGGTAAGAGATCACATTTGAAATATTACATAGATATATCTAGATCTTTTAAAGTTTTAAAGCTGTTTTACAGGTTAGTGTGAGACTCTATAAAAGCATGTATCATAATCCTATGTTAAACTGATTATTTTTCTGTGATAATTGAAGGCACTTTTGGAGATGAAAATGTTGACTTTTATAAAATGAGTTTTTGCCCTGTATGAATTAATGATACTCTGCAGTTCAGTTTTGTTGACAGTATGATAGTACTATAAGAATAGCTGTACCTTTTACTACTTTTTAAAGAAAACTAGAACATACAGTGTTCCATCTGACGCAGGGGTGATGTAGTATATCCACTGGTCATCTCTAGCCAAGAGAAATTATACTACATGTTGAAATTATCATTTTAGTTTTAATATTTTAACCTTTTTTTTCTATTTGTATTTATGAATAGTAGTCTTGGATGGGGAGCAAAGTATCAGGGCATGACGGCAACAATAAAAGATGGAGAGTGAGCAGCATGGCACAGAGGTCTTAGACCCAGAAAGATATTAAAGTCAGTCATACTTACTCAAGCTCATCTGTTACTAAGTATCATAGCAACACTGCAATCCTGATTTTGCTGACTCCATACAGTGATTTTTTGCCATTGTTTTTTGTTGGTTCAAATTATTCTTAAATACTGTGTTAGGTAATAGTTATCCATATTAACGAATGTAAACTAAGAAAATACATTAAGGTTTTGTCATGCTGATATTTTAATAAATAATATCATTGTAAACAAATACTGCTTCCATCACTTTCAGCCAAAACCTTCAAGGAATAGAAGATAAAATCACAAAAATGAAAGTAACTATGGTAGCATGGGATCGACATGACAATACAGTTATAACTGCAGTTAATAACATGACTTTGAAAGTTTGGAATTCTTACACCGGTCAACTAATTCATGTCCTGATGGTGAGAAAAAAGACTTAATTTTTATTTGGTATAAACTGAAGCTGGTTGTAAAATAGAATACTTTTGTTAAATCTCTTACTTGCTGGCTAACAGGTCTTTTTGGGAGAATGGAAATAATTTTAAAATGCAGGTAAACACGTTTAGCTTGGAAATGTAGATCTAGCTATTTTTTTTTAATATTCAGGGCTGGATCAGTAAATAGTATTCTCAGGTTTCACTCGATGATAGCAAATCCCTGGACAGTGATTTTAGCTCAGCTTTTTTATTATACATTTGATAAATTTGAAGATTTTTACCATTTACAGAAATGTCATATTGGTGTTTGTTTGAATTTTTTTTTATCTTTTAATATTTATAATTCTTTGACATTTATAAAATATTTCAGGGTCATGAAGATGAGGTATTTGTTCTTGAGCCACACCCATTTGATCCAAGAGTTCTGTTTTCTGCTGGTCATGATGGAAATGTGATAGTGTGGGATCTGGCAAGAGGAGTCAAAATTCGATCTTATTTTAATATGGTAATTATCAGTCTCTTCATTTGATAGCTGTTAAAGATTTTGGGAGTTGTTAATACAGGTCCCCTGCATATCACAAAGGAAATCCATTTAAGAATTGGGGCAGACATTTTCACCTTAAGTTTCAAAAAAGTTATTTATTCCATACTTTTATTAAATGCTAAATTTAAAATAAAATTGCTTATATTACAATACCTGTTTATTGTGATATAACTAGTTTAGTTTTTGAAATAGTTTTAATAGTGAAACTTGGAAAAACTAACAAGTATGAAATGACAATATAGATAAGAAAAATGTTTCAAAAACCATGTGAAGAAATTATAAATAAATACTGTGTCATTGTATTTTATCAGCAGTCCTCCAGTACAACAGAATTTGATTCAGATATATCAATTTTAAATTAAAGCCAAAGAAACAGGTCTTCTTGCCTTTTATCAATATGGTATGAAGGCAATGGCACCCCACTCCAGTACTCTTGCCTGGAAAATCCCATGGACGGAGGAGCCTGGTAGGCTGCAATCCATGATGTCGCTAAGGGTCGGATACGACTGAGCGACTTCACTTTCACTTTTCACTTTCATGCATTGGAGAAGGAAATGGCAGCCCACTCCAGTGTTCTTGCCTAGAGAATCCCAGGGACGGGGGAGCCTGGTGGGCTGCCATCTATGGGGTCGCACAGAGTAGGACACGACTGAAGCGACTTAGCAGCAGCAGCAGCAGCAACAGCAGATATTTCTTTGGGTTAAGCCCTTTTACCCTCTACATTTTGTTTCTTTCTTTTTTTTTTTAAATTGTTTCTTGTTTTATTTTATAAAATAGCTTTAACTTTTTTTTTCCTGTTATTCTTTTTATTTTATTTTATTTTATTTTTAAACTTTACATAATTGTATTAGTTTTGCCAAATATCATTAAAAAGAATACATTTGAATCAGTTCTAATGAGGTGGATGAAACTGGAGCCTATTATACAGAGTGAAGTAAGCCAGAAGGAAAAACACCAATACAGTATACTAATACATTTTGTTTCTTAAATGGATATTTGACGTTTTCTGCTGAGTATTTAAGTTGCAGTGGTTTAAAAATATAAAACGTAATGTGCAGTATTTCACACCTCTAACTACTCTCTAAAGGCAGAAATGCCCCTCAGATGCTGACTTTGTGTACCTAGACATTTTTTTTTTGTCCCTTACCATATATTAGGGATGCCTTTGAGCAAAGCAAACAAAAAGGCAGGCATATGCCTACTATTTTAATATGATTAAATTAAAAAATCAATCATAAAACCCTCTAGTAATAAATCATAAAGCAATAGCATTAATATGTGTATAACCAGAATTATTTTGCAAAAAAACTATTTGACAAAACCAGTCATTTGTAAAATATAATGGCTTGTGAAATTTTTCATAAAAGTGACACTCTACTTGATTGATAATCATTGTAAAGTTACTTCTGTGTAATAAGCAGAATAGGAAAGAAATTTTTATCAGTGAAGAAATTAATTGTAGCTGTTGTCAATATGCCTTAGTCTTCATAAGGTAAGATATAAGATTGGTCAGATTCTTTCCTAAAAGTGTTAATTATTTAGATTACAAATGTTAGTGATAGATGGATTTCCTTTGTGATTATGTATATAGAGGAGAATTTTTTAAAAAGTAAATCCTTAATTATGCGCGTGAAGAATTTTTTCTTCTCTCCTTCTCTGTCCTTCTGTTTCTGATTTGCTCCTTTTTGGAACATCTCTGTCAAATAAGGAAGTCCTGTCTCAGTTTGCCTTTATATCTTCAAATGAACACAAATTGTGGGCTACACATGTTAGTTTCATATTTTCAAAGATCTCTGATGTATTAGTAGAGTGTGGAGGGAAAGGTTTCTCTCATACTTGAATATTACTCTCACCTTTCAGTTATGAAGGTGAATTTTTCCTCATCAGGTAAGTTGATCACAATAATACTCCACCTTGTCCATAGATCAAGAATTACAGCTTCTTAAGTTTGAAGTGACTTGCTCTTAGACCATTAGAAGTTAGTGATATAACCAGGAGTAGAAGTCAGCCATATTATGTTATATACTCTGAAATTAGGCAAGGGGTTAGTTTCATTACTGCCTTAAAACGTATTATTTATTTAATAAGAGTTTTAGATAAAGCTATTTTCCTTTTCTTTCTATGAATAAGATAGAAAAAAGCCTATAAAGGATGGAAGAAACAGATTTTTATAATAGAATTGGATGATATCTATAGAATCTTCAAACTATGAGAAAAGAAATAGGCTTTTTAAAAAGGGTTAAAATACCTTGCATTTAAAAAACTGGAACTTGAGCTACCCTTCATTTTGTTAAAATACAGATATTCCTTTTAACTTTTTGCATGATGTTTACAGCTTCTAAAGTATTTCTACTTCCAAAATGCGTAATACCTCATTTGGGTCTCATGAAACCTCTCAATATAATTGGGGTAGGTTTTATTGTTATTGGTTTTATGAATGGAGAAACTGTACAGAGATGAAGTGATTTGCCCACGTTTACCCAGATCACTAAGCTATCATATGGGCACTTGGAGTTTAAACCCATGTTTTTTGTCCCCTGCTAATGTGTTCTTAATGCTATGCTGTCTCTAGTTACGGTTGGTTGTTTATATATAGCTAACTTCCAGCTATGTCCAGTTAGTAATATTTCCAGAAGGAAAATATTTTCATAATGATAGGTTTGAGGTAGATCTTTTGAGATCTTATTATTTAGCTTGATGGTTTTTTCTTGTCTCTTAATTTATAAGGTATCTAAGTGCCCTACTTTTTGCTCTTCACTCCTTTGTTTATTTCATTTTTTTTTTTAATCTATAGGCAGATAGAAGATAAAGCATCCAGCATTGCTATTAAGAAAATAAAAACCATTTGAGGGAGAAGTAGAAGCTTGTGTTCACTATCTGCTATCATGAATGTTGAGTTTTGGCTATAGTTATAATCTTTGGCTGTGTGTAGCTAATCAGTAAGTTTTTGAGTTACTAAAATAACATAAAAGTTGACAAGTACAAATTCAATCCATGGTATTAAATTGTATGTATTTAATTGTATTAGCTCATAAGTTCAATTTACTAAACACTTTTTGAACACCATGTAGAGGGACTCATTATAGGGCCTTGGATGATTTAAAGGATGAATAATTCTAGTGGAGTATACCCCATTTTTAGACTAGAAATGGTAAAAGTTAACACAAAGTGTTGACATTAAGTACTGTTTCATGTGAGTTTCAAAATTGAAGCTTAGAATTTTCCATCAAGCCAGAAAATAAGGGATGTAAGTTGTACCTTTAAAAGAACAAAATTTCTGTATACAAATTCTTAAAAATATCAAGTATATTTTGAGACTACTGCTTTGAATTTTGTACTTGAAATTTATACCTTTACAAAATGTAATGAAATCATGTGACAAATAATTATTTTGTATTAATCAGCATTTTACTGCCCTTTTCTCGCCTGTTAAGAAAAATTTAAAAAAATTTTTTTAAGTAAAAAATCTTATATCTTCAAACTATCTTTAAAAATCCACATTTCACATAATTATAATTTAACAAATTTATTAATAAAGGTAATAGATTTTAAAATAAGAAAACATTTTAGTATGGCACATGCTATCCTTCAGATAAATATTCTAATTCTTTTTTTTTTTCTGTATCAAGCAGTTTTTAAAATCTTTTTAAGACCACCTAAATCTGTAAACAGATTAAAAGATTTAAGATTGAGAATTGAGATAAAAATGTTTTAATTCCTTGTCTGCTTACATAATTCCCTAACTTATTTCAAAATCTTATAAATAGATTCTCAACTTGCTGGTGGTATTGTCTAGAAAAACTGATGGGGTTATTTTCCTTACTTTTATTGCTAGCTTTCCTCTTAATAGAGGATCTGCATGATAAAAGCACTTGAAGGGGTGTGTGTTGGGTTTGTTTTTGTTACTTCTAAGAAGCGTATGATGAGTGAGATGGTTTAACTCAGGACAAAATGGAATAGACAATACATGCTCCGCTCTCTCCTGCCCCTCTGTTTCCTCTTTTAACTAAAAATAAAATAATCTTAACATAAACTTTTAAAAGTATTTGTTGAAAAAGCATACTGTGTAAGGCGGAAAGTTTGAGCCCTTTTGTGTTTTTAAAGAACCAGAGAAAGAAGCTGAAGAGAAGATTAACATGAGATAACTTTATTTTTCAAAGAAAAACAACAAAAAAATACTAATTCTAGGCCTTAAGCTTTACTTATTTATGTTCATCTAAAAACTTAGTCAGTTATTCATATTTCAGCTGAACAGATCCTATGTAACTTAAGTATTCTGGGCAAAGCTTGAGTATTGTGGGATATTTTATTGAAGGTTGATAGTAAGACTATTTCAAACTAATTGCACAGAGTTGAGCAAGCCCACATTTTGTCTTTGGCAGTGGCAGGAGATAAACTTTATCTTGTTTTGATAAGGGTTGTTCTGAATTCTAGTTAAGAGGCTCTAAAGTTCTATTAAATGTGAAGAGGCAGATAAATTAATCCTCCAAATAACTTGAAAATGTGTACAAACTCTTAACTAAAGTTGAGGGCTTTTGTAATATTCCCCATTCTCTGAAAGAGATAGGCAAGTTTAGAAGTTTTAATATGACCATAAATGTTCCTAAAAACAGTTGTTTTTATACCCCTTTTTCCCTTTAAGTTATTGCAGTACAGCTAAGTTTTAAGTACAACTTTAACTAAATGAATATTACGTTGATATGTAAAGATAGGAAAAGAGACTTTGAAATTTCTTAGTACTAGGACATTTGGAATTTGTAGATCCCATTTTAGTAGCTTACGTTGTATGTCTGGCACTTCTGCTGTATCTTTTCTGCACTCTTCTCTCTATTTCTGTTGTTCTAGCTTTGTCTGTCTGTCTTTTCATATCTTTCTATTTCTATAATGTTTTTCAAAGCTCTAATTTTTGCTCTTTGTCTGGTTTTGATATTGAAGAGTACAATGTCTCTGGCTAGAAAGCAATTTTACTGAATTTGAGTTTTGCTTTGCTTTTGTTGTTTACTGGGTAAATTCCAAATAACAGTTTTCATTTATGTAATCAAATTTTCCTTATTTATATAATTGTTAACCTTTCTTTTACTTAAGAGATTTTTTAAAAAAATGTTCCAGTGTCCACTAATCCAGAACAATATATTTCTCCTTGCAACGTTCCAAACAAGCAGAGGCTGCCAATCCACCACTCAGAATTTTTGCACATGCATACTTCTGACATTAACATGTTCTCAGTGTGACTTCTGTTTTAGTTTTGGATAATTGTAGCTACATGTATCTAGGAAAGGGAGAAATAAGCTTGAAATAGGTGTATCTCATATTGTGTTCTCTTGTGAATCAAGATTTTAAGACCTTTCTCTTCCTCTCTCTTCCTTCATCTTTTTCCTTTTTTTCTCCGTCCTTTGCTCTTACCTCACTACCTGTCATCTAACAAGATATCATATACTTGTACTCTGTTTGTTAAAAGAACTTTTTATGCTTCCAGTCTTTGTTTCAGCCTCTCTGCATAAGAAATTACCTTCAATCTTCTGATTATAAACTTTAGTTATTGTCATTTTCTTTCAGATTTCTGGGATTTTTTTGATTCTGTCTTTCTCTTTCTCATCTATATCTTGGTATGAAAAACATATCTTAAAATTTGTCGCCATGAATGTGAACTTGTCTCTAGCTTGTCATACTCTATTTGGTGAATTACTTCTACATAGTAATTTTTTGATGTGTTTCATGATTTGCTATCACAGGGATATTTGAGATTTGATAGTTATAAGGGAAAGTATATGAAATCATAGAATGTGAATATGCAGGTATAACCACTTTGATTAGCAGATATTTGAGTGCTTATTTTGTACATAAGCACAAAATGTAGACTTCGTCCCTCTTTTTGTCTTTTTACTCCACCTTGCTGCAGTTTTTGGAGAGAGAAAATATACCTGAAAAGGTAAAGGTAGCTAAATAGTTAGAAATGATAGATAGCTTATGAGGAAAGATAATTGGTACATCTAAGGATACGAGGATCACTTCAGGGTGAATGGTCAGAGGAGGAAGAAGTAAGAGAAATACATCAGTAACCAAATAAAAAATGTTAAAGACATGTTCATAGAGTAATTTAGAAAGTTTTTCTGGAATAGATTTTGAAAAATGGGTAATAAAACGAAAAACATAAAGTGAAGTGGCTTGTTGGTACCCTCATATTACTTGTAAACATAATATTTAACCTAGTGGGAGTTAATTGGTAAATTAATTTATAAATTACTTTATATTCCAAAAACTTAAGAGAAAAATAGGTTGGTTGCCAGTGGTAGTATTTCAGGTATGAAATTGGATAGGTGGAAATCTGCTTTCATCAGTGAAATCATAATGAAATATTGTAGGAATGGGTAGTAAATTTGTGAAAGAAAATTATGTAAGACTTGGTGTTTTGTGATGATAAAAAGGTTAGAGCTAGAGAGTAACAAAACTTAATGTGTGGAGAGTGTTGAGCTTATGTAATCTTGACAACAATAATACTATTAATGGAAATAGGAAAGATGTAGAAGAAAACTGATATTTTCATATGTTGTGACATAGTGTTGGGCTATCTTTGTGTTAATGGACAGCCAGCACTGGAGATAGACTACTTGGAAAGGCTAGTTATAGAGAGAAAGAACTATGCTCTTCCATGTAGAACACTGTCTAACTCATAGAGACAGAGAGGACAGTGTAGCAGGTTTAAACGTTTAGAAGTACAGTTGATGCTTGAACAACATTGGCTTGAGCTGTGCAGGTCCACTTATGTGCAGATTTTTTCATTCATAAATACTACGGTGTACTACCCTAGAATCTGTGGTTAGTTGAATCCATACAGTGCAGACTGTTGGGATAGAGAAACTGCATATATGCAGGGCTGCTATAAGTTATATGTGGATTTTTTGTGCAGAGGTTTGGCAGCCCTCATCTCCTTCATTGTTTAAGGGTCAACCCTTGAACATGTTTAGCAGAATGGGGAAGACATTAGTCTCTAGAAAGTGTGTTGTAAAGACAGTATGCTATTATTGTGTCAGAGAGGCCAGAGGAAGAGAATAAATTTCAAGAAGGACTTGATTAAGAATTTTACTTCCTCAGAGAAATCAGAATATGGGTAAACAAAATAGTGTTAAATTTGAAAATGAGTTATTTATTTTGGTAATATATTTTTCTTTTGGTGAATGTTAGAATTCCTCAAAATCTCTTTTATATATTTTCTGGTTTTATCAAGCCAGTTACAACAGTTTTCTTTTTTATATTAACTTATTTATCTTGGAGCCATTTATTCTAAATAGCTATTTTTAATTCATATGTAATAATGTTGCCATTAATTAAAGAATTTTCAGTGTTAAAGTAAATATTTAGAAGTAATCTTTTAAAGTAATTTGATACCTGGATCATTGGAGTGTGATAGTTTCCCTTAAGATATATTATTTATTTACACTTAACTATAGTTGTAGTTAGAAGGTGACCAAAGCATATTTTAATCATAGGTATGACAGCGTCTGTCTCCAGTATCTCATGCACATTCTTAATTAAGTTTATTCTTTTCTGGGTTGATAAGCTTTAAAGGTTCTTTAAACATAAGGAAGGGCTTTCTACAGGTGAAAGTGAAAGTGAAATTGCTCAGTCATGTCTGACTCTTTGTGACCCCATAGACTATAGCCTACCATAGATTATAGCCTACAGGCTTCTCCATCCATGGGATTTTCCAGGCAAGAGTACCGGAGTGGGTTGCCATTTCCTTCTCCATTTCTACAGGTAATTCTTAGCATAAATTTAGTTTCTCAGCTGTTTGATTCTTGGGCTATGAGTCTATCTCATAAAAGTATTAGGGTATTTTTAAAAATTCATAATTTTAAATTGTGGAGTATTTTCTAAGTGAGATACTTGTTCTCTTCTAATCAATAGTATATTTTTTAAAAATGATATATTTTAAAGTGAAAATGTTAGTTGCTCAGTTGTGTCTGACTCTTTGGGACCCCGTGGACTGGAGCCTGCCAGGCTCCTCTGTCCATGGGATTTTCCGGGCAGGAATACAGGAGTGGATTGCCATTTCCTTCTCCAGGGGATCTTCCCGACCCAGGAATCGAACCCAGGTCTCTTGCATTGCAAGCATATTCTTTTCCAACTGAGCTATGAGGGAAATACTAGAGTGAGTAGCCAGTCACTTCTCCAGGGGATCTTCCCAACCTGGGGATCGAACCTGGGTCTCGAACCTGGGTCTCCTGCGTTGCAGGTGGATTCTTTACCATCTGAGCCACCCAAAAATAGACCCTGGTCATAGACTTGGGGTAATTCCATTAAGATGATTCTGCCTAAGAAAGCCCATATTTTAACCATCCTGATTGAGTTCCTTTAGGAATTCATACTTCTTGTACATCTCTGTATGTGTTCCTCACAGTTGATGTAACCTAGACCCTGTAATTTTAGTCTGCATCCTGGTGCTTTTAGGGTACCTCATTTCCAGATTATCCAATTCTTCCACTTCTTGAAAATTAGGTGTAAAGGATTTTAGAATTGGGTAGGACTCTAGTGATCATTTAAATGATCCCTGTCATTTCCCAGAGATACTAAGTGATGAATCCATTACTAGAGGAGAGGTCTTCTCATTCTTGGGCCTCACTCTTCTGTGTCCTTTAAATTTCATCTTTCTACTTCACAAGAATTATGTTAGAAGTTCTGGATTGTATTCTGCCTTGAAAAGGGTATTAGTATTCTTCATTAAGGGCTTCCTGTTAACTCAGTGGTAAGAATCCACCTTTCCATGCAGGAGACTTGGGTTTGATCCCTGGGACAGGATGATCCTCTGGAGAAGGAAATGGCAACCCACCCATTCCAGTATTCTTGCCTGGGAAATCCCATGGACAGAGGAGCATGGACGGCTACCGTCCAGGGGTTGCAAAAGAGTCGGACACAACTTAGCAACTAAAACAACAACATTCTTCATCAAATATGACAGTTCTGTCATCATCAAAGCTCTTAATTTATAAGTTTTTATATCGATTTAATTTTTTCCAAGTTTAATATAAGCCTCTAACAAGATTGTGCTGCTCCTTTCTTGAAAATATTTCCAGAATCCTTCAGTCAGTATGAGAATTTTCCTACAAAGGAGTCATTTTAACTTCTGATCTTTTCATCTTTTACTTTAAAAAAAAAACAGAACAAAATATCCTTCGCATAGTTCAACTCCTGTTCTTTAAGTTTTTGCTTTAATAAGTAAACATTGTCGCATTGATTTTCTCAGCTAGTATGAGTTTTATTGTGTGGTCTTTGTTTACGTATGTCCCATAGTGTGTAGCAAGCATGCTTGATATTATTAGGGGAATAGTTCATCTAAACTTTACTTATTTTGAAAATTTGGTGGTTTTCTTTTTCTTTTCTGTTTTTAAACTTATTAGAGCATGATTATAAGTACTAAAATAAGTATATGTAATATTAAATTTTATGTTGACTTACTCTGTTGAGCATTAATATTTCTTAAATATATTTTTTAATTGAAGTATAGTTGATGCATAATATAGCTTCATTTAACTTTATAGCTTTAATATGAATAGAAAGGAAACTTATTTTCTCCCATTTGATTTTTGAATGTAGGTCTCATTGATTTCTAGTTAAACATGCATATTCCAACACTGCCTTTATTATTAAATTTTTTAAGTATTCTTAATCATACATATTCTGACCCTAGTTTAAGAAGAATCTGAAAAAGATTTCTTTTCAGAGAGAAGTATTGAACTCTTTTTTGTGGTTGGCATAGTTAATCATAGCATAAATCATAAAAATAGCTAGAGTATATTTAGTTATATATGTGTGTGTGTGCACTCCATCATGTCCAACTCTTTTGCGAGCCCATGGACTGTAGCCTGCCAGGCCCCTTTATCAGTGGAATTTCCCAGGCAAGAATACTGGAGTGGTTCGCCATTTCCTCCTCAGAGATTCTTCCAGACCCAGGGATCAAACCCACATCTCTTTTGTCTCCTGCGTTGTTAGGTGGATTTCTTAACCACTGCACCACCTGGGAAAGCCCTATTTAATTATTTAGGAAAATATTTTCCTACTTTGTTTCAACTAGAAAGCCTAGACGGCATTTTGTAGTTAGAATTGTTTATTATCTGAGGACCTTTTCCTAAAGATAAATTTGGCATTTTAAATAAGATGGTGATGGGCACCTTTTCTAATTGGTTTGTAAATAGAGCAGATCTATTTTCTTTAATGAATAGTTAATCCAAATAATGTACTTTTGAAATACAATTTCATATTCTCCATAACTCTGGAGTTATACAGATGGCTTATCCCAAGAAAATCAGTACCATTGTGCCATATTCATAATGGCATGTGTTACTGTATAAGAAAACAGTGATCTTCAATAGGACTGCTATTTTTTTCTTTCCTTTTTTGAAAGTTCACCTCTCCCAAGTATTCTTTTAGAGATCTTCTCCTAACTGTAAACATTGGTAGATAGCACGGATATAGGGTTGATTAATCCTTGTGACAACTTCCCTCCAAGCACCCCAAAAGAAAAATGTAGAGCAGGATTGCCTAAATGTTATATGAAGGATGCTATACGTAGGAGTGTCTGTCAGATATCCTTTAGCATTGCTGAGTCAGACTTGCAGATCTTTTTCTTCCTCTGTTCTACTGCATACTTAGAATTGGAAGCATTTATTATGTAAGATTTATAGAGTAGTTGGGGTTTTTGGTTTGTTTTCTTTTTGTCGTCTATGAAATTTTGAAGGAATTGAGGCAAATAAAATATCACAACACATGATGAAGACATTTTTAATTCTTTGGTCTTGATCCTCTTAGTAAAATTCTATTTGGAGGTAAACTTTGTTCGTGTGATTAGTTATGCATTTATAACAGTTCCTGTAACATTTTATTTCCCTAGACAGCACTGAAAAATAGAGATGTGAATCCAGTCATTTCTACTTGTAGCCTTTCATGTTGTAGAAAATACAAAGCTGTCTGGCTACTAACACACTTAGGCTGATTTGGAGAAGTAGTTCTTCTCTTTCTCAGTTTTGAATAGTTTTAAAGGAGAGTTAGAATCAGTTCTTTCCCTCTGTTATCTTATCCTCCAGGATTCTTCACAACCAGGAAATGATCCTGTTTCACTCATTCATTTTCTTGCTTTCATGTATATCTTTTCGTGTATTAGACATAGATTGTTTCACCAAGTTTCTTTCATGTGATTAAATTTTAAGGAAAGTTATTGCTTTTCCATTATTATCACCATTTAAAACAGCATTAGTAAGCACCAGTGTCCTCATTCCTTCTTTTCAACAAGCCAGAGGAAAAACCAGTTTTCTTTATGAAGTAAATAAACCTGTTTGTTGTACTGTGGAAACTTCTTAGGCAGAGCCCTTCCTTTTAGAACATTTTCTCTTTTGACCAGAATGCAAACTTGCCTCGAGAAGTCAACTGTTCTTCTGTGAGAAGTCAACTATTCTTCTGAGATTTAATTTCATTCTGTACTTGGTGAACTATACATTCATCCCTATGCCATATTTTTAACACTACAGAAAATTACCACTTCTCTCTTTTCCAAGCATTTACTGGGATTTGGGGATATTACTAATGAAACTCAATTTGTTCTAGATCAGTGGATACCGGAACAGAGAGGAGGTATTTCTTACCTGATAATGTGTGTGTGTTCCGATTCTGCTAATCCAGAAATCCAGTCACATTTGTTGAAAATCATCCTTAGTTGTTATTTGTTAGGGAGTCAACTCCCTATTTTAGTTGTTTTCTGAAATTCAGTCCCTAGATGTGCTTTAGATAGGGTAGAATTTTTACTCTTTCAGAACACTGCTAAAGAAGTTTTCAACTGGAACATAGTCTGAAGAAGCACTGAGAGCAAAAAATTCAGAGTGGTGATTGGCCACCTCTGTTTGATTGACAGGTTGCAGGGAGAAACCCATTCGTTCTGGATTAATGGAACTGGAAAACAGAAAACAATTATCAGGTAAAAAAAACCTTTTCTTTAACCTTTGAAATTCACCATTTAAAAAATGAGTCAGACCATCAAGGGAATTTATTACCAAAAATAAAAATTTAGTGTCTTGTGAGCAGTGATCTCTGGCTATTACTTCAAGAGTTACAAAAATCACTACAGTTACTCCACATTGTCAGCCTTTGCTGAAACGGCTTGATTAAATACAGATAAGATGGACTGTAAGGTGCAATTACGTTTTAAATCTGGGTTAAAGACATGAAGCAGAATTCTATGGGTGGGGGAGAATGGTGGTGTTCTGTTTCCTGACTTGTGTCTGGTCTATGGATAAAGCTAATACATTGGTTTTCGAGGCTTTTAATCTGGCACTTTTCATGAATATTCACAAATTTTGTACTATACTGTGTTTTATCTTTACTTCAATAGGATATATACTTAAATATCTTTTACCATAGAATTTTAGTAATAATAGTCACCAATCACTTCTTTATATTTTAATGGCAGTTTTCTGATTGTTGGTTAAATACATTTCAGATTGAAGGCCAAGGACATGGTGCAGTATTTGACTGCAAATGCTCTCCTGATGGTCAGCATTTTGCATGCACAGACTCTCATGGACATCTTTTAATTTTTGGCTTTGGCTCCAGTAGCAAATATGACAAGGTAGAGTATGATGATGCCTCTATATATCTATTCCTTATAATTGTTTGTTTGCTTGCTTTTAAATCCATAGATGTATAGGGATTATATTTCATGGAGGGAAGTTATAATTTTTATATTTCAGAAAAAATAACTTTTACTTAGCCAGCTAGAACAATCTAGATAGCAGTTCTTAGGTTGGGGTATATAAGATATATCATATATATATATATGGGAGATGTTCATAGAGGGATTTGTTGAAATTATGTAAAATGTTTTACTTACGTGGATAATATACATTTATCTGGGTACAATTTTGTGGCTTTTATGTGGTTCTCAAAAAATGTATGGCCTACTTTGATGGTAGCTAATTTTTAAAAAATAAAGATCCTATCTGAGATTAGTGACTAAAAGATTTAAATTGTTTATTTGTGGTAGAGTGGTTTAAAATGTTATAATAAAAATGGAAGTTCAGGTTTAAGAAGTTCTAAATTAAATGATAAAATTTTGAAGTTAGATGTGTTAGGTATGAATTTTTATTTCAGAAATTTTAGAGATGTTAGTTTTTAATATTATTATATAAACCATGCTTACTATATACTTATGGATTTTCTTAAATTGTATTAGTTTGGTTTCATTGAAGAGTTTAATTCAAAGAATAAATTGATTTTTCATTGTAAAATACTAAATCAAATGACCATGCATAGTCATTTTAAAAAAAAAGATAAATCATGGTAGCTCTGGGAAAGTAAAGGTACTGTTGAAAGATTTATGCCTGCATTTAATTTTACTATCTAATTTCAAATTACGTTACTTTTAATGTTTTTTATGAATATAATCTCTTCCTGCTCAAGGGAAAATTCATAGTATCTACTTTTCTAATCATAAAATTTAATGCAGAAAGTACAGATAAAGATTTATTTAAAATTAACTCTAGAAAATATTATTCTTTTATATTGTTTAATACCATGATTTATATTTAAATGTTTGCCTTCCATTAAAAATCTATAATGATAAATTTTTCTTTGTCCAATCTTTTATGGGTCTTTCTTTTTATAGATTGCAGATCAGATGTTCTTTCATAGTGATTATCGGCCCCTTATCCGTGATGCCAACAATTTTGTGTTAGATGAACAGACTCAGCAAGCACCTCATCTCATGCCACCCCCTTTTTTGGTTGATGTTGATGGTAATCCTCATCCATCAAGATACCAGAGATTAGTTCCTGGTCGTGAAAATTGCAGGGAGGAGCAGCTCATCCCTCAAATGGGGGTAACTTCCTCAGGTAAATGATCATTTGAATAGACATGCAAATTTTCCTTTTGAAATCTTTTAAAATGGATAATTGGGTAGAACTTTGTTTTTAATTGTTTTGAACAAATGAGTAAAATGATTTTTTATATTCTTTTAAAAGTTCTTTGAATAATACTTAAGTATTGTAAGACAGTTAAGCAACACTGGAGGTTTAATTAATTTGGGGCTGTATCTATTTATAACCTTCTGGGGACTAATAGGGTACTAATAGGGTAAATCTGTATTTGGTATGGGATGAGTCAATTCATTTATTCATTTCGCAACATACATTGTAAATCTCTGTCCCTGACACTTGCTAAGCTGTGGTATTCAGTAGTGAATTAAATGCATTCTTTGTTCTTATGGAGTGAGATAGGTTTGTAAACAGTTAATAAACAAATATATAGTTAATCATGATGAATGTTATTAAGGTGGATAATATAGTGTGGTGTGAGAGAGCAAATAAGACTAGATAGCCTATTCACATTGAAGATTGTTTTAAGAAGTGATCAACTTTTCAAAGTTTAAAAGCAAGGTAGGAATGAAAAGTGTTGCTGTTTTGGAGAGTGAAAGTTAACATTAGTTCAAGATTCGAATGGGAGTTGATTTTCTCATCACTTTCCTCATGTTGACAATAAGAAATTTGTTGAATGAAGCAGTAAAGGTTTTTGAGAAAGTGAGTAATCAGGTTTGCCTTTTTTTAAAAGAAGATCTAAGATTAAATCCTTGTTTAAATCCTTAACTGGATATATGACTTTGAACAGTTATTTTGGTTTTCACTTACAATACCACTAATTCTACTTTATAGATTACCACTTTATAGGTATTATTAGTTCTACTTTATAGACAAAGTGGAATTAATAATACCTATGGACCTGTGATATTGTAAGGATTTTGAGTACCTGAATCATGGTAAACACTTAGTTAAAGTTACGTTGTCATTGTTATTTTTAATAAATTAAATTTGAAGGGGGTATGTTTCTTTTTTTTTTTCTTTTTTTCCTCTCTCTCCCCTATCATTTACAGTTGCTCGTTTTAGGTCTTTTATTCAAGCAAAATTTGTGTTTAATTCTGGACTCAAAGTGAGGTTGATGAATGACATGGTTTGAAGTATCCTTAGCATTTTTGTGATTTACATAGGACTGAATCAAGTTTTAAGTCAGCAAGCAAACCAGGATATCAGCCCACTGGACAGTATGATTCAAAGACTACAGCAGGAGCAAGACCTGAGACGTTCTGGTGAAGCAGCTATCAGTAATACCAGCCGTTTAAGTAGAGGTAAGCAGGGACTATTTTAAGTGCAATATTTAAAAAATTAAAACAGTCTAAACCTACAACACTAGAGAAACAGTTTAACAAATATAGTAAATCCATGATATGAACTATTTGACTGCCAAAATAAGCATAATCATGATTTTGAAGAATATTTAATGACCTAAGAAAGTGTTTATAATACAAGGTTTCAAACTATGGACAATGAGTTTTTTAGTAGGTATATCCTTACAAATTTCTTGTAATGAACATGTTTAACTTAGAAAAATGTTTAAGTTAAATAAAGTTCTTGAATACATTTCTTTGATAGTGGAATACATTCAAAACCACATTCTTGAACATCTCACCACTCTTATTGTTGTATATTACTAAATTTTAGAGAAATTTTAAAGCAGACTTATGAACTATGAATGTCCTTGGGTTTGTCTGTTTTTGCTTCTTACATGGTTTTCCCCAAAACATACAGTGGGCATTTTTTAAAAACAGTGATTTTACATCTTTGGAGATAGTCAGTAGTTATGATTCATTAACTTACCTGATCAACTAAATAACCTTATTTTGTTTTCATTAAGCTTTGCTTGTGGTTTAGTTCCTGATTTGGTAATTTGATTATTTGCCATAGTATGAAGTTTCATGTGAAAGATAGTATGGATTTTTTTTCTCCTGGTATTTTTTTTGGTTTGTTTGTTTCCTGTTACAAGCTAATGGAGAAATATCTCTAAATAGAGCTTTCTATATTAATTTTTGCTCTTAGGCTCTACAAGTTCTACCTCAGAGGTTCATTCACCACCTAATGTAGGACTAAGGCGTAGTGGTCAAATCGAAGGTGTACGGCAGATGCACAGTAATGCACCAAGAAGTGAAATAGCCACAGAGCGGGATCTTGTAGCTTGGAGTCGAAGGGTGGTAGTACCTGAGCTATCATCTGGTGTAGCCAGGTAAGGGGAGTTACGAATTTGTTTGTATTCATTTTGAGTTGGTCTTCAGAGTACCTTTCCAGCTCTAATTTGTCTTAAATTTATCTGAAAAGAGCTAATGTTTTAAACTATTCATGACTCTGGAGAAAAGTTAAATTTCAGTAAATGTCCCTTCCTAGGATGATTCAAGTAAATGACACTTATGGGGGTAGGAGTTTTTAAGGTGAGTGGGAGGAATTACAAATTTGGCTTGAACAAATACATGAGATTTTACCGAGTAGCATATTTGAACTTTAGTTTGTCTTGCTTAATTGTATCTTAAAACACATTTCATAAAGTTTGTTACAACTGAATTTTTTATGGATTTTACTAATCATTCACACCAAGTCATTCACAGGCATAGTGAAAATACATTATTTATTGATAGGTTATTACTGATTTTTTTTTTACTATTGAAAAATATATGTGTGTGTGCTCAGTGGCTTCAGTGATATCTGACTCTTGCAACGCCATGGGCCGTAGCCCACCAGGCTCCTCTTGTCTATATTTTCAAGGCAACAATACTGGAGTGAGTTGCCATGCCCTCCTCCAGGAGATCTTCTCAACCCAGGAATCAAACCCATGTCTACAGCATCTCCTGCATTGGCAAGCGAGTTCTTTACCAGCTGAACCACTGGGGAAGCCCATTTAAAAGTATACCTGTAAAATTAAAAAGTCTTGATTTAATGTAATCCTATTCTCAAGGTCATTGCTGTGAGAGAAGTTTATATCCAATTCCTTTTGATTCTTTAGTAATGAAATACTCATGAAGTAGGTCCATTTGAACCCCAACTAATACTTACTGTATATTTTAATACTGTACTATAATAAAAAAGATTAAATTTGATTTTAGGATTATCTAGTTCTTAAGAGAGTAATTATATAGTTAAAATATTTTAAATCTGATTATGCTTTTTTGATTGGATGATACTTCAAATTTGTTTTAAGTTTTAGGATTATACACCTGAAGTTTAAATTTGAACCATAATTTTATCTGATGACAAATACACTCAGATGTTCTTATTAAAAATTAACTCAGTGTATTTTTAGTTATATTGATGTCTACTTGTTAATTACAATGTTAAGGTTTGAAGAGGGTACAGTAAGTAACACCCATCATTTTAAAAACAGATCTGACTACTTGAAAAATGACTCAGAAGAATAAAATAGGAAATCAGAATATTACTTCTGTTATTGATATAGCTGTGAAGAACATAACTATCTGCATGAACGTTTGCTTCCTTATACTGAACTTCAGTACAGGTAGCACTGGGCCACGGTATTTCTCTCCATGTGAGGCAGTGGTTTCCCTTTTTAAAATGCAGAGCAGAATGTATACATTACAGGCAGGCGTAGAACTGGGCCATTCTAAAATGGATTTTCCTTCTGGAGCATCCTAGTGAAATTGGTTCACTCTTCCTACCACCAGCAACGCATGCAAAACGGTGCAGCCCCTCTGGAACAGTTTGGCGTTTTCATAGAAACCTAGACTATCACAAGATCCATTGATTGCACTCTTGGGAACTTAACCCAAAGAAATTAAACTTATTTTAACCCAAAAACCTCTACACAAATGTATAGCAGCTTTATTCATAATAGCCAAAACCTAGGAATACCCTAGATGTCCTTCACTGAGTGTATAATCAAACAAACTACAGTATATCCACACCATAGAATACGACGTCATTAAACAGAAACGGCCTGTTGGTACACATCTTGATTGAGTCGTGAGGGCTTTATGCTGAGAATCCCCGTTTAGGGACTACTCTTGACATGTCAAAAGTATAGAGATAGAGAACAGACTAGTGGTTGCTAGACACTGTGGGGAGCAGGGGCTGAGGAGAGGAGAAAGGTGGATATGATCATTAGCAGGGCACTCAAGGGAGCTTTGTGGTAATGAAAATGTTCTGTATCTTGACTGGGGCAATGGATACAGAAACCTGCACGTGTGATAAACTTGGATAGAACTAAACACACACACACACATATGAGTAGCATAAAACTGGGTGATTCTGAATATCAGTGGGTTGTATTCAATATCCAGATCCAAGTTATGATGTTGTACCATAATTTTAGAAGATACCACCTTTGGAGGGCACTGGGTAGAGGATACAAGGAACCTCTCTGTATTATTTCTTAGAACTGTGTGTAAATCTACAATTATCTCAATAAAAAGTTTAATTAAAAAAAAAGAAACAAAATTAAATCCAAGGCTGTTCTTTTCACAAGATTTAAGTTCATTCATTTCCACTCAGAATTCCAGCTAGCTGCATTAGAGGTTCTGCAGTTAAGTATAAAATGACAGCATTAATTCACCCCAGTAATAAAATATCAACATTATAGGGCACTTCCAAATTTGAATATTAACTTCTTTCCAACTGTGTTAACTCCAGGGAAAAATTAAAGTTCAGAGAATAAATACCCTTACAGTTCAGAAACTTTGAAGTTTTAAGGAATTAAAATTCTAAAAAAATTCTCTTGTCCTTGTGAGTTCAGGTTCTATGAAATTAAACTTCACAGTTAATGTTCCTAAAAACTTCTGTACCTCAAATTCAGCTTGATACCTGGATAGAGTTGAAGTTTTTTCAGTGACTGAGGCCTGACCTTCCTTTCATCAGAGAGAATGCAGTTCTTTCAGGGCTTCAGGAGTTAATCGTAGATCTCCCTCAAAGATCTGTTGTGCCTCTGTTTGTTTGTTTGTTTGTTTGAAGATTCCAACTGTCTCTGTGACACATTAAGATTATCACAGCATAAGCCCAACACTGTCATAATTAAATTCTGTTTTTAATGTTTGACAGTGTTCTGAGATCCTAAAACTTTATTTGCCAAAGACCATAGCAGAAAATGGTAGTATCAAGTTCAGGTGGACAGATTCTTTCTTTCCTACTGGAAAGACATCCAGTCATTTAATACTAAATGTCCAGAACTCACAGTCTCTGAATTGAAGCTCAGAAATCTTTATCACATGCCTAATCTGAAAAGAAAACATTGATGCCTGACGTTTCCTTTGGGGAGAAATCGGTTACAGAAATTATAGATTAGGATATGTGGCTTTGAATTCTCTTTCAGTAGGCAAGAAGAATGGAGAACTGCAAAGGGAGAAGAAGAAATAAAGACTTACAGATCAGAAGAGAAAAGAAAACACTTGACAGTTCCGAAAGAGAATAAAATGCCCACTGTCTCAAAGGTAAATAGTGATTACTTGGATGTTTAATATTTGCCTCATTAATATAATGACCATTTAAAGGTGGTTTTGTAATTAAAGATGTGAACATTATAGACAGGCTATTTACCTAATGAAATAAAGTTAACATAGTTAATTCTCAGTTACCTTTAGATTATCTTTGAATCTTTATACATGTCATACTTTCTAGTGTACATTTGTCTCAAATTCCAATTGTAATATGCCTGTTAAATCCAATACATTTATACCTTAATCCTAAGCAAGATCCTTTTTTAGTTTTGCCTTTGGTGGCACACTCTAAAACAGTGTTTTGGTTTAATTTTTTGCCTTTTTTTTTTTTTTTTTTTTTTACTGTTTTGCACCAATGTGTTATTGCAGATAATCAAGTCAGCTATGCTGCTATAAATAATAGTTCTAATTTTCTCCATTAAGAGAGGTAAATTGTCCCTCTTAGTTTGCCCTATTAGTTTTTCTGTCATCCTACCGTGGAAAAAATTTTCAGTCCAGTGGATTTCAGTCGGTTATGCCCTAATCTGGAGGAGAGACGGACTTAACTGCTGGAGTATCAAAGGATGACTGGTCTCTTGACCCAGCTTTGTACTTGGTCCTCTTATTTGAGCTCCTCAGATGTTCTGAAGTAGTCTCCTTTATTATAACTCTCTCTTCTGTTTTGTAACCCTTCACAGAACTCAAGTAGTCCTTTGCCACTTTATGTTTTCCTGTAGGTAAGAGTATCCTATAAGAGTATCCTACCTTGGCAACAGTAGGACCCCGCCCTGCTAGAATTTCTGTTAGTATAGTTTGAAATAATTTTTTCTTTTTTAAGTTTTTTGTTGGTTGCGGTGGTGGTTGTTTTCATGGTGGCCTGAAATCATACCTATTTTTAGTTTCCTTTCTTCTGACTCCAAAGATGTGGGGACATGAATTCGTATAATGATTGTGAGCTAGTGCTACCACTTTTATGGATAGGATATGGTAATATCTATAAAATTAAAAGGATGTGCTTATCTTTTAATAGTGCTTCTTCAGAGACTTTTTTAGAAAGGAAAGGATTGATGTGAATGTATGTATGTTTGTGTGCATGCAGATATTTATTGTCTCTGGTGGCAAACACTGAAACAACTTTAGTGTCTCTTGGTAGAAGAAAGGTAGGATGTCATGACATATATACATGGAATATTATACAGTTTTTTTTTTTTTTTAAGAAGTTAGAGTTCACTCCATTGCTGTGGAAAAATACTCATGATGTATTTGTTTAGTGAAAAAAAGCAAGTGTAACAGTAATATTTATAACATGACCTCATTTTTGTTTTTCACATTTTATGAGAATGGAGAAAGGTTTGAAAGCACTTACCATGTGACTAATAACATTGATAATCACAGATGTACAAATTGTGAGATGCTACCTTACACCTCAGAGTTGCATTAATTTTTTCCCTCTAATAATAGAGGGTACTGACTGTGTAGGGGAGTTGTATAAGTTAATGCAGAAAAACTGTTTAGAAAGCAGTTAGAAAGTTGATTTTGACAATAAGTATGGATGTGAGAGTTGGACTATAAAAAATTGATTCTTTTGAACTATGGTGTTGGAGAAGACTTGAGAGTCCCTTGGACTGCAAGGAGATCCAACTAGTCCATCCTAAATGATATCAGTCCTGGGTGTTCATCAGTCCTGGACTGATGCTGAAGCTGAAACTCCAATACTTTGGCCACCTGATGCGAAGAGCTGACTGATTTGAAAAGACCCTGATTCTGCGAAAGATTGAGGGCAGGTGGAGAAGGGGATGACAGAGGATGAGATGGTTGGATAGCATCACTGACTCAATGGACATGAGTTTGGGTGGACTCTGGAAGTTGGTGATGGACAGGGAGGCCTGGCGTGCTGCGGTTCATGGGGTTGCAAAGAGTCAGACAAGACTGAGCGACTGAACTGAACGTGGTCCCCAAATGAGTGTCTTAAAAATATTTTTCTTAAATATTTATTTCCCTTTAGGGAAATGTATTTCTCTGATATAAAAGCCTTGGTAGGTGGTCAAGGTCTGGTTTGATGGCCTCTGTGTTAGGAACTGAAGCTCTTCAAATTTTTCTGATTTTCTTGTGTGTGAATTTGACCTCTGGCCTCAAGATAGCAGCATTTTCATATAAGGCTGCAGGAGGGAAGGCAATTTCATTAAGGAAGGTGCAGAAGGTACACGTGCTCTCCTGATGAAAGTTTTTTGAACTTTTTCTGCAGCACTGTACCAGATAGCCTGTTGCCCAGAATTTAGTCACTTGAAAGTCTGACAGTGAAAATTTCATTTTCTGTGCAAGAGGAGGGGAACAGATGTTGGTTGACAGCCGGCTTTTTCTTCTGCATTAGATATAAGTCATGTTCTTTGACTTGGAATTTATCCTAAAGAAATAAGAACTGTGGATAAAGCTTTACAAAATGAAACAAAAAGCATTTTTAATGAAATAGTTTTGAGTAGGTAAATAATATTTATGTTAAATGAAAGAAGCAAGATCTATTACATTTTTAACATACTCAAAGCATATGAGATACAGTTGAGCATCATTTCCTTTTTTATAGCTTTTACATATTTTCGCAGAACTACAGAACCCTTCAGTAATTCTTTTAGAGAATATACGTGGAGTAAATTTTGAATGTTAGCATGAGAAGATTCACTTGGCTTTTACAAGTAATAGCCCCAACACAAGTAGAGCTACAGTGCTGGAAAGACATGACAAGACTGGTTGTGGGGAGAGCTGCAAAGTGGAAGGGATGGAGGGGCAGGGATGCTTGGACTTGGGTTTGCAGTATCACAAGTCTTGAGGTACACACCCATCCCCCCATGCATATATACAGATGCTTTGTTTAGAAGACAGAGCAAGACGTAGATTATTTTTTCTTTTTCCTTCCCTTCGAAAGTGCCATCCAGCACACTTGTGAAACCAGAGTCAATCATATTCAGATACTCAAAATAGCATATTATTCTGAGAGAGAGAAGAGACGATATTGGAAGCATGATATAGCAACAAGCTGTTTTGGGGAGTGTTCTGTTGGAGAAATTAGGATGAAACCTGTTGTCCTTGAAATGGAGAATTCAGTGGAAGAGTTGAATAGAAGAGTATCAAACACTGAAAAATGAGTTAGTAAGCTGGAATATGAAGTTGAAGAACTCTTCCAGAATGTATCAACAAGGGATAAAATAATGGAGAGAATGAGGGAAATGTGAGAACCATATACATATATGTGTTTTTGTAAATGTGTGTGTTGTATACACACATACATACACACTAGAGGTATGTAGTAAAAAAGCTTTATTTAGTAAGAATCTTCGAAGAAGAGAAAGACATACAGAGGGAGCAAAGAGTTGAAAAAAATAATGAACCAAAATTTTCTAGAAATAATCTCCAAGCAAATGCATAGTATGCCAACTAAAATAAAGAAAAAATAATGTAAAATATAAAAATATAAAACCTCAGGTGAGCATATTATAGTGAGATTTGAAAACATCTAAAAGGAAATATCCTGGAAATTTCTGGAGAGAATAAGAGAATTACCTTAAAATAACCCTGAACTTGACTGATTTAGTTTTTGTTTGGTGTTAACAGAGTGGGTTACACTGAGCACCCTACAGCAAGAAGAGTTAAGAAGGCCTTAAGGAATTGATTCACATTAAGAAAACTATCTGCAGCCCCAACACAGTAGTGTTTGTGCCAGTTTCTTATTGGAATGGTGACAATATGCTGGAGCCACGTGCTAATAACATGTCTTGGTTCGAGGGTTGGAAAGTCACCTGTAATGATGGTAATAGCAGTGGAACAGTGAAGCTTAAAGCTCTGAATGGCATCCTGCCACCAACTTGTCTGACTGACAAGCCCTTGGTGCCTGCCCCTCCAGGTAGAACCAGACCTGTCCCTGTGGGCCAGTCTCAGACTGGGGTTCTCAAATCTGGCATGTGGTCACCTTTGCTCCAGTTGTCATTACAACTAAAGTGAAAAAAAAAGGTCTGTTGTGCAGTTAAAGCCTTGAGTGAAGCTTTTCGGAGGACAGTGTAGACATCAGTGTCAAGAACATGTCTGTCAGAGATGCTTGCCATGGCATTGTTGCTCCTGAGAGCAAAAATAACCCATCGATGGAAGCAACTAACTTCACAGCTGAAGTGATTATCCTGAGCCAGCCAAACCAAGTCAGCTGTTCACCTGTTCTGGATTGTCCACAACTAACATAGCTTGCAGGATTGTTGAACTGAAGATGACGATGGTCACTGTTCTGGGAAGAATCTTGTGAAAGATAGCCCCAAATTCTTGAAAGGTGTTGATGCTGCCTGCCACTGTTGATAGGGTTCCGGGCAAGCCACCTGTGTGTTGAAAACTCCTCTGACTATCCTCTGGGTCGTTTTGGTATTTGTGAATGAGACAGAGATTTACTATGGTGTCGTCAAAGCAGTAGACAAGAAGGCAGCTAGAGCTGGCAAGGTCACGGTGTGTGCCCAGAAAGCTCAGAAGGCTAACTGAGATCATCGCCAATACCTGGCACTCCAGCCTTCATCAGTGGTGGAAGAACTGTCTCAGGGCTGTTTTGTCTTGATCAGTCATTTAGCAAAGAACAATTAATGATAGCAATGATAACAAAACCTTGAAGGAAAGGAGAATGTTTTGTGGACCATCTGTTTTTCTCTGTGTGGTAATTTTAAATTAACTGCTTTTTAAAGCAGTACTTTTTAATGGAAACAACTTGACCAGAAATCTGTCACAGAATTTTGAGATCCTTGTAAAACAATGAGGGGGGTGGGGGGGAGGGGGGAAAGTGAAGATATAATTATAGGTTCAAAGGAGTTAGGATATAAATAAGAGGTTCAAAACTATTTTCTGTTAGCACTTTGAAGATAATGTTCCTTTTTTATTGTATGATTTATTGCATGGTGTATGTATAAGTCTGACGTCAATCTTTTTTTGGAGGTAATTTTTAGTATTTTCCATTTATTTTTTATGTTCTTTAGTTGGATTTCTTTTTCAGGTGTAAATTCTTGAGTTTGTTGAGTTTTTTGATGTCTGTAACTGTGTTGGACTTTCATTTATTTTGATTATTCTTAGTTGTTTTCTCTGCTGCAGAAGACTTTCCCCACATTTGCTTCCCACATTTGCCTGCAGCAGGAGAGAGAGAGCCAGTTACCTTGGTATCCAAGCCTCGTAGCGACCAGTTAGCTTTGTGATCACTGTTTTGTTTCCTAGTTTGCTTCTGCCTGTCACTTATGCCTCACATTCTGAGGTCCTCTTTCCTTTATCTGTTTTACAGCTTTGATGTGGATATAAGAGATTTCAATGTTAGACTTAGTCTGTTTTTATGAATCCTCAATCAAAAAAGGTTTTTATAACCTATCAATCAGCAAGTGAATTTCAACCTATCACTAACCTGTGTTTTAGCTTAATGTTAAAATACTTGAGCTGGTATTACAGTCTGTTGCTGCTGCTGCTAAGTCGCTTCAGTCGTGTCCGACTGGGCGACCCCATGGACAGCAGCCCACCAGGTTCCTCTGTCCATGGGATTCTACTTATGTGATAATCTTAAACATGAAAGAGAAAAAAATGTAACTTTTAAAAAGCATTTTCTTTAAGCATACTGTAAATAAATTGAATTTACTTTTTTCCAGAATCATGCTCATGAACATTTCGTGGATCTTGGAGAATCCAAAAAGCAGCAGGCAAATCAACACAATTACCGCACAAGATCTGCATTAGAAGAGACTCCTAGACCTTCAGAAGAGATAGAAAATGGCACAAGTTCTTCAGATGTGAGAGCTCAGCACATTCATAAATTTCTGTTTTCATTTTGATTTGTTTTTTAAAATATAACCTGTATTCTTTGCATCCATTGATATATTTGTAGATGTAGCTCAAACATGGTATGTCTAGGTCTTAAAATGACAGTGATAGCTGAAGACCATAGTGTGTGTTCAAGGCATGGCATAGTTATTCATAACCTCAGGTCCACAAAACAAGTGCATCTGAATTAATTACTCCCATTATGAGGACTCTGAAGTGCAAAGATGTTTAGCTTACACATTTACCTAACTATTAAATGGTAGAGTAAGGAATTAAACCCGGGTTCCTTTTACTCCAAAACCAAGCTTTTTAATACCATAAAGCTCTAGTCTGTATAATACAACTGATGAATAGACAGTCAGCAGTTTTAGTTACTTTATAATCTCTGTACCAATTTATAGCTTTCTCAATGTAGATTTTAAAATACTCCTTATGTATAAGTATTTTCATAAATACCATTGTCCCCACACAATTGTATATTCTTTCAGCAAAGACAGTCCATTTGCCTTTATAAATCAAGCTTGCTTAGATGTACAACTGTCTTTCTTCTGCCCCACTCTCCTTATTACCCTTCACTCACAGTTAAGTCAAAGACTGATCTGAAGTGTTGACAGCTATATGCTTTCGAAGTCATGTTTTGCAGTGGCAGGCATGCGTGGGGATTCTCCACATATATTCTCTATGGACAGGGTTATATTAGCTCAAACTGAGAGTTTCTAACCATAATTTAAAAGTCTCCGCTGGCTTTAGGTCCTAGTATAGCCAGAACAAAATGATATTTTTAATCTGGCAAAAAGAGAAAACATACTCTTTATATAAACTTGACATTTAACAACTTAGATATACCACAAAACATAAAATATGTGTGTGCTAGTTGTTTGCATTATAAAGTGTTTTATTTTTGAAAGATTTATAGTATCCTCTTAAATAAAAGTTTCTATAAAATTTTAAAAATACGAATCAAGTAAAACTGGATTTCCAGGTACAACTGTTACATAAGAAAATTACAAATTCTTTCATTTGTCTTCAAAACTAATTTGTTTTTACCTTAAGTTTGTAGAGGAGAACAGTGAGAACAGAATATCACCTTTGGCACAATATATCATTTAAAAATGAAACCGTCTTGGATTTCTTGGTTCAAATATTTTGTAATTCTATATAGTACCTTTTTGTATTTAGAATATAGAAGTATGTTTCTGTTCTTCCTCTTTAAAGAAGTAATATACTAAAGGTGGGAAAAATTAGATAATTTGTTTAGTTTCTTTTCAGTCCGTGAGCAGAGATTGTTTGCTAAATATAATTTGCTTTTAGATTTTGATCTTTACATATTTGCTTGATTTTCAAAGCTCTGTGAAAGTTGAGGAATTACATTCTTCATTTTTAAGACATGATAATGGGAAAATTTTTCTCCCCAAAATGTTATATTTGATTAGTAGAAGAATATGTTTCATTATCCTCATGAAATCTGAATACGCCCAGTAATTTAAACATGAACCATTCTTGTTAGAGTGGGTTTAATTAAGCTTTGAAGTAAAATGACCTGAGTTCAAAATAGGCTTTGTTGCTTATTAATTGTGCTGCCTTGGATAAATTTCTTAGCCTGTTGAAGTTTTAGTTTCTTTTATTTAAAAACCTATTTCCCTAGAATTAGTATTACGCTGCTAAGTTGCTTCAGTCATATCCGACTCTGTGCGACCTCATAGACAGCAGCCCACCAGGCTCCCCGTCCCTGGGATTCTCCAGGCAAGAACACTGGAGTGGGTTGCCACTTCCTTCTCCAATGCATGAAAGTGAAAAGAATTAGTATTATACTTGCTGGTTAATAGAGAACCAAAGATTTCAATATGTTAAAATAATGAGATAATTTTTTAAATGGTAGGATAGTGTAAATAGAATAAAACAATGAAACATATTTCAGAAATCACTTATAACTGGGGAAAAAAGATCTGTTTCCTCTCACCAGTCACTGTTTTGTCTAGATCAAATGGGATGATATATACAGAGTGCTTAGAACAGTTTCTGACCTATTAGTAAAATCTTAATTAATATAAATTGCTATTTTTATTGAAGCAAGATTTTGTGACCACAAAACAATTTTTATAAAGAAAATGGCTTCACAGGTAGTAGCGTGTGTTGACCAATGAATATTTGCTAAAGAGAAACAGAGTGTTTGGGTAGTTTTTATCTTCCTTATGTGTATAAAATAATACCTGAATTGGAATATTCTTTTTTACATGATAAAGCTATTTTAATAATAATTATAATAAAACCTAAAAGTTCCTAAATTTAAGTTCGGTATCACCCAATCTAGAAGTTGTGTTTGGAGGCTTTAAAAAGTTAATCCATCCAAGAGATTGCTCTGAATCCATTATTAATAAGTATTTATCTTTGAGACTTGTATTTTACAACTAATTTAAATCAGATTTTCATAAGATATCCTAATATGATTCATACTACTGGATATCACTGATATTTTCTATTAATATAATCATATAGAATGTTATTCTGTAAAACTACACAGTAAAATATGTATTCACTATCTCTTAGGAAGGTGAAGTTGTTGCTGTCAGTGGTGGAACGTCTGAAGAAGAAGAGAGAGCTTGGCACAGTGATGGCAGTTCTAGGTAATTTAATGAATTTTTTTTTTCCCCACAAGTACTATAAATTCTTTAGAAAGGTAAAGATTCTTTTCTACCAGAAACATAGTTCAGAGTCCCTTTGGGTTTAAAATTGTAACTAGATCTACAAAATGATGCTTTCAACTTTTTTCCTCAGTTGATATTTTATCTTCTGAATGCTGTTATTATTTGTAATACTGAACCACAAACTAGTTTCATTACTGGTTTTGAGAAATACTTATGCATTAAGTTATGAAAGTAACGAGATTTTGTAGAATTAACTATCTTTTATAGTGAAATTTGTTAAATGCTAGTAGTATTTTCTTCTGGCAATGAGAATAAGCTTTCCCTTTTTCCTGTTTTTCCCACCCCATTTGATCGTTTAAGCAAGGATTCCTTCAGCCCATTAACTGGTGATTCATATTGTTACAGAGCTTAATGGCTTTGCCTGACATTGTGAGGTCTTAGTAACAAGGAGGAGTAGAGCCTTTGGGAATGCTAATTATGTTTAGCCCTTGATACTTATTCCTTGACAGCATTAGTTCTTAAAATTCCAAAGAAACCAGGAGGCTATGTGTAAAAATTCTTCACCTCTTATTATCACGGACATTGTCACAGGACATACTATCCTGTTTCCACAGTAGTTGCTCCTAGTAATGATATGCAAGTGTTCATCATTATGTCTGGTAGTTTCCTATATTTAAAACAAGACAGCAGAAGAAAAACCTGCTTTCTTTTGGTTTAGCAGTGGAAATAGAGTATATTTATATTTTGGAACACCTCAGGTTTTACTCCAGACCACCAAAATGTATATTGCAGTAAAGCAAGTCACATGAATTTTTATTTTCCTAGTGCATATAAAAATTGCATTTTCACTGTACAGTGAGGTGTGCAGTAGTGTTATCTCTAAAAAAAATTCAACATTTAAAAACATCGTTAATTTAAAAATAATGCTATAGGGAAAGTGGCACTGATAGACTTGCTTGATGCCAGCTTGCCACAAACCTTGAATTTGTAAAGAAGAAACGAAAGAAGAAAAACCACAGTATCTGCAAAGCACAATAAAACAAGTTATGCTTGTATCTCAGACCATGCAACAGCATAAAAGTTCTTGTTTTGAAAAAACAGTGTTCACTTCAGCTGTTGGAGAAACTATTGTAAAGAACATAGGCCTCTGGCATTTGTAGTTCTGTGCTGGCAGCAGCAGATTTTCTGTAAGAGCTGAGTGTTCCATAGCATAGCAACAGTGAGCAGTTTGGCAAGTGCCATTTACAGTGATCATGGCTGAAGTGAAGTGACTCAGTCGTGTCCGACTCTTTGCCACCCCATGGACTGTAACCTACCGGGCTCCTCTGTCCATGGGATTTTCCAGGCAAGAGTACTGGAGTGGGTTGCCATTGCCATCATGGCTGAGGTCAGTGTAAATAAATGCTGGTAAGTTCAGTATAGCCAATTGGATGGCTGTTTGCCCTGCAGATATATTCCCAAATATCCAGAATAGTTTCTGCACATGTTTTTTATGTAACTTTAAAATTTTAAGTTTTAAGATGAAGTCATGAAAATCATACTAGAAAACACCTTAATTATTTGACTTTTATCTGCAATGATTATTCTTAGGGAGATAACAGGTAAATTGCCCATAAAAAAAGACACTTGGGCCAGAAGGATGAGGTAGTAGAATAAAACTCCAGAAAAATATGACTTAAGCCTTGTCAGTGATATTTTTAGAGAAGTGAGGATATACATTAGTAAGTCTAGGCAACCTGATAATTGATTTTAACATAGTACAATTTAGATTCCATTAAGGCAATTATATTTATAAAACTAAAAAGTCAAGTACTAAATATTCTCATGTTCTAAAATTAAAACAGAAGACAACTTAATTGGATTCTTTATTTTGCAGCATCAGTTTAGTAAAGCTTAGATCTGTTAGAGTTTCCAGTGAGATACAACCAATGGCAAACATGATTGATAGTGATACATAAGATACTAAGGCCTGCATTTTTCTGAATCTTACTATGCTTTGAAGCATAATCTATACCTCGAGTGTGTGTAGATGCTTAGTAAGTTTGCAGGCAGGGTCTTCCCACTGGATAGAATACTTCTGACCCTTGCAGGTCGATATCTAGCTACGGTGATGTCACCAGTGCTCTACCATGGGAGATCAAGAGTGTCCACCTACCCTCAACAAGGGAATTCTTAGGCTTCTTCCTCAACGTTGATGCCTCCTATGCTATCTAGAGCTCTCTTTCTGTTACTAGAATTGAGGAAACTGACCGTCTCTCTGCTCCTTACCTTTGTGACCCCACAATATTTTGAACACATGTGACACTCAAATCTATATTTTTGTTAAAATTAAAAATGGTATTTAAATTCATTGTTTAATTAGAACTACTTTAATTAGGCCTCATTTATCCTAAAAAATTTTGGAGATATTTAAGGAAGTTAAGCCTGCAGACTTGTAAGAACCTAGAAGATGAGTTGAAAGTTAGGAAGTATTTTTAGTTCATTTAGTATGTACTATTCTGTCATTGTCTGTTAGTCACTCAGTCGTGTCCCACTCTTTGTGACCCCATGGACTGTAGCTCGCCAGGCTCCTCTGTCCAGGAATTCTCCAGGCAAGAATACTGGAGTGGGTTGCCATTTCCACCTCCAGGGGATCTTCCCAACCCAGGGATTGAACCCGGGTCCTCCTGCATTGCAGGCAGATTCTTTACCGTCTGAGCCACCAGGGATGCCCATTACTTTTTATTATGATCTTTCTTTACATGTGCATACAGCAAGTCTTAATGCGTATCTTGTTCTGTATATTTTTTAAATCCCTCTTTCCTTTTAGTGACTACTCCAGTGATTATTCTGACTGGACAGCAGATGCTGGAATTAATCTGCAACCACCAAAGAAAATTCCTAAGCATAAAACCAAGAAAGCAGAAAGCAGTTCAGATGAAGAAGAAGAATCTGAAAAACAGAAGCAAAAACAGATTAAAAAGGATAGGAAAAAAATAAATGAAGAAAAGGATGGACCAGTATCACCAAAGAAAAAGAAGCCCAAAGAAAGAAAACAAAAGGTTGAGCTATATACTTATATATATATATTATCTATATTTTTCTATATATATAATTACATAAATAGATATTATACATATTATATATATATATGTTTTTTGTGAAAACAGACTACACATTTTAAAAGTGCAGCAGATAAACATAAACATTGTTCAGGTATACCAGCTAAGTATTAATAGAAAAAACATGGAGTTACACAGTAGTAAAATAAAGCATATAGAGATCTATTTAGTTTTCCTCAATTTTTAAAATGTTTAATGTGTGAGAGTATTTACTTGTAGAATTATCATATTGTTATATATTGAGCATTTGATCTTATGAGCAGAGTTTTCTTGAGACTCCAGTAGAATTTGTTTATTTATGTAAAAAAATAATGCTACAAAACATATTTTATTAGCCTTTAATTGCCTTTGTCTTTCAACCATCCTTACAAACTATCACTGCTGAAAATACTACTGTGGTAACAAGCCTTCATTAATTTACAGAGCTTGTGAGCCATCACTAGTCCTTAGGGCAGTAGTATTGGTTTGATAACTACATCTTTAGTCTGTGGATAATTTGAGACGGATCAAAGACAAGGGATAAATGTTATGGGAATAAGATCTGTTAGTTCTTACGGAGTCGGAATATTTTTTTTTTAAAAAACAGGAACTGTTTAACTTTTGCTCTAAAGGAAATGAAATACAAGGGACATATTGTCTATTCCCCAAAAGACTGTAAGTTCGAAGCACATTTGGTGAAACAAACGCAAGGTTTTTTTAAAAACGATGCCATTTTTAGAATTAAATGGAAGATGTTATCTGTAGAATTAAATACTAGGGAGACTATAGGATGTTTATCTTTAGAGAGCTTTGAAAAATTTCAAGACTGCATCTGTCTTAAGTGTTTATTTTATCTGCGTCAATTGAGCTTTTGTTTTGTTTCAGCTATATAATTATGGATTACTTTAATTTGGATTCTGCAGCCTCCTTTGTCACCTCCTTTGCCTTTGTCTGGAGAATATTTACCAAAGAGAATGCCACACATTAGCCACAGTATTCCTCCTCTTCCTTGCCTGTGATGGTAAATGTAGGCTGACCCCATTATTTTACATGATAGACATATAAAGCTGATTAAGCCATGTATCTGGCAAATGAGGTAAACATTTTTTTTTTTTCCATCTCAAGACGGTTTTGGAAACTTTGGAGGTTTGCAGTGTTAAGTCCCATAATTCTTTTGTCCTAAGAATGCAGTTTACTTCACCTGGTCCCCTTTTATTTGATAATTATCCATAAACTAATACCTCAGGCTTCTTCTTACATGCCACATTTGGATCCATTGTTACTATTTGGCATGTTTTAATTTCACTTTTTTGCTTAAAGTATTATCCCAGGGTCTGTTTGCCACTAATTTGTTTGGTACATGTTTCAAATAGTTCAAGGTTCGGATATTATAGGTTACTCCCTGTAATTTGGATTTTGTTTACATGGTTTTTTTTCAGCCTATCAGTGTATCTGACAGTAGATAGAATTGCTCTTATTCTTTAGTCATCTTATCTCAGGTAAACACAGTAACATTTCCTTTCTTCTGCATAGAGTTGTAAAGCTGAAAAATAACTGAGACATCATTAGTTGATGTTTATTGCATCTGTGAAAAAGTAAAATATCTTCCATATGGTTAATTGTTTGAATCAATAGAAGAAAAAAAAACCTTGTTCGGCACATGCTTATTAGAATTCTCCTGAGATGCAGTACAGTTATCCCAGATAGTATCTGACATGTATCCCTTATGTTGTTTAGGAGCTCTGGAAATCAGAGCAATGAATTTTCATCTAGTGCCTGCAATACAGTCAATAAAAAGAAGTGTAAGACAAAGTACTTACTCCAAAAACAATGTGTGACCAACAAGTTGTTTGAATCCCCTCTCCCCAAAACAGGAGAAATACCACATGATACATTTAATTGGCAAACCAAAGGGAGACATCGTAGAGTTTCAGATAAGCCTTCCAGAAGAGGTCAGATTTTAGGTGGGCCTAGAAGAATTGCCATGGATAGAAAGAAAATAGATTAATTACCTTTATCTCCAAAATTAAGTCTCAGTGCATGAGGCTGGAAATTTAGAGAACTATCGATATGTTTTAATTATTTATTATTATTTAATTATTGTTTAAATAACCATAAATGATTATTAGTACTGACAGAAATCTAACCAAAACTTCAAGGATCCCCAGGATCTGAGTAAGGTTTATTATCATAATGATTCTTGGTTATGCCATAGTCCTACAGTTATAAATATGATTACTTCTATTTAATATCCAATTTACCTGACTTCATGTAAGAGCTGTTAGCTGTCCCACTCTGGGAAGAAATACTTGAGTAGTGTAACTAGTAGTTTATATTGAGGCTGGAGTTAGTAATTTTTAGCCTTTTCCTGCCTTTTTTCGTTTTACCTAGGTCAAAGGAAGCCTTTTTCAAATACTTTAACTGAGCACCTCATTATATGTAAGACTGATACAATCTGTGGATCTCAGTACATGGGATGGATTCATCTCATGTATAGTAAATGCCAGAGTCCTTTATCCCTCCGTTCTTCTCCACAGAGTTCTTCTAATGTATTTTAACAGAAATATAAAGGTGGTTAATAGGAAGAAGAGTTCGTAGGAAGATGAATACCGAGTAACAGCTAAAGGAACCTGCTGCAAGTAGTATTCTCTCATATCCCATTATGACTGTGTTTCTTTTTATGAACTTTCATTAACTCACGGTGATAGCTGCCTTATAACTTCCCTTTTCTTAAGCAAACACAAGAGAATAAAATTTAGAAGTCTTAGTTTACAAACACTGAACCAAAACATTTCTAATCAGCAACATGGTGTTTCTCTACTTATATATGTTAGGTTTCAGCTTTTAGAAAATTGGTTTTTCCAAAGTCTAAGGTAAGAGTTTCCAGCCTATCATGGCCACTTGTAGGTGACCAGAAATTTTAAACTTTTCTTAAAGGCCTATTCAGAAAGTTACAACGTAAGAGACCTGGCTTGAGAGCATTCTGATTGAAAAAAAAAATTTTTTTAGAAGCTTACATATGAAATGGCTACTTTAACAGGACTAGGGAATATTCTTGGGCTATATGCAAGTATAATGTCCAGCCCATAAAAGTTAGCCTTCTGTATCCTGGCACTGCTCAGCCCATATAAGAATGTCTTTCTTACTTCTTAGCAACATGCTATGCCTAGGGTTTTTTAAAGAAAAACCTCAAATATGTATTGGTTTGTTACATGGACAAACCAATGTTTGTGAAACTGAGAGAATGTTTAGAGGAAAGGCAACTACACAGAGCTTCTGTTTTGTTGTTTATGGGAATATCTCATCACCTACTTTTGTTTTGAATATTGTCTTTGGAGCTTTGGTTGATGTAGTACTTTTTTATGGAGTGAGTTGGTGAGATTGAACGTAACTATTTTGCCACTACTACCATCTTCCCAGAATAAGGTTTTTTAATACTTAAAGAACATACATTTTTATACAAAGATCCCTTTCCCCTTTTGTGTTATTAACTACCTGGGCAGACTGATAGATGAGTGCTTTCATGATAATATTTGATATTGTTTTACACTCTTAGAGATTGGCTGTGGGAGAACTAACGGAAAACGGTTTGACGTTGGAAGAATGGTTACCTTCAACATGGATTACAGACACTTTACCCCGAAGATGCCCATTTGTGCCACAGATGGGTGATGAGGTATTTTTTAACTTCTAAAAAATATCCTTTGTTTCATTCAAATAACTTTAAACACTTTTTACAGCTCTTGAAACAGAATTCTAGAGAATTGTAGCAGTTTTATGAAGTATCTCATATCTCAGTTTACGTTTTGTAGCTCTGTATGGAAAAAAGGAAAATTAAGAGGAAAGCTTTAATAATGTTTTTTTTATGGCTGCTATAAAAATTGCGATAGAAAATTAAATATTGTAAGAGAATAGAGGTTTATTAGCGTTTAAAAAACCAGTATGTATTTTTTAGTAAGAGGATGTTGTGGCCAATTTTCTTTTTCCTAAAATATATGGTAAAGGAAAAGCAAAATTTAACATTTGTTTATTTTTAATTGAAGGGTAATTATGTGGGTTTTTTTTATTTCATAAAAGTATTTTATCAATGTTTAAATAACTATAATGTTCATAATGTTTCTTAGATCTTAAAAAAAAATGTTATCTTCCAATTACCATTTAATTTTTTAAGAAAATGTGATTAGTCCTGATCAGTCATCATTTTGGACTATGTTTTTGTGAATTTAAAATGAAAATATACTAGACCAAAGTTTTCCACTCAGGAGTACATGTCTCCTTGTTTTTTGTGTAAATGTTAAGAGACAGGGTTATCTGGTATTCAGTAGGTTTACAGTGAAAAGTTAGGATAAATTTGGATAGCATTTTTCAACAAGCTCAGCTGTTTTAGTTGTGGGAAGAACACTTTGTATCAGAGTGCTGTATTCACGTACCAGTTCTAGCGGTAGTCAGGAGTCACTTAAATTTGACCTCCATAAATGAGAATAAATACATGTCTTGCTCTCTTCATAAGGATAAAATATATTTGAAAATAGATTATTCATTTTAAAGTTCCCTGCCTTTGTATAAACTCCTTGCTACAAAATAGGTAAACAGTAAACTAAACATGACCCCAAGTTACAACATACTTTATTATACAACCTAAAATAAAGTGGTGAGACCAAAAAGCCAAAAAGTTACTGCTTATCCTTAACCTTTTAATGTTATTTAGAACACTGGGTATTATTAAGTGATAGTAGGACAGCTGAAGGAAAAGGAGGAAGGATAAAATCAAAATATTAGAATTTCTTTTCATTTACAGGACATTAAATCTCCTACAGTTTTAGCTGATACTGTGCATTTTGGTTAAAGGAAACACATGCAAGTTTTAAAATTGTGACACTATTTACTTTTTAGGTTTATTATTTCCGACAAGGACATGAAGCATATGTTGAGATGGCCCGGAAAAATAAAATTTATAGTATAAATCCCAAAAAACAACCATGGCATAAAATGGAACTGCGGGTATGGTGTTTATGATTTAAAGCCCCAAAAGATGTGATTATAGAGAAAGTTGTATTTAATGTTATTATTTTCACTGTAAGAAACTGTTTCATGAAGATAGCTTTTTCTTTTAATTGAAATAATTCATAGGCATAGATTTTTAAAGAAACTTAAGATTGAGTTATATATATTCTAATAGTTTATAAGTTGGGACTAAAATGTAATTATGTTGAGAATTGGACAACATTAACATATTAAGGCAAACTTCATCTTTGTAAATTTGAAAGTATTTCTAGATTTATCAGTAATAGTTCAAAATTATTTCTCAGTCTCTGGAACTGTATTAGAAAATTCTTATTTCAATAAGGTTTTCTTTTTTTTTAATTGATATATAGTTTGCATACCATCAAAGTGCACCAATCTTAAGTACACAGCTCAGTGGGTTTTTATACATACATACAAAATAGTCACCTAGTGTTTAACAGATTATTTTGTGAATATGGTTTCTTATTTTCTATATCTTCTTCAGGAACAAGAACTGATGAAAATAGTTGGCATAAAGTATGAAGTGGGATTGCCTACCCTTTGCTGCCTTAAACTTGCTTTTCTAGATCCTGATACTGGTAAACTGACCGGTGGATCATTTACAATGAAGTAAGGACTGTTGAAAGAGGCAGTAGTTTCTTAGTATTGTAGATTGTTTTTCAAGATTTGGGTACATTTGAATGTATTTTAGATATCTGTAGTTATGTGACCTGATCAATTTGTTTCTGTTTTAATAGGTACCATGATATGCCTGATGTTATAGATTTCCTTGTCTTGAGACAACAATTTGAAGATGCAAAATATAGGCGGTGGAATATAGGTGCGTTATTTATTTGGAAGTTGTAATGATCGTTTTATCTAATAAATGATTTATGTTTTTCATTATTTAGATAATCAGATAAATATTGCCATTTGTGGCAATGTCAATAGGAAAGTAAGATATTGTATCAGGAATTTGGGGTATTTTTTTGTTTGCTTGTCTGTTTTAAAGAATAATAATACTTTTAAAGTAGATGATGTTGAAATCTGAATGTTTTTTCTCATATTTCGTAACTGTGTATAAGATTGTTTATAACTATTCCTTTTGTTAGTATATGTACTGAAATAAATTTTTATCCAAAAGAAGTAATGACAGAATTCAAACTTGAAACAAAAGATGTGTTCCATTGAAAATGTTTAATTGTACTGGGACCTAAACTAAACTGACTTTTTTCTTTTATTGGGTACCTCTGTTAAAACTAATATTGTAACCAAGACTCAAAAAAACTTTAGAAAACCTTAAAAGTCTCCAGGCATTTAAGGTACTTTATATACAGATGGTTATGCTATTTACTAGAGTATTTAAGAATTTCTAAAAGGACCACTCTGAAGTAGAGTATCATGCCTATATGCTATATTTTGCTTTGAGAAAGCACCTCACTTGATACAGCATTTCATTCCTCCTCTAGTACCATTGGAAGGGATTAGTGTGGTGATTTGTTTGTTGTTTGGTCTTGGTAAATACAGAGATTTACATGTGTGCTATAGTGAAAGTCACTCAGTTGTGTCTGACTCTGTACGACCCTATGGACTGTACAGTCCTTGGAATTCTCCAGTCCAGAATACTGGAGTGGGTAACCTTGCCCTTCTCCAGAGGATCTTCCCAACCCAGTGATCGACCCAGGTTTCCTGCATTGCAGTCGGATTCTTCAGCAGCTGAGCCACAAGGGAAGCCCAAGAATATTGGAGTGGGTATACCTGTGTGCTATAAAAAGAAAAATTATGGAAGTGTAGTCATTAAAAATAGGGACATGCAAGCTGTAGAAAAAAATTTGCATCCCATGTCCCATTTCTCTGAAAGCTTTGAAAGATGTGTTCCATCAAATTTTGTTATTCAGTCGCTCAGTTGTGTCTGACTCTTTATGACCCCATGGACTGCAGCATGCCAGGTTTCTCTGTCCTCCACCATCTCCTGAAGCTTGCTTAAAGTCATGTCCATTGAGTCGGTGATGCCTTATCCAACCATCTCATCCTCTGTCATCCCCTTCTCCTTCTGCCCTCAGTCTTTCCCAGCATCAGGGTCAACTCTTTGCATCAGGTGGCCAAAGTATTGGAGTTTCAGCTTCAACATCAGTCCTTCCAGTGAACACCCAGGACTGATTTCCTTTAGGATGGACTGGTTGGACCTCCTTGCAGTCCAAGGGACTCTCAAGAGTCTTCTCCAACGTCACAGTTCAAAAGCATACATATTTTGGCACTCAGCCTTCTTTATGGTCCAGCTCTCACATCCATACATGACTACTCGAAGAACCATATCTTTGACTAGACAAACCTTTGTTGGTAAAGTAATGTCTCTGCTTTTTAATACACTATCTAGGTTTGTCATAGCTTTTCTTCCAAGGAGCAGGCATCTTTTAAATTTCATTGCTGTAGTCACTATCTGCAGAGATTTTGTTTGGATCCCAAGAAAATAAAGTCTCACCGTTTCCATTGTTTCTGTGTCTATTTGCCACGAAGTGATAGCACCTGTTGACATGACCTTACTTTTTGAATGTTGAGTTTTAAGCCAGCTTTTTCACTTTCCTCTTTTCACCTTCATCAAGAGGCTCTTTAGTTCCTCTTTGCTTTCGGTCTTAAGAGTGGTGTCATCTGCATATCTGAGGTTATCGATGTTTCTCCAGGCAGTCTTGATTACAGCTTTGTGCTTCATCTAGCCTGGCATTTCACATGATGTACTCTGCTTATAAGTTAAATAAGCAGGGTGACAATATACATCCTTGACCTACTCCTTTTCCAATTTTGAACCAGTCCATTGCCGTGTTCGTTTTTTCTATCAAATAAGGAAATAATAAAGACTAGGAATCTCAGTAAGAGACAGGAAATTCGGGACAGGAAATCGCCAAAAGAAATTCCCAAGTAATAGTCAGCAGAAGTCTCAGAATACTATCTGTCTGGCAAGTCTGTAAAACAGTCCAGAAGACACTGTCCTCTTAGAGAGAAATCTTCAGGAGAAAAAGTAAAACTGATAAATTGTCTAACATGTTTGACTTTGACTTTATTGTCATTATTGTGGGAAATTATCTATTGAAGACTGTTTTATAGTTTGAGTTGTTAGAGAATGTGGGGAAATTATTCATAAAATTCAGAGAAAATGAAGTGATTATACAGATTTTTGCAAGAAAGGAATTGTGTGCTATTGGACTCATTAGTGAACAATATTTATACAGTATAGCCTGACAGAGGACAACTGAAAATGGATTAAACAAAATGCACATACCCTTTATATACAGTTATATGGAGACAGGCCAATACTTAATGTCTGAACTTGATGAGTAAAGGAATAGCTATATACTCACGTAGAAAACTGTAAGTAAATTCAAGAAGAAAGAGTTAAAAGTTCTTGGTTTTGGATATAAGCCTTTGGTACATGTGATTTTTAAAATTATTTCCATGTGTTGATAATATTAATTTAATCTCTTTTAAAAATTTTATTTATTTTTGGCTGTGGTGCATCTTTGTTGCTACATGGGCTTTTCTCCAGCTGTGGAGAGCCGGCTTACTCTCTGGTTGCGATACACAGGTTTCTTGTTGCAGCAGCTTCTCTCACTGCAGAGCACAGGCTCTGTGTCACGTGGGCTCAGTAGTTGCCGCTCCCGGGCTCAGGAGCACATGCTGAATAGCTGTGGCTCTCAGGCAGGCTTAGTTGCTTTGCGCCATATGGATTAGGAATCAAACCCCTGTCTCCTGCATTGGCAGGTGGATTCTTTACCACTGATCCACCAGGGAAGTTTTCTCATCTCTGATTTTTAAGGACATGCATCTGCCAATAAGTTGGCAGAACAAATATTACCAGTTAGAACCCAGGAATATTCCAGAAATGCACTGACAACGTAAGTAAGGAAATAATGGCAAGCATTGTTCATATTGAAGAGATAGTCCAAATGGATGTACATCAGAATGTTCTCATTTGGATCTTATAATTTTAAATGTATAAATTACTGTTAATGTTTCTTCTAAAGTTGGTAACTAGTTAATCTTCTATTTCTGAAGATGTTTTTACCAACTGCCATTTAAAATTACATCAGTAATAATTACTTCGGCCAGTCCTTAAGGCTTACTCTGGTAGACTCTGCTGCTGCTAAGTCACTTCAGTTGTGTCCGACTCTGTGTGACCCCATAGACAGCAGCCCACCAGGCTCCCCCGTCCCTGGGATTCTCCAGGCAAGAACGTTGGAGTGGGTTGTCATTTCCTTCTCCAGTGGATGAAAGTGAAAAGTGAAAGGGAAGTCGCTCAGTCATGCCTGACTCTTAGCGACCCCATGGACTGCAGCCAACCAGGCTCCTCTGCTGGTAGACCTTATTCTAATTTTATTGTCATTATCGTACAGTATCATTCATTGTGGTACGGCACATGTTATCCAGTTCTTCTTCTTTAGCATAATGTCATCAGTCTAAGTAGGATCACAAGAAATAGCTTTATGAAACTCAGTACTGTGTTTACTCTTCAGGTGTTGGTGATGTCAGTAATGCTGCTTCTTAAATTATGTAATGTCTTCTCACTAAGTATAGTGTCACTAATATGTATCTCAGGAGCAGTTAGAGACTCTCTAGTAATAGCTCATATTTCCCTGTTAATATTTGCTGTTTGAATGCTTGAATTTGAACCTAAATTTGATCTCAGTGCATGCTCACCCAGAATATGTATATACATACATATATATAACTCAGCAACATGCAGTTGTGTTCTATTAACAGCCTGGTTCCAACTTTGCTTTTTTGTCATTATATTTATTTTTTTCAAAGCATTTTATGCTCCTACAGTTGGCCCTCCATAGCTACAGATTCAGCCAACCTTGCAGCAAAAATATTCTGGAGAAAAAAAATTTCCAGAAAGTTCCAGAAAGCGAATTTGAATTTGCCTTATGCTGGCCAACTATTTACATAGTATTTACAGCTATTTTGATAGCACTTACATTGTATTAACTATATTATAAATAATCTAGAGATGATTTAAAGTATGTGGGAAGGTATACGTAGGTTACATGCACGTACACGTGATTTTATATATGGAAGTTGAGTATCCACAGATTTTGGTATCTGAAGTGTCCTGCAGCCAGTCAATCTGCCACAGATATTGAAGGACGACTACATGTCTTTGTACATTGTTAAATCCTTTTTGGTAAAAAAATGTGAATATAAACACTTTTTAAAGTGGGTTTGAAAATGAAACTGATTCAGATAAGATTAATTTGTTTAAAGTGACATGGATAAGTTATTTGAACTCAAATCTTTCAGAATTAACCAGGAGAAAAATCACTTAAGTACTGTGAGAGCTTAGAAAGGGGAAAGCATGGTAAAAAGGCAGGGAGTAGTTAACAGTTTTCATATGACATGGAGGGAAGGTGAGGAGATAGCTTATCAGAGTCTTTGAGGAAAGCAGTTTTCAGTAATATGACAGCTGAATGCAGTTGGTTAAGGAAAAGATTATAGAGTGCTGTCTGTTTTACAAAGGTTAGTTTTTGTTTTGTTTTTTCTTTCTGTAGGAAGGAAAAGTGAGTGTAAAGTGGTAGATTGGTAAAAATGTTTAAAATAAGAGTGAATTTCTCCTTACCATAATAAATGGTAAAAAATGGTCTGAAAGGTGATAAGTCACACTTCAGGTGTGCTTGTTATATAACTTTTCCTCTCAGTATTGCTGATTTTATTTATTTACTAATTTATTTTGGAGTGTGTAGGTCATTTTTTATAGGTCTTTTAATAATAATACAGGCTTTTTAGCATCTTAAAGGGATACTTTGGGAAAGAGGAGCAGCAGCAGCGTTTCATTTAAGAGTAATGAAATGGCTTTTATTCTTGGCCAGGTGACCGTTTCAGATCAGTCATAGATGATGCCTGGTGGTTTGGAACAATTGAGAGCCAGGAACCACTTCAGCCTGAGTACCCTGATAGTTTGTTCCAGTGCTACAATGTTTGGTAAGGAAGTATTGTGTTTTGGTTCAGCCTGACTTGCTTTGAATGTTTTCCCCATCTGTTAAAATGCTAAAGATACTCCTTTTAAACACTGAAGTAGTTACTTTATTTTTCAGTGTGATTTTATTGAAATTGCAATGCAGTGTTTAGATTTTTTAATATAAAGGTTTTCCTTTCTTTAAGCTGGGACAATGGAGATACAGAAAAGATGAGTCCTTGGGATATGGAGCTTATACCTAACAATGGTAAGTGTAAAGTTTTTTGTGTCTGTTACGGAATTCATTTCTTAAATAAAAATCTGATTTGATAACTTGTAGGTACAAAGAGTTCTTGATGAAGAGCAAGTAGAAAATATTCATTCCACATGCATTTTTATTGACCCTGGAGGTAGGGGAGGCATAATAGTGACTAGACTAAACATAATCCTTGTCCACTTGGAATTTGTAGTTTAAGAGGGAAGGTTGAAGATAATTACAGCAAAATATACTGATTTGCTTGTTGTTATTCACTGTAGAAGATGAGCACTTGGGAGCAAAGATATTTTTACAACTCCAGCAAAATACATAGAATACAGCATAATACTGAGAGGTCAGGCTTTTTTGAATGAAGTATAGATTCATATCCTAGCTCTGCCATCTTTTCTCTGTGTCATCTTGACAAGTTCCTTTACGCCTTGAAACTCGAGATGCTTAGTATTCAGTCTTTGGAACTATAAACTAATACTTTTCTTACAGGACTGCTATGAGAATTAAATGATATCATATGTGTAAAGTGCTTATTATAGAGCCTGACACATGTAAGGTCTCAATGAGTAGGTAATTATAATAACTGTCATTTTGCATATGGCCTGACACATTGCCTTAGAATTTGGGAGTTAGCCGTTGGCAGTAAGAATGACATCTTCCTGGAACTGAGAAAAGACCAGTGTGTCTAAGCCTGGATATTGCATTTTCTATGTCATTGCCCATATTTGTTTCAGTTTAAGAAAATAAAACACATACAACTGTATATGTCTAAAAAGTTTTAAAGGATGGGGATATGAGGACTTCCACAAATTATCTTTTACATTACTGTTTGTTTTTTTTAATAGTATGTTACTTTTACTATCAGATAAGAATTTTTTAAAAAAGAAAAACAACCTGACTTGTAACATAGTAGAACTGATCATTTACAAATGGAATTCCTCACTAATTATTATATTAAAAAAATTCAGAAAAAAGATAATGTGAAAAAAGTAAACCCAATCTGGTAAATCTTAGAAATGAGAAAATGGTCATGCGGATTTTGATTAAGACTAGTTCTTTCTAGAAATTGTCACTTTGAGAGACCAGTACCAATAATGTCTTTTTCATCTCATTGCTAAATTAGAGTTGTTTAATACTGTACAATGTGTTAATCGGCTTGTAAATGTGTTACATGACTTACCTTCCAGTTTTATTTCTCTCCTTTGTTAAGGTTTGAATTTGAACTCATATCAGACTATTGTGAATGTGAGAGAAATGAAGCTAATAGATATAATCCCTGGGGTACTTCTTGAAATGAATGAGTAACAGTAATACACTGTTGTTTCTGACCTCAGTATATTGCTGTGTGGAGGGGGTGATTTTTGTTGTTTCTGTTCTATTCCGTTATACGTATATAGGCACTCAAGAGTTTAATTACATTTCTAGAGGAGGAGGAGTTTCGTGACCAGATAGTAGCATATTTCCAAATGTTTCTCTCCTGAAGTCTTGTTCAAAGAAAAATTGCCTTGGCAGATTTGTAGTTTTTATGTCACCACCACCCCCTAATTATTTTATTAAAGATTCAGACGTGCAGAAAGCATACCTTCATCATTTAAGAGCAAAAAGCCTAAGCATCATCTGTCATTATTCATAATTCTGACTGTCCCTACACTTTTAGAAAAACAGTGAGGCTTTGATTAAAACATTTCTGAAAAAAAAAAAAAATACCACTTTTGTTCAAATTCACATGGCATGTTTTATCAGAGTAAATTAGAGATTATATATTACGAAATTACTCAGAAATTTTTTTAATTTTCATGATTTTATACGAATACTTTATCCTTCACATGTAACTGATAATAAAGCAAGTTGTGAGGTATAATTTTGGAGAAGTAATTACATGCTCATCTAGAAAATTAATCATGAAATTAATGTTGTAAAGAATAAATTTTATTGACTCTTGAAACATAACTTTCCTTTAATGAAAATAAAGACTAATACTTACCAAATCTTTACAAAGGTATAGTTTAATTTTATAAAAATATCAACTCTGATTCTAAAGGTAACTTAAATATTACTGATATTACCACATATTTTCATTAAATCTCATTTCTTTCTATTTCAGCTGTATTTCCTGAAGAACTAGGTACCAGTGTTCCTTTAACCGATGTTGAAACCAGATCATTGATCTATAAGCCTCTTGATGGTGAATGGGGTTCCAATCCCAGGGATGAAGAATGTGAAAGAATTGTTACAGGAATAAACCAGTTGATGACACTAGGTAAATAATAACAACATATGAAAAAATATATATGTATATACTCTCTCTATGTGTGTGTGTGTGTGTGTGTGTGTGTGTATCTATCTATTTACATATATATGCATGAAGATAGCTAGAAAATGTTGCCAGTAAGCAAAGGGAAAAAAAAAATTTATTCAAGCAAAATTATTTTTTGTTATAAGTCAGTGTTTTCAAATATTTTTAAGTGATTTTTTTAAATGCAGTTTTACACAAGACTCAAATATCTGAAACAATTATAAATGCTTTAGTTGAATTTCAGTGCCTGCCCAAGACTGTTTAGACTACTGCACAGTTACACTCATTTCACATGCTAGCAAGGTATATGCTCAAATCCTTCAAGCGAGGCATCAGCCAGTATGTGAATCAAGAACTTCCAGATGTGTAAGCTAGATTTAGAAAAGGCAGAGGAACCAGAGATCAAATTGCCAGCATCCATTGGATCATAGAGAAAGCAAGGGAGTACCAAAAAAAGTCTGCTTCTGCTTCATTGACTATGCTAAAGCCTTTGACTGTGTGGATCACAGCAAACTGTGGAAAATTTCTTAAGAGATGAGAATACTAGACCACCTTACCTGCCTCCTGTGAAATCTGTATGCAGGTCAAAAAGCAACAGTTAGAACCAGACATGGAACAGACTGGTTCCAAATTGGGAAGAGAGTATGTCAAGGATGTATATTGTCACCCTGCTTATTTAACTTCTATGCAGAGTACATTATGAAAAATGCTGGGCTGGATGAATCACAAGCTGGAATCAAGATTCCTGGAAGAAATATCAACAACCTCAGATATACAGATGATTCCACTGTTGTGGCAGAAAGCAAAGAAAGAGGAGCTAAAGAGCCTCTTGATGAGGGTGAAGGAGGAGAGTGAAAAAGCTGGCTTAAAACTCAACATTCAAAAAACTTGAGATCATAGACTACAGTCCCATCACTTCATGGCGAAGAGATGGAGAAAAAGTGAAAATAGTGACAGACTTTATTTTCTTAGGCTCCAAAATCACTACAGATGGTGACTGCAGCAATGAAATTAAAAGATTCTTGGTTCTTGGAAGAAAAGCTATGACAAACCTAGACAGCATATTAAAAAGCAGAGGCATCACTTTGCTGACAAAGGTCCCTGTAGTCAAAGCTATGGTTTTTCCAGTAGTCATGTTATGGATGTGAGAGTTGCACCTTAAAGAAGGCTGGATGCCAAAGAATTGACTCTTTCAAATATGGTACTGGAGAATGCTCTTGAGAGCCCCTTGTACTGCAAGGAGATCAAGCCAGTCAGTCCTAAAAGAAATCAACCCTGAACGTTCATTGGAAGGACTGATGCTGAAGCTCCAATACTTTGGCTTTGGGGATCAGCTGACTCATTGGAAAAGACCCTGATGTTGGGAAAGATTGAGGGCAAGAGGAGAAGGGGGTGACAGAGGATGGGATATATTTATAGTATCAATAGTGAGGGACAGGGAAGCCTGGTGTGCTGCAGTCCTTCGGACACAAAGAGTCACACACAAATTATCAGTTGAACAACAGCAAACTGAATTTCAGAGTGAGAGCTCTAGAAATGCCAAGGGTACCAGTGAAAAATGTAAATCCTCCAGAACCTAACTTTAAAACCCTTGACATACTTAGGCTGGAATGATGTAAATTAGAGGAGGAGGGTTGAAAGCTGAGTTAGATGGGTAGGTATACCATTTTCCCTCTTAACTTGATATACATATACACAATAGAATATTGTAAAGGGAGAGATGAGGGTATATGAACTGCTTTGCTTTGTTTGAAGAAAGAACAGTGACCATAGAACATAATTATCTGAACTCTGGGTAGACTAAATACATACTGAGTAGGTATACATTTGAGTAGGGAATCTGCTTCAAAGAATCTAAGGCAGAAATTACTGTGAATAAGAGCTGAAGACATTGGAGACACATATTGGATGATATTTTCATCTGATGTCTTTTATAAAATGGCAGCTCTTAATGAATTACTGTCTCACATACTATCTTAAGTAATTTTAGTAATTATGTCAAAACAATTACTACCAAACACATAGATTCAGGAATGACCTGGTTTTAATTATGGAAATACATGTGGATGTTCTTTAATAGGTCAGATTTATATATTGTCTATCATCTTTTCTAAAGAATCTTTGAATAACATTCCTAGAATTTTGCAGTACAAATGCAGACATAATAAAAAGTGAGTCTGTGTTAGCTAAACTGTATGTTTTTTCTGTCAAAAGATAGTGGTAGACTTTATGTGGATTTGAACTTAAGGCTTATATCAAGAAGAATTGTGAAGTACTTTAAGCAATAAAAAGATGAATTTATAAACTTACTTGTTCATTTATTTTAGATATTGCTTCAGCATTTGTGGCCCCTGTGGATCTGCAAGCGTATCCTATGTATTGCACTGTAGTGGCATATCCAACGGATTTAAGTACGATTAAACAGAGACTGGAAAACAGGTTTTACAGGTTAGAATCATTTGCTTGCTGTAGCTACTGCCAAAGGAAAGCTAAATGATTCTTTCAGCCATTTACTGATCCTCCTAGCAGTGTTTCTCAAATTTTAACACACATCCCATTTAACAGTGGGATCTTGTTAAAAATGCAGAATCTGGTAGTAGGTTTAGAGTAAACCTGAGATACTGCCTTTCTAACAAGTTCCCAGTGATGCTGGTGCTGCTGGTTTGTGGACCACACTTAGAAATAAATATGAACAATGGTCACTCTCTTCATACTGTATTTTATGAATTTATCCAACATGTTTTATTTTCTCTTAGATACCACATTGAGATATTTGTTCACGGATTTTTTATAGAATAATATTAAATATTGTTCTCTTATTAATTTAGCTTATGAATACTTCTTAAAAGTGAAATTAGGAAAATTTGGGCTACTTTATTATAGTTGTAGCTTAGTTTGAAATATAACTAGAGTTTTTAAAAGATGTAATTTCATTTAATTTGCATCTGCTGGTTAGCAGTTTTGATAAACATTGAGTTCTAATCTTGGGCAGACTTTGTAGGTTTATTGGCTAACATGTCTTAAATTTTTTTTGACATAAATGAAATCATTCTTTTAGCTTTTCATCTTTCTTAATGACTTTTGCTTAGCAGGCCAATAGCATTTTAACTTAACTAATACTGCATTAAAACTTAATTTTGGTGACCTGTTTTATGTTACTGCAATTATTTATACTGCTATTTACTTAAGTTACTATTTAACTTAAGGAAATTTTTCATCATATTTTGTATTCATATTTTTTATGTAAATTGTTTTCTACACTCTAATAGTTGGACTATATCTAGAAAGATAAATTTCTGCCATCTCCAACCATTGTTAAAAATGTACTTTCTCATAGAAATTCTGCTCAGCATAAGAACTGCTAAGGTGTACTCTTTACATTGCAACTTAATTAGGCTTTTTGGCTTTAACCTAGCTTAGTAATCAATTGAGGAAAAGAACTTTTGAAACAGAGTCCTTACTTAAATTAGAAATGACCTGATTTTTAACCAGATAATGTAGTTATAGACCTGCTGCTGCTGCTAAGTCACTTCAGTCGTGTCCGACTCTGTGCGACCCCATAGACGGCAGCCCAGTAGGCTCCCCCGTCCCTGGGATTCTCCAGGCAAGAACACTGGAGTGGGTTGCCATTTCCTTCTCCAATGCATGAAAGTGAAAAGTGAAAGTGAAGTTGCTCAGTCGTGTCCGACTCTTAGCAACCCCAAGGACTGCAGCCTATCAGGCTCCTCCGTCCATGGGATTTTCCAGGCGAGAGTACTGGAGTGGGGTGCCATTGCCTTCTCCGGTTATAGACCTGAGTTATGTTCTTATTTCATAATAATGAAGCCATCATGAGCTATTTCACTGTTTCAGGCTCTTTTGCTTCTTCTCTGTTCATTGGCTTCAGACTTCCTACAGTTTATAGTGCCTCTTTGGCACTTCTGGTTCAGTCTTAAACCACTATCAGTTTGCTCTACTGATATTAAATCCTCATGCCTTACTTTACACACAGTTTCTATAGGGTACTTTGAAAATAGCCTGTGATTCTTTCATTAGAATGAGCCATGGAGATGCTATTGGAAACTTACAGAAGCTTTTCTGTATGCTTCTATATGCACAATTACATTTTATATATATGTAGTTTTTAAAATTCCATATAATTGTTTTCTGTTTACACATCAGTAAAGTTTTTTGAGTATTTTCTTCCATGTCATTTTAAGCTGGTTGATATTCTAAAAGTAACTTTTGGATTTTTCTTTAGTTAAAACTGAAATAAAATAAAACTTCAAAATTTTAGTACAGTTGACTCACGAACAGCATGGGTTTGAATTGCATAGGTCCATTTACACATGGATTTTTTCCCAATAATATGTGTACTGTGCTAAGCTTAGTCACTCAGTTGTGTCTTGACTCTTTGTGACCACATAGACTGTAGCCTGCCAGGCTCTTCTGTCCATGAAATTCTCTAGGCAAGAATACTGGAGTGGGTTGCCACACCCTTCTCAATAATACCTGTAGTACTACATAATGCATGTATGCAGAACCTTGGATAGGGATAGCCAATTCTAACATTGTACTCAGATTTTAGACTTGGAGGAGGGTCAGTGCTGCATTGTTCAAGGATCAACTGTATCATTAATTTTGTGTAAAAAAAATTTTTTTTTAGATAGATTTCTTAGTATACTTTTTGTCCCTTAAGCAGGCTATTAGTTAGCTTTTCACTTTTAAATGTTACTTGATTACTAGCAATAAAATTAGATTGAAATTGGTTGTTTCCCTTTTTATGAAAAAGTTAGATATGTTTATTATTAAAATTGACACCATACATGAAAAGGATATATAAAGGAAAAACTAAAACTCCACTGTTTCTCTCCTCCTCATGCTCTCCTTTCAGTCTCTCTCCCTAAATGAAGGCCCTGTTGATAGTCTAATGTGTCTAATCCGGATATTTTCTATGCCAATATATAATATTGCTACTCTTTTTTTACCCTGTGACACAACTGAGATTCAGTTTTTTTTTTTGAACAGTTTTTTAAGGTGTGAGTTTTATAATTGATTTAAGACTGCAATTAAAAAGTCAGAATGTCTTGGTTTTAAAATGTGTTTATGTATTTCTAAGTTTATTCTAAAGAGGCTAATAAGACTTCTGCATTTTGTTTGTTTAAAGGCGAGTTTCTTCCCTAATGTGGGAAGTTCGATATATAGAGCATAATACACGAACATTTAATGAGCCTGGAAGCCCTATTGTGAAATCTGCTAAATTTGTGACTGATCTTCTTCTACATTTTATAAAGTGAGTTATTTTTCCACACTTAATTATATTACTGTAATAATTAATGGTGGTATTTTAAAATGTAAAATGTCAAAACATAGAATGCAATCATTTTTTATTAGACGCCTTGTCATACTACACAAATATGTGCTGTGATACAACCACAGGTCCTCTCCAAATAGGAAGCATATGTAAGTTCATTGGCTAATAATAATTATGAAATCATAGAGATTGTATTACAGTTGTGTTCTGATTTACATAAGAAAACATGGATGTTTCTCTAAATCTAATGTTGGATAATAATAGCAAGCTTTTATTGAACATGCAATGTTTTAGCTAAATAAGCTCTTCTAAGTCAAATAAAAATCTAACAGGTGGGAGAGGTCATTATCTGTAATTTACAGTTAAGAAAATTAAATCTTTTAGAGGTTAACTTGTTTGATTTTCACAGTACATGATTGTCTGCCATTTTATTTGAGAACCTTTCACCTTAATATTGTATTATCCCTGTCAGGTTGATGAAAAAGTATTCAAATAGGTCAGCAGGAAACTGAACTTGAACATTCAAGGCTTTTTTCTTCAAAGTGAAGTTTATTTCCCCATTAATTAATCCCGTACCAAGAGTGATAGCTATATTTCAGACAGTAGGGTTTTTATTTCCTTGTCTTATGGATTTTATGTATTCATAGAATGAGTTGAGTCTTCTAAACTGAAGCTAGAGGAGTGGATCATATGTTTTGTATAAAATACAGCTCTGAATTTGTATTAAGGTTATTTATATTTGATAATTTTTTTCTCATTAATCGAATAGGATATTTTATAATTTAAGTTTCAATACTCTCCTGCTATCAGCTTTCATTTTTATATAAAGGGATTATTGAGGCTTTTTATTTAAACATATTCAGCTTCATTCTCATGACTCAGCATAATCATAGGGTCCCTTTTCTTGGTGTTAGGTGGGTTTGTTTTTGTTTGTTTTGCTAAGGAATGTAGGTAATTCCTATATGAAAAACCACCAAAGAAAATTAGTACAGTAAGCTTAATGCCCTTCCTCTACTTTATTCTCTAAGGAAATGCTTTGCATTTCAAGTAGTGAGTAGTTCCAGGGCTGCTGTTGCTAGGCTTTTGCTGATTTTCAATAAAATTGATAATCAAGATAATAAAAATTTAGTTATCCTCAGGAAACTGTTTATATAACTTGGTTATAAAATTTATAATATCTTAACTAAAATTTTTAATTTTGTGTTTTATCATGTATGTTATGAACATCTACTTTTCCAAAGAAATAGGGATCAGTAGAATCACATGATCCATTGATATTTTAGCAAATTAATTTAGATGAAGTCACTATTTTTATGTTTGGAATAGGCTTTGAAATTGTATTTCTTTCAAATAGTTATTTTGAAATGCCTTATGAAAATAGATTAAAATAATAGTGCATTATGTTGTATATATCTAAAAGTGGTTTTAGATATATACAGTTTTTTAATGGTATATAATTTGTTGAAAACCACTTTCGGCTGGTAGTACTTTTCAGGATGTTTTGTATGTCTTGAAATTTTGGTAACTACTTTTTAATTGAGTTATTTGGCCAAATTTCAAGTAATAGATACATACAAAATGTTGTAATAGATACTTGGAGATAGAAATGCATAATTACCCTGTTAATACAGCTTTATAGGGTAGATAAATCTGTGACTGATTGTAATACAGGGAAAAGGTAAAAAGAGTTTGTGTGAATGTTTAGATGAAGGATAGGGTCACTTCTGGCTATGAGAGTGGGATTTCAGGCACAGGGAGATACGTGTTAAGATGTATGGACAAGGTAGATAGTGATTCAAAAGTTAGATGGGAACAAAGAACTTCCAGGGATGGGGAATGGCATGAGGGAGAGAAGTAAAGATTTGTTAAGGGAATTGAGTACATTGAAATCAGGTGAAGTAGAGAGTACATGAGCAGAAGTAATAGTGGTAGAAGTGCTAAACTTGAGTTTGGACCATATCACAGAGGACCTCAAATGCTGATCTAACAAATTATACTTAAAATAGGAGCATAGGAAGCAAGAGGCTATTGAAAATATTTGTGCATGAGAATAGCATGAGGCATGCTGTGCCTGAAAAATACTAATTTGAATGCAGTGTCTAGTGTTAACTGATGGGGAAGAGACAGAAAGCGAAGGACTATTGAAATTATTTTAACATGAGAATAACATGATGCAAATTGCTTTAAAAAATACTAATTTGACTGCAGATTGACTTCGATAGCTGACCAAGTAAGAAGTGAGGGAAACTTAATTTATGAAAGTGAGAAGCAGGCAGATGTCAAGAGATTTTGAAGGTGGAATCACAGAACTTGACCGGTGATTGGGTATATGAGGAGGAGGCAAAGGAAGAGATACAAAAAACCATTCCTTACTGTGTGAATGAAAAAAAGTTGAAAAGGGAGAGTGGGAAATGACAATTGGATGTAGACATGGGAATTTTAGATGATGGTAGCAATCACCTGAAGAGTCAAACCAAGTTATAGGAATTTGGAGTTCATTAACACAGAAAAACTGCAGATATATAAGATGACCTGGGCAAAAGGTATGGACGATAGCTAAGGACAAAATTTTAGGGAATGCCTATGCTTAAGAATAAAAGGAAGAAGGAACAGAAGACAGGAGGTAAACTAGCTATCTCTTGTAGACCGAAGAAGGAGGGAAAGTATTCTAGGCACAGCAGTGACCTGAGCAAATCCTGAGATGGGAATTGGGCTTGGTGTGATGAAATGGGCCAGGGTAGAGGCTTCATGTGGAGGGGAGGGGAGGGGCAGGGGCAGATGTGTGTGCATAGGGTTTTGGAGTTAACTGATGAAGAAAGTCTTCAGCTCAAAAGTTTTATCTTAAAATCTGGTTTTAGTAACAGGTTTAAAGGACAAAAATCTCGTGACTCCAGTCTTGTATACTAACATTTCCTTGTTATTTAGGGATCAGACTTGTTATAACATAATTCCACTCTACAATTCAATGAAGAAGAAAGTTTTGTCTGACTCTGAGGTATTTAATATTTCATTACGATTACTACATTGGTTGTGTCCTATATATAAAAAGAAATTTACACATAGTAGTTTTCAGACAACTGCTATTATGAAATTTTTTTTTGCCTAATGCTCTCAGTTAACTTAAAAAAAAAAAGAGTCAGAATTGTTTCAGTTAAAATTGTTTTAAACAGTGGGTGGAGGGAGACTTTTTAAAATGAGTCAGTTAAGTGTTACAGTATCATATATACTATGGGTTTTCCAGAATATAAAGGAGATAATTGCTATTAAAAGACTGTAGAATATAGTGGAACCTTGAATATTTTATTAATCTGATAAATTCTTGCTTCAAAGGAAGAAGAGAAAGAAGATGCTGATGTGCCAGGAACTTCTACCCGGAAAAGGAAGGTAATAAATTTTTGTTTTAGCAAAGTACTTTATATGAATTAAAATGTATTGAGCAGTTTTTTACTTTTAGTAGTTTCAAAGATAGATTAAGTATTACTTCCAAATCAACTTCCATCACAAAAATGCATGGTTTTCAGAACTAGATGAGTGATGCTTTCTTTTATCTGAATTACTCTATTATTACCTAGTTATCCAAGATTAAAAATGAAAATTGTATTATATGTTATTTTATTGATATATTTGAACATTTAATTTAGGACCATCAGCCTAGAAGAAGATTACGTAACAGAGCACAGTCTTACGATATTCAAGCATGGAAGAAACAGTGTCAAGAATTGTTAAATCTCATATTTCAATGTGAAGATTCTGAGCCTTTCCGCCAGCCAGTAGATCTTCTTGAATATCCAGTAAGTATTTCTGAGAATACTTGCCACTTTGATTTTTGTGTATATATATATGTATCTTATACATGACAGTTTACTATTTATTTTTATGATTATAGTTTATTTACTTTTTATTTGAAACATGTTCCCATTATCCATCTGATTATGTAGAGCATCTAAATTGAACAATGTGGTAAAAAAGAAGTAGCCCTGGACTAAGACTCCAAAGAATTGAGTTATTGTCCCAGCTCTGCCTCTTACCAGTTCTACAGTTTTGAGCAAGTCACTTAGTTTTTATATCTGGTATATTTTTACCATATCCTTTTCCATTCTCTTTTTATGGATTTATTATGGAAATTATCTAAGAAACAATAATACTTATTAATAATAATTATAATCTCTAAGATTAATAAAAATCTCTAAATCATTATTACAGAGTTATAGAAATGGAATGAGACTATTACTACTTATTATTAAACATTAAAATAGATTTTAAATTGAAACTATGTAAATGTAAAGTGGTGTTATTGTATATGTAGGTTATGCCAATTTATGATTTTTATGGAATTCATGGTAGAAAGTTTGAGTAAACATGTTATAAGTATTTATTTTTTGATTGCAATCTTAGCAATCTAAATTTAATTTTGAATAATTTTTGTATTCTTTGTTTTAGTTATTAAAGATTGCATGGTTTCAAATGATAATTAAATTTTTTATAAGAGATCATGACCTGGTTGTGGTATCTGTTGTGGCTTTTATAATAAGTTTTGTTATGTATGTATTCTAATTTGCAGTGGTGAAATAGAGAAATTTCATTGATAGATACCATAAAATGACTCTTTTCTTATCATTTAAAAATCAAGAAACATGTAATCTTAAATGTAGAAGATAAATCTTTAATTCTGACAGTGTGATAAATTAGACTAATTCAAACCCTACCATCTGAAAACCTCTAAGAAGAAATAAGCTAATGCTGTAGTGCTCTGATTTTCATTTCTCTTTGTTTTTGGAACCTGTGGATTTCCCTTTGTTTCTTGAAAGCCCAAGTATGTATTTCATAATTTCTAAGCCCAGGTGTCCTCACTGAAAAATTCTGCCAGATGTTTAAAGAATTAACACAAATTCTGCACTCTTCCTCAAGATAAGGAATGCTTCTGTACTCATTCTATGAAACCAGTTATTATCCTGGTGTCAAAAACAGTACTAAAGAAGAAAATGCAAAAATTCCTAATAAAATATCAGCAAATAGAATTCACCAGTATATAAAAATGGTTTTGTACCCTAAGTGGGTTTTTTTTTTCTCAGGGATATAAGGCTGGTTCAGTATTTAAAAATCAATCATTGTAATTAATTACTAAGGGAAAAATGACATCATATCAATGCAGAAAAGGGATTTGACAAAATTCAGAGCACATTTGTTTTAAGAATGTACACATTGGGTATGGTACACTGTAATCGTTGTGGCCATGGGAGGAAATGAGAATGAGTCTTGGAAGGAAGAAATTTATTATACTTGCATGTCCCAGAGAGGGGTTCACCAGATGCCACTTAAGGCTCAGGGCGAGCATAAGGTTTTAGTCAGGTTGCAGAAAATAGGAGGAAAGGAAAACCTTAGGCCAGAGATTTCCGTGAGAGGCAAGGCTGGGCCTAGTCACCAGCTTAAGATGGGCTAGTTTGAATTACTCCAGTGGACTTCAGGGAAGGAGGGTGGTCTCTAGTTGTCTTAATACTAATTCCTGACCCAGGATGATTCAGGGCAGAGGAAATACTGGTTGGTGTGTGAGGATTGCTTAAGGACATGGTCAGTTTGCATATGAAAGATATATTCCTAGCACAACCCTTTGCTATTTCTAAGAATTGCCTAGCCCTCGGAAAGAGGCAGTCTCTCCTTAGGCCTGTATGGCCCCCCAAGTGTCAAAAGAGTATCAAGAATACAGAAAGATAATTAGTATAGCTGGCCCTATGATGAATGAATATCAACTAGATCTACATAATGTAAGAAAACAACAACATTAATGATAAAAACAAACTCTTAAAAAAACTAGGAATAAAAGGGAACTTCCATAACTTGATAAAGAACATCTGTTAAAAAACCTACAGCAAACCTCATGCTTAAACATGAAAAACTGAATGCTTTCCCCCTAAGATTGTGAGTGATGCAAAAATATCCGCTGTTATTCTCACCACCGCTATTTAACATAGTACAGCAAATGGTAGCCAGTGCAGTTAAGACAAGAAATGAAAATAAAAGGCATTGCAGATTGTAAAAAAAGAAAGAAAACTGTCCCTGTTGGTAAAAGGCAGTTTTACTGTTTGCTTTATGGTCAAACATACTTGATCATAATTTAAACTTAATGGGGTAGAGTCAAGTTACTATATTTTAAAAAATACAATTATATATTCTGGGGCTGTGGAGAAGGTGTAGTATTATTTATTCCTCTTAAAAGATAACCATATTCAGATCATTTTATACTAGTTTGTTGCTTTTTACTCATTTCGTTTGTCTGTTTCTATTACTTCTAATTTGTTGCTTTATTTTATACACAGTTGAGTACGGGAGATTGAGTGATTGTACTTTCCTCCATAAAATGAAGTGTAAAGACTTTGTGACAGATGTTTACATTCATAATTCTTGATTTGTGCAAAGTTCCCAAATGTACTAATTGTATTACTGAAGTTGAAATTAGCAGAACTAAGCCCTTCACGTTAATGTGATGTTATATTTCCGTTGTTTTTATTGTTTGTATGTCAGTTTTAAAGATACAATTATGTTTCAGTGAATAAGCAGCCTTAAGAGTTTATGTGTAGCATAAACTTTTGGGTTTTTTTTTACATCAAACTTGTAGTTTTAGAACTGAGTTTTTCAATATTGTTTTAATCTCCTTTTCCCAACACAACTCGATGCTTTACCTCTTTCTGAAGGCCAAAAAAAAAGCAGAATTTATAAGTTCTTGAATGAGAGAAATCTTGTGTTGATTGCAATAGAAAGTTAGGGACATGAAAAAATAAAAATAAAAAATGACTTGGGAAAAAAGATACCTTGAAGAGGGAAATAAGAAATGATTATTAATAGTTCTAGTAGTTGCAGTCATCACAGAAATTGTATATGAATCTCTTTTATGAGAAATAATGCATCATCATTACTATTAATAATATGACCTGTTTTCCTTCTCTTAGGACTACAGAGACATCATTGACACTCCAATGGATTTTGCTACCGTTAGAGAGACTTTAGAGGCTGGGAATTATGAGTCACCAATGGAGTTATGTAAAGATGTCAGACTTATTTTTAGTAATTCCAAAGCATATACACCAAGCAAAAGATCAAGGGTATATAATTTAATTGCTTTTTTTCTGTCTGAATTAAATGAAATTAATAGAAATGTATGTTAAGTAACTAAATCCTATGTTTAATTAAAATTTAGAGCTAAGTTGACAAACTTTCTATTAGGTTCTTAACCTAGGGGAAAGAAGAATTCACATCTTTCTGTTTTATTTCTTCTGTGAAAATTCCTGATGTCATTTAATGTTTAGGAATGTTACTTTTCTTGAAGATCGTGTAGTTGAATAGATACTGTCCTGATACATGTTAGAGGTACATGTGCTTAACTTTTTCAGCGATGTTCTACTTTCTGGAAAGGAGCATTTTTTTCCGTATAATGCTCATATAATTTAAAAAAAAATGAGTAAAACTTTCTTTGGCCAAATACAGAAATAATTTGTCATAATGCTAAATAAAAAAATAATTTTAATAATGCTTCAGTTTTAGTGTTTGTCAAAAGAGATTGAGAAAAAGCAACATTTTAAATTCTAAAAAAGTTTTGCTAGAAAAATATTTAAATTTATATGTTAGTATTTTCTGAACAGCCATTTTCTTTGCAAAATGTTTGAACGGTTTTTTTTTCTTTACAGATTTACAGCATGAGTTTGCGCCTATCTGCTTTTTTTGAAGAACACATTAGTTCAGTTTTATCAGATTATAAATCTGCCCTTCGTTTTCATAAAAGAAATACAATAACAAAAAGGAGGAGGAAAAGAAATAGAAGCAGCTCTGTTTCCAGTAGTGCCGCATCAAGGTATTTGATTTCTTTTAAATATCATCAACTGATCTATATAACTTTGTCATCTAAGTGGTAGAACTTGGTGTTTTTTAATACTTCCTTTACTATTCCCTATATTGCAGAATGATATATTTGACATGCAAGTTCCTATGATGTGGAGGATTTTTAATCTTTTAACTAAAGCTATACTAGTGTAAGTGCTTAAATTCAAACTGCTAAATCTGTACAGTTAAATAGCATTTTTAGGATAGTGATGGCATCATGCTTTCTGTCATATAACTATAGCATTTACAGCAATCCTTCACTAAATATTCACTTTTCAAAGGCTCACAACCATATGAAATCCACTACAAATCTCATATTTTAACATATTTCATAACAGTACAAATATTGAATCCAGCAGTATTATAAAACTATTTTATTCATTCCCATAGAATTATAAGAATGACTAATGATACTATTTTATTTACAGCCCTGAAAGGAAAAAGAGGATCTTAAAACCCCAGCTGAAGTCAGATATTACTACCTCTCCATTCTCTGCACCTACACGGTCAATACCACCAAGGCACAACACTGCTCAGATAAATGGTAAAACGGAATCCAGTTCTGTGGTTCGAACCAGAAGCAATCGAGTGGTGGTAGATCCAGTTACCACTGAGCAACCATCTACTTCTTCAGCAGCAAAGACTTTTATTTCAAAAGCTAACACATCTGCAATGCCGGGGAAAACAGGTAAGAATCAGCTACAGTTTCTAAACGGATGTGTGTGTGTGTGTGTGTGTGTGTGTATATATAATGCATTTTTTAAGTAACTTACTTTGCCAAATGGGATATATTAGATTAAGTAAATTCCAGCAGACACCAGAATTTTACTCTTCTTTATTGTTAGTTTTCCTTTTCTTTATCATTTTTGCATTTCTTAAAAAATTTTGTTTTATTGACAAAAGATACTGAGGTTTAGGAGTGTCAGTATAAGATAATGCTTAAAATGGTGGGAAAAATGGCAAATCTGATCCAGACTGCCTGAGTTTAAATCCTGGAAGCCAGACTTGATAGCAGTTTGCTAGCACTTGCCTTGATAATCTTTTGGTGACTGGATAGCTTCTGAAAGGACTGAAATTATTATGTAAGCCTTTTCCCTTTTTGAAAGTAGATTTCTTACAGAAGGTTTAAGCATCCTCCAGGTTTTGTCTTATTGGCTAATTCACACAATTCACATTAAAAGTAATCGTAACCTTCTTGCTTGTTTGAAGGTTAAATAATTTAACTCTTAGCTTGTAATCTCCTGTATGTGTGTTTTAGTTCTAGAGAATTCTGTGAAACATTCCAAAACCTTGAATACTCTTTCAAGTCCTGGTCAGTCCAATTTTAGTCATGGCACTAGGAATAATTCTACAAAAGAAAATATGGAAAAGGAAAAGCCAGCCAAACGTAAAATGAAATCATCTGTGCTCTCAAAGACACCCCCTCTCTCAAAGTCATCACCTGTCATTGAGCAAGGTACCGTAGACTTACAAATGATGATTCTATTGGAGATAACACATTCATTTTTTTAGGTTGCTCATTTAAAAGTCACATATTCTGTATCAGTTGATAAATTTACTGAGACATCTTTTGATTCATACCAAAAGCAAACGGTATTATTATTAAATTTTAAAAGCCAAGAAAAACTTGCTGTATGAAAAATAAAATCATATTCTAAAATCAAAGGCTTTTTAATGATAACAGATTTAATAGTTTTAAACTTAATTATTACAGAACCCAAAAAAGTATCTCCAATAAGTTTAAATAAGTTGAATTTAGCTAACCCAGTATAGCATTAAAAAAAAATTTTTTTTTCAAGTTTTTTACATCACAAAATTCAACATATTGATCTTTAAATAATCCATATTCTTAAATATTAAATTATTCCAGATTCTTTTGTCTACACATTTTCATTGTAAAGCCTTTATGTTTGAAGGATGGAGAAAGTAACTGATAAAATACAACATATGACATGTTAAAACAATTAGGTCTTCTTGGTAGCAGACAGCTCAAGGATATGCATTTTTTGTCATGACTTCCAGAGTATGTCTAGACCATTTCCTTTTCAGTATTCCCCCAAGAAACCTCTCACAATTTAATTTTTGTACTGAAACGACCCCATTTTGATTAATGATTTTGGGATCTACCCACCTAAATAAGCTTAAAATCAGTGAGTCATCCTAGCCTTCTCTTCAGCAACCAAATCTGCTTGTTTCTTTCTGCCTCCTTAACATCTCCTGAATCCATTTCCTCTGTTCCATTTTCATTTCCACAAACTGTCATGCTCTTGTAACTGCTATCCCTGCCTCAGTTCTCAACTCTTCCTTACTCAGTCCATCTTCCACCGTTCAGTGACCTTTCTCATCATGTGCACAAGACACACACACACGCAGAATTAAGATCCTTCCCTTCCTTCAAATCATACGTGGAATCAGAATGTAATGTTGTTTATGTCAAGCAGTGAAGAGTCTTGTATAACAACGTTGCCTAACATTGCAGCTGTCCTTAATTTTCTTTCTCCCTTTTCTGTCCCCGCCATCCTAAAACACTTGAAAGTCCCTAAATATTCTTGTCATTTCTTCCTTTTTTTGAATTTTTTTTTCCCTTACTGGTTGTTTCCTATTCATTGCCTTTGTGGCCCTTATAATGTTGATAGAGTTATTCTTTTTTACATTGTCTATCTCCAGTAGAATCCAAACTCGTGTTTGCTCATATTTTAATTACCTGTACTTAGTATATAGTAGACAATGTTTAAATAAATCAGCAAGTGACTTTATATGTGAGTGTTTTACATTTTTATACTAGCTTCCTTTCTGAACTGAATTCAGAGTTTTGAATGTTTTATATTGGCCTTGCTTCTGTTAGTCCTGAATTCTGGAGAAATCAAACGTATGTAGAGAATTGGTTCTAGCATTATGATAGGGGAGGTTCAGTAGCCAGTTTGATTGATAGGTTTTGGGTATTACATATGCCAGTACAGTAAAGAAATATGATAAGCTATTACATAACTCATTAATGATGACTTTGTTGGTACTTGAACACTATTAGAAACAAGAGCTGCTGCTGCTGCTGCTGCTTAGTCGCTTCAGTCGTGTCCAACTCTGTGCGACCCCAGAGACGGCAGCCCACCAGGCTCCCCCTTCTCTAGGATTCTCCAGGCAAGAACACTGGAGTGGGCCACCATTTCCTTCTCCAGTGCGTGAAAGTGAAAGGTGAAAGTGAAGTCGCTCAGTCATGTCCAACTCTTAGCGATCCCATGGACTGCAGCCTTCCAGGCTCCTCCGCCCATGGGATTTTACAATTGAAATACAATACAAGCCACATGTGTTCTTGTAACCACATATAGCAACAGCAAACAGGTGAAATTACCAGTTTTAACAGTGTATTTTATTTACTCCATTATATCCAAAATATCATTTCAGTGTGTAATCAGTATTTCAAAATGTATACTGCCTCAATATTCAAATTTAATTAAAAATTCAGTTGCTCAATTGCAGTTACATTTCAAGTGCTCAGTTGCCACATGGTTAGTGGTAATACTATCACAGGATAATACAGGTCCAAATGAATGATTTCAAAAGCTATTTAGCTCTTGAATTCCTTTTTTAAAGAACTGCATTGATTCTTAACCTTTTTAGGTAATGTATTTTGTCAAGTTTGAAGACCTTGTAGTTTTTTTCCCCCAAAAATGCACATAGGCATATCCACACAAAATTTGGGCCAATTCAAGGGCTTCCCTGATAGCTCAGATGGTAAAGAATCTACCTGCAAGGCAGGAGACCTGGGTTCGATTTGTGGGTCGGGAAGATCCCCTGAAGAAGGGAATGGCAACCCACTCCAATATTCTTGCCTGGAGAATCTTACAGACAGAGGAGCCTGGTGGGCTACAGTCTGTAGAGTTACAAAGAGTCAGACACGAATGAGCGACTAACATACACACACACCTACCTACTACACCCCATCCCACCCCCTTACCTCCTAGAGTCCTTGAAGCTAGTCTGTAGAACCTTTGTAGGATATATTCACTGGATATTTATTTACCAGTAGTCTTATGTAAAACAAATGGAAAGATAGCACAGAATCTTAAAGAGTCCTCAGGCCAACTAAGGGTTGTTGTTGGAAAATACCTGATTACTTCATGCACACACACATTCACCACTCCCCTGTTATGCAAAACCACTAATATGAAGAAAAGTTATTAGTACTTTGGGGTCAGGGTTTGAGGGCTTTGCCTTCTTCCCCTGCTCTTGGCTCAGATACTCCACCTCTGAGACAGTTACTTCTTGAAATTTACAAAGCACTCTATGATTGAAGCTCAGGACAAAAAATGAAGAAGCATTCTCTTTAATGGCACAAAGTATAGAATTTTGGAAGAAAAAAGTAGTAGTGCATGTTTGTCATCTTTTTCTTCATCTGAAAGGGTAATAAGCATTTTCTTTTTTTTTTTTTTTTTTACCATAGAAAGGCAGTTCATGATTTGCAGTTCCTACAAATCTAGAATTTGATCTTCAGATTTTTTTTAATAAAGCATAATAGCCTTTATTACAGAGTTTGTTATAATGGGATTTTAACACACATAGTGGATTTGATTGATACATGCAGCTAGTATTGCTTATGATGATAAATCAATCATTTGCCGTTCAGTAACATAGGAGATAGGACTGTTCCCAAAAAAAGAGCTTGTGAAGAAAACTGCCATTTAGCTATTTTTCTTAACCCTCTTTTAAAAATTCTGTGAGCAAGAGTAATTTATTTCTACTTTTGTAAAAAGGATAGATGTATCAGAGCCATAGTAGTGTCTATGGAGAACAACGGGTATAAATTATTCCAGTAGATGTATTCTCAAACCTTTTGCATAGGAGTTAGTAGAAGAGGAAATCCTTTTTTACTTCTGAGGAATGTAACGAAATATTTAGAGTATAAATTCTTCCCTGACATCAGAGAGTCATGGTCATCACATCCAGTAGAGGGTTAAATAAGCATTAGACTCATTCCAGTTTTGATAGTCCCTTTTTCCACTTCCATCTGTAGTAACAAAAATGATTAGAGGAAAGTAGAGGGGATGATAACGCTTATTTATTCAGATTACAAAGCTTAAAGGCCATAGGTTTTATGCTAAGATTATTTTCCATAATTGAACTACTTGATAGTAGGAATATAGGAAAATCCTGTTAATGGAGTAAACCCTAAAATGTTTTGTTATGGTGAAGTTCCATATGAGTAAACAGGGTTACTTTGTATAATGAAAACAATGCTTATACATTAGAATGTGTAGTAAAGGTAGTAGGAGTAAGAAACTTGGCTAATTTCTAGCTTTATCATAATTTGCACTATTAGGTCATTTATTTGCTGATTTTGATTTCTCTCTTGTCAAGTCGTCAGTGACTTCATTAAGGATGTTTCTCCTCTGTGAGTTTTAAATAGAAGATCAATAATATCTTTAAGCTATTAACTTTTTGTCAGTTCTTTTTCTCAAAGTAGTAAAAAAAAAAAAATTAGGATTATATCATGATGTGTAAGTATAGCAGTGAGGCTTACTGACTAGTTCAAGGGTCAGATAAGAGAGCAATTTCATATATTAAGTGTACTGTTGTTGCCTTTCAGCAGACTGTAGAAACAATGCTCTTGTACCTGGAAGCATTCAAGTAAACGGCCATGGAGGGCAGCCGTCTAAGCTTGTGAAGAGGGGACCTGGGAGGAAGCCTAAGGTGGAAGTTAATAACAGCAGTGGTGAAGTTACACACAAGAAGAGGGGTCGGAAGCCCAAAAAGCTCCAGTACACAAAGCCTGAAGTTTCGGAGCAAAATAGCGTGCATCCCATCAGGGATGAAGTAGTTCCTTCCTCAACCTGCAGTTTTCTTTCTGAAACTAATATCATAAAGGAGGATTTGTTACAGAAAAAGAGTCGTGGAGGCAGAAAACCCAAAAGGAAGATGAAGACACAAAAACTAGACTCAGATCTCATAGTTCCTACAAGTGTTAAAATGCTAAGGAGAAGTAACCGAAAAAAGACAGATGATCCCATGGATGAGGAGGAGGAGTTTGAGGAACTTAAAGGCTCTGAACCTCACATGAGAACTAGAAATCAAGGTCGAAGGACAGCCTTCTATAATGAGGATGACTCTGAAGAGGAGCAAAGGCAGCTGTTGTTTGAAGACACTTCTTTGACTTTTGGAACCTCTAGTAGAGGACGAGTCCGAAAGTTGACTGAAAAAGCAAAAGCTAATTTAATTGGGTGGTAACTTGCACCAAAATATTTTACTTCAAAATCTATAAAGCAGGTACAGTTAAGGAGTATGTAGAACTAAGGCTTCTGCTTCCTTGCTGCTATGACGGATATGGGAATGTTATGATTTGATTTGCAAAAAAACAAACTTACAAGACGCTTCACTTCTTTAAATGAATATATATATATAAATATATACATATATATTTTAAATGTTTGCTATTTATTGCCCTTAGATAGGTTATGCATTTCAACATTCATTTCATTTACTGTTCAAAGCAAAAGAAATTGAGGCTCTATAATGAACTCCCAATTTATTTCTGGAAAAGACAGTTCTGCTACACTCTTAAGGAGCGTATAATATTCCTTAGTGATAGAGCATTTTATGTTAAAATGAATTATTTTTGACCAAGCCAGGTACATTTCTGTTTATACAGAAGTCTTGCCCCTAGGAGGACAGGTGTTAACCAGAGTAGCAGTGAATTAAGAATTGTGTTTCCTCTAAAGATAAATTTAAAATTCCCACCATTTGATACCCTGAAAAGTTTAATTTTAATTATAGAATGTTCATCTACAGAGAATCTAGAGGAGGCTTTTGCTGTATTCCATTTCTGCCAAACTTAAGAGAAAAATGTACTGATAAAAAGGAAACATATCCACATTGGAAAACATTTGACTGTCTAATTTTTCAGACCTTGATTCTTATGTCAATCACTCAATCTCTGTTTATTGTGCCAAAGACTGAGAATCAGTGCAGTGGAAAGCCTGTTTTTGACTGTCAGGACAGCATACACTTTTTCAATATTGGAAAGGCTATATATTATTCTAAAGAGCAAGTTATTAAAGAGTTATGCTGAGATGTATCTTTTTTTGGTACTAATAGTAGAAAATAATGCACTGGTGGGTCCTTTGACAGAGATGTTTTAGAGAAAATGTTTAAGTGGTTAAAGGATTCAAGGAAAATAACAGGAAAAAGGTATGGGATTTGATGTTTACTTGTTAATCTGGATTAATGTCATTTCTAAACTTTAGACATATCTAATAGGCTAAAATGACTTACAAAGAAATGTGTCTGTGTGTGTATGTGTATATATTGACAAATGGGTATAATTGAATATATATACAAACACATACTTATATGCTATTACCCAGGTATAAATTCTTTTATCAGGATTTTTTAGATAGTGGTAGAATAAAAATAATTTTAAAAGGTCATACTTTATAGTTTAATTTTAAGGGGAAGATTGGTTATTTTCAATTATTAAAGGTTTAAAAATAGGCCAAATCACTTTTTATGCAATCATGTTTTATACAGTGGTCTCATTGCACATTGTGTTTTTTCTGCACTTTTTATGGTATCCTTCACGCTGGTATGTCAGTATACACCCAAGAAAAATTCCATTTAATGATTGTGCCTTGTATTCTATTATTTTTTGCATCATTAGTAAAATTAAGTTGTCTATTGTAAATGATAACTATATGACTTAGGAGAATGTATTGCTATATGTACTGCTATGGAAAAGGAAAGCAGTTATTTATTTGTTTATGGTACAGTTAGTTATTTTATACCTTAAAAACCGACATAAATACCATTTCTATTGTTTAAAGATTATTGTCCATTTTTTTAAAAGTTTAAAGAATGTAGTATTTTCTGAGGACTGGTATGGTACAAAAATGTAACCAAAATTTTCAGATACTACATTTTTAAAAAGCGAGGATGGGGAAAATATGTATCAGCATGGCCCTGGTGTAGAAGAATAATGTCTTTAATTGAACCTTGGCAAAATACATTACATAATTACTTGTGTAATATTTCTGGTAGGGATAAATGTTAGCTGTCAGTTGATTATGTCTTGAAAAAGAATGGAAAGTCACACATTTGGGCTTTTTAGATTGTTTGTAACTAAATTTGTACAGAAATTCTCCTGTGAAATTAAGTAAACCATTTTCCAGATCTTAACTGGATTGCTGTGATTTTGCAGTTGAAAATAATTTCAAATTTTTCAGGTTTTTTGTATATTTATTTTTTTCTAACAAATATATTTAACTATATAATTAAAGTTCAGTAGTTAAACTCTTCATAATGCAGAAATGGATGGCTTGGTTGTATAGTGAAACGAGTCTCTCAGTTACACCATTACTGGATATAATAGTGTGTATGTTTGAAATTTAAGTCATTAATTTGTTGCTTTTGAAGGCAATCTATTTGAAACATGTAATTTCCTGATGGTATCTGCATTGTATTAGAAAATAAGGCTATAAAATCCATTTTTGTAAAAAATATGTGTATAGTTTTAAGGTGTGTACAGAGAAGGGAAGAGCGTACACAGTCTTAGGAGTGAAATTCACTGCTAGTAGGGTGTATTAGTTCTAACACTTGAGCAAAAGAAACGAGTATTTACCATCTTACCTGCAAGAAGTAAATATTATTCCAGTGCATTCTAAAGGCACCATATACTTATGACCTTATTTGCATATTATTAGACACTGGTTTCCTAGGCAAAAATGACTTGGATCAGCTTCTTTGTAATTGAAACACTTAAAATGTATTAGTAATAACCAGATATATCTAGATTTTATATTTTTATAATTTAACTTCTATACACTGCAAAGTTGAATTGAGAAATTTAAGTTATCACCATAGTCTTGTTCTGTGTTGACCATTAGAAAAATCTCTTCTTGGAGTCATTTAACACCAGGTATATACTGTTTATAGGTCAAAGGAAATGTTGGCGGTTGTCTTAGGTGAGCAATAAAAGAATACTAAGTTTATTCAAAGTTTCAGAATACAACTTTTGGTTACATTCTTAGAAAAATTGTATTTTTAAGTACCTAACCCTAATACTATTCTCTCCTTTGACCCCAACATTCTCAAGTTCCAGTGAAATGTTATAAAATTAGAGAATGTTGTAGATGAGCAGATAAACAGTCTGATTACAGTCCGATAACTCTGGGCAGTAGAAATATACTTTTAAAAAAAAGTGTATTCTTTTCAGTCTACTATTATGGCATTGGACCATTTTATGCATATATTCATGAACTAAAGATTTGGCCTTGTTTTCATTGTTTTTATTATTGCACATCACAAATTTGAAGACTGATAGTATTGTCACAAAATGATCTTCCTCTTTAAATTTATTTAGAATAAATGTGCAGAGTATTTGTGAGCTTGCTTAGGTCACATCTGAGACATGAAGTTTGGCTGAATCTAGTATCACTTGGACATGAATATGTAATACACACTGATCAACAAAAGATCCTTGTAGCATGTATGTTAACATTTTAAACTCTTCCTTATCTGCAATGCAGTAGGTTAATCAGACATTTTAACAAAAGTATTCAAGTAACATTTTTAGTTTATAATGCTAGTAGCATTATTTACATGTTTTGATATATGATTTGTAATATAAATTAGCTTCTCCAGTTTATAGTGTTTAATTCTAGCATTCCATTTTATACATGCATATATACCTCTCTCTCAGATGTCAACTGGAAGCAATTTTGACTGTTTTCTACCTAATGAAGTCAAACTGTTATTCTGAATGTTTTTGTTCACCTGAAACTTATTTTTGAGTAGGTTGAAAGGACCAAGATACTTGAGTGTTAAAAGGGCTACAAGTGTCCTCTTTATATGCGGGAAATACATGATTGTAAAAGTCACAAAAGGGGAAGTACTTTTATGCTCTGTGGATTATCCAATATTTAGTTTTTTTAGATTGTTTTAAAACAGGTTGAGAAGTGGTTTAGTTAAATTTAGGTGACAATTTATTTTCCAACTAAAATTGAAAAATACACCTTTTCCTCACTTCCCTCCTTGCAGTTCCTCTCAGGTCCCAAGTTTCCAAGTGATTTGAACTAAATATTACATTTATTGAGAAGCTGTTTTTGTTCTTAATTATACTGAGCTAAGCACTCCAGATGGAAAGTCATTTTGTACTATGTACAATACCCAAGAAGAGGTCACATTGAGTCAGAAGACTGTAAGTACCACTTTTGACGCTCCAGATATTAACCTTGTACACACTGTAATAAAACAATTAGAAAATATTATGAGCTATAAATATATATATATTATTTTTAGTTTTGATAGCTCTGTGTTTAAATACTTTTTTAATGCAGATAAAATCATCAGGAAATTAACCTTATATGGCACAAACCAAATACATAATAGTGGGTGGCTCTGAGTTTCTACGTTTAAGGAGCTAAGAAAATAGGTTTGAGATGATAAATAGTACACACACCTATGATGCAGATGTACACATGCTCGTTACTTTTAAGATTGTGCTGTGTTGATTGATCACAATGAAATGTTATAAATTGAGACAAAATACAAAGTTACATTTTTGGACCATATTAAAACTGCAAGAAGATGGGGTCTTACTTAAAGATCTTTTAGACAACTGTTAAATCCTGTCACATGATATTTAGACGTGTAGAATGTAGCTCAATTTTTGAAAAGTAACTGACCTAGAGGGTTAATGTTGAAACTGACACATTTTCAAATTAAAATGCTTATTTTGTACAGAAAACAACGTTAAACACAAGCAAATCTGTTGTATGTAATAAGTAACAGAGTTTTAAAAAGAAATTAATTATTTAGCTTTATTGAGGTTTTTGGTTTTTCTTTCTGGAAACCTGAAGTATCATGTTATAAACGGCAGTCTCACACCAGAATAGCAGTGCCCTTTCTTTTTGTACATATTGATTGGACCTTTCTTTACTGTTAGGTGGACACTTTCTATGTTAGTTTTGAAGCATAATTCTTTGAATCCTTTTATACAAACTAGAATGTATGTGTAAGAATTCCTGTCCCTGCAATGTAGTAACTACAAACTTATTTTTAAATAAATAGAAAACTTGTTTTTCTAAGCTATTTTGTAGAGCCTGCTTTCTTTATTTTTATTTTGTAACACGAAAAACACTCAGTACATAGTTTCAAGAGGTATTACATAAATGCTGTTACATTAGTGTTCCCAATGCCTTGTCTCCTTAGCAAAATGTTAAAATACATTAGCTAATTAAAGGATTGTGGGTCCCCTACTGCTGCTGCTAAGTCACTTCAGTCGTGTCCGACTCTGTGTGACCCCATAGACGGCAGCCCACCAGGCTCCCCCGTCCCTGGGATTCTCCAGGCAAGAACACTGGAGTGGGTTGCCATTTCCTTCTCCAATGCATGAAAGTGAAAAGTGAAAGTGAAGTCGCTCGGTCGTGTCTGAATCTTCGCGACCTTGCCATTTCCTTCTCCAATGGGTCCCCTAATGTAATTAATTCCCCAAAAACCCAAAGGTTAGAAATGTATTTGCTTTTCATTGTGACAACTACATTGATTTGCTACTATGAATAAGTTACCATACAAGGTATAAATCTTTAAAACTTTCCTGTGAGAGATATTTCAAAGGAATAGTTCACTTAAGTATTTTCTCAAAAATATGAAGTGAAATTTCTGGGAAAATTAAATGGAGGCATGATGAAAACATTTCATTTGTTAAGCAGTTATACAAAATGAGATTTGTAAAGCTTTGGCTGTTTTTCTAGACAGATCAGTATACATTTTTATTGACATCCTGAGAATCCCAATTTTAGTACAAAGAGTACAAGACTATAATAAATGCAACTCCAGTTAAGCACGAGATAGTTTGTTTTTAGTGATCATTTCTCCTTAAGTAATTTTGTTTAAATGACTTGGTATAAAACAAATTTTTAAGTTGAGGAAAGCAGATAAATGTTTCCAGGTACCTTTTCCTGAAGCATGCTGATACTAATACTTAGTTTATACTTAGGAGAACCAGCCAAGAAAAAGTTTATTTTTAGCAATCACATTTTACTAGTTTCTCTTTTGTAGTAGTACCAACTGTATGTTCCAGGCTAAGCTTGTCCATTATTTCAGAACAAGAAGATGAAAAGCCAAAGCTCAAAATTTCTGTTCTTTGCAATAGAAAACCTTGTATTTGTAATCTCTTTGCTTTTAACATATTTACCATATATTGATTGCTCTTTTGGGGTTTTGTTGGGTGGGAAAAATAGTGGAAAGGTTTCAATTCCGTACCTTTTTGCCTAATATATTAGGCATGTTGATAATAGAGTATTGTTGGTAACACAATTGTCATGGGAAGAACTGGGTTTGGAGTTGAATCATTTTACCTCTTGAATTTCACTCTTCTCATCTGTAAAGTTAAGAAAAACACTGATTAGACTATGTGCAAGGTACAATTCAAGTCAAAGAGTTCACGGTTCTTCCTCACGTGTATGTTGTCTGGTGTGCTCTCAGCTCAATCGTGGCTTTTCTATTTGGTCCCTGAATATGCGATTTAATGTGTAACTTGCAGGCAAATGTCTTGTGGCCATGACACGATTGTAGTAAGTATGAGATCTTTTTACCCTTAGTTTCAATGATACTGTTGTAACACACCATAAATTGTGAATTGAGTTCAAATATTTGTGTACTAGTAATAAGTACAAAAGTTTATGATTTTCCAAAGGGCTCTGAGGAATCTCAAAGACAGTGTAGAATGCATCCTGAAATGTCTATTTAAGATCCAATCTTTGGAAAGCAAAAACAAAAGATTTTGAGGAAATTTAATTGCTTGTGTCTGAGAATAGTTGGTTTCCCATTTAATTAAAAATGAAATAAAATATTTAAATACAGAAGGCAGAACTATTTTAAGGAAACTTACATCTTTGACAAATGGAAACGTTTGTTTTATTTTTGGTCTTCCTTTTAGTAAAAAGGACATTGTAAAGTCAAAGCAAAGCAAATTACTCTGATGAGATATGGAAAATCCAAGCAGATTATGTAGAAGTTAAAGAGCAACTCAGTCTCTTTTCAAGCTCTTTAAGAACATGATTATTGTAACAGAAAACCAAATTCTAGTTTGGTTTTGAGAAGTTTTACAAGCTCTTCCTTCCCTTCTTGTGAGTAAGTACATCAAAGCTAGGGAAATTGTCAAATTTTTAACACACTGTAGTTTATTTTCTGGTTCTTGTTCTCTCTTCTTAAATGTACTTCTTTTTCACATTTTGGAGCATATAGACGCTTCAGGACAAAACTCTTTGTCCTAGAAAAACTCATTCCATTATCCTGATTCTCAGTTTTATTTTTCTGTCACTATTTTTTCTTGGTCAGCTACCAATATTAATTATAACTTTTAACCAAAATAACTTTGATTTCAGAGAAGATTGAAAGTAACTTGAAAACTATCATATGTAAGCATTTTTTTTAGAGTGCAAAGCTCACGAATACACATAATTTTGAAATCTTAAAATTGGAAAAATAAACATGTCCGTTACATGTATGACCCAAAGATAGCCCCTCCGTAGTACATAAATACAAGCAGATATATATGAACTTAAAATTATGCATGGCAATATTTCAGTATTGAATCTTACAATTAGGTGCTCAGTGATTACAAATCATTGCAAATAGGTACTCAATGATTATCCATTGATTTAGTTTAATATTAGTCCAAAGTTTTAGGTTACCTGAAGATCTTGAAGATTATGTTCAAGCTGACATACTGCAGGACACAACTGATGTTATAAAAACATCTGTCGGAATTATGATTCCGCTTGCCGCAAAGTCACTTCAGTCGTGTCCGACTCTGTGCGATCCCATAGACGGCAGCCCACCAGGCTCTTCTGTCCCTGGGATTCTCCAAGCAAGAACACTGGAGTGGGTTGCCAGTTCCTTCTTCAATGCATGAAAGTGAAAAGTGAAAGTGAAGTCACTCAGTCGTGTCCGACCCTCAAGCGACCACATGGACTGCAGCCTACCAGGCTCCTCCATCCATGGGATTTTCCAGGCAAGAGTACTGGAGTGGGGTGCCATTGCCTTCTGATTCAGTTTACTTGAACACATATTTTATGTTTCTAGCTCTTCCAAATATTATGTAAGAGTGATGTTAACTTACCTAGTCAGACCAGCATAAGAAATTTAGGGGCTTCAGATTAACATGTCTCTTCATGAGACAGCAGACTGAGTTCTCACTTAGAAAAAATACCCTTGCATTATACTCCATATAAGTTTAATTGGTCCAAGATTTGCCTTGTTTTTAACTCTTACTTATTTATTCATGGCTGTCCTGGGTCTTCATTGCTGTGTGTGCTTTTCTTTCGTGCCGAGCAGGGGCTGCTCTTTAGGTGCGGTGTGCAGGCTTCTCACTGTGGTGCTTCTCTCCTGGCAGAGCATGGGCTCTCGGACGCCCAGACTTCCGTAGCTGGGGCTCCCACGCTTCAGAGCACAGGCTCACTACTCATCGCGGCACATGGGCTTAGTAGCTCCACGACATGTGGGATCTTCCTGGATCAGGGATCGAACCTGTGTCTCCTGCATTGGCAGGTGGATTCTTTACCACTGAGCCACCAGTGAAGCCCAAGATTTGTCTTAATTATATGAATTGAAATTCTTAAAATACTTGTGTTTGTTGCTTCTGTAAGATTGTTTTTAATGTCTTACTTAAAAGTAATAGAAATTTAGTTTCTCTTATTTTCTGTTAATTTGGGAAATAGTTTATAAATGAGTGAAATTGTATGGTAGTTTGAGCATTCTTTGGCATTGCCTTTCTTTGGGATTGGAATGAAAACTAACCTTTTCCAGTCCTGTGGCCACTGCTGAGTTTTCCAAATTTGCTGGCATATTGAGTGCAGCACTTCCACACCATCATCTTTTGGGATTTTAACAGCATCATCTTTTAGGATTTAAATAACTCAGCTGGAATTCCATCATCACTAGCTAGGAATGCTTCCTAAGGCCCACTTGACTTCACACTCCAGGATGTCTGGCTCTAGGTGAGTGACTACACCTTCATGGTTATCCCAGTCATCAAGACCTTTTTTTGTGCCTGTGTATTCTTCTGTGTATTCTTGCCACCTTTTTTCAATCTCTTCTTTTCTATTAGGTCCTTGCCACCTTTTTTCAATCTCTTCTACTTCTATTAGGTCCTTGCCACTTCTGTCCTTTATTGTGCCCGTCTTTGCATAAAATGTTCCCTTGGTATCTCCAATTTGTTTTGAAGAGATTCTAGTTTTTCCCATTCTATTGTTTTCTTCTGTTTCTTTGCATGGTTCACTTAAGGCTTTCTTATCTCTCCTTGCTATTCTCTGGAACTCTGCATTCAGATGGGTAAATCTTGCCTTTTTCCTTTGCCTTTGGCTTCTCTTGTTTTCTCACTATTCGTAAGGCCTTCTCAGACAACCACTTTGCCTTCTTGAATTTCTTTTCTTCGGGATGGTTTTGGTTACCACCTCCTGTACAGTGCTACAAACCTCCATCCACAGTTGTTCAGGCACTCGGTCTACCGATCTAATCCCTTGAATCTATTGTCAACTGCACTGTATAATTATAAGGGATTTGATTTAGGTCATACCTGAATGGTCCACTAGTTTTCCCTACTTTCTTCAATTTAAGCCTGAGTTTTGCAATAAGGAGCTCGTACTGAGCCACAGTCAGCTCCGGGTCTTGTTTTTGCAGACTGTATAGAACTTCATCTTCAGCTGCAAAGAAAAGAACCAGTCTGATTTCGGTGTTGACCGTCTGGTGATGTCCACGTGAAGATTCATCTCTTGCACTGTTGGAAGAAGGTGCTTGCTATGACCAGCGTGTTCTCTTGGCAAAACTTTGTTAACCTCTGCCCTGCAAAGCCAAACTTGCCTGTTATTCCAGGTATCTCTTGACTTCCGACTTTTGCATTCCAGTTCCCTGTGATGAAAAGGCCATCTTTTTTGGTGTTAATTCTAGAAGTTCTTGTAGGTCTTCATAGAACTGTTCAACTTCAGCTTCTTCAGTATTAGTGGCTGGGACATAGACTGAAAAGGGCAGGAGGAGAAGGGGGCGACAGAGAATGAGATGGCTGTATGGCAGCATCACTGACTCAATGGACATGAGTTTGAGCAAATCCGGGAGATAGTTGTGGGGAAAAAGTCTAGACAACGTGACATCAGTCAGGCTCTCCCTACTCCCTCACCCCCTCTTACCTTGTGTTCAGTAAACAACAATATTGCTGACCTTGCATGGTTATGCAACAGCTATAGCACTGCGCCTGTGTGCCCGCTTGGCCATGGGCTACTTTTGCTCTGTCTTAGTGTATCTGTAATACCTGAGGACTCCCAGCAGCTGCTGCCTGGAGAGAATAAACACGTCTGCAGTCCCCAGGGCTCTTCGAGTCTTCTTCCAGCTTCCCTGGTCGTGCCTTATCTACCCCAGGTTCAGTGAACCATGCGAGCAACAAGACAATAGTGAAGGACAAGGAAGCAGAAGCAGCCAGGTGGGGTCTTCATCCCTTTTCCACAGGACTGTGGATGGATCACTGACAGTGGGGAATTGTAATACGGAAGAACCTGTGTATTCTATCACTTAGCATTTACTATACAAAAGAGGTCTTGGCCAGAAAGAGTAGTTGGACATTTTGGCATGTATGAGAAACTATATTTCAGAGTGAGGTCTATCAGCTCATTCCCGACTGTCAGTTGTACCCAGGGCTCCTATGGGGAAATTAGAATTGGGTACCTCAAATCCAAGGGGGCCCCTGGGCCTGTTCATTCATCAGTCTTCCTCTCGTTCTTCCCTGTGAGAGGCTCTTGGCTTTCTCCTTTTGTTTCTTCTTAAGTTTTAGCCTAGAGCAATCTTTTTTCTGATGACTTTCCTCCCCTCCCCAATGGTGACTAACTTGTCTTTTGGGTTACTTGCTTCTGAGAAGTCAATGATGCTTCCAGAAAAGTGTCTTTTGGTTTAGCATCTTTATTCTGTTGCTGTTCCCTCTTGAAAGCAACATCTTAAAAGCAACATCTACCAACTGATAAAGTGTTCATTCCAAATGCACCATCTAATTGTTGCAACTTTCTACTGATAATCTGAGATTATCAAATTTACCATTCTAGTATGTTCAGGAGCCTTGGGATCTGCACTCATATGTCTGTAGGCCTGATAAATCCAGAGGGGACTTCATTTTTTTTTTTTTTTTTAATTTTCTGTGTTGCTTGGATTTTTTTCAAACACTTTCTTTGGTTCCCCTTTTCAAAGCTCTGCCAAGATGTTCTAACAAGTAGAACTCTAATAAGGGACTTCTTCCCTCCTTGGGGCCCCAGTTTGGTTCAGCTATGGGTACTTCCAAGTGGGCTTCAGATGTAGAACATCCTCTCTATAAGGAGGTTGCAACTTTTCCAATTTAAAAAGCCTAAGAAACCCAGCCCACTGGCTGTTTACATTTAGGACCCCTACAAGGTAACAGTGTAACGGAAACTGTCCACCTTGGGAGTGGCTCTGACCCAAATTGGGCGCCCTGTCGGGTTGGGTCTCAGATGGCAATGCCAGATCAGGTCCCTGTGCCCCAGAAACTAACAGGCTTTTCTTCTTGCTTCCTAGAAGAAGGTGGAGTTCCGAGCCCCAGTGTCAGGAATAGGGCTTGGATAGGAAGGGGAAGTGGTGGAAGGGGTGTATATAGTGGCATGGTGGCCAGGGAAGCTGAGGCATCCAGATCTCTGGAGGAGTTAAGGTCTGAAACAACGTATCCTCACTGTCTTATTTCTCTTGAAGTAATAGCACAAATGCTTGTATGTAAAGGATTTCATCATTCTTTCCCGCCTCTTTGCAGAATAGCTACAGAGCCATTCAAAAGCCACCATAAAACTGTAAGTAGCCATTGACAATCTCAAGCAGAGTACATCATGAGAAACGCTGGGCTGGAAGAAACACAAGCTGGAATCAAGATTGCCGGGAGAAATACCAATAACCTCAGATATGCAGATGACACCACCTTTATGGCAGAAAGTGAAAAACTAAAAAGCCTCTTGATGAAAGTGAAAGTGGAGAGTGAAAAAGTTGGCTTAAAGCTCAACATTCAGAAAACGAAGATCATGGCATCTGGTCCCATCACTTGATGGGAAGTAGATGGGGAAACAGTGGAAACGGTGTCAGACTTTATTTTTTTGGGCTCCAAAATCACTGCAGATGGTGATTGCAGCCATGAAATCAAAAGATGCTTACTCCTTGGAAGGAAAGTTATGACCAACCTAGATAGCCTATTGAAAAGCAGAGACATTACTTTGCCAACAAAGGTCTGTCTAGTCAAGGCTATGGTTTTTCCGGTGGTCATGTATGGATATGAGAGTTGGACTGTGAAGAAAACTGAGCGCCGAAGAATTGATGCTTTTGAACTGTGGTGTTGGAGAATGCCGGGGCCAGCCGGCAAAGTCGATCAGGTCCCAAGAACGTGCACGGCAGGGCTAAGAAAGAAACTAAAGCAAGAGACTACAACAAAGATGGGGTCGAGAGGTTCAGACACGTCTCCGCGAAGGGACGCAGTCTGACACCAACTTTATTCAGCATCTCATATTTACACAGAAGAGCGTGAGAAAGACAAGACAGTTGACTTTTTTCTTGGTTGGCCTATACATCTTACAAACAGTCATAAGAAATCTTGAGAGCATGGGAATGGCTCCCTGTTATTATTTCTTAAACCAGATAACTTTTCCCTGTGCGTGAGAAGTTTGCACAAAACTCCAGGTGCCTGCAGTAAATAAGCGCCTAATCTCTGGGGTGGCGGGACAGAGAGCTATGTTTGCAAGCAAACCCTCAAGGACTGAGGCAGCTCCCAGAGCTGTGTCCTTCGGACAAAGGACCCCATTCTCACGGGCAGCTCCCCACAGGAGAATACTCTTGAGAGTCCCTTGGACTGCAAGGAGATCCAACCAGTCCATCCTAAAGGAGATCAGCCCTGGGATTTCTTTGGAAGGACTGATGCTGAGGCTGAAACTCCAATACTTCGGCCACCTCATGCGAAGTGTTGACTTATTGGAAAAAACCCTGATGCTGGGAGGGATTAGGGGCAGGAGGAGAATGGGGATGACAGAGGGTGAGACGGCTGGATGGCATCACTGAATCAATGCGCATGAGTTTGAGTGAACTCCGGGAGTTGGCGATGGACAGGGAGGCCTGGCGTGCTGTGATTCATGGGGTCACAGAGAGTCGGACACGAATGAGCAACTGAACTGAACTGAACTGCACTGAACCATTAAAAGCGTGCCTCTTTGCCCTGGAATCAACCCACCAGGCTGAATTCTGGGATGGGGCTTTTGGTAATTTTAGGAGTCAAGGGGGATCTTTCCTTTCTCCCTTGGGAAAAGAAACAGACAAGGACAGTTGTTTTTTTTTTTTTTTCCATGTTTCTTTCCTCCATTTGACGTCAGTAGAAGTTTTTAACATCATCAAATTGACTTGGCTGTAAATGGAGAAAGGGCACAAAACAAAATGAAACAAAATCCCCAAAGGAGAAACTGAAAACCCTAAATAAACCCTCAAGTTGTTTCTTGGGAGTTTTATATATGCCAATGACGCAGGAGACCACAAACAACATAATTCACACAGCAAGACTGACAGTATATGGTGCAGGGGCTCCCAAGATAACCCAACCTAAACCCTTATCACTCATGAGTTCATAGCTGTAATCAGATCACTTATCCAAAATGGGCCTAGAGGACTTTCTTCAGGGATTGTGAAACATTCTGCATTTTTTAAAGACAGAAATATAAGATGAACAAAACAAAAATGGCACACACAAATGCTAGCATCCAAAGAAATAAACAAACTGGTATATAAATTGGGTAAAAGTCCAGCAACTGTTTCCTCTCTGTAACAGTTTACCTTGCTGAAATCAGGGGGAAATAAGTGGCTTATTCTGGACAGAAAAACCCCAAACAGAGAGGAAACAAAATTTTGGCCTTATTCATGGGAGCAACTTACCCTACTGTGTGGAACTCATCAGCTCCCAGACTGCCAAGTGCTGGAACAGGGGAATTTTGAAGGGAAGATCCATAGGACAAGTGGTCCTGGCAGTTGCTGGGGCCTTACTCAAAAATTCCCCAACCGGGGCCAGCTGGCCCTGAACACCAAGGCTTCTGGCTGGCTTCACCAACATTTGTTACCAAGTTCAGGCCAGTACTGCTTGCTGCAGGACAGGCCCATATCAAGAGATGAATTGTCGGGGCAAGGAATGGCAACTTTATTCTGAAAGCCAGCAGACTCAAGATGGTGGACTCATGTCCCTAAGAATCTTCTTGTGTAAATTAAAATTCATGCTTCTTTTACACTAAAAGGGGAGGGCATAAATTCAAACATTTCCTGTTTCTAGTCAGCCTCTGGATATGATGTATTTACTTCTTCTTTCCTGTAGTCATTCACAGATAGGCCTGGTCAGGATGTTTCCTGTGAGCTAAACAAAGCTTAATGCTGATTAGTGTTAGTTCTAGAAGGTCTTGTAGATCTTCATAGAATTGTTCAACCTCAGCTTCTTTGTCATTAGTAGTTGGGGCATAGACTTGGATTACTGTGATGTTGAATGGTTTGTCTTGGAAACAAACCGAGATCATTCTGTTGTTTTTGAGGCTGTACCCAAGTACTGCATTTCAAACTCTTTTGTTGACTATGAAGGCTGCTCCATTTCTTCTAAGGGATTCTTGCCCACAGTAGTAGATATAATGGTTGTTTGAATTAAATTCTCCTATTCTGGTCTATTTTAGTTCACTGATTCCTAAAATGTCAATGTTTACTCTTGTCTGACCCCGTCAATTTACCTTGATTCATAGACCTAACATTCCAGGTTCCTATACAATATTGTTCTGTACAGCATCAGACTTTCACCACCAGACACATCCACAACTGAGTGAATTTTCTGCTTTAGCCCCACCTCATCATTCTTTATGGAGCTGTTTCTCTGCTCTTCCTCAGTAACATATTGGAACACCTACTGACCTGGGGGCTCATCTTCCAGTGTCACATCTTTTTGCCTTTTCATTTTGTTTGTGGGGTTCTCAAGGCAAGAATACTGAACTGGTTTGCCATTTCCTTCTCCAGTGGACCGCGTTTTTCAGGCCCTAATCAGCAGGGACATACCCTATCTTCCACATAGATAGGAGACATGCCCAGTGCCTTGGTTGTTCCACTGCTGGTCCTCACTGAGCCTGTAAACCTTCACCTGTCAAAGTGCCACCCAGGCCCTGAGCAAAGGCCCTGCTGGAGTCCCCAGGAAAGGGGTCTGGGGAAGACTGGAGCCAAGGTTGGAAGACCCCCTGGAGCGGAGGGCTCCCTGGCCTCACTGCTGCTACTGGCCACCCTGGGGCTGATCTGCCACCCCCATGGCCCACCTTTCCTCTCCTTTGGCTCCTAGGCATTATTGTCCAGGCCCAGCAAGCCCTGCCACCCTGAGGTGGACATGCAGTGCTTCTCGGCCTCCTGCCCCATGGCACTAGCAACTTGGGGTGCCGGTCATTATCCTGCTCCCACCTCTGCCTCTACCATGATACTAGCAAAGCCTCTTTTCTTGCCACTGCTGCCTCTGTGTGGATCACAACAAACTATGGAAAATTCTTAAAGAAATGGGAAAACCACATTATCTTACCTGTCTCCTGAGAAACCTGTATGCAGGTCAGGAAGCAACAGTTAGAACAGAACATGGAACAACAGACTGGTTCCAGATTGGGAGTACATCAAGGCTGTATAGTGTCACCCTGTTTCTTTAACTTCAATGCAGAATACATCATGCCAAATGCCAGGCTGGATGAATCACAAACTGGAATCAAGATTGCCGGGAGAAGTATCGACAACCTCAGATATGCAGATGACACCACCCTTATGGTAGAGAGCGAAGAGGACCTAAAGAGACTCTTGATGAAAGTGAAAAAGGAGAGCGAAAAAGTTGGCTTAAAACTCAACATTCAAAAAATGGAAGATCGTGGCATTTGGTCCCATCACTTCATGGCAAATAGATGGGGAAAAAGTAGAAACAGTGTCAGATTTTATTTTCTTGGTCTCCAAAATCACTGAGAATAGTGACTGCAGCCACAAAACTAAAAGACACTTGCTCCTTGGAAGAAAAGCTATGATAAACATACACAGCACATTAAGAAGCTGAGATATAACTTCGCTGACAAAGGTCCATCTAGTCAAAGCTATGGTTTTTCCAGTAGTCATGTATGGATGTGAGAGTTGGACAATAAAGAAAGCTGAGCAACAAAGAATTGATGCTTTTGAACTGTGGTGCTGGAGAAGACTATTGAGAGTCCTTTGGAGAGCAAGGAGATCAAACCTGTCAATCCTAAAGGAGATCAGCCCTGGGATTTCTTTGGAAGGAGTGATATTGAAGCTGAAGGTCCAATACTTTGACCACCTGATGTAAAGAGCCTGATGAAAAACCCCTGATGATGGGGAAGATTGAGGGCAGGAGAAGAAGAGGGCAACAGAAGATGAGTTGGTTGGATGGCATCGCCGACTCAATGGACATGAGTTTGAGCAAACTCAGGGAGATAGTTAAGGACAGGGAAGCCTGGCGTGCTGCAGTTCACGGTGTCACAAAGAGTCAGACATGACTGAGCGACTGAACGACAACATCAAATGCTGACCTGGGAGCAGGGTTCCCAGAGATGGGCCATTATGTGTAATTTTAGCATACAGGCAACATACCTTTAGTGATTAACTTGTAATAGAATACAAAGGTTCTTCTTTATAACACTTTTTATTGAATACCCAACAGATATTTCTAGACATATGTATTAATCCAGATCATCCAAGAAGTAGGTGAGAATATGGGATTAAACATAAAATGATTTGAATAAAGGAAGTGCTATTAAAGAGTCAACTCATTGCCAAAGACCCACTGGGAACGATTAAAGGCAAAAGCAATAGGGGGCAGTGGAGGATGAGATGGTTAGATACCATCACTGACTCAATGGACATGAATTTGAGCAAACTCTGTGAGATAGTGGAGGACAGAGGAGCCTAGAGTGTTGTAGTCTGTGAGGTCACACGAGTCAGATGCAACTTAGCAACTGAACAATGAAAGAAATTGGGAAGGAGTCAGGAAAGGCTGGGAGATTCATCAGACTGCAGTGTAAGTCTGACCCCAGTGAAGGAGAAAGTGAAGTAAAGTTGGGTGATAGCATCCCAATTGCCATGTAGTCTAAAAAAGGTCAGCAGGACAAGTGGGGAGTCCTTGAGTCAAAGCTGACTAGAGAGGTGTGAATTCATAGCACAGATGCAGTGATGGAATTCCGAGTGCAGTTACTGGGGCCCCTAGTCTAGGCTCCCTGTAGATGCAATTCTTCCAGCCCCATTCTCTATGGCCGCTATGACATGCTTAAGAGTTTGGGGCTTTATTTTAGACTTGAGGTCAGTGTAACATTTCTGCTTATATGATTGCCATTGCTTCAAACTTCTTGATGGATTACATTGTTAGGAATGCTGACTCACAGTCCTTGAATAATTTTCTCTACCTAATCTCAGTTATTTATAATTTAGTGCGTGATATGAAATCTGGTCCACCAGGATCCATAAGATGTGGTCAGAAGCATACACGTGAATCATAATAACAATTCTGCCAGTAATACCTAAGCTATAAAAGCTTTAACTAAATTGTTAATGTTAATTGGTACCAATAAAATATATTCATCTTATTAAACCAACTAGCATAATTACCTGACAAGGGAGTCTTCCATGGTCACATAGGTTATGAATGATTCATTGAAAATCTTGAAAGCAGTTCTATATATGTCAGAAAATATATATATATATTATATATAATATATATATTATATATATTACTCTTTACATCAGGCTCTTTACATACATACATACTCTTTACATCTTTACATACATACATACTCTTTACATCAGGCTCTTTACATACATACATATATATATATATATATATATATATATATATATAATTTTAAATATTTATATATAATATATATATTTTACAGAAAACTTTGAAATTGTGTAGAAGTGTTGCTTTGAATTAATTTTTTACATGAAAGAAGGTCAGAAGACTACAAAGAGGCAATTTAGGCAAAATGGCTCCATGAACATAATACAGAAATGTCAGATTCCAACTTCATAAATAGAACTTTTTAGCCTGAGAAACATTTTTTTTTTTCCCTCACAATTTGGATACCTGTCCACCAATAGTCCTGGTGTGCAAAAGCCAGATGTTTTATTTTGGAAACACAAAGTGTTAAATGACTTTAATGCACTGAATATTGTGATACCAGTTCTCAGATGACAGCTTATCTATAAAATGAACATTCATTTCAGGCAAGACTTTAAAAGAAGCTACCCTCTGGGTTACCATATTCATAATTCTTGGTACTTGAGAGGAAAGTTAAGAAAGATACAATTTTCCTTGAATTTTGAGAAGAAAATGTTATTTTCTTATTCCATGTTATTCAAATTACCTAGGAGTTAGTCAACAAATATATTCATTAGTTGAAAGTGAAAGTGAAGTCACTCAGTTGTGTCCAACTCTTTGTGACCCCGTGGACTGTAGCCCACCAGGCTTCTCCATCCATGGGATTCTCTAGGCAAGAATACTGGAGTGGGTTACCATTTCCTTCTCCAACAAATATATTCATTAGAGACCTCTAATTAAGTAAAGTTTCTTTTCATTTAGAAGAAAGGTTAAGATGGCTTATATTACAAATGAAATTTTATTTGGGAACATTTAGTATGACTCAGGCTTTTGGCATAGTAAAGTAATGCTCAAAATTCTCCAAGCCAGGCTTCAGCAATATGTGAACCGTGAACTTCCAGATGTTCAAGCTGGTTTTAGAAAAGGCAGAGGAGCCAGAGACCAAATTGCCAACATCTGCTAGATCATTGAAAAAGCAAGAGAGTTCCAGAAAAACATCTATTTCAGCTTTATTGACTATGCCAAAGCCTTTGAATGTGTGGATCACAATAAACTGTGGAAAATTCTGAAAGAGATGGGAATACCAGACCACCTGACCTGCCCCTTGAGAAATTCGTATGCAGTTCAGGAAGCAACAGTTAGAACAGGACATGGAACAACAGACTGGTTCCAAATAGGAAAAGGAGTACGTCAAGGCTGTATATTGTCACCCTGCTTATTTAACTTATATGCAGAGTACATCATGAGAAACGCTGGGCTAGAAGAAACACAAGCTGGAATCAAGATTGCCGGGAGAAATATCAGTCACCTCAGATATGCAGATGACACCACCCTTATGGCAGAAAGTCATGAGGAACTAAAAAGCCTCTTGATGAAGGTGAAAGAGGAGAGTGAAAAAGTTGGCTTAAAGCTCAATATTCAGAAAATGAAGATCATGGCATCTGGTCCCATCACTTCATGGGAAATAGATGGGGAAACAGTGGAAACAGTGTCAGACTTTATTTTGGGGGGCTCCAAAATCACTGCAGATGGTGATTGCAGCCATGAAATTAAAAGACACTTACTCCCTGGAAAGAAAGTTATGACCAACTTAGATAGCATATTGAAAAGCAGAGACATTACTTTGCCAACAAAGGTCCGTCTAGCCAAGGCTATGGTTTTTCCAGTGGTCATGTATGGATGTGAGAGTTGGACTGTGAAGAAAGCTGAGCGCCGAAGAATTGATGCTTTTGAACTGTGGTATTGGAGAAGACTCTTTAGAGTCCCTTGGACTGCAAGGAGATCCAACCAGTCCATTTTGAAGGAGATCAGCCCTGGGATTTCTTTGGAAGGAATGATGCTAAAGCTGAAACTCCAGTACTTTGGCCACCTCATGCAAAGAGATGACTCATTGGAAAAGAGTCTGATGCTGGGAGGGATTGGGGGCAGGAGGAGAAGGGGACGACAGAGGATGAGATGGCTGGATGGCATCACTGACTCGATGGACATGAGTCTGAGTGAACTCCGGGAGCTGGTGATGGACAGGGAGGCCTGGCGTGCTGCGATTCATGGGGTAGCAAAGAGTCGGACTTGACTGAGCGACTGAACTGAACTGAATACTATTGTAATTACAAATATAGATTTAAAATTTTGTCACTGCATGGTTACTAAGGAGCATCTGCTGCTGCTGCTAACTAAGTTGCTTCAGTCGTGTCCGACTCTGTGCAACCCCATAGACAGCAGCCCAGCAGGCTCCCCGGTCCCTGGGATTCTCCAGGGAAGAACACTGGAGTGGGTTGCCATTTCCTTCTCCAATGCGTGAAAGTGAAAAGTGAAAGTGAAGTCGCTGAGTCTTGTCCGACTCTTATCGACCTCATGGACTGCGGCCCACCCAGCTCCTCTGTCCATGGGATTTTCCAGGCAAGAGTGCTGGAGTGGGGTGCCATTGCCTTCTAGACGATGTCAAAAGATATAAGGTTATTTCATCTGCTCATTTCCTATTTATTTCTCCCTTTTTGTCTTACTGTTTTACCTAATGTCTGTATTTCTTTCAAAAATCTAAGAAATGCCATTTTTTTACTCATTTGATAGAAATTGTTGAAATATTGCTTAAAGAAGTAGAAATCTCATTTTAAATGTATGTTAGTCATTCTCCTCACTTTTTGATCTTTATAAAATAAAGATCAAAATTTTTATCTTTAAACTCTATTTATTTTTAACTCTATTTTACGTTTTCTGAGACTTATTGGAGCTTCCCTGGTAGCTCAGCAGTCAAGAATCTGCCTGCCAATACAGGAGACACAGGAGATACAAATTTGATCCCTGGGTTGGTAAGATCCCTTGGAGAAGGAAATGGCTACCCTCTCTGGTATTCTTGCCTGAGAAATTCCATGGACAGAGGAGCCTGGTGGGCTATAGTTCATGGAGTCACAAAAGAGTCAGACACAATAGAGTAACTAACACACACACATAATGAGGGAGATCATACAGTATTTTTTTTTTTTTCTGGTTTATTTCATTTAGCATAATGTCCTCCAGGTTCATCCATGTTGTCAAAAATAGCAGGACTTCCTTCTTTTGGGTGGCTGATTAATACCCTCTTGCATATATGTACCATATTAACTTTATCCATTCATTTGTTGATGGGCAGTTAGGTGGCTTCCATGTCTTGGCTATTGTGAATAATACTTCAGTTTTAAGCCCCTGGAGTAGGAAGTGTCAACCCACTCCACTATTCTTGCCTGGGAAATCCCATGGACAGAGGAACCTGGTGGGCTATATAGTCCATGGGGTCACAAAGAGTTGGACACAACTGAGCAACTGAGCACTGCAATTAACATGGAGGTGCAGATGTCTCTTTGGGGTAATAATTTAATTTCCTTTGTATATATACCCCAAAGAGGGATTTCTGGATCATATCGTGGTTCTGTCTTTAATTTTTTGAGGAAGCTCCATACTGCTAAATTCTATTTTAAAGATGCAGTCATCTCCTCAATAATAACATTTGTGCCATCAACATGCTTTCACAGTCCATTGTATACCAGTTGTATAATGTGTTTATATAACATGCATATATATGTGTGAGTAGAGGCCTTGTGAGTTATAAACATCCAAATGTTTGTGAAATAAACTCCATATATTGTATACAAGTGTATACATGGATATCACATTTTTCTTTAACAAATAAGGAGCCTGAGTGCTGTCTAGTATCTTTTTTTCCTACAGTACTACATGTTTTCCCTACATAAAATGATAATTTTGTAATATTTCTAAAATTTATTCATGTTTTATACAAGGTATAATTCATTCATTTTCACTGCTATATAGTATTTCTTGTGTGAACATCACAACTGAACCATTCTGTTTATCAGTAGACGTAGTGGATATTTCCAGCCTTTTGCTATTATTCAGTTCAGTTCAGTTCAGTCGCTCAGTCAAGTCCAACTCTTTGCAACCCCATGAATCGCAGCATGCCAGGCCTCCCTGTCCATCACCAACTCCCAGAGTTCACTCAAACTCATGTGCATTGAGTCGGTGATGCCATCCAGCCATCTCATCCTTTGTCGACCCCTTCTCCTCCTGCCCCCAGTCCCTCCCAGCATCAGGGTCTTTTCCAATGAGTCAACTCTTCGCATGAGGTGGCCAAAGTATTGGAGTTTCAGCTTTAGCATCAGTTCTTCCAATGAACACCCAGGACTGATCTCCTTCAGAATGGACTGGTTGGATCTCCTTGCAGTCCAAGGGACTCAAGAGTCTTCTCCCAACACCACAGTTCAAAAGTATCAGTTCTTTGGTGCTCAGCTTTCTTCACAGTCCAACTCTCACATCCATACATGACCACTGGAAAAACCATAGCCTTGGCTAGACGGACCTTTGTTGGCAAAGTAATGTCTCTGCTTTTCAATATGCTGTCTAGGTTGGTCATAACTTTCCTTCCAAGGAGTAAGCATCTTTTGATTTCATGGCTGCAATCACCATCTGCAGTGATTTTGGAGCCCCAAAAAATAAAGTCTGACACTGTTTCCACTGTTTCCCCATCTATTTCCCATGAAGTGATGGGACTAGATGCCATGATCTTCATTTTCTGAATGTTGAGCTTTAAGCCAACTTTTTCACTCTCCACTTTCACTTTCATCAAGAGGCTTTTTAGTTCCTCTTCACTTTCTGCCATAAGGGTGGTGTCATCTGCATATCTGAGGTGATTGATATTTCTCCCAGCAATCTTGATTCCAGCTTGTGCTTCTTCCAGCCCAGCGTTTCTCATGATGTACTCTGCATACAAGTCAAATAAGCAGGGTGACAATATACAGCCTTGATGTACTCCTTTTCCTATTTGGAGCCAGTCTGTTGTGCCATGTCCTGTTCTAACTGTTGCTTCCTGACTAGCATATAGGTTTCTCAAGAGGCAGGTCAGGTGGTCTGGTATTCCCATCTCTTTCAGAATTTTCCAGTTTATTGTGATCCACACAGTCAAAGGCTTTGCTATTATTAACAACCTGCTATAATGGACATCGTTTCCTGCGTTTGCTTTTGTCCCTTGACAATCCATCCCCCTCACTATTGCCGGTGATGAGCGTGTGAATCTATATGTTCAATAAACTCAATTCTGATGATGTCACTCTTGCTTGAAAACATTTCAACTAGGTAGCTTAGCAGAACCTCCTAGGATAACATTCCATATGACCTGGAATGATCTTGAGATAACCCCAGTAACTGAAGCAATTCATTTTAAGGATACATACCCAAAGGGCAGTGTTGCTCAGGAGGATGGATACTCCTGTTTCATTTTGATATCAGAACCTGCCCTGCCTTTTCCTTCTCTATATCTGCACTAGGGCTTCCCACATGGTGCTAGTGGTAAAGAATTCACCTGAAAATGCAGGAGACATAAAAGACATGGTTTCGATTTCTGGGTTGGGAAGATCTCCTGGCGGAGGGCATGGCAACCCACTCCAGTGTTCTTGCCTGGATAATCCCATGAAGAGAGGAGCCAGGTGGGCTACAGTCCATGGGGTCTCAAAGGGTCTGCTGCAACTGAAGCAACTTAGCATGGAAGCATGCACTCTGGCATTACAGATGCCCTCAGTCTGATCAGAGGTGAAAATGAATCTCTCAACAAACTTTTCCAGGAAGAATCAGAAGGAAATCTTTTTGGAGGCTGTGCCAGAAAAAAAGCTACGATGGTGAAAAGAGCCCAGGGGAGTCAGCTGTTCCTGGTTTTCAGCATGCACTGCCATTTCTGAACCACAAAGTCACTCAACTTTCTGGATCCCTTTGCACATCTGAAAACAAGGTAGCTGTGATGTCTGAATGGCCTGCCTTCCAGACTGATGTAGAGGATCAAATAAAACCTCCACAAACACTCACTGTGTCTCGGTTACTGGGTCAGCTCCAGAAGCACAGGTGGCCCCTTGTCCTAAGAGATCTCACAGGTTAAACAGAGGTTCTCAACCAAAGCTGCACAGGGACTCACCCAGAGTGCAAGTTCAAAAAGTATGGATGTCTGAGTGCCCTGCATTCTTGCCATGCCAGACTAGACACGTTTCTTAAACTCTTAGTCTATGCCGCATGTGTAAGATGGCCATAACAGAAGCTACTTCGCAGGGCGGTTGTTAAGTATTAAGTAATTCACAACACTTGCTTAGCCCTGTGCGGGGTACAAAGGTCCCGGTGATAAACTGTTGGGAGTGAAGTGGAGAAAATCCATTAACTGCGTAGCTGGAGTTAGTGACGTTTGCTACAACCCAGAGAAGCACGCAGGGGCCCTGGGGGTCACCCCACTCCAGGGATGGCCGTCCTGGAGGGTGTGATGTCAGAGGCGACTTTTTAACTCACGGATGAGTAAATAAGCCAGACAAGCCCTGGCAGGCCGTGGGAGGGAGTCCGTGGAATTCTCTTGGAGCCTGCGAGGAGAGGGGGGAATGAGATTAGGGGAAGCACCGGGGTCAGAATTTGAGGGGCTTTGAAACCACGCAAGGGGGTGGCCCCTCTGCCGGCCATCAGGAGCCACCCAAAGATTCTACCCTGGGAAGAAGGCGATCAGAGTCGCGTGGACCTAGGGTCGCTGCATCCCGGCGTGGATTTGCGGTGCTCCGATTCTGAGACCGGGAGGATCGGGGACCACGGCCTGGTCTCAGTTCAGTTCAGTTCAGTCGTTCAATCGTGTCCGACTCTTTGCGACCCCATGAATCTCAGCACCCCAGGCCTCCCTGTCCATCACCAGCTCCTGGAGTTCACTCAGACTCACGTCCATCGAGTCAGTGATGCCGTCTAGCCATCTCATCCTATGTCGTCCCCTTCTCCTCCTGCCCCCAATCCCTCCCAGCATCAGAGTCTTTTCCAATGAGTCAACTCTTCGCATGAAGTGGCCAAAGTACTGGAGTTTCAGCTTAAGCCAGGCAGATGCAAAAAGGAACGGAGTAAAAGGCCTGAGAAAAATGTCGAAAAAGAGATTAAAATCTTCAGCCTTTGTCAGCATGAGGAGGGTGAAGGATGCGGACGGGGGACACGAAGGCCATCCTGACCTTTGCACCCACAAAGCAGGGCCTAGGGATGGGGGTCGCAGCTCGCGAGAAGCCCGCCCGGTGCGCCAGCCTGGACCCCGGCGTCCCCGGGAGAAGCCCGCCCAGTGCGCCGGCCTGGACCCCGGCGTCCCCGGGAGAAAAGCCCGCCCGGTGCGCCAGCCCGGGTCCCGGCATTCCCGGGGGATCGCCCGCGCCGCCGCGCGTGGATGGAGAGCCCGGGACGCGGCCTCCGCTCCTGGACGGCTCGCGGGTAACACGATTGATGGGGAATCCGGGCGAGGGCGGCTGCCTTCGCCTTCGCCTTCGCCTTGCGTCAGTTTAGTTATTCTGGGGCAAGGCAGGGGCTTTGCGTCTATTAGCCTGGGAGAGGGCAAGTGTTTGTTAAGATTGGTTTTGGTTTGTTTTGTCGTCTGCACTTTTCTCTCTTTTGGTTGCTGTCGTTTCCTCCTTTGCTCTATTTTTCACTTTATTTAGGGATCTGAGAGCTGTTGCACAACCCCAGTTTATATTTGTGTATTTATGATTCTTCACACGGTAACTATTGACCAGAAGTGGGTTTTGTTTTTTTTTTTTTCCCGGACAAGTGTTATTACCACGCTCACTCCGTGAATAGCTGACTCAGGCGATTATATTCTGATGCTGATTCCTGAGCTAAATTCCGGGGGTTGTGTTTTTTTCTAGAATATCCCATAATCCCCGGGAAGTGTGGTAGGTGCGTGGCGGACTTTCAGTGTATTCCTGATAATCGGTCACGTTTTTATGCAGAGAGAAAGCGGTCTTCTCCTCTCACTTCTCCTCTTGTGACCTGGCCTGAGCAGACAAAACCTGCCTCGCCCCGCGTCCTCCCCACACACTCCCCACCCGCTCCGCCCGCCCCCCAGCATGCCCTCATCCCTTCTTACAGACCCTGCCCTGCCTCCTAACTAGCAGCTCTGTCTCATGACTCTCTAGCAACCCCTTCTTTGGAAAAACTCCTCAGGCTCGTCCTTAGTATCTATGGATAACTGTCAAAGTTTGGGCACCTGGCTTTTCAGCCTGCATTTCAGACTCTGCATGTCCATCCTTTGTGACTCACCCAAGTCTTTCCATTCTTTTCCTTCCCTTTTCTTGTGTTCTTATTGGAAACAGCATGCAGTAATGGGAAGATGTCATTTTAAATAACCCTATTAAGAAAAAGAGCAAACAGAAATAACATCAAGCATCTGGTCAGTATTTAAATTTCCAAATGTCTCCTGCTATATTTTTGTATAGTTCATTTGAATCAGGATCCAAATAAGCTCCAAATAGTTGATTACTGTATCTTAATTAAGTAATGGTAAGTTCCCCCCTTCCATCTGGACTTCATCTCAGCCCCTGGACCACTTTCTGTTGTTACTGGAGTAAATTGTTAATTTTTAAGGACCTTTTCCTAGATAGCGAAATAGACTCACTATTAATGTTCAGATTTAGAGTTGTGGAATTTCTTTCCTTTTTTTTTTTAATGCCTTTAAAGCCCAGCATTTTAGTTTGGAATTAGAAAGTGAAAAAGAGGTAAGTCTCATTCAAGGGCATCCTTGATGTACTTTATAAACATATACATGTACACACAGTGGATTTGCTGAGAGAAGCTAGTTTAAACTCTACATTGCTGGCTGACATGTGCAGCTCTTCAGGCCAGTGTGTTATTTGACTAATTTCACTTTTTCAGTCAGTAATTTTCCTTCTCTTCAATGTACACTTTTCCCTCTTATCATTTCATATTTTCTTTCTCATCCCCAAACTGGCCTTCATTCTATCATTCTTTGTAATTTTCCTCCAATGCTCTAATGCCAAAGACTGGCTGACCACTCATCAAAGATACTGTAGAAGGAGTTTGGGTGTAGGTAGAAAGCAGGCTCCGGAGAAGGCAATGGCACCCCACTCCAGTGTCTTGCCTGGAAAATCCCATGGATGGAGGAGCCTGGTAGGCTGCAGTCCATGGGGTCGCTAAGAGTCGGACATGACTGAGAGACTTCACTTTCACTTTTCACTTTCTTGCATTGGAGAAGGAGATGGCAACCCACTCCAGTGTTCTTGCCTGGAGAATCCCAGGGATGGGGGAGCCTGGTGGGCTGCCGTCTATGGGGTTGCACAGAGTTGGATACGACTGAAGTGACTTAGCAGCAGCAGCAGCAGAAAGCAGGCTCAGTGTTGACTTCTATGGTCCTTGGGCTCTACAGTGCATGTAAATCAAGAAACAAAACTGATACTGCAAAAGAAGTTGAAAGGAAGAGGAGAGACCAGTCAGACCACTGTTGATGTAGAGTCAGCAGATGATGGCTTAAAAAATTAGTGCACGTGGATTCTGTCCCACTCCGTGTCTAAATCCAGAGTTCTTTTGGTAGATGTACACACTGCAGCTGGGGGCTTCCCTGGTGGTTGCTAATGGTAAAGAATCTGCCTGACATTGAAGGAAATGCAAGAGGCACAGGTTTGATCCCTGGTTGGGAAGATCCCTTGGAAGAGGAAGTGGCAACCTCATCTGGAAAATTCCAGTCAGACACAGATGAGCACACACACACACACACACACTGCAGTGGTTACGTAGGCACCTACGTTACACTAACCAACGACAAGTGCTGTGCCAGACTGTTTAGCCCAGTTCAATCGCTCAGTCGTGTCTGACTCTTTGCGACCCCATGAATCGCAGCACGCCAGGCTTCCCTATCCATCACCAACTCCCGGAGCTCACTCAAACTCATGCCCATTGAGTCAGTGATGCCATCCAACCATCTCATCCTCTGTCGTCCCCTTCTCCTTCCGCCTACAATCTTTCCCAGCATCAGTGTCTTTTCAAATGAGTCCGCTCTTCGCATCAGGTGGCTGAAGTATTGGTTTCAGCTTCAGTATCAGTCCTTCCAATGAATATTCACGACTGATCTCCTTTAGGATGGACTGGTTGGCTCTCCTTGCAGTCCAAGGAACTCTCAAGAGTCTTCTCCAACACCACAGTTCAAAAGCATCAATTCTTCGGCGCTCAGCTTTCTTTATACCCGAAAGATCCCCTTTATACCAGCCCGAGAATATCCCAATTCAGCAATTTAATTAGGTCCAATTTAAGATCCAATTTAATTAGGCTGTCTCAGTATTTTATTAATATGTGTGTTGGACACCCACACAAAATAAACATTCTCAGTGCCAACTTCGAACCTGTTATCGTTTTATCCCAGAAGAGAAAGTGAAAGTCTCTCAGTCCTGTTGGACTCTTTGAGACCCCATGGACTGTAGCTCGCCTAGCTCCTCTGTCCATGAGATTCTCCAGGCAAGAATACGGAATGGGTTGCCTGCCCTCCTCCAAGGAATCGTCCCAACCCAGGGATCGAACCCAGGTCTCCAGCACTGCAGGCAGATTCTTTACTATTCGAACTACCCAGGAAGTCCCACAGAAACACAGAAACTCTGGATTAAATGGGCCTTAGGAATTTCAATTAACCTTTAAGAAAGGCTTTTCTCTTCCTCTTGAAGGAAGCTTTTCTTGCATTCTAAGATTTCTCTTTAAGCTATTTTTATCATCAAGTGAGATTTTATCAGGGCTTGCAAAATGTAAGAAATTTGTTAAGTGAACTTGAGTTTTGTGGAAGGTTGGGTTCTTGAATTAGAGGAAATTAATTATGTTATTTATCATTTCTTTTAAGAACAATAGTTGTAGCTGGAAAGAAATTTAATGACCTGGTAGTGCTTCTAGTTAGCTTTCAATCCAATCCAATACCAAAAAATAACAAGTAGTAAGTTATTGAGTTCTGTCACAGTAATTAGAAAACATCTGCTGTTTCATATATGTATGTGAGTGCTAAGTATCTTCAGTTGTGTCCAACTCTTTGTGACCCTATATACTGTAGCCTGCCAGGCTTTTTTGTCCATGAGATTCTCTAGGCAAGAATACTGAAGTGGGTTACCATGCCCTCCTCCAGGAAATCTTCTTCATCCAGGGATCAAACCCGGGTCTCCTGCATTGCAGGCGGATTCTTTACCCACTGAGCCACCTGGGAGTCCCTGTTCCGTATATAAATCTTGCTAAAGGAGTTTGCACATTGAAGATGAATGAACATATCACCTGATATACTGCATAGAGAAGCAGCTTGGAAGACTTCTCACTTTGCAGATTCCTGAAGATGGTGTACTGTAGGCTGACCTCTTCTACAAACTACTGACTCAGGTATGGCAGTGGTTCTGCTTAGAATCTTCAAGGAATCAAAGGGTTGTACTGTATTGTAATTCTTTTATTTTTTTTCATCCCTAAAAAAAATAGTTACCATCCTTTAGAGGAGAACTTTACACGTTATTTAAAATAATTATTTTGGGATTGTGGGGGCAGAAGATGGTTAGCCCAATCAATTTAGAAGCTTTTGACAAATAAAAGCTATTAAACAGCATGTGTGCATTTTACCATTTATATTAAAAAGTGAACTCCAGGAATAGAAATCCCCTAATACAGTGATATAGGCTTCGTTGGTGGCTCAGTGGTAAAGAATCCACCTGCCAATGCAGGAGACACAGGTTTGATCCCTGGGTCCAAAAGATACCCTGGAGAAGGAAATGGCAGCCCACTCTAGTATTCTTGCCTGGGAAATCCCATGAACAGAGGAGCTTGGTAGGCTACAGCCCATGGGGTTGCAAAAGAGTAGGACACAACTTAATGACTAAACAACAGCACAATGAGATAGTCATCCTTCTATAAGTATTTGAAAAAAACTAATACAAGATCAGTATTCACCTCCTTTTGTAGTGGAAGTTCTGAAATAAAATCTCCCCTTATCTTTTTCTTGGGGGGACAAAGGAGGGTGGCTTAATAAATTACAATACTATATCTACTTAATGAGATTAGTACAATATTTTTCAATAATATTTTGTAGATTCAGATACTTTAAAATTGTAATTAACTTTAAGATTAAGCGAGCACTCCTCTTAAAATCTTTTTTAAAACTAGCTAGAGCAATGATGGGCAAATGGGGGCTCAAAACAATTTTAGAAAAAAATAAAGTCACTTGAAAGTAAAAGTGTTAGTCACTTAGTTGTGTCCGACTCTGCGATCCCATGGACTGTAGCCCCCTAGGCTCTTCTGTCCATGGAATTCCTCAGGTAAGAGAACTGGAGTGGGTAGCCATTCTCTTTTCCAGGGGATCTTCCTGACTCAGGGATCGAACCAAGACACCCTGAATTACAGGCAGTCTTTACTGTCTGAGCTACCAGGGAAGCCCAAGACAGAAACTGATTAGGATCAGACTGAAGAAGCAAATGTGTATGCTCAGGCGCTTCAGTTCAGTTCAGTCACTCAGTCATGTCTGACTCTTTGTGACCCCATGAATCGCAGCACGCCAGGCCTCCCTGTCCATCACCAACTCCCAGAGTTCACTCAGACTCACGTCCATTGAGTCGGTGATGCCATCCAGCCATCTCATCCTCTGTCGTCCCCTTCTCCTCCTGCCCCCAATCCCTTCCAGCATCAGGGTCTTTTCCAATGAGTCAACTTTTCACATGAGGTGGCCAAAGTATTGGAGTTTAAGCTTCAGCATCAGTCCTTCCAATGAAGCCTCAGTTGCTTCAGTCATGTCCAACTCTTTGCAACCCCATGGACTGTGGTCTGCCAGGTTCCTCTGTCCATGGAATTCTCCAGGCAAAAATACTGGAGTGGGTTGCGATTTTCTCCTCCAGGGGATCTTCCCAACCCAGGGAATGAACTGGCATCACCTGCATCTCCTGTATTGGAGGCAGATTCTTTACCTGATGAGCCATCAGAGGAATCTTAGATGACAAAATGTAATTTCTGAAAAATACTTACTTTTCAGTTTTATCTCAAGGAAAATGAAGCAAGACAATGAGGGTAGTGGAAACATGATCTTAGTCTGTTTTTTGTTCACTTTCTTTCATGTATCATTTCCATATATATATGGAAAAGAAACCAGGTTATTCAGGAAAAAAAAGAATATTCAGCATTCCATATACTCCAGGGTTAAACTACCCTGGTTTAACTCTTTTTAAAACCCTGGTTTAACTACCCTGGGTTAAACTTTCACCTTTTTATTGGTGTATACTCTCCTTATCCTTTGGGGAAAGGACATTACTGAGTTACTCTTTTAGACAGACCCGGTATATCAGTTTTTTGGTCTTGCTCAATCTGGATTTTTATCCTGAAGCTTTTTTTTTTTTGCAGTTTTGTGAACTCTTGGGACATCAGAGAACTATAGTAAAATATTATTATAAAATCACATATCGATGCTGAATATTGGTATATGAGACTTCAGAATTCTTTTTTACTATTAGGTCAATTTTGAACCTACAGGGTGAAAAACTCCATAGTATTCTACCAGTGATTAATTGCCTCATAAGGTATATGTCACTTTTTAAAAATAGTGTGCTCATAAAAGTTTTTCTTAACCGATATATTTTACCTGACGTGTATTCCTTTTAAACATGTAAAAAAGTGAGAAAAAGATCCTTTGTGGAAAAGAGAAATTGGCTCTAATGAATAATAAAACTGTAATAAAAATGCAGAAAAATAGTATGTAGCTAGATTATACTTTTCTGATTAAAAAATTACATTCTTAAGATAAAATAATGTGAAGTTCTGACCCTTCTCATACAACAGAAAATTTACTGGTCATCATTTGGAGTGTGTGTGTGTGTGTGAGTGTTTATGTATTTTAATACTCTTGTTTCATGGAAGAGGTCTATTTTCTCTAACTTTTATACTGATAAACTCAACATGGTTGGATAAAAGTCAAATTCCTCTCTCAGAGATGATAGCTAGACACAGGTAACAAGCAGCAGCATCTGCTGCATATTAATGTGCATAATGCCATTTGTTGTTTTAAAACCATTTTATTTCTTTTTAAGGCTTTCTGACTGTCAGAATAGTTTTGTTTTTATTTCATTTTATGTTTTGGTTGCGCAGGGTCTTCATTGCTGCATGTAGGCTTCACTAGTTGCGGCGAGCGGGGCTTCTCTTGTTTAGGAGCACGGGCTTTAGGCACACAGGCTTCGGAAGTTACAGCACGCAGACGCAGTAGTTGTGGCTTAGCTGCTCTGTGGCATGTGGGGTCTTCCAGGACCAGGGATTAAACCTGTTTCCCCTGCAATGTCAGGTTGATTCCTATCTACTTTGCCCCCGGGGAAGTCCTGGAATGGTCTTTTAGATGGTAATCCCAGAGAGTGAAAAATGGATGGCTCACATGAAGCACTGCCTATTGAAGACAAGGTAGGGGCATTTATAAATCTGCTTTCAATTTTGCTTAATCTGATTCTTGGTTTGTACACACATTTTCTGAAATATATTTTGAACTAAGATACTGTGTAGAAAATAAAGGAAGATAGGAATGGTCTTTTCTGACCATCTAGAAGATTCTCCCGGAGAAGGAAATGGCACCCCACTCCAGTACCCTTGCCTGGAAAATCCCATGGACGGAGGAGCCTGGTAGGCTGCAGTCCATGGGGTCGCTAAGAGTCGGACCCGGCTGAGCGACTTCACTTTCACTTTTCACTTTCATGCATTGGAGAAGGAAAAGGCAACCCACTAGTGTTCTTGCCTGGAGAATCCCAGGGACCGGGGAGCCTGGTGGGCTGCCGTCTATGGGGTCGCACAGAGTCGTACACGACTGAAGCGACTTAGCAACAGCAGCTGCAGAAGATTCTCCAGCTTCTAGTAATCAGCTAATTCACTTCAGTCGTGTCCGACTCTGTGTGACCCCACAGACGGCAGCCCACCAGGCTCCCCCGTCCCTGGGATTCTCCAGGCAAGAACACTGGAGTGGGTTGCCATTTCCTTCCCCAATGCATGAAAGTGAAAAGTGAAAGTCGCTCAGTCATATCCGACTCTTAGCGACCCCATGGACTGCAGCCTACCAGGCTCCTCCGTCCATGGGATATTCCAGGCAAGAGTACTGGGGTGGGGTGCCATTGCCTTCTCTGTCTAGTAATCTACTTAAAACTTATTAATTTCACGTCAAAAAAGTAAAGTGAAAGTGTTAGTTGCTTAGTCTTGTCGGACTCTTTGTGACCCTACAGACTGTAGCCTACCAGGCTCCTCTGTCCATGGAATTCTCCAGGCAAAAATTCTGGAGTGAGTAGCCATTTCCTTCTCGAGAGGATCTTCCTTACCCAGGGATTGAACCTGGGTCTCCTGCATCGCAGGCAGATTGTTTACCGTCTGCTATTGTTCCTGCATAAATATTTTCAAGGCCAGGGAGCTAAGAATAGGGATAATTACTTCCTGTTTAAAAAGAAGAGGCAGATTCATTTTCTTTAAACTATAGTGTTAGTCATAGTGGGAAAGTGGCAAAGGAGTCATCCCTTTTATTTTGATAATTTATGTGTCTATGTATCTAGATCTATATATACAAATGTTTATATGGCTTCCCCAGTGGCTCAGTCAGTAAATAATCTGCCTGCAATGCAGGGGACCTGAGTTTAATCCCTGGGTCAGGAAGATCCCCTGTAGAAAGAAATGGCAACACACTCCAGTATTCTTGCCTGAAGAATCCAATGGACAGAGGAGCCTGGTGGGCTACAGTCCATGGGGTCACAAGAGTTGAACATGACTTAGTGACTAAACCTCTATATGGTTTTTCAGATAATAGTGTACTTCCAGAAGTTTAAAAGCATCAAGACCTCTTAAGGATCAAAAGTGTTCTAAAAATAATTATTGGCTTAGGGATATAACTGACAATAGACATCTAGTAAACAGATGGCTTAAGGGATTCTACAAATGTAAGAAGATTATCCAATATTCATTTAAAACCTTGAAAATAAAAATAGTTTATTTTTGACATTTTCATGCTGACTTTTTTTTTTTAATGAAAAAGAATTTTAAAAATCTGTAAAAGATAATTAAGCAACTTGACATTTATTTCAACATTTGCCCCAGGTTAGTTTAGGCCTGGTTGAAAAGGAGGATATATTTAGGACAGAGTATGAAAAAAGAATTACGATGCAAGTAGCAAAAAAATACCCTAATATAACTGTTATTAAGACTTGATAACAAACAGTTTTTATAACAATTATCCACTTTTTTCCCAAAACAACCATGATAATTCATCTTCTCAGTGGCAGAAATTAAAAGATGCCTTGGCGTTATTTGCAATATCGTGAACTTAGTCAAAGGCACTTATGTGCACAATTTTGGGCTGTTTGTTTTGATCATATATGACTAGAGAGAGAGAGCATTCATGGGAAATAGCAATTTGTATGTGAGACAAGGTAGGAAGTGGAGTATTCAGAATTCTTTTTTTTTTTAAAGAAAAAAATCTAAGCAAAATTTTGATGATGAGACTGCCCCTTGGTGGCTCAGATGGTAAAGGATCTGCCTGCAGTGCAGGAGACCTGGGTTTAATCCCTGTGTATTGAAGATCTCCTGGAGAAGGAAATAGCAACCCTCTCCAGTATTCTTGCCTGGAGAATTCCATGGACAGAGGGGCCTGACGGGATACAGTTCATGGGGTTGCAAAGAGTTGGATGCAACTTACACTTCCACTTTCACCTGGGAAGCCCCAAATATTGCCTGAACTTGATTTCTTATATGTTGTATTAATGCCAAGCCTTTTAATTTTAGCTTTTATCCCTTCTTCTTAAATGATATTGCTTGCAAGTGTAGCATTACAACTACGTACTTTCCTGATCATGACCTGAAAAAATTCCTTATATTCAGACTTTACCTTTTTCTTTTGAAGCTCGGGCAGGTAGCCAACAGCAAACTGCAAAGTAAGCACTGAAAGAACTGCTTCCACACATACTTCTGGGAGTGATGTCACAGCCCTGGCCATGCCTGTTGCTTTCCAAGAATAACAAAGGAACAAGGGAACTCCCATGTTCCCTTAACGAACACGTGAAGCAGTAGTTGGGGGGCCTACGGATGCTGCTATGACTTCTCCTTTTCCTGCCATCAGGGCTGTTGTAGGAGGCCTAAGAGCTAGACTCTCTCTTAAATCTCAGAGCTGTAGGTATTCTCATAGTTATTCAGTCGTGTGGTTATTGCAGGGTTATTTTTCCAGGATTGTCACCAAATAATATGAAAAATCATTAGTTCATATTGGACAATTAAATTTTAATCCTTTACATGAAACATTTCTAAAGTGTGGGGTTTAATGTTAGTGATATCATCAATTTTCTATTTCTTACTCTAACGAAGTACTAAACAATTGAACATTTTAAATGAATTAATGTTTAACAGTAGTAATATTTGGGGATACTATGAATTCTCAACATTCCTACAGAATGAAACAAATATAGTTCTTTCTCAAATATATGTTGACCTCTGTGGTTTGCAAATAAAAATTTCAAAGGTTTCAGCTATATATTCATAATTATATTCTCTGTAGAACACATCAATCTGTATTACTGCATTTTTATCATTTTAGGAACAGATACAATGAAGAAAAAAATCTGTGCTTTCCTTGCAGGTATTGAGCTAGGGAAATATTTGCTGTATTAAAATAATTTTATATTTTATTGACTTTCAACTTTAAGTTAATTATACCTCATCTCCTACTCTAACACAAAATGTAATACTTTAGACCTTTTATAATTAGTGTAGCATAAACTAAGAAAAATCTTCTTTTGATGCTGTTTTCTTACTTGGGGCTAAACTTGATTTATCTGGATCATTACCATAATGTTAAGTGGAATTGTAATAAATATGACTGATTCAGTAAAAGAAAAAAGCATAAAATTGTTTTTGTATGAGGTACAAATTCATTATTGCTATCAAGTACAAATACAATCTTCTGGAAGAAGTTTTGAAAGTAAAATTAATGATAAGGAAACATTCAAGATAAATCTGTTTATCAGAAGTTGTAAATTAATTGAATTTCTTAGATGCAGTTTTAGATTGGGTGCCGTCAGAATTTCAAAGCAACTTTCCCTGAGAGTTTGTCATGGCTGGTGTGTGAGCAATGTGTGGCCAAGTATTGCTATCGTTACTCTCAGTGGTGACAGGCAGGGAGGGCCAAGGTCCCCACTCAGAGCTGACCCAGTAAGCTTATGATGAATATAGTTTCCGAAACAATTTAGGAGACCAGTTTAATGACAAAATGTATGTTGTGACAGAGCCACAGACCTCTTTCCCGAGAAAGCTAAACTTTGGAGAAATAAAAGCATGACTATTAGAAAATGTGCAAACACAAAATGAACTCCATCTGTTAACTGGTCACTGAGAAGACCCTCCGCAGAAGAAAATTGAACAGGATGGTCACCATCAGGCATCTTTGCTTTATGCTCTGCTAGGGGGTGGTTATGTAAATAAAAAGTGAACTAAAGCCAAAAAAAAAAAAAAGCCCACAAAAAACAACAGAAACCTCCGCCCACCGCCCCCCCCCCCCCCCACCACAAAACAGGCCATAAGACAATGCCAGGTGAAGGGGAAGTTGCTTTTGAAATTCTGACTGCAGCCACTGTAAAACTTACAACTTTTAATAAACATGTTTAAATCGAATTTGTTCCCATTACTGTTAATTTAACTTTCAAAGCCTATTACAGAAGATCATATTTGTATTTGATTCTGGAATCAGTGCCCTGCATTTCCCGTCCCCACTTCCACATGTACCAACATTCAGGTACTCTGCTATAAACACTATCTTTCTCATTTGGGGATAAAACAGAATAACTGACACAGCTTTTCCTCCTCTCAGCCTTTTATTAGCCAGGTACTAGGAAAAGAGATGTTTAAGACATAACCCTACTTCTGAGGAGTTCATAGTCTTGAGTAGAGATAGATGCAAAATTAGGATGTAATTAATTGGGCTTCCCTGGTGGCTCAGATGGTGAAGTGCCTGTCTGCAATGCAGGAGACCTGGGTTCGATCCCTGGGTTGGGAAGATACCCTGGAGAAGGAAATGGCAACTCTCTCCAGTACTCTTAGCTGGAAAATCCCATGGACAGAGAGGCTTGGTAGGCTACAGTCCATGGGGTCGCAAAGAGTCGGACATGACTGAGAGACTTCACTTTCACTTTCAATGTGATCAGTGTAAATTTTTATGTTGTGAAGTATTGGAACTATTTACTTGTTTTTGACTATTTGGTTCAAAATCATTTGTAGAAGGGAAGGAGCAGAGAATCTCTATAGTTAAAAAAATGGGGACACACATATATGCATACCCCTGCCCCACCACCAGATCATAATATGATATTTGGAGGATTTATTTTTAATTCGGGGATCACTTCCTTGTTTCAGGTAGATTTGTACTTTCTTCTGCCACCTAGGCTTTTAATATTTTAGTGTGGAAACTAATGTTAGCTTTTGGTTCACTAATTTGTCTTATTAATTGTACCAAGCATTATGAAGCCCCGATGATAGGTCTTAAACTCTGTGTAGCAAATATGTTTTTGATTCGTCTTTTCTGCATTTTCACTGTTATAACAGAACCACCTTACATCTGAAGTCCAGAACCAGCATTTGTTCATGTTGAGGTGGGACTGGTGATCATCCACAAATAACATAGCTATCTGGGACTACTTGTTGGTTGGGACGTTGAAGCCAGAGCTCCAGAGAGTGACTCAAACATAATGCCCCCCTGCCTAGTAGGTTATGTGCTCTGCTGTGCTCAGTCCTGTCTGACTCTTCCTGACTTCATGGACTGCAGTCTACCAGGCTCCTCTGTCCATGGGAAATCTCCAGGGCAGAATACTGGAGTGGGTCGCCATGCCCTCCTCCAGGGGATCTTCCCAACTCAGGGATCGAACCCAGGTCTCCCAGGTGGATTCTTTACTGTCTGAGCCACCAGAGAAGCCAGAATATACTGGAGTGGGTAGCCTATTCCTTCTCCAGGGATCTTCCTGACACAGGAATCGAACCGGCGTCTTCCTGCATTGCAGGCAGATTCTTTACCAGCTGAGCTACCAGGGAATTCCCAGTTCAGTTCAGTTCAGTCGCTCAGTCGTGTCCGACTCTTTGCAATCCCATGAATTGGGAGTTCACTCAGACTCACGTCCATTGAGTCGGTGATGCCATCCAGCCATCTCATCCTCTGTCGTCCCCTTCTCCTCTTGCCCCCAATCTCTCCCAGCATCAGAGTCTTTTCCAATGAGTCAGCTCTTCCCATGAGGTGGCCAAAGTACTGGAGTTTCAGCTTTAGCATCTTTACTTCCAAAGAACACCCAGGGCTGATCTCCTTTAGAATAGACTAGTTGGATCTCCTTGTAGTCCAAGGGACTCTCAAGAGTCTTCTCCAACACCACAGTTCAAAAGCATCAATTCTTCGGCGCTCAGCTTTCTTCACAGTCCAACTCTCACATCCATACATGACCACTGGAAAAACCATAGCCTTGACTAGACGGACCTTTGTTGGCAAAGTAATGTCTCTGCTTTTCAATGTGCTATCTAGGTTGGTCATGATTTTCCTTCCAAGGAGTAAGCATCTTTTAATTGCATGGTTGCAATCACCATCTGCAGTGATTTTGGACCCTTAAAAAATAAAGTAAGCTACTGTTTCCCCATCTGTTTCCCATGAAGTGATGGGACCAGATGCCATAATCTTCGTTTTCTGAATGTTGAGCTTTAAGCCTACTTTTTCACTCATCTCTTTCACTTTTATCAAGAGGCTTTTTAGTTCCTCTTCACTTTCTGCCATAAGGGTGGTGTCATCTGTATATCTGAGGTTATTGATATTTCTCCCAGCAATCTTGATTCCAGCTTGTGCTTCTTCCAGCCCAGCATTTCTCATGATGTACTCTGCATATGTTAAATAAGCAGGGTGACAGTATACAGTCTTGACGTACTCCTTTTCCTGTTTGGAACCAGTCTGTTGTTCCATGTCCAGTTCTAACTGTTACTTCCTGACCTGCATACAGGTTTCTCAAGAGGCAGGTCGGGTGGTCTGTTATTCCCATCTCTTTCAGAATTTTCCACAGTTTATTGTGATCCACATAGTCAAAGGCTTTGGCATAGTCAATAAAGCAGAAACTCCTTAACAGGTTATAAAAGAATATTCTTCTTATAATAAAATACTACAAATAATCCCTCTTGAAAAGTGTCTATTATCTCACCCTGAGAAAAATGTTTGACTTGCATTAGCCACTGTGAATTCTAGTCTTTTAACATAACCAAATATGATTAAGAGATTTAGGCCACAACAGATTACAGCTATCAGAAACTATTTGGCTGCAAATATAATATTAATAAAATAATAAATGCTTGTTATTTTAATTAAACTAATTTATGTAGTTTTTTATGGAATGAATAATGAAGCATTTGTCTCCCAAATAATTCTGTACTGTAGATAATGTGTTAACTCCCACTTTTGACCTAATAATTCATTTTTTTTTTTCTTTAGGCTAGTGAGAAAAATTCCTCACTATCAAATTCTTATCAAGTCTGACAGAATTGGGATATCCTAAACCTACATTTCCAAAGAGGACATAATATTACTTATGGAATATGAGGTACAGAATCTTGGGTTAAAAAATATTTTTGTAGGTCTTATTTATTTTCATTGAACTCAAGTTAACTGTCAAATAAGAATACTGATAAAAGTAAGGTAAATTGCTACCACCAAAAAATGTAATCTTAGTCACTGGGAATTTGCTGTATGACTCGGGGAGCTACAACCGGGGCTCTGTAACAACTTTGAGGGGTAGGGTGGGGAGGGAGGTAGGAGGGAGAGTCAGGAGAGAGGGGACATATGTATACCTATGGCTGGTTCATGTTGATGTGTGGCAGAAACCAACACAATACTGTAAAGCAATTATCCTTCAATTAAATTTTTAAAAATGTAAGTTTTAGTATGTAGCTGAATGGAATCCTATTTTATCAGTAATATTCAGAAACCTTATTTTAATAGTATTTCCTTCTAAAAAGGAGCTTGGAACATAGTGGGTGGGTCTGTTTCAGTTCAGTTCAGTCGCTCAGTCATGTCCGACTCTTTGCAACCCCATGAATCGCAGCACGCCAGGCCTCCCTGTCCATCACCAACTTCCGGGGTTTACTCAGACTTATGTGCATCGAGTCAGTGATGCCATCCAGCCATCTCATCCTCTGTCGTCCCCTTCTGCTCCTGCCCTCAATCTTCCCCAGCATCAGGGTCTTTTCAAATGAGTCAGTTCTTCGCATGAGGTGGCCAAAGTATTGGAGTTTCAGCTTCAGCATCAGGTCTGTTTCAAATATTCTAATTAGAAAGAAATTTTCTTTCAGAAAGTAGCAATTATAATTTTTTGATTTCTCGAAAGATTTTCTTTAAAAGGAAGTAAAGAATTAAGTTCAGTATAGGTTATTCTAGCAGACTTTGTGGCATAGATCCCCTAAGTAATTCATTGTGAGACTCCGGTATCTGCCATATTAATAAAATTGCTATTAACTGACAACTAAACTTGATACTCTTAAAGTGTACAGGTCATACATAAACCAGTCCAATCATTGAAGGATTTCTGTTCTTACATACTCTATACAGTTGTAGGACTGCCCATTTTGTAGGATTGTTTTTTGAAGCAATGTCTGTAAAAATGCCTGTGAATCCTAAAAAGTGCATGCTAACTTAAAATTTGTTTTTAGGTATTGATATTTCTTGCTAAGTTGAAAACCTTCTTTACCAAATATGATGGAATCAAAAATATAATGCAGCCATGGCTAAGAAAAATCACTCCCTGTGACTAAATTTTATTGAGTATGAACAAATTTTTTCTTGATATAGACTCAATTGTACTTTTTTACTCAAGTGGATAAATGAATGCTACGATATAATCTAACTTTTTTTGGAAATAAAAATTCAACATACGTTTAACTGATTTTCTGATATGTTTATTTTTAATATGACTATTTAAAAATTCATCTTAATGGAAGACTTGGAAAAGGCAGATTTTACTTGGGTTGACAATAATCAAAGAATGCAGTTGACAGAGTGGTTCCTGCTGCTGCTGCTGCTAAGTCGCTTCAGTCATGTCCGACTCTGTGCGACCCAGGCAAGAACACTGGAGTGGGTTGCCTACCATTTACCAAATGACTGTTATGTACTAGGCATTATTTTTTATTGTCTTACATTTATCAACTTTAATCCTTATAGTAACACTGCAAGATAGATATTAGCCTCATTTCACTGGTGAAGAAAGAGAAGCTTAATTAAAGTGACTTGCCAAGTTTTTATAACCGGTTTATATGCTCAGCAGATATTTGAGAACCTACTCTGTGCTGGCCCTGTCACTATGCAGAGACCGAGAATGCAGTTGTGAATGAGAAAGACAAGATCTCCATTCTAAGAAGCTTACACTCAAGTGGTATAATCAGGATTTTAAAATAGCGGCATCAGATTCTAAAGTTCTTCTTCTCAGCTTCCATATTCCCTCCCACTAAGGATAGTACAGAAGAGATGGAGAAGTGGTTTTTAGTGCCACTTAAGAAAGTGGGTGGGGATGGAAACTGCATACTGGATTATGTTATAGGAGAGAAATATTGGCATATGAGTGTCAAGAATTATCAGGAAAAAAAAAAACCCAAGGGCCTAGCTGTGTGGTGGGGAATGGTAAGCCTGTGCAACACGACAGACTTGTTTTCTGTAGATACACTTTAGACAGTGTATATTGCAATAGCAGTGACGTACTTGCTGATGGCCTTAAGGATCATCTCAGTGTATGGCTCTGCGCTGTCCAACATGGTAGCCACTACCTACTTATGGCTTTCAAGTCCCTGAAATGTGGCTAGTGAAACTAAGGAACTGAAGGTTAAAAAAAGTTTTTTTTTTTTTTAATTTTAAAAACTGACACTTGATTCAGTTACTAGATCTTTAAGTGTGTCTGGAACAACACAGGTATGTGAACCTATTTTTTTCTGCCTATATTTTAAGAAAATTATATACAGATCAAGTATTTGTGATGAAAATTTAGCATATGAATTGAGATGTGCTGTAATATAAAATACACACTGGATTTTGAAAACACGATAAAAAAGAATATAAAATACCCATTATTTAGAAAATAGTTACATGCTAAAATGATATTTTGGATATGCTAGGTTATTTAAAGTATTAAAATTAGTTTCAACTGTTTTTTACTTTTTAAAAAATATGCCTACTAAGAAATTTTAAATTACATACATGGATTGCATTATATTTGTACTGCAGAAAGCTGGTATAATCAAAGGAGTCCTGGTGAAGACAGTCTGGTCCATATATTACCTTTTATTTCTGGCATCAGAATATTTTCTTAGTATACATCATTATCCTTTTATCAAAAGTTATATATTGCTCATTGTTCTAAGAATGAATGTTGTGCAAGTGTGAAAGTGAAAGTGTTAGTCACTCAGTTGTGTCTGACTCTGCAACCCCATGGACTGTAGCCCAGCAGGCTCCTCTGTCCATGGGATTCTCCAGGCAAGAATACTGGAGCAGGTTGCCATACCCTTCTCCAGGGGAACTTCCCAACCCAGAAATCGAACCCAGGTCTCCTGCATTGTAGGTGGATTCTTTACTGAGCTACCAGAGAAGCCCATTGTTCTAAGAATGAATGTTAAGAATCATGTTAATAACTGTGTCAACATTTCTTTCCAGAGTAGAAATATAAAATTATTTACACATGCACTTATATGACTGTCCGTATACAAGTGTATCTAACACATTTGTTTCCAGAATATTTCCCGTAATAAGTTTTTGAAAACAGAAAGTAAATGTTAAGTATTCTGTGGAACTATATTCAAGGATTGACAGGCTTGGGGGTAAAACACTTTATTATATACTATACAATATATATATTTAGGACAAAAGCAAACATTATAAAAAGTATAAAAATAGACAAAAAAAGATACAAACACAATATATTTTGGTCAGAATTTCAGATGTGTTTTTTTTTCTTCTCTCTCCCCTTTACTTCAAAAGTTATAAATACTTTGGCAGCAGCGTGTGTTGTTGCACTTTTGATTTTTTGTTGTACGGTTAATGAACTTGAAAGTCTAGATGATTGGGGATCATCTATTTGGCCTTCCCATTCTTTTGTTTCTTCTTCTTTGATTATTAAAGGTTTTCCTAGAGTTTGGCCAACAAGGTTACAGACTTCTTGAGCTTTGCGCCGTGCGTTTTCTACAGCAGCAAGACAGGCTTGTCGTCTTAGGAATTAAATGCAGAGATGATTAGTAAGACATTCAAAAACTGTAGGATGGAACAGTTTTGTTTAATTAGTTGATAAGTCATTGAAAGATGTGCTTAACTTACCGAAGGTTATCAATAGAACCTGGCATATGATAGAACTGGGGTTGGCTGATGACAACAGAGCTATCTAGCTTTTCAACAAGAAAGTTACAGATATTTTGCATTTTTCCAAATTCAGTAAATGTAATGCAGACCTGTAAATGAAATAACAGTTGAAATTATTTTCATTTCTGATTTCAGTTTTTTTTTCTACATGTGAGTTAAAAAAAAATAAAGACATTACAGTGAGGTCATTTTATAGTATGTAACAGATAAGAAAGGCCTACTTGGTACTTATAACCAAATTTTGTTATTGAATTTATTTTTGCTTATGAATTTTTTAATTTGTTTAATGTTGACTTGAACATTTTAAAATTCATTTTAAATCAGTCAGGGACTTTTTTATGAAACAGAGTTGGGGGGCTTCCCCTTCAATTTTATTATTTGGCTAAATTCTCTTAGCCTGATAAATGTTTCATGACTCTTTAGACATTAGCTAGCTTCCTGATTAGCGGTAATTACTTCATGCTCCACTGCTGTCAGTGAGGTATGCTTCTTCATCCAATAGTTATTTTCAGATCTATATGCAGAAGCTCATCTATTTCATTATGCCATCTGCCTTTAACTATGTAGAAGCAGTTCTTATATATTCAGCAATACTTGAAAACTGTAGTCTTTAAACATTCTATGGAAGAAAACTAAACCTTTTCCTAAGGAAACTTTATACAAGCTCAGTATGTAAAACAATAAAGTACAGGTACTGAAGTACTTTATGTAAAATATATAATACTTTATGTAAAATATGTAAAACAATAATGTACAGATACTTAAGTACAGGCTGGAGTAGCAAAGAGTCATCTTATACAATACAGAACAGTTGCCTTTCATCATAAATGTTAACCATGGAAGACTGATGTTCTGACTGGTTTCAATACTTACTTTGGATTAATTTGCTCTTTTTTCTAGTTTCTTAAGGCAGAAGCTTAGATTATTTATTTCAGATTTTTCTTCTTTTTACTATATGCATTCAATGCTAAAATTTCTAAGCCCTGCTTTCGCTGCATCTCATAGTTTTTGATAGATTTTATTTTCATTTTAATTTAGTTCTAAACATTTAAAAATTTCTCTTGGGATTTCTTCATTGATCCACATGTCATTTAGAAGTATGTTGTTTAATCTCCACATACTTGGGGATTTTCCAATTATGTTTCTGTTACTGATTTCTAGTTTAATTCCATTGTGATCAGAGAGCAGACATTATGTTATCTATCCTTTTAAATTTGTTAAGGTATAAGTTTTGGCCTAGAATGTATTTTAGGGGTGAGGGGAGCAGAGAAAGGTTTACTGCAGAGCCAAGTATTGAGAACGGGTGGCTTATTCTTGAAAGACCCAAATTCCAAATGTGTGCTATCTTGGTGAATGTTCCATGAGAGCTTGAGAAGAATTCTGTTTTGGGGGAAGTAATTTATAGATTTCCATTTTGTTGTTGTTTTTTAGTCATTAAGTTGTGTCTGACTCTTTGTGAACCCATGGCTCCTCTGTCCATGGGATTTTCTAGACAAGAACACTGGAGTGGGTTGCCATTTTCTTCTCCAGGAGATCTTCTTGATCCCGGGGGCCGATGGAACCCATGTTTCCTGCTTGGCAGGTGGATCTTTACCACTGAACCACCTGAGAAGCCCCGTAGATGTCCATTATATCCAGTCAATTGATGGTATTGTTAAATTTAACTAGGTCCTTACTGATTTTATGCCTGCGGAATCTGCCCCTTCTTTTTAAAGTGACTTTCCTTTTTTAAAAAATTATTTATTTGGCTGCATCAGGTCTTAGTTGCTGTACACAGGTCTTCACTGCATCATGTGGAATTTTTTGTGTGGTGTATAGTCTGTCTAGTTGAGGCCCACAGGCTTAGTTGCTCCATGGCATATGGGATCTTAGTTCCCTGACCAGGGACTGAACCCATGTCCCCTGCACTGCCAGGTAGACTCTTAACCACTGGACCACCAGGGAAGTCCCTGAATCTGTCCCTTTTTGATAAAGGAAGTTGGAGACTCCAACTATGATGGTGGGCTCATCTATTTCTCCTAGAGGTTCTATTAGTTTTTGCCTGATGTAGTCTGACACTCAGGAGAATGCATATTAAAGACTGTTATTATTTTTTGGCTGTGCCACTGTGTGGCATGTGGGATCTTAGTTCCCTGACCAGGGATTGAACCCTGCACTGGAAGCACAGAGTCTTAACCACTGGACCACCAGGGAAGTCCCCATGGATTATTATGTTTCTTGGAAAACTGCCCTGTATCATTACATAATACCCTTCTGTATCCTTGATAACTCCCTATTATGAAGCCTGCTCTGTCTAAAATTACAATAGTGACTCTTGCTTTCTTTTGCTTAGTGTTAGCATGATTAATTTTTTTCCATGGCTATCTATATATGTCTTTATATTTAAAACAGATTTCTCATAGATAACATATAGTTTGGTGGTGTTTTTTGATCCACTGTGACAATCTGTCTTTTAATTGCTGCATTTAGACCACTGATGTTCAAAGCATTACTGATACAGCTGGATTAATATCTACCATATTCTTTACTGTTTTCTATTTGTTTCCTTTGTTCTTTTTTCTAAGTTCTGTCTTCTGCCTTTTGTGATTTTAATTGAGCATTTCATGGTTTCTTTTTTTTTCTCCTTTCTTAGCATATCAGCTATATTTTTTAAGCTTTTATTAGTGATTTCTCTAAAGTACATAATACATATTTACAACAAATCCAAGTCTACTTTAAATAACACTTGGACACAACTGAAGTGACTTAGCAGCAGCAGCAGCAGCAGAATACCACTTTATGGGTTGTATAACTATGACAACAAAATAATCCTAAGTATTCCACCCCATCTCTTATATCATTACTGTCATTCATCTCACTTATACATCAGCATGCGTGCGTGCTAAGTTGCTTCAGTTGCGTCCGACTCTTTGCGACGCTATGGACTGTAGCCTGCCAGACTCCTCTGTCCATACTCCAGGCAAGAATACTGCAGTGGCCTGCATGCTCTCCTCCAGGGGATCTTCTTGACCCAGGGCTCGAACCTGTGTCTCTTATGTCTCCTGCATTGGCAGGCAGGTTCTTTACTGAGCCATGGGGAAAGCCCCTTAAATTATTTAATGTGATTATTGATATGGTTATATTTAAACTTCTGATCTTGCTATTGATTTTCTATTTGTCTCATATTTTCTTTGTTCCCCTCTCCCCATTTTCTGCCTTTCTGGGAAGAGATAGAGTATATTTTTTATTCTATTTGATATCCTTCATTGGTTTCTTTACTGTAACCTGTAGTTACTTTAGTGTCTGCCTTAGAGTTTACAGTATATACATGTTTAATTTATCTCAATCTACCTTCAGGAGATACACCATTTCACACATAAGAAACTTTAAATATTATACTTCTCTTTCTCCCTTCATGCTATTGCTGTTGTATGTTTTACATATGTTATAATCCCTAAAGTTCACCATTATCATTTTTATTTAAACAATTATTTTTATATAGGTGTAGAGTTATAGAGATATAAGAAAAATATCAAATCTACCTATGTAGTTACCATTTTCAGTGTTCTTCATTTCTCTCTGTAGAGTCCTATTCCTTTCTGGTACCATTTTCTTCCACCTACCCAAATCTGTTTAACATTCCTTGGATTGAAGGTCTATGGTAATGAATTTTTTCAGCTTTCTGAAAAAGTCTATAATTGGCCTTTGATTTTGAACAATATTTTTGCTGAATATAGGGGAAATATAAGATAGGAAAAATATGATTTAAATGCACAAATCAAATATAAGTATGATTTATACATTGGACAAGGAAATGGCAACCCACTCCAGTATTCTTGCCTGGAAAATCCCATGGACAGGAGCCTAGCAGGCCACAGTCCATGGGGTCACAAGAGTTGGACACGACTTAGCAACTAAAACCACTAAAACCACAAACCACGTATAAAGTATTTCACAACAAAAATGAAGAGTTGAGAAAAGATTAGATGAGAAATATTATGGAAAATACCTGAAACATGGAAACGTGCAAGGAAAAGGAGAGGGAAAACTGTTTATACTACTTTTCCTATAGACTTTTTAATAGACTTTTATTGAATGCTTATCGTGTCCCAGGTTTTTAAAATCTCTCCAACACTGAAACTGTAACAAGAAAACAACATAAGAAGTGGAAAGACAGATAAAGGAATTGCAAAGCCAAGGTTTTACTTCAACATTTCCCAGGTGGATCCCTAAAATCATCATCACTGTTGTTGTTTAGTCACTAAGTCATGTGCGGACTCTCTGTGACCCCGTGGACTGCAGCCATTGGATTTCCCAGGCAAGAATGCTGGAGTGGGTCACCATTTCCTTCTCCAGGGCATCTTCCAGAGCCAGGAATTGAACCTGAGGTGGCTACGACGTCTCCTGCATTGCAGGTGGATTCTTTATTGCTGAGCCAACAGGGAAGCCCAAAATCATTATAAGTATTTTTAAAATTCCTTCAGATAGTTAATATTTAAGTGAAAAAATTACAAATTTATTCAAGTAAATATAGGGACAACAGTGTATTATGATAATTACTAACTTAAGAGGTAAGAAGCCAGGATTCTAATTTCCATTCTAATTCTTGTAATATGATCTTTAAAAAGTCTGAGCCTAAGGTATCTTAGCCTAAAGCCACACCCTTAAATTTAGGAAAAATAATATATTATCTGCCTGAAGGTAGGACCAGGTGATTTCTTGAGGTATTTTCCACCTCTAAAGGCAAAGGTTCTCTGATTGGACTAACAACAGTCCATTTTAATCTACTCTTGTTTGTTTCCTGTGGCAAGGAGGCGGTATGACTAAGCACACACTCTAAGAAGTTTGGAATCAAAGAGACAGCGGTATTTTAAGCTGGTTGTAACTACTTATAACATACTCTGATTTCATAAAGTCCTGATCATAAAATCTTTGAAGATAAGTAAAAAGCTCAACAGTTGTAGGAACTCAATGTTTTCATTAATTGTGTGTAAAAAAATACACAATTTTTTCAATTTGTGCAAAGGTTGAGTAGTTTTTATTTTTAAATAAATCTTAACACAAAATAGTCTTGTGAAATAAAAGAATGTTGAAGTCTTTCAATCCTTTATGCTATGACTATTAATTTGCTATTTATCTGAGGAGAAGAAATTTTTCCTCTGTAGTGTTTCTTCCTGTTGACTACATGATAACATTATGAAAATTTTGTTCAGATTAAATGCTACTTCCCTCTTGCTATTTTTATTCCATTTCAAAACAATTTCCCTTAAATCTCACCCAGATATGTTAACACCAAAAATGATTTTGAGAAAAACGATCTTTTATCAACACCATGAGAAGTATTTCTCCTGTACTTGACTTTCAAGAATAAAATTAAATGCAAATTGTCCCCACAAAGTCATGCTGTTTCCAAGTATTTGTGAAGATAACACATACCTCTGCTTCCATGTGATAAGCATTTTCTAGCCTTTTAAAATCCTTTGTCACAGTTACATTTTCTGACTGAAACAGAAAGTACAAGAATATGATTACTAAATGTTTGGCTACTAAATGCAATTACTCTAAAACATAAAGTATAAACCTGTACTTATTAAAATCAGAATAACAAAATATGTGAAAAGAACTGGCTTGCCTAATGCTTTAAAACTTTCCTAAAAAAAAAACAAATTCAGAAACCTAAAAATATTTGCTGATATTTCATAATTGTCATTCCACTTGTAATTTTTACATTAGCTAGTTCAAAAAGTATGAACTTAGGGTAATATATATCTGAAGCATTATTTGTACATAAAACATTCTGAATGTTGTAGGGATGTTAGAGTTTATAAAATGTTTAACTTACAAACAATACTAATTTACTGAACACATATAGTATATAACTTTGGGCAAGTTACTCAACTTTTTGAGACACAGTTTCCACACTTATAAAATTGTGTTACACTGTGAGGTAGCAGGTAGAGGGGCCACAGGCTGAGCCACTGGAGTTTGTCGGGCTGAGCAATTGGAGCTTGTCTCTCCCTCCCCCAACATTTCCGGGAAAAAGATAGTGGCAAGAGCAGAGAGGAACTAAGCCCTGCTGGAGGAAAAAGATGACCACGTCTTTCATCTTCAGGAAAAGGAGACCTCCCTGACTGTACATGTGCAGAAAAGTTCCTAGGAGGTCAACAAAGAAGGGGGTACTTCTTTGTTTTGCCAACCCCTCAGAGACCCTTGTGCTGGAATCCATGTTGGCCAAAAGATTCATGCCCACATTGGACAGGGCCGAGTCAGATCAGATATGGGAAATAAGCAAGATAATTGGCTAGAGGAAAACAAAGACCTGGAAGAAGGCCCCTATTTAAGCAATTCAAACCACACCTTTAGCGCGCCTCCTTAGCAAAGATGCCCTGACTCTTCTCTGAGTGTGTAGCTCTCTTTACTTCTGTCCTAAATAAACTGCTTTTCTTTGTGCTCTTTCACACGTATGGTGCTTCTAATAATCTCTGCTTGTTTTACAACCTTGGTCTCTTAGTAACATTCTTTTTTCAAAGAGGTCAAGGGCCAGGGCTCTGCTTCTCGTCAGTAGCCCCTAGTGGTCTAGCGGTCAGGATTCCTGATTTTCACCCAGCCAGCACAGGTTTGATTCCCAGGCAGGAAACTAAGATCTTGCTTCAAGCTGCCACTGACTGCTGCTCGCTCTGAGATCACATTGAACTGATCTGAGGATTTAATGAAAAGTTGTGAATAAAATGCTTGACACAGAAGGCACTCAGCAAACAGAGATGCAATACCATTATGATATAAACATTTCCTGAAATATTGGACCTAAGCCAGCCTATTCTTAGAAAAGTAACATTAATGCTTTTTGATTCTCTGGGTAAGTACAGGGTATATAATTCTGATAAAAAATTGAACTTATTTATGTTTCAAAAGGGTTTTAAAATTTAGTGAAATGAATTCTTGACTTACTCCCACTCTTGGGGACAGGCAGAACCTATATTTTATAAATGTTTGTATCTTTAAAATATATGCTAAATAAAGATGATGATTCTCAATCATTTAATTATGTTATTTGGTAAAGGATTTAGATGCACATTAATTTTAAGATATACACTAATTTCAAGCCATTTATAGACCTAGAAAATTCTAAAAAGCTTTAACCTGAAAATCTGAACTTAAGTTCCAATTATAGCTCTGATGTCAGTTTCAATGAAAATATTAATTCATTTTTGTGATAATATTTATCATGGTAATAATTATTCACTGTAGAAAATTACAGTATTGATACATATAAACTAAACCAATGCTGTATACATTGCTTAAAGTTGAAAACATGAAACTTGATACATGAAACGTGTCAGTTAGTATTCTTTTATGACATGTAAACATATCTTCTATTTTCTTAGATGTCTTTTTTCAGTTTTTCCTCACTTCACTTGATAAATGTACATAAGACTTCTGACAGAAAAATTATTAGAGAAATAATTTTAGGAAAGGTAGCAGAAAAGAAAGTATCTTTTATTGTTTCACTTAACATTATAGTTTTTATAAAAATAATATACACTAATTAATGAATATCTAATACTAGAGAAAGAATAGTCTCCAAGCCCCTTATGTTAATATTTCAGTAAACATTTAATTAAGTCATCTATCCATGCACATAAAAATTTGTAATCTATGTATAGAATTTTTTATAAATGAAATTATACTCTACATGCTGTTCTGTAAACTGTTAATAACTTCTACTTTAGAAAAATTTAAAGTCTACAGAAAAGTTGCCAAGATAGTATAGAGTTCCATATACCTCAGTTTCAGGTTTTTCTGATGTAATCATTTTTTTATTACTATGGTACATATCACTGCAGTTCAGTCGCTCAGTCTTGTCCAACTCTTTGTGACATATACACATATATCCACAACTGTTTCTGCATCTATCCATCTGATATATACTAAGCTAAACATGAGTTCATACTGATGTTTCTAACTCTAATTAAGAACCAGAGAGTTCATTCTAACCTTCCTTTCTTATCTGTAATTTCCTCTCCAGTAGTTAGAAACCTCATTTCCCTCAGCCACCAACCACCTGTTTTTCAAGCCTACTATACATATAAAGCAGTTTCAGAACTGTAAACCTTGGAAAAAACATTTACTAACTAGAGTACAGAGTTTATATATCTTTCATCTTTATCATTAGTTTCTAATAAAATATAATTTTCCAAACTGACTTAGGATACTCTGCTCACCTTCTGTCCCCACATTCAGTGCAATTATGTCATTCATTTGTAACAGAGTTAGGTTCATTTGTCACAGTCTGGGTTCTGTCCTGGAATTGATCTGTTTTTTTTTTTTAATTTGCATAATTAGCGTTCCCTTTTTGTGATTTAGTTTTATGGGTTTTGACAAATGTATTCACCACTCCAGTACCACACAGAGTAATTTTTTCCCCTTGAGAAGTTCCTCTGTGGACCTCCTTTATAGTTAACCACTTTGCCATCAAACAACCTGTCCACCGATTTATGTCCCTATAGTTTTCCCTTTTCCAGAATGTCACATGAATGGATCATAGAATGTAAACCTTTTGAATCTGTTTTTTTCACTTATAATATTTAAGATTTGCCCATGTTGTTCTGTGAATAGCACCTCTTATTGCTGAGTAATTTTCCAATGCATGGATGTAACAGTTATCCATTCTGCTGTTGAAAACATCTTGGCTGTTCCAAGTTCTAAAGTTTTAGTGAGTTATGAATAAACCTGCTATAAATATTCTCGTGCAAATTTATATGTGAACGTAAGTCTTTGATTCTCATGTGGGTTAATGGTTCCTATAGTAAGGCTAACTTTGTAAGAAGCTGTAAGACTGTCTTTCAAAGTGGCCATACCACTTTCTTTGCAGTCTCACCAGCAATGAATGAAAATTTCTGTTGTTCCACATCTTTGCCAGCATATGCTATCATCAATGATACTGGATTTTAGTAAATCCAATACATGCATAATGGTATCAAATTGTGGTTTAATTTGCATTTCTTTAATCACAAATAATGTGGAGGATCTTTTCATGTGTTTCCTTGCCATTTGTATATATTCTTTGGTGAAGTATATGTTCAGGTATTTTGTGCTTTTTAATTGAGCTATTTGTTTTCTTATTGTTGAATCAACCATAAGATCAAATAAAGCAGTACTTTTTATTTTTAAGGGGACTTTTATTTTTAAGGGCTTTAAGTACAGTAACGTACCCATTTAGGAGAAAACAAAACCCTTTTCCTTATACCAAAATAAATTCCAAATGTAGTAAATATTTAATGTACTATAAAGGGTCCCTAAAAAGTCCAGGAAATATTAGTTAATAGTTATGTAGCTTCAGGCTTGCGAAGGACCCAATAAGCATTACACCAAAGTCAGAAAACTTTTTTTTTGCAGGAGAAATGTTTATTTGAAATGAAAAACAATAAAAACAGTAGTACTTTAACCAACATATGAAGCAGAACAAGAAAACAATAAAAACAGATTATATTAGTTCTTATAAATTTGGGGATTTAAAAAACTCTTATCATTTAGCTTTAATTTCATGAGAAGCTTTTCTTATGAAGAAAATAAAACTTCGAAGAGTTTAAGTGATTTACTAGAAGACTCAAAAATATCGTGAAAAATTGTACTAGTAAGAGAATTTAAATAAATCTTTAAAATTTTTAATGTTTAATACTGCAAACAAGGTTACATGGCAAATACTAAATTGGGAAAATTTTTGCAATATATGAGAGACAGTTACTGATAATTTTTAAAGTTCTCATAAATTTCAAAAGGGAAGATAACAGAAAAACAGGAAATTATTTAAAATGCAGTGATCAGGAATGTTTAATAAGTATTTTATGGTTGAATGAGTAAATATTGCTTGGAACTTTAAAACATTTTTCCATAAAAACACTCAAAATGAGGTCATGCCTTCACAGGTGAAACTATATATAACCATAAAATTATATATGATCTATATGATAGCTGAATAGTTTATTAAAAACCATTTTCTAAGTAGACATTATGTGAAGAGTATGAAACATAACCCATCAATACAAAGCAAGCAAGAGACAAAATGATCTCCACTCTGGAGAGGTTTAGAATATGGAGGAGAGACAAGGAGAGCAGTAATTATAAAGTGATACATTTTATTAAGGGTGGTGAATGGGGTATGGTACACAGGGAGTAGTGTAGGAAAAAAGTGCTCAAGAAGTGAACTTGGGCTGGTTTTTAAAGGAAAAAAGAGGGAAGTCAGTCTATGAGGCCAGGAGATGACAGGAAATGACAAGAGTTAAGCTCCATCTATTAAGCGAAAAAGTTTGGAATATGAGGGGCCTTTTAATCAGGGGAGTGATGTTTATAAACACAGATTTTAAAGTTTAAAATGAATAAAGATTTTGTGAAGACTCATTAAATTCACCCTGAAATGTAATATAAATGATTTTATTTGCATTTTCTACTGAACAAATTATTTACCACTGCTTTCCTCCATCAGCAGAGATAATCTGGAGATTACTGACCTCTGCATGTCTTGAACACTAAGTCTTTAATGTAATTACTTTAAGTTGGATGTAGTGATTGATCCTGTTTTACATATTTGAAGTTGCAGCCATGTGAGCTCCATATACATTTTAAGCAAAAAACTTAAGAATTAGTTATATTATTCAAATACGTCTGCAGCACTGGCAGCAGTTTTGGGGAGAAAATATATTTCTATATATTAAATTCATTTTATTCACATAATTTATAATTAGCAGCAGATCCTTCTAAATTGTAAAATCATTTAGAGACATCTTTTCAATATGACTTTTAAAATAAATCTATGTTTATAAATGCAATCTATGTTTATAAGTACAAATAAAACTTCTTAAAATAAAGACTTGCTTTTTCAGGGTGTGTCATTTCTAACAAGAGCACTTTTAAGAACTCAGTGTTTCGGGGACCACAAATCACAGCTCTGGCCTTCAGGCTACTCTGTAATAGGAGGGATCTGAGATAGCCTATGAAGTCTGTGCTTTCTAATTCTCTTTCATTCTAATTACCTGGAGCCTAGGCTAGTTGAAAGAAATCTAGATTTCGGTTTTCAGAATACAGGAGTTCAAATATAACCCGGGGTGTTCAAAGCATTATTTAACCTCCTTAAATCTGGAAAGTGGGGATGCTAAAACCTGCTTAACAGGGGTGTTGTACGAATTAAATAAGACTCATTCTTTTTTTTTTTTAAAAAGTGGGCTTAGGGCAAGATTTATTTAAGGATTTGTTTCAGGAACATCTCTGGTAAGAAGAGGTATTTCATATATGTGGCATGTACAATATACTGGCTTAATTTTCTTTTTTAAGCTAAAACTAAACAATTCGGAGAAAATTTTGAGTCTTTATAAAACGAAAATGGGTACAATATTCCCCCTATCCCGCCCCAGCCCCATATTACTTTTTGCGAAAAATACCAAAGAATCACTTCATGTAAAGCTTTCCCAGGCTGGGAGGAGGGGTGCAGAATAAAAACAAAAAAGTGATTCAGTATCTAGCACACTACTTATGCAAGCATTTACATCTTACTGTTTGAAGCTTAACAGTTCGTCATTTCAAGGTTAAAACAAATTACTGCAACAAGTGATACCAAATAAAACCCCACTCAATTTTAATTATTTTGTTTTGCAAGTCACTGCGGCTGATAATTACTTTCCCCTAGAAGGACGGGCTGGGAAAGATTGAAGGCGAGGGGAGAAGGGGACGACAGAGGATGAGATGGTTGGATGGCATCACCGACTCGATGGATACGAGTTTGAGTAAACTCCGGGAGTTGGTGATGGACAGGGAGGCCTGGCGTGCCGCAGTCCATGGGGTCGCAAAGACTCGGACACGACTGAACGACTGAACTGAACTGAGGAGGATGGGCCAGAGATACACTCTGGCAGGTCCTCGCGGCCCCTCACACCGCCGAAGACACAAAGGTGTCTAGACGCTCAAAACCTTCCCCGCCCCTACCCTCCGCCGCCGGCTTTTCGCGGTCGGGCTGGAAGCTCCTGGCCGGTGGAGCTCTCACCTGCACGCCCTGCTGCCGGAGGCTCTGCGTGATGTAGTCCAGGCGGCGGCAAACGCTCTTCTTGGCCTCGGCCGCCGCCTCCTTGGTGCTGCTCACCCGCACGACCACCTGCGCCCGGTCGGGGCTCGCAGACACCTCCGCGGTGCCGCTGACATGCACCTCGCGGGTGGGAGTTTGGGCTGGCGCTGAGGAGAGAGGGCGGCGGAGGCCGGGCAGCGTCTCTCCACCCGAGAGCAGATAGTTCTCCCGGCCCCTGTCAGCCCAGGGAAGCAATTCCACGAACACCCGCGACTGGGGGGTCTGTTGCAACGACATAGCGATGGCTGCTTGGTTGCCCGTCGCAACTCAGAGCCGACGGCGGCCGAAGGGGTCCAAGAGCCTCAAGGCTGGTGCGGCGCGGCGCAAAGGATGTCGGGATGGGCTTGGTGGTCCAGGAGCCGCTGTGGAGGAGGAGAGAGACGCTTTGCGGAGGATTTTGCCGCGTTTCCTTTACTAGTTGTTGACTGAGCGCGGCGCTGTGGTTTTTAACTTGCTTACCTTGTGGCCTTGGAAAACCTGAGGGAGGTTTCTATGCGGCCACCCTCTCAGTGAGCTCCCCTTTCCACGCCGTCCGTCTGCCTCGGCCGGCGACGCGCCGTGAGTACCTCGGAAGTCTCCTCAGAGGCCGGGATGGCTCTTTTTATTCTTAATCTGCTGCGGGTCTCCGATTGTCCCAACTTTGTTTTTACTTTTGTCTGACTTTACTATTCCACTTGCGCAGTGGACCCCACGGCACCATAGAGCGCCAGAAATTTGTGTTGGATTGAACTTTACCAGTTTGATCTTTGAAGTTTATGATTCCTAGAATCTCAGTTTCATTGCCTCTAAAGCCGTGTTGATAATACATTCCACATTTGCAGTGGGATCATAAAGTAATTGCCATATGGAAAGCAGAAAATAATGGATAATGATAATAGCTAAAGCTTTGGCATGCTTTTCAAATCTCTCGAATTTTGTCTAAAATTCCTGGAATGGTTCTGGCCTTGAATAAGGACAAGAGAAACTCAAGTGGTATCAAAGCACATTCAACATCGACATGGCAAAGCCTTACACTACTTAGTTCTTATCTTTACCCTTTGCTTGAAAAATATCACAATCTTTAACCCAGTGACCCACATTAAGTAGATTTTCTTCCTACCAATAAGTAATGATGTATAAAAGTAGCCCTCCTGTCCCAGAGGAAAAAGATTTTTTTTTTGTAACTTTTTTTTAAAAGACAACTATTCTCTTGAAAGGAGCCTGAAAAAGCCAACCGACAATCCTTAGGTAGTTTCTTCTCTATCATTATTCTTTTATTTTTGATGAGTAAGATGATTCAACTAAATCAGACAGTACCCGCAGCCCCTTTATTGGTTCATGGATAGTTTTGTATATATTTATTTTGATGTTTATTGTTAGATAAAAGCAATTATATATTAATATTTTAATTTTAAAAAACTTTCCACTATGTTTTTTAAATAATTTGTCACCAAAAATAATGTTTCTGAATCTTGTGGAGAATTCTTTTTGTTTAATGATAAATGTGGGAAAATATAATCTTCAAGGTGAACCATTGAATGAATGAACATCATAGGTAAAAAGCAATAGGAGTTTTAAGTGCATATAAATATTTAGGGCATGATAAAAGTAAGTTTCAAATAACTGGGAAAATGGTACAGGGATAATTGGTTGGCTATGTGAAAAAAGTATTGATCTGTATCTTCAGTTCAGTTCAGTTCAGTCGCTCAGTCATGTCCGACTCTTTGCGATCCCATGAATCGCAGCACGCCAGGCCTCCCTGTCCATCACCAACTCCCGGAGTTCACTCAGACTCACATCCATCAAGTCACTGATGCCATCCAGCCATCTCATCCTCTGTCGTCCCCTTCTCCTCCTGCCCCGAATCCCTCCCAGCATCAGGGTTTTTTCCAATGAGTCAACTCTTCGCGTGAGGTGGCCAAAGTACTGGAGTTTCAGCTTTAGCATCATTCCCTCCAAAGAAATCCCAGGGCTGATCTCCTTCAGAATGGACTGGTTGGATGTCCTTGCAGTCCAAGGGACTCTCAAGAGTCTTCTCCAACACCACAGTTCAAAAGCATCAATTCTTTGGCACTCAGCCTTCTTCACAGTCCAACTCTCACATCCATACATGACCACAGGAAAAACCATAGCCTTGACTAGACGGACCTTTGTTGGCAAAGTAATGTCTCTGCTTTTTAATATGCTATCTAGGTTGGTCATAACTTTTCTTCCAAGGAGTAAGCGTCTTTTAATTTCCTGACTGCAGTCACCATCTGTATCTTAACATGCACTAAAAATAAAATTCAGATGAGACAAAAAATAAAAAGAGAAGAGAGAGTGGGTAAATATAAATATAGGAATGAGAAGGACTTTCTAGGCATGATTTCAAATGCAGCAACCATAAGGAAAGGTCTGAAAAATTTGATTACACTAAAAGAATGTCAGTATATGAAACAAAACAAAAAGGTGAGGGGCAAATAAATTGGGAAAAAATATTCGTATAAAAAGCTAATAGTCTTAATGTTTAGTGAGCTCTTACCAGAAAAAAATGAAAGAAAGATGAATAAGTTCACAGAGGTAAACCTTGGATCATTCATAGCTGCCATAATAAAATACCATGGAGTGGGTGGCTTAGAAATTTGTTTTCTCTGGAGGCTAAGAAATCCAAGATGAAGGCTTGGTATCTCCTTGGTTTGCAGACAATCTTCTCACTGTGACCTCACGTAACCTTTCTTATGTACACAAGGATCCGTGGTATTTCTTTTCTTATAAGAAGGCCAGTTCTGAAATCCCCTGGAGAAGGGAATGCAACCCACTTCAGTATTCTTGCCTGGAGAATTCCATGGACAGAGGAGCCAAACAGGCTACAGTCTGTGGGGTCACAAAGAGTCGGACAGGACTTAGCTGCTATTTGTGATCCCATGTATAGTAGTCCATGGAATTTTCCAGGCCAGAATACTGGACTGAGTAGCCTTTCCCTCCTCCAGGGGATCTTCCCAACCTAGGGATCGAACCCAGGCCTCCCACATTGCAGGCAGATTCTTTACCAGCTGAGCCACCAGGAAAGCCCAAGAATACTGGAGTGGGTAACCTATCCCTTCTCCAGGAGATCTTCCCTACCCAAGAATTGAACCGGGGTCTCCTGCATTGCAGGCGGATTCTTTACCAACTGAGCTATCAGGGAAGCCCAAATTTTACAATAAATATCCTTTTTTTGAACTGTCATTTTGGAAAATGATAAAGTCAGTAGGAATGGATTTGGGATAGATAAAGGAGTAATTTTGAAAGACAAATGAAATAGTTCATGGCAAAATAATTATATAGTAAATAAAAGAGAAGGATGAACCAAAGCTAATAAAGATTTTCATTCAGAACTGGGGAAATGAATGAGGATGATAGAGTATGTATATTAGTTCAGCTCACAATGACGTAGTTCTCCTTTAGAGTCAATGCTGAGCCTCTAGCAACCATCTTGAATAACACATCTCTTGAGTTTGTACTTTATACAACTTGATTAGACCCAGAATAGGCAAGTTCAGCTCACAGTGACCTAGTTCTCTAGAGTCAATGCTGAGCCTCTAGCAATGATCTTGAATAGCACACCTCTTGACTTTGTATTTGATTAGACCCAGAATAGGAACTTGTTTCACACTGGGCCGATTAGAGTTTTTTTTTTTTTTTTTTTTTAATTCATAGAAATCTATATGTACATACAATTTAAAAAATTCAGCCACTCAGATGGTGAACCACGAAATATATGTACTCGAGAGAGAGAGATTTGCCATTTTTCATATGCAGTTTCTAGTAGAGAAGCAGACAATGTCAATGTGTCAGTGGATAGAGAAAAGGAAAGAAAAGAGAGAGGAAATAAAAGCGAGAGGAACAGAGATGAGATTAAGACTACAAATGAAGTTCCAATTTATGTTTATATAATTTTTCTTAGACCTGGCTTCATTCACACCCTGGAGCTCTATAAAATATTCCTGTGTCCTTATCATAAGGTCTCCCTTGCCTTTTTTTAATGCATAAGTAGGTTGGCTGAGTTTTATATTATCCTAAAACTAAGACTTTTGACTGATAATAGTGAATAATAGAGGAGAATTCAGAGAAGACTTGTACAGCTTTGGAATTTCTCGTGGGAGCCTTTCTCAAAGAGAGGATAAGGTTCCAGTTGACAGATCAGATGACTGGATTCACAGGATGACTATGGGGATATCCAAAAGTGTGCTGCACGCTGCTTGACACATAGTATTAAACACACACCTTCCAATGGCCTTGTACAGTCCTGCATCACTTTTCAAGCTGAGACAGCTTTGGCTTTGAGGATAACCTCTGAATAAGGTAGTAGGAAATAGAATAAAACTCTGATGCAATAAAACTTACATGGTACTAAGCAAAGCACAGGGGAAAATTGCTCATCTGAAAATGCCATTCACCCAGAATGAGAAAAAGGTTTAACTCAAGTCATGTCCATATAAGTACAGAGTTAAGACATGTAATCTTTTTTTTTTTTGCTCCAGACTTGTAGAAATATGGTAAAATCACATTAATCTTAGAATATATTGTATGTTGTGAGAACAGTGAAAGATTGTCCCAAGGAGGGTGAAGGTTAGATAAGTTACCTTCTGAGAATGACAAATGAACTGAAAAAGAAAACAAATTATATTTTCTCAGAAACATGTCCATAAGATTTAGTGGAATCGGGAATACTGACTAACATGGTACGGAAGTAATCCTAAGGTGTGATGAATACAGAAATAGAGAAACAAAAGAGCCAATGACTAACATCATTGGCTCCTTTTTTCCACTATCCTAACACTTTTTGTCTGTAATCTTTTGATATGTTTTGATTTCTATCTCATTTATAGCCAAATGATTGTACTGCTATCTGTATATACCTTGCAATTTTATCTGCACTTCATAGCCAGCTCACTAGTCATCTGCCTATGAAAAAAATAATCCCCTTTCCTCTTAATCACTTCATGTTCTGTCTTTTCCCTAAATGCAGTCAGTTTTTGTTCGTTCAGAAATAGGAAGGAATGGAACGTTTCTGAATATTTGAACAATGTGGATGATTTACTACAAGTAGTCTACATGAATTATCAACCTCAAATGAATTATTTTATAATAATGATAAGATTAATATAATAAAGGGCTTCCCTGGTGGCTCAGCAGTAAAGAATCCGCCTATAATGCAGGAGACACAGGAGACGTGGATTCTATCCCTGGGCTGGGAAAATCCCCTGGAGGAGGGCACGGCAACCTACTCCAGTATTCTTGCCTGGAGAATCCCATGGACAGGAGCCTGACAGGCTACAGTTCATAGAGTATCAAAGAGTTGGACACAACTGAAGCAACTTAGCATGCATGCAATATAATAAAATCTCTCTTTGATAATTCAGAAGAAACTTCAAAATCTTGGGGTGGCTTAGGCTCACAAATCCAAGCAAGAATCATTATTCAATAGCACTGCAAAATAAATCTGATTATTCAGGTGTTCTGAGTGGTTTTGGATTCTGGATAAATAGATTTTTCTAGCCTTCAAAATACAAATATTCTTTGGTCTTCTCATACTCATCCTGTCAGACTATAATCATTATGGGATATCACAGGTATTTATGTATTTGGCTATGGTATTTTGTCAATAAATAATCCACTTTACTGGTTCTATGTTTTTTGTTTGTTGAGGATTCTTGTCATATAGATGTATTCTTTAATGATGCAAAGTGAAGTCTTGACTGTCTAAACGGATTTTCTCGACCTTGCCCTCTTGTAATGGTAAGAGAGGATAGACAGTTCAGTCCTCTGTCAGCTCCTGACCATTTGCTTAATGCTCCCACTGAAGTAAGTATACTGAGATGATGACAGTTCCCGATGAGTTCTGCAGTGTTACCTAGAAAGAGCATGGGCTTTGTGGTCCTACCGACCTGTGGCTGAATTTTTCCTAGTTCTGTGACTTTAGGGAATTTATTTGAATGTTTCTGAGACTGAGTTACCTCATCTGTAAAACAGAGATAATAATACGTACCTGCTGCAGAGACTGCTAATGTTTTACTTTTATTCTTGGGCACAATGAACACTTTTGGCCTCTCTTGCAGACTGGTATGTCCAGGTCTGAATTCTTGCAGTGGAATGCTGGTTGGAAATAAAATGCGCCACTTCCTGCTTGACCTATAAAAATCCCCCAAATGTGCTCTTCTTACATTTTCTTCATCCGCTGATTTGAAAGGACCCTAGAGACCAAAGAGAAACAAGAACTTTAAGACAGAAGAAGCTTGAAACAGAGCCTGCTGCCACTCCTTTGCCACCTCATGAGATGTAAGCAAGAAATAACATTTATTTTGGTAAGTCGCTGACACTTGGAGGATGTTTGTTTCAGCAGTTAGTTTACCCCCTAATATACCTTTAAGATTAGGATAAAGATTACATGAGAAATATTTATTTACGAGACTGACGTAAATCATGTGTTCAGTAAGTGATAGTTATGTCATCATCATCCTTTACATGTACTAATATAAGCATGTGAGCATTCAGGCACTGCAGGTACCAGGATTCTCCCAAATGATCAGACCAATAGGATCTGAGTCGGCAGGACTAGACTTCTTGCTGCTTTTCTTAAAGTTAGACCGATTGGTACTTCTCAGATTCCTTAGAAGTATAAATGATTAATTCTTTTAGTTATAGATTTTTAAATTAAGTTGTAGTTGGCATATAACATTATATTAGTTTCAGGTATATAATGTTGTGATTTGATATTTGTATATATTGGGAAACAATCACCATAGTATGTCTAGTCAACAGCCTGTTATAGATTTTGACATCACATATCTAGTCCTTTTGTTGGCCTGTTCATTTTATTTTCTGTCATTGTAATATGTGATACCCCTAACTTAAGTCACACTCTTTATACCTATAATTATGTACCATTTAGGATCCAGGGGAGAGAGACCAGACCAGTACTGTTCAATAGAAATACAGTGTAAGCCACAAACATAATTTAAAATTTTCTAGTAGTCACATTAAAAAAAGTTTAAAGAGAACCCAAGTGAAATTAATTTTAATAATTATCTAACCTAATATATCCAACATTAACATTTTAACATGTAATCAGTATCCTTTGAATCTGTTTTTCATGCTGATTCTTTGAAATCAGTGTATATTTAACCCTAACAGCATATTTTGACTTAGACTAGCCTGATTGCAAGTGTTCAGTAGCCACAGTTGTATAATGGCTACCACATTAGACAGCTCAGGAACGGGCAAATGAAAAGGCCTATCACCAGTTAGGAAAAACTATGTAAATTATGTGCTACATTTTCTTTGTAGATGGAGAATAGCATTATTCTTATTGTTCTGGGAGAAAAGACATGGAAGGGCAAACATTCACATCACCAGGTTCAGGAGATGGACATTTTACTTATGGGGTGTCATTTCTCTGGAGATACAAGTCAGGAAACTTCTTTGCAGCTCAACTTTCTGTGGTACTTTGTATGTATTAGAAGGCTCTTCAACATGATGCTCAATATTCATACAATTATATTTTCAACATTCATAAATTTGTAATAAAAATATTTATAACTTTTATAGGAAAACTAACATTTTGAGCTTGTGTGCTAAGGGAAACCATACAAGAGCCTGATACACAGTGATCTTCAAAGTCTGTTAGTAATAAAATATTAATTTTTCTTAGGAAAAGTTAACTACTCCTAGTCTCAGTTTTCAAAGGAAATTTAACTTTTTTTGTATAAAACATAGACTTTAGAAATCCACTACTGTATATTGAAATGCCCATCTATCCTTGTTTAGTGAAAGCACAGGAATCACTTTCTGGTGTATAAAACAAAAAACAGAGTTTAATTTAAAGACATTGAATTTACCAAAGTAAACGATATTTGAATAATATGGTTGCTTTAAAGATGATGGGCATTCATTCCCAGGAAGGAAATAATATGTTGCAAGTTTGAAAGAAAATGATTTTGTTAAGGTGTCATTTCATGAAAAGGAATTAATGTCTTTGATATTCAAAGCATGAAAAACTAATTTAATATACTGTTCTAGAGAAACCAGAGATAACATTTGATGGTTAGAAAAGATAGGATTTTAAGAAAAAAAAAGTTACCTTGTTTTTCTCTTCCATCATAGAAAGGAGATTAGATATAAGGCAAATTAGGGGGGAATTCAGGGGGAAAGTAATGTATATGAATCAGATGATATAAGGAAAAAATAAAGTTAAATACAGATTGTTAAATGATAATGGGAAAAGGTCATATTTAATATAACTATATGTTTTTAAAAGCTATAGTCATGTTGTATAGTACATCCTCAGAACTCATTTATCTTCTTTTTTTTTTACTTTTATTTTATTTTTTAACTTTACAATATTGTATTGGTTTTGCCATATATCAAAATGAATCCGCCACAGGTTCACATGTGTTCCCCATCCTGAACCCTCCTCCCTCCTCCCTCCCCATACCATCCCTCTGGGTCATCCCAGTGCACCAGCCCCAAGCATCCAGTATCCTGCATCAAACCTGGACTGGCGACTCATTTCATATATGATATTATACATATTTCAATGCCATTCTCCCAAATCATCCCACCCTCTCCCTCTCCCACAGAGTCCAAAAGACTGTTCTATACATCAGTGTCTCTTTTGCTGTCTCGTACACAGGGTTATTGTTACCATCTTTCTAAATTCCATATATATGCATTAATATACTGTATTGGTGTTTTTCTTTCTAGCTTACTTCACTCTGTATAATAGGCTCCAGTTTCATCCACCTCATTAGAACTGATTCAAATGTATTCTTTTTAAATGGGCCAAAGAACTAAATAGACATTTCAAAAGACTGCTCAACATCAGTCATTATCAGAGAAATGCAAATCAAAACCACTATGAGGTACCATTTCACACCAGTCAGAATGGCTACGATCCAAAAGTCTACAAGCAATAAATGCTGGAGAGGGTGTGGAGAAAAGGGAACCCTCTTACACTGTTGGTGGGAATGCAAACTAGTACAGCCACCTTGGAGAACAGTGTGGAGACTCCTTAAAAAACTGGAAATAGAACTGCCTTATTTTCCAGCAATCCCACTGCTGGGCATACACACTGAGGAAACCAGAAGGGAAAGAGACACGTGTACCCCAATGTTCATCGCAGCACTGTTTATAATAGCCAGGACATGGAAGCAACCTAGATGTCCATCAGCAGATGAATGGATAAGAAAGCTGTGGTACATATACACAATGGAGTATTACTCAGCCATTAAAAAGAATACTAATGACATTTTTAAGGCTACAGTATGTATTAGATGATTCTGACCTTAAGAAAAAATCCCTGATTATAATTATTACACTTTTGCTTTAGATAATTGGACTTTTTGTTTTCAAAACTGGTTGTGTGTGTGTGTGTGTGTGTGTGTGTGTGTGTGTGTGTGTGTGTGTTTGAAGGCACTGAGAAAAGAAAGTTTGGGGAAAGTTTAAAAAAAAAGTTTTTTGTTAAGTAAACTTAGGCCTGGGGCTTCCCCAATGGCTCAGGGGTAAAATAATCTGCTTGCAATGTAAGAGACTCAGGAGATGCAGGATCAACCCCTGGGTTGGAAAGATCCCCTGGAGGAGGATCTGGCAGCCCACTCCAGCATTCTTGCCTGGAGAATGCAATGGACAAAGGAGCCTGGTGAGCTACAGTGCATGGGGTCACAAAGAGTCGGATGCGACTGAGCACAAACACACTCACACGAACTTAGGCTTAAGCACTGTAGTTATAGTGCCTGATAGATAAAATTGCCTTGCCTTTAAGGAAGATCCATAATACTCAAAAAAGTTAATGCTTGTAATAAAACTTTAGCATAAAATAATCTTTTCATATCTTACATCATTGGCTTTAACTTAAAGATATGTGGAAAATAAAGCAATATGACTTCTCAGAGAGATAGTTTCTTTTACTTTCATTATCAAATAAATACTTGACTGAAGTAGGATAAAAATACTGATTTGTCTCTGTAAGACTTCAATCACTGCTTTGCGTGACTCCTACCCTGGATTTGCTGTAGGTTTCTTGGAAGCTAGAGCCATAATGGCCCCTTGACCCAAGGAGCAGCTGACTGTACAAGTCAGAGACAGAGTAGGGAGAATAATGAAAAACTTTGATTTCTGTAGAGAAGACAGTGATTGAACTCTTGAAAGTTTAAATTTAGAGTCAGCATGTTTATTCATATAGCATGAAATTTGCAATCATGCCTTTTGCTGCTAATTGTGGATACCTGAATTGTGCGTTTTTGGCTTACTGTATTATGGTCAATTTGGAAAAGAATAGTTTCATTATACAGTATCATCTACAGTATCCTTGGACTGTTCTGGAAGTATATGACATATGATTACTAAATTTTTATGACACCTAAGTATTGATGCTCCCCATAGTATTTAAAACTAATTTAACGATAATAATCTCCTAAATTCACATTTTAATGAAGCCAAAAATCCTAATAAGCTTCAAGTGCTTAAAGTTAATGCTGCAGGAAATAGTTCATGAGATTTCTTCATTTATTAAAAAAATTAAAAATGGCTCTCTTGAGGTATGTATGCATCAAGTATGGAAAGGTATGTACAGTCTATTAAAATTCAGCATCACACATATGTTTATAGCTTTGTTGTCTCTCAAACACTTTGATATTAACTGGTTTATGTGTGAAAAACATGAAATTCTATCTCATCATGCTGACTAGAAACTTCTTCAGATTGTCCAGTGGCTTGAGAGAACTCAGTGTAACATTTTAAAGTGTCAGTTCCCCAAAATGTATGTTACTTAGTAAGTTTTGTACTTAAGTATTACTGTTTTCACAGATAATATTTTAAAAGACTTGATCCTCCATATTGCTAGGTTGTATTATTTTCCTCAGCTATTCACGGCTTTTCCTGTAGGAGGATTAGCTTTCTCAGCCCTGGCTTGCCCCTGTGCTCTTCTTCAGCTAATGTGAACATGAATGGTAGATATATATTATCTAAGGAAAACTGTTACTTGTTGTCAATCGTTCTTTTTTTCACAAGAAGTGTTCATCACGGATGGGGATGTTCCTTCTGCTTGGCTCCTAGAAATATGTGTGGGACAGAACCACAGTCAGTCTCCAGCCAGTTTATGATGTGATGTTAGCCAGAGATAAACCATCATTCTTATAAACAACAAGATTTGAGGGTTTCTTCCTAACCACAGCAAAAACTAGTGAAAACTGACTTCTCAGACTATAATTATAGCTGTGTTGAAAGAAAAAAAGGAAGAGGCTTAGGAGGTCTGTAACTGTAATTCAACTCTGCTCCACCAACCTCCACTTCAGCCTACAATTGCTTGGGTCCAATCCATTCTTTTTTTTTTCCCCTTGAGAATTTGAACTAAAAGACATAGAATGTTGTGTTCAGTTATGGTGGACTTGAGTTGAAAGGTGTTGAAGAGGAAGGTTAGAGGTGGCTTTATGAGTCAAAGTTATAAGGCTGCAGGCGGTATGAGTGAAAGCTAGTATGCAAATTATGATAACAGCATTTACTGAGAGCTCACTCTGGGCACACATTGCTTCAAGCACATTCTGTCTCTTTTGACCCTCATATCCATGCTTATGAACACAGCCCATATTGAGACTTAAAATTGCAATCAGATCAGATCAGATCAGTCGCTCAGTCATGTCCGACTCTTTGCGACCCCATGAATCGCAGCACGCCAGGCCTCCCTGTCCATCACCAACTCCCGGAGTTCACTGAGACTCACGTCCATCGAGTCAGTGATGCCATCCAGCCATCTCATCCTCTGTCGTCCCCTTCTCCTCCTGCCCTCCATCCCTCCCAGCATCAGAGTCTTTTCCAATGAGTCAACTCTTCGCGTGAGGTGGCCAAAGTACTGGAGTTTCAGCTTTAGCATCATTCCTTCCAAAGAAATCCCAGGGCTGATCTCCTTCAGAATGGACTGGTTGGATCTCCTTGCAGTTCAAGGGACTCTCAAGAGTCTTCTCCAACACCACAGTTCAAAAGCATCAATTCTTTGACACTCAGCCTTCTTCACAGTCCAACTCTCACATCCATACATGACCACAGGAAAAACCATAGCCTTGACTAGAAGAACCTTTGTTGGCAAAGTAATGTCTCTGCTTTTGAATATGCTATCTAGGTTGGTCATAACTTTCCTTCCAAGGAGTAAGCGCCTTTTAATTTCATGGCTGCAGTCACCATCTGCAGTGATTTTGGAGTCCAGAAAAATAAAGTCTGACACTGTTTCCACTGTTTCCCCATCTATTTCCCATGAAGTGATGGGACCAGATGCCATGATCTTCATTTTCTGAATGTTGAGCTTTAAGCCAACTTTTTCACTCTCCACTTTCACTTTCATCAAGAGGCTTTTTAGTTCCTCTTCACTTTCTGCCATAAGGGTGGTGTCATCTGCATATCTGAGATTATTGATATTTCTCCCAGCAATCTTGATTCCAGCTTGTATTTCTTCCAGTCCAGCGTTTCTCATGATGTACTCTGCATATAAGTTAAATAAGCAGGGTGACAATATACAGCCTTGACAAACTCCTTTTCCTCTTTGGAACCAGTCTGTTGTTCCATGTCCAGTTCTAACTGCTGCTTCCTGAAAAGATCATGGTGCTTTGTCATCACTTCTCTAGTGCGAGCACATACCAAGTATAATTTCAAATAATAACAATTAGTTGCAAGAATTACTTCTTTAATGACTATTTTGATGCTTTTTCATACCCATTAAAATGTTTTATCATTTCATCTTGACAACCCTGCTTTGCTGGTACAATGAGTACATCCTTATTCTGTCTACAGGGTAACATATCATTACATTTGAAATAGGTACTAATTATTATTACATTTTATAAATAACGGAAGCCTGAAGAGGTTAAACTGTTTATCTATGGTCTTTTAGATAGTAAGGGTTAGAATTGAGGTTCAAGCTCAATTTTATAATAGTTATCAAAATCAGTGTACTCAGCCATGGCAGGAAAAAAAAAAAAGATTAGTGGCTAGGCAGCTCCTGAGAGACAGCAAGAAGGATCTATGCTCTTTTATTATTATTTTTCTGCTGCTCTGTGCTACATGTGGGATCCTAGTTCGCCAACCAGGGATCAAACCTGCACTCCCTGCAGTGAAAGCACAGAGTCTCAACCACTGGACTTCCAGGGAAGTCACAGGATCTATGCTCTGGATTTCCCAGTTTCTAGTGCCCAAGAAGCCTGGCTATACTTAATATACTGCTTTTACATGTAGGACGGGGTTGGAGGAAGGGAAGGGAAAGGGAAGCCAAGAAAAATGCCCTCATCCATTTGCTTTTAGTGTTACTCTCCATTAGCGGTATCCTTAGCAGTAGTAAATTTTACTAGGTTTTATAAAATGACTGTTCAGCTTTCACCAAAGTCTTCTTTCTCAAAGGCCACAGACATGATTGCAGATAGCTAGGCTGGGGCAGATTGAATGACACCTATGCAGAATGTATAAAAATTTGGCAAACTAAGACTTTGTTACTTGATCAAACTTATTGTGCCTGGTTCTTCTGCCTCTTAGAATACATCCTGTCTTCTGTTGTTCCTTAGTACCTCATGTAAAAATTTCTCTAGTGTAGCGACTCAGTTTCTCAGATATAGCTTGTCCATTTCTGAGCCCAAATGGTAGTGTTAAGAGTATTTATTCTCTAATCAGACTGCTTTCAGTAGCATTACCTGCTAGGCATGTGACCTTGGATAAATTACTTTCTAAGTCTCCGTTAAAGTACCCACCACATTGGGCTGTTGGGAAGCTTGAGTGAGTGAATACATGTCAGTTCCTGGCACAGACTGAGTGATGAATGGATATTGACTGCTTTGTTATTTATCATTTACTTACAGTGCCTACTGTGCTTGTTGTTGGCGTTGAGTCGCTAAGTTGTGTCCAACTCTTCTGCGACCCCATGGACTTTAGCCCACTTGGCTCCTCTCTCCATGGGATTTCCCAGGCAGGAATACTGGAATGGGTTGCCATTTCCTTCTCCAGGGGCTCTTTCCAACTCAGGGATCAAGCCCAAGTTTCCTGCATTGCAAGTGGATTCTTTACCACTGAGCCACCAGGGAAGCACTAGTGTGCTTACAGACTGATAATCCTTTGAAATAACTTTGAGGCCTACAGTTTCCAATCTGATAGTTTAGAAGCCCAGAATTTAAATTCATCAAAATGCTGTAAGCCTTTAAGGTATTTTGATTTTTCTCTTAAAAGGGAATTGAAATATTGAAAGGATCTTTCAAGTCAAGTCTCCCCTGAAGGCCTCTGTGTTGCTGCTCTCACTGGCCAACATTATTCAGTTTCACTGCAGGGCATGGTGCAAAGGAATTCCTTACTCTAATTGTAGCTGGATTGACCCTGGTTAGGGCTACCTGGCATGCCTGCTTAGTTGCTCAGTCATGTCTGACTCTTTGTGACCCCATGGACTATAGCCCACCACGCTCCTCTGTTTGTGGGATTTTCCAGGAAAGAATACTGGAGTGGGTTGCCATTTCCTATTCTGGGAGATCTTTCTGATCCAGGGATTGAACTCATGTCTTTTGTGTCTCCTGCATTGGTAGGCAGATTCTTTACCACTGTGCCACCTGGGAAGATGCTTCTAAGGATACCCTATAGGGACTAAAATTCAAGACCTTCTGCTGTCTAATTTTGATCTGAGATTTTAAGACTTAAAGTTTTGCCATATCTTTCCCTTTTATACTTCATGGGCTTTTGTTAATTGGTGGTGGAGTAAGGAGCTTCCCCTTGTGAATCACAAGGCATGGGGCAAGAATTCTAGGTTCTCTAGAGGAGTGGGATGGGGGCAGTGGGAGGGAGATTTAAGAAGGAGGGGATATATAGCTGATTCACTTTGTGGTACAGCAGAAACTAACACAGCATTGTAAAGCAATTATACTCCAGTGGAAAAAAAAAAAAAGAATTCTATGTTCTCTATCATCTGCAAGTGCAGCCTCTGAGCTGTTAGGAATCTTCAACTTGGGGTATCTAAAGCATGCAGCCATATTGACTATAGAGTTTAGACTAGTGATTTTCAAATTTCAGCATGCATCAGAATCACTTGGGGGGCTTATTAAAACATAACTGTTGGTCTTTGTGTTCTCAATTTCTGATTCATTAGCTTTAGGTGGGGTCTGAAATGTACATTTCTAACTAGTTCCCCAAGATATGATGTTGCTGGTCCAGATATCTAGAAATATCCTATAATTGTTATGCTAAAAAGTGTTTAAAATGTAAATTGTCTTCTCTTCATAGAGATTTTGCCACTCAAGAATCTTTTTATTAACCAATATCACATCAAATATGGGTACATTTGACCAGCAGACACAACTCTAAAAAAGTTATTGATAGGGACTTAACACTGAATTTGCTCTCAAACCAAGGTATTTAATTAAAGCATTCATTTGTATGCTTTTTATTTTGTAATCATAAAAGTTAAACTGAAGTATATCTGGGTGAAGTACAAAGATAAGAAAAATCAAGTTTAACAATATAAAACAGATTTTTTTTTTTTTTAGTGATTGAAACTTTTAATCTAAAGGTATTTTTTTCAACTTTACTGAAGTATGGTTGACAAATAAAAATTGTGTTTATTTAGATTGTACCATGGGCTTCCCAGGTGGCGCTAGTGGTAAATAACCTGCCTGGCAATGCAGGAGATGAAAGAGACATGGGTTCGATCTCTGGGCCAGGAATATCCCCTGGAGGAGGGCATGGCAACCCACTCCAGTATTCTTGCCTAGAGAATCCTACGGACAGAGGAGCTTGGCAGGCTACAGTCTGTAGGGTTGCAAAGAGTCAGACATGACTGAACTGACTTAGCACACACACATGCAGGTTGTACAATATATGAGTTTTCTAAAGGTATGTAATGTAGTATAGTGAAATGATGACCACAGTCCAAGTAATTAACACATCCATTACATCACGTGGTTCATGGTGGTGGTTTAGTCAATAAGTCGTGTCTGACTCTTGTAATCCTGTGGACTGTGGCCTGCCAGGCTCCTCTGTCCATGGGATTCTCCAGGCAAGAATACTGGAGTGGTTTGCCATTTCCTTCTCCAGGGATACTGAAGCAAATTTTTAAGAAGAATAAGGCAGCTTTATTTTTTATGTGTTAGTTGCTCGGCCGTGTCCTACTCTTTGCGACCGCTACTGGAATGGCTTGCCATTTCCTTCTCTAGGGGATCTTCCCAATCCAGGGATTTAACCCATGTCTCTTGTGTCTTCTGCATTGGCAGGTGGATTCTTTACCATCTGAGCCATCAGGGAAGTCCAGGTTTACTTTGAGGGACTATATTTTTTATTGGCATCAAAATATACTGTGATCTAATTTGAAAGGGCTACAATACCACTGCTGAAACAATAGTCTTTGCTGAACACTAATGAATGAGACTTGAACATATTTACTCCTAACAAGTCAATGTGCTCAAGAGGTATGTGAATTGATATTAATGACAAACATGTATTAATTGTTTATTATATGCCAGGCATTGTGCCAGATTCTTTCCATGTACCAACTCTTTTCATCCCCATCAGTTCAGTTCAGTCGCTCAGTTGTGTCTGACTCTTTGCGACCCCATGAATCGCAGCACGCCAGGCCTCCCTGTCCATCACCAACTCCCGGAGTTCACTGAGACTCACATCCATCGAGTCAGTGATGCCATCCAGCCATCTCATCCTCTGTCGTCCCCTTCTCCTCCTGCCCCCCATCCCTCCCAGCATCAGAGTCTTTTCCAATGAGTCAACTCTTCACATGAGGTGGCCAAAGTACTGGAGTTTCAGCTTCAGCATCATTCCTTCCAAAGAAATCCCAGGGCTGATCTCCTTCAGAATGGACTGGTTGGATCTCCTTGCAGTCCAAGGGACTCTCAAGAGTCTTCTCCAACACCACAGTTCAAAAGCATCAATTCTTCGGTGCTCAGCCTTCTTCACAGTCCAACTCTCACATCCATACATGACCACAGGAAAAACCATAGCCTTGACTAGACGAACCTTTGTTGGCAAAGTAATGTCTCTGCTTTTGAATATGCTATCTAGGTTGGTCATAACTTTCCTTCCAAGGAGTAAGCGCCTTTTAATTTCATGGCTGCAGTCACCATCTACGGTGATATCAGAGCCCCCCAAAATAAAGTCTGACACTGTTTCTACTGTTTCCCCATCTATTTCCCATGAAGTGATGGGACCAGATGCCATGATCTTCGTTTTCTGAATGTTGAGCTTTAAGCCAACTTTTTCACTCTCCACTTTCACTTTCATCAAGAGGCTTTTTAGTTCCTCTTCACTTTCTGCCATAAGGGTGATGTCATGTGCATATCTGAGGTTATTGATATTTCTCCCAGCAATCTTGATTCCAGCTTGTATTTCTTCCAGTCCAGCGTTTCTCCTGATGTACTCTGCATATAAGTTAAATAAGCAGGGTGACAATATACAGCCTTGACAAACTCCTTTTCCTCTTTGGAACCAGTCTGTTGTTCCATGTCCAGTTCTAACTGTTGCTTCCTGACCTGCATACAGATTTCTCAAGAGGCAGGTCGGGTGGTCTGGTATTCCCATCTCTTTCAGAATTTTCCACAGTTTATTGTGATCCACACAGTCAAAGGCTTTGGCATAGTCAATAAAGCAGAAATAGATGTTTTTCTGGAACTCTCTTGCTTTTTCCATGATCCAGCGGATGTTGGCAATTTGATCTCTGGTTCCTCTGCCTTTTCTAAAACCAGCTTGAACATCAGGAAGTTCACAGTTTACGTATTGCTGAAGCCTGGCTTGGAGAATTTTGAGCATTACTTTACTAGCATGTGAGATGAGCGCAATTGTGCAGTAGTTTGAGCATTCTTTGGCATTGCCTTTCTTTGGGATTGGAATGAAAACCGACCTTTTCCAGTCCTGTTGCCACTGCTGAGTTTTCCAAATTTGCTGGCATATTGAGTGCAACACTTTCACAGCATCATCTTTCAGGATTTGGAATAGCTCAACTGGAATTCCATCATCTCCACTAGCTTTGTTCGTAGTGATGTTTTCTAAGGCCCACTGGACTTCACATTCCAGGATTCCTGGCTCTAGGTCAGTGATCACACCATTGTGATTATCTGGGTCATGAAGATCTTTTTTGTACAGTTCTTCTGTGTATTCTTGCCACCTCTTCTTAATATCTTCTGCTTCTGTTAGGTCCATACCATTTCTGTCCTTTATCGAGCCCATCTTTGCATGAAATGTCCCCTTGGTATCTCTAATTTTCTTGAAGAGATCTCTAATCTTTCCCATTCTGTTGTTTTCCTCTGTTTCTTTGCATTGATCACTGAGGAAGGCTTTCTTATCTCTTCTTGCTATTCTTTGGAACTCTGCATTCAGTTGCTTATATCTTTCCTTTTCTCCTTTGCTTTTTGCTTCTCTTCTTCTCACAGCTATTTGTAAGGCCTCCCCAGACAGCCATTTTGCTTTTTTGTATTTCTTTTCCATGGGGATGGTCTTGATCCCTGTCTCCTGTACAATGTCACGAACCTCAGTCCATAGTTCATCAGGCACTCTATCTATCAGATCTAGGCCCTTAAGTCTATTTCTCACTTCCACTGTATAATCATAAGGGATTTGATTTAGGTCATACCTGAATGGTCTACTGGTTTTCCCTACTTTCTTCAATTTCAGTCTGAATTTGGTAATAAGGAGTTCATGATCTGAGCCACAGTCAGCTCCTGGTCTTGTTTTTGTTGATCGTATAGAGCTTCTCCATCTTTGGCATACAACCATTTAAAATAGATATTGATGTCCTTATTTTAACAATGAGAAGATTGAGGCTCAGAAATGATTGGCCTTGGTCATATGTCTAGGTATTATTTGTGTGAAATTCTCACTCTCAAGTTTATGCTTCTAATCAGTATTCTATACAGATTTTAGTGCAGGGAGAAACTGAGAAGTCACTGCATTGTCACCTTTTAACAACCTTTCCTCCTTCAGAGAACTCAGTCTTACCCTTCATGTACACCACTTCTAGTACATTTCTAGTCATTTATCTCTATTAAGAGATTTCATTTTTCATTTGCATGTGAGAACATTTACATGAATGTGTTTGTTCTGGCCTTTTAATCTTTTCTTTTTTGTTAATTAAAGGCTCTGTTTCTTATTCAAGAAATTTTAGGCAGTATTATGCAGGAGACTTTTTTTTTTTTTTAACAAAGTAAAATCTTTTTTTTTTTTTTTTAACTCTTTGGCCACACTGTGAAGCATGTGGAATCTTACTTCCCCAAGCAGGTGTTGAACCTGTGCCCCCTGCAGTGGAAGAGTGGAGTCTTAACTGTTGGACTGCCAGTTAAGTCCCAAACTAAAATTCTTGTTTCTAAAATCACGAGATTCCTGAGGTTAAGTCTAAAAGCTGACCTGCTAGTGTTACACTATTTGGATTATTTGGATTGTAGGAAAGAAAAAGTAGAATTCTTGGTCCTGTTGCATTCTTTCCTCTGGCCCTGCTCCTGATTAGCTCTGTGAAATTGGCCAAGACACCTGCCCTACTTACATCTCAGATTCCTCATTTACCTTTTATTCTATGCCTTCGTATTTTGGTACTTCTGTAGCATGATCTTCTCTCTGAACACAATGTTTAAAAATCAAAGGGTGAGTGCTTTCAATAATCAAGCTTATCTTATTAGTGAAAAGCAAAGAGACAGTGTTGAGGACTAAAATTGCATTGCATGCATCTTATGTATACCTCTAACTTACTTTATAGTCCAATTTATTGTGTTTATTTCTTGTTGTAGGGAGATAGTTTTTGTAAGAACTATTCTGTTCTGTTGTTTCCTTTTTTTTTTTTTTTTCTCACCAAACATTCTATGAACATTACTCTTGAAATGCTTGATCCGAGCTAAGTTGACAAGTGCTTATTTTCCTTCCTGAAGCAAAAGTCCATTAACTCTTCAAAAGGTTTCACACCATAAGATTTCCATTACTCCAAATATTCTCTCTAATTCAGATTGACAGGCTTCCTACTCCATCAAACACTTGATAAAATAGTGTGTTATTTGTGTCTTCAGAAAAGCATGACAAAAAAAGTGTAAAGCAATACATGTATAAATTTCACTTCTAGACTAACGAAAACCAAAAAAACAAGAGAAATGAAATTATATGTTCTTTCAGCAATTACTTTATTCATTAATTAAATATTTATTAGAAAAAATTTCTTGACATGTACACACTGCTAAAGCTGGCTTAAAACTCAGCATTCAAAGAACTAAGATCATGGCATCTGGTCCCATCACTTCATGGCAAATAGATGGGGAAAAAGTAGAAACAGTGATAGATTTATTTTCTTGGGCTTCAAAATCACTCTAGTCAGTGACTGTAGCCATGAAATTAAAAGATGGTTGCTCCTTGGAAGAAAAACTATGACAAACCTAGACAGCATATTAAACAGAAATATCACTTTCCTGACAAAAGTCTGTATAGTTTTTTTGAAAACTGAAAAAGCTATGGTTTTTCCAGTAGTCATGTATGGATGTGAGAATTGGACCATAAAGCAGGCTGAGGACTGAAGAATTGATGCTTTTGAACTGTCGTGCTGGAGAAGACTCTTGAGAGTCCCTTGGACTGCAAGGAGATCAAACTAGTCAATCCTAAAGGAAATCAACTCTGAATATTCTTTGGAAGGACTGATGCTGAAGCTGAAGCTCCAATACTTTGACCACCTGATGTGAAGGGCTGACTCTTTGAAAAAGACCCTGATGCTGGGAAAGATTGAGGGCAGGAGGAAAACGGGGCAGCAGAGGATGAGATGGTTAGATAGCAACTCAATGGGCATGAGTTTGCGCAAACTCTGGGAGATAGTGAAGGACAGGGAAACCTGGTGTGCTGCAGTTCATGGGATCACAAACAGTCAGACACAACTTAGCGACTGAACAACAACAATAACAACAATACACTGCCATATTTATATTTATTTATTATTTTTGGGACTTCCCTGCTGAGTTAGATGGTAAAGAATCTGCCTACAGTGCAGGAGACCTGAGTATTTTTGGCTCTGCTGGGTCTCCATTATTGCACGTGGGCTTTCTCTAGTTGCGGAGAGCAGGAGCTACTCTGTAGTTGTGGTGCGTGGGCTTCTCATTGCTGTGGCTTCTCTTGTTTGGAGCGTAGGGTCTAGGTTGTGGGCTTCAGTAGTTGTGGCACAGGCGCTCATTAGTTGTTGCTCGAGGGCCCTAGAGCACGCGGGCTTCAGTAGTTGTGGTGCACAGGCTTTGTTGCTCTGCTGCATGTGGAATCTTCCCAGACCAGGAATTGAACCATGTTCCCTGCATTAGCAGGTGGATTCTTACCCCTGTGCCACCAGGGAAATCCGAATTCAGCATTTATTCAGCACCTACTGTGAGTGGGATACTAATGCTGAAAGACTCAGATCATCTTTTATAACTTGAATGTACATGATTTTTACCATGGCTTTCCTGGTAGTTATATAGATATTTTCATCAGGATAAAAAAAAAGTTTATTAAAGTAATTGGAGATAATATTCTCTCCTTGTACTGTAGTCTCATTGAACACCTCACTCTCAAGGCCTCACCTTCCACATGCATGGCAGTTTATCAAAGCATTTTCCTAAATGAAGACAGTTTCCTAAATGGAACTCCAGTACCAGTGGCTAATAATACTTTCCGAAATATTACATTTATTTCATTTCATATGTATACACGTGTTTCATTTAAAAAATAAAGCAACTTCTAAAATCCTCTTGTTCTGTCTGTTCTTCCCTCCCCTGCCTCAATTACTGACCTTTTCCCTGTCTCCATACATTTGCCTTTTCCAGAATATCATATAAGTCGAGATCATACAAAACCTATTCAGATTGGCTTCTTTCACTTAGTAATACCCATTTAGATGTCTTTCTTTTTTTTTGGCTTGATAGCTCATTTTATTTTAGTGCTTAATTATATTCCTCTGTCTGAATAGACCACAGTTTATCTTTCCATTCACCAATTGAAGTACATCTTGGTTGCTTTCAAGTTTGGACAATTATAGAAAAGTTACTGTAAATGTCTGCACAGGTTTTAGTGTGGATTTAAGTTTTCAACTCCTTGGGTAAATATCAAGTAGTGCATTACTGGATTGTATAGTAAGAGTATGCAGAGTACAACTAAGTTGTCACATCTGATTCCGTTTTATCAATAAATTATCAATAAAAGAGTGAAGGAAGATATTGGACATTTATCAGTAAATTGTATTCACCTTTTACTAAGTGATTTCCTGGAAGCTTAGCTTTGGAGAAGGCAGTGGCACCCCACTCCAGTACTCTTGCCTGGAAAATCCCATGGACGGAGGAGCCTGGTGGGCTGCAGTCCATGGGGTCGCTAAGAGTTGGGAACGCCTGAGCGACCTCACTTTCACTTTTCACTTTCCTGTATTGGAGAAGGAAATGGCAACCCAATCCAGTGTTCTTGCCCGGAGAATCCCAGGGACGGGGGAACCTGGTGGGCTGCCATCTATGGGGTCGCACAGAGTTGGACACGACTGAAGCAACTTAGCAGTAGCAGCAATAGCAGTAGCTTAGGAATATTAAGTACTTTAATTTAGATTTTACTTGGGGGATAGAAGAAGCGTTGGCTCTTCAAAATCGAAGTTATTACATCAAGTTTTTTTCTTACATTAAGTTGTTTGCTATATAAAAAGGGAGTTGTAATATATTCTTATTAAAACTGCCTCTTCTGTCACAGTGTTGTATTGTTTAATATGTAATCGTTAAAATATGCGTTACGCATTGTGTAAGAAAGGTGAATTTATAGTAAAATAAAATTTTCCTAATTTTTTCCTGATTTCCTTTTTTCAGGTGAATCTACTGTCTTATGTCTTAGTGATAATCACTGTTGTGGTTCTTATGAATGTAAGAGATGTGCTTGCTTAGCTACCTAAGTGTAAGAGTGAGATAGGCACTCAGGAGTCAGTGGTGAATCATTTGAGTCATTTACAGTTTGGTGTGAATGTGCTTATTACATCCTTCTCTCAAAGAAGATTTTTATAATGCATGAAACAGGGCGTTGGGACAACCCTGAGGGATGGGATGGAGAGGGAGGTGGGAGGGGTTCAGGATGGGGGGCACATGTATACCCATGGCTGATTCATGTCAGTGTATGGCAAAACCACTACAATATTGTAAAGTAATTAGCCTCCAATTAAATTAATTAATTAAAAAAAAGAGATGAAGAAGATCCTGGATATCTTTAAAGGGTAAATGGAAGGCAGTTGAAGTGGTAGGTAGAACTGAAGACAAACTTCATCTTCTTTGTAATTTTATTTTATTTACAGTTTGTAAACAAACTGTACTAGAATGTTTAGAGAAGGCAGTGGCACCCCACTCTGGTACTCTTGCCTGGAAAATCCCATGGACGGAGGAGCCTGGTGGGTTGCAGTCCACGGGGTTGCTGGGAGTCGGACATGACTGAGCGATTTCACTTTCACTTTTCACTTTCATGCGTTGGAGAAGGAAATGACAACCCACTCCAGTGTTCTTCCCTGGAGAATCCCAGGGATGGGGGAGCCTGGTGGGCTACCGTCTATGGGGTCGCACAGAGTCGGCCACGACTGAAGCGACTTAGCAGCAGCAGCAGCAGACTAGAATGTTAGTTTTGTTGGAGTCTGCCATTAAACCATTAGGTAACAAAGTGATTTACAAATTCTGAATTTTCAAAAAGAATATTTTAAAATATAGTTTTGATTATTTTGAATTCTGCTCAGTGTCTCTGCATAGTTCAGTCTGCATCTGCCTATTTTGATGTTTTGAATAACCTTGCCTTTCTGATTATTTAAATATTTAACTCTGGTTTATGTCTTATAGCATCGTAACCAGAATTCTTGTCATTCATGCTATTTTTTTTTCTGCTTTCAAGCATTCTTTACTGTAGATTTTTCTTCAGAAATTTTGAAAGTACTTTTAAGGTAAAAATGGAATTCTTTTGTTTTAACTTTTTATTTTGGAAAATTTAAGACATATATCAAAGTAGATAGACTATCATAGTGTATATCCATGTACCATCACTCAGTTTCAACAGTTACCAACTCATGCCAATGTTATTTGTTTTTACCTTCACCAGCTTCCTTTGTCATATTCTTTTGAGGCAAAAGCCAGGTATCATATAGTTTCATCCACACTTATTTCTCTAGTAGTGACCAAGTATTTTTAAAAATCATGATGAAGTCATGATTTAAATATATTTGATGTCTTTTAGGGCTTCCCTGGTAGCTCAGATGGTAAAGAATATGCCTGCAATGCAGGAGGCCTGGGTTTGATCCCTGGATTGGAAAGATCCCCTGGAGAAGGAAATGGCTTACGCACTCCAGTATTCCTGCCTGGAGAATCCCATGGACAGAGAAGCCTGGAGTGCTATACAGTCCGTGGGGTCACAAAGACTCAGACACGATTGAGTGACTAAGCACAATGCATGATGTCTCCTAGTCTACTATGGTAAGTATCTTTACTGATGCTTACATTGTTCTATATTTGACTGGTTGGTGCCTCTCTTTGGGTTTCCGAGCTCTTTTGATTAGTAGTCCCCCTTTTCAGAGTTTTTGATCATTTCCTTTTTATCTGTTATAACAAAATGTCCAGACTCATCTTATACATTCCCTACTCTATCTATACTTTTGGTCAGTTTTTCCTTCACTGAATTCTTTATAGTGAGGAATGGAATTTCAAAACAAGAATTTGGGTGGGAAGGCTGCTCTTTGTTCAAAAAGACTTTCATTTTAATACTTACAAGCTTTACTTTTTATATATTCTGTATTATAATATTTATTTTACATATTTGTGTGTAAATGAATTACTGTATTCTATTATGTGAAGCCACGATGTATACTGTGAACTACCTAGTTAATGATAGTTATTTTGAAAAAAATCACCTAAAATATTAAATGTCTGTCAGATAAAATATCCATTTCAAATATGCTATGTTCTTCAGTATCCCAAGGAAAATTGGAGTCTTCAAAGAAAATTAATGGAATCTTCATGTTTAGACTCTAAAGATGGGTTTCTGTGCTGGCTCACTTGGTAAAGAATCTGCTTGCAGTGCAGAAGACCCAGTTTCAATGCCAGTGCTGGAAATATCCCCCGGAGAAGGGAATGGCTACCTTCTCCAGTATTGTTGCCTGGAAAATTTCATGTACAGAGAAGCCTGGTGGACCACAGTCCATGGGGTCTCAAAGAGTTGGATGTAACTGAGTGACTTACACTTTGTATTCCTCTTAATTAATTTTTCCTGTTGGCAGTTATGCATAGTTTTGTGGTATCACACTGTTCTTCATAACTTCTGTTATGATCTGGACATCATTATTATCTTGCTGCCTTACCAGCACCCAGAATTCTGAAGAACTGGTTTGAGGCTCAGAGCGAGGCAAGTTTGTTTGAATAGTAGGGAGGAGATACGAGGAGTAGTGGCAAAGATGGTGATACAGTCTTAAGTTGCTTCTCTGTGGGTCTGGTGTCTGAGCCACACTGGGGAGTTCTCTGCACCTTCTCCTCTTTCCCTTATCCTGTCCAGTGCTAAATGAGATGTAGAAGCAAGTAAACACTAAAATATAAAGAGATGATGAAGTAGTTGGCATGGAATGGAAGTCAAAACAGTGCTGCTCCCTGGCCTTGTGTCTAGGGTAGGTTAGTCTCTCCAAGTTTGAGATTGCACTCTTCATCCCATTACTCTGTAATATTTTTTTAGACCATTTATACTATATGTGTATACAGTACCACATACTTTTTGAAAAATTATTTGTGGTGTATCTTCTTTTTTCTAAAGTTCCATGAGAGCAGGAACCTTTTCCACTACTGACTCCTCAGTGCTTTGAATAGTGTTTGGAACAGAGTGAGTGCTCAATAAACATTTAATGAAGTATTGCTGAGTTTTTGAGAAGACAAAATAAGATAGTGAATGTAGAAAGTTTAGCATTATGCCTACTATTCAGTGAGTGCTTGATAAATATTTTTAAAAGATTCTGGAGAACATACTTTCCATTTTGATTTGTCATAGCTTTATAAATCTAGCTTATGACTTACAATAGTTAATAAATATTTTTAGTAAATGAATGGAAGGGTGAAATAAATGAATACTAGTGTTGCTATTGGAGCTGATTTTATAGAAGCAGTTCAGTTCAGTTCAGTCACTCAGTCATGTCTGACTCTTTGCAACCCCATGGCCTGAAGCACGCTAGGCTTCCCTGTCCATCACCACCTCCTGGAGCTTGCTCAAACTCATGTCCATTGCGTCGGTGATGCCATCCAACCATCTCATCCTCTGTTGTCCCCTTCTCCTCCTGCCTTCAGTCTTTCCAGCATCAGGGTCTTTTCCAATGAGTCAGTTCTTTGCATCATATAGCCAGAGTATTGGAGTTTCAGCTTCAGCATCAGTGCTTCCAATAAATATTCAGGTCTGATTTCTTTTAGGATGGACTGGTTTGATCTCCTTGCAATCCAAGGGACTCTCCAGAGTCTTTTCCAACACCACAGTTCAAAAGCATTAATTCTCTGGGGCTCAGCTTTCTTTATAGTCCAACTCTCATATCCATACATGACTACTGCAAAAACCATAGCTTTGGCTAGATGGACCTTTATTGGCAAAGTAATGTCTCTGCTTTTTAGTACGCTGTCTAGGTTGGTCATAGCTTTTCTTCCAAGGAGCAAGCTTCTTTTAATTTCATGTGTGCAGTCACCATCTGCAGTGATTTTGGAGCCCCAAAAATAAAGTCTCTCACTGTTTCCATTGTTTCTCCATCTATTTGCATGAAGTGATGGAACTGGATGCCATAATCTTGGTTTTCTGAATGTTGAGTTTTAAGCCACCTTTTTCACTTTTATATAATAATTTTATATATTTTATTTATATATAAATAAAATATTTATATATTTTGTAGAATAAGCAAATGATATTTAGAAATATAGAAAGATGTCCCATTGTTGATCCAGACGTCTGATATTTTTCTAAGTTTAATCAGTAGGTCATTATAAATAATAGGAGGAATCCCTTTATAGTGAACATATTTTCCCCTTTATAACAGTAACTTTTCCATATACACGTTTCAGAATTAAAAAAATTATATCTGAATTGTGTTGCTTCTTCTTGTTTACTATTTATACTTATTGGTTTTTTCCCTAATGGATTGCATTATTTAATGAATAGAGGACAGCAAACTCATTTTAAAAAAATTATTTCTTTATTTAAAAAATTATTTTTGGCTGTCCTGGATCTTCATTGTTCTGTGTGGACTTTCTCTAGTTTTTAGAGAGTGGGGCCTACTCTCTAGTTGTGATGTGAGAGCTTCTCATTGGTGGCTTCTCTCGTTGCAGAGTACGGGCTCTAGGTGCATGGGCTTCAGTAGTCGCGTCTTGAGGGCTCTAGAGTGAGGGCTCAGTAGTTGTGGCACAGGGGCTTAGTTGCTCTGAAGCATGTGGAATCTTCCCGGACCAGGGATTGAACTGGTGTCCTCTGCATTGCAAAGTGGATTCTCAACCACTGGACCACCAGGGAAGCCCCAATTCCTTTTGCCTTAGCACATTTTCCCATTTTGGCTTATCCAGGGGAAAAAAAGACAATATAAAACAAACATTTGTGCATTTGTGGATCAAATTAGCTATAATAAATGAGGTCCTTCTCATTCTCCTTATAGAAAAGCTCCAGTAGATCTAGAATCTCTGTTTCAAAGTACGGCCAATACTTACGGATGTGAATGGAAGAGGGGTCGGGTGATTCCCTCAGTATTTTTCAGTTGTCAGACTACTTGGTTGCTTATAGAAGCCTCAAGCTTGCTTATAAAGGTAAGATTTCATTGGTGGAAGATAGGATCATTAGAATCCTTACTCCTAGTTGAGTTAAGATGAAGGGAGAAATAATTTACATTGAAAGAGAATACTTCAAACTAGTTGTCCTGTGGTCCTGAAGATTGTCCTGCCACTGTAACCTGAATGGAGACTGATGATACTGATCAAATTAAAAACTTAGGTATATCATATGACAGCGTAAGCAAAGTGAAAGAGAAGCCACAGACTGGAAGAAGATAAATACAGTGTATATAATAAACAAATGAGTAGTATTTAGACTAAGTAAAGAATTGTTTTTTAAAAAACTAATTAAAAAAAAAGTTTTTTTTGGCTGTGCTGGGCCTTTGTTGCTGCGTGGGTGTTTCTCTAGTTGTGGTGAGTGGGGGCTGCTCTCTAGTTGCGGTGCACGGGCTTCTCATCCTGGTCGTATCTCGTTGCGGTGCACGGGCTCTAAGGTGTGAAGGCTTCAGTAGTTGCGGCATGTCGGCTCAGTAGTTGTGCCTGCTGGGTGAAGTTGTAGACATGCATGCCCTTCAACCCCTCAATTCCACTTTTAGGTCTAAAACACCCTAAAACAGTGCTTCTGCAACTTCAAGAAGGAAACAAATCAATTAGGAATGTTGCTAAAGTGCAGGTTGGGATTCATCAGAGGGAGCCTGAGATTCTGTTTCTAAAGAGCTGCCTCCTGGTCCTTAGACAACACTTTGAGTAATCAGACAAGATTCCAGAGCAGTGCTATTCAATATTCCAGATTTCTGAGATAATGGTAATGTCCTCTGCGCTGTCCAGTAACTACTGAGTACTTGAAATATGGTAAGTGCAGGTGAAGAACTACTTTTATTTATATGATTGAAGAAGCACAAGCTGGAATCAAGATTGCCGGGAGAAATATCAATAACCTCAGATATGCAGATGACACCACCCTTATGACAGAAAGTGAAGGGGACTAAAAAGCCTCTTGATGAAAGTGAAAGAGGAGAGTGAAAAAGTTGGCTTAAAGCTCAACATTCAGAAAATGAAGATCATGGCATCTGGTCCCATCACTTCATGGGAAATAGATGGAGAAACAGTGGAAACAGTGTCAGACTTTATTTTTTGGGCTCCAAAATCACTGCATATGGTGATTACAGCCATGAAATTAAAAGACACTCCTTGGAAGAAAAGTTATGACCAACCTAGATAGCATATTCAAAAGCAGAGACATTACTTTGCCAACAAAGGTCCATCTAGTCAAGGCTGTGATTTTTCCAGTGGTCATGTATGGATGTGAGAGTTGGACTGTGAAGAAAGCTGAGCGCCAAAGAATTGATGCTTTTGAACTGTGGTGTTGGAGAAGACTCTTGAGAGTCCCTTGGACTGCAAGGAGATCCAACCAGTCCATTCTGAAGGAGATCAGCCCTGGGATTTCTTTGGAAGGAATGATGCTGAAGCTGAAACTCCAGTACTTTGGCCACCTCATGCGAAGAGTTGACTCATTGGAAAAGACTCTGATGCTGGGAGGGATGGGGGGCAGGAGGAGAAGGGGACGACAGAGGATGAGATGGCTGGATGGCATCACCGACTCGATGGACATGGGTTTGAGTGAACTCTGGGAGTTGGTGATGGACAGGGAGGCCTGGCAACCCACTCCAGTGTTCTTGCCTGGAGAATCCCAGGGACGGGAGAGCCTGGTGGGCTGCCATCTATGGGGTCACACAGAGTCGGACACAACTGAAGCGACTTAGCAGCAGCATCAGGGAGGCCTGGCGTGCTGCAGTTCATGGGGTTGCAAAGTGTTGAACACGACTGAGCGACTGGACTGAGCTGAACTGAATTAAATTTAAATAACCACATATAGCTAGTGACTGTCATGCTGAACAGTGCAGCCTATAGCATATCCAGGGAACTTGTTAACAATATAAACTATCAGACCCAGTCTCAGACCTGCTAAATCAGAACCTGCATTTTAACTAGATGCTCAAATGATTTATATGCACATTAAAGTCTGAGAAGCACTGTCTGGAGAAATTTCTGCTATTCAAGAGTCATACATTAGAATATGTTTCAGCATGTTAGTAGTGTGACAATGGACAAACTGTGGTGCTGTTTAATATACAGCAGTTAAAATGAATTATTTGCATGAACATGGATAAACCTTGCAATAATATAGTATCAAATAAAAAAACTATCTTTATCTGAGAAAGATACATATATTATGATACTATTTTTATAAAATTTAAACATAAAAGAACCCATATATGTATATTGTTTGGAGATTTATACATATATGGTTAAATTATAAAATCTTTTATGGAAATGATGAGCAACGATTTTTGGACAGCTCCATTCATTTTGAGAGGGTTGGTAAGAATGGGAGAGTTAATGGAAGAGGAAGAATGCTGAAGACTTTAATTGTATTTTTGATGTTTTAGTTAAGCTAGGTAATGGATATGCAAGTGTTTATTACTCTCTGTACCTTGTTGTTTATCTGAAAAATATTTTGTATATCTCCACCCTTAGTAGTTAAAATTTAATTTTGTATTGTTGATCCATTCTGAGTTTGGTGATTCTGTGGGTCATCATAAAGTTGAAGAACCTTTCTGTGAAATTTCAAAGTCACTGAAGTTCTCTAATTTTTCAAGCTGAAAAATGTCGTATTTGCAAACGGATTTAGATGAAAATGATCCAAATTTGGATGAATGCCTTAAAAACTGCTCATATAGTTGATTTCAAGCCTTTTTACTTTGAGGTTGGTAACAACCCCCAAATACAACAGATGTATTAGTCCTGGAAGCACTTTTTTAAAAACTGCTGATTCTCACTAGCACAGAAATACCAAGAGCTTAATATGTCCACTGCTTGATTTTATTAGATGTTTATACCCGCAGACCTTGAAGAATAGGGCATCAGGGAGGATTTCTGCTTTATTTTCTTTCAGTGTTTCAGCGATCAGTCCCTCAGATAATTTCTTGGTGCCGTGGCTATTATAAATTATCACCTTTGTATTCTGGAGTTACAGAAAATATCACTTATATTCTAATTCCCTTTGAAATTGACTCTTGGTTTGGAATACAAATCTCTGTTTTGAACTCATTCAATCTGACTATATTGTTTGCTTGATTTCATCTATTGCTATGCTTTGAAATTCTTTGTCTGTATTAGAATCGTCTGGTGATTTTTTTTTTTTTTTAAATCATGGACTCAAATTTTAAAGATTCTGCTTTAATTGATCTGGTACTTAAAAAAAGAGTCCTTAGGAGATGCAAATTTGTAGCCATGTTGAGAGGCCCTGATTTCCTAAGATGTGTTTTCTTTGTTGCTCAGTATTTATTAACATTCCATCTCTGAATTCCTACATCTGCGTCCCTTAACTCTGTGAGCGTCAAATATTCTATAAGGAAAAAGTCCTTTAGAAAAAGGATGGCATCAAAATAGAGTTTTCTCAATCTAGTCCTCTGGAATGAGTACTCAATTTAGAAAGTTCAGGCTATCCCTGCAAAACAGAATTTGAGGAATGATTCAGTTTATTTAGTAAAAATATTGCTAGCTCTAGGAAACTAAGAGAGCCTTGTTTGGCTTTAGGCCTATTTGGTTTAAATTGACTAAGTAATTAAAGGTGATTTAACAGTGATTTGTATAGGTACTTTTTTCTTAGGAAACCAGGCTTAAAACTGATGTTATGTATATGTGTTCCTGTATGTGTCACTGTCTTAGCAAGAAGTATCACTATTTAATTATATCACTATAATTAAACTTTGTTCAGTTTTTATGTGATTTATTACTGTTTGTGAAAGAGTTATTTATGTTCCCTTGTAAATTTGTTGGTCAGTTTTTATAGTTTTACTGTATAATGAAGCAAACTGTTCAGAATATATTCCTGTATGTTCATTGTCATACTTATTTCTTTATATGAAAGAAATTACTTAAAACTCGGAAGGCGAGTCTGTGGGACAATTAGTTTTCTTTTTTTCTGAAACAGCTAGTACAATGTGATCTTTTCTGTATTACACTTATTCTTTTGAATATTTTTATTTTGAAGGGAAAATCTGTGACTCCCACCTTCTCTACCACCATCCATAACTGTTGCTAAAGTTAAGTAAACATCAAGTGGTCGAACAGTTAAGATCTTAATAATTATCACTTGAATGTTGAAGAACTGATTGAATATATTAATATTCCTAGATTTTGCATTAGGATAATTAACAGTCTAACAAACGTTATTGATACAGAACCTAATTTGTGGAAGAAGTTTTTCCTTATAGGATAAAAGACCTGGAGGGATTGTACATCTTCACCCTCTTTTTCTGGCAACTGAGGATCTGAACTATGTTAGTTAGCATTCAATTTTTATTTTTTGATATTGTTTTATTTTAAAAGGTAATGCCCACTTTGACAATCCAGCAAGATACAGAGAAGAAAATGAAAATCACCCATCATTCCATTAGGGTTGACTCTTAATAGATGTCTAGAAATGGAAGTTAGTTCCTGGCTTGATTTCAGGGGTTATTCTGTTGAAAGTGATAGATTCTTCTTGTTAGTATCATTTTTGTTCCAATTTTGAGTTTTTCCTCACTGAGAACAGTAGCCTAATTTCCTCTTGAAACACCTTAAATAATTTCAAAGAATTTAAACATAACACTCATGTATGTTCTGTGTGAAATGAGGCAAATCCATTCAGTCTTTGCTCCTAATACTGGTATTTCCCATCTACTGGGCAAATTTGTTCATCTTTTGGATCTTTCCAGTTTCTCTAAAAATCATTTAAATTTGTAGTATAAATTATGACAGGAAACAAGCCTGTGAATAGAAAAAGATGAGTCAGCAGTATTCCGGTAATTTGTGTCTCTTCAACAGTCCTACAGATTTTTCAGAATTCAGCTGAAAATCTACCTTGCTTTCCTTCGCTGAAGTCCTCATGGGGTCTAGTACATTCATCTTTGTGCGTAAGTTTTGGAGATCTTCAGGACCCAGGGAGTTTATCTTTGTAATATTCAGTTGTATGACCTCTGCTCTGTATCCCTTAGCGCTCTAAAATTCAGCTGGTTTTATATTGATTTGTTCTTGTAAATGACTCTGTGTCCTTTGGGTCTTTCATTTGTTTTTTTCTGAAGGACAAGTAAGCTTATTTTAGGGTCATGGGAGGAAAGGGGCAAGTCAAGTTTTCTGTTTCTTTAATATTTTTCTTGTTCCCCTTTCTTAACTCCCATGAGCTAGTATGGATTGTGCTTCTGGTTCTTATTTATTAAAGCTGAAAGAGTCTGACAAAAACCGGTTTTGGAAAAGACCTTTTGAGATTGCTGTATTGTCAGTGGCTCTCTGGGCATGACTTATCCCATTTGTTGTGCCACTCAGGGCATTTCTTTGTGTGTTTCCTTTTATTTTCCAGCCACTTCATCTTTTGCAGCAATAATCTTCTTTGTGCTCTGGGTTATGGAAGTGTTCCTTTGAGGAGGTTTTACGGTTGCCTGTTATAGTGCAGTACAAGGTTTACCTGATCTAGACCATTTCCACTAGTTTTCCCCTTGGGATTTTTAGAGTTGTGTGAGAATTTAGGCTGTACATCTGCATGCAATACAGGCCAGGTGCTCTGCTTTCTTACAGAAGATTCTGGTTTGGCCTGGGTCTGGGTTCGCTGCCCATATCTATATGGATCTTAACCTTGGTGGGAGATGTTCTCCTGGCCAGGCCTTTTCCCAGGTCAGTGGTGGCTCTTGCCTGTGCATTGAGTCTTGCATCTTCATATCTGTCTCCTGGGTATATTCATCCCAGTTACCTCTGTGAAATGCTCAAAAGCATTATTATTGGTTCTCTTTATCTATGGCATTTGACAATTTCCCTTACGTGCTTCATTTATTTTTCCTCCTCCTCCTCCTCCTAAGTCTCTTCAGTCATGTCCGACTCTGTGTGACCCCATAGACGGTAGCCCACCAGGCTCCCCCATCCCTGAGATTCTCCAGGCAAGAACACTGGAGTGGGTTGCCATTTCCTTCTCCAATGCATGAAAGTGAAAAGTGAAAGTGAAGTCATTCAGTCGTGTCCGACCCTCAGCGACCCCATGGACTGCAGCCCACCAGGCTCCTCCGTCCTTGGGATTTTCCAGGCAAGAGTACTGGAGTGGGGTGCCATTGCCTTCTCCGTTATTTTTCCTATAACCTAGTATTATTATGTATTTAATAATACATGTAAAGAAAGAGAAGCTTTCACCTTCAGCTTAACCCACCACCTGGACTCAAAGTCTTAATTGTAGGCCAATGTTAATCTCATTCCTTGTGGTAGATATTGTTTGTTTCTTTCCACTACAAATACCTTCCTTGTATCTTGCTAACTTTGTTCACAGTGACTGTGCTGAACTAAAAACTACCCCACCTTCTCTTGCATCTAGAAATGGCCAGGTGACATACTTCTGGCCAAAAGACTAATAATGAGAATATGGAGAACAGATGTATTTAGCACTCTCTTTTTTCACTTTTTTCCAATCTTGATGCTACTTTATTGTTTGGAGCTACAGCAATGATTTTGTAAGCATGAGAATGAAGGTCAATGTTCTAAAAATGGTGAAATGGAAATCTAGAAAGAACTTTAGAAAGTGATAACATTGTTCAGAAATAGAATGAAAGGCAAGACAAACTTTTAGTTGCTTAAACCATAATTAATTGGTATTTTTATTGTTACTTGTGGATAAACACATTTTTAATTGATATATTTCTGTAATAGTTGGGATATTGGCGTTAGATAGTCAAACATGAGTGGGGAGACTCTTACTGACAGATTTCTAAATTTCATTAGGTTATATGGTCTTCTGAATAGTAATTGACTAGCAATGTATTAAAATTTGTCAGATTAGAATTGTCAGAACTTATAGAAAAACAATACCACTTTGCCTACTTGCATTGCTATTTTTAGGTTGAAGTTTGGCATATGTTTATAATTACACAGTAAATTAAAATTCTTCTGTATCAACTTGGTGGCTTTTGACCTGGCTGGTTTCAGGATAAACTTGTTAAAGAAAATCTGTTGACTTCTGTTGCTTTAAAGAGTGGAACTGTTCATTGTTTCTGCTTCATTTATACCTTTTAATTTTCAGCTTTTGCATTTCTCATGCATTTGAATAATATATAATGCTACATAGCATTTTACATCACAATAGCTGTATATGAGATAACAAATATGACCAGAAGTGAAAGTTTAAGAAACTAATAGAAAATAAATGATAAATAATTTACTAAATGACTGAACTTAAAAAGAATCCTGTTGTAAATAGATGAGGACTGGAAAAAGATATTTTATTTTTATGGGGAAAATTTGGGTTAACATAACAACTTCCAGAAAGTGCTTTTGTTTTTGCTTAATGTATATTCCTCCTTTTGTGCAGTGACAAGACATTACATAAGATGGCAGTAGGAGATTATAAATGTTACCTCTCACAGTGGCACATTGCAATGAATTGGCTGGTGAAGTATAATAAACATGATTATATAATAGCTATTTTGCCAGATTTCTTACAATTATTATTTTCCTTGACTTTTTATCCCCCTTTTTAATGGAAAGAATAAAGCTTCTAATTTTGAGTTCACATACATTTTTAAAGGAATTATATACTATCACTTTTCTCTACCTAACTCTCTAAAAACAAACCTTTGCTTGATTTTGTGGGGCTCTGACTTCCTATTGTAAATCAAGATTTTTTAGGACATTTTAGCATCTTAAAATGTAAGTATTTTAGGACTTCCCTGGTGTCCAGTGGTTAAGAATCTCCTTGCTAATGCAGGGGACTTGGGTTCAGTCCCTGGTCCAGGAAGATCCCACATGCATGTGGCCCATGCGCCACAACTATTGAAGCCTGCGTGCCCTAGAGTCTGTGCTATGCAGCAGGAGAAGCCACAGAAATGAAAAGTTCTTGCAATCCAGCTACAAAGCAGCCCTGCTCACCGCAGCTAGAAAACCAGCAATGAGAACACAGCACAGTCAAAAATTAAAAGAAATATATGAATATTTTATTGGCCACTATAAACCCCACTAAGAGGATATATTTCCAGAGATTAACCGTTTTCTTTTTGTGTTTCCTAAAAATGTTGCTGGATTAAAATGCTTTTTTAGAGTATACAATTATTTTAAATGTTAAAAATCAATCTGAGGTGCTGGGGTCCAGCCCCGGTGGATCCAGGGAATTCGAAGCAGGGACGGTGTTGGCGAGGATCAAGAAACAACTGCTTAATTAAACGTTAATTAAGTATATAAAGAGTAATAGAATAAGGATAGCTCAGTGAGGAAATTCAGTGGAGAAAAGAGGCTGAAATAAGGATAGCTCAGTGAGGAAATTCAGTGGAGAAAAGAGGCTGAATAACTCAGCCAGAAGGTGAGAGAAAGAACGACATGGGGAGACCAAGTTTCGATGAACAAGGCCCACACTTTATTTTCCAAAGTAGTTTTTATACCTTAAGTTATGCATAGAGGATAATGGGGGAAGGGGTAGAGTCATGCAGTAAGCCAGGCTTTCTTCCTGCAAACTTACCATTTGCAAAAGTTTAGGTGATTTGCATCATCTTCTGGCCCGGAGGCCTGTTAACATTTTAAGAACCTTTCTTCAGAAAATTTATTTTCTCTAAAGGTGATTAGTCAAGCGTCACCCTCCAAAAGCATTAAAGTTGCATTCCTATAGGGCAAAGGTGTGGTGGGCTATAACAAGAAAAAGAATTAACTCAAGGGTCCAAGGTTACAAACATTAAAACTACTACTTACACCAATCATATTAATCAATACACTGCCAGGGACACAGCAGGTAAGGGATATGGAAACTTGGCAGCAAACATTGGCCCAACAAGTGAAAAATCCTTCACCAATACAATTTCTAATCAATCTTTTAACTGCTCAAAGGAATCTGTATTTAGATAGTTTAGAACATCTCCTGCCTCTCATAGTTGGGAGGCTCTGAACAATCAATCACATGTGGCCGGAAAAACCTATTCAGGCAGGCTAGAGGACTTCCAAAGGAGTTTGTAGGTTGAAACACTATCACACCCAGGAACTTTATTAACTGGAGCTGTAAGTTAACTCTTTTTTTCAGAGAGAGGTAGTGGGGGACAGCCCCCCGTAAAGTCAGAGGTGTAGGTGAAAGCACAAAGCAGAAAGTAGGCAGACTCTGGTTTTGGGGGTAGATGCTCGAGAATTTCCAGGGGGACTCCTGAGGCTCGATCCCGCCTTTGCGTAAGCCAAGCCTCTTTCCTCATGACCTTTGCCACGGGCAGAGTTCCTCACGCTGGCTCCTGGCAGTGATAGAATTCCAGTTGAGCTATTCCAGATCCTGAAAGATGATGCTGTGGAAAGTGCTGCACTTAATATGCAATATGCAATATGCACTCAATATGCAATATGCTGGCTCCCGGCACTGAGGTGAGCTAGGTTTTCCAGGATGTAGTTGGATATAAGAGACTGACAATGAACTTGATGTCCGTTGCTGCTTCCCAAAAAGATAAATTGCTCTGTGTCTCTGCATTTGAGAAGCTTACATGTGAAGATGACCCATGATGATTATATATTGATAAATAGTAAAGAAAAACTGGAGGGAAATTTTCTAATATTAAATTTGCACTTATCTTTTCTGAAATAACTTCAGTATCCCTATGATACTGAAGCATCAGGGGATCCATAAGCACCAGAGGATAGTCCATAAGCACCAGGGGATCATCTGAGCATGGACAACACTCACATTTGTCAGCCAAGTTGGGATTGGAAACATTGAATCTATCTATATAGAATCTTTATGTGGATTGGTTGTCATCTGTGGAGAACTGAGGTCCACAATCCAATGAACAAGTTACCATGGGAGAAACACTTCACAGATGACAAATGCAGTCTTGTTCAGCTATTACTTTTTAGATTAAGAAAACTGCCTTTCAGTTTTCCATATGAACTCTCTAGAATACTATGAGGTATGGTATTTCTTTCAAAATAATAAACTCTGAGGATTTGGGATTTTGGGACTTCATCTCTTGAGATAAAGTAAGGTGCATAGCTTTGTTTTACCACATCATGTATCCTAAACCCAATAAAATGTGCAATTAAACATATATGAAATTATAGGCATATTGCAGACCTGTTAGATGGCTGGAATTTTAAAAATAGACTTTATTTTTCTTAGTGCAGTCTTAGGTTCACAGCCAACCTGAGTAGAAAGTACAGAGAATTCCCACTACCTTCTGACCTCACACACACAACCACCCCTTCTGTCAACATCCTGCACCATGGTGGCATATTTAATAGGATTGATAAACCTTTGATTGACTTGTCAGAATAACCCAAAGTTCATAGTTTACTTTAGGATTCATTCACTCTTGCTGTTTTATGGGGTTTTTTCCTGTATGAGTTTTGACAAAAGAATATGGTAACGTCATTGCAGTAATATACAAAGTAGCTTCCCTGCCCTAACAATCCTCTCTGCTCCACATAGTCATCCCTCCCACCTTCCCTTGCTGTGTGCTTAGTCGCATCCGACTCTTGTGACCCTGTGGTTTCTTGCTCCTCTGTCCATGGCATTTTTCAAGCAAGAATACTTGAATGAGTTGCCATTTTCCTCCTCTGGGGGATCTTCCTAACCCGGAGATCGAACCCTCATCTCTTGTGTCTCCTGCATTGGCAGGCAGATTCTTTACCCATTGAGCCATCAGGGAAGCATTTCCCAGTCCCTGGCAATCAATGATATTTTTAATGTCTACATAGTTTTGCTTTTCCCAGAATGTCATAGAGTTGGAGTCCTGTAGTATGTAGGCTTTACAGATTGACTTTTCTCACCCTAGTAAAATGTATTTAAATTTCCTCCATGTCTTTTGATGGCTTGATGGGTCTTTTTTTTTTTTTTTTTTTTTAGCAATGAATAATATTCCACTGGGCTTCCCTGGTGGCTCAGTAGTAATGAATCCTCCTGCCAATGCAGGAGACACAGGAGATGTAGGTATGATCCCTGGGTTGGGAAGATCCCCTGGAGTAGGAAATGGCAACCCATTCCAATATTCTTGCCTGGGAGATCCCATGGACAGAGGAACCTAGTGGGCTATCTAGTCCACAGTATCTCAAAGAGCTGGATGTAGAGACTAAACAACAACAACAACAACAACAACATTCCATTGTCTGTTTATTTACCACAATTTATTTTTCCACTTACCTGCTGAAGGATATCTTTGTTGCTTTCAGGTTTTGGCAATTATGAATAAAGCTGCTACAGACGTCTGTGTGCAGGTTTTTGTATAGACTTAAGATTTTAACTCCTTTGAGTAAATGCCAAGGAGTGCTATTGCTGGGTCATTTGTTGAGAGTATGTTTAATTTTGGAAGAAATCACCAAACTCTCTTCCAAAATGACTGTATAGTTTTGCATTTCCACCAGAAATGAATAAGAGTCCTGGTTGCTCCACATTCTCGTCAGCATTTGGTATCAGTGTTCTGTTTTGTCATTTTATTAATAACAGTGGTCAAACTGAATTTTGAGACCTGTGAATTGGTAGTTATTAGAGTATGTCAATATGCAGCTATTATAAGCCATAATTTAAGATGAAATTATAAGGTATCATTGCTGTTATTATTTTAAATTTTAATTGTATAATTTTATGTTTATTGCTTTCTGAATAAAACTTATTTTTAATTTTAAAATATAATACAGTTTACTTCTGTTCATTACATGTTATTATTTATTATTAAATAATAACATGTTTATTAATATTATAAAATTATATGTTAAATTATATATTTATATTATATAATATATGCATGTATAGTTATTATAAATAAATGATGTATTTATTATAAATACCTTTCAAGTGTATGTATTAACATTTTTTGATCTTTTATTTCCCCAGTTACTTAATATTTCTTTAAGTATTTCATAGTGTTACACCAAAATTTTATTTTTGATTTAATAGTATTATATTAACATTTGACCAGGTTTTGTTAAAGAATCAGCAATAAAATATTTTTGAATAGGAGGTTTTAAAATTTTTATTTTTTAAAAGAAACTGTATTATTATTCTGCTTGTGGTCCTAGTTCCTCAGTCAGACCCCTGTCTTTTTCTATTTGACATACCCACAGTGTATGAATTCTTAGCCATACAGCCCCAGTGAGCATCATGGTTCCACTCACAGTTCCCCAGCAAGCTTCCCAGTGAGTATCCTTCAGTATCATTTATAGTTCTTTTCTGGGCAGCTTTTCATAGTGGAGGAATCTATCAAAATTGCCCTTTACTTCAGAGTCTTAAACTATTTCCATAAATTCTGGAGGAAATCACTGATATTGGACAGTTTAAGCAAACTAATTATGTTTTCATCTTTCTAGCCTTAAAAAAGGCAATTTTTCATATAACTGTGGAAAAATCTAAAAATCCATTTTTTGAAGTCTGAAGCTCAAACTCAGCCAGTGGTATCAACCTTGAAAATATGTGACATGATTAGTGTGGTATTTCCACAGAGTTTGCCTGGGAAGTAAGTAATACTAAGATGCTCCATCTGAAAAGGGCAATGATAAGTTGGTGGGTTTGGGGAAATGGCCCAGTGGGTATTAAATGCCAGGTTCTTGATGTGGATCCTGAGGTGCAGAAAATTCCTCAGGCTGTCGGAACTATGAAGAATTGGGGATACTGCTTCCTCAGTCTTCTACTAAGGAAATTTCACTTTCCTTGTGAGAGGGACCCATGTGGCACTAGTGGTAAAGAAACCACCTGCTAATGCAGGAGATGTAAGAGACTTGGGTTTGATCCTTGGGTGTGAAGATTACTTGGAGTAGGAAATGGCAACCTGCTCCAGTATTCTTGCCTGGAAAATTCCATGGACAGAGGAGCCTGGTGGTCTACAGTCCAAAGGGCCACAAAAAGTCGAACATGACTGAGCACTCACACGTAAGGGGACCCACCGTGGCAGTAACTTTGGGAGCCATTTTATTGTGATCACAGGAGTCCTTTCTTAGGATATTGATCCTTTGTAGACAGACAGTTTTCTCTTTAGCTTCTCTTTACTTTGCTATACTAAACTCAGTGGGGACACTAATTTGACTTTTACTAAAGGAAAAACCAGTGTAATCAGAAGACTGTGATTAAATTTAACTATCATATTTGGGTACTTGGCCTTGAAGGAGAAGGAGGTGTCTTCAGGCACAGAAAACAGCCTAAGGAAAAATGTGGAGGCTTGAAAGGACATTCTGTGTTTGGGTAATGGAAAATAGTCTGGTTTATCAATAATACTGAGGCTAGGGCCTTGAAGAAAGGCCAGTAAAAGAAGAAAGATGGACTTCTAAATCTCTAGAGTAAAAGTTCTATTCAAGTAAAAGACACTTCCAACTCAAAGACGTTCTCAGCTATGTACACTCTTGCCCTTCTTTTTCTTAACAGTTTTTTCCTGTCAGTTCTTTGCAGTTGTTAACTGAATTACTGTGGTAACTCTGGCCTTGAGTGATAGCCTTGACATCGGCCAGAGTCCTATAAATCATGCCCAGTATTTATTGGTTTGGGCAGTAAGGAAAATGTAGAAAGTCAGATGAGGTGATGTTTTTGACTGTGAATGCCATTTATTGAGATATAGAAGATAGGAGAGGGGAATATAGGTTTTGGGGATACAACAAATTTAGTGTTAGACATTTTCAGTTGTTCATTCCTGGAAAGAATCTAGGTTCCAACTGTGTAGTTATGAATATGTATTTATAGCTCAGGAAAAAAATCCTACCAGAAATGTAGAAGTAGAATCAGTTACATGTATTTTTATTTCTAAGAATATTTGGAATCCTTCATTTTTTAAGTGTCCTTCATTAAAAATTGGTTAGTTATAGATTTAAGCAATGACATGTTGAAAACAGCATTATTATTATTTTCGCAAAACTCTTATTGATGTATAGCATATACTCAGAAAATTTTTAGTGGATTTTCACGAAGTTGTACATTCATGTAACCAGCACTCAGATCAAGAGACAGAACATTGTCACCCCCCTTCCCCCTAGAATAGCTCAGCTACCCCTTTCCAGATATGATATCTTCCTCAGGAGTAACCAATGTTTAGGATTAGTTTGGTCTATTTTCAATTTTTAATAAATACTGGGTTGGCCAAAAAGTTCATTTGGCTTTTTCCACAAAATGTAACAACAAATGTTTTGGCCTACCCAGTAGAATCATAATAATATGTGCCTCTCATGTCTGGTTTCTTTCGTACAACCTAATGTTTTTGAGAGTCATCCACATTATTGCATGTAGCTGCAGTTGTTCATTCTCATGGTTATAAAACATTCCAAATAAAGTTGTGACTATACCAGTTTATTTATCCATTCTACAGCCGATAGACAATTGGATGAATCAGCATTATTATTAGGGATATTAGCATTATTTTTAACTATACTGTGGCTATTTTAAATAATGCTGCGATAAACATGGCTGCAAATGTTTTTTCAAATCAGTGTTTTCATTTTCTTTGGGTATGTACCTAGGAATGGAATTGCTGGATCATATGATAGTTCTGTATTAATTTTTTGAGACCCCCTCCCTTCCATACTGTTTTCCATAGTGGGCAATCCAGTTTACAGTTTCACCAACAGTACATGAGGGTTTAGTGGTGCCAAATTCTTTTAGCTTTTGTTTCTCTGGAAAATTCTTTATGTCCGCTTCAATTCTGGATTATAACCTTGCCAGGTAGAGTATTGTTGGTTGAAACTTTTTTCCTTTCAACTCTTTGATATATAGTACCACTCTGTACTGGCCTGCTAATTTTCTGCTGAAAAGGCAGCTGTTAGTATTCTGGTAGTTACCTTACACATAACTAGTTGCTTTTCTCTTGCTGTATTTAAGATTCTCCCTTTTAAAATTTTAACATTTTAATTATCATGTGTTTGTTATGGATTTCTTTGAGTTCATATTGTTTGATGCTTACTGTGCTTCTTGCTTATGGATATTCACTTCCTTTCCTAGGTTAGGGAAGTTTTCAGTTATTACTTCAAATATTTCTCTGCTTTTCTCTCTCTCTCTTCTCCTTTTTGAACCCCTATAATCAGATGTTAGTATGTTTGATTTTGTCCTAGAGATTTCTTAAACTCTTATTATTTAAAAAGATTCTTCTTTATTCTGTTCACCTTGGGTTATTTCCTGTACTCTGTCATCTAGATTGCTAATCCATTCTTCTATATCATCTAATATATTGTTGATACTCCCTAGTTTATTTTTTCATCTCAGTTATTGTATTCTTCAGCTTTGATTGACTTTATTTAATGTTTTCTAACTCTTTATTGAAATTCTCACTGTGTTCATCCATTCTTCTGAGTTTGGTGAGCATCTTTATGATCATTACCTTGAACTCTTTATCTGGTAGATTTCCTGTCTTCATTTTACATGGCTCTTCTTCTGAGGTTTTTGTTTTGTCCTTTTATTTGGAATATATTCCTCTGTCTCCTCATTTTTCTGAATTCTCTTGTTTATTTCTGTGTATTGTGTAGGTCCTTTCTCTCCTGATCTTGGCAGAAGTAGCCCAATGTAGGAGATGTTCTCTGGGGCTCATCAGTGTGCTTCCTTCTGACTGTCAGAGAAAGAAGCTCCAGGGGTCCTCTATGTGGGCTGCGTGTGCCCTTCTGTTGTATTTGGGGCAAGCACCGAGTGCATGCTGGTAGGTGGGACTGGCCCTTGGCCCAGCTGACTGTTGCACTGCCTTGTGTGGTTGCTGGGAGTGTCAAGGTGGGAGGGGTGGGACCCCTGGGCTGTGAGTCCAGCTGTGTGTGACTCCCGTGGGGCTGCTGGTGGGCAGGTCATCTCCTCAGCACAGCTAGTTGTAAGGCCTGGCAGCTTGGTGGTGTTGCGGGTGCTCTGTTGGGTGAGGCAGGCTCCCCATGCAGCTGTTTGCGAGGCCTGGTGGGGTGTGACTGATGTAGGTGTGTGGCTTGGTGGAGCAGGTCCTTGGCACTAGTAAGCTAAAGAGAGGATTCCAAAATGGTGCCTTCCAGAGCTGGTGTTAGCATGGTAGAACAAGATCACAAAAACGGCTGCCACCAGCTTCTTAATCACCAGGAGAGTCCCAGCTGCCTCCTGCCCTTCCAGGAGGCTCTTCAAGATCAGCAAGTAGGGCTGACCCAGGCACTTTTCAAACTGCTCCTTCTATGCTGAGACTCAGAGTGTGTGAGATTTTGTGTGCTGCCTGTAAGAGCAGAGTCTTAGTTTCCTACAGTTTTCTGGGTCTCCCTAATGTCAGCTGTGCTGGTTTTCAAAGTCAGATGTTTTGAGGCTTGTCTTTGTGGTGCAGGACCTTTGGGCTGGGAAACCCAATGTGGGGCTCAGACCCCTCACTCCTCAGAGGAGGGGGAATCTGCTGTCTGGGGACTCTGAGGATATGATGAATTTGGACATACAAAGCTAAGGGCAGCAGATATTTCTGTGGAGAAAAGACACAACTATAAGAAAACTTAGGGTGTACTCAGAAGTGGCAAGAAGCTTGGACTGGTTGGAGAGATGGGCTTGGAAAAGGAGATAAAGCTCTGGAGGTGAAATGACACAGTTATTGAGTTTGAATGGCTTTAGCTCTTAGAATTTCCACATGTACAATTTTGAAGGCTGGCATTCAGACTTCCTAATAGGGCAAGTCTTAGTCTGTTTCAAGTGAAGTGAAGTGAAAGTCTCTCAGTTGTGTCTGACTCTTTGTGACCCAAGTACTATACAGTCCATGGAATTCTCTAGGCCAGAATGCTGGAATGGGTAGCCTTTCCCTTTTCCAGGGGATCTTCCCAGGGATCGAACCCAGGTCTCCCACATTGCAAGTGTATTCTTTACCAGCTGAGCCACAAGGGAAACCCAAGAATACCGGAGTGGGTAGCTTGTCCCTTCTGCTATAATAAAGTACCCTAGACTGGGTGACTTATAAACAACAAAAATTTATTTCTCATGGTTCTGGAGGCTAGGAGTTCTGATAAGAACTCTCTTCTGGTTTGCAGACTGCTGACTTCTCGTTGCATCCTCACATGGAGGAAAAAAATGTGTGAGCTACTTCTCTGGATTCTTCTTTTAAGGGCACTAATCCCTTAAAAGAATCCCCCTTATGAGGGCTTCACCCTAATGACCTAATTATGTACCAAAGGCCCCCACCCCCAAATACACTGGGGATTAGATTTCAACATATGAATTTGGGGGAGAACACAAACATTCAATCCATAATCCAGTTCCAGTTCAGTCACTCAGTCGTGTCCGACTCTTTGTAACTCCATGAACTGCAGCATGCCAGGCCTCCCTGACCATCACCAACTCTGGGAGTCTACCCAAAGCCATGTCCATTGAGTTGGTGATGGCATCCAACCATTTCATCCTCTGTCCTCCCCTTCTCCTCCTGCCCTCAATCTTTCCCAGCATCAAGGTCTTTTCAAATGAGTCCGCTCTTTGCATCAGGTGGCCAAAGTATTGGAGTTTCAGCTTCAGTATCAGTCCTTCCAATGAACACCCAGGACTGATCTCCTTTAGGATGGACTGGTTGGATCTCCTTGCCGTCCAAGGGACTCTCAAGAGTCTTCTCCAACACCACAGTTCAAAAGCATCAATTCTTCTGTGGTCAGCTTTCTTTATAGTCCAACTCTCACATCCATACATGACTACTAGAAAAACCATAGCCTTGACTAGATGGACCTTTGTTGACAAAGTAATGTCTCCACTTTTTAATATGCTATCTAGGTTGGTCATAACTTTCCTTCCAAGGAGTAAGCGTCTTTTAATTTCATGGCTGCAATCACCATCTGCAGCGATTTTGGAGCCCAGAAAAAATAAAGTCAGCCACTGTTTCCACTGTTTCCCCATCTACTTGCCATGAAGTGATGGGACCGGATGCCATGATCTTAGTTTTCTGAATGTTGGTGTTTAAGCCAACTTTTTCACTCTCCTCTTTCACTTTCATCAAGAGGCTCTTTAGTTCTTCTTCACTTTCTGCCATAAGGATGGTGTCATCTGCATATCTGAGGTTATTGATATTTCTCCCGACAATCTTGATTCTAGTTTGTGCTTCTTCCAGCCCAGCATTTCTCATGATGTACTCTGCATAAAAGTTAAATAAAGGGGTGACAATATACAGCCTTGATGTACTCCTTTTCTCCTTTGGAACCAGTCTGTTGTTCCATGTCCGGTTCCAACTGTTGCTTCCTGACCTGCATACAGGTTTCTCAAGAGGCAGGTCAGGTGGTCTGGTATTCCCATCTCTTTTAGAATTTTCCACAGTTTATTGTGATCCACACAGTCAAAGGCTTTGGCATAGTCAATAAAGCAGAAATAGATGTTTTTCTGGAACTCCCTTGCTTTTTTGATGATCCCTTCATTTTTTCAGATTTTGAGATTAAATAGCACAGCTACCAACAAGACAGGGCTTCCCTGTTAGCTCAGCTGGTAAAGAATCCACCTGCAGTACAGGAGACCCCAGTTTGATTCCTGGGTCAGGAAGATCCTTTGGAGAAGCGATAGGCTACCTACTACAGTGTTCTTACCTGGAGAATTCCCTGGTGGCTCAAATGGTAAAGAATCTGCCTCCAGTGAAGGAGACCTGGGTTTAATTTCTGGGTTGGGAAGATCCCCTGGAGAAGGGCATGACAACCCACTCCAGTATTCTTGCCTGGAGAATCCCCATAGACAGAGGAGCCTTTCAGGCTACAGTCCATGGAGTTCCAAAGAGTTGGACATGACTGAAAGACTAAGCACAGCACAGCATCAATAAGACAGGCCTTATTCCTTGGGTGAAAAGGTATGACAAACCTAGACAGTGTATTAAAAAGCAAAGACATGACTTTTCTGACAAAGGTCTGTATAGTCAAAGCTGTGGTTTTTGCAGTAGTCATGTATGGATGTGAGAGTAGACCATAAAGAAGGCTGAGTGCCAAATAATTGATGTTTTCGAACTGTGGTGCTGGAGAAGACTTTTAAGAGTCCCTTGGACAGCAAGGAGATGAAACCAGTAAGTCCTAAAGGAAATCAACCTTGAATATTCACTGGAAGGACTGATACTGAGGCTGAAGCTCCAATACTTTGGCCATCTGATGCGAAGACTTGACTCACTGGAAAAGACCCTGATGCTGGGAAAGATTGAGGGAAGGAGGAGAAGGGGATGACAAAGGATGAGATGTTTGGATGGCGTCACCGACTCAATGGATATGAGTTTGAGCCAACTCTGGGAGATAGTGAAGGACAGCGGAGACTGGCGTGCTGCAGTCTATGGGGTTGCAAAGAATTGGACACGACTTAGTGACTGAACAACAACCAAAAAGACAAATGGTACATACAAATGAGTGTTATAAAGATCAATTAAATCATGTTATATTAATGTCTCAATGGTTCAAATAGCTATTAGAAGTAAAAGTGTAAGTAGTACTAAACAAGATGATAGAATCTGAACTAGTCCAAGTCCTTTGGGATCTCTGGTAGTCCCTAGCTGATATGGAGGTCAGAGAAGTGGATATACAGTATTATACATCCCCATAATGTCTCAGCATAAAAACAAGGATTCCTTATTATATTCTTTGTTTTTACTTTGATTCCATTAGCCATACAGATATATCTTTAATACTGGCTAATAAGTTCTAGGGACTGTAAACCTCTAATTAGCAAGCTTAGTGAAAAAGCTTTTTTCTGATATAATGCTTATTTGCTCAAATAGTTCATTTTTAAGCAGTACAGCAATTAGAATCTCCTGTGATAAAACTGAAGTCTGAGCATACTCTTTAAAGCATTCAATTGAAAATAAATCCAGATTCAGTTTTAGGAAAAGAAACTGGTTATTAGATTTATATCTGTGCTGTATCTTGTAACTCTCCTGCTGTTTTTCCTATAACCATTAAAAAAATGCCTTTCTACATTATTCCCTGAAATTTCTTGTAACTCTCAGACTCCAAAAATATAAGACTATCATCTGGGTAAGGCTTTTTATCAATATTTAAGTTCTACTAATTAATTTATGTAAAACAGTGTTCAAACTTGGGTTGGTATCCCAGCTATATGCTTAAAAATCTTATTAGTTGAAAGAAGCATTGTCAGACATTGCTGGCTTCTCAAGCCCTTGGTTAAGAATTAATAAAATCACCAATTCTAGCAAGATTTTTTTGGTCTTAAATTTAGTGTTATCTTTTTATTTCTGTGAAGGCTCTTGATATTCCACATGCCAACACTCTTTAAGAAGAAAACAGAGGAGTGAAAGTAAGCTGGTAGACAGGGCAGCTGGCAGTTTGGGTCTGCCCCCAGCCCCAGGCAGAAGCCCATGAGAGCTTTCTCCCTGGGTTATGAGTTCCTCAGTGTGAGTCAACTCTCTGAGTGGCCTTAGGGGCAAATTAGGTGCCTGAAAGGGGAATTCACACAGAGATGACCTTGTAGGCCAGTAATACAGAGAAATTTAGCAATGATGGTAAAGAATCAATCTGCAATGCTGGAGACCTGGGTTTGATCCCTGGATTGGGATGATCCCCTGGAGAAGGGAATAGCTACCCACTCCAGTATTCCTGCCTGGCGAATCCCATGGACAGAGGAGCCTGGTGGGCTACAGTCCATGGGGTCGCAAAGAGTGGGACATGACTGAGTGACTAACACCTTCACTGTTAGCAATGAAAGCATTATTTTCATTTCCCATCTAGCTGTTCAGAAGACAGTTTCACAGTTAGGAAGGTAATTTTCTTATCATTTTAAACAAAGACATCCTTTTGTATTCTATCCTCTTAGACATTCTTCATGTCCTACTACCTTTGAAGAAAGAAAACACCACAGAATACATGAAGTAATTTTTTTTATATTGATAATTTCATTCCAAATACCAAAAAGAAAAATTGGATGTGCAAACAGTGCTGCCCATCCTAAAGTACCTAGAAGTCTCCATTGGCAGGCTGCCAGGCCCTTGGATGGGGAGCAGGAGAGCTGTGAATATTTTTTAGGCAGATGGTGTGATGTTGAACTTTTGTCTGTAGGGGATGCTGGAGGGGCACCGGAGGAGAAAGTGTGTCTCTTTTGCCATGCTTCTGTGGGGCAAATGAGTTCTCCAGCACCTTGCTCCTGCAGTGTGGTGGCTTCTCCTGGCCTGGTTCTTAAAGTATGGGCAGTGCCTCCAGCATGCAGTGTCTCCAGCCTGCCGCTCAGCACCAGCAGCTTCTCCAGGGTCTACTGCCCGGCTCCTATAACATGTGGCTTCTCTGGTGCCTGGCTCTGACCGTGTACCTCTTCCTTGGTGCTTGGCTCTTGTAATGTGTGTTGATCAGCAGAACCTAGTGGCCAGCAACTTCCCTTGATACAGTTTGGGTGACTTCTCAGTGTAATGCCACCAACAAGACACCTCCCTATTGAATGGCTTCTCCTGGCACTCTCTTCAGAAGCTTTGCAGTGAGTTCCAGGGCATAGCCTCTTGCTGTGGATAGTCTTCCAGAGGGTGGATTTTCAGCAGGCTCTGCTAGTGTTACTTCTCAGTGACTTCAACAGTCATGAACCATCCTCATGTCTTTTCCAACAAGGTCTGGATTTTAGTTCTGGTGCAGGGTAGGGAGGATGCCTCTTCGTATGTCAGCCCTAAGGTGGTGCCTGCTCTTTGTAACAGCTATTCCTGGCTTCTTTAGAGTTATCTTTATTTCTTGTCAATTTCTTATTACCTCAATCCCCTATAATAGTTCATAATTCCTTATATTAAACTTTTATGTGGTCAAGTTATTGCATAGATTCTGTCTCTTGATAGACGCCAGATACGTTTACAAAGATACACCTTGGAGGTGATCATTTTGTGTTAGTTTTCCCAGAGACATGATTTAGTTATTTGGTTTGTAGATTCAAGTCTTATTTTATTTCTGCAGAACTTTTTTGAATGATACTTTAATATTTTTCCATTCCTTTTATTTCCATTCTCCTGGGAATATGTATGTTGAATTTCCTTCGCTTCTCATAGCTATCATTTTCCCTCTGATCTTTAATCATTTTCCTTCTGATCTTTAATCATTTTCACTCAAGATTTTTTTTTAAAATGTGTTCTTTCAGTCCTCCTCTCCATAAGCCTGAACTTCTTTCGTGACCCCTGTGTTTTTAACTTTTGAAATTGCTTGATTTTTTCCTTCTAATTTCTTTTCTGTTTTTGGAAGCTTTAACTAATTTTGTTGTTTTGCTCTGTCTTCTTTGATCATGTATAATTCTATTTTGAAGCCCTATGTTATACATGTGTTTGTTTTACTAAGTGTTTTATATCAATGCCTTATATTTGGTTACATTTTCATCTACTTAATGGCAGCATTAGTATGAATATTTTCCATCTGTCATTTGTTTTTCATGCCCCTTTTCTCTATTTTTCTATTATATACTCATATAAATCTCATGCTGAGTCTCATATAATTTTTACACACCTTTAGATGAATTGAATTTTCTCCAGGTCAGGAATTTCTACTTAATTTCCTTATAAAACAGGTTTGACTGTATATGCGTTTTATGAATTTTTATTTTACTTCAGCCAACAGAGCCAAGTAACTTCAAATATGTGCATGATTTAGAGTGTATGTCTTCCCCCTGCCTTGTCTTGAGGCTCCTTTGTATGTGATTTTTCAGTCATCACTCTCTGTTGCTCTTCTCTGGGTGTGCCATAACTTTAAACTACTAAAGTTTTTTAACTGTCAGAAATTTGCACACATAAAAGCACTTTCTTGAAAGCTTCTACATTCTAATCTACCTTGTGCTGAATTTAGCAGCCATTTCTCATATTGGAGATGAAGATGAAGTTTGCATTTGAAATGCAAAGGCAATTTGCATTCTTGTGATGACTTCCATTGGTAAGGTCTATCTTTATGCTGATGTTTTAATACTAAAGATATATTGGGATTTATAAACTAAAAACTTTATGAAGACAACCAAAGTTTGTTGTCTTACAGTTAGTCTTCCGAATGAGTGAAAAATATTAATTTGAGCTAATTTTAACATGTATTATTTTTTTAATTAATTCATGTTAATAAAAAACACAAATATTATTCAGTCATGATATCATCTTTCAGTTCATCCTAGATAGAAGTGACCCAAGTGCTGACTTGAAAAATAGCCACAACCTAAAAGTTGAGAGTTACGTTTTATTTGGCAGAAATTTTTAGTACTTAAGCCCAGGAGGCATCATCTCAAGTAACCCTGAGAGAAGTGCTCCAAGGAGGCAACGTGAGGAGCCTGGTTATATAGACTTTTTACAACAAAGGGCAGGTAGCCTGAACATCAAGAGATTATTGTTAACTGAAAACAGACATCCCAAGTTAAGGAATTTAGCACTTTCCTATGTATTGGAAGATGCGATGGTTTGGCTCACTGAAATCAGCCCCTTCACATACATCTCAGCTATCTGGGGCCAATATCCTGTGTTGTCACATCCTGGGTTCCTCAAGACTCCTGTAGGGAGTGGCTGCAGCCTGATGGCTGCCAGATCACGCAGGTCGTCTTCTTCTTGAGTGCCCTGGAGGGCTGGAATTGCTGACGATTGTGACATCCTTGTTTGCTGATATGGCGGAAAATATTCCATTTCTCACAGTGAATGGTCTGTGTTCTGATCTGCTGTCCACATGTTACAGAACCAAACCTGGGTCCAATTACCCTCAGGCAGTAAAGCCAATTTACTGATACTGGGTTGTGGTGAAGGAAAGTGCAGTATTTATTGTAAGGCACCAGCTAAAGAGTCTGTAATAATTAGTGAACTCTCCAGTGAGTTTCAGCAAAGCATTTTTTAAGGCCAGGTGAGGTGGGGGAGTCATGGTATGTGGTCAGCTCATGCACAATTCTCTGATTAATTGATGGTGAAGTAATAGGGCAGTGTCACATTATCAGTCCTTAGGCTCCAGTAGGCCTGGGGTGAGGCCATTTGGTGAGTGTTTCAGCATCTGTACAAAAAACTCAGGAAATGTGCATCAGAGAGTATTATCTAAGTCCTTCAGAGAGGAGCTAAAGTAGAGGATGTGGGGAAGGGGTTTGTCCTTGGAAGGCCCCATAGGGTCCTGCTTGGTGACACATATCTTGTGTTATCTGTTATTTTGATATCCTCTGTGTGCCTCATAGTAGTTGCTGTGTGATGTTTGCACTGGGTTTTTGTTTTGTCATTTTGTATCCCTTACTATTTGCAGTCATCTCTCAGACTGTAATTTTGTCAGTGATCAAAGTTCATGCTTAAAAAAAAGATTTTACATCTTTTTTTTAAAAATAAAATCTGAGATGTGCAGGCTGTATATTCCCTATTCATGTAGAAATAGATTTTGTGACTTGCTTGGCTATTCAGTTTTCTCTGTAGCCCAAGTTGTAATAGGGAACCAATGTGACTCCATATTGGATCTATTCCTTTAGCTCTAGCCCTTGTGCTTTGCTGCCTGTGCTTAGTCATGCTTACTTTGCATCTTTTGTAAAAGAATGGTGGCTATAGCCTAAAATATACGTGATAGCCCATTCTCAAGGCTCTGCCTCCCAGGCTTGACCTTTAAAGGTATAACACTTGTAACAGAGAATAATGTTTGTCTTGTTGGAGGTTTATAGTTATGCCTAAGATAGCAAACTTAATTGATAAATGTTTGTGTTCTGACTGCTCCATTGATCAGCTATTCTCCCATATTTCTCCCTCTCCTTGGGCCTCTCTGTTCCCTGAGACACATGATGCAAAAGTTAGGCCAATTTATAAAGCTACAATGGCCTCTCAGTGTTCAAGTGAAGAGAGGAATTGCACTTTAAATCAAAAGTTAGAAATGATTAAGCCTAGTGATGAGGACATTTGAAAACCAGAATGGGCTGAAATCTAGGTCTCTTGTCACATAGTTAGCCAAGTTGTGAATGCAAAGGAAAAGTTAAGGGAAATAAAAAGTACTACTCCATTGAGTGATAGGAAAGTGAAATAGCCTTATTGCTGATAATGGAGAAAGTTTTAGTGGTCTGGATAGAAGATCAGCCACAACATTCACTTAAACCAAAACCTATGGCAACCCACTCTAGTATTCTTGCCTGGAGAATCCCAGGGATGGCGGAGCCTGGTGGGCTGCCGTCTATGGGGTCACACAGAGTCGGACACGACTGAAGTGACTTAGCATAGCATAGCATAACCTAGAGCAAAGCTATCACTTCAGTTCAGTAGCTCAGTCGTGTCCAACTCTTTGTGACCCCATGGACTGCCACATGCCAGGCTTCCTTGTCCATCACCAACTCCCAGAGGTTGCTCAAACTCATGTCCATCAAGTCAGTGATGCCATCCAACCATCTCATCCTCTGTCACCCGTTTCTCCTCCTGCCTTCAATATTTCCCAGCATCAGGGCCTTTTCTTGATGAGTTCTTTACATCAGGTGGCCAAAGTATTGGAGCTTCAGCTTCACCATCAGTCCTTCCAATGAATATTCAGGACTGATTTCCTTTAGGATGGACTTATTTGATCTCCTGCTATCCAAGGGACTCTCAAGAGTCTTCTCCAACACCACAGTTCAAAAGCATCAATTCTTTGGTGCTCAGCTTTCTTTATAGTCCAATTCTCACATCCTTACATGACTACTGGCAAAACCATAGCTTTGACTAGATGAACCTTTGTTGGCAAAGTAGTGCCTCTGCTTTTTAATATGCTGTCTAGGTTGGTCATAGCTTTTCTTCCAAGGAGCAAACGTCTTTTAATTTCATGGCTGATCTAATTTCATGCTTCACAGATGTGAAGCAGCAGCCTTTTATTCAAGCAAGATTGGAGGAAGACAGGTAGCTCTATTGCAGCTCACACATATTGCTGTTTATTTTCTGGTCACTCTCTTGGCATGAGGTAACAGCTGAGTTGTAGTTCCTTTTGTTTAACCAGACTTCTTTTTTATACTGCACTGAATCCAGGGCTAGGTACATGTTTGTTTCCTGTTATTGGTTGAATCATGACCTCACAAAAAAGATATATTAGAGTCCTAACTATTAGGACTCCAGAGTATGGCCTTACTTGGAGATAAGGTGTTTACATGAGTAATCAAGTTAAAATGAGGTCATTGGGGTGGGCCTGACACCAACACAAGTAGTGTCCTTCTAAAAAGAGGAAACTTGGATACAAAGACAGACACATAGGCAGGGAGAATGGCTGATGAACAGGAAGGAAGAGATTAGTTTAGCAGATGCCAAGGGGGCTTCCCCTGTGGCTCAGAGTAAAGAATCTGGCTGCAATGCAGGAGCTGCAGGAGACCTGGGTTTGATTCTTGGGTTGGGAAGATCCCCTGGAGGTGGGCATGGCAACCCACTCCAGTATTCTTGCCTGGAGAATCCCATGGACAGACTGGCAGGCTACATACAGTCCATTGGGTTACATAGAGTGCAGACACGACTGAAGCGACTTCGCACACATGCATGCACAGCAGAAGCTGAGAAACACTGAAGTTTGCCAGCACACCAGCAGAAGCTGGGAAGCTAAAGTTGTGTGATATTTTCTCTCTTGGTCTCTGACTTTCTAGTCTCTAAAACTAAGACAATTTCTAAGTCATCCAGTTTTTATTCCTTTGTTCCAGCAACTCTAACAAACTGCTATATCTCTCCAATCACTGAAGTTGGAGGTTTGAAGGTGGTGAGAGACTGACAAGAGTTCCAATCTGTCCTTGGTATTCTAAGCCAAGCTTAAAGGTTCATTTGTCCTTGCTTCTCTTATTTCACATCTAACTTTCCTTCTCAACTGCTTTATTTACTGACCTCAGGTTCTAAAATCATGTGCAGAGGCAACTGCTTCACGGAGACAGTCTCCCATAATTTCATGAGGTCAAATTCATATGATAAAACCTCTTTATCTTTCTCTCTCTCTCTTCACACACACACACACACACACACACACACACACACATGCACATACATGTACATATCTCCTAGGAGTTCTGTTTCTTACATCAAACACTGAGTGATATAGAATCCTTTATATATTCTTAATACTAGTCCTTAGTCAGATATATGTTTTTTTTTCCCCTCCAGTCTCATTGTCTTTCCATTTTCATAATGGTATTTTAGATAACTTTTTTTTTTTAAATTTTGGTAAAGTAAAATTTATTGGTCAGTGATTTCTTTAAAATCTGGTCTAAGAAATCTTTGTTTCAAAGTCATAAAGATATTATCCTACCTTTTTTTGAGCATGGTATAAGCTAGTGGTCAAAGTTTTTTCTTTAATGGAGATTTAGTTGTTCCGATTCAGTTCAGTTCAGTCTCTCAGTTGTGTCCGACTCTTTGCGACCCTATGGACTGCAGCATGCCAGGCCTCCCTGTTCATCACCAACTCCCAGAGTTTACTCAAACTCATGTTCGTTGAGTTGGTGATGCCATCCAACCATCTCATTCTCTGTCGTCCCCTTCTCCTCCTGCCTTCAATCTTTCCCAGCATCAGGGTCTTTTCAAATGAATCAGTTCTTCGCATCAGGTGGCCAAAGTATTGGAGTTTCAGCTTCAGCATCAGTCCTTCCAATGAATATTCAGGACTAATTTTCTCCAGGATGGACTGGTTGGATCTCCTTGCAGTCCAAGGAACTCTCAAGAGTCTTCTCCAACACCAAAGTTCAAAAACATCAATTCTGCACTCAGCTTTCTTTATAGTCCAACTCTCACATCCATACATGACTACTGGAAAAACCATCGCCTTGACTAGATAGACCTTTGTTGGCAAAGTAATGTCTCTGATTTTTAATATGCTGCCTAGGTTGGTTATAACTTTTCTTCCAAGGAGTAAGTATCTTTTAATTTCATGGCTGCAATCACCATCTGCAGTGATTTCCAATACCATTTATTAAAACGACCTTTCTTTCTTCATTGAATTAGTTTAGGATCTTTGTTGAAATTAATTGACTGTATCCACATGGGTTTATGGCTGAACTCCATTCTGTTCCACTGATTTACTTGTCTACACTTAGGCCAAGATCACACTGTAATGACTACTATAACTCTATAGTAAACCTTGAAATCTGTGAATGTAAATCTCATAGCTTTGTTCTTTTTAAAAACTGTTTCGGCTATTCCAGACTCTTTGAATTTATGTACAAATTTCAGAACAAGTTTTTTAATTTCTTTTAAAAATCCTCTTGGGATTTGATTGGGAATGAATGTGATATGTAGATTAAGTTAGGAAAGTGTTCATACCTTACTAATGTTGCTATGCTATAAACATGACATAAATCTCTGTTTATTTGGATTTTCCTTAAATCCTCTCAGCAAATGGTTTTTAGTTTCCCATGTAGAAGTTTCACACATCTTTTATTTAATTTATTCTTAAGTATTTTTAATCTATTGTCAATAGTACTTAAAGATACTTTCTAATTATTTGTTGCTAATACATGTAAAGGCAACTTATTGTTGTATGTTGTTGTTGTTCAGTTGGCAAGTTGTGTCCGACTCTCTGAAACTCCGTGGGTTACAGCATGCCAGGCCTCCCTGTCCCTCACCATCTCCTGGAGTGTGCCCAAGTTCATGTCTGTTGAATCGGTGATGCCATCCCACCATCTCATCTTCTGTCCCACTCTCCTACTGCCTTCAGTCTTTCCCAGCATCAGGATCTTTTCCAGTGAGTCAATTCTTTGCTTCAGGTGGCCAAAGTATTGGAGTTTCAGTCTCAGAATCAGTCCTTCCAGTGAGTAGTCAGGGTTGATTTCCTTTAGGATTGACTGGTTTGATCTCCTTGCTGTCCAAGGGACTCTCAAGATTCTTTCTCAGCACCACAGTTTGAAAGCATCAATTTTTTGTTTTTCTTGTTGTATACTGACCTTGAATCCAACGGTCTTGTTGAATTCATTTGTTCACTTTTAAAGATAGATTCCTGGATAAAATTCAAAACGCGGAAACCATCAAATACTGGCAAGGAGATGGAGCAACAGAAAAACTCACTCATTGCTTGTGGAAATGCAAAATACACAGCCTCTTTGGAAGGCAGTTTGGCAGTTGTTTATAAAGCTAAATATGGCTTACCATGTGATCCAGCAATTGTGCTTCTAGGTGTTTACTCTCAAACCTGCACATGCATGTTTACAGCAGCTTTCTTCAGCTTTGCCCAAACCTGAAAGCAGGCAAAATGGACTCCGAAAGATTTATGGATTACCAAACTGTGGTACATCCATACAATGGAATATTATTTAGTGATACAAAACTATGAAAAGGCGTGGAGCAAATGTAAATGCATATTGCTAAGTCAAAGAAGTCAATCTGAATAGGCTGTGTATTCTATGATTGCAACTATGTGACATTCTGGAAAAAGTCAAGCTATGGAGACAGTAAAAACATCAGTGATTGCTAGGGGTCTGTGAGAGAAAAGGGTCACATTCAGTGCAGATCTCTGCAAGACCATGGAAGGAGGTGGCAAGGGGGTGGAATGAGGGTGGGGTGGTGGCAGTAAGGTGAAGGGAGGTGACTTGTTAAATTCTGACTACACCAAAATAAGAGTCTAGGGCCTAATGGTGTGTAGCTATTACAGCTTAAGTTTGGACTATACAGACTCTGGTTTTAGCAGGGTATTTGGGCCAAGTACAGCCTCATCCGATGATAACTGGCCCCAGAAGGCTTAGGAAGCAGGAGAAGGATTTTCCCATTTTAATGTAAAAGACTTTTAGGTATTGAAGCCTAGAAAAATTATGTGATACTTATTCTATTAAAGCCTGTAAGTCAGGACTTACCGCTACAACCAAGTTTCATGAGTGGCTTAGAACACTGATATGAATATTTCTACCAGTCTGAGGTAGGTGGAAAAGACAGGTGACTTCAGATCTGTTGCTCTTTATGCTGTTTTCAAGTCATTCTGGGCCAAGGGAGGATTGTGTTGTATGTGTCTTGTTGACAGTTTTGTAGGGGATATTTTTCCCATCACATGGCCTCAGCTGACTCTGGGTTTATTAGTTATATAAGTCCTGATCGTTACTTTAGAATTTAACACCAATTGTAGCTTCGTCCATCAGTGTGAGATTAGTAATAAACAAGTAAGTTTTCTGGTTTTTAAGAAGATGAATGAGCCAAGGTGTTTGGCTTCTTCCCCCAGATCAACCTTGGAGAAACTGTAGAATCAAGAGGTAAAAATGAATTAAAAAATCTGACAACAATGAAACCCCATGAAGAAATGCCTGTGAGACTGAAGTCTGTGTTCACTTGCCATGTATACAGAAGGTAGACGGCTGCAGCCCAGGGTGGAATGGGTTAATCAGAGGATTTTTGGAGGAACACAGTGGATAAGATAAACAGTAGAAATCTGTGGAGGGTGATTATGCAGCCTTAACAAATGTGGGGAGATAGATTCTGCAGGCCTAGGCAGTTTCATATCCTGAGGCAGAGGCCTCCGCACCAGATTCCACGTTCCTGGTTGTGAGAGTGTAGTCATGGGGACCAGAAAAACAGGGCTCAAAAGGGACATGGAAATGAAGAGGCTCTGAATGTGCAAGAAAGTCACTTCAAATAAGACCCAGTGACACCACTCCATTGTAAATTTCTAAATTTTGCCAGAAATTTATGTCTGGCATGTCTCAAATGCCAGTTTTCTGAGAAACAAGTAGATTTTCTCTCCAGATATAGTACACACAGTCATTATTATCAGAATTAAATGAGCAAATGGAGCTAAATTGCTTAGCCCAAGACCGGGGAACAGGGCTCAACAAATATTACTTGTCACTTAAAAGTATTTTAAAGTTTAATCTGAGGGGTAAGTTACTCCTTGAGTGGCCAGCTGAACTCGGTAAAGCCTCTAGTTTGCCAGTCTTTTTTTTTCAATGTGACTACCAAAAGAAAATATCTTATTATAAGGCAAGAATAAATTTGATTCCCATGAATATGATATATTCTTGTAGAAAAATCTATGAACCTACAAGCAGAAATACCCAGGAAATCTTTTGGAAACTGGACATAGATGATATTGTCAAATAGTATCAGAGACTGCTTGGGCAAATGAGCATGTATAATGTATTCTTGAAATAGATCAACAGAAGTTCAACAGGGAAAAGAGATAATGAAGGCAGGGCTTTTCCTTATCTGGACATCTATTGGCTTATTCAGTTAAAATCAGATGCTACTGTGACAATTCATTTTTAAAAGGCATAAAGTGATAAACTGAATTGCTGTGCTGTTCCTAATTTGGCCAACAAGGAGCTATTAGTTGGTAAAATTGAAGTGTCTGAACTCTTGAGATAAAGCAGTTTTTTTATTATGACAGTTTAAAAAACTACACAAAAGTGAGTGATTAATCAAACATCTATGTAGATATCACATGGATTTAATAATTATTCACATAAGTTTTTTCTCTGGGTCTCTAATACTGCCAAATGCCAATGTGGAAAATATTAAGTTTGCAATAATAGTTTGATAAGTCAAAAATAAAAGAATGGAGCTATTTATCAGGATAGTAATTCTTCTTGATATTATGCTACACCTACTGTTCATTTTGCAATTCATTTGCCCATTATAAGTGGATTCCTTTCTGAGTTTTTCATGAGTAATCTTCATGCCTGTAATTTCTCCCTTTGAAAAAAATGGGTGGTCCTTCATTTTCAGTGGGATGCACTATTTTTCAATATGGAGGAAAGATCATTTCAGTGAAACACTTTGGATCTGAGAATCCCGTATAGAGAAAAGTGAAGCAATCAATGCTTTTATTTTTATTGATATGGAAAGTAAAGATTCTGAGAAATATCTGTCTATATGTAGGATAATGGTAGGGTGACTTCTACTTCATAATAAATCTTGAATTTGTAAATAACATAATATTTCACCTTTATATGATACTATTCCTTCCAAGAGCTCAAATTTTTTTCAAATTTATTTCTCATTTATTTTCACCATGACTCTGTGATGTAGATAAGAAGGGAAAGATATAACTTAATGATTAACATTCTAAAGGGAAAATGTATTTTGGGAATGCTTTATTTGAAAGTCAAGAGAATATAGCTCATTGTTTCTTACCAAGAATTGTGAAGACCATAAAATACATTGAAGCATATAAATATAAGTTTATAGTGTAGGTATCTCTTTTTTCTTGAAAATTTATATATTGATGCTTTCAAACTGTAGAGCAGAAAAATGAAACACATAAAATACTATATGATTTGTTTTATGATTGTAGGTGATATGTCATTATACCTCTGAAAGCCAAGCATTTGTCTGTCGTAAACCCTGGAAACATAAAATCATCTTAAATATAAGCCTTGGTAAGAGTAGTATAGCAGGAAGAATGTTTGCAGGCTTCATGAAGTCCTGTTAGATACTAACAAGAAAGATCATTAAAGCTGTTTGGACAATTCTATTAATAGTTTTCTAACAATTTGAACACTGTATATGTAATTCTCATTGAAATGTGTTTGAAATCATATCTTTCATTGAAGAGTATATACTAAAGTATTTTTAGGTATAATCTATTCTTAAAGGAATTATAGATACTTTTACTTTCATGTTTATATTTTCTAATATTTATTGCTAATTTTTATAATATTTTATATTAAGAAGAGTAGAAATACATGTTTTTAAAAAGAAGTAATGTCTTCAAACTGAAATTGAAGAAAGTGGAGAAAACCACTAGACCATTCAGGTATGACCTAAATCAAATCAAATATGACCTAAATCAAATATGACTATACAGTGGAAGTGAGAAGTAGATTTAAGGGACTAGATCTGATAGACAGAGTGCCTGATGAACTATGGATGGAGGTTTGTGACATTGTACAGGAGACAGGGATCAAGACAGTCTTCGAGAAAAAGAAATGCAAAAAAGCAAAATGGCTGTCTGAGGAGGCCTTACAAATAGCTGTGAAAAGAAGGGAAGCAAAGGAGAAAAGGAAAGATATACCCATTTGATTTAGTGGGTAGAGTTCCAAAGAATAGCAAGGAGAGATAAAAAAGCCTTCCTCAGCAATCAGTGCAAGGAAATAGAGGAAAACAATAGAATGGAGATCTCTTCAAGAAACTTAGAGATACCAAGGGAACATTTTATGCAAAGAGGAGCTCGATAAAGGACAGAAATGGTATGGACCTAACAGAAGCAGAAGATATTAAGAAGAGGTGGCAAGAATACACAGAAGAACTGTACAAAAAACATCTTCACGACCCAGATAATCACAATGGTGTGATCACTCACCTAGAGCCAGACATCCTGGAATGTGAAGTCAAGTGGGCCTTAGGAAGCATTACTACAAACAAAGCTAGTGGAGGTGACGGAATTCCAGTTGAGCTATTTCAAATCCTGAAAGATGATGCTGTGAAAGTGCTGCACTCCATATGCCAGCAAATTTAGAAAACTCAGCAGTGGCCACAGGACTGGAAGAGGTCATTTTTCATTCCAATCCCAAAGAAAGGCAATGCCAAGAATGCTCAATCTACTGTACAATTGCACTCATCTCACACACTAGTAAAGTGATGCCCAAAATTCTCCAAGCCAGGCTTCAGCAATACGTGAACCATGAACTTCCAGATGTTCAAGAAAAGGCAGAGGAACCAGAGACCAAATTGCCAACATCTGTTGGATCATCAAAAAAGCAAGAGAGTTCCAGAAAAACATCTATTTCTGCTTTATTGACTATGCCAAAGCCTTTGACTGTGTGGATCACAATAAACTGTGGAGAATTCTGAAAGAGATGGGAATACCAGACCACCTGACCTGCCTCCTGAGAAATCTGTATGCAGGTCAGGAAGCAACAGTTAGAACTGGACATGGAACAACAGACTGGTTCCAAAGAGGAAAAGGAGTACGTCAAGGCTATATATTGTCATCTTGCTTATTCAGCTTCTATGCAGAGTACATCATGAGAAATGTTGGGCTGGAGGAAGCACAAGCTGGAATCAAGATTGCCAGGAGAAATATCAATAACCTCAGATATGCAGATGACACCACCCTTATGGCAGAAAGTGAAGAAGAACTGAAGAGCCTCTTGATGAAAGTGAAAGAGGAGAGTGAAAAAGTTGGCTTAAAGCCCAACATTCAGAAAACTAAATTGTGACATCCAGTCCCATCACTTCATGGCAAATAGATGGGGAAACAGTGGCTTTCTTTATTTTTCTGGGCTCCCAAATCACTGCAGATGATGATTGCAGCCATGAAATTAAAAAATGATTACTCTTTGGAAGGAAAGTTATGACCAACCTAGACAGCATATTAAAAAGCAGAGACTTTGCCAACAAATGTCTATCTAGTCAAGGCAATGGTTTTTCCAGTAGTCATGTATGGATGTGAGAGTTGGACTATAAAGAAAGCTGAGTGCAGAATTGATGCTTTTGAACTGTGGTTTTGGAGAAGACTCTTCATAGTCCCTTGGACTGCAAGGAGATCTAACAAGTCGATCCTAAAGGAATCAGTCCTTCCAAGTCCTGTTCATTGGAAGGACTGATGCTGAAGCTGAAACTCCAGTACTTTGGCCACCTGATGTGAAGAGCTGACTCATGGGAAAAGACCCTGATGCTGGGAAAGATTGAGGTCAGGAGGAGAAGGGGATGACAGAGGATAATATGGTTGGATGGCATCAGCAACTCAATGGACATTGGTTTGGGTAGACTCCGGGAGTTGGTGATGGACAGGGAGGCCTGGTGTGCTGCGGTTCATGGAGTCTCAAAGAGTTGGACATGACTGAGCAACTGAACTGAACTGAATGTCTTTGTGAACTCTAAGAAATTTACTTGTATGAGGAACCCAACCCTAAACAGTACATTTACCGAACCATGGCATCAGAGAAAATAAAGATTCTTCCTTATATTTTTCAGTTACTGCCCCTATGATTCCTGTGTGTTTGACAGGATTCTGATCCATGAAATTAAAAGGCTCCTGGAAGAAAAGCTACAACAAACCTAAGCAGAGTATTAAAAAGCACAGATACTTTGCCCACAAAGGTCCATTAGTCAAACTATGGTTTTTCAGGTGGTCATGTATGGATGTGAGAGTTAGACCATAAAGAAAGCTGAATGCCAGAAGAATTGATGCTTTTGAACTATGGATTTGGAGAAAACTCTTGAGAGTCCCTTGGACTGCAAGGAGATCAAACCAATCAATCCTAAAGGAAATCAGTCCTGAATATTCATTGGAAGGACTGATGCTGAAGCTGAAACTCCAATACTTTGGCTACCTGATGTGAAGAGCCGACTCATGGGAAAAGACCCTGATGCTGGGAAAGATTGAAGGCAGAAGGAGGAGGGGACAACAGAGGATGAGATGGTTGGATGGCATCAATGACTCAGTGGACATGAATTTGAGTAAGCTCCGGGAGTTGGTGATGGACAGGGAAGTTTGGTGTGCTGCAGTCCATGGGGTCACAAAGAGTCAGACACAACTGAGTGACCGAATAAGAAGAAGACTATTAATACCTTAATATATATTAGATGGGGCAAAAAAAATTATGATAAATCAGTGAACTTTCTTGTAATGAGTGTAAGATCATTCTTTTTAGAGAAAACAGACATATTAAAAAGTAGGGGAAAATCAAATGGTAAACTGCATCATTGAGAGTGCAGAGAATGGAGAGTTCAGGTTGGAACAACCTGAGATTTTATGAAAGAGATGGGATTTGAGGTTGATTTTGAAGAAAGTGTGATTAAGGAGCCTTGAAAGTCAGGACATTGAGGTACTGATTTTTTATGTTCAGTAAGGATTCATCGTCAGTCTTGATGAAGTGAATTATAGGGAAAATTCTGTCTTTGGAGAATTAGTTTGGACATCCTCCATTAAACAGGGGGACTTGGGAAAGAGTAGTAGAGGAGATTAGTTGTCCCTGATTTTTCTTTTCTCTCTCTCTGTAGCAGAAGAACCCGTTGTTGTTTTTTTAAAGCAGGGCATACAGCCATTCATTTCCCAGCTTTACTGTCACTGAATGATGGCCATACGATTATGTACTAGCCTGGAAATTGTGAGGGAAAATGATAGGTGATACTTCCAAAGACATGTCCTTAAAGGAAGGGGCTGTATTGTTTATCCCTCCCTCTTCTATCTTGCTGCTATGTGGAAGAAAGAAATTATCTTCTGTCTTTTTAAAGGTATGTTAATTCAGCTTTCTATTTCATGCAGCTGAATCTATACCCTAACAAAATTTGGTTTGTGAAAGTAGAATACTACATGCAACAGAAACTTAAATAGGCACATTTATTTGACAGTTTTAACCATATGGACACTGCAGAATATAAACAGGTCACATTTTTTATGATGTGGCAAAACAAATCTCTGATACTTGGATGGGCAGATTATGGCCCAGGTGAGCCAAAAACTCCAGGGAAATGGTGGGAAAAAAATAAATGTCTGTTGGCTGCTTCTGACCTCTTTGAAAAGGCCCTGCAACGAAAAGGAGAGCTGAGGTTAGAACTAGCTAGTTTGCGAGTAGAGATGGGAAATGCAATTTTGATGAGGGACTCTGTGCCTGAGGCAATCTCAGATGACTGGGGTTCTGGTAATTTGAGGCCTCACAGGACTGAAGAAGTAAACTGATTCTGGAATACAAATTCAGGCAATTATAGAACTGTCAGTTTTAGCAGGTGATAAGAATAGGGCCGCAAACCTTTTCAAGCAGCCCTGTTAGACTGTGGGAACCAGTCTGGCTGTGAAGATGAGATTAAGGGTTGCCTTGTCCCCAGGTCTCAGCTGACTTCCCGTAGCTGCCAGTGCTCGAGGCAGAGTTACAGACGCTGTGAGATAAACGTCAGTCCTCAAGTCTTGAAGCAATTTTTGATGAAATCTTTGGCTGAGTTCATCCCTTAAAAACTGTAAGACTAGAATCCTACTAAATTTTTCAGGAAATACTATTACAAATGATCTACATGTTAGGCTTAGAAAAGCCTGTGATATTTTTTTTTTAACCTCTAAGAAAGAAAGTGAAAGTGAGTCGCTCAGTCGTGTCTGACTCTTTTCGACCCCATGGACTGTAGCCTACCAGGATTCTCCATGGGATTTTCCAGGTAAGAGTACTGGAGTGGGTTGCCATTTCCTTTTCCAGGGGATCTTCCCAACCCAGGGATCGAACCCAAGTCTCCTGCATTGTAGGCAGACGCTTTACTGTCTGAGCCAGCAGGGAAGTCCATCTCATGAAATATGCCCCATATTAAATCATTTTAAAGATACATCATCACTTATATTTGATGCTTTCTATCTGGTTTATCCTTTATCATGGTCCGTGAACCTGCATTTGTTTTCTCTACTAAAGCTCGATGCAGAATATAATTGCCCTCATGAGGAAGAGTGAGAAGTCTAGGACACTAGGAAAACCAGTCTCAGTTACCGTTGATGATGCCAAGAGGTACTCAGCACCACAACCATGTTATTTAAACATAAATTAGAAGATAAGCTATGTGAGTGCACTTCATGAAGTTTTCCATGTAAAGTGTATTTTATATTACTAAAGATATTTGATAATCATGTAGCTTTTATTGTGATTACCCTGTACCTCCACTGCTGCTGCTGCTAAGTCGCTTCAGTCGTGTCTGACTCTGTGCGACCCCATAGACGGCAGCCCACCAGGCTCCCCCGTCCCTGGGAGTCTCCAGGCAAGAACACTGGAGTGGGTTGCCATTTCACTCTCCAATGCATGAGAGTGAAAAGTGAAAGTGACGTCGCTCAGTCGTGTCCGACTCTTAGCGACCCCATGGACTGTAGCCCACCAGGTTCCTCCATCCATGGGATTTTCCAGGCAAGAGTCCTGCTGAGTTTATTGGGTAAGACAACTGCTTTTTTGGTTTGTATTTGGTAAATGACTAGACTACATCTGGACATGGGCATATTACTGAAAAAGAAAAAAAAAACAGTACAAAATGAAACAACAAAACCTGGATTTTGAGCTGATGCAGTAATTGGATCGGAGAAGGCAATGGCACCCCACTCCAGTACTCCTGCCTGGAAAATCCCATGGACAGAGGAGCCTGGAAGGCTGCACTCCATGGGGTTGCAAAGAGTCGGACATGACTGAGCGAATTCACTTTCATGAATTGGAGAAGGAAATGGCAACCCACTCCAGTATTCTTGCCTGAAGAATCCCAGGGATGGGGGAGCCTGGTGGGCTGCCGTCTATGGGGTCACACAGAGTTGGACACTACTGAAGTGACTTAGCAGCAGCAGCAGCAGCCAGTGTCAATGTTAGTCAATCAATTGTGTCTGATTCTTTGCGATCCCATGGACTGTAACCCACCAGTTACAGGGTTAGCCTTCTTTTTTCATTTTGATTGGATACTTTTCTGTTTTTTTAAACTTACTTGTTTTATTTGGAGGATAATTACTTTACAATGTTGTGATGGTTTCAACCGTACATCAGTATGAATCAGCCATAGACAAACACGTGACCTCTCCATCCTGAGCCCCTCTCACACCTCCCTCCCCACCCTATTCCTCCAGGTTGTCACAGGGCACTGGCTTTGGGTGCCCTGCATCATACATCAAACTGCTACTGGCTGTCTATTTTATAAATGGTAATGTGTGTGTTTCAGTGCTGTTCTCTCAAATCATCCCACCCTCTCCTTCTCCTACTGAGTCCAAATCTGTTCTTTATGTCTGTGTCTCCTTTGCTGCCCTGCATTTAGGATCATCAGTGCCATCTTTCTAGATTGCACTAGATATGCATTAATATTCAATATTTGTCTTTCTGACTTACCTCACTCTGTATATTAGGCTCTAGGTTCATCCACCTCATTAGAACTTACTCAAATTTGTTCCTTTTTATAGAAGAATAATATTCCATTGTGTACATGTACCACAACTTCCTTATCTATTCATCTGCCGATGGACATCTAGGTTGCTTCCATGTCCTAGCTATTGTAAATAGTGCTGCAGTGAGCACTGGGGTACATGTATCATTTTTAGTTCTGATTTCCTTGGGGTACAGCCCAGTAGTGGGATTGCTGGACTGTATGGTAGTTTTATTCCTAGTTTTTTAAGGAATCTCCACACTGTTCTCCGTAGTGGCCGTAACAGTTTGCATTCCCACCAACAGTCTAAGCGGGTTCCCTTTTTCCCACACCTTTTCCAGTATTTATTGTTTGTAGACTTGTTTGATGGCCATTCTGACTGATGTGAGATGATACCTCACTGTGGTTTTGATTTGCATTTCTCTAATTAATGAATGATGTTGAGCATCTTTTCGTGTTTGTTAGCCATCTGTATGTCTTCTCTGGAAAAATGTCTGCTTAGGTCTTCTGCCAATGTTTTGATTGGGTTATTTTTCTGACATTGAGGTACATGAAGGGCTTGTATATTTTGGATATTAATTCTTTCACTTCTAAGAAAGTGTGCATTTAAGGTCAACTTCCAAGTCCTTGCATGTTCGAAAATGTTTTTACTGTGACCTCATGAATGATTATTATGTTGGCTACAGAAACCTGATAGGGGGCAGGAGAAGGAGGCAACAAAGGATGAGATGGTTGGATGGCACTACTGACTCAATAGACATGAGTTTGAGCAAATTCCAAGAGGCAGTGAAGGACGGAAAAGTCTGGTGTGCTGCAGTCCGTAGGGTCACAAAGAGTCAGACATGACTTAGTGACTGTACAGCAACAGAAATCTTCAGTAAAAGTCATTTTTCCTGGGAATTTTGAAAGGCTTGCTCTATGCCTTTCCGCATCCTGGGTTCTGATGAGACGGCTAATGTTCTTGATTTTCATTCCCTTGTCTTTTCTCCTGGGTAGCTTTTTGTCTATCCTCAGACATATGACTCTTTGCCAGGATGTATCTAAGTCCTCGGTGCAGAATGAGTCTTTTTGGTCTAAAGACTGACTTTATCTGTGAGGACATTATCAATGAGCACTCCTGTGATAATTTTTCCCTCATTCCTTTTTTTTCTGCTCCTGGAATTCTTGGGTATAAAATGTCTTGAAATAATCCTTTGAATCTCTCTTTTCTCCCTTGTTTCAGTCTCCTTGTATTGGAATCTGGGAGATTTCTTTAGATTTATTGTCTAACTGTTCTCCTGAATTTTTATGTGGCAATCAAATTTTAATCTCCAAAAGTTTTCTTGTTATCTAATACTATCTTGTACATACTTTCTTGTAGTTATTTCATAAGTGCAGAATCTTTTTATAAAGATAACATTTTGGAAGAAATACATTATACATTCAAGAGTATTATTATGTATTTTAAATGTATAATGAAATGAATACCTGTTCCTGTCACTCCAGGTAAGAAAGGAAACAGCAGCACCATAGAAGCCCCTGTGTTCTCTTCTTTATTATTCTTGTCCCTCCAGAGGTAGTTCCTACACTGAGGGCTGTGCTAATCATTTCTTTTCTTTTGAAAATAGTTTTTTATATATAGGTATTCCTAAGCACTGATTATTTAGCTTTGCCTGTTTTTTAACTTTATAAATGGATTATACTGCAAGTTTCTCTTTATCAATTGTTTTTCTTTATTTGGTGATTGCTTTTTCACCAACAGCTTCCATTCTCTGTTCTTTGAAGTCAACAGTTTATATCTTTTAAAGAAAGCATTATTATCATGTTAATGAAACTTCACTGGGAGAAGGAGGTAAATGTATGTGTATGCTTACTCTGTCATATAAAGCTGGAAGCCTAAATGAGATTTTTTAATAGCATGTGAATCATGCTTTAATTCATACTTGTTCTTATTGGCATGTTAGCATATATGTGTTTATTGTATGTGATATATATGTAAGTGGGGCTTCTCAGGTGGCACTAGTGGTAAAGAATCCACCTGCAACACAGGAGACACAAGAGACTTTGGTTCGATCCCTGGGTTGGGGAGCTCCCCTGGAGAAGGGCTATATATAAGTAACAATTTAAAAAAATAATTAAAATAAATTTATAACTAAAAACAAATGCTCTTAAGGAGATGGTGGGATATAACAGGCTTTGGTAATCAATCAAACCAGGGTTTAAATCCTTATTCCAGCACCTTTTAGTTGAGAGGTATTGGGCAAGTCACCTAAGCTTCTAAAACCTCCAATTAACCCCAATTCCCCCTTTTATAAATGAGGGTAAAAGTACCTACCCCAAAGTATTGTTTGGTGATTAAATGAGGTTATGTATGTGAAAGATTTAACCTAGTGCTCAACATAAAGTGAATACTGAATAAACAAAGTTCCTGTTCTTCCCTCTCTTTAAAGGCAAATGAAACTTTTCTGTCCTAAGAAGTCTATAAGCAGGGCTAATTTTATATCCTGTGCAGTCACACCGGGCCCTGTGCCTAGGAGGGCCCATTTGGTTTAATGCTCTACTGTCCCTTTCTTAAAATTATTAATACTTTTATCTTTGAGCTTGTGTGAGTGAAGTCTGGTGGGGCAATGGAGCGTGTGCGTGAACAGAGGAGGTAAATTTAATATGTGCATCCACCTTTTCTTGCCACTCCACTTCCATGAAGTGCTCACAGTGTCCTCTGAGCACAGAACTCCAGCAAATTCATGATACATAGGAGTTTAGCAAGACACAAACACAGGATGCATTTTATGTCTGTGTCTAAGGTGGGGTGACAGTAGCCCCGAGAACACATTTTTTTGAGCTAAAATTTGTTTAGAATGCAGAAAGCAGGCAATGGTTGTGACTTGCCTAGCAATCCAGTGGTTAAGTTTCTGCACTTCCACTGCAGGGGGCATGGGTTTGATCCCTGATTGGGGAACCTAGATGCCACAAGCCATGCAGTGTTCCCAAAGGGGGAAAAAAAGGCTATGGCATTCTAAGAAATACAAAATAGACTGCAGAAATACAAAAGACAATGGCATTCTAAGAAATACAAAATGACTATGGAAACCTCAGTTGACTCCCTGCCTTCTGTTAGGTAAGTCCTTATGCAAGAAATGATAATATAGAAAGGGATAGTTCATTTTTCTTTCTGTCTTCCTTAACTACCTAGTGGGCTTCCCTGGTAGCTCAGCTAGTAAAGAATCTGCCTGCAATGCAGGAGACCCCGGTTCAATTCCTGGGTCAGGAAGATCCCCTGGAGAATGGATCGGCTACCCACTCCAGTATTCATGGGCTTCCCTGGTGGCTCAGATGGTAAAGAATCCACCTGCAATGAGGGAGACCTGGGTTTGATCCCCGGGTTAGGAAGATCTCCTGGAGAAGGGAACGGCTACCCACTCCAGTAGAATTGCCTGGAGAATTCCATGGACAGAGTAGCCTGGCAGGCTATAGTCCATGGGGTCACAAAGAGTCAGACATGACTGAATGACTTTCACTTTCACTTAACTAAACTTTCACTTAACTAACTAGTAAGCCAAAGGTAGAGAGTGTTGGTAGAATATGCTGGTACCAAGAAATGAAATAAAAACAGTTGAGTTAGTTTTATTCAGTGTTTCTAGTTTTTGCTAAGAATGAAATACATATGCATGTACGAGCTATGAAACATGGATTATGTAATTTTGATGAATCTCTGATCAGTTAAGGGGATTCCCAGGTGGCTTAGTGGTAAAGAATCTGTCTGCCAGTGCAGGAGAGGCAGGAGATATGGGTTCTATCCCAGGGTCAGAAAGATCCCCTGGAAGAGGAAATAGCAACCCATGCCAGTGTTCTTGTCTAGGAAATCCTGTGGACGGAGGAGCCTGGCTGGCTACAGCCAGTGGGATTGCAAAGAGTTGGACATGAATGAGTATGCATGCATGCAGTTAAATCCTCTTATATTTAAAAACTATTATTGCATAATATAAATACGAGGAGTAAAACTTAATAATTTAAAAATATAATTTAATTTTAATTCAATTTATTAATTTATAATAATAATTTTAGATTTTAATTTTTTTTAGCTTACAATGACCTTAAGTTACAAATAAAAACACTGTAACTAGTCAAAAGACAGACCATGGAAGAAAGGAGAAAGCTTTATATTCGAGTAACTTCAACAGCAATTTTATCCCCAGTGTTTTGAACAAGGGACTTGTGCTTTCATTTTACACTAGACCTCACAAATTATGCAGCCAGCTCTGCTCACAAGAATATTTACTGACTTTCAAAGCCTACTCTTTATCAGCTCAATCAAAAATGATAGCTAGTAAGTTTGGTTTGCAATTTTCTTTTATGACAGATGGAGACAATATCATAGAACACAGTCTAATCTTGCTTTAAGTTTATTAATTGTTTTTGCTGAATTGGTGAGTCCAGAGCCAAATAATCCTTAAATGGGGAAAGTGGAAAGGGAAGAGACATTAAATCTTTCACTGGGCTTCAGTGGTTTTAGGAGAAGAAATTAAGAAACAAGATTATGTGGAGGAGATGCCAAATATGAATGCCTTTGGGGCTGTTTTACTTTTTTATGAAAAGGGTGTGTGAGTATGATTAGAAGGTTCTAGAATCCAGTGTCACCCCAGGCTTCTGCCATCATTCTGTTAGGATGGTAGTTGGTGGCTAGAAATGAGAAGGGATAAACAAAATTGAATTGAATGGCTTTTTTTTTTTTCTCTTCAAATTCATGAGAAAGAATTCATATGAAGTTCATCATCTAATTAAAGACCAAGAAGTAAGTGATGACGTTAGTGTGTCAGCTTAAATCCATTTTTATATTTTTAAACATAGAGTTTTTTAATATTTAAAATAATTCTTACGGAAAGAAGCTGTAAAAGCAAATAGCAGCCAAGATGAATGCCACTGACAGGAGAAAGACAGGAATAGTTTAGGATCCTGTAAGCAAGGCTAAAGAGAAGTTCCAGGAGGAATTTCAGGGAATGTTTTTCTTGTGATTACATATTTTTTAAGAGAGCATAATGGTGATGGATGGTTTTAGAACCTGAGCCATGATGCCTGAATGTATAATATTGATTTCACTTTAGAAAGGTATTTGAATGCCACAGTTGTCTGACTGCCTTAAAATGGGTAGCTGCCATTAGATGACAATGCTTGCATGTTTCTGCAGACCAGAGTTGTTCTAAACAGTGTTATTGAGGATCTAAGGAAAAGGATTAAGGAGTCAAAGAAAATAAGTTTTGTTTAAAATGCATACATACATAAGCACCTTCACGCACTTTTTTATCCAGACAACAGTGGATATGTACAGTTGGCATATGGATAAATCCAGAGTCTACAGAAAACATTAAAAGACGAGATCTAACATGTAAAGCAAGCAAGGCAGTAAAATATTGCCTCTTTTAGATACTACCACTTCCTTCTATTTTTTTTTTTCTTTTTGTTGACCACTGCCATTTATTGCAGTGTAATATTGCTGGCCTGTTCTTAGCCTTCACTTAGAGCCTTGAGCCCTTGGTGGATCTATGCTCTGTGAAATGCTGAAGGTGTTTTCTTGCTGGTCTGACTGCTTTAATAACTTGTATGATATGTCATAAGTCAGCAAAAAGCAAGGTGCTTTACAGTTAAAGGCTTCAGGCTGTTTAATTGTTGAATTAATACCTTATCTTCCTACATCCCTTCAAAAAACTCTTTAATTTTGGAAGTAGTCTTTTTGCTTATTTTACACTAGTAAAAACTGAAACTTCAAAAAAGAAAGTTGGGCAAAATTTGTACATCTTTTGAATTAGTTGTATGAGATAAAAGAAAAGTAATTCATTATGAATACATTTTGACTTCTAATGCTTATCACTTTTTTAGCCCTAAGTGCTCATGGATAGTCTCTTTTATTATTTGACAATAGTAGTAATTACAGAAATAACAAATGCAATTTATAGTGCTTACTATGGGGCTTCCCCTGGTGGCTCAGTGGTAAGGAATCCACCTGCAATGGAGGAGCTACAGGAGACAAGAGTTCAGTCCCTGGGTAGGGAAGATCCCCTGGAGGAGGGCATGGCAACCCACTCCAGTGTTCTTGCCTGGAGAATCCCACTGACAGAGGAGCCAGGCGGGCTACAGTCCACAGGGTCACAAAGAGTGAGACGTGACTGAAGCGACTTAGCGTGCATGCACATGTGTCAGCTACTATGTATGAAGCCATATCATCCTTGTACTTACTATTATTCACATTTTCTGCACAAATAAAATGAAGCTCAGAGACATTAAGAAATATGCAGAAGCCACACATCCAGTAAGTGATGGATGCAAGATTTGAACCCCAGGTGTCTGGTACCACTATGCTGTGGTAGTTGCTTTCTCAACTTTTATCTGTAATTTTTTAGTTTAGAATAAATTTTTAAATAAAATGAAGTGTTATTGTCATATGACCTTGCAACATTTGGATTTAAGTCTATGTTATTCCAGTTATGATGCCTTTTTGAAAATTAGAATGAGTAAAATATTTTGTTTAAAAATTTGTGAAGATATGTAGAATTGATTACATGCTACATAGGTTCTGAGAGAAACTTAAGATATATTTATTGGTTGTTACACTAGAAATGGAATTGGTAGCTACTGTTATCCTGGTGATGAATTTGCACTGAAGTGCCAGGCAAGAAGATTTTGACTGCTGCAACTCTATAGAGTAGGAGTTTACACAGTGAAAGTCTCAGTCGCCAAGTGTTGTCTGACTCTTTGCAAACCCATGGACTGTAGCCCTTCAGGCTCCTCTGTCCATGGAATTTTCCAGACAAGAATACTGGAGTGGGTTGCCATTTCCTTCTCCAGAAGATCACCCAGGGACTGAACCCACATCTCCTGCACTGACAGGTGGATTCTTTACTCCTGAGCCACTAGGGAAACAATATATAGATTCATTTTAATCTCTATCAGAATTCCAATGACTTATTCCAGGAACTAGAACAAATACTTCTAAAATTTATGTGTAACCACAGAAGACCCTGAATAGCCAAAACAATCTTGAGAAAGAGCAAAGCTGGAAGTTACATACTCCCTTATTTTAATAGTAATCAAATGCATGGTTTTGGCATAAACACTGACACACAGATTAATGGAACAGAATAGAAAGCCCAGAAGTGAACTCGCATGTACATGGTTGATTCATTTAAAAGAAATGAGCCAAGAATGTGCAACAGCAAAAGAATAGTTTCTTTAATAAATCATGTATATTTCTTGAATAAACACTCTCTTGGTTGTTGCAGCTTTGGTTAAGTTCTAGAGTTTTGAAAATGATACTGAAAGTTTTTTTAATCACTTTTATGAAGGGTCAGTATTTTGGAGTTCCTTACTCCTCCGTTCTCACTGATATCCTGCATATAACTTATAGCCAAATAATATATTGCCATATGGACATGGACCAACAGACTGGTTCAAAATTGGAAAGGAGTAAGTACCTCAAGGCTGTATATTGTTACCCTGCTTATTTAACTTATATGCGTAGTACATCACGTGAAATACCAGGCTGGATGAAGAACAAGCTGGAATCAAGATTGCTGGGAGAAATATCAATAACCTCAGATATGCAGATGACACCACCCTTATGGCAGAAAGTGAAGAAGAACTAAAGAGCTTCTTGATGAAAGTGAAAGAGGAGAGTGAAAAAGTTGGTTTAAACCTCAACATTTAGAAAACTAAGATGATGGCATCCAGTCCCATCACTTCATGGCAAATAGATGATGAAACAGTGGAAACAGTGACAGACTTGATTTTGGGGGGTTCCAAAATCACTGCAGATGGTGACTGCAGCCATGAAATTAAAAGACACTTGTTCCTTGGAAGAAAAGCTATGATCAACTTAGACAGCATATTAAAAAGCAGAGACATTATTTTACCAGCAAAGGTCTGTCTAGTCAAAGCTATGGTTTTACCAGTAGTCATTTTGGTTGTGAAAGTTGGACTATAAAGAAAGCTGAGCACTGAAGAATTGATGCTTTTGAACTGTGGTGTTGGAGAAGACTTTTGAGAATCCCTTGGACTGCAAGAAGATCCAGCCCATTAATCCTAAAGGAAATCAATCCTGAATATTCGTTGGAAGGACTAATGCTGAAGCTGAAGCTCCAATAATTTGGCCACCTGATGTGAAGAACTGATTCATTGGAAAAGATCCTGATGCTGGGGAATGAAGGGGATGACATAGGATGATAGTTGGATGGCATCATTGGCTCAATGGACAGGAATTTGAGCAAATGCTGGGAGACAGTGAAGGACCGGAAAACCTGGCTTGCTGCTGTTCCTTGGGGTCACAAAGAGTTGAACACGACTTCATGACTGAACAACAACAATAAATTTTTTTTTATTGTCACCCTGCTTATTTAATTTTATTTTATTTTTAAACTTTACAATATTGTATTGGTTTTGCCAAATATCGAAATGAATCCGCCACAGGTATACACGTGTTCCCCATCCTGAACCCTCCTCCCTCCTCCCTCCCCATACCCTCCCTCTGGGTCGTCCCAGTGCACCAGCCCCAAGCATCCAGTGTCGTGCATCGAACTTGGACTGGCGACTCGTTTCATATATGATATTATACGTATTTCAATGCCATTCTCCCATATCATCCCACCCTCTCCCTCTCCCACAGAGTCCAAAATTTATATGTCAGTGCTGCCTCAGTTCAGTTCAGTTCAGTTGCTCAGTTGTATCTGACTCTTTGCGACCCCATGAATCTCAGCACGCCAGGCCTCCCTGTCCATCACCAACTCCTGGAGTTCACTCAGACTCACGTCCATATGTCATTTAATGTTAGTCAAATACTTTGTTTAGACTTACAGAATTCCTGTCTACAGCTTCATGTACTTACTTCTTCTATACAAGCACATTCTTTGAAAACTGAGAATTTAATAGAGGAGACAGAATTAATTTACATTTTGTAGATCTATTGGGAAAAGTCTTTTATGTTATGGATCATTGGTAAATGCCAAATACTTGCTATAGCTAGACTTAGGTGCATTATACTACTCAGAAGAAAATAAGGAGACTGTTAATAACATTTATTACATGTAAATTATAGTACTTGTGTGTGTGAGAGAGATTAGTTTATTTAATCCTCCTAGACAGCCTACAAAGTAGATATTGCTACTTCAGATTCACAGATAAAAAAATCTTGAGGCTCAGATGATCTAAGTAACTTCATATGATTACATAGCTAGTAAATAGGAGATTTAATTCCTGTATGCTTGGCTTCAAGCTCATGTTTTAACTGTGATGCCACATAGTTTTTTTCTGAAATTACATGGCACTTAATTTTTCATTTTATTATAGCTAAGCTGGTAAAGGATCCACCTGCAATGCAGAAGACCCTAGTTCAATTTCTGGGTCGGCAAGTTCCCCTGAAGAAGGGATAGGCTACATACTCAAGTATTCTTGGATTTCCCTGGTGGCTCAGACAGTAAAGAATCTGCCTGCAATGTGGGAGACCTGGGTTTGATCCTTGGCTTGGGAAGATCCCTGGAGGAAGGCATGGCAACCCACTCCAGTACTCCTGCCTGGAAAATCGCATGGACAGAGGAGCCTTGAAGGCTGCAGCCCATGGGGTCACTGAGGGTCGGACATGACTGAGTGACTTCACTTTCAGTTTTCACTTTCATGCATTGGAGAAGGAAATGGCAACCCACTCCAGTGTTCTTGCCTGGAGAATCCCAGGGACAGGGGAGCCTGGTGGGCTGCCGAATATGGGGTCACACACAGTTGGACACGACTGAAGTGACTTAGCAGTAGCAGAGGACTTAAATTTTTTAAAAAATTAAAAAAAAAATAAAGAATGATAGTGAAAATAGTAAAAATATATCTAGGACTTTCTCTGGTGTTGTTGTGGGCAGTGTGGGGTCAGTTCATTTTTGGATAGTTCCTTGGTCTGGCTTATATTTCTGAAAATCTATATGCCCCTTCCTATGTAGTCGGTACTAACTATAGGGTTTTAATCTATTGCACCTGTCACTTCCAAGGAGGTTCCCTCTGTTTTAGCTTCTGTTTGCTGGTCTCTTCAATGTCTAATTTCCACCCTGACACAAGGGGGCGGTGGTGGACACTTTTTTAGGCTCACTTGTTCAGTCACCCCACTGCAGTACTTTTGCCTAGAAAATCCCATGGACGGAGGAGCCTGGTGGGCTGCAGTCCATGGGGTCGCTAGAGTCAGACACGACTGAGCGACTTCCCTTTCACTTTTCACTTTCATGCATTGGAGAAGGAAATGGCAACCCACTCCAGTGTTCTTGCCTGGAGAATCCCAGGGACGGGAAGCCTGGTGGGCTGCTGTCTTGGGGTCGCACAGAGTCGGACATGACTGAAGCGACTTAGCAGCAGCAGCAGCAGGTCAGTCGTGCTGTGGGAGGGAGGGATGCTGCAAACAAATAACACTGGCATGTGCTCGCAGTGTCTTGGCCACACCAGGTTTGCCCCCGCTCACGGTGTGTGTACTTTCCCTGTCTACACTGCTTAGGCTCTAGGTTGCTGTGCTGGGAACTGTCTGAGGCCAGCCCTGGGTTGTATGCACTTCCCAGGTCTAAGCCGCTCAGGTTCAGGCACTCAGGTAGTCCTCAGAGACGCAGACTCAGTTGGGCCTGCATTTTGTGCCCTTCCCAGGTCCGAGCAGCTCAGGTGACCAGGTGTTTGGCGAGCGTGGTCTCTGTGGCTTATTGCCTCCCCTGTCCCTGCTGCTCAGTTTTCTGGGTGTACAACCGGCACACCTTCTCAGGCAGATGTTGACCGTCCAGAATCCCAAGAAGTCTTGGTTAGCAACGAGGCCTGCTTGCTGTTTGGTAGATGATGCCTCTCTGAGGCCACTATTGGCCCCTTCGGCTCTGGCTGCCCTCGCCTGCCTGTCTCCGGCTGGGGATGGGCCCATCCGCAGCCAGCTAGCTCTAGTCAGTCCTTTTTTCTTTGAGCGGGCCTGGCAGTGTCTTAGGTTAGGGCTTTTCACCTGGTAGCTATCCCACAGTCTGGTTTGCTAGCCCAAGTTAGTTCCCTCAGATTGCCCTCGGGGCATTCAGGCCCGTTCCTTACTCTAAGGAATGCAGCCCGCACCTTCCTGCCCAGCCCCGGCTTGCTAGTGGCGGATGCAGGTGTCTGCGCTGCTTCTCCGCTGATGAGTTACTGTTGGGCATGTACTCTGTGGGTTTTAATTATTTATTAATTTTTCCTCCTGGTTATGTTGCCCTCTGTGGTTCCAAGGCTCACCACAGACTCAGCAGTGAGAGTGTTTCCTGGTGTTTGGAAACTTCTTTCTTTTTTAAGACTGACTCCCTTCCCCGGACTGATCTCCGTCCATACCTCTTTTGTCTCTCTTTTTATCTTTTATATTTTTCCCTATCTCCTTTCGAAGACAATGGGCTGTTTTTCTGGGTTCCTGATGTCCTCTGCAGGCATTCAGAAGTTGTTCTGTGGAATTCACTCAGCATTCAAATGTTCTTTTGATGAATTTGTGGGGGAGAAAGTGGTCTCCCTGTCCTATTCCTCTGCCATCTTAGGACCGCCTCCTCCAAACATATGATATTCTTTACAGGAGGTTCAGCAGCCCAGTCTTGAGATCTGTTACACGTCCAGTACTTGAGACAGCAAATGAATAGTAGGTTTTTAAAATTTTATTTTTATTATTATTATTTTTTAATAGTATAAGAATATTTTGTACTGGGGTGAGATCCCCTGGAGGAGGAATGGCAGCCCACTCCGGTATTCTTGCCTGGAGAATTCCATGGACAGAGGAGCCTTGTGGCCTACAGTCCGTGGGGTTGCAAAGAGTCAGACATGACTGAACAACTAAAACTTTCCCTTTATAGCCGATTAACAATGTTGAGATAGTTTCAGGTGCACAGTGAAGGGACTCAGCCATACACATATATGTATCTATTCTCTCCCCTAAACTCCCCTCTCATCCAGGCTGGCACATAACATTGAGCAGAGTTCCATGTGCTATACAATAGGTTTTTGTTGATTATACATTTTAAATATAGCAGTGTATACATGACCTTCTCAAAGTCAAAAGGTAGTTCTTTGTTCTCCTAAACTTAGCTCCACTCATAGCATCTAAGTATAATAAAACCTTCATTTTTTTTCTCTCCAGAATGAAGAAATTCAATCTTTCAAAACCTATCCCCTTTTATATGCCTATATTAGTGAAATATATAATTTCATTTACCATTTACCTCTGTATCTGATTTTTGAGGATTCTATTTTAACATTAATTTCTCCCCTTCATCATTTGCCTTTAAAATATTGGCTTTTAGCTCTTTTACAACATCACCATGTATTGGTAATGTACAAAAGAGAAAGCTCTGGAAAGATATTAATATATATACACATGTGTATATCTCACTTCTAGAAATTATATCACTGAAAGTATTACTTCAAAAAGTAGAAAATAGGCAAAAGTTATCTAAGATATAAATGAGTCATTATTGATTCCTGTCTCTCTTTTCTAATTAGGAATGATATAATAATTTTGTGATTTCTAAATGCTGACATTTTAACCCCTCAACCTCACCTCACAGATCTCTCATTTATTTATTTTAATCTATATGACATTTATATGTTTACTTTGTCCAATTTTCACTTATGTAGCCCATTTCTTATTTACATTGACTTAATTTTCACCTGCCAATTACACTTCGGATTTTTCTAGCTTGGAACCTGAACTTTATGAGAAATTGCTGACAAACCCCCAGTTAGGCACATGGACACTTCTTACTCAATGCCTTCTTACTTCAGGCTCACAGTCTCCAGTGATCTAGCACAGATAATTACTTCAATAGCATTTATTAATAAGAAAGTTTGATGGAAAGCTGCAGAACAGCCTTGTTATCGAACTGCCAAATTTTCTGGAACATCCTCTCTCATTTGTCCTCAATGACTTTACACAAGATTGATCATAGACTAAATCACTCAATTTATTTTCTCCAACTGCTAATTTAGTCAGTTTCATAGGCCCATTTGAATGGCTGTGACTTTGTACTGAAAAGTCCCTATGTTCTGGCATTTATTTTCTGAGGTGCATGAAAGATACTTTACTACTAGTGAGGGTGGGCAGTGGGGCACAGAGATAGTGAGGGATCAGTGGTTAGTAATTATTAGTTTGTGACCTTGAGAAGGGTATGTAATTTTATTATGATAAATTCTGATGTTTATTTCAGAACATGGGCATAATAATACCCACTCTCCAGGATTGTTGTTAGAGTTAAATGATATCACGTCTGTATTTAATCAGTGCCAAGCTCCTCCTCTCTCTTTTCTCCCTCTCAGTAGACTTCTTCTTTGTACATGTTCTGTACATGTGAATTTGCAGCATGATACAATCCATTCAGTGCTCACACGGCTCCTACTCTGACTGAGTGATATCTTCTAATGTGTTTCACTTTGCTTGTATTCCCTTCTGTACTTCACACCAACAACCGCCCCTCTCTCCACTTACCACCCACCTAGAACTGACCAGGATGTATGCTGATTTGTGAATTTCTTAAACTCACTGCTTCCACAATTCATTTGCCTCTCATCCTTCCAACTCCATGTTCACTTGCCTGTCACGGGAAGAAACTAGAGATGGATTTACTGTTAATCTAATACAGCCTTAGTTTCACAAGCCCTCCCTGGCAAGGCTACCTCTGAAGGCTCTGGGAGGGAATCTAGTGGCTATATATGGCTATATATTTTTATATAATTTATATGGCTATATATTTTTATATAATTTATATGGCTATATATTTTTATATAATTTATATGGCTATATATTTTTATAAAATTTGCAATGTAAGATACTCTAATTACAGTCATTTAAACTGTTCTGTTTTTTCCATCACAATTTACCCTCCATCCCATTTCTTCTCGTGTCAGGTGGATTTGGGATTACTGTGGATATTTTTGGATCTGGCTAAGGGGAAATTGAGATGGGTCATCATTTAGCCTGGAACCCACTCCAGTATTCTTGCCTGGAGAATCCCAGGGACGGAGGAGCCTGGTGGGCTGCCATCTATGGGGTCGCACAGAGTTGGACACAACTGAAGCGACTTAGCAGCAGCAGCAGCAGCAGCAGCAGCAGCAGACGATTCTCAGTTACTTCCATACATAGTTAAGCTACTGTTAGGCCATCTGGTATAGGAATGGTTTCCAGGGAAAGTCCTACTTCATCCAGATTCATGACCAAAGTGGATGTGAATGTGTTCTATGGTGCTTATTGTTGTGAAGCTAGAAAAAAATTTGTAAATCTACTAACAAAATACATTTCCAGTAACTTTTGTAAGATTAAGAATGAACTATCATTTTATCCTTTCTAGAAAATAGTAGTACACAATTAGAATCCCAAGCTGGAATCAAGGCTGCTGGGAGAAATATCAACAACCACAGATAGGCAGATGATACCACTCTAATGGCAGAAAGTGAAGAGGAACTAAAGAGCCTCTTGGTGAGGGTGAAAGAAGAGAGTTAAGAATCTGACTTAACATTAAAAAAGCTAAGATCATGGCATCCAGTCCCATCACTTCACAGCAAACAGATGGGGAAAAAGTGGAAACAGTGACACATTTTATTTTCTTGGGCTCCAAAATCACTGAAGATGATGACTGCAGCCATGAAATTAAAAGACACGTGCTCCTTGGAAGAAAAGCTGTGAAAAACCTAGACAGTATATCAAAAAGCAGAGACATCACTTTGCTGACAAAGGTTCATATATTCAAAGCTATGGTTTTTCCAGTAGTCTTGTATGGATGTGACAGTTGGACCATAAAGAAGGCTGAGTGCCAAAGAACTGATGCGTTCGAACTGTGGTGTTGGAGAAGATTCTTGAGAGTCCCTGGAACTGCAAGGAGATCAAACCAGTCAACCCTAAAGGAGATCAGTCTTGTACACTCATTGGAAGGACTGATGCTGAAGCTGAAGCTCTAATACTTTGGCCACCTGATGTGAAGAACTGATTCATTGGAAAATACCCTGATGCTGTGAAAGACAGAGGAGAGAAGAGGAGGGAGGTCGACAGAGGATGAAATGGTTGAATGGCAACATTGACTCAATGGAAATGAGTTTGAGCAAACTCTGGGAGATAGTGGAGAAAAGGGAAGACCTAGCCTGCTGTAGTCCATGGGGTCACAAAGAGTCAGACACAACTTAGCGACTGAACAACAATTATCATTAAATACACAATTATCATTAAAAAATGATCAAAGATTAGGAAGCAAAAATGTAGAAAACATGTAGTATTGTATAGATATGTGTGCTAAGTTGCTTCAGTCATTTCTGACTCTTTGTGACCCCATGGACTGTAGCCCACCAGGTTCCTCTGCCCATGGGATTCTCCAGGCAAGAATACTAGAGTGGGTTGCCATGGCTTCCTCCAGGGAATCTTCCCCACCCAGGGATCAAACCCACTTCTCTTATATTTCTTGCATTGGCAGATGGATTGTTTACCTCTAGTGCACCTGGGAAGCCCATAGTATTGTATAGTTAGTTAATTAAATACTATTATTTTTCTTTTTTCATTAATTTTTATATTGTATATAAATTTTAAAAATTTTGAAGTTGTGATTTCTCATTTTCAATAAAGATTAACTTGTGTATCTAATTTTATATCTTTAATATGATGTTACTTTTCATGAAATTTTATATATAAATTTATAAATAAATATATATGTCCAGTGAGGCCCACAGACCTGAATCTGCCCCTGCAGTAACAAGTAGCAAGGCAAGAAGTGACTGCCTGAGAATATGGGGTGAGGATTGATGTTACTGCTTGAATCTTGTACTTGTACTGAGACATTTTCTAGAATGTTTCCAACGATAACATCTCCTACAAAGAGTCAATGTTAATTAACTGGGTTGGGAATGTGGACTGTAGACTACAGCTTATTATTATAGTAGATAAATGTTTTTGCCTCACAGATATTTGGCATTTTATATAATCTAACCTAGTAGTTTTTCTCTTTATGACTTATTAGCTTGGGGTTTTGACTAGTCCATCAGAAGACTATAAAAAATTTTCTGTATTTTCTACCCCTATATTTTGCTCTTTAGTTTATCAGGAATTTATTTTGTATTTCGTGTGAGATATAGGGGTTAGATTAAAAATATTCCACAAAGTATAGTCAACTGAAGATTTGTTAACAGAATTTGTTTCCCCTCAAATACGGCAGGACTCTGTTGAATGGCTTGTCTTTTTCCCAATAGTGAGGAACCTTCAAATGGCTTCCCAGGTGGCGCTAGTGGTAAAGAACCTGTCTGCCACTGCAGAAGATGTAAGACACATGGGTTTGATCCCTGGGTCAGGAAGATCCCCTGGGAGAGGAAATGACAACCCACTCCAGTATTCTTCCCTGGAGAATCCCATGAACAGAGGAGGCTGGTGGGCTATGGTCCATAAGGTTGCAGAGAGTTGAACACGACTGTAGCAATTTAGCACACATGCACAAATATTTGATAAAATGGCCTATAACAAATTCTATTAACAGATGCTGAGTGACTATACTTTCTATAATGTTTTGAATTGAAAAAAATCTGTTGGAAATTTGGAATAGGTGGTGATTTAAGAGATGTTGAGATATGAATATGAATTTAATGAGAAGAAAATGCTCCAGTTTTCTATAAACACCTCAAATATTGAAAGAATATCAAGAAGGCATTGAGTTGCTTTTGGTTAAACTTTGCTCCCCTTTCAGTTTTTTTGTAGATCATGGTAAATAGACAAATGGGAATTTTTGTCTTTCTTTTTAGATTTTTTTTTTTCTTTTGACAAATTTCTGTTTCTTTTTGGTCTTCTTTTTAGTCCACTTTTCTTTTCTTTTTTTTTTAAATTAACAGTATAATACTGTATTCTTTGATAAAATACCTAAGAAGCTTTTTTTCTTTAAATATAAGACATCATTGACTGAATTTGAGATCTTGTTAACTCATTTATACATTTCTCATGTTTATTTTGACTCTATTGACCAATAAAAAATTCTGACTTTTTTTTTTTGGTCTTGGACACAAATTTTGTTTTCAGTATTTAAAAAAATAGTTTCATTTGGTTATTAGGAATTGGAGTCCATTCTGTTTCTAAGAAATATTAACTTCCTTGAAGTTATTCAGAAAAAGGAAGTTTGGGTCATGTAGAGGTTTAGTGAGTTTCTTTTATTACAACATTGTTTGCTACACTTAGTGTATTAGTCAAGATTCTCTGGAGAAACAGAACCAATAGGATATATCTATATCTATACCTGCTGCTAAGTCGCTTCAGTCATGTCCGACTCTGTGCGACCCTATAGATGGCAGCCTACCAGGTTCCCCTGTCCCTGGGATTCTCCAGGCAAGAACACTGGAGTGGGTTGCCATTTCCTTCTCCAATGCATGAAAGTGAAAATTGAAAGTGAAGTTGCTCAGTTGTGTCCAACTCCTAGCGACCCCATGGACTACAGCCCACCAGGCTCCTCTGTCCATGAGATTTTCCAGGCAAGAGTACTGGAGTGGGCTGCCATTGCCGTCTCCATATCTGTACCTATATCCTATAAAATATATAGTAAGGAACCTATATCCTATAAAATATATAGTAAGGAAGTGGCTCAGGTGATTATGGAGGCTGAGAAGTCCCCAAATCTGTGATCAGCAGGCTAGAGACCCAGGAAGGCCAATGTGTATAAGTCTAGAAGCCAGTCTAGAAGCCAGCATACTTGAAACTCAAGAAAAACTGATGTTTTAGTCTGAGACCAAAGGAAAGAGAAGACCAATGTCTGAAACATCTGGCAGACAGGAGAAAATTCCCTCTGATTTGAGGGAGGATCAGTCTTTCTTTTTCTGTTCAGGCTTTTCACAAGGGCCACCAACATTACAGAGGGTCATCTACTTTACTCAGTCCTCCAATTCAAATGTTAAGCTCATCTGAAATGCCTCACAGACACAGCCAGAATAATGTTTGCATCAAGCATCTGGATACTGAGAGGCCCGGTTAAGTTGACACAGAAAAGTACACTTGTTACTACTGGAAATGATGATGACAACTATAACTTAGTGGGTCCCTGATTATTGTCCTAGATATTGGCTCAAGGTACAATGTAAAATTTCTCACCCTTTGAGGTTGTTTAAAAATTTCTATTACTTAAAAGTGAATATTTAAAACAAATATGCTAGGTTGAGTTCTCTTTTGGTATTCATTTATCTTGTAATATTTCCTGTTTCATTCTGCTGGGCTTTTTAAAGATACCTAATTTTTCAATGAACATGTTTATGGAGTTACATTGTTATGACATAAATTTCATATTTATAAGCTTCTATTTTTCTTAAAAAATTAGCTTTCCAAGGGGAGATCAGATGCAATATTTTACATATAATGATACAGTATTATAGACTTTACTTTTAGCATTTTTAAAAAAAGAGTCCTTGATATATGAATTTTTATTTGGTCTTAGTAATTAAAACTTTAATTTTACATATTTTACAAAAATATATAATTACATTAGACTAGAACTTTCCCAAATTTTACATGGCGATAAAGAGATGTACATAATGAGAAATGCTGGGATGGAAGAAGCACAAGCTGGAATCAAGATTGCCAGGAGAAATATCAATAACCTCAGATATGCAGATGACACCACCCTTATGGCAGAAAGTAAAGAAAAACTAAAGAACCTCTTGATGAAAGTGAAAGAGGAGAGTAAAAAAGTTGGCTTAAACCCCAACATTCAGAAAACTAAGATCATGGGATCCACTTCATGGCAAATAGATGGGGAAACAGTGGAAACAATGGCTGACTTTATTTTTCTGGGCTCCAAAATCACTGCAGATGGTGATTGCAGCCATGAAATTAAAAGACGCTTACTCCTTGGAAGGAAAGTTATGACCAACCTAGACAGCATATTGAAAAGCAGAGACATTACTTTGCCAACAAAGGTCCGTCTGGTCAAGGCTATGGTTTTTCCTGTGGTCATGTATGGATGTGAGAGTTGGACTTTGAAGAAATTGATGCTGAAGAATTGATGCTTTTGAACTGTGGTGTTGGATAAGACTCTTGAGAGTCCCTTGGACTGCAAGGAGATCCAACCAGTCCATCCTAAAGGAGATCAGTCCTGGTTGTTCATTGGAAGGACTGATGTTGAAGCTGAAACTCCAATACTTTGGCCACCTCATGTGAAGAGTTGACTCATTGGAAAAGACCCTGATGCTGGGAGGGATTGGGGGCAGGAGGAGAAGGGGTTGACAGAGGATGAGATGGTTGGATGGCATCACCGACTTGATGCACATGAGTTTGGATGAACTCCGGGAGCTGGTGATGGACAGGGAGGCCTGGTGTGCTGCGATTTATGGGATTGTAAAGAGTCAGACATGACTGAGTGACTGAACTGAACTGAAAGAGATGTTATTAACCTCACTTATTTTTCAGTGAAGCTCAAAATCTTTTACAAATGTTGGTTCTTACAGTACATTTGTGACAAAAATTTAATCGCAAATTTCCATTTTGCAACTATTAATTAGCACCTGAAGGAATTCAGGGTATAAATCCAGTGTACTGATCATAGCTAGTGTTAGGCTTAGTACGTACAGTCAGCAGCACAGTTTATTCTGAAGAACGCTGACAAAAAGTCCCCCTAGTCTGAAGTGAAGTGAAGTGAAGTGAAGTGAAAGCCTCTCAGACAAGTCTGACTCTTTGCGACCCCATGGACTGTACAGTCCATGGAATTCTCCAGGCCAGAATACTGTAGTGGGTAGCCTTTCCCTTCTCCAGGGGATCTTCCCAACCCAGGGATTGAACCCAAGTCTCCCTCATTGCAGACAGATTCTTTACCAGCTGAGCCACAAGGGAAGCCCAAGAATAATGCCTGCCATTTGGAGAGTGAAGGAAGAGTTGTCTATCAACTGGTGATTGATCTTGGTTAACAAGAGTGTTTATGGGGTAAAAATTTCCTTTGAGATGTTTAAGTATTTTACTTGTTTAGTACCAAGCTAATCAAAATAATGTTACCTTAGTGTCTCGGAGTTTAGTTTAATAATTAGGAGGGAGAAGAAAAAGCAGGAGAATAAGCAGAATTTTAAATTCCTTTTCTTAAGAACAAGCTGTCACTGACCAAGGAACACTGGGACATCCTACCTAAATCCTGGTTGTCCACTCTTTTATGTAACATATCCTCTCATGTAACTGTGTAAGTTTCAATTAAGCTTTGATGAATCTCCTGTTAGAAAAGATATACAAAAGAACAGATACCGAGCTACTGTTGAACATTTCCTTTGTACATACAGTACTGATTTCTCCTGATGTTCACACATCTTACTTACAATTCCCTTTGAAGCTACTTTGGAGATTCAGCCTTGTAAACATCCTATCAGTTATGTTCTCAGACCCCTCTCTAATGGGTATGCAGGGAAGATGTTTGATCTCTGATGTTTAACATAATTAGCTGAGGGTGATCACACACAGAGCCAAAGAAGCAAAGTCCCCTTTCAGTTGACATTTTCATGCAACTTTTAAAAAATCTTTTTTTAAAAAAATCTTTCTTCCCCCAAGAGCCCTTGCTGTGTTCCCAGCCTTGTTGCATGGGCAGCTCATCTCCCTTTCTTTAGTACTGGGCATCTCTGGTAGTATAGTACAGTCATGTACACACTCGCCTTCAGACTTCAAGGATCAAACAGCTTCTGCCTTTACAGGTCAAGGAACAGCAGGCTTCAAGCTGTGTTGTCTCTAAGTCTAGAAGACTTAGAAGCCCTGTATTGGCTCAGTTTGAGGCTTGCAGCTCACTCCCTGGAATGCCTCCTCTCCTGACTTGCCAATCTTCAGTTATGTCCTCCTCTTGTCCCAACATGACTCCAAGAGATATGCTGCCTTTTTGAGGCGTCCTTTTGTTCTTAAACTAAAAAATGAAAAACAAAAAAGTTGCAAAGCAATGAGGCTCAAACAAGTGATCAAATAGACTTAGTTAAAAAAAAAAAAAAAAGAGTCTGACTTATTTTTCTCAAACACCATGGTTATTGCCTAGTTTTTCACTTCCAGAACTATGGATTTCACATCCACAGCTGTGTCACTTCTATCTTGGAAATGTCAAGAGAAATCTGGTGTCTCAGATGAGCATCCAGTGTTTATGTGTAGTCAAGTCACTCCTCAGATCATTCAGATTTGCTTATGATTAAAATGAGACTAAGAATATTCTCATATGTTTTATGGTTTCCTGTTTCTAGTGTGAATAGGACCACTTTGGATAGTTTTTTGCTTCGGTATCTCTGGTTCTTTTGTTTTCTGTTTATTGTATATCTGGGAATGAGACAAGCACAAAATTAAGAAACTGACAAAGTGATGTTTTGAAACCCCATCCCTACCCCATGCATCTAACTTGGAACCTACACTTTATACTGTAGGTGTAGATTGTGTTCAGCTTAATCTCTGGTACAAAGTATTCCTTAAAAAAAATCAGTTGATATCTATTGAGTGCTCACCATATTTTGCAATAGGCTTTCTATTTTGCCACTGGGACAATGACAACCACTTCTGTATCCTTAGTGCTGAAGCCATGTTTAATGACTTTGATAGAGTTGGTAAGCAATAACAAAGAGAATTACAGCTCTTCAGAGTAAAAGGCCTCTCATAGATAAATGCTGTTTTCCCTTGTTTGGTGCTGTCTAGATATTCAGCTAACCACCAGAAGTGCCCAAAATCAGACATTGATGTCTGTAATCTATAATTATAATGACCCCTATGAGATTTATTGACTATATAATTTACAGCCTGTCATTCTAAAGTGGATGATAACAGTTAGGGCATCAGGATCAACCAAAATAATGACTTCATTCCTTATGCTTCATTATAAAATATGTCACTAGCATGAATTCATCTTGAAGAACGACCTGTTAAAGGATAGAATTCCATTCAGAGTTAGCAGTGTGGGATATTTTTATTATTCTTATTGAAAGAGATAAAAGAGAGAATTTCTTTAGAAACCATAGTCTAAATTGTACTTGTCATTTGTAGGTAATATTAAAAAAATAAGACCTATTGCTATGATTTGAAAGTAGAAGAAAATATAGTAGTACTATGTGAAACCCTGGCTGGTTTGCTTCTGAGCTCTGTGACCTTGGGGAGTTATTCTTATCTCTAAAATACATTTTTATTAATGATGATGATAATGATGATGGTGATGATCCAGTCTGGGTTCTATTACTTCTACTAGCCCTTGAACTTCAGAAATTGATATAATCACTCTGCTTTAGTTTTTGTATTTTTCTGGTTCATAGTAAGTACTCACAAAAGTTAACTTATTAGGTTGTGCTCTTTAATGTGGCCTTTCCTGGTGGCTCAGATGGTAAAGAATCTGCCTGCAATGCAGGAAACCAGGGTTTGATTCCCTGGGTCAGGAGGATCCCCTGGAGAAGGGAATGGCCATTCTAGTATTCTTGCCTGGAGAATTCCATGGGCAGAGGTGCCTGGTGGTCTACAGTCCATGGGGTTGCAAGGAGTCGGATGTGACTTTAATACATTGAACTCTACACAGAAGGGTGATAGGCATCTTTGGGGTGTGTATTTCCTCAATAAACTGACTCAAGGCTCCTTCAGTAAATGACATAGGATTTTACCTAAGAGCATCCATTGATTTGGTCACTGTTGTTTAACTGCCTCAATATTTCAAAAAATTTTTTACTTAAAGGATTAGTGAATCTATTATTATTATTATTGATTTATTGCTGTGTTTTGGAGGAAGTTCACAATATTTCAAAGGGCACCAGTAATAGAACAGAAAGCTGCAGTTCCAGACCATGTCCAACCATTAATTATGGTATGACCATGGATGAAAACTTGCCCTCCAGAGGCCTCAAATTCCTTATCTATAAAAGTATAAATGATAGTTTATTTTCTGTTTCACAGGGATTGTATTAAAAAAAATAACATCTTGCATAATTAAGTGCTTTTAAAATGCCAAACTGCTCTGCAAATCAAAATTAATATGAAACCTGAATGTCAAATATCTATGAGTGGCATTTAGAAAAGAGGAAATATTCTCTCTCTCTTTGCTTAATTATTTATTTTAAGAAAAAAATTAAATTAATTTATTTTAATTGGAGGCTAATTACTTTAAATATTGTAGTGGTTTTTGTCATACATTGACATGAATTGGCCATGAGTGTACATGTGTCCCCAATCCTGAACCCCACTCCCACCTCCCTCCCATCCCATCCCTCAGGGTTGTCCCAGTATACCAGCTTTGAGTGCCTTGTTTCAAAAAAAAAAAAAGGAAATATTCTCTTGTTTAAATGTTTCTTTTCATCCAATTTCTAACTTGCTGCTGCTATTGTAACCCAAAGGTAACTAAATCCAGGGTATTGTGATCCAAAATACATGGACCAAATGTTTTACTTTATTGTTCATTTAAAGAAAAACTGTGCCCCAACCAGAAAAGGACTATTTTTGATAATTTCTCCTTTTATTAGTTTTTTTGTTGTTGAGGGAAGCCAAATTTGACTTTTAACATTTCCTTCAAGGGCAAGTCTAAATTGGGACTGAGTGTAAAGGCTAACTTCTTAAAGGAAGGTGCCAAAAATAAATTACTAAAATAATGGAAGAAAAGTATTTTCCTATTAATAATAAGTAAACAACAGTTTAAAAACTTTACTATGTGCTAGGTATTCCCTTAAGACCTTATCTAATTTTTATAATATTCTTTTATGGAAGGTATTATCCATATTTCAGATGAATAAACTGAGGCTAGTAAATGTTAAATAGTTTGCCCAAAGCCACAAAGTAAGTGGTAGAGATGTGATACAAACTCAGGCAGCCTGAATCTAGAGCTTGCTCTTTCAACCAGCTGCTTGCTTTCAGTCAATATGTAATCACCATCTGCCAAGCTAAGAAAAGATGGTTATACAATGTCTTGCCAAAAGCTTAAGGTTCTGCATGGCAGTTTTGGTGGCTGTTGCTAGTTATTCCTGGATATCCTTTTTGCAGATCTGTATCAGAGTTTTGGTACCAAATAAGACATAATAAAATGATATAGACAGCAGTAGGCTTTTTGGATATCCAGAGAAACATGCTCATAGAAGAGACAGCCTTCGTGTATTTGTCTTTGACAATGCAGTTTTATTTTAGCGATTGCTTATTGAGCATTTGCTATACTAGGGGTTGCAAACAATGTATTTTTTCCAGTAACATTTAGTGACTGGGCTGTGTTTTATAAGAAAGAAATGCAGTGTCATTATCTGCATGATTGTCTGTAGTTTCTCCATACTTTTGAAGACCAAGGAAAAAGGGTAGTCCAGAAAGCTGGGAAACAAAGAGGAATTTGACTTGGACGTGCTACTTAAGACTTAGGTACCTGGCAAATAACCCATGCAGCCCTGGTTCTCCGAACCTACTGACTGAGATGAAGATGAGCTTACAGCAGGTGAAATACTATAGGCCCCTGCGTAGCTTCAGAGACTTTGGCTTTAAACATTGGTAAGAACCACTGAATCATTTGATGGACAGCAGGCAGATCATTATTTTGGAAAACAAGACAAAACAAAGCCTCTACAATGGTGGAGAAGTACTGCAATAAATGAGAAGCCCTTCAGTTCAGTTCAGTTGCTCAATCATGTCTGACTCTTTGTGACCCCATGGACTGCAGCACGCCAGGCTTTCCTGTCCATCACCAACTCCCGAAGCTTACTCAAATTCATGTCCATTGAGTTGCTGATGCCATCCAACCATCTCATCCTTTGTTGTCCCCTTCTCCTCCAGCCTTCAATCTTTCCCAGCATCAGGGTCTTTTCCAGTGAGTCAGTTCTTTGCATCAGGTAGCCAGAGTATTGGAGTTTCAGCTTCAGCATCAGTCCTTCCAATGAATATTCAGGACAAGAGAAGCCCTTATGCTGTAATAATTCATTTAATGTTCTCATGGGATAGAGCACTGCAGCTCAGAGGAAAGAAAAGCCACACTAATACAGTTTTCTTGTTCACCTCTTAAGTCAGCATCACTCCTGATATAGTCATCTGACTTTTGAACCATTAATTTCCTCTAGGGAATCTCTATATGTTTACTTTACTTCTGCTTCACATACATGTTTTTTTTTTTCTTTGAGAAACTAAAAAGGGATATTTCATGTTATTTCCTGTAAGCAATTAAATGAAGATCATTTATGTCATGTTCAACTGTCTACAAAGTATTTTACCAGATGACGGTTACTAAGAATGAATGTCTGATGTAATTTGTATATTTAAAATACTTAGAAGAGAACCAAACACCTGGCTGAGTTCTCTGTGATTGGAGCCCAGGAAAATCTTCATTTCATATTCTTCTTCTTGCCAGTGATACCCACTCTATTTTCTCTGGTCTTGACCAGAAGAGTTAGAAAAAGTAGCCTCCACAAGTTCTCTCCTTCATTCTTAGGTCCTTGTGTCAGCCTCTACTACTATATAGAAATTTCCCTCTAAAAAGTTGAACTGTTAAATAGCTTTTTCTTTGGCATCACTTTTTTTCACAGCACCCTGTAATATTTCACAGTGTTGACAAACTTCTGCCTTGAGTCCCCTCTTGCCTCTGTTGCTCAACATTCTCATTTCTCCTACCCTTTCACTTCTTCTCCTTCTTTTTGGATGAGTGCCTCCAGACTGTGGGAGATGGGTTAGTTTCTTTTAAACCAGTGACTCTTCAAGGAAGCATGGAAGCCTAAAGTTGTCCTGGCGCTTCCTTGGACCCTTCAAGTCTTACTTATTTAACTTATATGCAGAGTACATCATGAGAAATGCTGGACTGGAAGAAACACAAGCTGGAATCAAGATTGCTGGGAGAAATATCAATAACCTCAGATATGCAGATGACACCACCCTTATGGCAGAAAGTGAAGAGGAACTAAAAAGCCTCTTGATGAAAGTGAAAGTGGAGAGTGAAAAAGTTGGCTTAAAGCTCAACATTCAGAAAACAAAGATCATGGCATCTGGTCCCATCACTTCATGGGAAATAGATGGGGAAACAGTGGAAACAGTGTCAGACTTTATTTTTTTGGGCTCCAAAATCACTACAGATGGTGACTGCAGCCATGAAATTAAAAGACGCTTATTCCTTGGAAGGAAAGTTATGTCCAACCTAGACAGCATATTGAAAAGCAGAGACATTACTTTGAAACAAAGGTCCATCTAGTCAAGGCTATGGTTTTTCTAGTGGTCATGTATGGATGTGAGAGTTGGACTGTGAATAAAGCTGAGTGCCAAAGAATTGATGCTTTTGAACTGTGGTGTTGGAGAAGACTCTTGAGAGTCCCTTGGACTGCAAGGAGATCCAACCAGTCCATTCTGAAGGAGATCAGCCCTGGGTGTTCTTTGGAAGGAATGATACTAAAGCTGAAACTCCAGTACTTTGGTTACCTCATGTGAAGAGTTGACTCATTGGAAAAGACTCTGATGCTGGGAGGGATTGGGGGCAGGAGGAGAAGGGGACGACAGAGGATGAGATGGCTGGATGGCATCAGTGACTCGATGGATGTGAGTCTGAGTGAACTCCGGGAGTTGGTGATGGACAGGGAGGCTTGGTGTGCTGCGATTCATGGGGTCGCAAAGAGTCAGACACGACTGCGCGACTGATAGAGTTGAAGGAGGCAGCCCCCAAATTGCTATTCTGTTGAGCTTTGGGGGCTACTGCCCAGATTAGCTTCTATCCCCTTGAATGCTGCTAGGATTGCTAAGAACTTTCTGTAGCTCTGGAGGTAGCAGGAACAACTCATCTTTAGTTCTGGAAAGTCTTAGGACCATCTTAGCCTCTGATACTACCATTGTTGCTATCTGCATGACACACAGGTATGGTCTAATTTCTATCTCTATTTCTATTTCTAATCTCTATCTTATATGAAAGGACATATAAAGTCATGGAACATACTGTTAGTAAAAGCCACCTTTCTTTCTTTGCTAAGACCTGAAAGGGAATTTTAGTTACTTGTTCACCTGAATGTTTCTGAGGGAATTACCAATATCAGGAAAACTGAAATGATTTAATCAGGCAGAGTGCAGGAAATAATATACATATCCCAGGCTATATTTGCAACATAGCCTTTAAAGGATTGATTGAATGGATGGACAAAAGTGTGGAAAACTATGTTGTTAGCAGTTAGGAAATTTTGTGGAAACATCACATTCAGCTTTCTGTTACTTCAGTGAAGGACTGGCTGTATAATTATATATGCATGGCAGACAGTATGTAACAACAGTTTCTTCTCTTATGTAATTCTGAATTTGTTGTGGAGCAGCATGCCATTGTCTAAGCCAATCATGACAGTAATGTTCTTTGCCACAAACTCAATTTCCCAGACTCTTTTTTCATTAGGAGGGTTATCTGACCCAGTTCTACTCAGAGATATACAAAGGGAATTCACTGTGTGTCAGAGAAAGCTAAAAAAGGAGAGAGTAGCCTGGCTGTGAATTTCTTCCTGCCTTTGAATGTGGTCATGATGCCTAGAATCATGTAAAAATATTAATATGCTGATAATAAGATGGATGGAACATGTAAGGGTCTTAGTGATATTGTTGAACTTCCAGGCCAATACTTGTCTCTCTGTATCTGTTCAGTTCACTTCAGTCACTCAGTCATGTCTGACTCTTTGTGACCCCATGGACTGCAGCACTCCAGGCTTCCCTGTCTATCACCAACTCCCAGAGCTTGCTTAAACTCTCTATATCTGTACTTCTTATTAAATAAGGGAGACGGGAATGGCAAACCACTTCAGTATTCTTGCCTTGAGAACTGCATGAAAGGTATGAAAAGGAAAAAATATATGACACTGAAAGATGAACTCCCCAGGTCAGTAAGTGCCCAATATGCTACTGGAAGGAGTGGAGAAATAGCTCCAGAGAGAATGAAGAGGCTGAACCAAAGTGAAAACAATGCCCAGTTGTGGATGTGACTGGTGGTGGAAGCAAAGTCTGATGCTGTAAAGAACAATATTGCATAGGAACCTGGAGTGTTAGGTCCATGAATCAAGGTAAATTGGAAGTGGTAAAACAGGAGATGGTAAGAGTGAACATCAACATTTTAAGAAACAGAGAACTAAAAAGGACTGGAATGGGAGAATTTAATTAAGATGACCATTATATCTACTACTGTGGGCAAGAATTCCCTTAGAAGAGATGGAGTAGCTCTCATAGTCAACAAAAGAGTCCAAAATGCAGTACCTGGGTACAATCTCAAAAATGACAGAATGATCTCTGTTTGTTTCCAGAACAAACCATTCAATATCATGGTAATCCAAGTCTATGCCCCAATCAGTAATGCCAAAGAAGCTGAAGTTGAATGGTTCTATGATGATCTACAAGACAGTCTAGAAATAACACCAAAAAAAAAAGATATCCTTTTCATCACTGGGGACTGGAATGCAAACATAGGAAGTCAAGACATACCTGGAGTAACAGGCAAGTTTGGCCTTGGGGTACAAAATGAAGCAAGGCAAAGGCTCCCAGAGTTTTGTCAAGAGAATGCATTGGTCATAGCAAACACCCTCTTCCAACAACACAAGAGGTGACTCTACACATAGACATTACCAGATAGTCAATACCAATTTCAGATTGATTATATTCTTTGCAGTTGAAGATGGAGAAACTCTATACAGTCAGCAAAAACAGGACCAGGAGCTGACTGTGGCTCAGATCATAAACTCCTTATTGCCAAAGTCAGACTTAAATTGAAAAAAATAGGAAAAACAATTAGGCCATTCAGGTATGACCTAAATCAAATCCCTTACAATTATACAGTGGAAGTGACAAATAGATTCAAGGGATTAGATCTGATAGACAGAGTGCCTGAAGAACTATGGATGTAGGTTTGTAACATTGTACAGGAGGCACTGATCAAAACTATCCCCCAAAAAAAGAAATGCCAAAGGCAAACTGCTTGTCTGAGGAGACCTTACAAATAGCTGAGAAAAGAAGAGAAGGCAAAGGAGAAAAGGAAATATATATCCATCTGAATGCAGAGTTCCAAAGAAGAGCAAGAAGAGATGAGAAAGCCTAAGTGATCATTCCAAGAAAACAGAGGAAAACGGTAGAATGGGAAAGACTAGAGGTCTCTTCAAGAAAGTTAGAGATACCAAGGGAACATTTCATGTAAAGATGGGCTCAATAAAGGACAGAAATGGTATGAACCTAACAGAAGCAGAAGATATTAAGAAGAGGTGGTAAGAATACATAGAAGAACTGTACCAAAAAGATCTTCATGACCAGATACCCACGATGGTGTTATCACTCACCTAGAGACAGACATCCTGATGTGCGAAGTCAAGTGGGCTTTAGAAGCATTACTACAAACAAAGCTAGTGGAGGTGATGGAATTCCAGCTGAGTTATTTCAAATCCTGAAAGATGATGCTGTGAAAGTGCTACACCTAATATACCAGCAAATTTGGAAAAGTCAGCATTGGCCGCAGGAATGGAAAAGGTCAGTTTTCATTCCAATCCCAAAGAAGGGCAATGCCTAAGAATGTTCAAACTACCACACAGTTGCACTAATCTCATACACTAGCAAAGTAATGCTCAAAATTCTCCAAGCCAGGCTTCAACAGTACATGAACTGAGAACTTCAGGCTGGATTTAGAAAAGGCAGAGGAACCAGGAGGAATCAAATTGCCGACATCCATTGGATCATTGAAAAAGCAAGAGAATTCCAGAAAAACATCTACTTCTGTTTAATTGACTGTGCTAAAGCCTTGACTATGTGGATCACAAGAAACTGTGGAAAATTCTTAAAGAGATGGGAATAACAGACCACCTTACCTGCCTCCTGAGAAACCTGTATGCAGTCAAGAAGCAACAGTTAGAACCAGACATGGAACAACAGACTGGTTCCAAATTGGGAAAGGAGTACTTCAAGGCTGTATATTGCCACCCTGCTTATTTAACTTATATGCAGAGTACATCATGCAAAATGCCAGGCTGGATGAAGCAGAAGCTGGAATCAAGATTGCCAGGAGAAATATCAATAACCTCAGATATGCAGCTGACACCACCCTTATGGCAGAAAGTGAAGAGAAACTAAAATTCAACACCCATTTATGATAAAAACTCTCCAGAAAGCAGGAATAGAAGGAACATACCTCAACATAATAAAAGCTATATATGACAAACCCACAGCAAACATTATCCTCAATGGTGAAAAATTGAAAGCATTTCCTCTAAAGTCAGGAACAAGACAAGGGTGCCCACTTTCACCATTACTATTCAACATAGTTTTGGAAGTTTTGGCCACAGCAATCAGAGCAGAAAAAGAAATAAAAGGAATCCAAATTGGAAAAGAAGAAGTAAAACTCTCACTATTTGCAGATGACATGATCCTCTACATAGAAAACCCTAAAGACTCCACTAGAAAATTACTAGAACTAATCAATGACTATAGTAAAGTTGCAGGATATAAAATCAACACACAGAAATCCCTTGCATTCCTATACACTAATAGTGAGAAAACAGAAAGAAAAATTAAGGAAACAATTCCATTCACCATTGCAATGGAAAGAATAAAATACTTAGGAATATATCTACCTAAAGAAACTAAAGACCTATATATAGAAAACTATAAAACACTGGTGAAAGAAATCAAAGAGGACATTAATAGATGGAGAAATATACCATGTTCATGGATTGGAAGAATCAATATAGTGAAAATGAGTATACTACCCAAAGCAATTTATAGATTCAATGCAATCCCTATCAAGCTACCAACAGTATTCTTCACAGAGCTAGAACAAATAATTTCACAATTTGTATGGAAATACAAAAAACCTCGAATAGCCAAAGTGATCTTGAGAAAGAAGAATGGAACTGGAGGAATCAACCTACCTGACTTCAGGCTCTACTACAAAGCCACAGTTATCAAGACAGTATGGTACTGGCACAAAGACAGAAATATAGATCACTGGAACAAAATAGAAAGCCCAGAGATAAATCCACGCACATATGGACACCTTATCTTTGACAAAGGAGGCAAGAATATACAATGGATTAAAGACAATCTCTTTAACAAGTGGTGCTGGGAAATCTGGTCAACCACTTGCAAAAGAATGAAACTAGAACACTTTCTAACACCATACACAAAAATAAACTCAAAATGGATTAAAGATCTAAACGTAAGACCAGAAACTATAAAACTCCTAGAGGAGAACATAGGTAAACACTCTCTGACATACATCACAGCAGGATCCTCTATGACCCACCTCCCAGAATATTGGAAATAAGAGCAAAAATAAACAAATGGGACCTAATTAACCTTAAAAGCTTCTGCACATCAAAGGAAACTATTAGCAAGGTGAAAAGGCAGCCTTCAGAATGGGAGAAAATAATAGCAAATGAAGCAACGGACAAACAACTAATCTCAAAAATATACAAGCAATTCCTACAGCTCAACTCCAGAAAAATAAATGACCCAATCAAAAAATGGGCCAAAGAACTAAACAGACATTTCTCCAAAGAAGACATACAGATGGCTAACAAACACATGAAAAGATGCTCAACATCACTCATTATCAGAGAAATGCAAATCAAAATCACTATGAGGTACCATTTCACACCAGTCAGAATGGCTGCGATCCAAAAGTCTACAAATAATAAATGCTGGAGAGGGTGTGGAGAAAAGGGAACCCTCTTACACTGTTGGTGGGAATGCAAACTAGTACAGCCACTATGGAGAACAGTGTGGAGATTCCTTAAAAAACTGGAACTAGAACTGCCTTATGATCCAGCAACCCCACTGCTGGGCATACACACTGAGGAAACCAGAAGGGAAAGAGACATGTGTACCCCAATGTTCATCGCAGCACTGTTTATAATAGCCAGGACATGGAAGCAACCTAGATGCCCATCAGCAGATGAATGGATAAGAAAGCTGTGGTACATATACACAATGGAGTATTACTCAGCCATTAAAAAGAAAACATTTGCATCAGTTCTAATGAGGTGGATGAAACTGGAGCCTATTATACAGAGTGAAGTAAGCCAGAAAGAAAAACACCAATACAGTATAATAACGCATATATATGGAATTTAGAAGGAGGGTAACAATAACCCTGTGTACGAGACAGCAAAAGAGACACTGATGTATAGAACAGTCTTATGGACTCTATGGGAGAGGGAGAGGGTGGGAAGATTTGGGAGAATGGCATTGAAACTTGTAAAATATGATGTGTGAAACGAGATGCCAGTCCAGGTTCGATGCACGATACTGGATGCTTGGGGCTAGTGCACTGGGACGACCCAGAGGGATGGTATGGGGAGGGAGGAAGGAGGAGGGTTCAGGATGGGGAACACATGTATACCTGTGGCAGATTCATTTTGATATTTGGCAAAACTAATACAATTATGTAAAGTTTAAAAATAAAATAAAATTAAAAAAAATAAATAAAAGTAAAGACACTCTGAGGTATTTAAAAATGAAAAAAAAAATAAAGAGCCTCTTGATGAAAGTGAAAGAGGAGAGTGAAAACGCTGGCTTAAAATTCAACATTCAAAAAACTAAGATCATGGCATCTCCCATCACTTCGTGGCAAATAGATGCAGAAACAGTGGAAACAGTGGCTGACTTTATTTTTTTGGGCTTCAAAATCATTGCAGATGGTGACTGCAGCCATGAAATTAAGAGACGCTTGCACCTTGGAAGAAACGCTATGACAAACCTAGACAATATATTAAAAAGCAGAGACATTACTTTGCTGACAAAGGTCTGTCTAGTCGAAGCTATGATTTTTCCAGTAGTCATTTTGGATGTGAGAGTTGGACCACAAAGAAGGCTGAGCACCGAAGAATTGATGCTTTTGAACTGTGATGTTGGAAAAGACTCTTGAGAGTCCCTTGGACTGCAAGAAGATTCAACCAGTCCATCCTAAAGGAAATCAGTCCTGAATATTCATTGGAAGGATTGATACTGAAGCTGAAGTTTCAATATTTTGGCCATCTGATGCGAAGTACTGACTCAGAAAGGAATGAGATGCTGAGAAAGATTGAGTGCCACTGGAGAAGGGGATAACAGAGGATGAGATGGTTGGATGGCATCACCGATTTGATGGACCTGAGCTTAATCAAGCTCCCAGAGTAGTGATGGACAGGGAAGCCTGGTGTGCTGCAGTCCTTAGGGTTGCAATGAGTTGGACACAACTGAGCGACTGAACTGTACTGAACTGAATGTTCTACTTGTTTTTCCTACTGTTAGTTGTTTAATCATTTATTGTAAGATACATTTCTAAATAATATAAGAGATGGTCATGTCTTGATGAAGAGGATCAATAATACCTTCTTATAAAAATATTCACTTGTATTTCTTTGAATACACTGTGTTCTGTGATCCTGTTTTAATATGCTTTTCTAAAAATGCATAGTAAATTTTTTTAATGCTTTGCATCACTGTAGTTGTTCATAAATTTATATGAGAACAATAATTTTCTCATAGGTATGTAGTAACTGTTGGGGTTATATCTTGTGGAGGATATATCTACATACTAATACAGTATTGTGCTAGTGCTAAGTCACTTTCAGTCGTGTCCAATTCTTTGCAGCTCATGGACTGTAGCCCACCAGTCTCTTCTGTCCATGGGATTCTCCAGGCAAGAATACTGGAGTGGGTTGGCATTTCCTTCTCCAGGGGATCTTCCTGACTCAGGGGTTGAAGCCATGACTCTTATGTGCATTGGCAGGCAGGTCTTTACCACTAGCGCCACCTGGAAAGCCCCATGCAGTATTAGTATTATAGTTCGTATGATTTGTTCCAAATTACTCTCGTATAGTAGTAGTATATTAATTTTTTTGTCTAGCTGTTAATAAAGTTTTCCTTTTTGGAATAATAAAATGTGGAATATTTCAAATGGCTTAATAAAAAAATAATAAAAAATACTTAATAAAAAAATCAATGTATTTTAATGTCTTTCTGTGTTACTCCATTTCATCCTAGTTGCCTTTTAAAACTGTGTATTTGTTGTCATAGATCCTTCAGAACTTAATTGTGAGAGAATATTCTATTTCAATAATTTTTTATTGAAGTATCATTGATTTACAATGGTGTGTTAGTTTCAGATGTACAGCAAAGGAAATCAGTTGTATATATATATACATAGACTCTTTTTTGGGCTTCCCTGAAAGCTCAGTTGGTAAAGAATCCACCTGCAATGCAGGAGACCCCAGTTTGATTCCTGAGTCTGGAAGATCCACTGGAGAAGGCATAGGCTACCCACTCCAGAATTCTTGGGCTTTCCTTGTGGCTCAGCTGGTAAATAATCTGCCTTCAATACGGAAGACTTTGGTTCGATCCCTGGCTTGGGAAGATCTCCTGGAGAAGGGAAAGGCTACCCACTGCAGTGTTCTGGCCTGGAGAATTCCATGGACTGTGTATAGTCCATGGGGTCGCAAAGAGTTGGACAGGACTGAGCAACTTTCACTTTCACTTCCTTTCACACTCTTTTTAATATATTTTCCCATATAGAACATTACAGAGTATTGAGTAGAGTTCCCTGTGCTGTACAGTAGATCCTTATTCATTGTCTTTTAAAAAATTAATTTATTTATTCTAATTGGAGGATAATTACTTTACAACATTTTGATGATTTTTGCCTTACATCAACATGAATCAGCCACGGGTATATATGTTCCCCCCATCCTGAACCCCCACCCACCTCCCTAGTTATAGTGTGTATATGTCAATCCCAATTTTCTAATTTATCCCTCCCCTATGTTTCCTCATTTCACATGCTAGCAAGATTATGCTCAAAATCCTTCAAGCTAGGCTTCAGCAATACATGAGCCAAGAACTTCCAGATGTACAAGCTGGATTTAGAAAAGGAGGAACCAGAGATCAAATTGCCAACATCTGTTGCATCATAGAAAAAGCAAGGGAATTCCAGAAAGCATCTACTTCTGCTTCAGAAGGCTTTGACTACTCTAACACCTTTGACTGTGTGGATCACAACAAACTGTGGAAAATTCTTAGAGAGATGAGAGTGACAGACCACCTTACCTGCCTCCTGAGAAACCTGAATGTAGGACAAGAAGCAACAGTTAGAACCGGACCTGGGACAATGGACTGACTCCAAATTGGGAAAGGAGTACCTCAAGGCTGTATATTGTCATCTTGCTTATTTAACTTATATGCAGAGTACATCATGAGAAATGCCAGGCTGGATGAAGCACAAGCTGGAGTGAAGATTGCTAGGAAAAATATCAACAGCCTCATATATACAGATGATAGCACTTTAATGTCAGGAAGCAAAGAGGAACTAAAGAGGCAAATAGGTGGGGGAAAAGTGGAAATAGAGACAGATTTTATTTTCTTGGGCTCCAAAATCACTGCAGACGGTGACTACAGCCATGAAATTAAAAGACTCTTGGAAGCTCCTTGGAAGAAAAGCTATGACCAACCTAGACAGCATATTAAAGAGCAGAGGCATCACTTTCCCAACAAAAGTCCATATAGTCAAGGTTATGTTCTTTCCAGTAGTCATGTACAGATGTTAGAGTTGGACCATAAAGAAGGCTGAGCACCAAAGAATTGATGCTTTCAAATTGTGGTGCTGGATAAGACCCTTGAGAGTTCTGTGGATACCAAGGAGATCAAACCAGTCAATCCTAAAGGAAATCAACTGTGAATATTCATCAGAAGGACAGATGATGAAGCTTCAGTGCTTTGACCAACTGATGCAAGAGCTGGCTCATTGGAAAATAACCTGATGATGGGAAAGATTTCAAGCAAGAAAAGGGGCAACAGAGGATGAGATGGCTGGATGGTATCACCAACTCAATATAGGTGAGTTTGAGCAAACTCCTGTAGATGGTGGAGGACAGGGAAGCCTGGCATGCTGCAGTTGACATGGTTGCAAACAGTCAGACCTGACTTAGAGACTGAGAAACAACAATAACAATCTTACCTCCCAGTAACCATAAGTTTATTTTCTACATCTGTAACTCTATTTCTGTTTTGTAGAAAATTCATTTGTATCCTTTTTAGACATATAAGCAATATATTATATTTGTCTTTATCTGACTTACTCCACTCAGTATGACAGTTTCTAGGTCCATCCATGTTGCTACACATGGCATTATTTTGTTCTTTTTTATGGCTGAGAGTCCCTTGGACTGCAAGGAGATCCAACCAGTCCATTCTGAAGGTGATCAGCCCTGGGATTTCTTTGGAAGGAATGATGCTAAAGCTGAAACTCCAGTACTTTGGCCACCTCATGCGAAGAGTTGACTCATTGGAAAAGACTCTGATGCTGGGAGGGATTGGGGGCAGGAGGAGAAGGGGACGACCGAGGATGAGATGCCTGGATGGAATCACTGACTCGATGGACGTGAGTCTGAGTGAACTCCTGTAGTTGGTGATGGACAGGGAGGCCTGGCGTGCTGCGATTCAGGGGGTTGCAAAGAGTCGGACACAACTGAGCGACTGAACTGAACTGAACTGAACTGAACTGAATATTCCATTGTGTATATGTACCTCTTCTTCTTTACCCATTCCTCTGCTGATGGACATTTAGGTTTCTTCCATGTCCTGGCTATTGTGAATAGTGCTGCAGTGAATATTGGACTGCATGCATTTTTTTGAATCATGGTTTTCTCCAGATATGTACGCAGGAATGGGATTGCTGGATCATATGGTAGCTCTATATTTAGTTTTCTAAGGAACCTCCATACTGTTCTCCATGTGGCTATACCACATGTGGCTATACCAATTTACATCCCCCCTAAAAGTGTAAGAGCATTTCCTTGTCTCCACACCCTCTCTAGCATTTATTGTTTGTTGACTTTTTGATGGCTATTCTGACTGGTGTGAGGTGATACCTCATTTTAGTTTTGATTTGCATTTCTCTAATAATTAGTGATGTTGAGCATCTTTTCATGTGATTGTTAGTCATCTTTATGTCTTATTCTTCTCCAGTAGACTGGAGAAATATCTATTTACACCTTCTACCCATTTTTTGATTGGGTTGTTTGTTTCTTTGAAATTGAGCTGCATGAATGTTTGTGAATTTTGGAGATTAATCCCTTGTTACTTCATTTGCAAATATTTTCTCCCACTCTGATCAATGTCTTCTCATTTTGTTTATGGTTTCCTTTTCTGTGCAAAAGGTTTGAAGTTTAATTGGGTCCCATTTATTTACTTTGTTTTTATTTTCACTAATTTCAGAGGTGGATCAAAAAAGATCTTGCTTGGATTTATGTCAGAGAGTGTTCTGCCTGTGTTTGCCTCTAAGAATTTTATGGTATCCAGCCTTATATTTATAACTTTCATCCATTTTGAGTTTATTTTTGTGTATGGTGTTAGGTGTGTTCTAATTTCGTTCTTTTACATGTAGCTTTCCAGTTTTCCCAGCTCTGCTTATTGAGGAGACCATCTTATCTGCATTGTATATTCTTGTCTCCTTTGTCATAGATTAGGTGACCATACGTGCATGGGTTTATTTCTGGGATTTCTATCCTGTTTCTTTGACTGAATTTCTGTTTTTGTGCTGGTACCATACTGTTTTGATGGCTATAGTTTTAGAGTATAGTCTGAAGTCAGGGAGCCTGATTCATTCAGCTCCATTTTTTCTTTCTCAAGATTGCTTTGGCTATTTGTAATCTTTTGTGTTTTCAAATTGTATAATGATTTGTATACAAATTATATAATGATTTTCTCTAATTCTGTGAAAAATGCCATTGATAATTTGATAGGAATTACATTGAATCTGTAGATTGCTTTGGGTAGTATAGTCATTTTCACAATATTGATTATTCCAATCCAAGAACATGGTATATCTTTCCATCTGTTTGTGTCATCTTTTATTTCTTTCATCAGTATCTTATAGTCTTATAGTTTATTCCTAGGTATTTTTTTTCTTTTTTATGCAATGCTAAATGGGATTTCCCCCTTGATTTCTTTTTCTGATCTTTTATTGTTTGTATATAAGAGTGCAAGAGATTCTGTGATTTAATTTTGTCTTCTGCAACTTTACCAAATTCATTGGTGAGCTCTAGTGGTTTCCTGGTAGCATCTTCATGGTTTTATATGTATAGTATTAAGTCATCCGCAAACAGTGACAATTTTAGTTCTTCTTTAGCAATTTAGATTCTTTGTATTGCCTTTTCTTCTCTGATTGCTGTGGCTAGGACTTTCAAAACTATTTTTGAATAATGGTGAGAGTGGACATCCTTGTCTTGTTCCTGGTCTTAGGGGAAATGTTTTCAGTTTTTTACCATCAAGAGTGATGTTTGCTGTGGGTTTGTCATGTATGGCCTTTTTTAATGTTAAGGTAGGTTCCCTCAATGCCCACTTTCTGAAAGGTTTTTTTAAAATCACAGATGGATGTTGAATTTTGTCAAATGGTTTTTCTGCATCTTTTGAGATGATTATATGGTTTTTATTTTTCAGTGTATCACACTGATTGATTTGTGGATATTGAAAAATTCTTACATCCCTGAGATAAAGCTCACTTGATTATGGTATACGATCCTTTTAATGTGTTGTTGTATTTGGTTTGCTAGTCTTTTGTTGAGGATTTTTGCATCTATGTTTATCAGTGATATTGGCCTGTAATTTTCTTTTTTTGGTGTGCTGTCTTTGTCTGGTTTTGGTATCAGGGTGATTGGTAGTTTTGTAGAATGAGCTTGGGAGTGTTCCTTTCTCTGTAATTCTTTGGAAGAGTTTCAGAAGGGTAGGTGGTACCTCTTCACTACATTTTGAGAGAATTTGCCTGTGAAGCCATCTGGTCCTAGACTCTTTCTTTGTTGGAAGATTTTAAAATAACATTTAAATACTTGTGATTGGTTTGTTCATATTTTCAGTTTTTTCCTGGTTCAGTCTTGGAAGCTTGCATCTTAGAATTTATCCATTTTTTTCTAGATTGTCCATTTTATTGGTGTAGTTGCATGTAGTACTGCATCTTAGAATTTATCCATTTTTTTCTAGATTGTCCATTTTATTGGTGTAGTTGCATGTAGTACTCTATTATGATCCTTTGTATTTCTGTGGTGTCCAGTGTAACTTCTTTGTCATTTTAATTTTATTGATTTAAATCCTCTTCCCTTTTTTCTTGAGAAGTCTAGCTAAATGTTTACCAATTTTGTTTATCTTCTCAAATAACTAGTTTTTAGTTTCATTTATCTTTGCTATTGTTTTCATCATCTCTATTTCATTCATTACCACTCTTAATTTTTATGACTTGTTTCCTCTACTAACTTTGGGTTTTGTTTGTTCTTCTTTCTCTAGTTATTTTAGGTGTAAGAAAGAGTAGGATGTTCAGGATTTTTTTTTCTTGAGTTAAGATTGTATTGCTATAAACTTCCCTCTTAGAACTGCTTTTGCTGCATCTCATAGGTTTTAGATCATTTTCTTTTCATTGTCATATGTCTCTAGACATTTTATGATTTCCTATTTGAGTTCTTCAATGATCCACTAATTATTTAGCAACATGCGATTTAGCCTCCATTTGTTTGTGTTTTTTACAGTTGTCTTTTTTTTTTTTTTTCTTTTATAATTGGGACAATATACAGCCTTGACATACTCCTTTCCAGATTTGGAACCAGTCGTTGTTCCATGGCACGTTCTAGCTGTTGCTTCTTGACCTGCATACAGATTTCTCAGGAGGGGCAGGTAAGGTGGTCTGGTATTCCCATCTCTTTAAGAATATTCCACAGTTTGTTGTGACAGTCAGAGGCTTTGGCATAGTCAATAAAGCAGAAATAGATGTTTTTTCTGGAATTCTCTTGGTTTTTTGATGATACAATGGATGTTGGCAATTTGATCTCTGGTTCCTCTGCCTTTTCTAAATTCAACTTGAACATCTGAAAGTTCTCGGTTCATGTACTGTTGAAGCCTGGCTTAGAGAATTTTGAGCATTACTTTGCTAGCACGTGAGATGAGTGCAATTGTGCAGTAGTTGAACCTTCTTTAGCATTGCCTTTCTTTGGAATTGGAATGAAAACTGACCTTTGCCATTCCTGCGGCCACTGCTGAGTTTTCCAAATTTGCTGGCATATTGAGTGCAGCACTTTCACAGCATCATCTTTTAGGATTTGAAATAATTCAGCTGGAATTCCATCACCTCCACTAACTTTGTAGTGATGCTTCCTAAGGCCCACTTGACTTTGCACTCCAGGATGTCTAGTTCTAGATGAGTGATTACACCATTGTGATTATCAGGGTCATTAAGATCCTCTTGTATGGTTGCCTTGTATATTGAGGTGCTCTTATTTTGGGTACATATATATTTAAAATTGTTATACCTTTTTCTTGGATTGATCCCTTGATCATATGTAGTGTCCTTCCTTGTCTCTTATAACTGTCTTTATTTTAAAGGTCTATTTTGTCTGATATGAGTAGTGGTACTCCAGTTTTGTTTGATTTCTATTTGTGTGGAATATATTTTTCCATCCCCTCACTTCCTGTGTGTATTTGTCCCTAGGTCTGAATTGGGTCTTTTGAAGACAGCACATATACAGGTCTTGGTTTTGTATCCATTCAGCTAGTGTCTTTTGGTTGAAGCTTTTAATCCACTTACATTAAGGCAGTTATCAATATGTAAGTTCCTATTACCATTTTCTTAATTATTTGGGTTTGTTTTTGTAAGTCTTTTATTTCTTTTATTTCTCTTGTGTTTTCCACCTAGAGAAGTTTGTTTAGCATTTGTTATAAAGCTGTTTTGACAGTGCTGAAATCTCTTAGCTTTTGCTATATTTCTTATTTAAACATGTCTACTATTTAGTAAAAGCCATGGTTATCTTTGAGTTTGTATTCTTATTATACTTAAGGGATGAGAAGATGTGGGTATTTCTTAAGCAGTTCATCATGGGAGAGTTTGAATTAATGGGTGTGTTCTTGTTAGAGAAATTTGTATTGGAGGTAAGTAAGATTACTCTAGCTAAACAGTGTATTGTAAATGTTTTTGAACATAAATATGGAAGAAATGCATTTAACCCTGTGATATAAGAATCTGGTGTATATAAGAATCACACACACACACACACACACAGACATGTACACACTTGAAACAAAGATTTTATGAAATAATACTATTATATGTAATACTCCCCAATATTGTCATTGTATTACTTTCTATATTGGAAAAGACCCTGATGCTGGAGAATACTCTTGAGGAGGTCAACTTAGTCCTAAAGGAAATCAAATTATCCAAAAGGAAATCAACCCTGAATATTCATTGGAAGGACAGAGGCTGAAGCTGAAGATCCTATACTTTGGCCACTTGATGCAGAGGTGACTCACTGGAAAAGACCCTGATCTTGGAAAAAGATTGAGGGCAGGAGGAGAAGGGGATGACAGAGGATGAGATGGTTGGATGACATCACTGACTCAATGGACATGAGTCTGAGCAAACTCCAGGAGACTGTGAAGGACAGAGAAGCCTGGTGTGCTACAGTCCATGGGGTCACAAAGAGTTGGACATGACTGAGTGACTGAATAACAAATAAACATAGATAGGATATGTATTTCTTTAAAATAAGGTAGTCAAACTGATTAGGTTGCTTTTACCCACAGTGAGTTGTACAGTTTGGAAAATGTTGGTTTAGACTTTCGTAGTTCATATCCTAGAGTTCTTAGAGCCATAAAATGTCATGTGTGGATTTGTTTTTCTGGGGAGAGAGTCCTTAGGTTTTATCAGATTCTCAAAAGGTCTAGGGTCTCTGATGTAAAGATACATAAAAGATACATTTATCAGATCTGTCTTCTCAGCTTAATTTCTTTCTTAGCTTTTACTGTGTCACCTCTCCTCTTATTTTGCTTCTTGTTATCCCCAGCTTCACTAAAATCAGATTCACTCAAGAGTTCCTTATGGATAAAGAAATCACGTGTACTATTTTTCCATCAGAATGATAATAGCAATAATAAAAGTAATATCCATGAATTTAAAATTTATTCTTTGTTAAGGACTGTACTGGAAGCTTTAAGTATTTTTACCTTGAATTCCCATGATAAATGCTGCAGGGTAGCTTTTCTTATTCCAATTTTTTTGTACATAAAAGCTGAGACTGAGGTAGGGTGAGCGGTATGTCTGAATTCTCTCAAGATAGAGAAGGATCCTAAAACAGAGTCATGAAACTCTAAGAAAATATACTGTCTACCACCACATGCCTGGCTTAATGGGAAACATCTTTATAGGTTGTATTTTTCAGTTGAATTAGGGATTGAGGTTGTGGATGAGAGAACTTAGTCATGCCAGTGTTAGTATACTGGAAGGGAGTGTGAGGCTTAGTCAAGGGAATGGACCCTTCATTGCTGAAGGGCCCTGAAGGAATTGCTCACTTTAATAGCTCAGGCTCTGGGCTTCTGACTCTGGGAAATTTCTGAAACTGACCCTTTGGATCAAGAGCTCACAAATCCATAGCCTCACAGGGCTGGTTTCGCACTTCTCTGAAAAGAGCCATCATCAGGTGAAGGGAAACAAGAACCTTCCAGAATGTCCCTGGAACCTCCTCTTACTCCATAACTGATTTTTCTACCAAAAAATTATATTAATATCAGAAGGAGATTCATAAAAATGAAGTTTTTGGGACCGTGGCAAGACAGCTTAATTCATTGCCCTCCGAATATGTGATTTCAGAGCAATCACTGATGCTTTTGAGTGCTTCCTTTGTGCCAAGGACTCTCATAAGGTGAGTTATTAGGTGCTTTCATCAGAATCATTTCCACATACAAATGGGGACACGAAGGCAAAGGGACATTAAGAAATCTGTTCAAGGATGCACAGCTGATACGGGGCAGAGCTAGGATCCTAGGCCTGTACTCTAGTCTCTAGGCACACAGACTCTTAGTAGTGTCTCCTGGGAGAGAAGCTTATGAGGTCTTCAGCTGGAATATAGATTTGGTACCAACATGGGTCAAACTCATGCTGATTATTTAGTCATGCAAGATACAGCAGCTTATATGCGGTCCCCTGGGGCACCTAGTTCTTCTTGAAATAGGCTGGGAATCAACATCATAGCAGAAATATCTCCAGCAAAGAAGGTAGATTTGCTGTTGCCTTTTTGAGGCCTCTCACACTGAGAAATGCCTGCTGACAGATTTTTTTGTGTTTGTTCAGTGAAAAAAAAGAAACTAGTTCAGTGTAAGTGAGCCTCCGCAAGCAAAAGCACCTAGTAAAAAAGGCTTCATTTTTATTAACTGATAGAGAGAAGGCTACACAGGTTTTCACTTTTCAAAGCTTCCACATTTCATAGAATTTCCAACTCTGCTTTCAAATCAGAAGAGAAAACACACACACACACACACACACACAAGCCAGGAGGGAAAAGTAATTCAAAATAAAAAAGGAGGACAGAGCAGCATGTTTTTAGAACTTCAGATAAAATTTTTGTTTGAGGGAAAACTTTCAGAGAGAAATAGGAGGAAAAAAAAATCTTTTGAGAACAAAGCAAGAAGTAGTTTAAAAATGCAATTTCAAAGAACTATCAAAATTTTCAAAGTAATGCAGAAATGAATTTTCAGTTGCATTTTGAAATTAGCCAGGTATCCATTTTCGCATGAGGTTGTATTTTTTCAGAGACTAAAAAGGTCCTCAGTGCTGTTTTATCTCATCTTTTATTATTTTAAAATAATTGTTCATCTCCAAAGAGACTACTGATGTGTTGATGCATTATCACAACCAGAGAGGCTCCTCTCTAACTAAAAGACAAGAAGCTATGAGAGTAATGGGTTTGAATATTGTGAAAATTGGTGTTTTCTTCCTCAAGCAGAACTCATATTCCTACCTCAGGGTGGAAAACCCATTTTATTGCTCAGTATCTCTCTTAATCCCAAGCAGTGATGTTGGCGTTCTGATTGTTCTATAGAAAGATCATATATGCTGATTATCCAGTATCGCCAGCATGCATTTTTCTTTTTTCCTGTAGGGTTACTAGGTTGTGTCAGTTTTTTTCTCTTCTTCTTTTACTTTTGTCACCTGTGACCGATTGCAGTAAAAATAGCAATCTGATGTCTGGAAGAGATCATGACCACCTGGCACCTGGAGATCAAATGAGTAACAATCTTATGACCTTCCTCTAGCCATTTCTCTGTGGTGCCATGAGAAGTGCTCTGGAATCGGAGTGCACAGGGCAGTCATTCAAAAAGGTGTGGACTGGCTGCTTACCCCAAGATAGGGGGAAGCAGGACTGAAGAGGCTCTGTGCTTCAAACTAAAGTTTGGGTTGATTCTAATACTGTTAATTGCTAGTGATTAAAAAACGTTTTTTGGAGGCAGGGAATGGAGTAGCAGTGTTGTTGTTGTTTAGTCACTAGGTCATGTCAGACTCTTTTGAGACCCCATGGACAATAGCCCACCAGGCTCCTCTGTTCATGGGATTTCCCAGGCAAGAATACTGGAGTGGGTTGCTGTTTCCTTCTCCAGGGGATCTTCCAGACCCAGGCATGGAACCCACATCTCCTGAATTGTCCAGTAGATTCTTTACCAATGAGCCACCAATTCAAATAGTTTTACATCTTTAGTAGTCTGTCACGTTAAAATCAGGGTAACCTTTCCATAATAAAATATACTTTATAAAATCACTGGCTATTATGAAAACCATGTCACATAACCCTGAAGCACGCCTTTTAGGCTTGGTGGGTGATGTTTATTGGTGGGAAACTCAGGGAGGCAAGAAAAATGACTGTGTTCTAAGTCAGTGCACAGAGATGTGGCAAGGCTAAATGTCAGATTCCAGGATTGGGATTCTAACACTTGAACTGGAGAGCCTGTAAGTAGTATGATTATGGAAGCACTGGTTGTCTTCTGATTTGATCAAGATCAATAGTCTCATTGTAGCAAAATCTTGGCTCCCACCCTAATCCTCCAGATTAGCATTCATGGTTAGGGGAGCCCCCAGTGATGTACCCCTGATGTAATACGGGATTTTGGGTTAAGCCCTGCAGTTGTATGTGTGACGCAATGAGGTAGTTACCACAGCTTTCACTCTGGTGTGATCAGGGCACTGGGCCCCTAGCCTTGAAATTGACCAGGACTTATTTTCATAGCACTGCTCATGGCTGAATTCCAAGGAGTTTGTAGGAGGGCAGCACTTTTTTGGGAGGCCATTCTACAGGTGGTCAGTCTTCCATATATTTACTCTTACTTCCCATAGAACTTCAGAGATAGAGGAAGAAACATAGGATGTTTTGAGCAAAAAGATTATTACCTTAAAAGGATAAAATGTTGGGGGTGGTTTCAGATTTCTACTGGAGACATTCACAGTTGGGATCAGTGAAGCCTTTCCCTCTCCCCAACTCCCACTGTTTGCACAAATTCCAACATGAGTTTTAAATGTTCACAGGCCATAGGATTGGGGGAGAAAGGGTACAAACCAAGATTTATGTTACACCACATTGTCTTCTGCTCAGTGCATACTTCTTTCTTCCTGTCTCCCTGTCTGTCTTCCTCTCCTAGTTTTTCATTCTCTCTAGCTATGTCTTTTGAGAAGGTGATGCCACCCCACTCCAGTACTCTTGACTGGAAAATCCCATGGACGGAGGAGCCTGGTGGTCTGCAGTCCATGTGTTCTCTACGAGTCGGGCACGACTGAGCGACTTCACTTTCACTTTTCACTTTCCTGCATTGGAGAAGGAAACGGCAATCCACTCGAGTCTTCTTGCCTGGAGAATCCCAGGGACAGAGGAGCCTGGTAGGCTTCCGTCTACGGGGTCGCACAGAGTCGGACACGACTGAAGCGACTTAGCAACAGCAGCAGCAACAGCTATGTCTTATTCTCACCTCTGTTTTTTTTTTGTTGTTGTTGTTGTTTTCTCTCTGTTTCTTCCAGTTTTTTTATGCTTATTTTCATGTTAGTCACAGAGAGTGCACGCTAAATTGCTTCAGTTGACTCTTTGTGACCCTGTGGACTGTAGCCCGCAGGGCTCCCTCTGTCCATCGGATTCTCCAGGCAAGAATACTGGAGTGGGTTGCCATGCCCTCCTCCAGGGGATCTTCCTGACCCAGGGATCGAACCTGTGTGCCTTATGTCTCCTGCATTGGCAGGCGGGTTCTTTACCACCAGCACCACCCAGGAAGCCCCACATAGAATAATGGAATGAATTGCTTTTCTCTGTAAAGCTGAGGGGCTCTTCTGCTTGCAGAGTGTGCTATCATTGACATTGTTTTGGTAGCTTATCAGTATTGAATTTTTGGAGACCCTGAGGTATACCTTTTCTCCACTTCTTTATTAGTAACTATTTTTATATTCTGTTAGGTAATGCTCATGTTAGTGCTTCCCTGGTGGCTCAGTGATAAAGAATCTGCCTGCCAATGCACGATTTGACCCCTGGGTCAGGAAGATCCCCTGGAGAAGGAAATGGCAATCCACTCCAGTATTCTTGACTGCAGAATCCCATGGACAGAGGCACCTGGTGGGCTACAGTGAGGTCACAAAAGAGTCAAAACTTTGCAACTAAACAGTAACAACAATGCTAATTTTAAAGAGGTTATCTTCTTACCTTGCCTTCCACTTTTCTCTCTAACAGCTAGAAAGGACTACCTATTAGGTTAAGTTAGTTTAGAGAGAAAACAAATGACTTGGATTTGTTGTTGTTAATTCATATGACAACCAGTGGACATAAGCAATGGTTCTAGTTTCCATTTGTAAAAGGTGAATAATAGTGAACTGTTCAAGTCCTGTCGTGGTCACAGGTGCTTATACTGGCTATACTTAGAGCGCTGGGATGCACTGTCACTGTCAGACCGAGTCTGTCCAATCAGGAGGTGTCTTTGAAGCCATTGAATCCTATTAGAAGATATTGCTGATTGCATCTGAGCTGTTCCACATTGATGTTTACTGAGATGTGATGGTGAAACAGTGATGGATTTTTTTCCTTTTCTATTACTTATCCATCACAATTCCTTGTGTCTTGAACCCAAGGAAAATGTAATACTATTGACTGTATGAGGACTTGGCCTAAGCTTGCTCTGAGAAAGTACATTTCCCTCCCTCCCTCTGATGCCCTTGAGGCAGATAACAGTGGGAATATCTCATGCATGTTAAAAGTTGATATCTGCCAGAAGAATTAGTCAGCAAATCCTAGATTTATTTCCAGTCTCCTACGAATGTAAAGTGAGATAAGTCTCTGCACAATCAAATCACTTTAGGACTGAGGTGACTGAGGTCTTTATTCTGCCCAATCAACGAATGGCCTGAATGAACTAGAAGGCCCATGTCACTGAGAGCAATCCTTCAAGACACTGATTTAGCTAAATTACCTTCCACCTAATAGTCAACTTCAAGTAAGACATCATTAGAACTCATTTAATGAAAATGTGTTCCCTGAAATTTCCCTCTGCACTAAAAATTCTTCATCAGAAAATGAATATGACAGATGGTGGACATGAAAACTAGCCAGAGTTGCCTCTGAACTCTACCTAATGCTTGATAGTTAACAGAATTATAGGCACAAAGAATGTTAAAATGTTTTCTTTGATTTAAAAACATAATAAAATCCTTTAGCTCCTTTTGGAGAAGGAAATGGCAACGCACTCCAGTATTCTTGCCTAGAGAATTCCACGGACAGAGGAGCCTGGTGGGCTATGGTCCATGGGGTCACAAAGAGTCGGAGATGACTGAGCGACTATCACTTAGCTCCTTTATTTATAAAAAATGTTTCATTGCGTGCCTTCTATATACCAGACTTATGCTAAACACTGGACAACTGGTGGTTGGTCATTCTTGTGATAGACCATCTGTACTATAATTCGTATTCCAAAGAGCACCCTGGAACACAAAATGAGTCAGTGATATTTTATAATAGAAGATGTCAGATTTTGCCTCTTCAGAGTAAGCAGTTTTTAGCAGTGGCACACACTGTCACAAGAGGTGAAGCTGAAGGTGTGAAATGATTTTTACCTGAAGAGTGTGATGGAAGGTAATGGAACCAGTTTGAGACAAGAAGTCTGTGCTATCTAAGAGTTAGCCTGACTCGATAAGCAGCTGGACATGTATTTCCCAGTCACCAAAGGACAAACACAAGAGTGAAGGTGAGGAAAACAGAGGGGCCTGATATTGATTGAGCACCTTTCTTAGTGCAGAATCTTGTTCAATCTGCCTAAGAAACCCGTGAGATATGGGATATCTTCAATTTCTTCCTCTGTCAAGTAGTATAATCATACTATTACCTAATTCTTGAAAACGATCATCTCTGAGGGTTCGTATGAACATTAAGTAAGATACAACATGAAAAACAGAGCAATTCCTGGCACAAAGCAAGAACCCAGTGCAGGAAATAGATTATTATGTTCAATATAAAACAGCATGTTTGGTGTAGGGGGGATAGTGACAGGAAAGTGAAGAGAGAAAACAGTGGGGCTGGAGAGAAAGTTAGGGAGAGAACACTGACTCTCACTACCTAGGACTATCCCTAGGGAAAAAGGAGGTGCATAGGGCAAAAATTGTCCACGACTTCCTTCTCATTTGTCTGCCCCTCTTCAACCCTCATCTCAAGGTCTGGCTTTCCACGTGTCCTATCTGTCCTCTTGTTCGCAGTCCATGTTTTTAAGGCTATGGTCCCTAACCCCCGAAAGACTCTTGTTCCTATTTTTCATTAGTCAACTCATGTCTTTGTTAATTTGAGACAAGGATTTACAAGTTAGTCTGCCAGTGGGTGGTGTCGTGTATTCTCTTTCAGGGAATGCATTTATATTTCATTAGGTGGCTTACAGAGACCAAACCTCAAATCATAGAAATGACCCTATGAATGAGTGTTTTAGCTTCTGTCAGGATGATTTTAGAGGCAAAATAGGTGAAGTTATTCTTTCCCACTGTCAGTCACATAAAAATCCATTATGTCTTCTGCTTTCTGGGACCCCTCTCCCTCCAGCACCTTTAAATATGTTAAAATGTCAAGTTCATCTTAAAGGCCGTCTGGCTAATTTCTGAGGTGGCTCAGCTTTGGTGTTTAGGAGGAGAAAATCAGAGAAACCCCAGTCCTTAGCATTCATTCCTTCATTTCTTCACATTTTGAAGGCTCTTTCATGTTTTATAGATTGTGCTATGTCTCCAATAGTTTAATAGCCTTCTTATGGAAGGAACAGAATTAGACCACTGTCACTGCTTCAGGGGGAGAGAATTTATAATATATTGTATTTTGATGAAGCTTTATAACCGGATGAATTATTTTTCATTCCCAAGAGGCTCTCTTTATTCAATGGCTACTAGACATCCATCATGCTAATACCTTTTCGAATTAGTCTTTTTGGATGAGTGTTTTTCATGTGGCTCAGGGCTTTGCATCTGTACCCCAGTGCTCAGCTAAAGGAGAAACTCTGGGTTAAGTTTTTGCAATGCTTTAGTTTTACATGAGAGTATTCAAGTCACATTTCTAGCTAGGTTTTAGGGAATTACATTAAAGAAATTAAAAATTTGCACACCATTAAACACTTTCTGATTCATGTGGCCTCATGCTTTGAAGCTTCCCAACATTTTTATCAACTTACTTTGTGAAGAAATATATTGGTCTGGTCTGAAATACACTTTTTTTGTATCACTTGGAAAAACAGAAAGAAATTTCACTCCTTTACACGTCTTTTGTTTCTGCCCACTGTATAGCTAAGCTATTTAAAAGTTACCTCCTCTACTCTTTCCAGAATTAAAACTGAGAATATCACTTCTGTTTTTATCTGCAAACTGTGTGACTAACTAAAATTATATCCTTGCAATCATTAAGAGATTTTTGACTAACCCATTAGGAATTTATAAATAAGGTGTCAATTTTTTTTTCAAATGTACTTTCTATGGAAGCAAAAGCTGCTTCTTGTACCAATAAGAATACTTTTTAAGACAGAATTTAGGCTTTCTAGAAGGTCTCTTTTAAAACCTCATGGAGGAGCAAACACTCCAGGAAATGTTGCTGGAAAATACTTTTGGTTTATTCTGAGATTTTCTAAGCAACTGTATACAAATCTGGCGCTGGAAAACTGTTTTTCCAAGATCTGGAATAGTTGCTATCAGCTTCTAGGAAGAAAATCATTTTAATAACAGTGGACAACAGTGGAATCTTCCTGAGGGCTGAAATGATATATATGAAATAAGGAACAGTACTTGTGAAGTTTTGGTACTATTTTGTGTAGTTAGGTGAATTTTCTTGTGCTTACATTGGCTGAGAAGGCTTTTCTTAGGCAATTTTCAAATTAAGATTTTATGATGGCTCTCTTAAAAGAGACCTAGTTCAACTTTTCCATTCTCCTTCCAGCACCTCCGTAATTGGGGAAAATTGCACTTCTAACCCCACAAGCACAGTATGAATAGGGTTTGAGGATGAAAGACATAGAAGGAATGATGAAAGCTATCTCCCAACTTTCTTAGGCAGCTAATGCTGACCAGAGCTTAAAGAACTATTTTTAGAATCTGTTAAAGGAAACTGTTCAGAATTCTATTTTTTTTAAATTAAGATCATAAAAAGGGAAAGAATTGAATCTCCACAGTACAAGCAATGATTAGTACACATACATATTTTATTTAGATGACAAACATAGTCTTCAAGCTTTAATGAGAGTGTTGTACTTACCAGAATGCAATTTAAACTACATTTTTACCTTTTACACCTCTTCCGTTAACTCCTGGTGGATGGAACTTGGGTCCTCACAAGTACTGCTGGCAAGGATTTTTAAGGTAGCCATCAACAAGAGCGTTTATGGGCACCCTGCTTTGGTAGACGTTCAGGGTGTTAAGTAATATCCAGTAAAGAGATAGTTACATCGTGTCCCTGCCAGGAATAGCGGCTGTAGGAGCATAGCTGACACGTACACTGCCCTTCACATCTACATGGCGTGGAAATCATTTTTCTCTGGAGATTGTTAGCCAAGAAATCTTTATTTTCTGTTCACAGCACTCTAGGTTATCTCTTAGTGCAGTTTCCAGATCTCACTTAGAATTTTACGTGGTAAAAAGGCAACAAATGCATGACAGGGCTAGAATAGTCTTACATTTTCTTATAACTTATTACAGTTGTAAATGTTTCTAAGACTTTCAATTAGCCAATTATCTCACCATAAGTATGTATATGAGTCTGCAACTCTGCTAAGACTTCTGCATGTTTAACTGCACAATACTTATGGCCCTAGACAAGTATTCTTATTTCCTGCATGGAATTGCAACGTTCAGAGATGGTAACTTGCCCAACTGAGATCACACAGCAGACAAACTAGTAAAGCTACATTTTCTTGATTATAAAGTCTGTGCTCTAACTCAGCATATTTCAGCATCCTTCACATTGGGCTCCAGCTGTCCCAGCAACAACCCATACCCTCAACAGCTTGCCTTGAGGATGAGACCTGAGGGCTTTAGTACTGGCAGCACATTGATTGGGAAGCTTGGCTGTAGCCCAATATGTATATCTTCTCCCCTAGGCAGTGCCATTGTACTTGCTTCTTACACCCAATATATTCCGGCCTTAGCACTCTTGCAAGGCTGATGCCATTGTCAAGGTTAGAGAAAGAACCACGGTTTTCTGAATTTCTCATTGCCCTCTGGCTGCTTCCCCCTTAACACTTCTTTCTGTTTCACCCTTATTTCCAAAATTTTTATCCATTCTTCTCCATTTATTAGAACTACCACATTTATAGTATATTTATCCCAACAAGGAATTAGGAGGGAGCTGCTTGAACAAATTGGTTCAAAGTTGTAAATGCCTGATAATCTCCTACCTACCAGGGACACTTGCTTATTAAACAAAAGTAATTTTTGCATGTTGTGATTTCAGCCAATATGGGGGTGATAATTTGGGACTGAGTACTAAATATTCTTCATGTATAGGCTCTGGGGAACAGGCAGCTGAAAGAAACCTGAACAGCCTTGGAGGTCTCCTTCTAGCTGTTAGCCTGGCAGGAAGTGACTCTTATAGATGGCCATTCATGAGCTTTGATGCCTCAATTCAGGCAGGTCTTTAGAAGAGGGTCAGAGCAGCTTTATGCCTGTTTCATTTTCCTTTTTCCTTCTGACAACTAACTCCTGAAATATTTGGTGAGAGTACGTGAAGGATTTGGAGAGGGAAATGGCAACCCACTCCAGTATTCTTGCCTGAAAAATCCCATGGACAGAGGAGCCTGGCAGGCTATGGTCCATGGGGTCGCAGAGAGTCAGACATGACTGAAGCAACTAAGCATGCATGCGAGAGTGTTAATAATTTTCAGTCATTAAAGTCACTTACTTACAAACCATTCCCAATTATGTTACAGCACAAAGCTAGAAATACTCATTTTAAAGAACTGGCTTAATTTACCAACCTGGAATACCTCCTCGATGGCCCCACACCCTCTCCAGATGCTCAGTTCTTGCTTCCTGTAGTGTAATCAAATCTCTATCTGCTTAGAATCTTGAGTCATAGAGGAAATACTGTTCCAAGGTTCAGCACTGAATCATGCTTAGCGACTGGGAACTCATAGAAGCATCATAGTAGAGTATTAGAAGAGCATGTTCTTTGACGATAGTCAGAACTGAGTTTAATCCCAATTTTTCCACTTATTATGTAATGTGTGATCCTGAATGCATTTCTTAATCTTGGTTTCCTCTTCTATAAACTAGAGTAAATAATATATTACTTTCAGGAATGTGTGTGACAGTTTAAATAGCAAAATAAATGTTAATCTCTTTATAGTCTATTAATACCAAGGCTGTGGGGTTACTCAGAACTGACTTTTGCCCACACAGGAACAGCTTATACATTTATTCATTCATTCATTAAAAATCTGTTGTGAGCACTGAGTGCCAGGTAGAGGCTTACTTAAGAGCCTTAATGGAATCTAGGGTCAGTTGTTTCTTAGCATTACTTCTGATGCACTGTGCTCATTTTCTCTGTGCTCATTCTTATCAGGCATATAGTTAGCTGGCATTGAACTTGAATGTTCTCTGTAAGAGAAAGTTTCTCTTCCCTGTGCATAACAAATCCCATCTCCAGGCTTATTGATGAGATAATAAACAAGAGAGGCTTTTCCTTAACTGAATAAGAAATGTCTTGCATGTATTCTCTTCCAGACCAGAAACTTTAGAGCTGGATTTTCGTATCTTACAAGCACTTGATAACTATTTTTCTAATTTAGGTTTATGGATGTATCTCGAGGTTAGGCAGGAGACTCTGGCAGTGAAGAGTCCAAGTCCTGATTCTCTGCTCTCTTCTTCCACAGTCCTGGGTTGATTTTCTAGTTGTAGAGAGCCATTTCCTTAAAAAAAATTTATTTTTAAATGGATATAATTGATTCATAATATTCAAATTTTTATTGGGGTATAATTGATTTACAATGTTTCAGGTGTACATAAAAGTGAATCAGTTATACAAATACATATATCTACTCTTTTTTAGATTCTTTTCCCATATAGGCCATTACAGAGTATTAAGTAGACTTCCTGTGCTATACAGTAGGTCCTTAATAGTTATCTATTTTATATATAATAATGTGTATGTGTCAATCCCACTCTTCCAATTTATCTGTCTCCCATCCCTCCTTACCCCCTGGTAACCATATTTTCTACATCTGTAATTCTATTTTGGTTTTATAGATAAATTCATCTTTACCCTAAAGATTAGGTTCCACTAATAAGGGATATCATATGATATTTGTCTTTCTTGGTCTGACTTACTTCTCTTCGTATGACAATCTCTAGGTCTACCCATGTTGCTGCAAATGGTGTTATTTTGTTATTTTTATGGCTGAGTAATATTCCATTATGTATGTGTATCACATCTTCTTTATCCATTTCTCTGCTGATGGACATTTAGTTTGCTTCCATGTCCTGTCTACTGTGAATAGTAATGCAATGAATATTGGTGTGCATGTACTTTTTTGAATCATGGTTTTCTCCAGATATATGCCCAGAAGTGGGATTGCTGGATCAAAACCTGGATTTTCAGTTTTTTCAGGAACCTCTGTACTGTTCTCGTGGCTGTACCAGTTTGCATTCCTACAAACAGGAAGGAAAGTAGGAGGGTTTCCCTTTCCTCCACACCCCCTCTAGCATTTATTGTATGTAGACTTTTTAATGATGGCCATTCTGACCAGTGTAAGGTGATACTTCATTGTAGTTTTGATTTGCATTTTCTTTAATAGTTAGTGATGTTCTTGTGCTTTTTAGCCATCTGTATGTCTTCTTTGGAGAAATGTCTATTTAGATCTCCCACCCATTTTTTTTTTTTATTGCATTGCTTGCTTTTTTGATATTGAGCTGCATGAGCTGTTTGTATATTTTGGAGATTAATCCCTTGTTGGTTATTTCACTTGCAAATATTTTCTCCTGTTCTTAGGGTTGTGTTTTATTAGTTTCCTTTGATGTGCAAAAGCTTTTAATTAGGTCCCATTTGTTTATTTTTATTTTCATTTTCAATACTCTAGGAGGTGAATGGAAAAAGATCTTGCTGTGATTTCTGTTAGAGAGTGTTCTCCCTGTGTTTCCCTCTAATAAAAGTTTTATAGTATCTGGCCTTACTTTTAGGTTTTTAATCCATTTGAGTTTATTTTTATGTATATGGTATTAAGATGTTTTCTAATTTCATTTTCTCACGTGTAGCTGTCCATTTTTCTCATCACCACTAGGGAGTCATTTTGTTAATGGAATAAACTGAGACTCAAAGAAGTTAGCTGGTTTTAAATGTGAAATGTCATGGCAGAATCAGATTAGCAGTATGTATTAGACTCAAATTTGGGAAATGCTCCTTGTGTTCAAGCATAATTTGGTCAGAACTATTTTGATAATTAGGACTTCCTGGAGGCTCAATGGTAAAGAATCTGCTTTCAGGAGACACAGGTTTGCTCTCTGGGTTGGGAAGATCCCCTGGAGAAGGAAATAGTAACCCACTCCAGTATTCTTGCCTGGGAAATCCTAGGGACAGAAGAGGAACTTGGTGGGCTATAGTCCAAGGGGTTGCAAAAGAGTTGGACATGACTTAGAGACTAAACAACAACAACAACAAAATTTGTGGTAATTACTTCCAGGATGCATGCATATTTGTGTGGAAAATCAGAAATGAATATCTATGAAACTCTAAAATATGCTTCACTACAAAACTCTCTTCATTCCTTATCCTGCACTACCCCTTGAAAAACATATAGCCCAGACCTGTGGATAAAGAAATCATTTACATTAAAAAAGTAACTGCTGACAGTTTTTCATTCAGGCTGATTGCACAGCTGGATAACACAATCAGTAGTTGAAAGGGCTAGGGATTTAAGTAAAAAAAAAAAAAAAAAAGGCATCCGTAATCACTGAGGGAAAAAGGTAGCTCTCTGCAGTATGGGCTGCCTGCAGCTGGTGGAAGGTGTCCACATGCCTGTGGCTACAGATATTGCAATTAATCAAAGTTTGTCTTTGAAAGAAGAGGCTATAACAAACTGAGAAATGATTGCCTTGTAGAGATTAGAGGTTCTCGAGTTCATTCACCTTCAAAGTTATTTGTTGGGCACATAATTTTCTGCAGTCAGTACCTAGTCCTGGTGGTGCAAAAATAATTGGATACAAATCCTATTCTAGAAAGATTCACAATGCTAGGCTAGAAAGGAGGTCAACACAGACAAGTGCTAGATTAGGACAAGAACTCTGAGGTATGAGGAAGGTGTTGGAGAAACAGAGCAGATTCTTTGCTAAATTTTTCTCAGTTGTCAGAGAAGATCTCATAGTGAAGAGATTTATTGAGTTAAATAAAAAAGCTGAGTTGGGGCTCTCCAAGGGTAAATGTGAGGAAGAAAATTCCAGTCAGAGGGCAGAGCACATGCAGAGAGTGGTGGGAGATCATGTGTAATAAACAGCAAGTAGCTGAGCCTGGTGGAGAAGGAAATGGCAGCCCACGCCAGTATTCTTGCCTGGAAAATCCCATGGACGGGAAAGCCTGGTGGGCTGCCGTCTATGGGGTCCCACAGGGTCGAACACGACTGAAGCAATGCAGCAGCAGCAGCAGCTGAACCTGGTGGAGCTCACGGGTACTTGGGGGTGTGTATCTGACCAGGACACTATGGGTTCTTCCCAGGGCAAACCCCTCCCCCATGTCCTCTGCCTGCCTCTTGTTTGTATAAATAAGACCTTCCCTGAGTCACAAAAGCCTGGCTCAAGAATTAATGATTGAAAGAAATGTGAAAACGTAGTGACGAAAGTAGTAGTTGGACCAGGAGAACTGGTAACAATCGATAGCTTACGGTGAACAATGTCGCATTCGTGATCTCCATACAAGATTTAGCTTCAGAACCAGGGACCAGGCTTGATCACTCAAGATCTTTCATGTAGCAGAGTTTTATTTAAGTGAAAAAGGGACAGAGAAAGTTGACACAGACATCAGGAGGGGGACAGAGCGTGTCCCCCTCACTAGTCTTATCGAGGCCTTATATACTTTGACCAGACCCACTCTCACAACATGCATCTTAAATTAACAAGATTAGAACTAGCAATAGAAAGGTCTTACCAGACCCACTCTCACAATATAGTCTTAAGATTAGTCAGAAGGTTCTTGTTAAAAAGAAATATGTGCCTGAGCAAGATACGTTATTATATTGACTAAGACAAAGCAATGTAGAAAAAAAAAACCTTTGGATGCCAGGAGCAGGAGCTCCACCCATGACAAAGGTCATGAGGAAGGAGGCTCGGCATATGCAAAGGTGGGATCGAGCCTCAGGAGTCCCCCTGGAAATTCTCGAGCATCTACACCCAAAACCAGAGTCTGCCTACTTTTTGCTTTGTGTTCCCACCTACACCTCTGACTTTACGGGGGGCTGTCCCCCACTACCTCTCTCTGAAAAAAGAGTTAACTTACAGCTCCAGTTAATAATTCCTGGGTGTGACAGTGTTTCAACCTACAAACTCCTTTGGAAGTCTTCTAGCCTGCCTGAATAGGTTTTTCTGGCCACATGTGATTGCTCAGAGCCTCCCAACTGTGAGAGGCATGAGATGTTCTAAACTGCCTAAATACAGATTCCTTTGAGGAGTTAAAAGATTGATTAGAAATTGTATTGGTGAAGGGTTTTTCACTTGTTGGGCCAATGTTTGCTGCAAGGTCTCCATATCCCTTACCTGCTGTGTCCCTGGCAGTGTATTGATTAATATAATTGGTGTAAGTAGTAGCTTTAATGTTTGTAATGTTGGACCCTTGAGTTAATTCTTTTTCTTGTTATAGCCCACCATACCTTTGCCCTATAGGAATGCAACTTCATCTAATGCTTTTGTAGGGTGGCGCCTTACTAGTCACCTTTAGAGAAAAATAAATTTTCTGAAGAAAGGGTCTTAAAATGTTAACAGGCCTCCCGGCCAGAAGATGATGCAAATCACCTAAACTTTTGCGTATGATAAGTTTGCAGGAAGAAAGCCTGGCTTACTGCATGACTCTACCCCTTCCCCCATTATCCTCTATGCATAACTTAAGGTATAAAAACTACTTTGGAAAATAAAGTGCGGGCCTTGTTCACTGAAACTTGGTCTCCGCATGTCGTTCTTTCTTTCTCCTTCTGGCTGAATTTTTTCCTCTGAGGCAGGGAAGCTCGTCAAGCCTACTAATTTTGCCTGGGCTTCTAAGATCTGACCGGGGAGGCCTTAGTGTCTCTTCTCCTTTGGGAGAACGGGAGGACGCCTGCGGCCTTTGTAGGTGACGTAAATTCCCTGCTTTGGAATTTTATTCAGCCTCTTTTCTTCACTGAATTTCTTCGCTGAGCTATCCTTATTTCACCACTTTTTATATCCTTATTTAACGTTTAATTAAGCAGTTGTTTCCTGATCCTCGCCGACGCTGTCCCTGCTTCAAATTCTCTGGATCCACTGGGGCTGGACCCCGGCAGTCCTTTTCTCCTCTTTGAGAACCCCAGGCCTCTTTTTCCTCCTCAAAGGCCTAGACTCCTTATCACCTACCTAAGAACCAGCTCTCTCAGCCACATGGCAGTCACAGAATCTTTAGTTCCTCTCTGAAGTTCCTAGATAACAGTATCTGATGCACATTTCCTAAATTGTCTTACATAAGCTAAAACCACCACCAAAGGGAAGAACTATTAATACTTGATGACACCACATAATCCCTCCAGCTACTCCTCTTAGATGGAGCCATCCACATTTTTTCCCCTGATGACCCTGGTCAGCTTTCTTCTCTATGGAAATATCCATGCAGATGCACCTTGCGACAGTCTGCTCTGTCAGTCCCTTGGCTTCCTCACAGCACAGTGCATCTAGTCCTTCAGAGTAAAACCCTGGACTGATCTTTCACTTCTTTATTTCATCTACTACATCCAAATTTTCAGCAAATTCTTAACCTTCATATTAAAATATCCTGAATTCAGTGTTTTCATTTCCTCTGGCTCTACCATCTTAATCTTTTGCCTAGATCACTCAACCTGGGCCCCCGCTTAATTGATCTCTTCCAGCTTTTTCTCACTTTCACAGTCAAAGGGATTCTTATAAAATATTAAGTCAAACAATCTCACTCCATGCTAAGGACCCCCTGAAGAGTTCTAATCACTCGTAGAACAAGATACAAAGTCGTTAGCAAGGCTGACTCAATGGACATGAATTTGAGCAAACTCCAGGAGATAGTGAAGGACCGGGAAACACGGCGTGCTGCAGTCCATGGGGTCGCAAAGAGTTGGACAAGACTTAGTGACTGAACAACAACAACAAAAGGCCTTTCTGCACTAGAAGACATCCTCAGGTCAGAACTACATTCCCACCTGCTCTGGGAGTCTTCTTTGAACCCTGCGTGCTGGATCCAGGTCCTTCTCATGCTCTCACCAGCCTGTTCTCATGCTGTGTCTGTGTCATCTCTCTCATATTGTGTTGAAATGAGCAATGATCTTCCTTCATTTGTTCACAGCATCTCTCCAGCCCAGTGCCGTGTCTCATTTGTCTTACTAGCTTGACCATATATATAGCTGGCACAGGAGTAAGTGCTCATTAAATACGTATTGAACAGAAACTGTACCAAGATGAATAAGACATGGTCTTTGCCATCAGGTTGCCCACAGGCTATTTGATTTTGAGACAGGGGTATAATACAGTGTGATAAGAGTTATAACCATTATATTAAAAAGTGCAGTTGGAGTCCTGTGTCCAGCATAGCCAATGCTAAAGAAGCAATGCAACAGTCACTGTGACTTTTCCCTGGCGAATCTGAGTAGAATTTATGTTCATTTAGGAAAAGAATGACTTTAGAGTTGTTTCATTGTTTACTGTGTACTTGCTGTGCTTAGTCGCACAGTGGCGTCTGATTCTTTGCGACCCCATAGACTGTAGTCCACCAGGTTCCTCTGTCCATGGGATTCTCCACGCAAGAATACTGGCATGGGTTGCCGTGCCCTCCTCCAGGGGATCTTGCCAGGCCAGGGATCAAACCCTGGTCTCCCACATTGCAGGCAGATTCTTTACTATCTGAGCCACAAGGGAAGCCCATTAGATTGTTTATAAAGTTATAAAGCTCTTAGAAACCCTCATAAGGCAAAAGTTACTATATAAAAGTGAAATACTAACCTCTGAACAGCAGCTGGCAAGCCTGGTTTTCACATGCGTTAAGGCACATCACTGAATCTATTGACACCTATAAAATTTCCTCCTTGTGAAAAAAAAAAAAGTTTTACAAAGGTTAACTTCTTTAATGTTCCTTTTACACTATCCTGCAAAGGGTATTCTTCTAAGTAGTAAAGGTCAGAATGATGTGTCTAATAACAGTTTTAGATTTTACTCTTTACTCGCTGGTGTTTAGGTATGTTAAGTGTTGTGTATTCTCTTTGTTGAAACTGCTGCAGCTGTTAAAATGTTTCATAAGCTTATTTGTTTTTACAGTGGGTATATTGATTCATTAGAACTGACACAATTAGCAGTGGAAAGTGATCACTGAATGTATTTTGAAGGCATCTTGGTTTGATGAAAACACATGAGTTTGGAGGGTGGATCTACTTATTTTAGAAACTCTCCTTTGCTTCAAATAAGCTGGGTAGTTTTGTGAAATTGCACAAGTCTCTTAAATTTGTTTTCATTTGTGTGGAGTCACAATACTTGCAACCAATGCAAGACAGATTTGAGAATAAAATGAGATAATATATGAGGAACTAACAATGTCTGGAGAATAATATGTGTTTAATGAATGTATGTTTTTCTTTTCTTATAGGTAAGACTTTTCTACTTAGAGTCCTCCTTGGTAAGTATTTCAAGCTTCTTTTAGATTTTACCATTTGAGAATCTAGTGTTTTTAAGCTCAACACTCGATGTTTCTATAATGCTGCTGCTGCTGCTGCTAAGTCGCTTCAGCCCACCAGGCTCCCCCATCCCTGGGATTCTCCAGGCAAGAACACTGGAGTGGGTTGCCATTTCCTTCTCCAATGCATGAAAGTGAAAAGTGAAAGTGAAGCCGCTCAGTCGTGTCCGACTCTTCGAGACCCCGTGGACTGCAGCCCACCAGGCTCCTCTGTCTGTGGGATTTTCCAGGCAAGAGTACTGGAGTGGGGTGCCATTGCCTTCTCCATCTATAATGATAATACTGTATCAACTAATACTTAATGGCTATGTAATGATTATATCATTCTCAATACATGATTACCGTCAACAGTTTCATTTCTTTCTTACTTATTTAGGTCCATTTTACAGATGAAGAAAATGAGATATAGAGAGGCTAAGTAATTTGTCCAAGGTAAAACTAGCAGACTTCAGGGTCAACCCTCAGAGTCTGACTCCAAAGTGGTGTTCTAAGAACTGCGTCTTGGTATACTATTCACTTTCTGTCCTTTCTCCCACCACATTAAATGCTACTGTGTCAGCTAAAGAGGATTAGACAGAGACAAGAAGAATCCCTTTCCCATCATCTTTATAGCTTGAAGCTAGAGCCAAAGAGCAAGAGCAGGAAGGAAAGAACATACTGCTGAGAGGGCAATGAGGGGGAGAGGTCATGGGAAATCTCAGCTACAGGAGGGGTTGTGATGGTCACTTTAACCTCAGACGCTCACTCATGGTAAAGCAGCTGGGCTGATGGTTGCCTCTAGGTCCTGGGTAGTAAGTCTCTGGAAGCTCACTGAGCACCAAGGATCATTGTTTTCTTGTCAGTCGACTTAAATCACTAAGTCTGGGTATAGTAATACCCATTTTGGGTCATCTGCTTCTAAGAGGGGTTCTGGGGCCCAGAGTAAAGGGCTAGTCTCTGTCTGCCTTATCACTTGGCTGAGTCTTTGAGCCCAGGGACTGCTCTGTTCAAATTAAGTTGTATATGCTTAAATGTTTTATTCAAATGCTGTTTTTTTTTTTTTTTTTTTTTATCAATTGAAAAAAGAATCAGAGTTTGAAGGGTAGAAGCTGTTATCCAGGACTGTTTACACCAGCAAGTCATCAGAAATCTACTGGGCACTAGATAGGGTTGTGGTCCCTGTCATTTGCCCACCCATGTAATGTGGTCAGGTTAGATGATCATCCTCAGGAAGTGGGTTCTTGAGGATCCTGACACTCAGGACTCAGGTCTGCAGGCACGCAGAACAAAGGGCATCAAGCACAATAATAACCTTTCAGGTTCAACTCCAATCTCAGGAACCTGATCCCTTCATTGACATGTGATTAGATGTTACTCATCTCTTCTGGCTGTGGCTTGAATTTTGAATCTCTAAAGAATGAATAAATGCATTATATACATTTGAACTTGAGGATATTTCAGTTATCTGCGTGGAAATTTATGCAAAAGTGGCAAACTAACAAACCACTGATTTTCACTGCATTTCACTTTTACCACCCTAAACTCTGTTTCCTAATCTCTCCTCTGAGCAGCTAGGCTTGCTTGTGAATAGCTTTTGTATTCCCTGGTGTGTAGCTTTTGGACATACTGTTAGAAGGATTTTGAATTGGATGAAATTGAAATTGGGATCTGTGTTTTAAATAGGGATCATATGCTAGTTTATTTTATGTTTTTATTTTTAAATTTTGGCTGTGCTGGGTCTTCATTGCACTGCACAGGCTTTCTCTAGTTGTGGAGCATGGGGTTCAGAACTCACCAGCTCAGTAGTTGCGGCGCTCACACTTCTCTAGTGGTAACACAGGGGCTCTCTACTTGCCCTGGGGCAGATGGGATCTTAGCTCCTCGACCAGGGATTGAACCCACGTCCCCTGCATTAAAAGGCACATCCTTAACCACTGAACCATCAAAGAAGTCCCATGGGATCTAATTTTTTTTACATGATTCCGTTACTGCTATACTAACTTTCTTCCCTCTGTTACCATGGATTACCTTTGACAAAGGACAACTGTGTACTTGTTTAGCACTATTCTAAGAGAAAAGAGTAAAATTTCCATTTATAGTTTTAGAATTTTAGAATATTAGAATTATTCATTTTAGAAATATTAGAAGTTTAGAAATATTAAAGGACTCACGTAGGTAGTAAGGGTTGAAGTCAGAAGTCTCTAAGCTTTGTGGACGCAAAAACTCATAACAAATGAGTGTACTTTTATCAACTCAATTTTCTTCAGTTTTGCCAGCACAGAAGGGTGGTTCGAAAAACCAAATGAGTCTTGGAAAATAATGTTTTATTTATCTTACAAGGGAATTAATTCTCAAAATCAATGAATAAATCTTTCTCAGATTGATGAGGAAAACAGTACAATTAAATTTTTATGATGTTTACTGAGCAAGTCATCCACTTTCAGGAATAAACACACTTTTTTTTTCCTCTTTAGTTCCATCTCAAAAGCTAACAGAATTTTGGAAAGCAGTCAAGTCTGTGAAGTTAGAGTTCGGTGGGCGTTTTGATGTGCCAGGTGAGATAAATTTGCCAAGGATCAGCTTCTGTCTCTGGCTACACTCCCCCCTCCTCAGTGAAACAGCATTTAAAAGGAAACATCCCTGAATCATTTTTTACTAATGATTGAACAACAGCATGGTCACTTCCTCCTCCTGGCTGTAGTCTTCCTTCTTCCCAGAACAGGTTAGGAATAAAAGACACAATGATATGGAAACATTTCCCAGAAACTACATTTCCAACTTTGTTATTAATCTCTCAAATCTAAATAGAAGTGCTAAAGTGGAACGCACAGAAAAATAAGGTAGGCATATGGAGTGAAATGAGATGAATTTGTTTAACCTAACTAGCATTTCTGTAAGCTGGATTTCATGTTAGCTTTTTGTTAGCAATAATTCACAATAAAATATCCTATGTGAAGTCTTAGATAAAATATAAGAAAATATGTATCCAGAGTATAGTACATCTTAAAATTAAATTGAAAAAAAAATTTAAATTGATTTGATTGAATCTATGGGATTTTCTACAATAGGTTTTTGCTTATGTTGAGTCAGGGCTTTTATTATTATTATTATTTTTTAATCATATGTAATCTGAGCCATAATAATAAAAGATATCATAGTTGTGGATATGAATAACAAACCTATATTAGCAATTAAATCACATTATAAGGAAGCCAGTGGGATCAATTGGTATATGTTCTCTATGTTACCTAACTCTGAGGGTAGAGATGGAGGCTAAAATATTGAAAGGATCTCAAACTCTCCACTCAGAATGATTTTTTTTTTTTTTTAATTGGAGTACAAGGATGTCTTTGATGTCAATCTGTGATAACAAAGGTCTGGTTTAATTGCCTGTACTTATGATCACTTGCACTCAATCATATTAGATCTAGGAAAAATGTGTCTCATTTTTTCTACAGTAGAAAGTGTTTAAAAGTAGAAGTGTTCTTTAAGCATAATAATTTGATGTTTGTTTATGTTTCTAAGATCAAAGTTTGGCTCCCGATCTTAGAACAATTGTGATTTCAGTCTGTGAAATGGAGTATTTCCTGCCATATTGGTAAACAAGGGGGATGTGAGCAGACAGGATGCTGGCCCGAGACAGCTGAGATGCATAGGAAAGGAATGATTTCAGTGAGCCTAGACGCTTGCATCTTCTCATACATTGAAAGGCACTAAATTCCTCGAGATATCTAGTTTTCCTTAATGAACAATAATATTTTGATGTTCCGACTCTCTGCCCTTTGCTGCAGACTTGTATATAACCTGACTCCTCCCCTGGCCTCTTTGGAGCAGTTTCTCAGGGCTACTTGAGATGCTGCCTTCTGGGCTTGAAGTCCTAACACTTTTCACTGAATAAACGTAACTCTCAACTTTTAGGTTGCATGTATTTTTTTCAGTCGACAAATTTTATTCTTACCCCCAGAAATACTGAGAAATACAAAGAAAAACTATGGATGTGGCTGGCCCACATAGAGCAGGTTAAAGAGAGCATTAAATACTAAACTAAGAAGAGGAGAAACAAATTTATATTTGAAAGGTCTTTGAAGTTTATAAAACACTGTACAATTATATGTTTATTACAGAAGGCCTGAATTTAAGGTAGAATTTCTCAGAGAATCTTTATAGCAATTTTCTTTGTTTGTTTTTTTTTTTTGGTAGCAGTCATTTTGTTTCTCATAGCAATTTTTAAGACATTTTTGTAGTTCTAAATGTTTCCAGTTCTATGATTTTTTTTTTCTTTTGCATTTCTAAGTATTTGGACTGAGCACAATGACTAATTACTAATTTTTGAGTAAGGCATGCAGATGGTAACTCACAGGTGGGAAGCCATTTTCTTTGACTCTCCTACCAGCTCTTATCAATTGAATGCTATAATGAGACTGAATCCTGCCTCAGGCAGGAGAGCACTGTGATTGATCAATAATGTCTGTAAAAGGGTTTGGGGCGGAGGGTGGGGTGGTGTGCATGTAGATTGGCATACAGATCTTGTAACTATTCTCCCTAGATTAATGAATAGAAAAGAAGTCTTGCATCCAGTGAAAGTGTCTTGTCCAGGATTGCCGACAAGAGCGCAACCTGCATTGCAACTCAGCAGGTTATACTCTGTTCATTACTGCAGGGTTAAACCCTGTTGCTAAGAAATTTATCTCAACTCAGGTGTCTGATCTGCAGATATTTAGTGTCATAGAATGTAGCCATTGTTGGCCTATTCTACAACACATGAGTACACCTGTAGCTCTCTGTTTACACTGTTGGCTGAACTCAGGGTAGGCAAGGCACCAGCCGGGAAACTGGAAGAAAACTGGAGGAGCTGTAGGAGCTGCAGACCAGACATGTTTATTCTCCAGTGTCAGATGCTGGGGCAAAGGGGTTTCTCAGTGCGGCTAGTTCTGTCCCTAGAACAAAAGCGGTCCGTGGCCGAGCGGGCACAACATGATGCGCATGCGCAGTGCTGTAAGTGAACTCAGCTGGTACATAATCATGCAGGGTCATTGTTAACAGGGTGTGGGGAGAGGGTGTGACAGTGTGAGAGTGTTGGGCGAGAGAGCCTGACTGACGCCACCTTGATTACATGCTATTTCCCCACAATCGGAAAAAGAGTTCCAGGCACTTTTCAGCAGCCTGCCAGGCTCCTCCATCCATGGGATTGTCCAGAAAAGAATACTTCAGTGGGTTGCCATTTCCTTCTTCAGGGGATCTTCCCAACCCAGGGATCGAACCCGGGTCTCCCGCATGGCAGGAAGACGCTTTACCCTCTGAGCCACCAGGGAAGCCCGGAATTATCCTAATATAAATTTAATTTGAAATTAGAAGTCAAATATTAAACCAGAAGTTGCCTAAGGAAAATGTAGCTCCTTAGATCAGCAAAACCCGAATCTGTAGTTGCCCCTTCCTTCAACACTGAGCCTGAAGGATAGCGCACATTCACAAGCAGGAGTCCTTAGCTGAACTCGAGTCACGCAGGACCTGCAGTCTGTTTAGTAGTGTAGGAAGCCCACTGAGGGCGTGGCCGTCGCTGCTTGCTCATTTGTCTGAACTCTTCAAGCGTCCTCTGCTCACCTTCCTCTGAAATGGGAGGAGCTCCTGTTGCTTTCACCCCATGTTATCTTTACTGTTCTGTTTGTCCCACGTCTTGTCACCTTCCTCTGTCCTCCCTCCTTCTCCCTCTCTTTCCCCTCCCCCAGGGTTGATGGCGAGCCTTCTGCCCAGTCAATCTTTCCTGAAAACTCTTCCCATTCAGGCCTCTCAACCCCTCTCTATGGCATCGTCCCCCTCCACCTCCAGCTTCTGCAAAATTACTGAGTGCAAAGGTAAAGATCAAACTAGAATTAATCAAAAAATTTTAAAGGAACTCAATGAATGAAGGTTTTAAAGAAAAAAAAAAAAAAGGTCTTTAATTTAATCAGTATTACTCTTTTATGAGGGCTTCCCAGGTGGCTCAGTGGTAAAGAATCTGCCTGCCTCTGTAGGAGACGTGGATTTGATCCCTGGGTTGGAAAGATCCCCTGGAGGAGGAAATGACAATCCACTCCAATATTCTTGCCTGGAAAACCCCATGGACAGAAGAGCCTGGTGGGCTACAGTCCATGGTGTCACAAAGAATCAGACAGAACTGAGCACACACTCATGCACTCTTTCATGGGGGAAGATTTTAGTCAACTGCTGTTTCACATTGGTTTGTTTCAAACTGCAGATTACTTGTTAATTTTTCATGGAATGCAAATAAAGTGATGGTCCTTTCCTACCAGATGTGCTGGATAGGCATGAGGGCACCTTCATTTTCCTAACCAATATTTTCATCAAGAACCTATTCAGAGTCTTCGAATTACTTCCTACTTCCATCCTGTTTGAACTGCGAAACACTGCCCGAGGCAGGTTTGCATCCTGAAGTGCTCTTAGAGGCCTGGGGACTAGGATGTTAGGAGTATTACAGAGAACCTTAAATTGTGGCTTGATCTTATATCAGAAAGCAAAAATTGTATTTACATTCTATTACAGAGGGCTTTGAATAAGAATCAGGACTGATGTGCTAATGTCCCAAGAGGACGGTACTTTGCCAAGAGTATTTCTGTGTTAAGTGCCTGAGTGCTTAGGGTTCAGCAGCAGCCTTAGAAGTTGAGCCAGGTGGAGTTCGGAGGATGCTTCCTTTTCCCCTTTCCTTGTTCCTCCCACCCCACTGAAATGTAGGTTTGCTCAAGACATATGAAAAATTAAAATATCATAAGGAAATTGAAAAGTAGTGGAAAATTATGAAGCCTTACTTTGTGTCTTGTGTTGGAATAAACAAGAGATGATGCTGTGTGATGGAGTAATAACTGCACTGTTAATCTGGAGTCTAGACGTGTGAGTTTCCTTGTCTAGGACACATTATTCGTCATGTGTAAAATGAAGAGGAATCAGAAAATCATCTCTGCAATCTTCCCTAGTCCTGAAATGACAGGAGTCAACAAGTGGGGGAGCACACAGAAAGTTTGTCTAGTTAAGATAGAAGCAATGCAGAGTCGCAAACCTGGGGAGAAAGGGTGTGGGTGTCCTCCCCAGTGAGGAGGAGTGCAGTCAAGAGGCGGTTAAGTCATCTATATAGGACAGTTCTTCAGGGTCTTTGTTTACCTTTGGCCAATTATGTGGTTTCCTTTAGGTCCTGACCTGCCCTAGGACCCTCCCCGACATGTGTGTGTGACTTTTTCCCAAGATGGATTCCTGCCTTAGCATCACATATTATGGGACAGTGCCTTTTCCTTTTTGACCCCCAAGGAGGCTTTCTGGGCATGTGAAATGTCTCCTTTGCCTCAAGGATGGGACATATATAACCTCCTGATCCTTTACTCAAACAAGGTTTAGCCCATCTCTGTTCCTGCCATGACTGTTATCTTACAATGTCCACAAGAGACAAAGCCTGGCTTTAGTTATGCTTCCATTTTGGAGAGCAAACAGGAAGATGGTTATAAGTGTCTAACCTGGAGCCCCCTTAGCCCCTGTCTCAGGAAATGCAAAAGGAAGCCAATTGTGAATGCCTAGCCTGGGGCCCGTCTGTCTCCCACCTCAATCCCTCAGAGTTTATTGTTGTAATTAAAAACAATACAGTTTTATCTATGTTCCATTTATTGTTTTGTTTATGTATTACCATGCGTTCCTGTTCAAAGGAAAACTAAAGTAAGCTGACGTGCCAGAAGTGTGTCTGCTTTATGTTTCAAATAAAATTTAGTTTGTCAAATCTATTTTTTCCCTTTTTTTTACTCATGGTTTTTTTGTTTTTGGTTTTTTTTTTTTCTATTTAGGACTATATTTCTCCCCTATTGTTTTCCTTATATTTATAATTCATAGGTTTTTCTTTTCCTATGAGTTGAGTATTTAGTTGGCTGATTTTTGTGCTTGTTTTTTTTGTTAAACAGTGAAGGCTTAAAGCTCAATACATATTTGAGCTCAGCTTAACTGTAAGTCACTCAGTCGTGGCCAACTCTTTGCAACCCCAGGGACTGTAGTCCACTGGGCTCCTCTCTCCATGGGATAATCCAGGTAAGAATACTGGAGTGGGTAGCCATTTCCTTCTCCAGGGGATCTTCCTGACCCGGGGATCAAACCTAGTCTCCTACATTGCAGGCAGATTCTTTACCATCTGAGCCACCAGGGAAGTTCTTCTAATTTGCTTCATGAGCCTGTTGATTTCCAAATGTAATAAAAGTAGCAACTTAGGTATCATTTATCCTTCAGAACTTGGGCATAAGCATTTAACATTTTCAAATAAAAAAACTTACTTTTATAATTTTGAATTAAAAAATCCTTCAAAATAATAAACACATTATTTTAAATATTTTTTACTAATGTGCAATTACCTACATTTCTTAATTTATGAACTTTAGTGAATATCTATCAAATACTTCGAAAAATGAGTATAGCTCATCACATCACCTTCTCCTTATGCTTCCAACAACCTGTCTAAACTGTCACTGCCTCAATCTGTCACATACTTATTTTTAGTTATTTTATTGTTTGCCTTTAAACCATTACACAATATACATAGAATTCTATTTTACCAGTTAACCTCAGGCGGTATCTGTTGACTCTGCAGTGTCCACGATAAAAGAACCAACATTTCTGTGCTTCTCACCACTTCTGACTTTTTCACCTCCATAACCTCTGATCTCCATGTATATATACATTTATATGTATATATATACATGTATCTTGACTTTCAACTATCTGTATTTATAGCATTTACATTTTATCCTTGATTATAGTTAAATCTTTCATGCTCTGTCTACAGATTTATTCCAAACACTTTACCATAAGGAGCTCAAACTGTAGAGTACATAAATATTATTTACTAAGGAACCAGGAAGGGTTTTGAAGCCACAGTGAAACTGTTAAGTGTCATTTCCAGGGCTCCAAAGAACTCCAGCACCACATTCCTTTATGTCTCAACTCAGAAAGGAATTCACAGTGGGAGGCACAGTGAAAGATAGGAAGGATTTATTAGAGTAAGATGCTTGCAGGGTTCACAAGTGGACAGGCAAGCATTGAGCTGCCCTGAGTATTCAGTGGGTTACATTTTATAATCAGAAGAAGAGAGGGGAGAGCAAGAAGATTGTTGTCTTTCCCGAGGAGACACCACATTTCCATCATCAGTTCCTCTCCCAGGTTGGCAAGGAGGTTTACTTGTCCCTCCCTATGTGGTCAGACCAGGACTGTAATAGCACCTGAAAAATATTTTTGGATCTCAGTACAGAGAGACTCTTCCATTTTTAAAAGTCACCTTTCCATAAATGATTGTTTTTTGTGTGCACAGGGCCTGTTTTGGGGGTCTTTAACTTGATGATGACACTACTGGGCAGGTTGTAGGCCTGTATGTTTGAGTAATAGTTTAGCTAGGCTCACATTTGGAGAAGGCAATGGCACCCCACTCCGGTACTCTTGCCTGAAAACTCCCATGGACGGAGGAGCCTGGTAGGCTGCAGTCCATGGGGTCGCTAAGGGTCAGACACGACTGAGCGATTTCACTTTCACTTTTCACTTTCATGCATTGGAGAAGGAAATGGCAACCCACTCCAGTGTTCTTGCCTGGAGAATCCCAGGGACGGGGGAGCCTGGTGGGCTGCCATCTATGGGGTCGCACAGAATCGGACACGACTGAAGTGACTTAGCAGCAGCAGCAGCAGCAGGCTCACCTTTATTTATCTAGTCTCAAAATTATTTTTTCTCAAAACTCTGAAAGCATTGTCTCAGATTTTTTATAGCATCCAATATTGTTCACAAGTAGTCTTATGCTATCCTGAGTCTCATCACTTTGAAAATCATCCATGTTTTCTGTTTTGAAAACTTGTTAAAATTTTCTCTTTCTTTCTGAGGTTCTGAAATTTCTAAAGGCTCTTCATGAAAAATGGTCTTTAAAATTTTTTATTTGTAAACTTTAGTTTTTAGAACAGTTTCAGATTTATAGAAAAAATTGAGCAGATAGTATAGAGTACCCATATGTCCCAAGCTGTATTACATTTCCCAATTAGTAACATTCTTATATTAGTGTGTTATGTTTGCTGTGTTTAATAACTCATTGTGATACATTATTATTAACAAAAGTCAATATTATTAACAAAAGTCAATAAACTATTTTTCTTATTAAACGACTTTTTTTTTTTCTGTCTTAAGATCCCATCCATGTTACCAGACTACATTTGTTATGTCTTCTTAGGTGCCTCTTGGCTGTGACATCTCAGACTTTCTTTGTTTTTGATGACGTTGATAGTGTTTAGGAGTCCTGACCAGGTATATTGTAGGATGCCCCTTTGTTGGAATTTTTCTGAAGTTTTCCTCATAACTAGCCTGAGATTGTGGGTCTTGGGGAGGAAGACACCAGAGAGGTGGTGTCATTTCATTACATCATATCAAGGGTGCATACTGTCAACATGATTTACAATTGTTGATGTAGACTTTGATCCCTTGGTTGAAATAGTATTTTTCGGGTTTCTCCACTTTTAAGTTACTCTTTTCTCCTCCTTTCCCTACTGTAGTCTTTGTAAGAAAGTTCACTATGGGCAGCTTACACTTAAGGAGCAAGAGTTATGCACTCCTACCTTTAGGGTAAAATATCTATATAAATGTATTTAAGATTCTTCTGCAAGGGTATTTGTCTCTTCTCCCTAGTTTATTAATTCATTTAAGCATTTATATTAGTATGGACTCATGACATTTATTTCATATTCTGGGTTATAATTCAATGCTACTTCACTTATTTTTGTTCAGATTGTTCCTGCTTTGGCCATGGGGAGCTCTTTCAGTTGGCTCCTGTATCTGTTTGATATACCCCTATCATTGTGCTTTGCTTTTTTTCTTCCAGGTAAGTCTTGAAGTAGTTACGTTCTGTCACTAGAAGAGCTGACTTTGTATATGTCCTGCTCCAGTCCAAGAATCAGCCATTTCTGCAAGGAGTCCCAGTTCTTTTTACTGTAAAATGTTATTAGACACCAAGATCTGGGCCTTAGGTGCTCTTATTGCTTCTGGGATGTCATTGCTTCTCAGCTTTCTCAATATTAACCTGGGACGTGCATGTGCGTGCACACACACACACACATCTGTATGTAACCAGTAAAGTATGGTGTCTCCAACTTTAATACATTACCACATGAATCGTTACAACCCTCTCCCTTGCTTATCTGTGAGTTTCTGCTCCAGTAGTGAGAAATCTGGCTTCCCATTTAGCTAATTGTCTAGTTCCAGTGTACAGGTATAGCAGTATCAGAATTGTTAACTTGGAGATCACAGAAGCGGCTTTATCAACTACAGTACAGTGCTCATGTGTGGTTCCTTTTACCTTTAGTTTTACGGATTCCATTTATTTCCGAAGTTAGTTAGGGCAGCACCTTTTCCCTCGCCTCTTTCAGCAAGGTTGCTTGATGCATTTGATATGTGGTTAGATTTTTTTTTTTATCAAATTCTGCAGTCCATCCTGAGTTATTTCTCTAAATTGAAAGTTGAAATTTCCACATGTAATATTGGACTTGTTTATTTCTTTTTGTAGGCCTCGATTTTTATTTTTGTTTTATTTAAAGCATTTTCACCAAGCACGAGATAAAAGTGAATTTTATTGACTCCCAAGTGACCAATACATTGTATGAGATTTATCTTCTGTAACTTTGTTAGTTGAAGAATTTTAATTTCACAACTGATGGGAATGGTTCATGTACAAACTTGCAAATTTGTCAGGAGGGAGAATATTGTTGCTTAATACTGAAGTGGGAAAGTAAGGCACATAGAAGTTAGAGTTATTTAAGAATCTATTCATGTATAGATGCAACTCTGATTGTCTTGTTTCCATTATGTTATGCTGAATAACAGGAGACACTTCTGTTTCTGAACAAATTGATCTGCATTTAACCTGTTAGAAATTTTAATTAGTATTAGCATAATGGAGTTTATGGGCTATTTGATTTTTTAAAATTAATGTTCTGTCATTTACCACAAGAAAATTTTAAGCATTTTGGCATGATGGGGAAATGAATATTTTTATTTTAATTCAGAATCATCTTTCTTAGTTTTAAAGAAAACTTGTGAAGTCAAAGCATTACTGAATTGAAGTGGAACTAAATAAATGTTATTTGATTTATTTTTATAGTGCCCACTGGTCTGCCATGAAGAATAAGAACAACATTTACGACTAACAGCAAATTTAGTGCTTGTGTCACACCAACATTGGATAAAAGTGCTAACACTCAATAATTACCTTGTTGCTAACTTGGCCTTGATAAGAAAGCATTCTTTTTAAAAGTACATGACTAGTCATGTAATTTTGTATACGAGTAGTTGATTAAGAAACAAAAAAGCAATTTTAGTGAATCTGAGTTAAAGACAATGACTTAGTAAAAGCTCTGATGAGCTATGAAAGATAACGTTGGGTGGCACAGACTTCCTTCCCTCCCCTCTCCCATCCCTGATATCTGAGAGTCATTAAAGTGCATATAATAGGGTTATTGTGTTGATTAGTTGCTCAGTTGTGTCTGACTCTTTGCGGCCCCTTGGACTGTAGGCTCCTCTCTCCACGGGATTTCCCAGACAAGAATACTGCAGTAGGTTGCCATTTCTTCCTCCAAGGGATCTTTCTGACTCAGGATTGAACTTATGTCTCCTACGTCTCCTGTATTGTAGGCGAATTCTTCACCACTGTGCCACCTGGGAAGCCTTGTAATATGCTTATATGCCTTCCTTAAAAATGATGTCTATTAAGCATGCTTACCCTTTGCATAGAAAGAGATAGTTCAAGGTTATGCTAAATAAAATATTATATGTGCCATTTATATGAAAAGTTGCCTAAGGCAAAAAATGTGGAATATGTTTATCTATCCTTCTGCTTTGTGTCCCAGATTTAGCACCAATATGTGCCCTGAACTGGATTAAGCCTTCAGAATATTTTCAAAAGGACCCTCAAAAGATGGACTGTAGCATCAAAGGTCTTTTTCTTTTTTAAAAAAAAATTTTTGTTGCAGCACACGGCATGTGGGAATCTTAGTTGCCCAACCAGGGATGGAACCCATGCCCTCTGCATTAGAAGCATGGACTCTTAACCACTGGACCTCTAGGGAAGTCCCAAAGGTCTTTTTAATAAAAGTTCTTTGCCAAAAAACCAAATACATGTATCTCTTACCCATCATTTGTGGCAAAAAAAAGGTAATAAAAAGATGTATGTACGTTCCATACACAAAGGTTATGTTAAAAGTGAAAGAAACATGGTTGGGAATAGAGAGGAGAGGGATAACACCAACAATTATCGAGTGTCTGCTGTTTCCAGGTGCTTAAAAAAGTCATAGTAGTTTATAAGAGTTAAGCCATCTTCATACAAAATGATTTTTATGGAGTATTTAAATTCTTTCCTGATAACATCAGATCAGTCACTCAGTCGTGTCCGACTCTTGGCGACCCCATGAATCGTAGCAAGCCAGGCCTCCCTGTCCATCACCAACTCCCGGAGTTCACTCAGACTCACGTCCATCGAGTCAGTGATGCCATCCAGCCATCTCATCCTCTGTTGTCCCCTTCTCCTCTTGCCTCCAATCCCTCCCAGCATCAGAGTCTTTTCCAATGAGTCAACTCTTCGCATGAGGTGCCCAAAGTACTGGAGTTTCAGCTTTAGCATCATTCCTTCCAAAGAAATCCCAGGGCTGATCTCCTTCAGAATGGACTGGTTGGATCTCCCTGCAGTCCAAGGGACTCTCAAGAGTCTTCTCCAACACCACAGTTCAAAAGCATCAATTCTTTGGTGCTCAGCTTTCTTCACAGTCCAACTCTCACATCCATACATGACCACAGGAAAAACCATAGCCTTGACTAGACGAACCTTTGTTGGCAAAGTAATGTCTCTGCTTTTCAGTATGCTATCTAAGTTGGTCATAACTTTCCTTCCAAGGAGTAAGCGTCTTTTAATTTCATGGCTGCAGTCACCATCTGTAGTGATTTTGGAGCCCAGAAAAATAAAGTCTGACACTGTTTCCACTGTTTCCCCGTCTATTTCCCATGAAGTGGTGGGACCGGATGCCATGATCTTCGTCCTGACAACATAGCTATAAAGAAAATATTGTTATTATCTGCAGTCCATGTATGGGAAAAATGATACCTTGCAAGGTTAAGTAAGTTTTCTGGATTTCAAATGCATAGACATCTGCTTAAGTGCTCTTAACCACTGAGTCAGTTTACATGTGAAAACTTATTCTCAAAATACACTTTTGGGGTAGATGTTGTTATTATTTCTATTTTTAAGATAAGAAAATAGACCCAGACATTAGATACTTGCCAAGGATCACATGGCTAGTAAGTATGTCATTAGATTTTAAACCTATATCTGTAAATTTAAGGAAAGTTATTTAATACAAAAAGAAAATACATGCATTTAGAAGAGAAGTTGGAAGACATATTTTAGAGAGGAGAAATTAAAATAATCAAATGAGAATTTTTTTTTGTTTTTTAATATATATTTTCATATTTGAAGACAATCACGAGTAGAAAATGTTTTCAGATTTCTTCCTTACCTAAGTGTTTTCTTTTAAGGATAAAAGAAGCTCCAATTAGATCACTCAACTTTCTGGACACCATTTCACCATGATTACTAGTTTGTGGGATTACTGTTTCTTTAAAAAAATCTTGTATCCATACGTAGTTATTTCTCTTCTGTAAATTTGGATGGATGACTTATTTCTTGACTCGCTGCTCATAATTGGGCATGTAGGTTTTGCATCTAGTTCCTATTCTTTTTAACAGTTAGAAGGTAGTAGACGCTAAGTGTTGGATTCATACTTGAGGGAAGGTAAGTGTGTGTGTGTGCTCAGTCACTCAGTCATGTCCAACTCTGCTACTCCATCGACTGTAGCCCCCAGGCTCCTCTGTCTGTGGAATATTTCAGTCAAGAATACTAAAGTGAGTTGCCATTTCTTCCTCCAGGAAATCTTCCTGACCCAGGGATCAAACAGCATTTCCTGCATTGGCAGGTGGAGTCTTTACCACTAAATCCTCTGGGAAGCCCCTGAGGGGCTTAATTACCTTAATTAAGCTTTACCTAAAGCCACAGTTCAGTTCAGTGTCCAATTCTTTGTGACCCTATGGACTGCAGCACGCCAGGCCTCCCTATCTAACACCAGTAACTCCCGAAACTTACTCAAACTCATGTCCATCGAGTTGGTGATGCTACCCAACCATCTCATCCTCTGTTGTCCCCTTCTCCTCCCACCTTCAGTCTTTCCCAGCATCAGGGTCTTTTCAAATGAGTTAGCTCTTCACATCAGGCCACCAAAGAATTGGATTTTCACCTTTAGCATCAGTCCTTCCAAAGAATATTCGGGACTGATATCCTTTAGGATTGACTGGTTGGATATCCTTGTAGCCCAAGGGACTCTCAAGAGCCTTCTCCAAAACCACAGTTCAAAAGCATCAATTCTTTGCTGCTCAGCTTTCTTTATAGTCCAACTCGCATCCATACATGACTACTGGAAAAACGATAGCTTTGACTAGAAGGACCTTTGTCAGTAAAGTAATGTCTCTGTTTTTTAATTTGCTGTCTAGGTTGGTCATAGCTTTTCTTCCAAGGAGCATTAAAACATCTTTTAATTTCATGGCTGCAGTCACCATCTGCAGTGATTTTGGAATCCCCCAAAATAAAGTCTCTCACTGTTTCCATTGTTTCCCCATCTATTTGCCATGAAGTGATGGGACCACATGCCATGATCTTCGTTTTCTGAATGTTGAGTTTTCAGCCAACTTTTTCACTCTCCTCTTTCACTTTCATCAAGAGGCTCTTTAGTTCTTCACTTTCTGCCATAAGGGTGGTGTTATCTGCATATCTGAAGTTATTGGTATTTCTCCTGGCAGTCTTGATTCCAGCTTGTGCTTCATCCAGCCTGGCATTTTGCATGATGTACTCTGCATATCAGTTAAGTAACAAGTGACAATATACAGCCTTGACCTATTCCTTTCCTGATTTGAATCCAGTCTGTTTGCCATGTCCAGTTCTAACTGTTGTCTTTTGACCTGCATACAGACTTCAAGGAGGCAGGTCAGTTGGTCTGGTATTCCCCTCTCTTTAGGAATTTTCCACAGTTTGTTGTGATCCACATAGTCAAAGGCTTTGGTGTAGTCAATAATGCAGAATTAGATGTTTTTTCTGGAACTCTCTTTGTTTTTCGATGATCCAACAAATGTTGGCAATTTGATCTCTGGTTCTTCTGCCTTTTCTAAATCCAGCTTGAACATCTTGAACAACTGGAAGTTCTCAGTTTACATACTGTTGAAACCCTTGCTTGGAGAATTTTGAGCATTACTTTGCTAGTGTGTGAGATGAGTGCAATTGTGTGGTAGTTTGAACATTCTTTGGCATACCTTCCTTTAGGATTGGGATGCAAACTGATATTTTCCAGTCCTGTGGACACTGCTGAGTTTTCCAAATTTGCTGGCATATTGAGTGTAGCACTTTAACAGCATCATCTCTTAGGATTTGAAATAGCTGGAATTCCATCACTTCCACTAGCTTTGTTCATAGTGATGCTTCCTAAGGCCCACTTGACTTTTCATTCCAGATGTCTGGCTCTAGGTGAGAGATACAAACTTCTCCCAGTTTTTTTTTTTTTTTTATTAGAGCTGTATATTAAGAGTTATCAGACATTGGCTTAGACAATGTTAAACTTTTCCCCTTATTTGGTGGCTGCTGTTGCATTAATCTCCATCAGAAACCTCCAGACAGAGACAGGGTGAGGTTGAGTTAAGAATTAGACAGTGCAAGATATTACTCTTCCTATGTCCTGGGTTTAAACACCAATCAATAGCAAAGCCCCCCAATATTGACTCTATTAAAATGAATATTGTGGCATCTATCTGGAAAAGAAGGATCCAAATGATGAAATAGGTCTTTCAATAGTATAAATATATTAGAAATACTTTAGAAAATGCTGATTAATTTTTCAACAACTTCTAGTGAATTTCTATTTAGCTGATTAACTTATGTGTATAATTGACATATAACATTTCATTTCTTTCAGGTATACAGGTATAATGATTCAGTATTTGTATATACTATGAAATGATCACCACAATGTCTAGTTGACATCTGTCACCATACATAGATGTAAAACATTGTTTTCTTCTGATGAAAAACCTTAAGTTTTATTCTCTTAGCAACTTCCATATATGCAAGTAGATGCCATGCTGTGCATTACATCCCCATGATTTATTTATTTTATAACTAGAAGTTTGTACCTTTTGACCTCCTTCACCCATTTTGCCTACCTACTCTCCACCCCTACCCCTGGCAACCACCAATCTGTTCTTTATATCTTTGGACTTGTTTTTTTCTTTTAGATTCCACATATAGGGAAGAGCACATGGTATCTGTCTCTCTTTGTGTGATTTATTTCACTCAGTGTAACACCTTTAAGGTCTACTCATGTTGCAAATTGCAAGGTTTCATTCTTTTTTATGACCTAATAATATTCCACTATAGTGACTTTCTATTTTAATACTTAAAGAGGAAGAATTGAAATTTATATTTTGACATAAATATTGATCTTGTTATTGTCATAGAATTGATTATTTCCTGCATGTTTTAAGAAATCCCAACAAATTTAAAGAAAATTTCAAACAACAGCAGAATATACAATTCCTGTTTGTGTTGTTTCTGAGAACAGAAGAAGGATTACTAAGTGAAAATGCAGAAGGTGTATTTTTATGGACCCAACAGGAGAAAAAGCAAACAATGGATGGGGCTGCACAGAAAGGCAGTTTTGCAGGTCAAGTTCCCTGGAAGCAGCCTCTGAGATACTGTATAATGTGCAGGGAATTTTTTTTGAAAAGTGCCCTTTGGAAAGCAGGGAAATGAAGTAGGACTTTACAGTGGAAGTTGAGTTTCAATGGAAGCCCAGTGGTCCTTCAGAAATGTCTTCAGGTAGGCCACAATAGCTAGCCTTTCTTACCCCTCCATCCCTTAATGGACTCTGGACATCTGAAACAGGCATGGTGCTGGGCATGGCAGCTCTGTGCAGTTGAGGCAATCCCTGGAGAATGCTGTTTACTGTTAGCACTTCACTGAAGGGCACCTGGTGGCACATCATCATGTCCACTGTAGAGAGTAAGTTCCCCATGACTGCTCATGTTCAAATAGAGCCATGGTGATCATTCACTAGAAAAGCTGAAGAGAATTCCCCGCATTGGGACCAGTTGTTGGTGTTCTTTAAGACTCCTTCCTTCCAAATCGAAATGACTTGACTTAGTGGTATTTAATTTAGCCTCATTAACTTCTGAATGGAGATGAAATTCATTGAGATTTGTAGAAATTTGACACTCAAAATGGAAAAAAAAAAAAAACCCTCTGTTGAACTTATCTCTTACTTTAGTACCTCTTTAACATCAGGAAGTAAGGAGGATAAAGTCAATGACCATACCTTTTAAAGAAATTGCTAAACATTAAGAGGTCATCAAAAAAAAAAAATAAAAGACTGACATTTTGGCAGAACCTCTCATAATATACCGTATTTAATTTTTCACCATGCACTGTGGTGTGTCCTGCATGCTTTACTTAAAAAAATATTCTAAAGTGAATAGGCAAATTTACTTTTTAAAGTACAGCAGTTAATACTAATCCTTGCAATGAAAACTGGACACATTTGCAAACTGAGATGGATATTGATGTACAGTCACTAAAAGACCCACCTCCTTGTACTTTGTAAGAAGATAGATGGCAGGCAAAGTTTGCCAGTATATATAGAGGTAAATTCCTACATTGCATACTTATTTATTCTCCTAACATATGAGAGAAATATAGTTAATTAACTGAATATAGTTAAATGACTATAGTAAAAATGCTTAATAGGAATATTTGTAAAAAAAAAAAATCCTTTTTAAAAGGAATTTTTAAATTGATGATAAATTTCTTATGAATTGTTTTGGGGACACCATCAAGTATCTTGCTTGAAGATTTAAAGCCAACTTTGAATCAGAGAGCTTCACACTCTGAGGTACTTATTTACTTTTGACTGAATCTGCCAGCACTTCATGGCAAATAGATGGGGGAAACAATGGAAACAGTGAGAGACTTTATTTTCTTGGACTCCAAAATCACTGCAGATGGTGACTGCAGCCATGAAATTAAAAGATGCTTGCTTCTTGGAAGAAAAGCTATGACCAACCTAGACAGCATATTAAAAAGCAGAAACATTACTTTGCCAGCAAAGGTCCATCTAGTCAAAGCTATGGTTTTTCCAGTGGTCATGTATGGATGTGAGAGTTGGACTGTAAAGAAAGCTGAGCACTGAAGAATTGATGCATTTGAACCGTGGTGTTGGAGAAGACTGTTGAGAGTCCCTTGGACTGCAAGGAGATCCAATCAGTCAATCCTAAAGGTATCAGTCCTGAATATTCATTGGAAGGACTGATGCTGAAGCTGAACTCCAATACCTTTGCCACCTGATGCAAAAAACTGAAAAGACCCTGATGCTGGGAAAGATTGAAGGCAGGAGGAGACAGGGACAACAGAGGATGAGACGGTTGGATGGCATTACCTACTCAATGGACATGAGTTTAAGCAAGCTCTGGGAGTTGGTAATGACAGGAAAGCCTGGCCTGCTGCAGTCCATGGGGTTGCAAAGAGTCAGATATGACTGAGCAACTGAACTGAAATGAATCTATCAACCATGAATAACCTCCATCATTCTTAATCAGGGTCACAGGAGACTCTTTTCACTTCTACCTCTTTCTTTCCACAGCCAGTGTCATCTGTAAAATTCTAGGCTAAAAAAGCAGGCTTTTCAAGTGTTCCACAGGATATTATCTAATTTGAAGTGATTTAGTAATGGAGAGGATGATATTTTCTGAAAATTTCACACACACTCATATTGCCTCATTTTAGTGATGTCTTCTCCCAGGAGTAGACTGTCCTGGCACGTGAAAGGATTTGCAGTTTGCAAAACTGCCTCTTTGAGTTCAATACATGTATCTTGAAAGTGAAAGTGTTAATTGCACAATTGTGTCTGACTCTTTGTGACCCCATGGACTGTAGCCCTCCGGGTTCCTCTATCCATGGGATTTCCCAGGCAAGAATAGTAGAGTAGGTAACCGTTCCCTTCTTCAGGGGATCTTCCTGACCCAGTGATCAAACCCAGGTATCCTGCATTGCAGGTTGGTTCTTTGCTATCTGAATACATGTATTTTGGTTTGTCCTATATTTGTTTGCCAACTGAAGACACCAAAGTCATGATTAAGTTGTGTCTATCCAAAATACAAGAAATGGAGGCTGTTTATTCATTTTTACCCCTTCTCCCTTTTATCTCATTGCCCCTAAGATGTGGAAGCACTTTCTCACCCATCACACTTTGTGTTCAGCCATGGTCATTCTCTCAGTAGTCTCTGAAGTACCTCTGTTCATGTATTTTCACAAATAATTACAGCATAATTGCAATATAATTTGCATTTGAATTTGAGAGCTGTGTGGAGCTACTTACTGGGGAATCGTAGGGAAGAACAGCTTTTGGTCCATATTCCGAAGGAAGACTACGGGAGAAATATTTTCCTAAATGCTCATGAATTTTGAGGCTAGAAGTAGTTTTTTTCCAGTATGATCCAGTAGAAGCCTTGGCTGAATCACTCATAAGACTAAGTTCATTTTTAGCCAGAGGGATACTTTCCTTAGGCTTTTTTATGGGGAGAAGGAAGACAGACATTGCATCCTTTTAATTATGCCTGGTTCCTTTAAATCTCAAGGAGAGTTGTAATTTGGAGAACTCCATCTGCGTGGAGCAAGCCCTGACCATGTTTGCCATCTATCTCTACTGACCACACCACTTACCATATAGCAAACATCCGCCTTGCACTGATGGCTATGTATTTTCTTGGGTTGTGTGTTTTTCTTGTTTTATGACTGGGTTGTTAACTCTAAGATCAAGTGTTTCCAAAATTGGATCCCAATACTGCCTGGATCAGAACCACTTGAGGTGCTTGGATGTTTAACAAGCTTCTCATGTAATCCTTTTGCAATATCTGAAGTACCAGAGAGGCTGAGCATGCACTTGCAGTTCTATGGGGGATAAAATCAGTAATACTAAAGTTTTTGATACTTTTGCCAGAAGCCCGAGTGGAGGAGAGTCAGTCTTAGAGTCTTATTTCCCCCAAGTGTGTGTGTCTATTTTTATGTATTTTAATCTAGAAACACCCATGGGTTACACTTTTGAAGTTAATGTATGAATTTAAAATGTATAAAAAAATGTATAAAAATGTATGTGTATAAAAAATGAACTTTATTTTTTAATTTTTCACTTTTTGGAGCTTATTTTATAATAGTATATACAAGGAGTAGGTGAAATTCTAGTGGGTCGCTGGATATTGTATTAATTTTAATTATTTGCAGTCAGAGAGAAGAAAGACCTGGTAAACTGGGTCTTCAGGTCTGAGATCATAACTTGTTTTGAGTTACTGCTCTAAATTGGACAAGTCCCACAAAATCTGCTTAATTTTCCATTCCACAAAATAGATGTAACATCTGTTGTCACTTGAGAAGGTATAACAAATGAAATTTATTATGCAGTGATATACTTAGACATCCTGAGAAGAAAGTTTTAAATTAATAGAGATATTATTTGGAATAATAGAGATAATATTTCACAGATACTATCTGTGAAAACTGTGGGAATTTTTAGAAATTATTCAGTTCTATACACACTGTCTATATATAGGATATTTTATTCTATAAAATTTCTGAGAAACCACAGAGATGTTTAGGTGTTGCTGAAAGTTTTTGTGTCTAAAATGCACATTTTACTTTACCTTTAAGATATCTGAATTGCTGTTTATCTAGATCTCTTTTTCTTTCAAATATAAATGTTAAAAAATGATTTATTTTCATAACTTATTGGGTATTCATGTGAATTTTTTATTAAATAAGTTTGATGTATGACATTGTATAAGTTTAAGGTATGCAACTGGTGATAAATTTATGTATTATGATTGTTATTGTGATATTTTTCACCTTTGTCATATTACATAATTATCCTTTCATTTCAGTGGTTGGAATAATTAAGTTCTAGTCTGTTAGTAAGTTTGATGATTATAGTATAATATTGTTGTCTAAATTCATTATACTGTGCATTAGATTTCTATGGCTTATTTACTACTTTTAAGTTTATACTCTTAAACAACATCTAACTTACTCTCCAACTCCCTGGTAACTACAATTTTACTCAGTTTTTACAGGTTTGGCTTTTTTAGATTCCACATGTAAGTGATTCATATAAGTACTTGTTTTTCTCTGTCTGACTTAGCTCATTATCATAATGTGCTCTAGGTGCATCTATATTGTTGCAAATGGCAGGATATCCTTCTTTCTCATAGATGAATAATACTCCTCAGTAGGTAAAGAGTCCTCCTACAATGCAGGAGACCTAGGTTCGATTCCTGGGTTTGGAAGATCCCCTGGAGAAGGAAATGGCGACCCACTCCAGTATTCTTGCCTGGAAAATCCCATGGACTGTAGCCTGCCAGGCTCCTCTGTCTATGGGATCGCAAGAGTCGGACACGCCTTAGCAACTAAACCACTGCCACCAATCAATCTATCTATCTATGCCTCCCAGATAGATCAATGGTTAAGAATCCGCCTGCCAATGCAGGAGACACAAGAGACTTGGGGTTGATCCCCAAGTGGGGATCTGTGGGGAAGATCCCCTACAGATGGAGATGGCAACCCACTCCAGTATTCTTGCCTGGAAAATCCCATGGACAGAGGAACCTGGTGGGCTGCAGTCCATGGAGTTGCAAAGAGCTGGACATGACTGAGCACAAATGCACATCTATCTGTCTGTCTGTCTATCTATCTGTCTGTCTACCCATCCATCCATCTCACATCTTCCTTATCCATTTGTTCATTCATGGACATTTAGGTTGTTTGCATGTATTGGCTATTGTGAATAATACTGTAATAACCATGAGAGTATATATATCTCTTAAATCTTTTTTTCTAACTGTAACTTTTAGAGCATAGTTTGCTAACTCCTTAAAATCAAAGATTTAGTTTTAAAACTGAAGCATGTTCTTTTCTATTGTATTACGAAGGAATAAGTAGGATGTTTTGAGTACTTGATTGTAGATGCAAACTCCCCAAACTTCTTTCCCTCTCGTTTGCCTTCTGCAATATCTGCTTTTCCCTGAGCTCTTCTTCTTTTCTGTAGTTGAAATTGCATTTTACCCCAACATGTCCAATCTAGTCACTTGATTCTACTTCTGTCTGACACAGTCTCTCTTTATTATTTTTCTTCTTTCTGTGTTGTGACAATCTCTTCTTTGCTCTAATCAAGTCTAGAAATATTTTCAACCCCACTGCCATTTTCAACTTTCCCGCCCATCCAAGAACATTTCCACTGCTTCACATTATATTAAAAGCACATGAGAGATCCCCTGCAATGAAATAACTTGTGGTTTTTTTTTTTTCTAGATAGTTATTTCTATGGATTAGCTGTTTAGGGTCACTAATTAATTAATGATCCAAGCTATTGTGCAATCATTTATGAGGCTTTGGATAACAAATCTTCAATCTTCTTTCTTTGTAATATTGTCTCTTATATTTCTATCAAAATCAATTCAATTCAACAAATATTTGACCACCTACCATTTGTTCAGCTGCATGTTAACGTGTGTGTGTGTTTCTGTGTTAAGGGGAATATTGTGCCTATCTGTGGGAAATTTACCTGTGGAGTTCAGTAGAGAGCACTGAGAAAGGAATGAAGATTTGTTATCCACTATTCTATTATTTCTGCAGTTTTTACAAATGAAACTCAAATGTCTCCATCGATTTAAACTTTTCTTCCTAAGATCTCAAAGAATATAATTGCGTGATAAAATCCATTTGAATGCTACCCGCTATTATAGTGTTTATTCATTGAGTTGGTAAATTTCTTTCAATAGCAAAAGCAATACCCTCAAGTTATTTATATTCTCTCTTATCTGTTAATTTACAGATGGGGGCACAGAGAAGACAGAGGGAAGTGGAGGGCCTCAAGGTATATTTAGAGGAAGACAAACAGGACCCCATGATGAATTGGACATAAGGGAGATAAAAAATGAGAAATCAAGGATCACATCAGTTGTTTTAATCCTCAGAACGACCTTAGAAGGTGAGTGTTACTATTGTTCACAACTTACAGACAACCAAGACATTGAGAAGAGTAAAGCCTTGCCAAAGGCTGTGTACTTACTTAGTAAGTGAAGATGTGAGGACTGAACCCAGCCTAGCACATTTTTTCAAGGGTGATATTTGATTTTAAGTTTTTCATTTTAGCATATTCTCATTTATCTTGAATTCAAGACCTAGAATAGATCCAAATCGTACTTTTTTCTTTTAAATAAATTAGAATCAACTATTAAATAAGTTAGCTGGTCTCAGGGATTTATTTAAAAATCTAACTTCCAGAATGTTTTATAAAGTCCACATCAACTTAGTTTGATATGTACTTAATATAACTACTCTAGTATGCAGAGAAAAAAAGAATACTTATAACAACGACTCTTAAGAATAATGAGATACTGAATTTCTTGCCAAATCACCAGTGAGAGACTGTGTTTGTTTAGAAGTATTTTATTCTTTTATTTTATTGTGTTCTAGGACGTTGATAATCTATATCAATTGATATCATCTTTATGAACACAGTTTAATTTCATCTTAACAGTCCCTCAGGTATCCTTACCTCCTTAGAGGCAGGAATAAGTTAAATTTCATGTTTTCAAGAATGCAATAAAATTTCTTTAACGAAAGCAAATACGATAGACTATCTTCCCAGAAAAACTTAGTGTCAGGTGGGATGAAGGGAAAGACGTCCCCAAACAACACCTGTCCCCCACCCCCGCCAATACGCATTTGCCTTTGTAAGAAGATTGTTTCATCAGGACTTGGTTGATGAGACAATAATGAATTCCTCTGAGTTAGGGTAATGTCTGTGGGGGGAGGAAATCTGCTTATGAGTCAATGGGTTTTGATTATACATATGTAACTTCCTCTATTTCTTTGTAATTTGAAGTATGTATCATAATCTGAGGCCAGCTGTTTATAGCACTATAGGATCTGATTAAGATATATGAATTTTGTTGGATGAAAGCATTGAGGGTTTGGGAGGAGAGGATGGTTCTCAAAGGAGGCCAGATGGGTTTTGTTTTCAAAAGTGGAGACGGTATTTAAGGACAGAAATTTTGTATACTTTTGTCTCTAGCAGAGACAATATCAAGCAGACATCATGATTTCAAAGGCATTGTACATGGAAATGTATTATAATTTCATTTTTCATACACCAGGTATGTCCCATTGTTCCATGTCCTTTTACATTTTATTTTTCAAGAAACTCTGGAAATCCTTCCATGATCAATTTAAAATGAGAAGCAAATTATTTCAGGAAGATAAAATATGCACTTTTTCTATAAAATATGTTACATTTGTTGGGAAATTTATGCTGCAATTTCATATTTTAAAGTTTTTCAATTCAAGAAACTGTACAGCTTTTCCTTTATTCCATTTGATTGTTTAGAAATACAGCCTCTAATAGTGAACACTTGAATGTACAAAATTAGAGAAATGTATTCACAAATATTTTTTAATCTAAGTACAAATATGGATCCTCATACATAAATCTCTATTTAATTTAGTAATATAGTAGTCTTACCAAACCATTTATTGCTTGCTTCACTCACTGAATGGATAAAACAATACATAAGTGCTTCACCCACATAACTGTAAGATTTAGTGTGTACTTCAAACATTTAGTATTATTGATTTTACTACATAGGGTTTTATTCCTAATTTTTTCTCATAGCCAAAATTTATTTAGCTGATAGGGGAAAGATCTACCTATGTGTCTGATATTTGTTTTTCAGGATTAGAACCTTCAATCTGTAATGTTTCTTATATTTATTTTCTAGATTTAGATTATAAAATTATATATGAATCTATTTTTGGCTCTTACACCATTAATGCTACCCACAATAGAACATAATTAAACCTTTAAAATTAATAGGACTGCTCAGTCCCACTATGTGAGCGTACATTAGCTGATAGTTATTCACAGGGCTAATTAATCTGTGATACTGTTATTGACACCTTAGCAGAACACATGTTGAAGTTATTTTTCTTCAGGTGCTAGTGTGGTCAGTCATGATGCAGGGTTGCTAATGCATATGGAATTGTACCTGAGAATGGAACAGTCCTTTCAAGAGATTAGATCTATGACTTTGGTCTTTACTTGTGTGTATGCTCAGTCACTTCAGTCATGTCCGATTCTTTGCAGCCCTGTGGACTGTAGCCCACTGGGTTCCCCTGTCCAGGGATTCTCCAGACAAGAATACTGGAGTGGATTGCCATGCCCTCCTCTAGGGTTTCTTGCCAAACCAGGGATCAAACCCACGTCTTCTGTGGCTCCTGCATTGTAGGTAGATTCTTTACCACTGAGCCACCAGGGAAGCCCGTTCTTTATATCGTACAACAATATCATATGAGCTATTACTTCATATTTTTAAAAACATTTTTGGAAAAGCATGGGGAACTAGATAAATTTTGGTCCTGTAGATGGCGATAACATACAACATTGCAAGAAGTCTACAGAATATAAATAAAATCTTGATCCAGAGCTTGTGATTTATGTATGTACAAGATATACCACCCAAGTTTCACTTTTGGGAATACTAAACAGTATCACTTTAGAGCTGGAAACTCATTGAATATTTGTAACCATTCCCAGGTGGCACTAGTGGTAAAGAACTCTCCCGCCAATGCAGGAGACTCAAGAGATGTGGGTTCAATCCCTGGGTCTGGAAGATCCCCTGGAGGAGAGCATGGCAACCCAATCCAGTATTCTTGCCTGGAGAATCCCATGAATGGTGGAGCCTGGAGGGCTACAGTCCATAGGGTTGCAAAGAATTGGACACGACTGAAGCAACTTAGCACAAAAGATGATAATGATACACCGACAGAAAATAAAGTAGAATGGTTAATACAGACTTTGTGAAGCTGGTAGTAGGTAAAGGTTCATAAAGAGTACAGGTACTCAGCCCATTAGGATGGACATTTTGTTTCGTAGCAAAGGAGTAAGGGGCAATTTAATGTGTACAAGTTGCTGTTTATTGTTCCAAAAACAACAAATGGGCTTGCAATTGAAATCACAAGATAAACTCGGCACGAAGTAAAACAAATTCAATCTTTCATATGCATGTGAATATTTTCAATACTTCTCCTTTCCCCAAAATAGAGACCTAGACATGAATTGAGACCTTCTCTATTCTTCAGATGTAGACTGTGATACATGAAAGACCGTGCCTGCACAGGTGTGCACTCAGAGAGGTCAGGCAGCAGTAGCCCTTCCATCTCAGCTTTTCTGAAGTGATGCTTATCATTCTCTGGGAAAGTGCTGATCACAGCCTTGAGTCTGTGGGCTCAGACCCTCATTGGCAATGATGTCTGTGACAGGGAGGCTAGATTTAGCCCAGCCAGTCGCCAGGACAATCTAGAATGGTTAAGCCTCTGCTTAGCAGGAAGTTGAGACAAACAGCTTTCAGTGTTTGTGATGGATCGATCTTGAAAGTGATTCTTTGTCAGAATGAGAAAATATAAGAATTTCTGGGTGGGAGGTAGTACATCCTAGATGATTCTGAAATGTCTTCCTTTTCCTACTTGTGGGAGAGTTCACTTCAATTGAGAATCACTATTCTGAAGATAGAAATAAAACTAAGAATTTTAATTCCTAGAAGGGAAGCACAGGCAACTTCCATATTTCTGAAACATTTTTTGACAGATCCATACTAAGAAATATTGGGTTGACCAAAAGTTTGTTTGGGTTTTTCCATAAGACGTAATGGAAAAACCTGAATGAACTTTTTGATCAACCCAGTATATTTTATACCACAACTCACTACACTCAAAGCTGCTGTCTCTCACATACAAACACAAATACACACACTACTGAATAACATTTTAAATTCAAAACAACACCATGGCGTTCTCTGTTATCTTCTCATTTTTTTCTACCGTATTTTTAAAAGTTGTGGTATTGATCAATGAAATCAATCATTTTGTCTATTAATGAGTAGTAACCCACAATTTCAGAGAAGGCAATGGCACCTCACTCCAGTACTTTTGCCTAGAAAATCCCATGGACGGAGGAGCCTGGTAGGCTGCAGTCCATGGGGTCTCTAGAGTCGGACATGACTGAGCGACTTCACTTTCACTTTTCACTTTCATGTATTGGGGAAGGAAATGGCAACCCACTCCAGTGTTCTTGCCTGGAGAATCCCAGGGACGGGGAAGCCTGGTGGGTTGCTGTCTATGGGGTCGCGCAGAGTCGGACACGACTGAAGTGACTTAGCAGCAGCAGCAGCAGCAGCAACCCACAATTTGAAGAATAATGATCTATCTTATATCTGTCAATACCTATATCTAGAATGCAAGTTTGTCTTAACCAAATGGAGGAAGAAAATTTTCCCTCTAACACATCCTCATCCAGGGTCTTAGTGGTTGTTACTTCTTCTTGAAATGCTTACTGGGTTACTCAACTCACTTCAGGTCTTTGTTCAAAAGTATCTTCCCTAAGAAGGCTTACATTAGATTTTCCTTAATATCCTATTTAACTTTTCAACCTCCCCAGTGCTTCCTGCTTTATTTTCCTCTGTAATACTTTCCTGGTAGCTTAGCTGGTAAGGAATCTGCCTATAATAGAGGAGACCCTGCTTTGATTCCTGAGTCAGGAAGATCCCCTGGAGAAGGGATAGGCTACCCACTCCGGTATTCTTGGGTTTCCCTGGTGGCTCAGATGGTAAAGAATCTGCCTACAATGCAGGAGACTTGGGTTAGACCCCTGGGTTGGCAAGATCCCCTGGAGGAGGGCATGGGAACCCACTCCAGTATTCTTTCCTGGAGAATCCCCATGGACAGAGGAGCCTGGCAGGCTGCAGTCCATGGGGTCATAAAGAGTCAGACATGACTGAGGGACTAAGCACAGTGCAGCACGCAGTACCCTATACTATACCATAAAGCATGTTGTGTTTTTAGTCGCTACGTTATGTCCAACTCTGCAACCCCAAGGACTGTCGCACCAGGCTCCTCTGTCCATGGGATTTTCCAGGCAAGAATACTGGAGTAAGTTGCCATTTTCTTCTATCTTCCCAACCCAGGAATCGAACCTGTGGCTCCTGTGTGTCTCCTGCATTGCAGGTGGATTCTTTACCACTGACCACTGGGGAAGCTCCACTATAAAGTATAGTACTTCTCTATAGTATTATAGTATAATCACCATCTGACATACTAAATGATGTTAGTGATTTGTGTGTTTGTCTCTCTCCACTAAGATGTTAGCTCCACAGGCAAGGAGAGTTTTGTTTGTTTTATTCATCATTGTATCTTCAGTGCCAAGAACAGACCTGGAACCTGATAGTTGATCCATATACATTTATTGAGTAAATGACAAGTTGACTGAATGCATGAAAAAAATCTTGTCTCAAAAGAAAGACAGTTCAGCAGAGGAAGAATTAAATGTAATTCCAAACTTCATTTCTGTTCCTCTAAGAATTTTAAAGAGGATTTAATATTTTCCTTATAGCTTCATATATTCAAATCTTTTTTCTTCAGCCAGCTTTCCCACACTTCAGTAGCTGTGCTGAAACTTCTCCTCTTAACTCTCATTCTCAGTTGTGCCCACACAGCTTTCCTGCAGTGCCTACCTGCATGGATTTTATTTTCTTCTCCTTCCTGTGCTTCCATATCTCTATTCCAATGATGGAGAGAGGTTTTATGTTCTTACCCCGCAGCTGTGCTGGGTGGGCATGTCCCTTAAAGGCATCTGGACCCTCTGTGCCCCAATACCTCTTTCTTCCTGTGGGGCCACCCATTAGGAATGCTTAAGACATGTTTAGGGTGTCAATAAATGAGGGACAAAAAGTATGTCATTTTTGAATAAGTTTCCTATTTAAAAATATTGTATATAAAAAAGATTGAATGAGAAGTTTCAGATTTTCTTCATTAATAACACAACTATTGGTGAAAACTAAAAGCTTTACAGGAGCGTAATGAGACTCATGTCAACTGCTTGAAAGGAAAACGGAAAGCAGATTTCATACTCAATTATTAAATTGAATCAGTCACATCAGTATCTCAATTTTCAGGTTTATATCTTCCAGTATAACACAACAACATGCTCACAAATTTGATTTGAGTTCAGTTCAGTTCAGTCGCTCAGTCGTGCCCGACTCTTTGTGACCCCATGAATCGCAGCACGCCAGGCCTCCCTGTCCATCACCAACTCCCGGAGTTCACTGAGACTCACGCCCATCGAGTCAGTGATGCCATCCAGCCATCTCATCCTCTGTCATCCCCTTCTTTTCCTGCCCCCAATCCCTCCCAGCATCAGAGACTTTTCCAATGAGTCAACTCTTCACATGAGGTGGCCAAAGTACTGCAATTTCAGCTTTAGCATCATTCCTTCCAAAGAAATCCCAGGGCTGATCTCCTTCAGAATGGACTGGTTGGATCTCCTTGCAGTCCAAGGGACTCTCAAGAGTCTTCTCCAACACCACAGTTCAAAAGCATCAATTCTTCGGCGCTCAGCTTTCTTCACAGTCCAACTCTCACATCCATACATGACCACTGGAAAAACCATAGCCTTGACAGGATGGACCTTTGTTGGCAAAGTAATGTCTCTGCTTTTCAATATGCTGTCTAGGTTGGTCATAACTTTCCTTCCAAGGAGTAAGTGTCTTTTAATTTCATGGCTGCAGTCACCATCTGCAGTGATTTTGGAGCCCAAAAAAATAAAGTCTGACACTGTTTCCACTGTTTCCCCATCTATTTCCCATGAAGTGGTGGGACCGGATGCCATGATCTTCGTTTTCTGAATGTTGAGCTTTAAGCCAACTTTTTCACTCTCCACTTTTACTTTCATCAAGAGGCTTTTTAGTTCCTCTTCACTTTCTGCCATAAGGGTGGTGTCATATGCATATTTGAGGTTATTGATATTTCTCCCGGCAATCTTGATTTCAGCTTGTGTTTCCTCCAGTCCAGCATTTCTCATGATGTACTCTGCATATAAGTTAAATAAGCAGGGTGACAATATACAGCCTTGACATACTCCTTTCCCTATCTGAAATCAGTCTGTTGTTCCATGGCCAGTTCTAACTGTTGCTTCCTGACCTGCTTACAGATTTCTCAAGAGGCAGGTCAGGTGGTCTGGTATTCCCATCTCTTTCAGAATTTTCCACAGTTTATTGTGATCCACACAGTCAAAGGCTTTGGCATAGTCAATAAAGCAGAAATAGATGTTTTTCTGGAACTCTCTTGCTTTCTCCATGATCCAGCTGATGTTGGCAATTTGATCTCTGGTTCCTCTGTCTTTTCTAAAACCAGCTTGAACATCAGGAAGTTCACGGTTCACATATTGCTGAAGCCTGGCTTGGAGAATTTTGAGCATTACTTTACTAGCGTGTGAGATGAGTGCAATTGTGCGGTAGTTTGAGCATTCTTTGGCATTGCCTTTCTTTGGGATTGGAATGAAAACCGACCTTTTCCAGTCCTGTGGCCACTGCTGAGTTTTCCAAATTTCCTGGCATATTGAGTGCAGCACTTTCACAGCATCATCTTTCAGAATTTGAAATAGCTCAACTGGAATTCCATCACCTCCACTAGCTTTGTTTGTAGTGATGCTTTCTAATGCCCACTTGACTTCACATTCCAGGATGTCTGGCTCTAGGTGAGTGATCACACCATCGTGATTATCTGGGTCATGAAGATCTTTTTTGTACAATTCTTCTGTGTATTCTTGCCATCGCTTCTTAATATCTTCTGCTTCTGTTAGGTCCATACCATTTCTGTCCTTTATCGAGCCCATCTTTGCATGAAATGTTCCCTTGGTATCTCTAATTTTCTTGAAGAGATCCCTAGTCTTTCCCATTCTGTTGTTTTCCTCCATTTCTTTGCATCGATTGCTAAGGAAGGCTTTCTTATCTCTTCTTGCTATTCTTTGGAACTCTGCATTCAGATGCTTATATCTTTCCTTTTCTCCTTTGCTTTTTGCTTCTCTTCTTCTCACAGCTATTTGTAAGGCCTCCCCAGACAGCCATTTTGCTTTTTTGCATTTCTTTTCCATGGGGATGGTCTTGATCCCTGTCTCCTGTACAATGTCATGAACCTCAGTCCATAGTTCATCAGGCACTCTATCTATCAGATCTAGTCCCTTAAATCTATTTCTCACTTCTACTGTATAATCATAAGGGATTTGATTTAGGTCATACCTGAATGGTCTAGTGGTTTTCCCTACTTTCTTCAATTTCAGTCTGAATTTGGCAATAAGGAGTTCATGGTCTGAGCCACAGTCAGCTCCTGGTCTTATTTTTGCTGACTATATAGAGCTTCTCCATCTTTGGCTGCAAAGAATATAATCAGTCTGATTTTGGTGTTGACCATTTGGTGATGTCCATGTGTAGTATCTTCTCTTGTGTTGTTGGAAGAGGGTGTTTTCTATGACCAGTGCATTTTCTTGGCAAAACTCTATTAGACTTTGCCCTGCTTCATTCTGTATTCCAAGGCCAAATTTGCCTGTTACTCCAGGTATTTCTTGACTTCCTACTTTTGCATTATAAGTCCCCTATCATGAAAAGGACATCTTTGGGTGTTAGTTCTAAAAGGTCTTGCAGGTCTTCATAGAACCGTTCAACTTCAGCTTCTTCAGCGTTACTGGTTGGGGCATAGACTTGGATTACTGTGATATTGAATGGTTTGCCTTGGAAACAAACAGAGATTATGTAGCACCAGTTAAATATTTTGCAACAGGGATCATCTGTACCAATTAAAGCCAGCAACCCTCCTATTTTCTTGTTCCACCTTGTTTTAACACCTTTTAGAGAGACATAATCGGAAAAGGCAATGGCAACCCACTCCAGTGTTCTTGCCTGGAGAATCCCAGGGATGGGGGAGCCTGGTGGGCTGCCATCTATGGGGTCGCACAGAGTCGGACACGACTGAAGTGACTTAGCAGCAGCAGCAGAGAGATGAAATAGAGAAGATGGTTATGTTATTTTCTCAGCTTCCTTCCCCACTCCAAACTAGTATGCCTTGTAGAAATATTATGTACTTTTATTGTGAAGATACTATTTAATATTTCTTTGCCTTTTTTTTTTAAGGATGGACTGTGGTCTTTAACCTGGTCTTGGATAGATTGCATGCAAACTGTGTAAAATATAACTCTGGTGGCACTTATTCCTTAGCAATATCAAAAGACATCTTAAATTATATTAGTGACTTCTTAAAATGACCTTATTTCTAAAAAGTTGAACAGAATCAGTGATTAGCTGGTTCTCATTTTTCTCTGATGTTAGTATTCTAGGCGTGGAATTTCTTCTGTGATAAACATGGATTGGGGTCTGGCTGGGTGTGAGTACAGGTATACACTGCATATGAGCAAAAGACAGCACTGCCACGGGGTTTGTGGCAGGTTTTGTGCCTGACTTAGATCTCATTACCAGAGAGGTGGACTCATCTTTGAGCTGCTATGTGTGTTTTCCAGCCTAGAGCCCAGCCCCCTTTCTTCCAGTGGAAAACTCTGTGGAGCCATCCACACTTCTCAGGGGATCAGCTTGAAGCTAGACTTCAGTTAAAACCACTGTCCAGTGCTTATTTCCCTCTTCAGAAAGAATCTCTCAGACTTGGGTGGCACAGTGGATAGGAGTCTGCCTGCTAATGCAGGGGTTGTGGGTTTGATCTCTGGTCCAGGAAGATTCCACATGCTGCGAGGCACCCAAGCCCGTGTACCACAACTTCTGAAGCCATGCTCTAGAGTCTGTGTGCCACAACGACTGTAGCCTGCAGGCCCTCGAGCTGCCCACCGCAACTACTGAGCCTGAGCGCCGGGAGCCTGTGCTCCACAATAAGAGAAGCCACACAATGAGAAACCCATACACTGCAACCAAGAGTGGCCCCCACGCTTTGCAACTACAGAAAGCCTGTGCACAGCAACAAAGACAAGATAATAAGATAATAAACCAGTGCAACCAAAAATAAATAAATAATTTTTTTTTTTAAAGAATCTCTCATACAAGTATTGCTGTTTGGCGCTCTGCTTCTAGGAAACCTAACCCAAGGTAAGATTTGAAGGATGAGCAATTCTCTGACTTCGATCTTATCCCTTGTCACCTCAGTGCTCCAGGGAACAGTTATCCCTGAGGATAACTGAGAATATTTCCTGTATTTTTTGTGCAATTCTGCCTTTTTAGAAACTGTAAGATGGAGAAAATAATCCTGGAAACTGTATTTTATGTTTTTGTCTGGCTGGGCAATTCATTCTTTTTTTTTTTTTTCCTAAGAACTGTTGATCTCTTTGACTTGAGTCAGTTAATTGGGAAATTGTTTTCCTATTCTAACTTTATCCTTTCAGATTTTTTAATCAGTAGTTTCTAGATGTTTAAACTGAAAGTATGAAACAACCATCAGTATCCTTTAGCTCTTAATCAGTCCAACTTGACTCCAAGGCCACTGAATGGTAGGGAACCAAACACTGCTGTGAATGCCTATATCAGAAAAATCCATGTGTCTGCCTCATGTTGGAGAAGGGAAATAAACCCAGAGTGATTCCCTTCCTCTTTCAAAATCTTAAGTAAATGCCTCCTTTTGACAGAACAATAATTGCATATAGAATACTAGGGAGAGGAGAGGAGTTGGGGAAATGCATTTCCTAGGCTTCTATCCTCTGTGGTACAGAGTAGAGTCTAGGAGAGAATGGGGAGGAGGAATTGAGAAGCAGGGGAGACTACATTCCAAAAGAATGTAATATTCACTGCATTTCAGTGCACTGCAATATTCAGTGCAATATTCAGTGCAAAAGAATGTAAATTCCCTCTCCACTCTGGTAAGTGAAAAAAAAAAAAAAAAATGGAAGTTTTAGTTGCTAAGTTGTGTCCAGTTCTTTGGGACCCCATGGCCTATAGCCCACCAGGCTCCCCTTGTCCATTGCATTCTCCAGGCAAGAATACTGGAGTGGGTTGCCATTCTCTTCTCCAGCGAATCTTCCCAACCCAGGGATCAAACCCAGGTCTCCTGCATTGCAGGCAGATTCTTTACCATCTGACCCAAAGATGAATCCATCTGCTCTAGGAACTAGAGATCAAGAATAGTTTGGCATATTGAATATGTCTGACTTAAGTTCACATTAATATTGGATACTGGCTCTCCAGTTTAAGCAATGAAGATATTGAGATGTAAATAAAAACAAATCCAGAGCTAGATTAAGGCAAAAGACTGATTTTTTTCATAAAGTAAAGGGAAATTATATAGTTTTATAAGATATTATATTATTAGGTTTATGTAGATTAAAAAAGGTGTGTACTTTAAAAACAGTTGAAGACATAGATGTCTTTGAGACTAATTTTGAATTTGATCCATAGGGAGAAGTTCATGATAAGGGAAAGAAAATTTAATTGTCAGAGCCATATGGTTAGATGTGAATGGAGTTCAGATAGGACTCCTAGAAAATGTCAATTCTGAAAACAAACTGTAAAACTGAGATAGAAGCATAAAATAGGATAACTTTTTTCTTACCAGAGAAATATAAGCATACTTTTGACACAAGATTTAGTAAAAAATGAAAATTAAAATTTTCTTCTTCCATTTTACCAAATGTGCAGTATGGAATAATAATTATTATTATCTGTATATTCTTTTAATGATATCAATAAAAGTATAGGCCTATTCCTTGGCATCCTTTTATTATAATTTCTAAAAGCATTTGATCTCTTTAAGCCTTTCATGTTCCATTATGTAGGTGAATATTTCGAAGTCCAGAGCATTGAATATGTTTTTAATGTGAGCCTGAAGTTGCCTGTTTTAATCCACACAATCTCCCTTAGTGGGGCATGCTTCTCTACTGTATTGATCTTGTCTCTTCTGCTCCTCAGTAGCTATTCCCCCAAGGGTCTTTCTTCTTATTTCTAAGGGTCAAGCATCTCTGGATCTCTTTGGGAGCCTCTCCTCTCTGTAAGGACTCTTTTTTCCTTAGCACCTATTCCACTGCCTCTTTGGTTCTTAAATCCCTCTCCTCTGTACCGTCTTTTGGGTTTCACCAGTTCCTCTTCTTGGCCTTTGTCATGCTTTGTTGGCCATATTATTAATTTTTAAAAATTCTGCTCTTTATGACTGGACAGGGTTTAACATACAAGGGAATGGAAGTGAGGATGAAGAGAAATGAATGACCATCATTGATCCTCCTCAGGCTCAAGCATCAGTAAGATAATTAATTAGAACTTTTACATCAATAAGAGCAAAGAAAGGTCTTTTGGAGGTTAAAAATCCTATCTACAAGAACTCAGAAGTAAGAATTCCTGCTGAATCAGACTTAATTTGGCAATCCTAGAGAAATGAGAGGAAGGACTGAGTCAACAGAGGTTGGTAGAGTCTTGCAAAGAATGAGATTTCTGGTACCTCACCCTTAGCCATGTTCTATTTGTGTGTGTGTATATGTGTGTGTTGAGGCATGATTGAGACTGCATAAAGGTTTGGGATATTGAGAGCAGTCAAGACCTGTGGATCTGAAAGCACTCCAGAGTAAGTGTGGCATGATAGTGTGTGCAGAGATACTACATCTCACAGCTGCTGAAGGGGCTGTTTACACTGTCTTTCATGTGAATAGCACCTCTAAGGATGTGCTGTGTTGTTCAGGCAGGTGACCTGGGGTAGGTTCACAGAATTCTGTTACTCCAGAATGACTGCAGGACAGCAGAAAGCAGGATGAACTGTTGGGCTTGGGAGGAGAATGGGCAAGTGGCCTAGCCTAGCCAGTCATGGAGGGAGCCGAATAATTCATGGCAAAGTCATATGAGAGAGTCTCTGCACTTAAGGGCCTTTAGGATGGGAACAAGAGACACACTGAACTGTATTATTACTAGACTGGAAAATGCTTGATACCAGAATGATAGCATGGACTAATAAGGGCAAGATTCCACCGCCTCCCTACTCCCAAGCCCATTGTATATGCTTCAATTACACACAAATATAACTTAAAAGCATACTTTGAGAAAGGGGGTAGGTGGGCAAAGAATTGATTGAGACTACTGCTATCTGATGCATTGGAAGCCCTAAATAGAGATTAAATTTTCTTATTTAAAATTAAAGAAAGTTATAACTTTTGCATTTTGGAGACCAGTTATAGTTCTCTTTGTCTGCCCTGGCTAGATACAAGTAATTGCTAGGCCTTGAAAAGTGAGGTAATAGGGGAAAAAAATTTGGCCATGGAAACTCTCTCTTCAGTCTAAAGTGATTATTTTAATCCTTTTAACTAAGGCATACTTAGGGCTAAAATATAGCAGCAAAACAAAGTTAGAAATAAAAGAGTTTTAGTCATTCCTTAATACTAACATGAAATTGGCAGTCATCTTCAAGACTGCTTTGTGAGGGGGAAAGGACCAATAATGAAATTAAAAATTAATATGCAGTCCATCATGGAGCTAAAAGTCTCGGTCTTCTTGCCTTAGATAACACAAATATCTATATCTATATTGTGTCTATATTAACATTTTTAGAGATGCTAAGAGAGAAAGTAGTATAATTGTTGTGGGATATAAAAAAATTAATAAGTTGATTTGTAGTACTCTAGTAAGAAATTTAATAACAAATAAATATGGCTCTATTTTATACTATAAACCAAAGTTACTTTTAAGAAATTAAAGATTTAATATGAGTAAAATCAAGAGAAATAGAAGAAGATATGAATATATATGTGTCTGATTTGGGGATGAGAAAAGCAGTTCTAAGCATAAAATGATGGAAAACAGAAAGAAAAAAACAGTAGATGGAAATAAAAGTTCTCCTCAGTGTAACATATATAATCTATATATTTGACATTAAGTCTATATTTACCATAAATAATATAGAGAGGGAATAAAAATCATTAATATATAATCTCCTTCTATGACTAAGTTAAAAATTCCATTAGAAAAATGAGTGAATGAAAAGGGAAATAGATACAAGGAGAATTTTAACATTAGTAGTAATAATAGATAAGCAAATAAATAAAATAATATGCTTTATTTGGTAAATAAAATCATAAAGATTTAAAACAGTGGTACTCAGTGATGGCAAAGGCACAGTGCCAGGGTCACTCTCATTGGCTATCATTGAGAGAATGGTTTGGGACAAATATTTTGTTCATAGTAACCTTATCCCTAGTAACCAGAACAGTGCCTGGCATAATCTGTGTTCAGTGTGAATTTGTTTAATAAATAAACTTTTATACAATTTATTTAGCAAAAAAGTATTAAAAAAACTTTGAAATTTCATAGGATTTTTTTTATTAATTCTAATTTTTAAGAGTGAATCTTGATGAAGAAAAAATTTTGTATGTTAAAGTTCTTGGAATTACTAATTAATTTTTCTCATTAGAGATGTAAGAGAAATCAAAGGCCAAAGATTGTAATTCTCAGTGAATTCAGGCCATTTGGTAAAGTTCCAGAATAAAATTAGTGATGGCCTCTAATACCAAAACCAGACAAAGATGCCACAAAAAAAGAAAACTACAGGCCAATATCACTGATGAACATAGATGCAAAAATCCTCAACAAAATTCTAACAAACAGAATCTAACAACATATTAAAAAGATCATACATAGTGACCCAGGGATACAAGGATTCTTCAATATTTGCAAATCAATCAATGTGATATACTACAGTAACAAATTGAAAGATAAAAGCCATATGATTATTTCAGTAGATGCAGGGAAAGCCTTTGACAAAATTCAACATCCATTTATGATAAAAACTCTCCAAAAGCAGGCATAGAAGGAACATATCACAACATAATAAAAGCCACTTATGATAAACCCACAGCAAACATTATCTTCAATGGTGAAAAATTGAAAGCATTTCCCCTAAAGTCAGGAACAAGACAAAGGTGCTCACTCTCACCACTACTATTCAACATAGTTTTGGAAGTTTTAGCCACAGCAATCAGAGAAGAAAAAGAAATAAAAAGAATCCAGATTGGAAAAGAAGTAAAATTCTCACTGTTTGCAGATGACATGATCCTCTACATAGAAAACCCTGAAGACAACACCAGAAAATTACTAGAGCTAATCAATGAGTATAGTAAAGTTTCAGGATATAAATTTAATTCACAGAAATCCCTTGCATTCCTATACACTAACAATGAGAAAACAAAAAGAGAAACTAAGGAAACAACCCCATTCACCATTGCAACAAAAAGAATAAAATACTTCGGAATAAATTTACCTAAAGAAACAAAAGACCTATATATAGGTCTGAGGAACCTGTAAATAAACTGATAAACACTGATGGACAAAATCATCTGATAAAACACTGATGAACAAAATCAAAAATGACATAAATAGATGGAGAAATATACCATGTTCATGGATCGGAAGAATCAATATAGTGAAAATGAGTATACCACCCAAAGCAATCTATAGATTCAGTGCAATCCCTGTCAAGCTACCAATGGTATTTTTCACAGAACTAGAACAAATAGTTGCACAATTTGTATGGAAACACAAAAAAACCTTGAATAGCCAAAGGTATATTGAAAAAAAGAATGGAACTGGAGGAATCATCCTGCTTGACTTCAGACTATACTACAAAACTACAGTCATCAAGACAGTATGGCACTGGCATCAAGACAAAAATACAGATCACTGGAACAAAATAGAAAGCCTAAAGATAAATCCATGCACCTACAGACACCTTATCTTTGACAAAGGATGCAAAAATATACAATGGAGAAAAGGCAGCCTTTTTAACAATTGATGCTGGGAAAAGTGGTCAACCACCTATAAGAGAATGAAACTAGAACACTTTCTAATACCATACACAAAAATAAACTCAAAATGGGTTAAAGATCTAAATATAAGGCTAGAAACTATAAAACTCCTAGAGGAAAACATAGGCAGAACACTCTCTGATATAAATCACAGCAAGATCCTCTATGACCCACCTCCCAGATTAATGGAAATAAAAGCAAAAATAAACAAATGGGACCTAATTAAACTTAAAAGCTTTTGCACAACAAAGGAATATTTTCTCCCTTCAGAAGGGGAGAAAATATTAGCAAATGAAGCAACTGGCAAAGAATTAATCTCCAAAATATACAAGTGGCTTATGCAGCTTAATACCAGAAAAATAAAAATTAAAAATGGGCAAAAGAAATAAACAGAAATTTCTCCAAAGAAGACGTACAGATGGCTAACAAACACATGAAACGATGCTCAACATCACTCATTATCAGAGAAATGCAAATCAAACCCACAATGATGTACCATCTCATGCCAGTCAGAATGGCTGCGATCCAAAAGTCTACAAGCAATAAATGCTGGAGAGGATGTGGAGAAAAGGGAACCCTCTTACACTGTTGGTAGGAATGCAAACTAGTACAGCCACTATGGAGAACAGTGTGGAGATTCTTTAAAAATCTGGAAATAGAACTGCCATATGACCCAGCAACTCCACTGGTGGGCATACACACTGAGGAAACCAGAATTGAAAGAGACACATGTACCCCAATGTTCATTGCAGTACTATTTACAATAGCTAGGATATGGAAGCAACCTAGATGTCCATCGGCAGACAGATGGATAAGAAAGTTGTGGTACATATACACAACAGGATATTACTCAGCTACTAAAAAGCACACATTTGAATCAGTTCTAAAGAGGTGGATAAAACTGGAGTCTATTACACAGGGTGAAGTAAGTCAGAAAGAAAAATACCAATACAGTATATTAACACATATATATGGCATTTAGAAAGATAGTAGTGATGACCATATATGTGAGACAGCAAAAGAGACACAGATGTAAAGAACAGACTTTTAGACTCTGTAGGAGACGGTGAGGGTGGGATGATTTGAGAGAATAGCATTGAAATGTGTATATTACCATATGTGAAATAGATGACCAGTCCAAGTTTGATGCATGAAACAGGGCACTCAAAGCCAGTGCACTGGGACAACCCTGAGGGGTGGGATGGGGAGGGAGATGGGAGGGTGGTTCAGGATAGGGGACACATGTACACCTGTGGCTGATTCATGTCAATGTATGGCAAAAACCACCACAACATTGTAAAGCAATTAGCCTCCAATTTAAATAAATAAAAAAAAAATTAGTGATGGCATAGATAGTGAGTTAGTCAGTCGTAACTGTGCTATTGTGTGTGTTACAACTTAGGGAAGTAAATTTAATTTCCTACAGCAAATATATTCTAATAAATACAATTCACTATAACAAACATATAATGAGTAAATTCAGTTTCTTGCAACAAATATGTAAAACCAGATTTGTAGTATTTGTAGCCTCAAGGACTATGAGTTGGCATATTCCATAAGTGATGACAAAGAATCTTTGTATCTAAAAGCAGACTATTTAGTTTGTTTAGTTTTTCTCAACAAACCGTCTAGATACATTGAATTTCATGATGACAAAGTACAGAACACATGTACATCTAATGTAAATAGGACTTTCAACCCAAGTTGCTCATGCTTTCCTCCTGGCACCTTCATGGTATCTGTTTTATAAAATTCTTCAACCATCTTTCAACTGGTAGCAAACTAAATTGCCTAGCTGAATGTTTTATGTTCTCAAATGCTTTTACTATTAAGATTTCTCATTAAATACTCTAGTAAATTAGGGCCAATAATTTCAAGTGAAGCTGTAGACAAGAATCAAAGAATCAATTTATGATTTTGTAATTCTTTAATCTGAAGCATAAATTAAGTTTATGTACAAAGATACTCATCACAGCATTATTTGAATTAGTAATAGTGGAAAGTAATTTAAGATACCAAACCAGAAAAATGATTAAATAAATATATGATATATCTATGATGCAATGCTCTGAGAGTATTAAAAATGGTGTTTATAAAATATTTAAAGACATGAGGATATGCTATGCTATAATGTTGTGATAACATTTATATCAGCAAACATACTTTTATATGCATAAAGTGTGCAAATAGCAGTGTTTTAGGTTAGGAAGAGGGAGAAGAGAATTTAAAATGTATAGTCTGTTGCAAAAAAAGAAGAGTTTATTGGGGAAGACATAGTCACAAGCAGAATGAGCACACATCACAGCAGTACTGTTACAGAAGCAATATGTTTTACACATGGATTCAGAAAGCGAAGAAGGAAAGAGAGGAAAGGCATGGGCAAGGATAGAAAGTTATGAAACCCACAGCAAATTGTGTGTGTGTGTGTGTGTGTATTAGTTCCTCAGTTGTGTCTGACTCTTTGTGACCCCATAAACTTTAGCCCACCAGGCTCCTCTGCCCATGAAATTCTCCAGGCAAGAATACTGGAGTAGGTTGCCATTCCCTTTTCCAGGGGATCTTCCCGACTCAGGGATCGAACCCAGGTCTCCTGCATTGCAGGCAGATTCTTTACCATCTGAGCCAACAGGGAAGCTTGAGACAGATAATAATAAAAAAATTAATAAACTTTTTGCAGTGCTTATCTTCTGTGAAGTACTCTTAGTACTTTACATATACGGGATATGTACAGTGGAAGAGGAGGCTGAAAGGTAGGCAACTTACACAACAAACCCTAGACTCTAGGTTAAGGGGATTGGTAGGAGGGACGTGGCATGGAGGCAACTGGGTAATACTGGAGAATCAAAGATCGCAGGTTCAAATGTCACCCAAGCTCTTTATAAATTATGTGATCTTGAGCAAATCTTTTACCCTGTCAGGGTCCTAATATACAATTCTGTAAGTAAAGATAGTCATATTGATTGTACATATTATCCATCCAGTGATTATAAAAGTTCTTTGAAAACTACAGGATGCTATATAGAAGTTAAATATTATTATTGCTCTGATGACCTGACCTTTGTTTTGGTAAAATAATCCTGCTGCTAAGTTGCTTCAGTTGTGTCCGACTCTGTGCGACCCCAGGGATGGCAGCCCACCAGGCTTCCCCGTCCCTGGGATTCTCCAGGCAAGAACACTGGAGTGGGTTGCCATTTCCTTCTCCAGGACTGGTTTAAAGGATGAATTGGAGAGACGTGAGAACGAAGTCCAGCAAAGTCCAATTTGGCTATTTCTGCGGTGGTCCAATGTGAGAGAATAAAAGCACAGTATAGAGAAGAGAAATGAGGAAAGATGAACACTTTAAGGAACATGTGATGTACTTGTTAGGAAAGGAGTAAGAAGGAATAGGAGAAAGGTTGGAGGTCACTAGAGCGAGAGGAGGTGAGAGCCTCACTAAGGAGCCTCAGTTTAGTATTGTCAGGTGCTTTAAAAAAGATTATTATTTGGCTGAGATGGGTCTTCATTTGTCTTCAATTTAAATGGCTCTTCATTGAGCCTTCTCTGGTTACAGTGTATGAGCTCATTAGTTGCGGCACGGGCTCTTTAGTTGGGACGTGCAAGCTTAGTTGCCCCATGGAGTGTGGGATCTTAGTTCACCCATCAAGGGATCAAAGTCATGTCCCTGGCATTGGAAGACAGATTCTTAACCCCTGGGCCACCAAGCAAGTCACTGTCCAGTGCTTTTGATAAAAGCAGGATTGGGAAAAGGCAAGGATTTTGGATTTAGCAGTGATACTTCTCAGGACTTTTAAGTAGGGTGAGTTACTCCTATTGGTATTCACAGGCATGCAAAAAAGGAGACAGGTAGAGTTGAGGAACACCTGATATGGAATAAGAGAACCTTTATCATATTTGTAGATGAAGAAAGAAGCTAATAGGGAAGACAAGAGTGAAGGTGATGAAAAAAGACAATATGAGGTGAGTTCTAGGAGTCAAATGGGATCAAAAGTAACACACTAAAAAGGCCAGCATTGGAAATGGACAAGAACATTTCATCTCTTAAGACAGAAGAGAAAGAAGAAAAAGTTGATAGAGGTGTAAAGATGTCTTAAGGTATAAAAAAGAGGAAGGTTGAGAGATTTCATAGCTGAGATACTCTGCCGTCTCCGTGCAGTTACTGTTACAGAGTCATTGACTGAGAAAAGCAAATGAACTTGGGAAAGTCAAGGAGTGGATACTTTAGAGCAGGGGTCCCCAACGCCAGGACCACAGATACTTGTCTGCCGTCTGTTAGGAACAAGGCTGCACAGCAGAGGATGAGCAAAGCTTCATCTGTATTTACAGCTGTATTATATCCCCATTGCTTGCATTACCACCTGAGCTCCGCCTCCTGTCAGATCAGTGGTGGTGTAATAAATGTAATGCTCTTGAATCATCCTGAAACCATTCCCCTCCCCGTGTCTGGGTCTGTGGAAAAATTGTCTTTTATGAAGCCTATCCCAGAAAGGTTAGGGACCAGTGCTTTAGAGGTTAGAGATAGGTAGGAAGGTTACCAGGAGAAATCTTATTTGAATAGGAGAGAAAAAGAAATTTTAAAGTTATAGCAGAATTAGAAAATTATGAACAGAAAGTATATTTTTAATGTTTCTAGATCTTTCCCATAGCAGCCTTTACCAGAGTCCCTGTCATCATCATGAAATATAAAGTGCTTAGTACACTAATAACCAACTGTTTATCAGGAGTCAGCTGGACTTTAGCCTATCTCTGGTTTCCAAAGCAACTTTTTAATGCTATTTTTTGTCTTTCTCTAGCTGTGTACCATGCCAGTCTCTGTGCCAGGCATTTTGTTGATTGAGCTTCCAAATGTATTCAGGCTAACACTGTGAAAATTTATAGCTTATCAGGCAGATTGGGACTACCTCTTTTCCATGAAATCTGTTCTTTTTCTAAAGTCAAAATTCTCTCTTCTACTGGTAAGCACCCATATTTTCAACTCACTTCTCCATTCTTAATCCAAAAGAGAATTTGAAAATTGGCCCCCGAAGGACGATAATGTAAATTATCACTTAAAACTTTCACAGTTCTCTTTGACTGTCATTACATTTATTTTGCACACTCTACATCTTGGGGGAAATGGAATCAATGCTGTTTTGCTTCATCATTTTATATGGTGCTAACACAAATGATATATAATCTCAAACTTGACCAGTAATGCTATTTCTCATAAGTTTTTCAAACATGACTCAAGGTTAGGGATATGAATTTGCCTACTTCTTCAACCGAATATCTCCTTGACCTCAAAGACAAATTCCTTGCATTTTCTAAAAACAAAATTCTGTTTTATAGAGATGTTGATCTGTGTCAGATGATACTCTGTACACTTTCTGCCTGGAAAACTTCTATACATTTTTCAAACCATGGTTCTAGTTATCGCCTCCCCTGCTCCTTAGGTTACTTCCATATCTTGAAAAAAGTGAAAGTATTAGTTGCTCAGTTGTCTCTGACTTTTTGTGACCCCATGGAGTGTAGCCCACTAGGTTCCTCTGTCTGTGGAATTCTCCAGGCAAAAATGCTGGCGTGGGTAGCCATTCCCTTTTCCAGGGGATCTTCCCCACCTAGGGATTGAACCCACGTTTCCTACATTGCACGCAGATTCTTTACCATCTGAGCCACCAGGGAAGCCCCATATCTTCAATTCAGTTCAGTCACTCAGTTGTGTCCGACTCTTTGCGACCCCATGAATCGAAGCACACCAGGCTTCCCTGTCCATCACCAACTCCCAGAGTTCACTCAGACTCATGTCCATCGAGTCAGTGATGCCATCCAGCCATCTCATCCTCTGTTGTCCCCTTCTCCTCCTGCTCCCAATCCCTCCCAGCATCAGAGTCTTTTCCAATGAGTCAACTCTTTGCATGAGGTGGCCAAAGTACTGGACTTTCAGCTTCAACATCAGTCCTTCCAAAGAAATCCCAGGGCTGATCTCCTTTAGAATGGACTGGTTGGATCTCCTTGCAGTCCAAGGGACTCTCAAGAGTCTTCTCCAATACCACAGCTCAAAAGCATCAATTCTTTGGTGCTCAGCTTTCATCACAGTCCAACTCTCACATCCATACATGACCACTGGAAAAACCATAGCCTTGACTAGATGGACCTTGGTTGGCAAAGTAATGTCTCTGCTTTTGAATATGCTATCTAGGTTGGTCATAACTTTCCTTCCAAGGAGTAAGCGTCTTTTAATTTCATGGCTGCAGTCACCATCTGCAGTGATTTTGGAGCCCCCCAAAATAAAGTCTGACACTGTTTCCCCATATCTTAACTGCTGTAAATAATGCTGTAATGAAAATTGTGTATATATTTCAAATCAGTGATTATTCCTTTGGATAAATGCCCTGAGGCAAAATTATTGGATCATATGGTAGTTGTCAGAAAAGACAATGGCACCGCACTCCAGTACTCTTGTCTGGAAAATCCCATGGGTGGAGGAGCCTGGTAGGCTGCAGTCCATGGGGTCGAGAAGTGTCGGACAGGACTGAACGACTTTATTTTCACTTTTCACTTTCATGCATTGGAGAAGGAAATGGCAACCCATTCCAGTGTTCTTGCCTGGAGACTCCCAGGGACAGGGGAGCCTGGTAGGCTGCTGTCTATGGGGTTGCACAGAGTCGGACACGACTGAAGCAACTTAGCAGCAGCAGCAGCAGCATGGTACTTGTACTTTTAATTTTTCAGAAACTCTGTACTGTTTTCCATAGTAGCTGCACCAACTTAGTTTCAATAACAGTGTGTGAAGTTTCACTTTTCTTTCCATTCTCACCAACTCTTGTTATTTACTATTGTTTTGATGATAGACATTTTGACAGATGTGAAGTGGTAGCTCATTGTGATTTTGATTTGCATTTTGGTGATGTTAAGCATATGTCTATGCATCTGTTTTCCATCTGTATGTCTTCTTTGGAAAAATTTCTATTCAGTTTATCTCACCATATTTATTATTATTATTTATTTTATTTTATTTTTTTACTTTACAATATTGTATTGGTTTTGCCATACATCAACATGCATCTGCCATGGGTGTACACGTGTTCCCCATCCTGAACCTCACTCCCACCTCCCTCCCCATACCATCCCTCTGGGTCATCCCAGTGCACCAGCCCCAAGCTTCCTGTATCCTGCATCAAACCTGGACTGGCGATTCGTTTCTTATATGATATCTGACCATTTTTTAACTGGATTGTTTGTTCTTTTGATGTTGAGTTGCATGAGTTCTTTCTATGTTTTGGGTATAAACCTTTTATCCGATATATTGTTTGCAAATATATTCTCCTGTTCAGTAGGCCACCTTTTTGTTTTGTTGATAATTTCCTTCACTGTGTAAAAGCTTTTTAGTTTAAGGTAGTGCTGTTTGTTTAGTTGGTGCTTTTATTGCCCTAGCCTGAGGAAACAGTTAAAAAAAAATATTTTTAAGGCAGATGGCAAAGAACATAGTGCCTATATTTTCTTTTAGGAATTTTGTGGTTTCAGATTGTACATTTAAGTCTTTAGTACATTTTATTTTTGCATATGATGTAAGGAAGAAAAAATTATTTTGCATGTATCTAACCAGTTTTCTCAGTGCTTTTTATTGAAGAGGCTGACACACTGGTCATAGCAAACACCTTCTTCCAACAGCACATTCTTTGGTATTGCCTTTCTTTGGAATTGGGATGAAAAAGGACTCGACTAGACATTTTTCCAAGAAGATATACAAATGACCCATAGGTACATGAAAAAGTACTCAACATCATTAGTTATCAGGGAAATATGAGTCAATACACAATGAGATATCATTTCATACCTGTTAGAATGGTAAAGACAAATGGTAACAAGGATGTGAAGAAAATGGAAACTTTGTACCCAGTTGCTGTTGTAAATTGGTGCGGTCACTATGGAAAACACTATGAGATTCCTACAAAAAAAAAAAATAAATAAAACTACCATATCATCCAGAAATCCTATGTCTGGGTGTATATCTGAAGGAAATGGAATCACTATCTCAAAGAACTATCTCACCTCCAGGTTTATTGCAGCATTATTTCTAGTAGTCAAGACATGGAAACATCCTAAATGTCCATTGATGGATGATTGGATAAAGAAAATGTAAAAGAAATATGTTTATAAAATATTACTTAGCCATACAAAAACCATTTGTGACAACATGGATGAAACTTGAGGAAAATTATGCTAAGTGAAATAAGTCAGACAGAGAATGACAAATACTGTATGATGTTACTTATTTGTGGAATCTGAAAAGCTAAACTAGTAGAAACAGAGTAGATTGGTGATTACCAGGGGCAGGAACATGGGGAAAATGTGTGGTCAAAGGGTGCAAATTTCCAGTTGTAAGATAAGTAAGTCCTGAGGGATCTAATGTACCACATGGTGACTATAGTTAATAATAGTGTAGTGTGTACTTGAAAGTTGTTCGAATAGGTATTAAAATTTCTGTTGACATAAAAAAGGTAACTATGAGCAATGGATGTGCTAAGTAACCTTATTGTGGTACTCATTTCTCAGTATTTATACATATATCAACTCATTACATTGTGCATCTTAAAGTTACACTGTATGTCAATCTCAGTAAATCCGGAAAAAAACCCAGTTCTTTCTGTGTCACTCCCACAGGAGAATTCATAGGGGGCCCATTTCTTGGGTTCCCGTTCTTTTTTAAAATTAATTAATTAATTAATTGTAATTGGAGGATAATTACTTTACGATACTGTGGTGGTTTTTGCCATACATTTTGGCATCTGGTCCTATCACTTCATGGCAGATAGATGAGGAAACAGTGGAAACAGTGGCAGACTATTTTTTTGGGCTCCAAAATCACTGCAGATGGTGACTGCAGCCATGAAATTAAAAGATGCTTACTCCTTGGAAGGAAAGTTATGACCAACCTAGAGAGAATATTAAAAAGCAGAGACATTACTTTGCCAACAAAGATCCATCTAATCAAGGCTATGGTTTTTCCAGTGGTCATGTATGGATGTGAGAGTTGGACCATAAAGAAAGCTGAGCGCTGAAGAATTGATGCTTTTGAACTGTGGTGTTGGAGGAGACTCTTGAGAGTCCCTTGGACTGCAAGAAGATCCAACCAGTCCATCCTAAAGGAGACTAGTCCTGAGTGTTCATTGGAAGGACTGATGTTGAAGCTGAAACTCCATTACTTTGGCCACCTGATGTGAAGAGCTGACTCATTAGAAAAGACTGATGCTGGGAAAGATTGAGGGCAGGAGGAGAAGGGGATGACAGAGGATAAGGTGGTTGGATGGTATCACTGACTCCATGGATATGAGTTTGGGTCAACTCTGGGAGTTGGTGATGTACAGGGAAGACTGGCATGTTGCAGTCCATGGGGTCACAAAGAGTCAGACACAACTGAGTGACTGAACTGAACTGAACTTGCCATACATCGACCTGAGTCAGCCATGGGTGTACATGTGTCCCCCATCCTGAACCTCCCTCCCAACTGCCTCCTCATCCCATCCCACTGGGTTGTCCCAGTTCACTGGCTTTGAGTGCCCTGTTTCATGCATTGAACTTGGACTGGTCATCTATTTCACATATGGTGATATATGTTTCAATGCTATTCTCTGAAATCATCCCACCCTCACCTTCTCCCACAGGGTCCAAAAGGCTGTTCTTTATATCTGTGTCTCTTTTGCTGTCTCAAGTATAGAGTCATTGTTACCATCTTTCTAAATTCCATGTATATATATGTTAATGTATTGGTGTTTTTCTTCTGACTTACTTCACTCTGTATGATAGGCTCCAGTTTCATCCACCTCATTAGAACTGACTCAAATGCATACTTTTTAATAGCTGAGTTATGTTCCACTGTGTATTTGTACCACAACTTTCTTATCCATTTGTTTGCCAATGGACATCTAGGTTGCTTCCATGTCCTAGCTATTGTAAATAGTGCTGCGATGAACATTGGGATACATGTGTCTCTATCAGTTCTGGTTTCCTTGATGTGTATGCCCAGCAGTGGGTTTGCTGGGTCGTATAGCAGTTCTATTTCCATTTTTTAAAGGAATCTCCGCCCTGTTCCCCATAGTAGCTGTACTAGTTTGCATTCCCACCAAGAGTGTAAGAGGATTCCCTTTTCTCAACACCTTCTCCAGCATTTATTGAGACTTTCCTAGTCATGAAAATAGTGAACTTCAAAATTGCCATTAAGAAAGAAAGTGAAACAGAAAAGCAAAGAACCAGACAACATTAAACACAAGCCAAAATATGAAATACCAAAAAATTTTCTGTCTTCAAAGTCCCACACCAGAGATGTTTTGGAAACTTGGATTGGAAATTGAAAGAAGCCAGGATATAGTGTAGTATTACATTTTAATCAAATAGTCAAGGAGAAAATGTCTGAAGGTTTGGAAAAATATAATTTTATACTGTGATAAATTTAGCATACAGAAACAGAACAAAATATGGACACCTAGTTCCAAAGTGGGAAGCACAGTTTTGGTGTCAAGTAGCAATTCCAATCCCAAAGAAAGGCAATGCCAAAGAATGCTCAAACTACTGCACAATTGCAATCATCTCACACGCTAGTAAAGTAATGCTCAAAATTCTCCAAGCCAGGCTCCAGCAATATGTGAACCGTGAACTTCCAGATGTTCAAGCTGGTTTTAGAAAAGGCAGAGGAACCAGAGATCAAATTGCCAACATCGACTGGATCATGGAAAAAGGAAGAAAGTTTCAGAAAAACATCTATTTCTGTTTTATTGACTATGCCAAAGCCTTTGACTGTGTGGATCACAATAAACTGTGGAAAATTCTGAAAGAGATGGGTATGCCAGACCACCTGACCTGCCTCTTGAGAAACCTATATGCAGATCAGGAAGCAACAGTTAGAACTGGACATGGAACAACAGACAGGTTCCAAATAGGAAAAGGAGTATGTCAAGGCTGTATATTACCACCCTGCTTATTTAACTTGTATGTAGAGTACATCATGAGAAATGCTGGGCTGGAAGAAGCACAAGTTGGAATCAAGATTGCCAGGAGAAATATCAATAACCTCAGATATGCATATGACACCACCCTTATGGCAGAAAGTGAAGAGGAACTAAAAAACCTCTTGATGAAAGTGAAAGAGGAGAGTGAAAAAGTTGGCTTAAAGCTCAACATTCAGAAAACGAAGATCATGGCATCCAGTCCCAACACTTCATGGGAAATAGATGGGGAAACAGTGGAAACGGTGTCAGACTTTATTTTTTTGGGCTCCAAAATCACTGCAGATGGTGACTGCAGCCATGAAATTAAAAGACGCTTACTCCTTGGAGGGAAAGTTATGACCAACCTAGATAGCATATTCAAAAGCAGAGACATTACTTTGCCAACCAAGGTCCATCTAGTCAAGGCTATGGTTTTCCCAGTGGTCATGTATGGATGTGAGAGTTGGACTGTGAAGAAAGCTGAGTACCAAAGAATTGATGCTTTTGAACTGTGGTGTTGGAGAAGACTCTTGAGCGTCCCTTGGACTGCAAGAAGATCCAACATTCTAAAGGAGATCAGTCCTGGGTGTTCACTGGAAGGGCTGATGCTAAAGCTGAAACTCCAGTACTTTGGCCACCTCATGTGAAGAGTTGACTCATTGGAAAAGACTCTGATGCTGGCAGGGATTGGGGGCAGGAGGAGAAGGGGACAACAGAGGATGAGATGGCTGGATGGCATCACTGACTTGATGGACATGAGTCTGAGTAAACTCCGGGAGTTGGTGATGGACAGGGAGGCCTGGCGTGCTGTGATTCATGGGGTCACAAAGAGTCGGACATGACTGAGCGACTGAACTGAACTGAACTGAACTGAGAAATATCTTGAAGTAAAGTTAGGGTACAATTAAGGAAGAAAATGAAAGTGGATATTGGAAAAGATCTAGCAGATTCTACCATGCCTACAAAAGTAGCTTGATTTACTGCAAATTTTTAGATGTAGGATGAGAATGTTAATATAATGATGATTCTCAACTAAGAATACTGGCTATAGTAATCAGTTATTGAGTGTTCAAATACACTTTATGGGAGTAATGAAATGCATAGTGTATTTTCACTAATTATAATGAAGTTTATTTTGATTGTCCTTTTCATGTTTTCAGTATGTGATGAAGAAAAGCTCTGAGACAAACTCTTAAATTGGTCTCTTGCCGAGAAGGCAACAGAATTTTCCCCTATCACTTTTGTTTAATAGAGAAAAGAATACAATCATCTTAGCTCATAAAGACTTATTTATTGTTTTCCTCACTGTGACTTGTATTTGTTCCCCAAAATTGGACTTTGTAAGTACTTTGTTTTAACACTTTTGAATGATTATTTAATATGGAAACATCTACCAGAAGAACATTACCCCTCTGTGGAACCAAGACATATCTCACCCCAAAGCAAAACTCTTTGGAAATATACTGTTTTCTGCCTTATTCTTACAGAGACTAAAAACATAGACTTCAAAGCATAGGGAACAAAAATTTACCTCAATGTAAATATCTTATATGCATTTACTTACCAAAACGTAAATTTCTCACCTATTTAATTAAAACAGAGCAAGTCTTTGGAAAGCAAAGCCCCTGGCTTTCCATTTTCCTTTAGATGTATTCAGGTTTTAACAGAGATCAGCTATAGGGACTATTTCTCATGTAACAGTAATAACACATTCTGTGATAAAATTTGGGGAAGATTATTAGCATAATGGCTTATTTGTATTCTCTACATGTCATTTACATACAGAAAACTTATTTATTTGTGAACAGCCTTTTAAACATGTAAAGAGAAGCAGATGAAAAAGGAATTTGGTGTTGTATCATTAATGCTTTAGATTTTTATTTCATTCCTGCTATACGGGAAGCACTGTGCTAAGGGCGATTGGAGAAATAACTGACAATGGTCCAGTTGGAAATTACCACAGGTAGAGTGGGTTTGGGAGAGCAAAATTCAGTTTTTTAGCCTACATTGTAAATGCATACAGCCCTATTAGACAAACTGGTGAGTGTGCTGGAAGTCTGTTTTAATAGTGACTGTGGAGCTTTTTGGAAGTGATCTCATTTTACATGGAAGGTCACCTAGTAATGAAGCCTCAGTTATCCAGCAGGAGGAGCGATTTCACTGTGCCATAGATTAGTTTCTGGCTCAGCCCATCATGTACTCATGTCCACAGATAAGCCATATGAGGATGCTGCATGTAGTGCTCTTTAGGTAAGATTTTGGGGTCTCAGAACCAATATGGTGGCTCTGCATTTGAGTGTAATATGAAAGGGGCTTGAAGAATTCTCTCTTAGTTGGAGATGAACAAGTATTGGGCAACAGGTACTTTGAGGGTCCCAAAGTGGATTCAGGAGATGATAAGTGGAAGGCAGAATAGAAGCACTAATACAAAGGAGGAATACTGTATATTAGGGCCAGCAAGGAGAGGCGATGTGGCTGGTGGCTGGATTTTTATCTCAGGGTACATGGAAACAACCAGTGCTGGTGGTGGCGGTCATGTACAAAACTCTTTTGGGGGTAAGTGTATGTTTGCAGGAAACTGTAAATATTCTAAAAGAGGCATGTGTAGAGTGCTATGGAAATTCCAATGAAGGGAGAAAGTACTGCCTAGGAGGAGCAACGAAAACCTCATGAAGAGGTGATGTTAGAATAGGTTCTAGGTGACAGGTAGACTTTGGATATTCAGAGATGGACATGCTTCAGGTACACAGGGGAAATGTCAGGCCATTGGTTTTGGTGTGAAGGGAGAGTGGCGAGAGGAAACACGGCAGAGTTTATTGGGGAAGAGGTTACATAAAGGAAGAATTGTTAACATGATCAAATGCTCCAGAAAGAAGACCAAGTAGACTAAACAGAGAGTATTAGATTTATTATCAATTAGAGAAAGGACTGGCAAGAGCATTGAAGATTAAAGATTGATTGGTGAAAAAGTATAGACAATGGATTTTTGAATAAAAGTCTAATGGATTTTACTTATTGTCAATCCAAATAGTTATTTCTTGAATTTCATGGCAGGACGTACACAGTATAGCTCAGTGACAACTATAGATCAAGCCAAGGACTTGGGCCTCCACACAAATGTTCTTCCCTCCACATAACGCTATTTCTTGAAATACAGTAGTGTATTGGATTCTTGTTGTTCAATAATTCCTGTCCCACTGTATCGAAATAGACTTTTTGGTGTTCATAGTTTGGAGTCAAGATGACTTTGTAAAATTAATTTAAGGCAGTTATAAACGCAGCCACTAGAGGGCATCGTTTTATTTAAATAAAGGGAGTTATGACTTGAAAATACTGTCCCATTAACTTGAAATAATACTTTCCAAAGAGGACATAATCTAGTATAAAGGAACTTGGTTACACTTAAAAGAGTCAAATTCTAATTTTTCTAATCTCGTTTCTTTCACTGTATCACCTGCCTTTGAATTTAGTTTTCAGTCACGGATCCCTTTTTTATGAAATATATGCTATTTCCCACCTATAAATATAAATTCCATAGAAGGGTATATATTTTAATTTTTATGAATTATCTATTTTGTTCCCAAATCCCCAAATTATCTTCACTCCTCTTCTAACATGCACATGGATGAGTGTGTGTGTGTGTGTGTGTGTGTGTGTGTGTGTACACTTTGGGAGGAAAAGAGGTGCATATAAATGGAATGCAAGGTAATGTTTTATAAACATGGAACTTTCATCTTGTACATAAACGATCAATTTAACTAACTGTCTTTAAAAGTTACATTACTTCATGCCTTAATTCTACTAATTTCAATATTCCATTTCTCCCAACACATATGCAGCCAACCCTGATATACAGTTGATCAACAACAAATAAATATGAGGAGTGTGAATCTAAAATCTAAAGGCAACTTTTTCATACTTCTCCTAGAGATAAAAGTTTCTGTATTAATTTTTGACTCTGAAGGTGAGATATTACCTTACTAATTTAGGAGAAGCCCAGAGAGAATAGAAAGCTTGGTCATATATTTCTAGGTATTCCTAGTTCTGCTGCTGACTTTTGCTTCCCATTGAACTTTTCCAGCGAAGGCAAATAGACCCAGTGTCAGCAGGACTGGCCACAACAGAGCCCTCTGATGGGGGCAGGGTAGGAAAACATTCTACTGCAGCCGAGGTCCTGCGGCCGCCTTTTCTGGTTAACGTGCTCTTCTTTGGGCTGCTGAACTACCCGTCAGGCCATGGTTAGGAGCTCTCAGGCCTCCTACACACACAGAATTTGTCATGTGTTTGCACGTGGGGGCTCAGTCGCTTCAGTCGTGTCCAAACCTTTGTAATCCTATGAACTGTAGCTCTCCAGGCTCCTCTGTTCATGGGATTCTCCAGGCAAGAATACTGGAGTGGGTTGTCATGCCCTCCTCCAGGGGATCTTCCCAATCCAGTGATCGAACCCATGTCTCTTAATGTTTCCTGCACTGGCAGGTGAGTTCTTTGACACTCGTGCCACCTGGGAAGCCCCCAGTTTTTTTATACACTTAGTAAAATGAATGTTCTTACCTGGCATGTAATTACGCCATATAGCTGTCAAATAGTACAACATTTTAGTGGCTGTTTAATAACACAATAGTAGTATATGGGTATGTGCTTCTTGCTTATAGAGAATGATTATTCATGTTTAAGGTGAAGAGCAGCACTGACTTTCAGACATAAGCAGCTCTATAATGGATAATAAAAGAATTATTCCACTGTCACAGTCCTAATCAGTGTGTGGTGCCTTTTAAAATGAAAACCCATTCACAGATCAATATGCCACTTAGACTTCAAAGAAAATGAGGAGTTGGTCTAATTTCTCAGCTTCCTGATGTTTTAACTAACTTTTAGAGATCCATCAATATTAGCAGACTCTAGAAGTATTTGCAATTATCTCTTTTTTTCTTTCTGCCTCCTTATGGCTTTATAATCTATCTAATTTTTATGCTAGCATTATGTATTCAACTTTAACAAAAGCACACATACCTGGAAGAGAAAGTATTAATAAATGATTTTCAGTAGGGACAGTTAGAATGTAATAACCAAATAAATAAGAAATTCTAATGGAACACCAGTTATTCCCTGAATCAACCAAACTCCCCCAGATATTCTGTCTAAAGTCAAGACAAGACAGTAATAGTTCACAGACTTCTCTTCCCTTTTACTATCCTGTAATTTGTCTTGAATTGAATGTTGACTACATACATTGTAGTCAACTCTTGATTGTTTGTGAATGGACACAGAGAAGAATGGAGATTTTGAAATGCATCCCCCAAGCCCTTTTTCTAACTCTGGCCACCACTGGTCATCCACTCAGATAGGTCCTGGGGTTATTGACAAAAGGGAAATATAAGCAGGAAAAGGGACAAGGAAATTACAAGTGTTTTGATGTCTGTGGGTATGTGTCCCTGCCTGCCTTGAGCTGGCTGGAACTATAAGTAGTGACTTATTTACCATCCTGATACTCAGACATGATCTGAATGATTATCCTCCAGAGCTACTTTAGAAATGATTCTTTACTGGATATGACATTGATTTTCCCTTTTGAGTTCATAACAATGTGAGGGAGGTCTGTATAGTGGGGATTATAATTTTTTTCTATCTCTGAGGATCAGGCATGTTACATGACATGGTCAAGGTTAGTATCACGTGAGGGAAATGACACAGATCCTGGTCACTGGCAACTGTTGCTACTGCTTCTTTCAGCTGTCATGTATCCTGTGTTTTCCTTGTGTCAGGATATGTGCTTTAGAAATGTAATCTCACTGAGTCCTCTCAACAGCCCTTTTAGGGAGGTGATCCTGAAAGTGAAGTCGCTCAGTCGTGTCTGACTCTTTACAACCCCATGGACTGTAGCCCACCGGGCTCCTCCATCCATGGGATTTTCCAGGCAAGAGTACTGAAGTGGGTTGCCATTTCCTTCTCCAGGGGATCTTCCTGACCCAGGGATTGAACCCAGGTCTCCTGCATTGCAGGTATTCTCTTTACCATCTGAGCCACAAGGGAAGCCCTTTAGGGAGATGGGGCTTCATTTTATAGAATCTTGTGCCCTCTCCAATCATTTCCTCCCAAAGCTAAAAGTTGACAGAACACAAGTTACAAATGTCTGAGATTATCATTGCTTTTGCATTGCTTTTAAGCTTGATGGATTGATAAATCTAACTTCCTACCTACTTTGTAATCACTTCAGTTTCTTATTTAAAAAAAAATTATAGGCTTTATGTTCATTTCTATTCCCTTTGTAAAAACAGGTGCTGAAATTCACATCGTATATGCCCTTTATTTCGCTCAGTTGGAGGAAAGATCGGTAGACAAATCTCTGCACCACAAAATGTCAGAGATAAATTGTAGACCCCAGAAGTCATAGGTAACATGCTGTCCTCTCAACAAAGACAGGAGTTACTGGAGTTAGAGACAGAAAAAAAATATATTGGTTATGTGCCGAAGGATGTATTTACAATATAATGGTTTGTAGCTCTCAGTGAAATATTTAAAAGGAAAAAAAAAGACATGAAAAATTTACTTTCTTGTTTACTTCTATTGTAGGTTGTTAAATGACAAAATATCTCCCAATGGCACAGTGGCTGGCTGGTTTTCTCTGCGCTGGGGCAAGTCCTGTACAGTCCACTGCCATTCTATAAGAGCCTGACTCATGCAATTTTGAGCCAAATTGCAGGCCCCCTGCCCCACCACCAAAAAAAAAAAAAAAAAAAAAACCCCAGAAAATGAACTCCAGAATATGAGGCCCACATTTGACACGATAGCACAAACAGATCCTGAGTTATAGTCACAGATAAAGTTGAATTTTCTCCCTGTTCTCAAGCAAGGAACCTAGGTTCTCAAAATTCTGAAACTGTTTTAAGGTTGAGTGTGCTACGATGATTCATTGTATGGTAATGATGCTTAAAGTTTTCCCTGCTCTTCTTGACACTGTATGATTTTCATTTTGAAATGAATAAAATTGTTCTTATTAATCACAGTCAAGAAACATATGCTTTGAATAAAGACCAAATTCTCTAAAATTAGTAAATTATTTAAGTTAGTAAAAGTAGTAAATTATTATCTGTCTGTTTCTAGCTTTCTGATTCTAGAAAATTGTATTTTTAGTTCCATCAAATATGCTTTATGCTTTGATCTGAAGGAGGTTAAACAGAAATAATTTTATTGAACTTGGCTTTTTGACTGTGAATTGAAGAATGAGCAATATGTAAACATACTGGATGAAGTCAAATCTATCAAGAACCGTTAATAACTAAAGACACATGATTTTAAGAAACTGAAGAAAGTAGAAGAAGTGTAAGAAGAATTCATGCGTTTGTCTGGATTTTTTTCTTTTTTTTTGGTGGTGGGGGAGTAGAAGAAGTGTAAGAAGAATTCATGAGTTTCTCAGCGTCAGATTTTAGACCCATTCTGTCCTTAATTGTGACATGCTCTTCACTGGCAACGTTGTCAAAGTTGCAGAAGTGGTCAGGAGACTGGTGCAAACTAAATCAGACATATTATTCCCACCTTACATGGAAAGAAAGAATAGCTGGACTCATATGTTAGTGAAAAGAATATTTTTCCCCATGAAGAGCCAAGTAATTAGGCTCGTCTCTCTTTTAAAACATTTTGTTCCCCCTAGGTATTTCTACAGTTGCATTCATCTTACCTCTTCTCCTCGTTGTACTCCAATCTGCATTTTATAAGTCAATTAGTCAAAATATCAACAAATTAAAATAATGTTCTTCTCTCATCTTCCTTATTTGGAAAATATCAGTGTCTGATCGGAGAAGGCAATGGCACCCCACTCTAGTACTCTTGCCTGGAGAATCCCATGGACGGAGGAGCCTGGTCGGCTGCAGTCCATGGAGTCTCGAAGAGTCGGACACGACTGAGCGACTTCACTTTCACTTTTCACTTTCATGCATTGGAGAAGGAAATGGCAACCCACTCCACTGTTCTTGCCTGGAGAATCCCAGGGACGGGGGAGCCTGGTGGGCTGCCGTCTATGGGGTCGCACACAGTCGGACACAACTGAAGCGACTTAGCAGCAGCAGCAGTGTCTGATAACTATACTGAAATAGAAATTAACAGATAAGTACTAACTTTCCTAACTTTCCATGATAAAGATTACTATGGCATAGTCCCTAACTTTTAAGAAACCAAAAAAAAAAAATGTATAAAATAATATGAATGCACCCATATGTATTATAGAAAAAACTGTGCTCATTATCGAAGTAAAAGTGCAAGTAAAGTACAGTAAAAATTCAGAGAAAATATTTATTTGAAATAATAGATGTGAGGAAAAGTAGCATTTGAACTGGACATTGAGGAATGGAGAGAAAGGTTAGGAGGAAGAAGAACTTTCTAGCTGAAATAATAGCTTAATAAAAGCCACACAGAGTTAGTGAAGTGCCAGATGAAAGGCTGAAGAGGAGTGTGATTTGTGTATGTGTGTGCACAGTGTGTCTAGTGGCAAATAGTTGTTAAGCCTGAGTCCATATCCTAGAAGGCTTTGAACTCAAGGTTCGAAACTTTGAAGAGGAAGTTGTATTTCATTTGCATTTAATGGAAAACTGTATAAGCATTTTGAACAGGGAATCTACAAGTCATTGTGTAAAGGACATGATGGCAGCAAAGCCCAGGATGAATCAGAAAGGGAGAGATTAGAAACATAAAGACTAACTGCAGGGATTTCCCTGGTGGTCCAGTGGTTAAGACTGTATGCTTCCAATGCAAGTGGAACGGGTTCAATCCCTGGTTAGGGAACTATAATCCCACATGCCGTGTGGGCAAAAGAAAAAGACTAACTGCAAAGTTGAACTGTAGTTCAGATGAGGGAGATGTTGGAGCATGGTCTTCAGCAGACAGAGATTGAGAGAGAAAGGACTCAGGAACTCCTTTGGTGAGTCTGGAGTCTGTCTTCAGGAGGTTGGTGATGGCACTGGCCAATATAAGGGGTTGCAGACAGGATGATGGGGGACAGTGCATGTGATGGAGAAGGTCCATTGAGAGCAGAAACTGAGAAGTGGTAGATAACTTCTGCAAACCTCTGGGTGCAAAGTTCTATTTTCAGATATATGTTAACCCTTAGAGGAGAAGCTATTTCTACTCTATGATCTTTGGCATTAAGAGAAACAGATCTGATTGTGATTCAAAAGACTGTGGTGGTTTTATTTTTATTTTGCCATTCATGTTTGAGCTGTTGAGTTTAGATGAAAATCTGGGCATGTGAACTTTAAATGATAGCATATAAATGTAAGGAGATAGTGAAGCCACAAGGGAAGAACAGATTTGACCCAATCCTAGCAATCATAATCTTAAGTGTTTTGTTCACTGTTCCGTACTTGCTGACTGCATGGTCTGTTTCTAATGGTTGTTTTTATTCCCATGGTATCCAGTGTGTAAAACATAGCAGGAGAGTAAGCTAGAGATTGCGTGAGAAGGAAAAAAGAAAGCTTATATCATTTTAGACTGATTGTAGTCATCTCTGGGATTTGATTTCTCTCTGTGCTGGCATACTTAGAGGGCAGTTGATTAAATGGAAGTGGTGAAAAGGAAATTATAAATTATTTACTTATAAGCATATAAGTAAATATTAAATTTATAAATGTATAGAGGAATTTTACATGTATATAAATTTACTTGGTATCTTTTGAATAGTATCAGACCAGACTCTTGGGTTCTCTTTTGGACATCTACACTCGGGAAGCCCTCCAGGTGTGATGTTTATGTTAGATTTCAGGTGGAAGAGCCATATTCTAACCATTTCCCCGACATGATTGTTTATAAACACACAAATAAATACAGTAAGCAATCTATTTGCCCTTTGCATGTTTTATTAGAAAAAGGCATTATAACATAATCAAAGTTCCTAATGATTTACTCCGAGAGCTTCATTAATTAATGCTAAGGACACTTTGTAATTCCAATTCCAGTGAATTTGGAAATTTCTCTCTACTCTCTTTTTCTTTTGGGAGCATTGCTTTGTCACTGGACTAAGTAGGAGTGTATACTTGATTTTTTATTTTTGTTTTTAAGTCCAAAGAAGAAAGCTCAATAATTTTTGATACAGCTAAACAGAGCCAGAAGCAGGTACAGGAGTGAGAGTCAGGGTGCCAGTTGTCCTGTCAGAATCTATTAGCAAGAAGTGACTATGCTGTGAAAGGACAGATTTTACAGGTGACATCAAAGGGTGACATCAGGTTGAAATCTGCAATAACTTTGCTGGATAATGAAATCAGATTAGCTTTTGCAATGCAAAGAACTCTAGATGAGGGTTTCTTCTGGGAATGATGGAATTTTTGACATGGAAGACTGTGGTATTTTATAATCAGTGAAGAGTGAATTTGTACTTGTCCCATATCTGGAACTGGAAAAGGTCAGTTTTCATTCCAATCCCAAACAAAGGTAAGGCCAAAGAATGCTCAAACTACCACACAATTGCACTCATCTCACATGCTAGTGAAGTAATGCTCAAAATTCTCCAAGCCAGCTTCAGCAACACGTGAACCGTGAACTTCCAGATGTTCAAGCTGGTTTTAGAAAAGGCAGAGGAGCCAGAGATCAAATTGCCAACACCTGCTGGATCATCAAAAAAGCAAGAGAGTTCCAGAAAAACATCTATTTCTGCTTTATTGACTATGCCAAAGCCTTTGACTGTGTGGATCACAATAAACTGTGGAAAATTCTTCAAGAGATGGGAATACCAGACCACCTGACCTGCCTCTTGAGAAACCTATATGCAGGTCAGGAAGCAACAGTTAGAATTGGACATGGAACAACAGACTGCTTCCAAATAGGAAAAGGAGTACATCAAGGCTGTATATTGTCACCCTGCCTATTTAACTTATATGAAGAGTACATCATGAGAAATACTGGGCTGGAGGAAACACAAGCTGGAATCAAGATTGCTGGGAAAAATATCAATAACCTCAGATATGCAGATGACACCACCCTTATGGCAGAAAGTGAAGAACTAAAGAGCTTCTTGATGAAAGTGAAAGAGGAGAGTGAAAAAGTTGGCTTAAAGCTCAACATTCAAAAAACTAAGATCATGGCATCCGGTCCCATCACTTCATGGCAAATAGATGGGGAAAGAGTGGAAACAGTGGCTGACTTTATTTTTCTGGGCTCCAAAATCACTGCAGATGTTGACTGCAGCCATGGAGTTAAAAGGCACTTACTCCTTGGAAGGAAAGTTATGACCAACCTAGACAGCATATTAAAAAGCAGAGACATTACTCTGTCAACAAAGGTCCGTCTAGTCAACGCTATGGTTTTTCCTGTGGTCATGTATGGATATTAGACTTGGACTGTGAAGAAAGTTGAGCACTGAAGAATTGATGGTTTTGAACTGTGGTGTTAGAGAAGACTCTTGAGAGTCCCCTGGACTCCAAGGAAATCCAACCAGTCCATCCTAAAGGAGATCAGTCCTGAATGTTCATTGGAAGGACTGATGTTGAAGCTAAAACCCAATACTTTGGCCACCTGATGTGAAAAGCTGACTCATTTGAAAAGACCCTGATCCTGGGAAAGATTGAGGGCAGGAGGAGAATGGGACGACAGAGGATGAGGTGGCTGGATGGCATCACTGACTCAATGGAGATGAGTTTGAGTAAATTCTGGGAGTTGATGATGGACAGGGAGGCCTGGTGTGCTGTGGTCCATAGGGTCTCGAAGAGTTGGACACGACTGAGTGACTGAACTGAACTGAACTGACACAATCCTGAAGGAAGGGTCATGAGAAGAATCTCTCAAATGCAGCCTGAACACAAACAAGTAAGAAATTTAACATCTTCAAAACCTTACCTCTCACACTGAGAACAGCTCTAACCTGGACACTAAGTGATGGAGGAAGAGGGGGACTTGAACTCCCTCTTTAGAGAGGAGGTTGCCACTGGTTTTAGGGTTGTTCCAAAACTACTCAGTTCTAAGTAATAATGGATCATTTGTGCAGAAGTCCACCTGAATGCCTGATGGATGACTTGAAATTATGCCAGTTTCCAGGGCTTCTATTGGCAGGGCTCATATATCTGAAACAGCGTGGGCAGGCAGCCCATCTGGAATTCTGAAGGATATAAGCCTGGGTGAAGGCTGTGATTCATTATCTTGAATTCTGTGTGATTATTAGTGCTCCCATTTTACTCCGGATACCTTGCTTATCTGGGACAACTCTGAGGCATAACTTAGGGACTACCCAGGTGGTGCTAATGGTAAAGAATCTGCCTGCCAATGCAGGAGACGCAAGAGACACAGGTTCGATCCCTGGGTTGGGAAGATCCCCTGGAGTAGGAAATGGCATGCCACTCCAGTATTCTTGCCTGGAAAATTTCTTGAGCAGAGTAGCCTAGCAGGCTACAGTCCATGGGCTGCAGAGTCAGACAAGACTGAGCGACTAAGCACACATACACACTGGGGCAGAACTGGTCCTTAGAGTTCTCCTTGCAAACAGGCTGAAGATAGGTTCAAATCCTGCAAGAGTGGGACCTCAAATAAGAGAAGTTTATGCATTATTTTTGGAATTATTAAAAAGCAAAACAAAATAGGAATTTGCCATTTTGGAAAAAAAATTGATCCTTCCAGATTTCTATACTTGTCTTTACCTTGAAATCTAGAAAGGGATGTTTGTAATGAGCTTCATGATTTATAAAACTAGAAGCACTGACAAACGAAAAGAAGAAAAATTTTAAATGTATTGTAGGAGCTGCTTCTACGTGGCAGATGAACTAGCAAGGCCCCTGGGAAGTCATATGATAATCTCTGAAATCCAGCTTGCTCATGGTAAGAATTTTATTAATAGCACCTCTTTAAATGAGTCATACCAAATCTTTCTTATGTCTATAGCTCTTACTCAAGTTTGTGCCTATCACATAGTCAGTGGTTATTCTGTAATGCATCCAGTGGATTGTCATAACATTTATTATAAAGAGTGATAAAAATTTCAGTGAGCTGTCAAATCTTTTTGAAACCTGAAGAAGTTTGTAACTAAAACCATTGACATTTGATGAGTTGGTAATCAGGACATAGGCATTCACTCAAATCCATGGAATCAGTAGTTTTCACTAAATATTTTTTCAATAGAAAAGAATTAGTTGTGTCATAAACATATATATTTTTTTAAATGAGGCCTTTGGAAATAGAGGTACATCAAAGCCACTCTAGATAATTGCCAATTAAGCTAAAAATATACCATCACCAAAGCTGTAGTGTTATATACACACTGGACTAACTTGATAAACTTATTTTTGAACAACTCTTCTACTTTCTAACCTGCAAGTCCCATCATTCTTTAGTAAAAGCAGAAGTCATTACCTTGACTGAATGAATTCACTTGCCTCACTGCTGTATTGAAATATGCCTCTGTTTTCAGTATTGATTAGCAGCTATTACTATGCAGTAAATTGCTTAAACTACATAAACTTAACTATAGAGATAAGCAAGTGTCTTTTTTAAAAAAAGTATTGTATTTATTTATTTATTTAATTGTGTCTGTTCTTAGCTGCAACAAATGAGATCTTACTGCATCACGCAGGATCTTCTGTTGTATTGCAAGGATCCTTTAGTTGTGACCCGTGGGCTCAGTAGTCCCAGAGCACAGGTGTTGTTGCTCCAAGCCCTGTGGGATGTTCGTTCCCCCACCAGGGATTGAACCCATGTCCCCTGCATTGCAAGGTGGAATCTTAATCACTGGGCAACCAGGGGAGGGACCAAGAAAGTATCTTGAATTGAGTGTGACTCTATGATTAGCATCATACTCACTCTGTCACTGACTGAGTCTGTGGTTTTGGACAATTCCTTGTATGAAGTGAACTTACATTACTTAACTGTAAAAGTTCATTTTTCATGAACTTACATTTGCTGTCATTCTTGTCTAGTCGCTAAGTTGTGTCCAACTCTTGTTGCGACCCCATGGACTGTAGCCCCTCAGACTCCTCCATCTATGAGATTCTCCAGGCAAGAATACTGTAGTGGGTTGTCATGCCCTCCTCCAGGGAATCTTCCTGACCCAGGGATGGATCCCATGTTGTTTAAGTCTTTTGTACTGGCAGGTGCGTTCTTTACCACTAGGGCCACCTGGAAAGTTCCAAAAAGTTATCTGCAAAATACAGAAGTTAGTCTCTAAGATGCCTTCTCCGTTGAGTATCAAAACAATTGTTAAGTAGAATGTGTTTTTGTTATCAATGTGCAGAAAGGGAATGGGGAACAGAGACACATGAAAGTTAAAATGCCTCTTTTGATATCATTAGGAGCTCACTGTGTCTCTCCAGTTGCTCCTTCCCAAAGCATGGAGGCTACAGAGAACGGCTTCAGTACAATTTCAAGTGTCAACAATGATTTAAGAGAAAAAATTTCAGGCATTATTTTCTTTCCTCACTGAGCAAAAGTTCTTCAAATGCTTATGAGACGACCTAAGAATCAGGAGAGAAGACAATGAATCACTTATGAAGAAGAAATGGATCTTAAAGAGAATCCTAATAAAGCAACATTTATCATTCTTTTTTCTTGATTTATCTTCTCAGTCTGAATGAACATTAGCTTTTCCTCAGTGTAACTGATGCAGCTTTGAAATGGCGTTCTTCTCTCATTGAGTGTAGGGAATGAAATCCTGATCCATATGGTAAAGCAGGATTATCAACATTTACAGCTTCCAGGCCCCTCTACTATACTTATCTCAATATGTAAGCAGACCTGACACTTAAATCAGTATTTTAGTATGGGCTTCCATGGTAGATCAATAAAGCAGAAGTAGATGTTTTTTCTGGAACTCACTTGCTTTTTTGATGATCCAACGGCTGTTTTTCATTCTGAACTCTGGTTCCTCTGCTTTTTAAATCCAGCTTGAACATCTGGAAGTTCATGGTTCATGTAGTGTTGAAGCCTGGCTTGGAGAATTTTGAGCATTACTTTACTAGCATGTGAAATGAGTGCAATTGTGCAGTAGTTTGAGCATTCTTTGGCATTGCCTTTCTTCGGGATTGGAATGAAAACTGACCTTTTCCAGTCCTATGACCACTGCTGAGTTTTCCAAATTTGCTGGCATATTGAGTGCAGCACTTTCACAGCATCATCTTTCAGGATTTGGAATAGCTCAACTGGAATCCCATCACCTCCACTAGCTTTGTTTGTAGTGATGCTTTCTAAGGCCCACTTGACTTCACATTCCAGGATGTCTGGCTCTAGGTGAGTGATCACACCATTGTGATTATCTGGGTCGTGAAGATCTTTTTTGTATAGTTCTTCTGTGTATTCTTCCCACCTCTTCTTAATATCTTCTGCTTCTGTTAGGTCCATACCATTTCTGTCCTTTATTGAGCCCATCTTTGCATGAAATGTTCCCTTGGTATCTCTAATTTTCTTGAAGAGATCTCTAGTCTTTCCCATTCTATTGTTTTCCTCTATTTCTTTGCATTGATCATTGAGGAAGGCTTTCTTATCTCTCCTTGCTATTCTTTAGAACTCTGCATTCAGATGCTTATATCTTTTCTTTTCTCCCTTGCTTTTTGCTTCTCTTCTTTTCATAGCTATTTGTAAGGCCCCCTCATACAGCCATTTTGCTCTTTTGCATTTCTTTTCCATGGGGATGGTCTTGATCCCTGTCTCCTGTACAATGTCACGAACCTCTGTCCATAGTTCATCAGGTACTCTGTCTATCAGATCTAGTCCCTTAAATCTGTTTCTCACTTCCACTGTATAACCATAAGGGATGTGATTTAGTTTGTACCTGAATGGTCTAGTGGTTTTCCCTACTTTCTTCAATTTAAGTCTGAAATTGGCATTAAGGAGTTCATGATCTGAGCCATAGTCAGCTCCCAGTCTTGTTTTTGCTGACATTGTATAGAGCTTGTATAGAGCTTCTCTATCTTTGGCTGCAAAGAATATAATCAATCTGATTTCGGTGTTGACCATGTGGTGATGTCCATGTGCAGTCTTCTCTTGTGTTGTTGGAAGAGGGTGTTTGCTATGACCAGCATGTTCTCTTGGCAAAACTCTGTTAGCCTTTGCCCCCCCTTCATTTTGTACTCCAAGGCCAAATTTGCCTGTTACTCTAGGTATCTATTGTCTTCCTACTTTTGCATTCCAGTCCCCTAAGATGAAAAGGACATCTTTTTCGGGTGTTAGTTCTAGAAGGTCTTGTAGGTCTTCATAAAACTGTTTAACTTCAGCTTCTTTAGCATTACTCTTTGAGGCATAGACTATGATTACTGTGATATTGAACGGTTTGTCTTGGAAATGAACAGAGATCGTTCTGTCATTTTTGAGATTGCACACAAGTACAGCATTTCAGACTCTCTTGTTGACTATGAGGACTACTCCTTATGGCAGAATGTGAAGAATAACTAAAGAGCCTCTTGATGAAAGTGAAAGAGGAGAGTGAAAAAGCTGGCTTAAAACTTAACATTCAAAAAACTAAGATCATGGCATCTGGTCCCATCACTTTATGAAACAATGAAAACAGTGAGAGACTATTTTCTCGGGCTCCAAAATCACTACAGATGGTGACTACAGCCAAGAAATTAAAAGATGCTTGCTCCTTGGAAGAAAAGCTATGACCACCCTAGACAGCATGTTAAAAAGCAGAGACATTACTTTGCTGACAAAGGTCCATCTAGTCAAAGCTATTGTTTTTCCAGTAGTCATGTACAGATGTGAGAGTTGGACTATAAAGAAAGCTGAGTGCCGAAGAATTGATGCTTTTGAACTGTGGTGTTGAGGAAGACTCTTGACAGTCCCATGGGCTGCAAAGAGATCAAACTTGTCAATCCTCAAAGAAGTCAGTCATGAATATTCATAGAAAGGACTGATGCTGAAACTGAAAAACTCCAATACTTTGGCCACCTGATGCAAAGAACGGACTCATTTGAAAAGACCTTGATGCTGGGTAAGATTGAAGGCATGAGGAGATGGGGACAACAGAGAATGAGATGGTTGGATGGCATCACCGACATAATGGTCATAATGAGCAAGCTCCGGGAGTTAGTGATTGACAGGGAAGTCTGGCATGCTGCAGTCCATGGGGTGGCAAAGAGTCAGACACAACTGAGTGACTCAACTGAAATGAACTTTCTGGTAGATCAGATGGTAAAGAATCTGCCTGCAATGCAGGAGACCTGGGTTCGATCCCTGGGTCAGGAAGACCCTCTGGAGAGGGAAGTGGCAACCCACTCAGTATTCTTGCCTGAAGAATTCCATGGACAGACCATGGGGTCGTCAAGAGCCAGACACAACTGAGTGACTGACACTTTCACGTCACTTTGGTACGGTTAAAAGGACTAAATCAGGAACCTCCACTGATTTGGTCAGTCTGGTCTCTTTTGTTGTTGTTGTTCAGTTGCTCAGTCATGGCCAACTTTGTGACCCCATGGACTGTAGCACGCCAGACTTCCCTGTCCTTCACCATCTCCCAGAGTTTGCCCAAGCTCATTTCCATTGAGTTGGTGATGCCATCCAACCATCTAATCCTCTGTCCTCCCCTTCTCCTGCCTTTAATCTTTTCAAGCATCAGGGTCTTTTCCAGAGTTGGCTCTTTGCATCAGGTGGCCAATATATTGGAGCTTTGGATTCAGCATCAGTCCTTCCAATGAATATTCAGGGTTGATTTCCTTTAGGATTGACTGATTTGATCTCCTTGCTGTCCAAGGGACTCTCAAGAGTCTTCACCAGCACCAGAGTTTGAAACATCAATTCTTTGGCGTTCAGGGCTTCCCTGATAGCTCAGTTGGTAAAGAATCCACCTGCCATGCAGGAGACCTGAGTTCAGTCCCTGGGTTGGGAGGATCCCCTGGAGAACGGAAACGCTACCCATCCAGTATTCTGTCCTAGAGAATTCCATGGACTGTATAGTCAATGGAGTTGCAAAGTGTTGGATATGACTGAACGACTTTCACTTTCACTTTCAGCCTTCTTTATGGTCCAACTTTCACATCTGTACATGACTACTGGATAAATCATAGCTTTGACTATATGGAGCTTTGTCAGCAAAGTTATGCCTCTGCTTTTTAACTCTGTCTTGCTTTGTCATAGCTTTTCTTCCAAGGAGCAAATGTTGTTTACTTTCATGGCTGCAGTCACTGTCCATAGTGATTTTGGAGCCCAAGAAAATAAAATCTGTCAGTTTCCATTTTCTCCCCATCTATTTGCCATGAAGTGATGGGACTGGATACCATGATCTTAGTTTTTTGAATGTTAAGTTTTAAGCCTGTTTTTTCAGACGATCATTATTCACTTTAAATATTATAGAGAAAAAATCGAGGGCCATCCTGGTCTTTCATAAATCGTTTTCTTGTCTGCATGTGTTTGTAGTTTCCTTTTACCTTTTCTATAGTTTTTCTTTGTAGCTCTTTTGTCACCTTGCAAGTTCTCCAGAGCTCTTTAGCATAAAATGATCTACTGAAGTAATTCATATGTATTTTTAAAACTATAAATATATGCAACTCTTATTTGTCAAAACTAAATAAAAAGTAAAAGCAAAGAAAGCAAGAATGATTGATCAGGAAGCTGAGAGTGATCAGCTCAATAAAATTACATGATCTTACTACATTTCCAGACAAGAAGCAATATTTAGACCCAGGACCCATTGACTGTAGGTGTGGTCCAGTCGACAGGAGGTAGAACCCTACAATATCATGGCAGGTATGTACTATCATGATTCTCCCAGGTCTTCCCAAGAGGTTCACAGTTTTTCATTTGGCTGATTATGCAGTGAGGAAAGGATAATACTCAGAGATCTCTAGGGCTTTTGAAGTCAGGAAACCTGAAATGTCATCATGGATCCTCCAATAGAGAGATGACAAATGGAGGGCTAGGTCCATAGAGTCCCCAGCAACATCTAGTTTGCGGTGGGTCCGCTGGGTCTGTGGCCTCACTCTGTGGTTAATCTCCCACATCTGGATGCACAACTGGGATTGACATATTGGCAGTTGAAGAAAAGTTTACACTGAGTCCACTTGGGGGTCAAAGCCAAAGCCATCATATTAACTAAGACCATGTGAAAGCCTGATACTGTCTCCTTCCACCTTACTGAAGTAGATTATTAAAAAAAAAATCACAACTTCTGTACTTAGCTAGCCAAGATGAAGAAACAAGAATCATTTTAAAGAAATAAAAGTACTGAAAAGAACTAAAAATCTAGGTAAAAAATATATATACATTTAAAATATTATAAATATTATATATTTATATATTTTATATTATATTATTTTATATTATATAAAATATTATATATCAAAATAAATATTAATATAATATATAAAGTATGCATTTATGTAAATATATATTTATATATAATATAAATATAAATTTATATACAATATTTATATAAATTTATGTCTATAAATATATTTAAAATTATGATCTATAAATTTATAATTTATTTTATATATATTAATATTATACATGTATTTATATGAAATATAAATATATTATAAATTTCAACTATAATATATATTACATATAATTTATAAAAATTTATATATTTATATACATATGATATGTAAAATATTATGAAATATTATATAGATATACAACAATTTCCAAAACACTGGTTTTCAGGCAAGGAAGGGCAGTGGTCCCTGAAAGAAGGGAAACAGTACCCCATACAATTCAGGTATGACCTAAATCAAATCCCTTATGATTATGCAGTGGAAGTGAGAAATAGATTTAAGGGCCTAGATCTGATAGATAGAGTGCCTGATGAACTATGGAATAAGGTTCATGACATTGTACAGGAGACAGGGATCAAGACCATCCCCATGGAAAAGAAATGCAAAAAATCAAAATGGCTGTCTGGGGAGGCCTTACAAATAGCTGTGAGAAGAAGGAAGCAAAAAGCAAAGGAGAAGAGGAAAGATATAAGGATCTGAATGCAGAGTTCCAAAGAATAGCAAGAAGAGATAAGAAAGCCTTCTTCAGCAATCAATGCAAAGAAATAGAGGAAAACAACAGAATGGGAAAGACTAGAGATCTCTTCAAGAAAATTAGAGATACCAAGGGAACATTTCATGCAAAGATGGGCTCAATAAAGGACAGAAATGGTATGGACCTAACAGAAGCAGAAGATATTAAGAAGAGGTGGCAGGAATACACAGAAGAACTATAAAAAAAAGATCTTCACAACCCAGATAATCACGATGGTGTGATCACTGACCTAGGGCCAGACATCCTGGAATGTGAAGTCAAGTGGGCGTTAGAAAGCATCACTATGAACAAAGCTAGTGGAGGTGATGGAATTCCAGGTGATGAAATTTGAAATATGAGCTATTTCAAATCCTGAAAGATGATGCTGTGAAAGTGCTGCACTCAATATGCCAGCAAATTTGAAAAACTCAGTAGTGGCCACAGGACTGGAAAAGGTCAGTTTTCATTCCAATCCCAAAGAAAGGCAATGCCAAAGAATGCTCAAACTACTCCACAATTGCACTCATTTCACATGCTAGGAAAGTAATGCTCAAAATTCTCCAAGCCAGGCTTCAGCAATATGTGAACCGTGAACTTCCTGATGTTCAAGCTGGTTTTAGAAAAGGCAGAGGAACCAGAGACAAATTGCCAACATCCGCTGGATCATGGAAAAAGCAAGAGAGTTCCAGAAAAACATCTATTTCTGCTTTATTGACTATGCCAAAGCCTTTGACTGTGTGGATCACAAGAAACTGTGGAAAATTCTGAAAGAGATGGGAATACCAGACCACCTGATCTGCCTCTTGAGAAATCTGTATGCAGGTCAAGAAGCAACAGTTAGAACTGGACATGGAACAACAGACTGGCTCCAAATAGGAAAAGGAGTATGTCAAAGCTGTATATTGTCACCCTGTTTATTTAACTTATATGCAGAGTACATAATGAGAAACGCTGGACTGGAAGAAACACAAGCTGGAATCAAGATTGCCGGGAGAAATATCAATAACCTCAGATATGCAGATGACACCACCCTTATGGCAGAAAGTGAAGAGGAACTGAAAAGCCTCTTGATGAAAGTGAAAGAGGAGAGTGAAAAAGTTGGCTTAAAGCTCAACATTCAGAAAAGGAAGATCATGGCATCTGGTCCTATCACTTGATGGGAAATAGATGGGGAAACAGTGGAAACTGTGTCAGACTTTATTTTTTTGGACTCCAAAATCACTGCAGATGGTAACTGCAGCCATGAAATTAAAAGACGCTTACTCCTTGGAAGAAAAGTTATGACCAACCTAGATAGCATATTCAAAAGCAGAGACATTACTTTGCCAACAAAGGTCCGTCTAGTCAAGGCTATGGTTTTTCCTGTGGTCATGTATGGATGTGAGAGTTGGACTGTGAAGAAAGCTGAGCACCGAAGAATTGATGCTTTTGAACTGTGGTGTTGGAGAAGACTCTTGAGAGTCCCTTGGACTGCAAGGAGATCCAACCAGTCCATTCTGAAGGAGATCAGCCCTGGGATTTCTTTGCAAGGAATGATGCTGAAGCTGAAACTCCAGTACTTTGGCCACCTCATGCGAAGAGTTGACTCATTGGAAAAGAGTCTGATGCTGGGAGTGATTGGGGGCAGGAGGAGAAGGGGACTACAGAGGATGAGATGGCTGGATGGCATCACGGACTCGATGGACATGAGTTTGAGTGAACTTCGGGAGTTGGTGATGGACAGGGAGGCCTGGATTGCTGCGATTCGTGGGGTCACAAAGAGTTGGACCCGACTAAGCGACTGAACTGAACTGATCAATCTCTCCAGCCTCCTGCTTTCATAGTGTTCCTGGCTGCTGTGCAGAGAGAAACCAGTGGAGCCCAGCCATCTTCTTGAGTTGAGGACACAAAGCTGGAAGTCAAGGGAGGCCCACGGTAATTAGATTCTCTCATCCACACCCTAGCGAGTAGAGAGCATTGTGGATAGAGTGCTCGCCTGGTCCTCTGGTGCTTCCAGCAAGTCTTCTGCATGTGAGGAAACTCTCTGAGACTGTGGATAGAACCACCCAAAAGGAGCAGTACAGAGAGATCACAAAAACCCGGGAAGAGTTTGTGTTCCCATCTGACAGAGTGGAAAAGCCCATAATTCATGGGGCGGAGAGTGGAATATTCAGAAAAACATTACCTAAGTAGTGGGGGTAAAGAGTAACCATGTGCTGCACCCACCTCAAAACACTTAAAGGCAAGTCTCTAGAGCATCACACTCTTTCTGAGTAGCTTAACTGCTTTACACAACAAAACTCTAGATGTTTTGCTTGGCAGGTGGATTCTTTACCACTGAGCCACCTGGGAAGCCTGATTCCAAGTTGATTACTCTACAAATAATAGCCAGATTCTTAGATGAAGAATTGGAGATGGAAATGGCAACCCACTCCAGTACTCTTGCCTAGAAAATTCCATGGATGGAGGAGCCCGGTGGGCTACAGTCCATGGGGTCACAAAGAGTCAGACACAACTGAGCGACTTCACAACTAGATGAAGAATGAATTCCAAATATTGAGTCAATATGCAAAGATTTTTGGTTCAACAAAGTTTGGCAGATTTTGTATGAGCTGGCCATGATTTTCAAATATGTAAATAAGTACCCTTTAAACTAAGGGCTTCATAGAATGTTCCACATTATATAACTGTTGTTGTTCAGTTGCTCATTCATGTCCAACTATTTGGACTGTAACACACAGGCTTCCCTGTTCTTCCCAGAGCTTGCTCAGGGAAATGGTGCCATCCAGACATCTCATCCTCTGTCATCCCCTTCTCCTCCTGCCTTCAATCTTTCCCAGCATCAGAGTCTTTTCCAGTGAGTTGACTCTTCACATCAGGTTGCCAAAGTACTGGAGCTTCAGCTTCAGCAGCAGTCGTTCCAATGAATATTCAGAGTTGATTTCCTTTAGGATTGTCTGGTTTGATCTCCTTTGTGTCCAAGGGACTCTCAAGAGTCTTCTCCAACACCACAGTTTGGAAACATCAGTTCTTTGCCACTCGGCCTTCTTTATGGTCCAACTCTCACAGCTGTACTTGACTACTGGAAAAACCATAGCTTTGACTATATGGCACTTTGTCAGCAAAATAACATCTCTGCTTTTTAATAAGCTGTTCAGGTTTGTCATAGCTTTTCTTCCAAGGAGCTAGCATCTTTTAATTTTATGGCTGCAGTCCCTGTCCACAGTGATGTTGGAGCCCAAGAAAATAAAGACTGTCACTGTTTCCATTGTTTACCTGTCTATTTGCCATAAAGTGATGGGACTGGATGCCATGATCTTAGTTTTTGAATTTTGAGCTTTAAGACAGCATTTTCACTCTTTTTTCACCTTCATCAAGATGCTTTGTAGTTCCTCTTTGCTTTGTGCCATAAGGGTGGTATCATCTGCATATATAGGAGACCCCAGTTCGATTCCTGGGTCAAGAAGATCCACTGCAGAAGGGATAGGCTACTCACTCCGGTGTTCTTGGGCTTCTCTTGTGGCTCAGCTGATAAAGAATCTGCCTGCAATGTGGGAGACCTGGGTTCAATCCCTGGGTTGGAAAGATCCCCTGGAGAAGGGAAAGGATACTCACTCCAGTATTCTGGCCTAAAAAATTCCATGGACTATAGTCCATGGGGTCACAAAGAGTCAGACATGACTGAGCACTTTCATGTTTCACACATCTGCATATCTGAGGTTGTTGATATTTCTCCTGGCAATCTTTATTCCAGCTTGTGCTTCCTCCAGCCTGGCATTTTGCATGATGTACTCTATATTTAATTTAAATAGGCAGGATGACAATATACAGCCTTGACATACTCCTTTCCCAGTTTTGAACCAGTCTAAGGCAAATGGGGCTTTCCAGGTGGTGCTAGTGGTAAGGAACCCACCTGCCAATGCAGGTAGACGTAAGAGAGGTTTCAATCCCTGGGTTGAGAATATCTCTTGGAGGAGGGCATGGTAACCCGCTCCAGTATTCTTGCCTGGAGAATTCCATGGACAGAAGAGCCTGGCAGGCTATGGTCCATAGGGATGCAAAGAGTTGGGTATGACTGAAGAGATTTAGCATGCATGAACAAGGCAAGCAGCCAAATCACCTGGAGAATTAGAGTTCAGCTTTTGCAGATTCATCTTTGCCTAGCCAGAACAGTCTTCTGATTTTAACATGGTCTGTGAGCACTCAGACCAGATTAGAATATATTTATTGTTTTGCTAAAAAACAAAACAAAACCCCAATTCATGTTAATTTTCAATGGAGATTACTTTGTTTTGTAATTTGAGGAAAATTACATCTTTTTAAAAAGATGTAAGGGATTTTGATAGGGTACTTTTGGTGGTAGCTCTTTTCCAGACAGGACAAATAGATGGTAGAAATGAAGACTGAAGATAAAACTGACTTGAAATTGACATAATCAAAATGTCCACATAATACCCAATCCTTTTCAGGTTCAATCTCTAATTTTTAAAGCTTTCATTATGTGTGTGTGTGTGTGTGTATATATATTTCATTTTCATTTCATTTTATTGTTCATGGACACTTGAGAAAAGTTAACTCAGTCAGAACCAAAGAGGGAAATCATTATGCAGTATGACCATCTGTTTTACTATAAAACCCAGAGTTAAGCAAGTAGAGTTTTTCTTATGAATATGTTGTATGAAGTACTATGGAAAAGCAGAAAAAGAATGCCTTGCTTTCAACCATACCAAGAATGCCCCTTCAACTGTAAATACAGAATTAAAAAGTTGCATTCAAAAGTCAAAGATAAAGGAGGTATCATTTAATTGATAACTGTTCTTATTTATCAAAGTGGTTGTTTTTAACTGGTTGTTCTTTTTTCTTAAATTATCTTTAATGATCTTTGCTTCCATTGCATGGTTTTTCAAATATCATATTAAATGTCTTCAGAGGTTTTCCCTAACCTTCTGCTAAGAGAAAAAAGAAAAGAAAAAGAAATCAAGACCCAGAGAAACATGCAGATTCATAAATATAGAATTGACTGATTTTATTGTGGTGTACAACAAATACCTTGAATACATACATATATAGTAAGCGACTACAAAGCTGTAGTGGATTTTCAACTTTTTAAATAGAGTAAAGTTGCAGTTGTTATATACTATCCTACTTTTAGTAAGGGCTTCCCTAGTGGCTCAGTGGTACAGAATCTGCCTCAAAGCAGGAGACCTGAGTTCAGTCCCTGGGGCAGAAACATCCACTGGAGAAGGAAATGGCAGCCCATTCCTGTATTTTTGCCTGGGAAATCCCATGAACAGTGGAGCCTGATGGGTTATAGTCCATGGGGTCACAAAAGAGTCAGATACTTCTTATCGACTAAACAGCAGTAACAACAAGCTCTTTCCTCAAAGAAAGAGTCCTCCATGACAAGAGTGATAAAGTTTTGTGAACTGTTGACTGACTAGTCCTATATTCCAGAGTAAAAAAAAAAAAAAAAATGGGGTGATTTAATTGTGCCAGCCTTCTTTAATTCCAGTCTTTAAAATCATGCTAGAGGGCGCTGGTCTTGGTTTATGTGGTTCTTTACAGGGTTTCCACCATTGCCTCTGACATCTGTCTTGGCATTTGATCAGTCACTTCCTCAACATTCCTCAGTGACATCTGATGGTGTTCTGTTTTCCACACAGCTAAAAGAGCCACCCAGATATTCTCACATCACTTCATGTGAATTTTCTTCATAGTCCTTTTTTTTTTTTTTTGGCTGCAGCAGTTCTTAGTTCCAGCACATGGGACCTTCGATCTTCATTGCAGCATGTAGGATCTAGTTCCCCGACCAGGGTGGAACCTGGGCCTCCTGCATTGGGAGCACAGAGTCTTCGCCACTGGACCACTGGGGAAGTCCCCTTCACAGCACTTTTTGTTTTCTGGTGTATTTTTTATTTCTTTGATGTAGTTGTCTCTCTATATTAAGCTATAGCCTCCAATGACAATCAGTGGATCTATGAATATTTTTGTGAGTCTGTGTTGGAGTCATAAATTCTAAATAAAATATAGAGACAACTATGCATTTAGGTATTTGCTGCTAAGTTGCTTCAGTCGTGTCCGACTCTGTGCAACCCCATTGACGGCCTCCTACCAGGCTCCTCTGTCCCTGGGATTCTCCAGGCAAGAACACTGGAGTGGATTGCCATTTCCTTCTCCAATGCATGAAAGTGAAAAGTCAAAGTGAAGTCGCTCAGTCGTGTCCGACTCTTAGCGACCCCATGGACTGCAGCTTACCAGGCTCCTTCATCCATGGGATTTTCCAGGCAAGAGTACTGGATTGGGGTGCCATTGCCTTCTCTGATTTAGATATTTAGGTACCTTAAAATTTTTCTTGTATATGTAATGACTAAATAAAAATATTTGTTAGTAGCAAGCAAATACAAATAAATTTTAAAGTGCTAATTATTAATAATAAATGGATAATTTGATATTACTCCCTGAAATTTAAGACTTGTGAAGCTCCTAACATTTGTGAAATGTAAATATATTTTCACTTACTAAGAGCTATAATCAAGATAATAGGCTTTTCTGTAGCTATTAGAAACAGAGCAATTACTTGGAGGTGAAACTTCAGCTAGAACACAGTTCCAATCTTTTGCTGATTGCTTTCCCTTCCTTTGAATAAGAGTCAGTCTCGGATGGATAACTGATGTTAATTTAAATTCACCTAGCTTCAAAAATGGTAGTTTAAGAGGAAACCAAAGTATAATGTTAAGTTTATTTAGGCTTTGATAGAGCAGATCTGGGAAAATGAGAGAAAGAATAAATGGGGAATGTCTTAAGATTTCTTACTTTTCAGGAATGAGGCTATTTTTGACCACATTGCCTCTTTTTTTACTTTCACCTCCCTAGGCTGATTGAGGATTTTTCTGTCTTTGAGTTCTGTGCCATCTGTTGAGGAGGATTTTCCTGGCTCAGGTGCAGCCCTCGTTTTGCTCCAGCTCTGCTTCTCCATGTCCATTCCCTGACGTTGAGACCAAATGACTAGTAAATTGGGCCCTTGGGAAGAAATTAAGTGCGTGCATAGAAAATATGCAAGTTGGCAAATTCGCTGCTTTCTTATGTGAAATATGTGTGGAGAATTCAGGCTTTATGTGGGCTTTTCAAAAACAGCAGTGTGATTTCTGGCAAGACAATTCAAGTTCATATGTATTTCCCACACTGTTAACACAACATAAACTTATAAGAGATTCCAATATGATAGTAGTACTTAATTCAATTTCCCCTTTAAATGCACTTGTTTTTTTTTAGTTTTATTATGGAGAACCAACTACAACCCTATTCTGTTATATATAGACCATAGGTACATATATATATATGCATATATATGTAATATACATGTCTATGTACATACCTTAATACTCATAAAATATTATGTATACATATGTACACATGCAATATTGTTTATGTGCATCCATGAATATATGCAACACTGTGCAAACATTTTCAGGTAAATATTTTTTCAGGTTTTCTGTTTAAGTGGGGCAGGCAGAAGTATAGATAAATATACAGTTCAGTGAATATCACTCTTAGGTCTTGAAAAAATATTGATTTTTGTGTTTACCCACACTTTTGTCTTCCCTACTTAAACAAATCAAACCATTACCTGAAAAAGAACACCCTGAACATGTGTGCAGAATATTGCATATATATATGTACCTGAGAATTTTTCAGAAATGAAAGTCTGAGTGGCAACATGTTCTTTTTTTTTTTTTTTGTCTCTGAAAAGTTAACTAAATTAGAGGAAGAAGAGAGGGACGCTGAATGAATTTTGTTTGTTTAGGTTGTAGATACCTATCTTAGGACTGGCAATAAAAGACAACTCAACTTTCTCATAGATTTTGGGGGTTATCTGTTGCAAGATGATCCAAAAAAATTGTCTCAAGCTCTGACATACAAATGCAACATGCGTTTCAAAGGAAGGAGGATCTAAACTTAAAAAAGGAAAAACTGCCAAATGCAAAAATCTGTTACATTTTCAGAGTTTTGAGGTAAAGAAAGTAGCTTTCACAAATGTTTGTATTATTACTACTAAGTAATTACTTGATTATACAAATAATTACCTTTATGTCTAGTCATTTAAGATTTTCTTTTTTAAAATTTAAGCCATCTCAGATGACAAACCAAGGAACAGCTCAAAACGGTGACACATTTCAGGTTTTCTAGTAGAGAAAGAGTGGGAGAGACAGAAAATAAGAAACAGGGAAGACAAAGGGAGAGAACAGGAGAGAAAAAAGGAAAGGCAGTAGGAGAGGGAGAGTAACTTTCAGGAAGAAGAGGATGGTGAGCATCCAGGTATCCTTTCTTTCCAGGATACCTGAGTAGCAGCATCAGTGAGTATCTCCTAGGATTGCACGTGGAGCATCAGAAGAGAGCTGTTCACTCTCAGAGTTTGCTATTTGTTGGAGCAGACAGAAGGAGTTTAGGGATTGGCCTCTTGTATAAGAAGGCCCAGTTATCCCATTAAGACAAGAAGTAACCTTTAAATGACACTGTGGTCATTTAGGAGCTGACATTTGATTTCCTCGTGCACCCAGTCTCCACTATAATTTCCTGCCTCTAAATGATGCAATGAACAATGTTCAATTTAAGATCAGGGAGCAGAAAAAGTGTATGCTCCATTAAAATAAAAACTGTATTTCAGAAGTTGACAGGCAGTGGAGTTAGTTGCAGGGAAAATTATTGGAAAAAGATTGAAATGGCTTTTATGAATAGAACATTGAGAACAGCAATGGCAACAGAAATAAAATTTACTGCCATGGTCATAATATTTTTTAACTGACACATTAAATTAGACTGAATGCCCATGGGACTGTGGTTCCAGCCAGAATGTTGGCTAGTCATGTCAAGGGCCACTTTCTCCACTGATGTTTTTGTCAAATACCACTTTTGGATTACCAATACTTCAGTGTGTCACGGTTGACTGTCTTCATCAGAAATGGATTCAGGCACTGTCTCCCTTCCCCTTGGCTCTCAAGACCTTCTGCACTGCCACTTACACCAGGTGTCCCTGTGCCTGTAACTGAAGAGACCCCTGCCTGCGCTCTGGGTCCCTTCCCTTCTGGACACAGTTGGGAACCTCCCCCGTTGTCATCACTTTCCCGTTTCCCTTCACCTTCTTTTTCTTCTGTAAGCTTTTTTTTAATTTTTTTTTTTGCATAGAAGCCTTTAAGTTTACTCTCATCTTTCTTGGATTAAAACAACAATAGCAACAAAACAAATTCAAAAATAATTCTTTGACCCTACTTCTATCTACTGCTCTACCTGGCTTCTCCTTCCCAGCAAAGTTGTTTCAACCAGGTGGGTGGTTTGAGGACTGCTTTGCTCTGCAGCCGCCTCTCCACTGCACCCCGGGCAGGCTTCAGGGGTGGGAGTGGGGCAGGTCACACAGGGCTCCTCGCACTGGGGCTTTGGTGATCACAGTGGCTGTCTTCAGGTTCTTTGGAACTTTGTGTTTGAAGGCTTGCCTTGTCGGAAGTCTAATGAGATAGTAGTGATGCTTGAGTTATTGGATGATGGTTTTGGCAGGCTTGAAACCAACTTGGGTGGGGTCGCCTCCTGAAGTCCCACCTCCTGAGGAGGGGTTGGAAGCAGGGGCTCCAGGTCCCTGCCCAGGAATTGCTGTCACTCTCAGCTCCAGGCAGCACCAGGTTGCTTGGTGAGAGAAGTGGGGATGTGTTTGCTGTTGCCCTCCACCCCTAGTGGTCACCTGGGCAAGAGCACAGGGAGAGCCCTGGGGGGTGGGGCACCTGGTGTCTTGGAGGGTGTGGTGGTAAGGCAGCAGCAGCTGACCACCCCCCCCCCCCACCCCGCACTGGCACTGGTGGCATCATGGGGAGTTGGGTGGGGGAATCTGCGGGGGTACCTCTTAGTGACCGTCAATGGAGATCCCTAGGGCGTCCCCCACAGAGACTGCACTTCCTCAGAGGAGCTGGTCCACTGTGGTTGTGGCCTGGAAAGGGGACATGGACTTCCCTGACCCTTGCCAGCTCGCATATTCATTTTGCACTGAGCCCTGAAAATGTTGTATCCTGTCCTGACTGGACGCTGACTAAGGTCAGCTGATCACCTTAAGGTCACTGAGACCTACTTGCTGCAAAACTCAGGTTGCTCCCCAGGGCTTGTCCTCCCTAAATTCACCACCCCATTAGCCACCATCAAGCTCTCCTTCCTCCTTCTCCCCTTTCTTGTCTCCCCTGCAGCTGTGACCATGTGTCCCTTTTCCCCTCCTGTCTCCCTGTCAGTCTGCCTTGCAGGATCCTTCTCCTTAGCCCTGGTTTACTGTTAGTGCTCTTGAGGCTTTCAGGGTTTCTGCCCTGCCATTCACACACTTCCTTTTTCATGACTTTCATCCCATTGTGTGCTGACTGTCCTGCCCAATCCATATCTTATGCTCTATCATCCTGGCAGTTCACTCTGTCCAGTGACCTGATCTTACTTTCCAGAGCCCACACTTCTTTTTTTTTTTTTCCACACTTCTTCTAAGATTGCAGAGAAATTCATCTTTGCTAAAAATAGCTGCTGCTTACTCAGCATTTCCTAAAAGCTAGGCTTGTTGGTTGTATGTTTATTTCTAGGACTCTCGCTTTTGCTTCAAGCTAACAATTGTCAAAGTACATTTCATGGGTGAAGAAACAGAGGCTCAGAGAGCTAAAGAAGCCAGCCTGAGATCACACAACTACTAGATTACTCAAAAGTTGGTTAAATTCCAAAACATATTTCTATCTACTCTAGCAATGAAGTACCACAATGATACTTGTATTAGATACTAATGAGCTATTCTATTACCTCTTCTAGGTAAAACTAAGAATAAGCACTAGTTATGTGCCAAACACTGTGTTCTAATTGCTTTACATATGTTAACTCATGTAATAAACAGCTTATGAGATATGTACTATTATTGTTCAGTTCAGTTCAGTCACTCAGTCATGTCCGACTCTTTGCGACCCCATGAATCGCAGCACGCCAGGCCTCCCTGTCCATCACCATTGTAGAGTTGGAGAAACTAAGACCAGAGAGTTTAGTAACTGAGGTCATGCACATAGTAGGAGGAATTGAGTCAGGAGTTCAGCCTAAGCAGGCAGCCCCCTCTGCTCTGGGTGTATCCACAGTGCCACATACCTTGCTCCAGGCAACTACAAGTTGGCACTTGCCATGGGCAGTTGCCATCTACCACCATAAGGCTTAAATCATGTGCTACTGCAGCTGCTGGTTTTCAACACTCCCTGAAAGATCAGGGTGGAGAGCAGAAAGGAAGCACTCCATGCTCTGGGAAAAACCAGCAGGACAGGTCTTCAGATAGATTTTTTTCAGGAGCCTATTTTACGAGCCCAATTCTTATATCTCCTCATATCTAGAAAAGCACTAAAATCTTTCATGGTGATAACTGCTCCTCATGACTAGCAGAAACCTTCTGCAAAAAAATAATGTGATTGACTGCATACTGCTCCTTCATCAAAACCACATACATACTGTCCTCCCTGCCTTGCCTTTTTGGAGCAGTTTCTCAGAGCTATCTGAGGTACTGTCTCCCAGGCTATAGTCCTCATTTTGCCCCAAATAAAACTTAACTCACAACCCTCACGTTATTCATTTTTTTAGAAGTCAGCATTGCTCTGTTTGGTCCATAACCAACTCTGAGGAGTTAAGAAAGTGGCTCCTCTGTCTCTCACATTGTCTACCTTTTGAACAGTCGTGATATTATATGGTCACACTATCCCTACTGAGAAACTAACTGGAAGAAAGCTAAAGGCATGAAAATTCTCTAAATGCAACATGGAAGATAATATCTTACGTGTGATTTTTAAGTCTTGTTTAACTCCCTGTACTGCATTTTCCCTTCTTGGAGAGAGAAATCGAGTTTCACAGAGTCCTAAGTAATTCTTTTGAAGTTTGTATTAACCATAGTTATATAACATGGAGGAGTAATAAATTGCTTAAATGGTGAGATAAGTAAGGAGTAACAATATATAAAAGTTTATTCATTCATCAGATATTTACTGAATGTCTATTATGAGCCAGATATAGTCCTAGGCTTAGGAGAGACCATGGTGAACAAGATGTAATTTCTAGCCACAAAGACTTCATTCTTTTAGGGGAGACAGAGAAACTCCATGGGGCACATGGGGAGCAGCACCTAGAGAAATCCCCAGGCAGAAGGAAAGCTGTTTGCTGGAGGCAGGAAAACTAAAGATCCCCAGACAAGGTCCACCTTGTCTGGGTGGTAGACAGTAGACCAGTAGACCAGTCTAGCAGTAGACCAGACCTTACATCCTTGCTGTGTACTAAGTCACCTCTCAGTGCCTCACTTTTCTCATCTGCGAAATGAGTTGCTGCCTCATTGCATTGTAAGGCTTAACTGAGCTAATCTCTGAAGTGTTTAGAGCATAATATGCAGCCACTAAATGTTAACCAGTACTGTTACTATTATAATTACTGTCATTAGAGCTGAGGCTGAACTCAAGGAAAGGCAAGACTTTCTTTCAAAGAGGAATATATTTATGTTTCTCCCAAATTCCTAACTTATCCCTTCCCCTACCTTTCTCCTTTGGTAATCATAAATTTTTTTTTTCTATACTGTATGGCACAGGGAACTATATCCAGTATTTTGCAATAACCTATATGGGAAAAGAACCTGAGAAAGAATATATAACTGAATTTTATATATGCCCGCATGCCAAGTTGCTCCAGTTGTGTCTGACTCTTTGCAACCCCATGGACTGTAGCCTACTAGGCTCATCTGTTCTTGGAATTCTCCAGGCAAGAATACTGGAGTGGCTTGCCCTGCCCTCCTCCAAGGGATCTTCCTGACCCAGGGACTGAACCCACATCCTTTATGTCTCCTGCACTGGCAGGTAGGTTCTTTACCATTAGCACCACCTGGGAAGCCCAAATATTATATATATATATATATATAAAACTGAACTGGGCGAATGGACAGAAGATCCTGATGAGCTACAGTCCATGGGGTCACAAAAGAGTCAGACATAGCAACAAAATAACAACAGCAAAAATATAACTGAATCACTTTGCTGTAAACCTGAAACTAACACATTGTAAATCAACTATACTCAGTAAAAAATAAGTTTATTAAAAAAGAGGAGCATGTTATCTTAAACTGCTCCCATTACCCAAATGATTCAAGCAAATGAACATGGATTCACTGAGAGAGTCCCCATTTGGGCATAAAAGAGTATTATGGCTTTTTATACAGCTCCTGACTCTGGTTACCCCTGTACTACACAGGGGATTGTCTGTCTTTGTGGCTAGAGATGGAGGGGATGGTGGCAACTCCTGCTGAACCTTGGGATGTCTGTTTCCGAGTTGCTATCTTTTTCTATGGGGAGGCGAGGGATAGATTTGGTATTCAGAGCTTCCTCTGAGTATACCAACATCCCTGGCTCCAAGTTCTACTTTCCTGGAGCCCTGCCTCTGGGACCTGGGAATCTCTCTCACTGGTTCATGTTTCCCAAGTTGGATGACTTAGAAACAAACTTGATTTTCCTTGGATTATGGCTTTTAAATTCATCTAAAGAAATACAAAATAAGGCAACAGTAGAAATAAACTCACATTTTAGTATTTAGAAAATCCCTCTTATTTTAAAATCAATTCACTATTCTGTTCTCTCGTTTTTCCAAGATGAGATCATCACCACCAAACATTTAAAGGCAGGGTGAAGGACACTCCATCACTTCTATGATTGGCAGGATTCTCCACTTGTATCCTGTGTCAGTCAGGGAAACAAAACTCATGGTTGGGATTTTGACAGGGGAAAATTAAGGTAGGAATTTAAGTGTTGGATAGCTGGAAAAGCAAAGAGAGGGAACAGAGATAATAACTGAAGCCAGCAGCTCCACCCCTGGGGCTGGGGAATCAAAGGGAAGGAGTTGGGTTGTCAGAATTGAGATGCTAACAAGTGGGCCCCCATGTCCTGGGACTGAGACCTCTGAGGAAGGGTTACTTCTGATACCTTGCAGGGCACAGTGAGGCTGTTTGGGAAGATGGGGAAAAAAGCTGGAGATGGGAATTAACAGTCCCTAACAAGGTGAAGGACTTCCAATATTCATTGTAAGGATTGATGCTGAAGCTCCAATACTTCAGCATCAGTTATGAAGAACTGACTCATTGGGAAAGACCCTGCTGCTGGGAAAGATTGAAGGCAGGAGGAGAAGGGAACAACAGAGGATGAGATGGTTGGATGGCATCACTGACTCAATGGACATGAGTTTGAGCAAGCTCTGGGAGTTGGTGATGGACATGGAAGCCTGGTGTGCTGCAGTCCATGGGGTTGCAAAGAGTTGGACATGACTGAGTGACTGAACAGGGTGAAGGGTCATTGCTGAAGCAATTTGAAAGGATTGAGAAGCAAAGCAAGAGGGGAGCAGAGCTGTTCTTTCTCCTTCAGTCCTTCTCTAGCACTCTTATCACAGAGCCTAGCAGGAGCCTAGGGTGCAGGAGTAGGTCTGTTACTGAGAGAAAATTATTTTGTAACCAGAACAAGTCATTTGCCTGCTTCAGGGATAGGCCTCTAGGTGTACCCAAATCTCTGCAACTGCAGGCCTGCTCCATATGGGGGCTGACTGCCTGTGTCATTGCTGAGCCAGGCATGCTTGTGTTTTGCTGTTGAGGTTATTGGGGGACAACATAGTGAAATCAGCTCCCTGGAGATCCTGTGTACACTTAACATAATTTTCACCACATTCAAATGGGACAGCTTCTTCAGGCTGCACATGAGCATTCCATGACTTTTAGAACAGAGAAACATTTTGTTTTCAGTAAGTTGACATAAACTCCTGATCATCATCTTAGCGCCTTCTCTTTTTTCTTAAATCCTCACCTCTAATTCAATTACACTAATCTTAATTCTATCAATTTATCTATCTACTATTGTTAAGGACAAATCCAACTTAAAAAATACGGGGTTTAATTCTCTCTTTGAGAATAAAGGAAGAGACTGGCCTCCCTTCTCTCTTATCCTGCAGCATTTACTTTAGAAAACTTGTAATTTCTCTCTTTGAAATATATATAAATCTTTTAAAAGCTAAATATTCTCTTCATAGCTTTATGACAAGTCACGCTTTTCTCTGAGACTTGGGAGCCATCTCTTTGAAACATAAACATCTAGGGACATAGCACCCCTGTCTCCCAGTCTCTGTGTGAGAGTAGGCATCTGACTTGGAGGTGTGTGTGTGTGTGTGCATGCTCAGTCATGTCTGACTCTTTGCGACCCCATGGACTGTCGCCCACCAGGCTCCTCTGTCCATGTTATTCTCCAGGCAAGAATACTTTAGTACGAGGCCATTTCCTTCTCCGAGGGATATTCCCGACCCAGGGATCGAAACTTTGTCTCTTGGCAGGTGGATTCTTTACCTCTGTGCCACCTGGGAAGCCCCCAACCTCATGGCAGCTTGCAAATCTATCCCCTTAAAGATATGAGAAGTTTATTCTTTTTTGAGGGGGTGGGGTGGGATAACGCCAATTAGCAAACACAAATGGCCACCCCAGTTACTGGGTGAATCTAGGATTAGCTGTATGTGATAAATGGAGTTGTCACGTCTTCTTACCTGAGACTAGTCACTGTTTCTCTTGTGTGGAATAGGGCGTATCTGCTCAGCCGTGTAATGTGTGCAGATGGCCTGTGCTGCACATAGCATTCTGGTTTGATGCTCATTCAGTAATGGAAGTTTTCTTTCTCCACTGCCTTTGTGGAGAGGATTTCTGGCTTGGGAGCTTTTGATTTTAATTACATTAATTTATAAATATCTACCTCTCTCTCTCTGTCCATTTCTGACCTACCACATCATTTGCCATAGTTACCTGCCTTCAGTATTTGTCTCCTTGCTTCTTTTCTTGCTTCCTCTGCACAGTCAGGCTGTGGCCTTTTAAAAATGCAGTTCAGCTTATATGATTCCTCTTCCTAAAATCCTGCAGTGCCTCCCATTGTGGCTCAAATGAAACCCAAAGTCCTACAAGCCCTGGGCAGTCTGGCCCTTTTCCATCCTCCCAAAGAGCCCCTGCCTCTCTCCTGCCCGCTCATTATGTTCCAGCTCTGCTGGTCTGGTTTCAATTCCCTGAATGTATCAAGCTTGTTCCCTCCCAGGACTTTTCTACTGCCAGTCATTTGGCCTGGAATGCTCCTTACCTCGCTTCCTATGGTTTATTACTCAACCAATTTTAACCTAATTAAAGGTCCATCTAGTCAAGGCTATGGTTTTTCCTGTGGTCATGTATGGATGTGAGAGTTGGACTGTGAAGAAGGCTGAGCACCAAAGAATTGATGCTTTTGAACTGTGGTGTTGGAGAAGACTCTTGAGAGTCCCTTGGACTGCAAGGAAATCCAACCAGTCCATTCTGAAGGAGATCAGCCCTGGGATTTCTTTGGAAGGAATGATGCTAAAGCTGAAACTCCAGTACTTTGGCCACTCATGCAAAGAGTTGACTCATTGGAAAAGACTCTGATGCTGGGAGGGATTGGGGGTAGGAGGAGAAGGGGACGACAGAGGATGAGATGGCTGGATGGCATCACTGACCTGATGGACGTGAGTTTGAGTGAACTCCAGGAGTTGGTGATGGACAGGGAGGCCTGGCGTGCTGTGATTCATGGGGTCACAAAGAGTCAGACACGACTGAGTGACTGAACTGAACTGAACTGATACCTTCCGTGGAGAGCTACCCTTCTCCCAGGTGAAGTTAGTTTGGTCTTAGGACTTACAGCATTATACCCTTTTCTATGAGCAGAGAGTTTATCAGCATCCATAACTATGTATTTATTTATTTATTGCATGTTTGTTGCACAAAGACAGGGACCATGCATATCCAACCCCCACATCACTGTAAAGCCGTTGCCACTCTGGCGTCTGAAACATGGTACATCCTCAGCAGCTGTTCGCTCATTACGTAGGACTCCAGTGAAGTTCGTCTTAAAGGGAAACATCTCTAAATATTTGTCCCCCTTTTCCTGTTTGTGCTTTCTCCTGTGGGAGGGCTGGACTGAAGGGATGCATGTAGAACACTGCACTTTCCGGGGAATAGAACAATTTCAGTGCTTCAAAACCTATGAAGCCCAGTTGACAACTTGCTGGCTTTCTTGACTAACTCTGTTAAATTACAGTCTATGGGGCAAAGCCAGCAGCCCAGCCCCAGCTGGTGGCATGCTGGGGAGCCTAGGTACCCCTCAGAAGTGAGATGAGCTCTCCTCCATCTGTCAACCTATCAGAATGTTTTCCAACTTGCATCAGAAATCAGCATTTTACTGGTCATACTGGAGGTGTGGCAGGGCTCCCACCTCAGTTAGATGGACAGTGGTCTGGGTTTGCTGTGGGTCTGGTTGAAGGAAGTGCTGGGCCATGACAGGTCCCTGGGGGAGAGGCTGGCCACTGACATGCATTTCACTGAAGAAGTTCAAGAAAGAGTGATTTTAATGAAACAGGTTTAGCTCATGAAGCATGTAACCGGACAAACAAGATTGCTTCTAGGTAAATGGTTTGCAAACTCTTTTTGGTGTTTTCCACTTGGCTTTATTTATTTATTCTTTACACTGGTAGCTTCACAACAGTGGTCATAAGAAATGGAATATTTCCTGCCATATTAGTAAACAAAAAGAATGTCACAGTCATCAGCAATTATAGCCACTGAGAATGGCTAATGGTGAGCTGGTGAGCCCTGAGGGAACTCAGAAAGGAAAGAATACGTGCAGTCTAGAAGCCGTCAGATGCAGCCACTCCCTATGGTGAGCCCAGAGGAAACTCAGGATGTGAAAACTTAGGATACTGGCCCCAGACAGCTTAGGTGCATATCAAAGAAATGATTTCCCTGAGCCCAGACTCTTGTATCTTCCCATATATAGAAAAGAGCTAACTTCCTTAACGGGGGATATCTGCTTTTCTTTAATTAACAATAGTATTTTGATGTCAGACTACTTGCCCTTTGTTGCAAAAATTCTTTGTAACCTGACTCCTCCTTGCAGCAGTTCCCTCAGGGTTACCTGAGATGCTGCCTCTATGTCTTAAGTCCTAAAAATTCCCACTGAGTCCTAAAAATTCCCACTGAATAAAATAATAACTCTCAACTTTTAAGTTGTGAATACTTTTTTAAGTCTGCAGTTACTAGTTTTATTTTATTTTATTTTTTTTTAAAAATAGAATGCTTTATTGACTTTAGGTCAGTTGGGAACAATTACCTATATTTATGCTTTATATTTCCTCTCACTGGAAGAAAAGATAAATGTTACATTAGAGACTTTTCACTTTCATGTATTTGCTGCTCTGGGTTCACAAAACGTTCAGTTCTTTCCTGCAGTATGGGATTCAGTATTACAACTCATCAATGAAAGGTGTATGCCCCAAATTTCCACTTGCTGCCATTGACTTCCGGCCAGAAACAAACTTCTTTGCAGCATTTATGACATCAGCGTCAGCTACTGCATCAATCTGCTGAAGGACTGTGGATGGCGGCGTGTATGAACCAGCAGCTAGAGCCTGGGACCCAACTTCATCCAGGAAACCCTCAGAAGACTCCACTGACATCAGGTACCCAGCTTTCAGCTTGTTCTTGGCAGCTTGGACATCTGGATTAGAAAGGTTTCCTTGAGCAATTGTTTTTACTTGGTTATAAGCAGCCTTGATAACATCTCCAGCAGATGCAGCTTGTGAGATAGTGTAGAACCCAAAGAGTCCAGAGTCTGAGTAACTGGCATTAAAAGCAGAAACATCAAATGGCTGGTGAACTCCCTTGGCAACAGCCTGGTACAGAGAGCTGGTGGCATTGCTGCCCCTCTTAACATGTGGTCCAGCACCGAGGACGTGCTGGAGAACACTGAACACGTTTGCTTCTGCACTTCCTATGGCTGCACTCTGTGCTACAAGAGCGGCATGGACGAGACTGTCTCCATTCTGTTCTCGAATTTCACCTCCATGGTACTTGGCTTTTGCACCAGATAAACCAAGGCCACCCCTTATGTTCAGAAACTGTTCAGCAACTTTCTTTAGGACAGGATGACTCACACCAAGTCCAATCAAAGCCATTCTTGCACTTGTAAAATGATTCTGTACATAGTCATGTAACTCAACTGGTGTCACTTTTCCAATCCTGTAATCAGGACAATATAAGGAATTAGCCAAGGCATTTCTGTAAGCGGCAGCATGCAAATTTTCAATGACGTAAGCCTGTGGATTCTGAAGAGCCACAGCTTTGTCAATCCTTAGCTGAGGCTGAAGGGCAGCTACCTCCCAGCGTTGAAATTCTGGTGCTGTGGTGACATTGAGCAGGAACTCCATTAGAATATCAACATCATCCCGCAGGAATTCCACAGTATAGGCCATGTTTTCCCTTGTTGACAGTCACGCTTAATTTACCACCAACTGCTTCAATTCCACGGGTTATCTTGAAAGATGAAGCTCCTTTTGTAGTCAAACTGGATGCAAGATGAAGCAAATGAGAAGTTCCTAAATTGTTGGAGTTCTCATATCTGCTGCCTGCTTTAATGAACAAACCAATTCTTGATGCAGGAGCATGGTTTTCGAGAGAAGCGATCACTAAACCATTTGGTAACCTGGTAAACTCAAGGTCCTGAGGATGTGGAGGCACTCCTGCAGGGGCTGCTGTGGCTTTAACTTTAGGAGCAACTTTGAGGGAATAAAATCTCGAGAGGGACCCGGCTCTGGTTAACAGTTTCATTGCTCAAGATTGTTCTGAGCCTCGGTCACTGCCGCCTTAGAGGAAAGCAAGATGGTGGCGGCAGTTTTATTTTTTAAATGCCCTTAACAAACATGTCTATAAGCCTGAGTAGCATTAGTGATGACAGTGGAGAGCTCACTGCACAGTGTTATTAACGAGGCACAGAATGCCATAAATAATATGATTTAAATAGAGAGATTGTCCACCTCCTCCCTGTTCCCCCAGGGACTGAGCAAGAGGAATTCTGGGAACAAATAAGTCTGTCCTCACACACAGACCACAAAGTTGGTTCCCATTTGTGATCTGATATTTAGTTTTGATTAGTTTTGACTCAACTACAGGCAGTTGGTTTTTGCTTGCTCCACATTGGCCATGGGCATCACTCACCTTGGGTTGTGGCCGGATTGCTGTTGCCCTCCTTCTGCAAAAGGTGCCAGGCCCGCCACCATTTTTAACCTGGAGGCCCTAGTCAGTAACGCAAGGTGAGCTGACCAACCATGCTGCCTATGGAATTGCTTCCCCACTCGCTTTTCCTGTCTCTGAAAGTGCTGCAGCAGCTGTGGTCAGTGACCCACACAATGAAAACTGTCTATGCTTTTGGGCTGCCTGTCTCCCTGCTCAGCTCAGCTCCTTGGACTAAAGGGGATTCAGGCCAAGTTCAACGGAGAAGCCTGTGATTTCCCCAGGGCTTCTTCAGAAAACTGAATCTCTTCCCAAGCCAAGAGAGACTTGGCTGTCTTCAAAGGAGCCAAGATTTAAACAATTAACTCTCTTAATACAGTTACTATCAATCTTTTATTTGGCCTCTGCCTCAGATTGGAAGCACCCTTCTGCTTACAAAACCCCTTCACGCCACTCTTAAGTCATAGTTGTCAAGGTTTCTATAACTGTGCTGCAAAGAATGATCTTGAGTCTTTTGGCAGCTTTCTGGCATTTCTACCTAGTCAGATTCCCAGGGGGAGGGCCTAGAAATCTTCACTTTTATCAAGCGCTCACAAATATTCTTATACTTATGAGTGAACATTTGAAATTCACTGAGGTGCATGCCACAGAGTTGTTGTTCAGTCTCTCAGTTGTGTCCGACTCTTTGCGGTCCCATGGACTGCAGCACGCCAGGCTTCCCTGTCTTTCACCATCTCCTGGAGTTTGTTCAAACTCACGTCCATTGAGTCAATGATGCCATCCAACCATCTTATCCTCTGTCACACCCTTCTCTTGCCCTCAATATTGCCCAGCATCAGGATCTTTTCTAATGAGTCAGTTCTTTGCATCAGGTGGCCAAAGTATTGGAGTTTCAGCTTCAGCATCAGTCCTTCCAATGAATATTCAGGGTTGATTTCCCTTAGGATTGACTGGTTTGATCTCCTTGCTGTCCAAGGTACTCTCAAGAGTCTTCTACAGCACTATAATTCAAAAGCATTAATTTTTTGGTGTTCAGCCTTCCTTATGGTCCAACTCTCACATCCATACATGACTACTGGAAAAACCATAGCTTTGACTATATGGACCTTTGTCAGCAAAGTGATGTCTGTTTTTTAATATGCTGTCTAGGTTTGTCATAGCTTTTCTTCCAAGGAGCAAGTGTTTTTTAATTTTATGGCTGCAGTCACCATCCACAGTGGTTTTGGAGTCCAAGAAAATAAAATCTGTCACTGTTTCCATTTTTTCCCCATCTATTTGCCTGAAGGGATGGGACCCAATGCCATAGTAACTGTTAATATGTTAACTCATTGTTATAAAAAATCATAGGAAATGACAGCTAAACAAAAAACCCATCGTCTTTTGTAATGCATCTTACAGAGTATTTCTACTTGAGAGTGAGCCCTCTTTAAACTATGCAGCTAACTCACTGTCCCTAAATGAATTATTTGGTGATAAGTGCAAACCACACACATTCATCATTAGAGCTCTGTTGATTTTTTTAGATACTGAAGATATACATAAGTTTGTGGTTAATGTTATTACAGAAATGATATGATATAAAGTAGAGTAGAAATTATGTGGTGGCAGAATTTATTTTAGAATTTTTATATATAAGAGTAATTTTCATTTTTTAGAATTGTTAAGGATTTGAGTTACTTACATTGTTCAGTTATAATTTACTATCTTCAAAGGGGAAATTATTCATTGTAAAAGCTATTTAAACTTAGATTTGGGAACCATACGATGTCTTGGAAGATATTTATTGTAGTACACGTGTGTGTGCTAAGTTGCTTCAGTTGTGTCTGACTCTGCGACTCTATGGACTGTAGCCTGCCAGTCTCCTCTGTCCATGGTATCCTCCAGGCAAGAATATTGGAGTAGGTTGCTGTGCCCTCCTCCATGGGAATCTTCCCAGCCCAATATCAAACCCGTGTCTCTTGTGTCTCCTGCACTGGCAGGCAGGTTCTTTACCACTCCATCTCCTGGGAAGCCCATTATAGTATACATGGAGGGTTTTAACAGCTTCTCTTGAGTCACTTTCAATAAGGAGGGATCAGCCTATTTGAATAAAGTAGAAACATATAAGAAATGAATTTTTTTTTACCCTTGCGGTAAGTAATAATAAACACTGTGATGCTTATACTGGTGGAAGGAAGACTGTTGTGATGTTGTGGAATGTAATCTTGGGGTTCCTGAGTTTTAACAGCAACTTCAATAGTTTCTGAGGGGAAATTCCATCATTTGTTGTCTACTGTAATGGCTGAGATCTTCAAACTGGCTCTTCATGGGACCAGATTTGTTACCTGGTTTGTTTTTGGAGCTATTAGCATGCTCCAAAACGTCTTACCTTGTGAACCATCTCTTATTGGATCCTAGAGAATAAATCCAAAAGGATCATAAGCGGTTTGTGAATCAGTCAAGGTAGCTGGGCTAAGAGACTTCTTACATGAAGACTTTTCTTATTCTAGTTAGAATCAGAAGCTCTGTGCCCAGTGCTTGGTACAGTGTTATGTTGTGCTCTAGGGCTCGTGGAGACCAGCTAGTCCAGGCGTGCACCCTCTGTCCCATAGATAGCAGTGCCCTCTTTCCTAGTCACTCCCATATTCTTATACATTGTTACAGTTCCACAGGACAGACTTCATGAAGGCAGATCTTCATTATGGAACTGTAAGTTAAAGAAAAATTATGTGATACAGGAAACGACAAGAGTAGAACTTTGTTTTCATGGGGGTTTAGGATTGTGCTTTTTCCTTTGTCAATATGCAAACCTGAAAGTGGGCAGATGGGTCTTCTTAGAAAAAAAGAGGGGGAAAGGAGAGAAAAAAATCCAGAAATTTTAGAGTCACTCTTTGTTTCTCCCCAAATACAACAGATAGAAGAGACCCTTGCCTTATGTGTAAGGAAGGCTTAGTATTTCTTTGTGAAAGTAACACAACGTTAAACCTTTCTTTCCTGGATTAGCCTCCCCATCCTCCCCTCCCATGTGTCTCTTTTAGTCATTGGAATTAGTTGTTTGAGGATTGATAAATAGTGGATGAAAAGCAGAAAGCATCTGGCTCAGGAAAAGGAGAGAATTTATAGCAGAATAACTGAGTTTGTATGTAAAGAGAAAAAAAGAGTGGAGAATGGTTGTATTTTGCTTTAATCCAGTGTGCCTGAGGTGCATTGTAGAAACTTCCTTTATAGATAGTTCTCTTTTTTAACTCATTGCTTTAAATCCTACTGTAAGAGGTCAAAATGGCCACAGTTCATTTTATGGTGGAAGATGTTTTGCGGAATTTAAATTTTAGTGAGTTACTCATCCCAAAGGAATGAATGAAGTAGAAACAATTGTGCTTATGTCACCTGAGCTGTTAGATCAGTTGAGAATTGTGCCATGTACTCAAATATCATTTGGATTCAATTTGCCTGACACTTGCCTTTTCTTGTTCTGCACAACCTCCCTAGGATCTCATATACTCACACAATACCAGCTCCCAATAGTGAACTAATGGGCCCCAAGGCTAGATTTTATTTAGACCATTCCTGTGGAAGTACTTAATATTGTCCACTAGAAGCAAAAGGATAATACTTTATTTTGTAAGATCCATTGGCACTTGGTGATTTAAAGGAAGAAATATCTGTTTGGTTTATGATGATGTTATCTAACCAAAACTCTGATGATTTCCTTAATTATTCAAGGTTATGATTCTTATTACAAAAGCCATTATTGTTAGTTTTATATTTAAGCAACAACACAGATATATTAGATGCTGTGCAAAATGTACCCAAGTAGATTCCAGTAATTATGAAGAGATACGATGGAAAAGATTGAATTCATTCCTTCAGGTGATCAAAAATCATGTTTTGTCTTTACTATCTTTACCTTTGAAGAATGCAAGTCTGATACATGTATTTTTCTTCTTTTTTCTTTCTTTTTTTCTACGAATGTACTCATCTTACACATATGGATTCATTCAAAGCATTTTTGCTCATGTTAAGTGGGTTCATTAGATCAATACAAAGCAAAATGGTGTCACCTATAACTGTCTATCTATGTATCTATGTATCTATCTATTTCTCTAACTGGCAGGGACTGGTCAATTAGTAATAAGGCATTGGTAATTGGTGAGAATATGCAATCAATGGCTGATTAATTGACCACCATCCATGAGAAAATGAGCCCATCTTATAACTTGCTGTTGGTAAAGAATCACCTGCAATGCAGAAGACCCTGGTTTGATTCCTGGGTAGGGAAGATCCGCTCAAGAAGGGATAGGCTACCCATTCTAGTATTCTTGGGCTTCCCTTGTGGCTCAGCTGGTAAAGAATCTGCCTGCAGTGTGGGAGACCTGGGTTTGATCCCTAGGTTGGGAAGATCCCCTGAAGAAGGGAATGGCTACCCACTCCAGTATTCTGGCCTAGAGAATTCCATGGACTATACAGTCCATGGGGTTGCAAAGAGTTGAATACTACTGAGTGACTTTCACTTTCACTTTTATAACTTGCTGTGCATGAACCATTATATATTATAGAGTTGACTATAGCTTTATTTTAATAATGAATTTGAGCTCTTGGCTACTGCTTATTACTAGATTTCTTTAGCTTAGTTATTTTGTTTGCCCAGTCTCTCAATAGGATGTCATTCTGCAGATATTTAATAAATATTTTTTATTTATTGAATAAAAATAATATAATGAATAACTTATACCAGATGGTCTAGACTTTGTTCCAGTGAAAGATGGGGTGTCTGAAAGAATGTTAACTAATACTGAATCCCTTCTCTTCTAAATTAAAAAGTGTTTTGTTTTTTTTTTCTAGAAGGGCAAGAAAACCTCCAAGATCCTCTTTCAGGGAAAGTAGCTTTTTGCTTCTTTTTGGATTAGGTACACATCTCCTTGTCATGTTCATCAATGATCATTAGGCTTTTCTTTATTGTTTATTGACTGGGCAAGACTGTGTAAAGACTCTTTCATTGGAAGATAGTAATAAACACAATTGAAAGAGGACTGATGAAACTTGGTTTTTGGAACAGACACTCCAAAAGTTTATAGTAATAGTTGCTTTTGGGAGCAATGCCTTGCATGAAATAGTATTTATATTAGCATGCTGCTGCTACTGCTGCCAAGTCGCTTCAGTCGTGTCCTACTCTGTGCGACCCCATAGACAGCAGCCCACCAGGCTCCCCCGTCCCTGGGATTCTCCAGGCAAGAACACTGGAGTGGGTTGCCATTTCCTTCTCCAATGCATGAAAGTGAAAAGTGAAAGTGAAGTCGCTCAGTCGTGTCCGACTCTTAGCGACCCCATGGACTGCAGCCCACCAGGCTCCTCCGTCCATGGGATTTTCCAGGCAAGAGTACTGGAGTGGGGTGCCATCGCCTTCTCCGTTATGTTAGCATAAACCATCTTAATTGCTGAGTTCTTTACTACCCTGAAGGGTATAATCTCAATCAATCACATCTGTATAAAATCACCAGTACTGTTGGGAGGAGGAAGTTAACTATCTCTCTGAAAACCTTCCCTTAGGCAGAGAGGAGAAAGTGATCTGAGAGGAGCTGGAGTGGGCTGGGCAGAATTAGTGTAGTTACATGGTATAAACTCTATAGGTTTCCCTGGTGGCTCAGATGGTAAAGCATCTGCCTACAATGCAGGAGACCTGGGTTCAATCCCTGGGTTGGGAAGATCTCCTGGAGAAGGCAATGGCAACCCACTCCAGTACTCTTGCCTGGAAAATCCCATAGACGGAGGGGCCTGGTAGGCTACAGTCCATGGGGTGGGAAAGAGTCAGACACGACTGAGTGACTTCACTTTCACTCACTTTCACTATGGATTTAGCCAATAGAATTGAAAGGGACACTAAGGGACACTCCAACTTTATGGAAAATTCAAAAAAAAAGTTGCCACTAAGGTATTTTTAATTTTGTGCTATCCCCCTCCTCTTAGACAACAGGGTTTTCACTCTGCTCTTTGACTTCCCACTGATCAATTTTTCTTCTCTCTTCTCAAACAACTGTAACTTTGAACTCTACCGAGATCTGCTCTTTTGGAAAAAGCTCAAATTAGTTCTTACTTGTTTTATCTCTTCCTTTTGGCCTTTCTTTTCTCTGCTCCTGCCTTTCTCCACCTCCTAAATAAAACGTTCAGCAAGATATAGAGAGAAAATATTGCAAACTTGGAATTCATACAGACACGAAGTGCAAATCTTGACTTGTTCCCTTTTATTAGCTGTTTTGTGCAAGTAACGACCTGACCCGTAGAGTTATGTGGGTGAAATCGTTCAGACTATATATATATATTGGCAATAGCTGGAAAAAGTTATTGCCTCAATTCATCCCCCAGAGAGACCTGATCTCTAGCGCAGCTACTTAGAAATATATGTAGAGTCCAGAACAGTACAAACAATTTGTACATGTCCCCTCAGGGTCATTTCTTAGAGCCAGTGTCACTTCCTGTGGGTACTGGAAGCCCTCCTATCTCTCTCTCACCTTTGTTTCCCCTTTCTTTGCCTCTCTCTACCTAAATTCTGTCCCCCTGTAGCCAAAGCTCGTTTATTTCTAAATTACCCCGGATCTTTACACTTCATCACAGTGGGACATCTGTAACAAGAACCAACTGTTCTTTTACTGATACTGATCTCTCTGTCAGCATAGTTTTGATGCATCCTTATACATGATGACCTTCTATCTTCCAGAGGCAAGGATGGGGGAGACTGAAAGGATGGAGGGGACAGAGAAAATTAGACTGAGCACTCCCCTGGGCTGGGGAGGATGGGGCAGAAAATCCTGTAAAGGGCTCAGAACCTGGTGTATAAAGCACTGACACTCAAGAGATTGTCTAAAACAAGCAACAAAACCTCACCTCATACCCATCGTTTTCATTAATATCGTGTTTTATCAAAGTAATCTAACTAAACTGAATATCTACTAAAGGATTGAAATACATATAGTGGGGAATGCAGTGTTGTCTCTGGTTCAGTGCAGTCACATGAGAACCAGTGCCGGGCATGCTGGTGACCAAGACAGAGGGTTCCCTACTTTTTTTGGAGGCTGCAATCAAGAAGAATCAAAGTAGTTTTTAATCTGTATAGTTTGAGGGGTTTGGGGGAGACATTTAGGTAATTCAAGTCCTACAACAGCTGGATATTTTTGACATTCATAAAGGAAATCTCAGGGCTTCCTAAGTGGTGGTAAAGAATCCACCTGCCCATGCAGGAGACATAAGAGACATGGGTTCAATTGCTGGGTCAGGAAGATCCCCTGAAGAAGGAAATGGCAACCCACTCCAGTATTCTTGCTTGAGAAATCCCATGGACAGAGGAGCCTGGTGGGCTACAGTCCATGGGTTCACAAAAGAGTTGGACATGACTTAGTGACTAAACAACACAATAGGAAATCTCCTATCTTTTATTATTAATTCTCAATTACCAGAAGAAATATGTATCATTAACTTTATTCTGTTTTACTTAATTAGAATATTTAGCTTTATATATTTTTAGCCTTTATAGTTTATAGCTAATTTAGTTTATTTTCCTTTACAGGACTCAGAGGAACAATTTTCCTGGGTAATATTTCTTAAGTATAATAATGCTAAATTTTATTATAGAAGGTCCCTTATATAAATTACTTATTTCTAGTCTCTACCTTTTTTTTTTTTTTTTGATAAAATGTTTTTATTTACTCTTAAAATTTCTTCTTTTATCCTTTAAAAACTATGTAAAGTAACACATCTTCTTTCAATTAAGGAAATTATTCTTTGTATAGTTAGGGGAAGGATCAAAAGATATAGACTTTACTATGGGGTCAGAATTGCCCAAGGAACATCAGAAAAGATAAGAAAAGCTGACACGTGTTCCATCCACAACCCATCACCATAGTTCCCCAAAACTGCTGGGAGTCCTTTGTCTCTCTCCTCTTCATCTTCATTCTTCTTTTACCATTTTTAATTGAGATAGAATTGACATACTATAAAATTGGATTAGTTTAAGGTGTGCAATATAGTGATATTTATGTATGTATATATTGTGAATTAGTTACCACAATATGTTCAGCTTAACATCCTTCACTTCACATAGTTACAATTTTTTTCTTGTGATGAGAACTTTGAAGATTGAATCTCAGCAACTTTCAAATTTGCAATGCAGTATTGTTAATTAGAGTCACCATGCTGTATGTTAGGATCAGATCAGTCGCTCAGTCGTGTCCGACTCTTTGCGACCCCATGAATCGCAGCACACCAGGCCTCCCTGTCCATCACCAACTCCTGGAGTTCACTCAGACTCACATCCATCGAGTCACTGATGCCATCCAGCCATCTCATCCTCTGTTGTCCCCTTCTCCTCCTGCCCCCAATCCCTCCCAGCATCAGAATCTTTTCCAATGAGTCAACTCTTCCCATGAGTGGCCAAAGTACTGGAGTTTCAGCTTTAGCATCATTCCTTCCAAAGAAATCCCAGGGCTGATCTCCTTCAGAATGGACTGGTTGGATCTCTTTGCAGTCCAAGGGACTCTCAAGAGTCTTCTCCAACACCACACTTCAAAAGCATCAATTCTTCGGTACTCAGTCTTCTTCACAGTCCAACTCTCACATCCATACGTGACCACAGGAAAAACCAAAGCCTTGACTAGACGGACCTTGGTTGGCAAAGTAATGTCTCTGCTTTTGAATATGCTATCTAGGTTGGTCATAACTTTCCTTCCAAGGAGTAAGCGTCTTTTAATTTCATGGCTGCAGTCACCACTTGCAGTGATTTTGGAGCCCAGAAAAATAAAGTCTGACACTGTTTCCACTGTTTCCCTATCTATTTCCCAAGAAGTGGTGGGACCGGATGCCATGATCTTCATTTTCTGAATGTTGAGCTTTAAGCCAACTTTTTTACTCTCCACTTTCACTTTCATCAAGAGGCTTTTGAGTTCCTCTTCACTTTCTGCCACAAGGGTGGTGTCATCTGGATATCTGAGGTTATTGATGTTTCTCCCAGCAATCTTGATTCCAGTTTGTGTTTCTTCCAGTCCAGCATTTCTCATGATGTACTCTGCATATAAGTTAAATAAACAGGGTGACAATATACAGCCTTGACGAACTCCTTTTCATATTTGGAACTAGTCTGTTGTTCCATGTCCAGTTCTAACTGTTGCTTCCTGACCTGCATACAAATTTCTCAAGAGGCAGATCAGGTGGTCTGATATTCCCATCACTTTCAGAATTTTCCACAGTTTCTTGTGATCCACACAGTCAAAGGCTTTGGCATAGTCAATAAAGCAGAAATAGATGTTTTTCTGGAACTCTCTTGCTTTTTCTATGATCCAGCGTATGTTGGCAATTTGATCTCTGGTTCCTCTTCCTTTTCTAAAACCAGCTTGAACATCAGGAAGTTCACGGTTCACATATTGTTGAAGCCTGGCTTGGAGAATTTTGAGCATTACTTTACTAGCGTGTGAGATGAGTGCAATTGTGCGGTAGTTTGAGCATTCTTTGGCATTGCCTTTCTTTGGGATTGGAATGAAAACTGACCTTTTCCAGTCCTGTGGCCACTGCTGAGTTTTTCAAATTTGCTGGCATATTGAGTGCAACACTTTCACAGCATCATCTTTCAGGATTTGGAATAGCTCAACTGGAATTCCATCCCCTCCACTAGCTTTGTTCGTAGTGATGCTTTCTAAGGCCCACTTGACTTCACATTCCAGGATGTCTGGCTCTAGGTCAGTGATCACATCATCATGATTATCTGGGTCATGAAGATCTTTTTTGTACAGTTCTGTGTATTCTTGCCATCTCTTCTTAATATCTTCTGCTTCTGTTAGGTCCATACCATTTCTGTCCTTTATCAAGCTCATCTTTGCATGAAATGTTCCTTTGGTATTTCTGATTTTCTTGAAGAGATCCCTAGTCTTTCCCATTCTGTTGTTTTCCTCTGTTTCTTTGCATTGATCGCTGAGGAAGGCTTTCTTATCTCTTCTTGCTATTCTTTGGAACTCTGCATTCAGATGTTTATATCTTTCCTTTTCTCCTTTGCTTTTCGCTTCTCTTCTTTTCACAGCTATTTGTAAGGCCTCCGCAGATAGCCATTTTGCTTTTTTGCATTTCTTTTCTATGGGAATGGTCTTGATCCCTGTCTCCTGTACAATGTCACAAACCTACATCTCCAGAAATTACTTATCATATAACTAGAAATCAGTGCCTCTCTTCTTGACTACATATACCCTGCTTGCCCCAACCCACCCTTACCTCATCACATCAAGACTAAGAGTTCCAAAAGAGGCTTTCTTGATTAAGCATTATGTTTTATGAACATTGACACTTTACACATATATAGGGAATTTGTGTATATTCCTTTGCCTGGTAAAGGAAATGTGGCTTAAACTCCAAACAATTTCTGTAATAGCTGCTTGAGAATTCTGAATATTTCTATAATGAGATGGGGAAAACAAAATTCTAGGTGAGAGATTATAAAACTGACAGGATCATAAAAGTATAGATAATTATCACTCTCTGGGGTTCTTAATAAAGAATAATAAAAGCATAACTATTATAAACTGTGATAGTAGTGTTGATTTAGGTACTTAATGAGCATCAGCTATGTGCCAAATACCATGCTGCTGCTGCTGCTGCTGCTGCTAAGTCACTTTCAGTCGTGTCTGACTGAAGATGGCAGCCCACCATGCTAGCTGCTACATATAAAAAGATGAGAAAGTTGTTCCAATCTTTGAGAGTTCACAATCAAGCTAAAAAGGTGGGTAATAAAAAGAAACAAACAAACAATTAGATACAAATGTGGTACCTATTTTAAGAGTGATGTGAATAAAATAATGAAATAATAGATTCTAGAAGTGCTAATTTATAGTCAGGTGGTAGCTTAGACAATGAAGATGTCGAGATCAATTCGTATCTGCTTTAAAAGAGGGCACATCAAACAGTATGCGAGGCACTTAAAAGGAATTCTGCATAAAAAATGTCAGAGGAAGGTCAAAGATGTTAGTATGCTGGCTTGTACAGGATCATTTATCATACCATCCAATTATAAATGTGTTGGGCAGTGTGTGAAATGTTAATAAATGATACTAACTCCAACCTAAAGAGATTTCCAGTGAGGCAGAATATGACAAATGAATTGGAGTTCACTAACATACATCCTTTAAGGAAATATTGGAATGGAGAATGCCACTAACATTTCTTGCAACAACAGTGGAAACATCCTTCAGATTGCAGGCACTCACAGCTGGGTGTGGGTCCCAACTCTGCTACTTATTTTCTGTGCAACTTGTTCAACTTTTTGAACCTTAGTTTTCTGCCTTCTCTACACTACCCTCTTAGAGTTTTGAGGGGGATTCATTCATTTACACATCTACTGGGCACCATGTTCAATGCTTATTTTATCTAATGCAATCTTCAGTAACCTCAATATATTATCTTCATTTGACAGGAAAGGGAATGAAAGTAATTAGCCCAAGAACACATGACTAGTAAGCTGTTGAGCCTGGAATGGAATCCTAATCTATCTCACTACAAAATCCAAGGTACGTCTTTATTTGACAAAATGAATACCTGAAGTCACACAAAAATGTTAGTTCTGTTTTGTTAATTAATCAGTAACTATTTAGAATCTACCATATCCTAGGCATTCCATACAAAGCCAAAGAAAAGCATATCAATAGAGATTTCAGTGAGGTTAAAAAAAAACAATGTAATCTATTTCTCAAGATAGGGAGTGATAAACTCAAAGATCAGATCTCATCTCCCATGGAAGTAATTTTTTTCCCCCAAAACAAATAACATTTTGTTGAAGTATAGCTGATTTACCAGTGTTGTATTAGTTTTAGGTGTATAGCAAAGTGACACAGGTGGTTCCATGGTCTTCTATTTAGGAAAAGAGGATCAATCAAATAGTCCTGCCTTTAGACTTTTAACACTCCAAAATAATAAGGACATGGGGTTTTGGGAAAAATCCTTTTTATTTAGCATGAATTCCCTAGCTCTAACCTTCACATAAATTACACTGAATTTTCTCAGGTATATAATTATGTGGAGTCTGTTGTAACTTAGTTGGGTGAGACTGAAAAAAGGATTTATGTACTCAAATCCTAGACTAAATAAATCTAGGGAAAAGATGAAGGCATTTTTCACTTCTACTAATAATTAACAACATAGCTAACATGAATCAATTTTAATTGGAGAATTGAAATAACAAACCAGTTGGCAAAGTCTGCTGTTTAGGAGTCAGACATATTAGGTTTTTCTGCCTCTAACTCATTGCTTTCTGAAGTATTGAAAGTTTCTATGCCTGTGTTTAAAATTGTCTTGTTTTAACAGGACAGATATTCAGTTAAAATAGTCTAAAAATACATGGCATACGATTTATTTAAACAGAAAATTGATAATTTAATGTTTTAGATTTTTTATCATAATGTTAAAAATACTGTTGTATATACTGAAAATATTTATTAGTTTGAAAATCAAAGTAAAGCCATTTCAGAAGAAAACAGTGTCACATAATTTGATTAGAAAAAATATTCTCTCATACAGGTTATATTTTTCTTCTTCACAGAAGAAAACATTAACACACTTCATCCCAAAGTATGAGACAATTTGATTTTTATATTATTGTGATAAAAAGCACGTACATGAAATCCAACTCATGTATGTGAGTAGGTATGAAGTCCTCTCAACCAACTTTTAAGTTTAGAGTACCTTATGACAGTTAAAGTGAAAGCGAAGTTGCTCAGTCCTGTCTGACTCTTTGGGACCCTATGGACTGTAGCCCACCAGGGTTCTCCATCCATGGGATTTTCCAGGCAAGGGTGCTGGAGTGGGTTGCCATTTCCTTCTGCAGGGGATCTTTCCAACCCAGGGATAGAACCCAGGTCTCCCGCGTTGCGGGCAGACGCGTTACCGTTTGAGCCACCAGGGAAGCCATGACAGTGAAGGTAGAATGCTGCTGCTGCTGCTAAGTCGCTTCAGTCGTGTCCGACTCTGTGCGACCCCAGAGACGGCAGCCCACCAGGCTCCCCCGTCCCTGGGATTCTCCAGGCAAGAACACTGGAGTGGGTTGCCATTTCCTTCTCCAATGCATGAAAGTGAAAAGTGAAAGTGAAATCGCTCAGTCGTGTCCGACTCCTAGCGACCCCGTGGACTGCAGCCTACCAGGCTCCTCCATCCATGGGATTTTCCAGGCAAGAGTACTGGAGTGGGGTGCCATTGCCTTCTCTGGAAGGTAGAATACAATACATCTATTCTGAAGCCTTGCTACAGAATTACATTACTTAACATGTTAGGCTTCCTTGTGATGATCCCTAACTGACCTATCCTTCGAAAAATATTCTGTTTCAGAAAATATGCAGATGAGTTTTATTCCCAGATACTTCGAAAGCAATCACATTTTCATTAGTGATTATTTTCTCCATATATAGCTTTTTCTTGATTTTAACCAAAACAATAGTATTTTAATTGAAATTTCTCCATAACAATTTAGCAGTTTGTCAAGCTACTTTTAGGTATTTTAGAACTTTTAATTAAGTCCAGAAAAAGATGGCCATCATCACAATGGCATATGTCACGGGAAGAAAAGTGAATTCATCTTGCTCAACCAGCCTGTGTGTACCAATTGCAGGTGGTATTTTTTTTAACCTATAATTAATTTCCAGATTCATCATGCTAAAAACCTAGTTCTCTGTGCCATGTCTGCACTCCAAATTTTTCAAAGACTCTCCCTTGATTATCAGACGTTTCCCAGTTCCTTTCATGTGGCATTCAAGACTCTCTGAAACCTAATTCCAATTTAGCATTCCTGCCAAGCCTCACTGCCTAGGGACAAAACAAAAACATTTGCTTGTAGTCACACATCACAGAAGTCCGGGATTGAAGAGTGTTGAGGCATGAATCCAGATTCACACAGCAGGCACAGCAGAAGGTGGGAGACAGAGCCTTTATTAAGGGGCTGCTCTGCAGGTAGAGTAGCCAGTCATGCACAAAGGGAGCATGGGGTAAGGCAGGAGGACTCACTGGTTCACACTAGTAGTTTGTGAACACATCAGGTTCTAGTCTACAGAAGACAGAGTGGTGTAGCTGATCACAAGTAAGAAGAGGCAAGAGATGCTCCCAAAGGGAGTAAAGGGCAGACCAGATACTGGGTTCCGCCTAGAGGGCAGGTCTAGAATCTGGTACAGACAAAGCAGCAGTAGTACATTCTAGTTGCTAATAAAGTCACTGGGTTTTGGGTCTGTTTAAGGGAATGGCAACCCACTCCAGTATTCTTGCCTGGAGAATCCCCATGGACAGAGGAGTCCAGCGGGCTACAATCTATGGGATCGCAAAGAGCTGGACACAAGTGTCACTGAGTGACGCTCTGACTTTCTATGAGGATGACTTAACTTTAAGTTCCATCAGGTAGAAGGGCTAGGATTGTTGATGTGCTTCTTATCATAGTTGGGACTGGCACAGGACTGCCTCCGTAGACTAAACACTCAAGAAAGAAACATTAGAAAACTTAGGTGTGGGCAGCCGAGAACATTTAAAGGAGGAAGAAATGATCAAAAGTTGACCTCTTCAACCTTGCCTCTCCAAACTGCCACCTGTCTCTGAGTTAGAATTCTTTGCACATGATTCTTCTTCCTTCATTCTTCCAGTTGTGCATGGTGTACTTTGATTCAGTGAAATGTCTTTTCATATGATGAGCAACTGAATTTAGTTTCACAAACATTTATTGAGCAAATGCTGCTTGACAGGCACTCTGCTACAGAGATAAAAAGATCTATCTTTCTGGAGATGCTGTCTGAATCCTTGTTATTGTTGTTCAGTCGCTCAGCTGTGTTCGACTCTGTGAGACCCTGTGGACTGCAGCATGCCAGGCTTCCCTGTTCTTCCCTATCGCCCAGAGTTTGCTCAGATTCACGTCCGTTGAGTCAGTGATGCTATCTAACCATCTCATCGTCTACCATCCCCTTTTCCTTTTGCCTTCAATCTTTCTCAGCATCAGGGTCTTTTCCAATGAGTTGGCTCTTCACATCAGGTGGGCCAAAGTATTGGAGCTTCAACTTCAGCATTAATCCTTCCAATGAATATTCAGAGTTGATTTCCTTTAGGATTGACTAGTTTAATCTCCTTGCAGTCCAAGAGACTGAAGAATCTTCTACAGGAGCACAATTTGAAGGTATCAATTCTTCGTGCCCAGCCTTCTTTATGGTTCAACTCTCACATCCATATATGACTATTGGAAAAACCATAGCTTTGACTATGTGGCCTTTCATCTGCAAAGCGATATTTTGCCTTTTAATATGTTTTCTGTGTTTGTCTTAGCTTTCCTTCCAAGGAGCAGGTGTCTTTTAATTTCATGGCTGCAGTCATCATCTGCAGTGATTTTGGAGCCCAAGAAAATAAAATCCGTCACTGCTTCCACTTTTTCCGTATCTATTTGCTATGAAGTGATGGGACCAGATGCTGTGATCTTAGTTTTTTGAATGTTGAGATTTAAGCCTCTCCTCTTTCACCCTCATCAAGAGGCTCTTTAGTTCCTCTTTACTTTCTGTCAATAGAGTGGTATCATCTGCATATCTGAGGTTTTCTGAAAAATTCTACATTTTGTCAATTTTCCTCCTGAACTTTCATTGTTTCCTCCTTCTCTGCTAATTTCTTAAACCATATGACTCCAGATACTTTACATTTTTAGGTATATGTTAATATTAAATTCAAAATTATATCATCAACCGTCACTATTAAATTTTGAATGAATGTAGTTATTATGTATTATGATATCTTTCCACCTAGCATTGTAGGCAGGGTAAGATCTTAGTAAGAGCCAGTTGATTTATTGGCTTTTTGGGTATTAAAGTTTGGTGGTTATACATTTTGCTTGTCATTAGAGCTTTTGTATTTGTTTATGTTAATATCTATGCAATTTTACTAGATATTTTAAAATCTATTAAATACTTTTAAATTTTAGAGAAAAGGTTTGAACTGTGAAACAGAAGCTCTGTGACAAATGATGCAGCCTTCAAGATATATTTATATATATCATTAGAATTTATGTAGGGAATGTCAATTTTATGGTCTAATTGGGACGAGTTTGCTTTCAGGGCTCTGCCCATGGCCCTGCAAAGCTAAGGAGAATTATCTAAAATATTTGGATATATAATTGAATAGCTCAAATGTCCCTGGTGGCTCAGATGGTAAAGAGTCTGCCTGCAGTATGGGAGACCTGGGTTTGATCCCTGGGTTGTGAAGATCCCCTGGAGGAGGGCATGACAACCCATTCCAGTATTCTTGCCTGGAGAAACCCCATGGATAGAGGAGCCTGGTGAGCTATAGTCCATAGGGTTGCAAAGAGTCAGACACGATTGAGAGATTAAGCACATAGCACAACACAGTGTTAACTTGATCTTTTTTGTTGTCTTATCTTAGTGCCTGTAACATTATTTGTTGCCTGTAGTGTTAAACTCATTCTTATGAGTTAGATTATATTAAGATTTTAAATGATTATCTTAATTAGATATTATGCAGTCACTAATGAATCATAACAAAATTTAAGAAAGAGAGACTCAGATAAACACCTTGGTCAGTTAGGAAGAAAATTATAATTGGAGAAATGTAATCCAAATATAAGCTGGCTGTAAAAGACTTAATGCATAATGCAAGAAGCAATTATACTGGCCTTCTTAAAAATTATAACACTCTAGTTTTTTCCTTCAAATTTAGATTTTTTCCTTAATTATTAATCAACCTGATATTTGAGCCTAGACATTTTCCCATACTATTAAATTTGGGTAGGTTAGTCTCCTTGATAACCAAATATGACTCGATTCTTAGGTAGAATATAATTCTTGACTATATTTTTCATTGTGTGAAAGCATTCTGGAAAAACATAGTTTGTTTTATACAAGTTATTCTTATTTGTTGTTTTGTCTATAGAATATTGGGTAAACTGTAACATCTTTATTGAAATGATGTGTTTTTTAATCCCTTTTACAACATTGTACTTACTACACTTTTCTGCAAACCCTACTAAGGGTCTAGGCATAAACTCTGAAGGTAATTCATTGCATCTGATTTTCAAAAGGGCTTAGTAAGAATATCTCCATTTTTTGGTGACAAATCCTAGACCAATACATATATAGCCATATTTCCTTTTTCAGATAAGCTCTCATTTAAAAGGAAAAATATTCCTGTATTTCTCCTCTACTACTCACACAGAACACTCCTGTGACCAGATGTGTCACACCAAGATATTTTCTGACACCATGTGGGTGTCTGACAATTTATTTCAATTCTAGCACTAACCAGAGTTAGCATAGACTGACAGTTTGGGGACTCAGTCCTGCAAGACTGTCCCTCACTTCAGTGATTCAGATGCCAATGACAAGTTCAGGTTGTCACCTCTGCTTCTGACCAATAAGTTATAAATCAGGATTCCCCTTCCTGGGCTCCATAATTTGCTAGGATGACTCATGGAACTCAGGAAAACACCTAAGTTGACTGGTTTATTGTAAAGGATATAGGAAAAGATAGAGATAAACAGCCAGATGAAGAGGTACATAAGGCAAAGTCTGGAAGGTTGCCAGGCACACAGGAGCTTCTATCCCAGTGGAGTGGGTGTGCACCACTCTCTGGGCCTGTGGGTGTGTTCACCAACCCAGAAGCTCTCCAAACCCATTACAGATTTTCATGGAGGCATCATCATGTAGGGACATGATTGCCTATTATCAGTAAATCGTGACTGTCTAGTCCTTCTCCCTACCTGAAAAGTGAAAGTGTTAGACACTCAGTCATGTCCGACTTTTTTGTGACCTGATGGATTGTAGCCCCACCAGGCTCCTCTGTCCATGGAATTCTCCAGGCAAGAATACTAGAGTGGGTTGCACTTCCATTCTCCAGGGGGTCTTCCTGACCCAGGGACTGAACCCAGGTCTCCTGCATTATAGGCAGATTCTTTACCATCTGAGCCACCAGGAGCTGGCTCCTAATCATGGCTTGCTCTTGTGACCAGCCCCATCCTGAAGCCATCCAGGAGCCCACTAAGAGGGGCCTCATTAGAACAAAGACACTCCGATCTCCCATGAAATTCTAAGGGATTTAGAAACTGTGTCAGAGACTGAGGTCCAAGACCAAACACTTGACCAAAAAATGCTCCTAATGCTCTTATCACTTAGGAAACTGCAAGGGTTTTAGGAGCTTTGTGCCAGGAACCAGAGGCAGAAACCAGTATCTAGATTTTCTATGATTTCATAGATTTTCTTCCGCAAAGAACCTGCCTCAGTTTGCATTATTTTCTTATATAGATTTGTACAGCTATATATATATTTTATATATATATAATATATATATGTAAAACATGCAGTGTATAAGTTATAATCATTAGTCTCTTTTTAAAATAATTTATTTTTCAGATTCCGCTTCTGTTTCTTTCCCCATTTCTTCTGTTTACCTGGTATGTGAGTGGAAGGGACATACCCTCGCTCCTTCATTTGGGAGAGGGTTTTGCACTTACTGAGCGCCTAACATACTCTGATCACATAGGTGAGTGACCTTCTGGTAGAAACAACAAGACCAACACCGGAAGCACTTCAAGAGGAGGAACTAGTGTGTCACCGTGACTGTAAGTCCCTTGAGTGACACCCTCCTCTGAAGTGACTGGTCAGAGACACAGTACTCATTATTGAAGAGTTAGGGCTGAAGAAACAGGACCCAGTGAAGCTCTAGTAATAATAGTGGTAATATGACAGGGAGGAAATTTTAAGTGCCTATTACTTGCCAGTGTGCCTGCATGCTCAGTCATTCAGTCGTGTCCAGCTCTTTGTGACCCTATGGATTGTAGCTCTCCAGGATCCTCTGTCCATGGGATTCTCCAGATAAGAAAACTGGAGTGGGTTGCCATTCCCTCCTCTGGGAGATCTTCCCAACCCAAAGATTGAACCTGCATCTCCTGCATTGGCAGGCAGGTGGATTCTTTACCACTGAGCCATCTGCAAAGCCCATTAGGTGCCAGACCCTATCCTAAGCAGTTTCCACATATTATTTCATTCAGGCTTTTGAACAATCAGTTGTTAAGTCATCTTAGTATACCCATGCACTTCCTCATTAGAAAAACCAACTCTGTTATTAGATATAGGTCCTTTTCTGATTTTAGTGGTGGAAAAAAGCCACCCATAAAAGAACATTTTGGGAAACCATTGGAGGATTTCAGAAACGACCATAGATGCAGAACTGAATCTATAGCTATAAAAGCAAGATCCTGTGGAAAATATTGACAAGATTACATAAAGCACTTCTATAGAGTGCTTTTCCAGATCCAAAAGGGAGGTGCGACTTCAGTGAGAAGTTTTGATGATGATGATTTGTTTTATACAAACTTTTTCTTACAACTGAGATTGGCTCAAGTCCTCCGTTTTTCACTGAATTGTCAAAGAACATTTCCAGTAATTTTTCTGAGACTTCTGCCTCTGTTACTTTGTTTTCAGCTTATTTTTTTTCACAGAACCAACTGAGAAATTATTCCAAACCCTATCCTGAATGTGATCCTGCTCTTTCAGAGAGTTGCACTGCTTACAGGGTGAGAATGAAGAGCCTCAGAATGACGTTCAAGGCCTCCATCTACCTGTTTAGTGTTTTCACCCTTTATTTCCTTCTGCAGTTTACCAATCCCTGTCTATCTTTCAATTCTTAGGAAATATCTTCACTGCCGAGAGGAGTAAAGAGTGTAGGCTTTTAAGCCAGATACCCAGGATTTGTATCTTGCTTCTACTTATTGCTAGCTATGTGACTTTAGGCCAGTAACTTAACCTCTCTGTGCCTCAGTTTCTCGTTTATAGTGAGGATAGCTATAGTAGGTGTCTCCTAGGTTTATGCTGAAAACTAAATGAATGAGCTGGTGGATATAAAGCAGTTAGGACAGTGATTGGCATCAGGAAACTGTTATGTACAAGTCATTTATAATTTTTTTACTCTGTTCATTCATACTGTCAGACCTAGAATACCTCTCATTTCTGTCTCCCACAATTTGTCCTTTAAGAGTCTATTCAGATGCTCTTTTCACTGTGTCTTTCTAGATTTACCTCCTCCACCTCAGGAGTGTGTTATTCTACTCCTCTCCATCTATGAAGTGAAGTTGCTCAGTCGTGTTTGACTCTTTGCGATCCCATGGACTGTAATTTTTCCATCCATGGAATTTTCCAGGCAACAGTACTTGAGTGGGTTGCCATTTCCTTCTCCAGGGGATCTTCCCAACCCAGGGATCGAACCCAGATCTTCCACATTGCAGGCAGACGCTTTACCGTCTGAGCTACCGGAGAGGCCCCAAAGAATACTGGAGTGGGTTGCCATCCCCTTCTCCAGGAGCTCTTCCCAACCCAGGGATTGAACCTGGGTCTCCTGCATTGTAGGCAGACACTGTACCGTCTGAGCCACCAGGGATTTATTGTCATGCCACTTGTCCCGTTGTGTTTGTACGTGGTATTTTCTTTCCCCTAGGGTTTACTCTTGTTCCTTGAGGGCAAAGACAGTATGCTCAGTGTGTGGCATAACAGACAGAAAAATATTTAGATTTCCAGAAACCTAGGTTCAAATTAATTGAAGTATGTTGAAGGCCCTGTTACCTAATGCCTGTAAAGCCTTAGTTTACTCATCTCTAAAGTGGGTAAATAATAGTAACTTCATATGGTTATGTCATTATTAATCATCACTGTGATATTAGCTCTAGCCCCTTGGTATTTTGATAAATTTTATAACAATTTCTTCACTGTCCTTCTTGTATGTTAATATCTATGTAAGCATAGATGTTTAAGGAGATTGTATAAAAAATGGCAAGGATTTCATCAATAACTAGAAATATTAACATCATGATGTATGGCCTACCCCCTATCCTCTGACCTCCAAACTCTTGAAATCATACAATTTTCTGGAGAACATTTTATGCCTTTCTTTGTATATATGATATGGCCTTGCTGTTTCCTCAGTAACAACATGAACTATAATATGAGCATCTTTTTTCGCACATGTCCTCTCAAAGCACAGCTCTTCATGAACCAACATTTCAGATGAACAATCATGGATTATGTTAAATCCTAAAAGTTTTGAAGTTTTATGGCTTAACAGTTTTGGAGGACTTCTTTCTAGAGTTACCCAATCATAGTAGTATCTAGTTCCTCTACATCCCTGTTGTATAATTTTGTAATTTGGGGAAGTTGATCAGAGAGAGGATTTATGATTAATGATAGGAAGGGTGTTTGAGGCATTTTTATCAATATAATATAGAGTTACTGGAGATCTAACATACCAGGACAGAAAACATCCTTGCTAAAGTAGCATTCTCAAAGTTGAGTCTGGTTTTTTGATTTTCTTATTTAAAATTTATTGGCATATAGTTGCTTTATAATGTTCTGTTAGTTTCTCCTGTACAGAAAAGTGAATCAGCTGTATGTATACATACATCCCCTCTTTTTTTGCATTTTCTTCTCATTTAGGTCACAATAGAGCACTGAGTAGAGTTCACTGAGTTATACAGTAAGTTCTCATTAGTTATCTATTATCCATCTGTGCTAAGTCATTGCAGTTGTGTCTGACTCTTTGCAACCCTATGGACCATAGCCCGCCAGGCTCCTCTGTACATGGAATTTTCCAGCAAGAATACTGAAGTGGGTTGCCATGCCCTTCTCCAAGGGATCTCCCTGACCCAGGGATCAACCCACATCTCTTATGTCTCCTGCATTGGCAAGTGAGTTCTTTACCACTAGCACCACCTGGGAAGCCCTACCTATTTTATACATAGTATCAATAGTGTGTTTATTTATCCAACTGGGCTGGAAGAAGCACAAGCTGGAATCAAGATTGCCGGGAGAAATATCAATAACCTCAGATATGCAGATAACACCACCCTTATGGCAGAAAGTGAAGAGGAACTAAAAAGCCTCTTGATGAAAGAGAAAGAGGAGAGTGAAAAAGTTGGCTTAAACGATGCCATGATCTTCAGAAAACGAAGATCATGGCATCCGGTCCCATCACTTCATGGCAAATAGATGGGGAAACAGTGTCAGACTTTATTTTTTGGGGCTCCAAAATCACTGTAGATGGTGATTGCAGCCATGAAATTAAAAGACACTTACTCCTTGGAAGAAAAGTTATGACCAACCTAGATAGCATATTGAAAAGCAGAGACATTGCTTTGCCAACAAGGTCCGTCTGGTCAAGGCTATGGTTTTTCCTGCGATCATGTATGGATGTGAGAGTTGGACTGTGAAGAAAGCTGAGCACCGAAGAATCGATGCTTTTGTACTGTGGTGTTGGAGAAGACTCTGAGAGTCCCTTGGACTGCAAGGAGATCCAACCAGTCCATTCTGAAGGAGATCAGTCCTGGGTGTTCTTTGGAAGGACTGATGCTAAAGCTGAAACTCCAGTACTTTGGCCACCTCATGTGAAGAGTTGACTCAATGGAAAAGACTCTGATGCTGGGAGGGATTGGGGGCAGGAGGAGAAGGGGACAACAGAGGATGAGATGGCTGGATGGCATCACTGACTCGATGGACATGAGTCTGAGTGAACTCCGGGAGTTGGTGATGGACAGGGAGGCCTGGCGTGCTGCGATTCATGGGGTCGCAAAGAGTCGGACATGACTGAGTGACTGAACTGAACTGGATATTCCATTGTATATATGTACCACATCTTCTTTATCCATTCCTCTGTTGATGGATGTTTAGTTTGATTCTTATTGAGTATTACTTTGCTCCAAGTATTCATTCAATATGTCTGTGCTTTTGAAAGTTTTAAAACTTTGAATAAAATCTGTTAAATATAACGCACATACATACACATAGAGGGGTACACACACATATGCACACACCTAGCAATACTCAGGATTGAGAGTTAACTAACAGGTTATTTTACTTGACTCAAATCTTACTGTAAACATCACAAAAAGTTTTCTCTGTAAACACTTAACTTTTGTGGGGATGGCAAAATTAATTTAGGCTAATTAAAAATAAGCTATGACATATATCTAATTTATGGTAACATAAAACATAGTTTTAAACACGTACTCCAAATGATATATGGTTAAGTTTTGCTATTAATTTCCAATTCATCTAAATTGAAATTATTGAAGACTTTTAGTCAGATGTTTTGTTTTTGTTTTTCTTTTAGAATTATGTCTTTAACCCCATGATGTTTTATAATTCAATTTAAAAACATTTATTATTAATTATGAGGCTTTCTTGGTGACTCAGTGGTAAAGAATCCTCCTGCCAATGCAGGAGACGAGTTTGATCCCTGTGGGGAAGATCCCCTGGAGGGGAAAATGGAAACTTACTCCAATATTCTTGCCTGGGAAATACCATGGACAGAGGAGTCTTGTGGGCTATAGTCCCAGGGGTCACAAAGAGTTAGATGTGACTGAGCACACACACAGTTATCATATATATTATATAGTTTAAGTTGGCTGCACCTCAGCGAGTAAGAGAATACCCCCAAATAATAGCTTAAACAAGATAGAAGTCTTCCTCATGTAAAAAGAAGTCTGGAGGCAGGCAGTTCACCATTATCTGATGCATCCTCATTTTCATCAGAAATACAAGCTCCTCGTCAATGCTCTTCATCCTCAGCTCTGGCTTTCATGCTTCAGGTTACTGTGTGGTCTGAGATGGCTTTGGGGGCTAGAATCCTCACATCTGCATCTCAAGCAGCAGGCAATTAAAAAAGAGAACATTGCCTCTGAGTTAAACCAGGGTTTTATAATTAAGGGGGACTGGAATAATGGATAGTGAATGGGAACTCTGTATCCCTCCACATAATCTGCAAAATGCAGGCTGCTAATCAGTTATTATAACCGAAAGCTTATTTCTTTATTTGTGTCAGGCTGTGGCTTTGAGCAGTGTCTGTGTGTTTTTCACTTAGCTGCCTTTGTGTTTTGCCTCTGACATGTAGGGATTTTTAACTGATTTGCTTTTCAGTGGAAAAGTAACATCCTAATTAAATTGATGTTGGAAAGAATACTTCATTATGCAGAAATGTGAATATTGTGGTACTTCCTACTTAAAACAGTTGAATATCTCCCTTGACAGACATATTATTGTAGATCATCTCATATGTGATCATTTTAAAGACATACAGTAGTGATATTCAGAAAACAAACACAGGATCACTATGAAATATTCTTATTTATTTGAAATCAAATATCACTATTTGTCAGGTACTCATTTTAAGTCTTTTGCAAATATTAGTTCATCTACCTTTTTCACTTGCATTCTCTCAAGAACAGATAGTAGAGCTTCCCAGAGGCCACATGGCTTATGATGACACCAGCTCTCCAATGGCTAATGCATGTGTGCTTGTGATGCTTGTGTTTGAAATGTTCTCAGTTTTAATTTCTTCTACCGTAGTATCTATAGATATAATACACATAAGCAATAGCTGTTTAGGATCCTCAATAATATTTGAACGTGAAAAAGAGTCCTGAAACAAACAAAAAATCACCACTAGAACATTTGACTAGATTAAACATTTGATTCTCTATAATTCATCTATTAATCAACAGTTAGAAAACCTGATAGCTATATTCTGAGTATAGATTGCAATGGTGGAAACTAAGAAGTGTGAAATTATAGTTCTGTTGAGGTAGCCAAGTAAATGTGTGTGTGTGTGAATCAATGAGCTACGGGAATGATGATCCTAAGTAACAAACCATACCACAGCTAGTAGTGTGAAGCAACATGCACTGCTTATTACACCCAGATCTGTAATCTGTAGATTGACTGGCAGGTTGGGCTGATCTTGGCTGGACTCACTCATGTATCTGCAGGAAGCCATGGATTGACTGGGGACTAGAATTGAGAATGCTTCAGATAGGATGCAGGAAGATGCAGCTCTTCCTCCCATGTCTCATTCTCTAAAAGGATAGACCAATTATGTTCTCTCATAGCTATGAGAATACAGATGCAAGAAAGGAGATGCTTGCTAGGGCAAGCAAGGGGAAATGCTGAAGGGTTTTCCAGGCCTGTGACTGGTATTATGTCTGCTCATAGTCCACTGACCAAAGCAAGTCACATGGTGATGCTTATAGTTGACACTTAACCCACCCCGAGAGAGAAAAAACCGGCCCAGCAGGCAGTGCAATCAGTGTACCACAGAGTGTATATATGAGAAAATAGAATTTAAAATTACATTTGAGATGTATTTATCTGTAAAGAATAATGTGACACTGTGACAATAGAAAATACATGATACTTGACGTCATTTTCTTGATTTCTTTGTTCCACAAATTCACAAATCAATCAGCTCTAAGATGAGAAATGGGCATGTCTTGTGTAAGAAATTTATGATAACATTTTATTTATTTAACTTTTATTTTCTTCATGTTTAAAATTACCTTCTCTTTAAAAAGGTTTATTTTTTTAAAACGGAATTGCAATACTGATTTTCATTGTGGGTGAGATTTGAAGAAGAATTATTAATGTGGTAGCATTACCAAAGGTAATTTACAGAATTTCATGGCAATATTGAGGCAAGTTTGCTGTATAAGAGGTGTAAACAAGTACTAGATGGGAAATCCAACAGGTATCCCTGTTTTATTGAAGGTTGGCCTCTTCATTAAACTCTACCCTCTTTCTAGTCTTGAGTCCTTTTCTTCTTTGCTCTATAGTGTCTAGACCTAGGCTTTATCTAGGAACTTTCACCGGAACTCACCTTCAATATTTCTGCTCACCAGTGAGAACCCTTAAAGCCACATCAGATTTTCATTTAAAACTCACATCTTCTGCATCTTTGTTGCTTCTTGCTAAATTTATAATCCTATTACTTTGTTCCTCCTAATTTTAAAATCATCTTTAAAAAATCATGTCTCTTACACACAATGATTTTATTAAGATTTCTTTTTTCTGACATTTGATGTTGGGGGAGACCCTACCAAATTCTAAAATGGCATTTTTCTTCATTTCTCTCATAGTCTTTCTTTAGTATTCCATATAGTATTTTCAAACCATGCTACCCTGAATTCCTCCTGCTGCTTGGAAGATGGGATTGGTTTAAGGACCCCACACTACAGTGTTAGTGACTGGACTAGTTTACCCTTCCCAGGATGAACTTTCATTTAATAAAAGACAAATGGAAAGGGTGATGCTTTGATACTTAATGGAGAAATATTAAACTATTTGGAAACCATTATGAGTTCTCTTTTTGTTCATAATAAAAACTGACACTTATTTAATGCTTTCTATTCTCCTGGAGGAGGGCATGGCAACTCAGTCCAGTATTCTTGCCTGGAGAATCCCATGGATGGAGGAGTCTGGTGGGCTGCAGTCCATAGGATCACAAAGAGTTGGACAGGACTGAAGTGACTTAGCACAGCACGGCACATACTATACTGTATTATTGCACACTAGGCAAACTGACTATTGGACTTTGAGAAAGAGATGTTCTCCTTGGTTTTCCCTGGTGAGTCAGATGGTTAAGCATCTGCCTACAGTGCAGGAGGCCTGGGTTCGATCACTGGGTCAAGAAGATCCCCTGGAGAAGGGAAGGACTACCCATTCCAGTATTCTTGCCTGGAGAATTCCATGGACATAGGAACCTGGTGGGCTACAGTCCATGGGTCCCAAAGAGTCGGACATGACTGAGCGACTAACACTTTTCACTTTCACTTTCATGGTATATACTACATTATTGGACACTAGGCAAACTTAAGTATTGGACTTTAAGAAAGAGATGATCCCCTTGGTCTTTCACATCAGGGTGTTTCTTTTATTCTTATGTCTGATTCTCTGCCCTTCTACAAAGTATAGAGGCTTCATCCTCTTGCTCATTCTGTGCTGGCTGGTTTTGTCCTTAGATTCATGTTCATTTGTGACTTTCTCTGCCTTTCTGCTCACTTTTGCTTTCTCCTTCCCTTCTGTTCCTCTCTTGATATCCTTACTTTACAGAATTTTAGTTTGTATTCACATGATCCTGTCACAAAGTAATGCCTTTTTATTTATCTCTAGACCTTAAGATTTAAAAATTAATCATGGTTTTGATCCATTGAGCAAGGTCATGATGTGAAAGAATCTAGTGGAACCGCTTTATTAATAGAATAAAGAATTTATTACAGAGTAAAGAATCCTTTTGTATTGTGAGAAATCACCATCTAGTTTTTGGATCTCAAAACTAGAGATTTCCTTTAGTCATCTACTTGACGGGAATTAAAAATGTCCTTAAATGTAAGCTTAGTTTTTTGTTTTGCATAAATGATTATTTGTTACTCTTTACTCGGCATGCCTCAAACCAAATTCATTACCATTGTTTTTCCAACATCCTTCCCTCATCCTGTATGGATGGCACAACTAGCTTCATATTTGCCTAGATTAAAAGCATCAGTCATTGTCACTTTCTCCTTAGTCCTCTTGCTCACATTTAAGGCTCTCTTTCCCAAACTTTTCTCTGCTTTTCTTTCTCCTTCTCATTACTGCTGCCCTACCTTGGTTCAACATTTAATTTTTTTCTTTAGCTAATATGCATTGGGCAAAGTCAGGATGTGAAAGAATCTAGTGGAACCATTTTATACAGAGCACAGTCTCCTAACTGGCCTCCCTGTCTCAAATGATTTTTTTTTTTTCCCAAAATATCTTCCATAATTATGCTTTTAAAAATTCCTGGATGAAACATACATGACTGAGCAACTGAACATGCATGCATACATGTACAGATGAAACATATTACTCCCTCGAAATACTTGCAGTAGCTCACCATTGCCTACAGAACAATTCAAGTCTGTACTTGGTGACTCACCAGGCCTTTTAACCATGCCCGCCATCTACCTTCCCAGCTTCAGCTTCCTTTTTGCCCCTCACACACCACATGCTGTGACCCACATCTACATTTTCTGCAATCCCAGGGAGCACCAGCACATGTATCTCTTCCATGCCCCATTCATCACCCAGCCCCCTATAATGCCCCAGGGTACCCATAAACACAGAGAAGGGTAGAAAACTCAGAGCAGAGAAGCTCCATAGGAGGACCCTGAACTGGAGAGTGGTCAGCAAGTACCCTCATCACATAATGTTGTGAGTTAAATAGGCAACTTCCAGTAGTGAACTTGGCTTAAGATTCCTTATTCTACATAACATCCCTCATGTTTGAGCCTGAGAAATTTGCCAGCCCTGACCAACTGTTTCTCTCCATGGGTTGAGTTCCATTTTTGTACCCACAGCCAGTACCCAATTAGTTGCTTTCACGGTGGCTATCATCTGAAGTCCTGCTTTACCCCAGAGATCAGCTCCCCTCTCACCACTCCCCTTTCTGCCCACCTTGCTGCTGGGCCTCGCCCTCCGATCAGAACTCATGGATGACTCTCCTCACCAAGATGGAGCTCAAATTCTCTAAGCTTGCAAAGGACATTTGGTTTAAAAGGATACATAAATAGATCGCCTGTAGCTTGAAAGTTTTCTTTGTTGTTAAAATTTATCCTTCACTTATACCTTTAATGCTAACTCTTATCTCTCCTTCCACCACCCCCGCTTGAAACCAGGGCCCTGTCTATTGCAAAGTAATTGCAGGAACAGAATAGAGCACTTAAATATCTCTCTTACTTCCCTCCCCAGCAGCTTTTCTGTCTAGATAATTGCAGGAGAACTTGCTGAATGATACAGATGAAATTGTGTATAAGACCCTACTGCAACAACAGCATTTCAGATGCTTGTCAAACCTGGGTGGGTCCTTGTTATTCCTTTTCACTGACTTCTGTTTTTCTATATATATTTGGTAATTTGAATGGAATTTTGTTTAGGGATGCTTACAGTTCTTGAATGTCAGATTTTTCCTTATTCATGGACACGACACAACTTAAAATGCTGTTGCTACTTTCTATACACCTTTAAAAGAAACCAATTTTCTCATCTTAATTTTTATTTTATTTTTTTTTTAAGTGAGAGCATGCAATTTTCAGTCACAGGGAGGAATACAAAAGTCTATGATAGTTAATATTCTAGTTCAAACCTTGCTTTCAATCTCTGGTTTTGTTCACTGTCAAGGTAATTATTCCTTTCTTACTTTATACCTCTGAAGTGATTTTCACATTATGCTTTACTGATGCGTTTATATTTTATTATAATTGTATACTCTTCTATGGAGCTTTAAGTGCAGGGGTCATGGTCATCCTTTGCCCTACAGTCTAGTACATAGCAAGCAAAGGTTGACTCTATCTTTATATCCATGGAGCTGAGCACAGACAGATGGTGGGCTTTAGGAATTGTGGATGGAATTGGTATATCAAAGACATTTAAATTAAAGTTCTTTTGGGGCCTAGGAAATAAAGAATGGAATGAAACTACACTAACAATCACTACTATCTTTTGAGACCTAGGCAACATACTTTATATACAATCTGATTTTAATTCAAATCTCAACCTAACACTGTTTATCAAGTATGATGGTCTTTCTTTTACAGTGGAAAACTGAGACTTAGGAGAGTTAACTTACCCCAAGTCATCAACTATCAGAAAAGAGACTAGGCCCTCATCCCAGTTCTCTATAGACTTCAAAGTTCAAGGGTTACATTGCTTCTCAATATATTTTATGAATGAAAAAAAAAATCCCGACTTAAGTTAAAAAAATAGCCTAATACATTGATCTAGTATGGATATTTAAATGACAGCTTTAACTCAGGAATGCTGTTTCTTGATACTGAGATATATTTTCTTAAATCTCTATTCCTATATTCGTAATCTAGGCTTAAGTAAATAGTGTTTTCTTACCAAAGTTATAACAAGACTGTGTCATATTAATATCTATTTAAGATTCTATGTCTCCTGAGCTATGTCTGAGTATTACACCTTGTATTGTCATGGATAAGGAAAGCAATGCTTGTTTCTCAAAGATTCAAAAACATACATTAGTTGGTTTTCTGATAGTCCACCATATAGTTAATCATAGCCTACACACCATTTTTATATTCACTCTATTGTCTGTGATATTTGGATAATTTCAGTGTTGTAAATCAGTGTTGAAAATAACATCCTTACATACAATTTTTGCATTGAGTATTTTCTTAGAAGTAAAATTACTTAGAGAATGCAAACTTTTTGACAGCTTTCCATAGATATTTCCAAATTGATGTCAGCAAGGGATATACATATATTCACATCAGCAGTTGGTGAGAGCATGGGTTTCAGTGATGGTCATTTTTTTGAGCATCATTTTCAGAAATTTGCTTCTTTGATGGGCAACAAATAGTACTTAGACTACTTAATTCCTGTAAAGGCAAAACAATTATTCATATATTTAATGCCTGCATATATTTCTTTTCCTTTAAGCTGTCCTTTCATGTCTTCATCACATTTTCCATATAAATTTCATGGGTTTTATGTTTATCTCTGAAAGTTCTTTGTATTTTAAAATGTTCTCCCTTTGTTGTATCTGGTATATCCTCCTTTTCTCTTTCTTCAAGTCTCCAGGTTATGGGGGGAGCATTTCTACTACTATATAGAATTCATCTTCCCTCCAGTTTTCCTCTTTACTGTACTCTAGATTTTGCTTCCACTGATTTGATTTCCTGCCCTCCCAAAGTCTGTGTCATTAGCATATTTATTTAATCTGTTTATAGGACACACTTCTGTCACTTTCATGTAAACTTTCTTCTTGTCACTTCTCTTGGTCAATTTTCATCAATAACATTTTACACAAGATAGTGCTTCATTAATTCAGATTTTACTTCTTTTGGATTTATGTTTTTGCAATGATTGGTCAGAACAGTGGAAGAACTCATGTATATGTTCTACTAAACACCAAGAGTTATGCTTTCTTTATGAATATGAATTAGTTAACCTTAATTCATTTAGATTTCACAAAAATTTCACAAAAATATAATGAATTAGGCATCACTGTTCCCCTTTTTTCAGATGTTAACTCTCAGAATGTTAACTTCCTCACAGGGACCAACGGACCTCCTAAGAAAGGTTATCTATTGTTTTAATATGTTGCTTCTTTGTTCTATGTATGTATAAAATGCCAACTTTCTGAATTAATAGTGTAGAAAAGATTGTTCAAGGTATATTTAAATTAGGCATATAATTTTTAGTTTTTCATAGAATTGTTAATATAAGGGTCTTCCCAGGTGGCACAGAGGAGCCTGGTGAGCTACAGTCCATGGGGTATCTAGCAGTCAGATACAGCTGAGCGTGCGTGCACGCACACACACACACGTTAATACAAATATTTTATTGGTTAAATCATGTTACCCAGTGAAGTGAAATCACTAAGTCGTGTCCCACTCTTTGCAACCCCAGGGACTGTAGCCTACCAGGCTCCTTCATCCATGGAGAAAAAGCTTAGTTTCAGGCCTTTGCTATATTAGAAAATATTAAGATTAGCTTGCTTGAAAGTACTGTGATTTTTACCTACTACAACTGAGAATAGCAGACCTCTGCTTATCTTCATTAAGAGCTCACCCTCTGCCCCATGATTGAGTAGGAACTTCTGTCAAAGCCATGGTTGAACTATAGGGAAGCCAACTGTGTTTTGGGACAAGGATTAAATTCAGATCCCATCTCCCAAGCTAATATAAAATAATTGTAAAGTCTGGGGAAAAACACTTAATGGAATATGTCCCATGATCTTTGAGGTGTATTCAATTTTTCTTCAACTAGAAGGCCTAGAGTCTATACTCTCTGGTAAAGAGGTAGATGATTCCTCAGGCTTTTCTCAACTTCTATTTTTTGATTCACTGAGAGTACAGCCTACAAGGATTTAATTTTTCTCTATCTCTAAACCCATCCTCTGTGAAAAGGACATTGAAAATAATCTATGGTATTTCCTTGAACTCATTTGAGCCATTTGAAACTATGTTGAATCTGCTTAAGGCAGGGAACAATTGTATAAACTTAAAGAACATTGCCATATCAATAAAAATATACCATTATAGTCCTATTTAGAAATAATTCTCTTTACTAAAATTTAATTCAGCATCCCTAAGGGTAAAATAGAATTTAAAATAAGGTAAATTTAGTTTTAGTTATTTGGAGTTTTAATACTCTTAGTCCTAGGCACACAGGCACATAAGAATTTTCCAGTTTTCTTTAAGGAAGCTTGTTTATATGTAGCTGTTTTTTCCTAATATTCTTGAGGGCTGTTATGCCTCCTTGGAAAACTAATAAAAAGGAATTAATTAAATCCTAGTTTGAGAAATACAGGTGATTTTTATTGGGTTATTCTGTAACACGTGTGCATGTATGCTCGGTTGCTTTAGTTGTGTCTAACTCTTTGTGACCTTATGGACTATAGCCTGCCATACTCCTCAGTCCATGGGATTTCCAGGTAAGAGTACTGCAGTGAGTTGCCATACCTTCCTCCAGGGGATCTTCCCAGCCCAGGGATCGAACCTGTGGCTCCTGCATTGCAGGCAGATTCTTTACCTGCTGAACCACATGAGAAGCCCATTCTATAACATATGTTTGCCTATTCCATATATCTTAATACTTATTTTTTCCTTTAATACTGAAATGCACTTGTTATATAAAAATATTTAAATGGTTCATAATATTTCACTTTTCTCTTTAATACATGTAAATAATGCTGTATCTTAGCAGCCATGTAAATGATGCTTATAACTTAAAAAATATTTTACAATTGAAGTCTCTCTAAGGACAAAATAAAACACCCTATTATACTTTATGGAAACATAAACTGGATCTAATAAAGCCCTCAGATTGGGTCTGGATAAATGCTTATAAAGTCATGGCAGTTAATTATGGGTTCAAATGCTTGTGATCCTGGTAACAAGCTTACCTCACTCTGACCTTAGCTTCTTTTCATAATCAGCTTCTTTTCACTATCACACATCAGGCACAGTTTGACTCTCAGCATAATGAGGACCTATGAGAATTTAAAGCTTTGGGTTATACCTGATAAGTTCTATCAAATTGCTCAGTTGGCAACTTCCTCCATCCATTTTTGTTCTCAGAGTCTATTTCCAACACAGCAGATAGAATGAACTTGGAAAGTGTAAGTCAGAACCAATCTCCACCCTGCTCAAAATTTCTCTAAGTGATTGTAATTAGAATAAAATGAAAGCTCTCTGCCATGGCCTATGGGGCCACACACCATCCATTTCCTTCCTGTAGCCCACATTATTTTCCCCAACCACTCCTGATTCTTTCTTCTCCAGTCACTCTGACCTTCTGGCTCTTCTGTCAAATAGACTGAACTTCAGTCAATTCCTGGTCCTTTACATTGGTGGACCTGCTTTCTGACTTATAGACAACTCGCTCTTTTTCTCTAAGTCTGTGCCCCAATATTACCTGCTTTGTGAGGCTTATCTTGACCATCTCGTTAAAACAGCCCTTGCTTCTCCATCATGCCCTCCTTATTCTGATTTATTTTCCTTCCTAACATTAGTTATTGCCTGAATCTGGTGGCACAGTGGTGAAGAATCCATTTACCAATGCAGGAGACCTGAGTTCAGTTTCTGGATTGGGAAGATCCCCTGGAGTAGGAAATAGCAGCCCACTCCAGTATTCTTCGGAGAAGGCAATGGCACCCCACTCCAGTACTCTTACCTGGAAAATCCCATGGACGGAGGAGCCTGGAAGGCTGCAGTCCATGGGGTCGCTGAGGGTCGGACATGACTGAGTGACTTCACTTTCACTTTTCACTTTCATTCATTGGAGAAGGAAATGGCAACCCACTCCAGTGTTCTTGCCTGGAGAATCCCAGGGACTGGGGAGCCTGGTGGGCTGCCGTCTAATGGGTTGCACAGAGTTGGACACAACTGAAGTGACTTAGCAGCTTAGCAGCCAGTATTCTTGCCTGGAAAATACCCTGGCAGAGGAATGGCGGGATACAATCCATGGGGCTGCAAAGAGTCAGACACGACTGAGCATAAATCTGTAATATTTGTATTCTCGCTTATTGTTAGCTTTTCTCACTGGCATATAAGCACCTTGAGTTCAGGATCCACTGTATGTCCAGAGTCTAGAACAGTGTATGGTGCAGAGTGGACACTCAGAAGTTATCTGGTGAATCACTTAATTTGAAATAAAATGAGCAATGTTTCACTGGCCTGAATAGGAAGCTAGTATTCTGAACCCCATTTCTTATCACTTTAGAGTATTCTCTCTCCCAAATTAGGTCTTCTGTGTGCTCTTTTTCAGTATCTACCTCCTTATGATAAACTTTAATGTCAGATAGCCTCAATTAGAATCCTATTTCCAGAGTTTAATTTTTTAAGTGGTATCTTTCTAAAACTTGTTTTCTCAACATTATAGTAATACTAATTACCTCAGGGCTATTGTGAAAATTTATTGTGGCTATTTCTTTATTCATACATTACTCAACTGCTAAACCGCATTTGGAATATTATATCCCTCTTATAACACTTCCCTTAACTTTGACTATAAGCCACTCTCCTGATTTTCTTTCCATTTATCCAGCCCCGTCTCTCTATCTGTGCCCTTGTGAGGGTAACAGGCAGGAAGGCCAGGGGTCTCCAAATGGAGGAAATAGCCTGCAAGTGTCAGACATTTTCATCTCTCTTAAGAGGCAGGAGGAAAACAAACTAATGATGTTTTTCCTTCTCTATACAAATTTAAAAAGAGATTTCTCTTAAAATACTGTGTTGCCATAATGACACCTGGTTTCGCCTGAAGTTAACTATTCTCAAACCTAGAGATAACCAATGCCTTTTTCTTATGGAAATGTTTGTCTTAAGCTATGCTAATGTGCTACGCATTTACTCCAAACTCTGTCTTCAAGTCCTTCAGCCTGTTGGCTCAAAACCTACTTGACAAACCAGTATGTTATACTCAGATATTGTTCCCCTAATCTATGTAAATGAAACTATTTGTATGGTGATCTGCCCTTCTTCAAGATTCAAGTTAATCATTTCATGGCCCAGGATGAACCATTTGGTGCCAAGATTATCCCAAAATGCATCTTATGGGTGAGGGGCCTGGTGCCATTCTGAGTTTTAAGACATTCCTTTCTTTTATTAACAGACTGCTAGTGACTATATAACATCCAGCTGAAGACTAGCAAGGGGGTGCTCTTTCTGCCCACTTCTGATGCCTATGTCAGAAGCTTTCTCTATCTCCTTTATACTTTAATAAAACTTTATTACACAAAAGCTCTGAGCGATCAAGCCTCGTCTCTGGCCCCGGGTTGAATTCTTCTCCTCCGGGGGCCAAGAATCGCGGCGTCTTTGAGTGATTCAACAACAACCTTTCACCCTGAAGCTAAAATGGGCCTTCTTCAGTTTTCGTTTCATCCTCTTCCCTCTTTTTATCTCCCCCTTCCTTTCCCTTCTCTCCCCTTCCTCCTCTTCTCCCTAATGTGTGAACCTTTGGTAATCTAAACCATTTTCTTTCTTTATATAACTTCAGTTTCCCAATATGCTTCAAACATTTATCTCTTGCTTTGACTACAGGTTAATAAGTTCAGCTGCTGACTTGATATATACCTATAGGTGTATATGTCACTTTATTTGCTCAAAGTTAGATATATTTTATAAACTTATTTTTTAAATAGTATATCCTCATAGCTATTTCATTTCAATATATTTTGGCTGTACTGCATGGATGTAGGATCTTAGTTCCCCAACCGGAGATAGAACCCGTGATCCCTGCAGTGGAAGCCTGGAGTCCTAACCACTGGACTGCCAGGAAAGTCCCTAGATATATATCTTGCTTTACTTGCTCAAATCAGTTGTCTTGATTCCTCCTCTCTACCTCCCCCAGCTCCCCAGTTATTTTCTTCTATTTTCTGTTCGTAAGTGGCAACATCATGTTTCAGTTGCTCAAACCAAAACCTAGATTTTTATGCTTGCTGTTTGCTTTTCATTACCCCACCCAACTGACTGGCAAGATTTGCATGTTCTACCTCCAAAGAATGAGTTCAATCATGTATCTGCTTTTCTTTATCTGTTTCCACATCACTGGGGAGAGAGCCTTCCAACTGGTCCAACTATGTCTATTCTTGAAACACCCTTCAAATCTATTTTCTAACTTGCAGCCAGAGAATGGTCTTGCAGTCATGTTACTCTTACTTAAATACATTTCAGTGGTTTCCCATTGCAAGTTCAGTAATACCAGCTTCTGTACCACGGTCTACCAGGCCCTCCAAGGCCTGGCCTTCCTTACCTTTCCCATTCCACTTCCCACGCATCTTTTTATGACTACTCATGCTTGAGTCTCTTTCATCTTCTTTCTCTTCTCAGACAAACCAAAGTATTTCTTGCCTCAGGATATTTTTACTTGTTCTTTCCTTTGCCTGAGGCAGTTTTGGTCAGATTTTTATAGGGTTATGTCCTTTTCCTCCAGATTTTAGCCTAAATGTTATCTTCTCAAAGAGGCCTTTCAACCTACCCTGTGCCCCCTGCCTCCAAGTTCTTCTGTTATATCTCCCAACTTATGTCCTTCACTACAGTCGCACAATCTGAATTTTGCTTATTTATTACTGGTTACCTGTTCATCTACAACTCTCATATCTATGAGGGCAGAGAATATATCTGTTTTGTTCACTGTTGTGACTCTGATGCTAAGAACATTACATGGACCATTCATTCAACTAATGTTTGTTGAATGAATGAAATGAGATAATGGATATAATGTATTTAGTCTTGTGCTGGCAAATGGAAAGTACTCAATACATGCTAACTTACTATTAAAAGTACTGTTTCTCTTTTATGCTGTGACTTCAGTGTTGCCTCCTGTTATGGTAGTTGAGGGAGCACTGATTATCATTTCACTTCTTGGTTGAAATCGTTTTCAGTCATTTCAGTGCTTGGTTGGTTGATTTAGTCGCTAAGTCGTTTCTGACTCTTGTGACCCCATGGACTGTAGCCTGCCAGGCTCCTCTGCCCATGGGATTTTCCAGACAAGAATACTGGAATGGGTTGTCATTTCCTTCTCCAAGGGATCTTCCCGACCCAGGAATTGAACTGGGTCTCCTGCATTGCAGGCAGGTTCTTTACCAACTGAGCTATAAGAGAAGCCCAACAGTTGATTAGATTACCTTCTCCCTTTGAATTAAACAGCTCTCTCAGCAGGGGGACTGCTGAGTAAACCTGGTTTGAGGGACAAGTAGTCATGCATCGATTCATTCATTCACTTATTCAGTTTTTGCTGAGTACCTTATTATGTATGGTCTCATGCCTAGTTTGCTGCTGCTGCTAAGTCGCTTCAGTCGTGTCAGACTCTGTGTGACCCCATAGACGGCAGCCCACCAGGCTCCCCCGTCCCTGGGATTCTCCAGGCAAGAACACTGGAGTGGGTTGCCATTTCCTTCTCCAATACATAAAAGTGAAAAGTGAAAGTCAAGTCGCTCAGTCGTGTCCGACCCTTCTCGACCCCACGGACTGAAGCCTACCAGGCTCCTTCGCCCATGGGATTTTCCAGGCAAGAGTACTGGAGTAGGGTGACATTGCCTTCTCCGCATGCCTACTTTAGCTTTGTGTAAAGAGAAACTGATTCAATGCATCCCAAACTTCTAAGGTCATATTAAAGGGACTAAATAAAATCATACATTTTGGAACAACAATAGATGAATAACACAGAGAATAATTACAAGAAGGGAAAATTTGTTTCTCAAGAATAGTGTATGGCATGAGCCTTGAAGAATAGATGATGGGAAGGTTCCTGTGAAGTTATTTGAGATACTTCAGTGGGTCTTTTATGGGAAACTTCTTTCCAAATATGTTTGTTTTCTATGCTCCTCTTTCTGGGATAATCATGGAACTCATCATTTAACTGAGAATTCATATATTTACCTCCAGACTATGACCAGACTGGGTTGACCATGTTTCCATGCCTTAATGCCTGTTCTTTATATTCTTGTTTTTACTGCCTTTTCCACCCCCAGCCCTTGCTCCTCTGGTCCACCTTCCATTTTGTTGTTGTTGTTCAGTTACTAAGTCACGTCTGACTCTTTGTGACCCCATGGACTGCAGCATACCAGGGTTCCTTGTCCTTCACTATCTCCCAGAGTTTGCTTAGATTCATGCCCTTTGAGTCAGCAGTTTTACTGTCATGGTAAAATTTAAGAAGTAGAGATCTAATATGTCACTGTGCTCCTTAAAATCCTTCAACAACCACTGATTTCCTTGTGGTTTGTTCGTGTGTTTCAGGCTTGGTTAGATACCAGTTTTGTGTTTTTGTTTTTGTGACACTGTTTCCTATGACAGTCAGTCTCTTTGACAGTCTTTCCCGTGCCTGTCTTTCTGTGGAATCTTGGTCTTTCATGCCTGTGTTTTTAATCCCCAGCACAATGCATGGTGTGCCCCAGGCCTCCTACTAAGAGAAACCTTCATTCTAATAAATGTTCCTTCCTAGCCCAACCTCTCCTTCACAGCTTGCTGTTTCCTGATCTTCATAGAGCCTAGCATCTTGGGAACTATCTTTTATTAATGTTTAATTAAATGAGCTGGACTTGGTGAGGTGCAATTATGAAATAGTATTTATTTAATCCCTCTAAAATCCTAAACTCTGTAGGCTCTTCCTGCCCTGTCTCAGAAGATTCCTCAGACAAATCTCATAGATTTCCCATCTCACTTAGGTATTAGAACTGTCTCATATGTTGTTGTCAAAAAGTCTACTCAAATCTTAAATTTTGATTCCTTGTCCAATTAAAAAAAATTCTCCCCATTTCCTCAGATCAGACCTGCACTTGGCTTGGAAACGTGCTCTTTGATGGGTTAGGATTAGGGTGAGGATGAGGGTCTGCTCTTTTTCTTTGCTCTTTAGATCTATCTTCCGTTCTCAGTACAGTGGCACTGGATCTGTTAGGGCTGAAGCTGGGACCACAGTTGTTCCCTCTTGCCTGTCTTGGTAGATGTCCTCAACCTGGCTCTTTCCCTGAGGTGTGTGTTCTAGGCTAGTTCCCAGAGTTATCCTACAGAACGAAGCATCAGCTGCCTGTAGTCGTAGGTGGCTGACTCACACTTTGGTGACTGTCTTCTCTTCCGTGTCATCTTCCCTGACGACCCTGTCAATGTTTTCTGTACTTTGCAAATAAACTACTTATTAAAATATTTGTCTTAGGATCTTCCTCTAGGGCAAAAAGGAACCTTTAACCTTTTCTGTAAAACACAAAATAGTAAATATTTTAGACTTTGTGTATCATGTCAGCTCTGTCTCAGCCACTCAGCTCTGCCCCTATAAGCCCCAGAGCCACAGACAATCTGCGAATGAGGAAGTGGGCCTGTGTTAAAAATTGTCAGAGAAGAGATACAACGACTCACTGTAATGGTAAATTTGCCCTTTTCTTTCCAAATGTCTGTCCATTTTTGCTTTATGTAGTCTATTGGGCCAGGAGAAACTTAGAGCTATAATAACTCCCTGTTGAACTGGATCTCTCTCCATAATATAGTATCCCTATCAATTTCTAATGATGCTTTCACAGAAATATGAGCGAATATAGCTCATATTTAAGTAGAGATCACAGCTTTATTGTGTCTAGTATCAGCCTGATATATGTATATATATAAATATATAAAATATATATATATATAAAATCTTCAATCCTTTTATATTCAGCTTTTCCATATTCTTACGGGCTTCCCAGGTGGTGATAGTGGTAAAGAACCTGCCTGCTCATGAAGGAGTCATAAGAGACATGGGTTCCTTCCCTGGGTTGGGAAGATACCCTGGAGGAGGACATGACAACTCACTCCAGTGTTCTTACCTGGAAAATCCCATGGACTGAGGAGCCCAGTGGGCTATAGTCCACAGAGTGGCAAAGAATCAGGCATGACTGAAGCGACCCAGCACACACACACAAGGTCACGAAGGTGGGACCTCTGAAATGGGATTAGTGTTCTCATAAGAAGGGAGACTAAAGCTCTCTCTCTCTGCCATGTGAGGATAATGAGAAGGTGGTCATCTGCAAGCCAGGAAGAGAACCTTCACCAGGAACTGATTCTGCCAGTGCCTTTATCTTAGATTTAGCTCCCAGAACTGTGTAAATGGCTGTTGTTTAAACTACCTGGTCTATGGTATTCTGTTATAGCACCCTGAGCTGACTGAGACAGTGTGCCTCTTATACCCTGCATATAACTGAATGAAAAAAATGTTTGAAATTCTCTGTATTTTACTTGGCAAGGTTTTTTAAAAATTTATTTTGATTGCTGACATTTGTCTCTATCATATTACTTTGTGATATTCCATTTTAGTCTGTTTCTTTTTTTTCTTTTCTTGCTTTTTTAACCTTTTGATAGACTATCTTTGCTTTCATATTTTATTTTCCTTCATCTATCTTGTAAGAGTACATGTTTATCTTGCTAGTTATTCTTGAAATATTATGTCTAAATATTATATTGAAATTCTCCTCCCAAAGAAACATAAACCATAGCATATATAAACTCTAATCACTTTCTCCTGAAGTATGTGTAACTGCTGTCCATTATTTATTATTTTATTAATCCCACGAATTAGATATTATTTTCTTTTTATTTCTTAATGCAGACAGCATTTATCAAGAATTACCTACATGTTAGCCATGTATTTTGCTCATCATTTCCTCTTACATCTCATAATTCTTTTTGCTGTCCTTTTCCTTCTACTTGGAGTACAACTTGGTAGGACTTTTATGTAGATCTGTTGACAGCAAATGCTTTGTTTTTGACCATCTTAATCCAAAAAAGTAGTTTTGCAGTTTCAAAATTCTGGGTCAGCTGTTTCTCTTGGCATTCCTATAACATCATTTAACAGTTTCCTGATCCTGAATAAGTACTTTAATCTCTCTAATACTTTATTTTTGTGGTTTAATGAACAAAATAATCCAAGCATAACTAAGGGCTGTTCACACCAGTCACCTGGGCAAAGAACTTGTTGAGACTCAGGTCTTCCTTCCGTCAGTGGGGACAATTTGTTTCTTTGGTAGAAGAGGCTGGGATATCTCATGGGCTTCATGGTTCCTAGGATCTGGGAGCTGGCTTTCCAAACAACTTTTGTAAACTGCTGGCAACCCAAACCAGACTGCACCCAAAACACAGTCTTGATTATTTCTCTCTGACACAACTGCTGTGTCTGACCTACCATGTTAAAGGCAAAGAATGTGGGGTCCCAGTGAGAGTTAAGCCTAGTATCCTGCCCAGCCTGCATCACTATGAGGTAGCGAGCAGATGGGAATCATACTTTCTAGGTGCTTACTCTGGCTTTTGACATTTTCCCCTTTCCCCAATAAAGCCTGTTGCTTAGCCAGTGCTGTGTGATTTTTTGGAACTCATCTTGTACCTGGGATGAGATTCCCCATGTATATCATGGTGGTAGCAACACCATTTAGTTGGTGTAGAGGTTAAATGGCATCAGGCATGTTAAGTACCCAGTACATAGGACGAACTCAGTAGTTGTTGGGTACTATTTATGTTGCTAAAAATATGAAGGACCCTTACATTTATTGACTCCTCTTTAAAATGTTCTACCTACAATAGTATATGGGCGTTCTATCCAAGATGGATTTCTACCCCCATATATTCATGTGTTGCCTAGTAACAGTCACTGACTTCTCAGAGTGAAAAATAAAATCAGCAACAGTTTCCAGCCAACAGAGTCTTTGCTAACACTTGGATGAAAACACTTGCTTAAAAATTAATCCCATCTTGGCTATTAATTATGAAGTGCTTTAACAAACACAAAACGAATAATGATGGTTTATTGTTTTTCATTTGAGAGAGTGCATCCACATCACGGAAGCAGAAATAATCTGAAATTAATTAGCAATTGATCATGACAGCATGTCATCCTATACAACTTATACAACACCTGCCCTGATTATTTTTGAATCCGTGGAGGAGAACAAGCACAGCAAACTGGCATTTGACAAACAAGCAGCCTAATTAAAGGGCTATCAGGGACAGCAAATGGAACAGCAATGAATCAGAAAAAATACTGTTTGCTAAAGTCGACAGATTATTACCACAAAGTAAAAACACTGGTGCATAAAATAACTTTATCTTTCAAACATATATTCTAGGTACAGCTTTTGGTGGAGCGCTCAGTTCAACAAATTTTACCTATTCCTTTTAGTTTCATGGGAGTACCTTTGGAAAATCAAACAGCATTGCTGTCTCCAATAGATTACAGGGTATTGGGAAGGCCAGACAGGACACTAAATAATTAACTTTAAGAAAGACATTATATAAATAACAGCGTTGTTCAAGAAAACTTTAACAGTATCTGTGGGCCTTAAGTTGCCTTTTAAAAGTATAGGGCAGAAATGAATAGAAAGTAGATAGTGACTGCATATCAGAGTCACTGTGCATTTTGTGATAGACATTGTCTGATATTTGTGTGTGTGTGTGTGTGTGTGTATGAAGTTGCAGAGGAAAACATAATATTATTAAGAATTTCAAAGCTTTCAGGATTTAACATTTTTTTTCTGTTAATAAAACTCTTAATTCTGATTCTTTGCTGGAGGACTTCTAAAGAATTTTGGGTAAAGTAGTACAAAACTTTAAATTTATATTTTATAGTAAGTGAAGACAAAGCCAGTTATTCAGTGTATCTGTGCAATCCTGGACGTTTGTATCTGTTTAGTTTCTTAGACACCTTTCTTATTTTGAACAACGCTTCAAGCTCAGAGTTTAGCCATGCTTACATCTCCTAAAAAATCTTGGGTCAAACATGGCCTTGACTGGAGTTCAAAAACTGAGGCTCAGAAAAACTGGGAAGAATATCAATAGAGACTCAAGTTTCTTATGTTGACAATAGAACAAACAGAGAAAGAATAGATTGGACTACTTGATGCTAAAATTTTGATTAATAATAAAGAGACTAGATATTTTGCTTCTGTCTTTTCTATCAAAATGAATTATTTTCTGAAAAAGAATGATCAAAAACTGATATTTAGTCTATGTTTGAAAAAATCCATTGATGGCAAGATCTCCCTCTCTTGAAGTGGCTCACTCATATTAGTAAAAAAATTTATAGAAAATGCTATAAATGAGACTGAATATATATGAAGATGTAAACAACGTAGGAAGTGCTACAAGAGAGGAGCATTTTTCTAAAAGCATGAAAATGTCGAGTTTGTAACTCTAAACTTGGAGTTCAATGTTAATCTTATAAATCTAGAAAATATTATTACAGAGATTTACTGGTATGAAATTGAAATTAAATGTAAGATTCTAAATTTGGATCCAAATACAAGCTTCACAAATAAGTAGAGGAGAGGATTTTGCAGCATCACATGTGAAGGGGAATTTTTCTAGTTGAAATTGAAAAAATTCAATACGAGTTAACAATATGGTTTGTCCAACAGAAGAGATGAAGTTAGTTTCTCTTTTGAAGTTTTCTTTTGGAGATAATTTTCCTTGTTAGAGAAGACGGAAGCGTAACAGGATCTATTTCCTTTTATTATTCACCAGAATTATAGCATCAAGAAATCCTTTTGTCCCTTCTTTGTTTGCTTCATTGCTAAATGCAGCCACCTTAGGCTACATTAAAAGAAATGTAGTGTCTAGAAGGGGGACATGATATTCCCTCTGGTTCTGTTCTCACAGTATGATGTTCAGACCACACTTGGAGCACGGCATTCAATTTTGAAAACCAGATTATAAAAGCTGCAGGAACAAACTGTAAATATTCCAGAGACTGGCCAGGGTGATGGAAGGACTTAAAATCCTGCCCTACAAAAGATGGTATTTATAGTTCTTTAGTAAGAAGAAGGTAGATAATTGAGAAATATGATATTGAATACAAATATGTTATATTTTTTCATTTGGGAAGGGATTTCAATTTGTTTGAATGATCCAATGGATCAGTGGTTGGGAGCTAAGAGAAGATAGTATTTCCTCAATTTAAGGAAGAGAATTGTAAAATTCCAAATTATCTGGAAATCAATGGACCTCTTTAAGAGGAGTGAACACAAAGATGTTCAAGAATTGGACAGACCACCACCCAGTGAAGAATCTTGTGAAGAATATTAAAACATTCAAAGTGTAGTCAGAGACTGTGAGCAGTTAGATTCCATCTAACTTTGAAATTTTGTACATGGTGAACAACTTCACGTATCAGTGTTTTGTTTCCTAGTTGGACTAATACTGTGCAATTAATTGGACTGCTCTATCTAGTAAATCACATACTTTATTCCACAATTTGTTGTAGGAGAGCTATCATTCTAAACAGGATAATCCCTTAAAGTATTGTTTTGGGATAAGGTGGCTTTAACTTAATGACTCAAATTAATATTGAGGTAGCATTGCTAAAGCGAAAGGAGAGCAGTTGCTCTAAGGTCACTTAAGAGGTTATATTTGAAACCTGTTATAAATTTGAGGAGATAGTTGGTGATATTCTGTCTGTATATTTCAGTGGTTCTCAACCAGGGGCAATTTTTCACTGCAGGAAATATTTGGCAGCATCTTGAGATATTTCTGGTTGTCTTGACTGAAAAGGAGCTACTCACATCTAGTGGGTAGAGGCTGGGGGTTGCTACTAAGCATTTCACAGTGTACAGAACATTCCCCACAAGAAAGAGTTGACTGATACAAAATGCCGGTAACACTAAGACTGAGAAATTCTCGTCTACATTACAGAGTTTTCCATCTGCCTTCAATTTAATTCTTTTCGTTTATCCACAGATGCTCTTTTTCATCTGTTGATTCTTATATCTGTATTTATTTATTTGTCCTGACAGGGAACACCATATTATGGACCAGAAAATAGACAAATTACTTCTCACAGAGCCTGTTAGTGCCAAAGCCCCAGCCCTGATGTCTCCCCATGGAAGGGCACAAGGAAGGAGGCCTAATTACCCTGCCTGTGCATGATGGGGGAAGAGCCCCAAAATTACGAACCTCAGAGCTCGTGCAGAGTGGCTGCATGTCTGCTTAATCTCCCCACAGCAGATGCAGAGAGACCTTTGCTTTGGAATACAACCAACTTCTCTCTGAAGAGAGGAGGGGAAGATCTCATTTCAAAGCCCAGAAGGGAAATGAAGGGCTTCACAGATAGTTAGGACTTATATCTATCTGTACATCTCCATAGGGTTGCTGTTCAATTATCTTTTAACCCAGGTTGCTAGCAGTCTTTACTAGAATGCGCAGCCTGTGCAGAAACATGGGGGTGTTCATGGAGCACTGAATCCTGATATTACTTGGAATTCTTTCCTTGCTTTCCCTCATTTCATTCTCCCTTTTCCCGCCATATGTCTCCTTAGGGGATCAGCATTCCTATGACCACCCTTCTTAGGTTATTTAGAGCATCTTGTGATGCTTAAATGCAGCAATGAACCCTTGAATTTCCTTGAAAAGCAAACAAAACTGCTTCAAGCTAAGTTTGTGTGTGTGTTTAATAGAAATCTGTGTGGCTTACTTTATTCAATCTGTCATGAAGTGTAGTGATTTTCACAGATTACCGTTTATTGCAATTTGGACAATAGATACATGCCTGAAAATTGTGAAAATTCAATTTTATTAAATGAATATAGTAACTACATAAAGAAGTGCTATATTTTAAGAAACCCTATGATGAATCCTTTTGTAAAGTGGTCTCCAATGTGAATAGTAAATCGTCATTTTGATTCTTTTACATTTTCATATAAACTGGAATGAATTTTAAAAGTATTGTGCATGAATAGATCTTAATTGTGCTAAGAGCAGGTTTTTTGGTGAGACTATCATCTAGTTTTGGAACCAACAGGAGCAAATTACAATTTTAGAAAGGGAAAAGGATAAGAGAGAGCATTATTTTTAATTAGGTTCATTGATTTTTTTCTTTCCAGTTTCATTATTTATCTAATATTAAGTTCAGATCCAAAATCAATGAGTGAAAACTATCAAGGTACCACTGAAAGCTTAGAAAATTTTATGAGAAAGTTTAAACTGAGAGATGTCTTGAGAATCATAATATACATAATGGAGAAGTAGGCATAATATTTTATACATGTGTGCGTGCTAAGTTGCTTCAGTCATGTCCAATTCTTTGAGACCCTATTGACTGTCCCTGGGGACTGTCCAGGCGAGAATACTGGAGTGGGTTGCCATGTCATCCTCCAGGTGATTTTTCCAACCCAGGGATCAAACTCTGGTCTCTCATGTCTCCTGCATTGGCAGCTGGGTTCTTTACAACTAGCACCACTTGGGAAGCCCAATATCTTATATAGCATCTTTCCAGGTGGTGCAGTGGTAAAGAATCTGCATCCCTAGGTCAAAAATATGCCCTGGAGTAGGGAATGGCTACCCACTCCAGTATTCTTGTCTGGAAAGTTCCATGGACAGAGGAGCCTGGTGGGCTACAGTCCAGAGAGTCACAAAGAGTTCTTTACCACTGAGCCACCAGGGAAGCCCAATGTTTTATATAGTGAAAGTGAAGTCGCTCAGTCATGTCCAACTCTTTTCGACCCAGTGGACTGTAGCCCACCAGGCTCCTCCGTCCATGGGATTCTCCAGGCAAGAATACTGGAGTGGGTTGCCATTTCCTTCTCCAGGGAATGTTTTATATAGAAGAGGCTAAATAAGCATTAACTTAATTGAATTAAGAACAAGTATTTGGATAATTTTTTGGAGGTATCACTTGAATGTCCTTTTATTTCTGGTTTTTGTTGATTGTCTAATCTCTGTGTTGACCTATATTAACTTCTATCTGAGAGCACATGGAAATAAAGTAAGAGAGGCTTATTTCTGAATTATTTTCTACTTGTCTGCTTCTTGGATGTCGTTAATTTTGTATGCTGGGAAAAGCCCTACAGCCTGTGATAATTTTAATTGATTCTGAAAAAAAAAATCTTTGTAACTTTGAGCAGCTCTGCTGCTCTGTTGGAGAGAATCTCGCTGTCCATACATAACCCCAGTCTTGCCCTCTTTACTACCCTATTTGCCTTTAAGGCTTATGCAGTTTATCTGTAGTCACTAGTATGTTCTGAAGGGTTCCTGGTATGTGGGGATTTAAGACAGTCTCTTTGTAAGTCATCTAAATTGTTTTGGAAAAAAAATCTAAAACATATACCTGTAAAAAATACAAAACATATTCTGTTTTGTTCCTTATAGCAATAACTTATTATTATCCAACAGGATTTCTCTCTTAGAAGCAAATAGCTCCAAGGTTAATTATTTATTATAGCACTCTAGGCAGGGAAAATTTATGTCTACCAGAGAACTCTGCTTTTTTGCAACTTTAAGAAATTTCTGATATTTTTCTCTTTCTTGACATTATTCTCTTCTCAAGCACATACAAAATGAGGTACAATTTTTAGTGTCCACAGGCACCTTACATTCATTACCTCATTTAATTCTCATTCTAATAAACAGAATAGATATTATCTCAAGAGGAAACATTATACCAATGTTACCAAATTGTCATGAACTCTCTTCACCTAGAGCTGGAAAGTTCAGGAACAGTACAAAAAGACTGGGGTGGTCTCCTGGTCTCTGTGAGTGTGGGGTGTCATCCCTGTGCAGGCCTCAAGGGGGCAGAATGGCCACCTGGCAATGTCCATGGTGGGTTTGTTGTTCAGTTGCTAAGTCATATCCGACTCTGCCGCCCTATGGATGGCTGCACGCCAGGCCTCCCTATTCCTCACTGTCTCCCAGGGTTTGCCCAAGTTCACATCCACTGAGTTGGTGATGCCATCCAACCATCTCATCAGCTGAAGATTAAAAAGTACCTTTGTGTAAACCAAGACTAGAGAAGATGTAAGAGAAATCAATGTATTGCAACTAATTGAGTCACAAGAGAGGAGAAAGTGGTGGCTGTGTTTATGTTGAGGTGGTACTTTGCATTTGACAGCCTAAGAGGTGAGCTAGTTAACTATGTTTTAGCAAATAAAGGATGTTGGATGCATGAGTTGCATTGTTTGTTCTCTGTGTCTATAGACAAGTAAACCAGAGGAAATGACTAAATTTAAATTTTGCCTAGACACAAGGAAAGCCTCTACATATCAAAGTGATACGGTCACTTGTTCATTTATTCCTTTGTTCAGTCAACAGTATTTATGAGCATCCAATAGGTGCCAGATTTCCCTGGGAGCTCAGGTGGTAAAATAATCCGCCTGCAATGCAGGAGACTCTGGTTCACTTCCTGGGTCAGGAAGATCCCCTGGAGAAGGGACAGGCTACCCACTCCAGTATTCTTGGGCTTCTCTGGTGGCTCAGCTAGTAAAGAATTCACCTGCAATGGGACAGACCTGGGTTTGGTCCCTGGATTGGGAAGATCCCTTGGAGAAGGGAAAGGCTACCCACTACAGTATTCTGGCCTGGAGAATTCGATGGACGGTATAGTCCATGGGGTCGAAAAGAGTCAGACACGACTGAGCAACTTTCAACTTTCACTATCACTTTCAGTGAACAGTATTTATCCACATCCAACAGGTGCCAGGAAGTGTTCTAAGAACAGGAGACACAGACACGGACACACCTGTCAACGTTCCTGAGGGTCCCAGGGCTGATGTGTGCACTTATGTGTGTGTGTAGACAACAAATGAATACATATCTAAACCAGAGTGATAATCAGAGAGTAATAAGAACTGTGCAGAAAAATCACATCAGGTAATGTCACAGAGAATGACCCAGTGGCTACTATTGATTGGCTGAAAAAAGCCTCTCTGGAAATGGCATTTACTTTGAGAACTGACAGTGAGCTAGCCCTGCAAAAATGGGAATTGGGACAGGGGTAAGGAGACCTCAGTGCAGGGACTCTACCCAGAGGAAATAAGCTAGTTGAGTTTGGGAAACCTGGGGTGTGGGTACTGATGAAGCATGAGGATGGTGAGAGGTGAGTCACAGAGGGAGGAAAGGACCAGATCTTGTTGGACTTGGTGAATCTGAGTTTTAGGATTGGATTCCAAGTGCAATGGGGAACCTCTGGAGGCTTCAAGACAGGACTCTGAAAGACTGTGATTTATTGTCTTCTTAGCTCTAGGATACTAGACTTATGGTGGCTCAGGTGGTAAAGAATCCACCTGCAGTGCACAAGATCTAGGTTTGATTCCTGGGTTGGGAAGATCCCCTGGAGAAGGGAATGGCAACCCACTCTGGTATTCTTGCATGGAGAATCCCATGGACAGACGAGCCAGGTGGGCTATAGTCCATGGGGTCACAACGAGTTGGGCACGACTGAGTGATTAACACTATTAACACTGCTACTAACTCTACGATGGGGTTTCCCAGGTGGTGCTGGTGGTAAAGAACCCCACTCCCAATGCAGGAGATAAAAGAGATGCCGGTTCAGTCCCTGGGTTGGGAAGATCCCCTGGAGTAGGAAATGGCAACCCACCCCACTGTTCTTTCTTGGGAAATCTCATGGACAGAGGATCCTGGTGGGCTACAGTCCTTGGGGCCACAAAGAGTCAGACACAACCACTGAGTGACTGAGCACACATTGCACGTATTTCTAAGATGGAGTAATTATATATCTTGTCTCAAAATATATTCTGTTTTTGTGAAAATAACAACTTACCACATATTTAATGCTCAATAAATGTTTATTAGTAATAATCACTTTTTTCTTAATAATAATATGCCATAGAAGCTGGTTAAGCTAATATCTTTGAGATTTCAGTTCAGTTCAGTCGCTCAGTTGTGTCTGACTCTTTGCGACCCCATGAATCACAGCACGCCAGGCCTCCCTGTCCATCACAAACTCCCAGAGTTCACTCAGACTCATGTCCATCGAGTCAGTGATGCCATCCAGCCATCTCATCCTCTGTCGTCCCCTTCTCCTCTTGCCCCCAATCCCTCCCAGCATCAGAGTCTTAGAGAAGAGTAAAAATGCCAACTACCTTTTATTGCTTGCCCACTGATTGTTTATATTATCTAATTTAATCTGCACTGCAACTTTTTGTAGAGAAAACTAACTTTTAAAGAAGTTAAGAAACTTGCTCAAGGTCACAAGGCTGGTAAGGATAGAGCCAGAATTTCAGTTTCACTTTTGGTCTTTATGATTCTGAAGTCAATGCTATTTCTTCCATGCCAGGCCGCTACACGGAGAATGTGCCCTGTATTCTCTTGGTGGACTGGGTTTATAGCAGATTATCCCTTCTCAAAGGCTTCTGGCTCTTATTGAGCCTGAATTTCATGAACAGTTTGGCACATAAGCGATAAATCACAACACAGTCTGCAGTAATGTATTCTGGGCATCGCCGTATTCAACTAAATGATCCTATAAAGTAATATTTATAATTCAAGGGTTCTGTTCTCTCCATCTCTCCATTTTTTATGTAAGTATCAAGAGGAAGACCATCAAAGAAATAGCAGCTGACTGATGAGACAGTAGTGCTAAAGGTGCTATATAAATTCAAGATGTTATTATAATAATTATTATTAAATGGATTACTGGGAGATGAATGTAGTGGTAAAAAGAGTGTTTCTTCAGCTAACTAAACTGATGAATTCTGCATGAAAGAGGATTGTTCCAAGGCACTAATGCATGGAGGACGATCGAATGAAGGGCTTTGTAGTGGGAATTGAAACAGTCCTGAGATGAGGAGACTGACACAGGTTTCATGGACTGGGGAAGCCAACAGAGGCGTGACGGTCCTGCTCAGTTCTCCTGGTGCAGGTGGCAGTCCTTTGTTCCTCCTGGAGCTTCTTCCGAGGCTCAGAGCTCACGTCCATTCTCCCCTGCCCCACTGTCTCTTTGTGGACTCTCAGGACACTGGACTTTGCCTTGTCAGTATTTGGGAGGCTATGGAAATCCTTTTGTCTTCAGAGATGGAGAAATCCTGCCAAACAATAAAGCAGATGTCTGTAGTTAATATGGGCTTCCCAGATGTCATTGGCAGTAAAGAACCCGCCTGCCAGTGCAGGAGACTCAAGACATGCAGGTTCAGCCCCTGAGTTGAGAAGATCCCCTGGAGGAGGGCATGGAAACCCACTCCAGTATTTTGCCTGGAGAATCCCTTGGACAGAGGAGCCTGGTGAGCTACAGTCTATGGGGTCTCAAAGAGTCAGACATGACTGAAGTGACTTAACATGCACACACTGTAGTTAATGCACACACACACAAGAGGTCTGCCCTCATCTGCCTTTGCTCCTCTATCAAGAAATCAGTTATAATAAACTGTTTGCTGCAAATATTGCCATTTCTTCTGCTTGGATTCTAAATATCTTGCCAGTGAAGCAATTGACATTAGTTAACATGACTGTTTCTTACTAAAGCTTATTCTAAAGCTCTGAAGAATTCTAATCATCCAGCAGATATCATGCAGAATGCAGAAATTTAATCTGTTTTCACAAATGCTTCATTTTCCTCTTCTTATTCATCTTTCTTTCTTTCTTCCCATGAGACTAGAATCAGGAGGTTTGGATTTAGAAGATTTTATATGGTTTAGGGTTTTTTTTTTCCTATATACCAAACACTATCTTGTTTTAGTTAACAAGAAAAAAAGATCCCCACCCCTGTGGGGTGGCAGTAAGGTGACGGGCAACAAAATATAAATGTAAAAAATCCCTAAATTACATAGTCTGTTAGAGGGATGTTAAAAGATGTTACTGGAAAAAGAGGAGAGTGAACACCTGGAGAAGATGAGCATGAGCTGTTTAGACATATCTTTTTTTGTTCAAAAGGATCCTACACCAGTATTCACGGTAAAAAGGAAAAGTTACTTATGTCTGTGCGATAGAAAATGGGTGAATTCATATGCCTACCTATGCAGAAATTTTAAAACAGATTTTTCAGGAGGTTGTTTTCCCCTGGGTTAACCACACGCTTTGTTTAAATTACTTAAAATCATCGACATCTCAGAAGGGGCACCATCTCCTCCACCGCTGGATGAGCAGGTTGTATTGACGTTTCCCCTTTGCTTCCGAGTAGTGTGCATTAAGAGGAGGGCATGGCAACCCACTCAGGTATTCTTGCCTGAAGAATCCCCATGGACAGAAGAGCCTGCTGGGTTATAGTCCATGGGGTTGCAAAGAGTTGGACACAACTGAGTGACTAAGCACAGCACAGCACAGTATTCATTAAATCTGATGAAAACAAACAGTAACTAAAACATAAGAGCCCCCATACTTTGACAAGAGAAACCAGAACCTGGAATCAGGTCACTATGGAGCAGAATGAGTCCTAAGAGATTATCCAGTCACACCCATTATGTGACAACTAAGTATTTTGGCTCGAACATGGTGGCTGATCAGACCACAGGGGCTGATCTGACATCTCTGACCTGTGAAAGATGGCACAGGGATCGAATATGCCTGGAAGAATGCCCTAAAGTGCTCTTAGGTCTTAAGTGGGCAGCCTACTCAGAAAAATCTTCAGGGAAGCCAAACATCTTATTTTCCAGCACACAGCTTCTTGAAAGAATGAGAATAATTTACCCACTCCCTAAAGACCAAACCTGGGCAAACCCTTTCAACGTTTAGAGATCTCCAAAGAGATACAGCAAAATAATAAATGAGAATCTCTCAGATCCTGGTCACCCACCATCAAAACCCTTTCTCTCTGAGGAGTAGACCTCTTTCCACAAAATGTGAACCTCTGAGCAGCAACAGCGGCATAACCTGAGAGCTCATTGAAATATATACTCTTGGGTTCCCCCTAGGAATCTTTATTCTAGCAAGGTCCCCAGGTAAGAGAGGTAGAGATTCACTGGAACAGAAAACTTCTGCTAGAAGCTCTCCTGACCAGGGCAGAGCAGCCCCCTGCTTTGTACCTGACTTTTGAATCCTGAATAAATGCCTGTCTTCAGCCAGCCCCATTGTTGTTCTGTAGAAACTTAACTAATTTTGTGCTCAGTTCAGTTCAGTTCTGTTGCTTACTCGTGTCCAACTCTGCAACACCATGGACTGCAGCACGCCAGGCTTCCCTGTCCATCACAAACTCCTGGAGCTTGCTTAAACTCATGTCCATCGAGTTGGTGATGCCATCCAACCATCTCATCCTCTGTCATCCCCTTCTCCTCCTGCCTTCAGTCTTTCCCAGCATCAGGGTCTTTTCCAATGAGTCAGTTCTTTGCATCAGCTGGCCAAAGAATTGGAGTTTCAGCTTCAGCATCAGTCCTTCCAATATATATTTAACTACATAAACAAAGAAATAAAAACTCTTCTAATTTTTGTTGTTTTTGTCATTAATGCAAACAGAAGAGTGTCAGTTCATCTTGACATCTTGCTCTCTAACTAAACCTCGCCTTCACCCTCTCCCCATGGGAAGCCCTAATGTCTCAATCTTTCTCCCTTCCCTAGAGAGCCTGGCTCTTATTCAGCCAGCATTCAACTATTCCTTCTGTCACACATTTCACATAATTGGAAAGATGAGGGGAAAGCATATGTTGGAGGGAGCTTGGTTTGGGGACCAAAAAAAAAAAAAAAGGAAAATTCTCCCTACTTGCTCTGTTGAATAATGATCAGTATTGAGACTAGAAGAAACAAAGAGCTTTGTTTGCTGTCTAAGGAATTGCAGTTCAGGAGACACAGACTCAGGTCAAACCAGAAAAAGAATTCCAGGGAAGAGAATTGAGCTCATAAAGGCAATGCAAGGTTGTTAAAGTTGTCTTGCAAGTGGTGCTAGTGGTAAAGAACCCACCTGCCAGTGCAAGAGACTTCAGAGATGCAGGTTCGATCCCTGGGTTGGGAAGATCCCCTGCAGGAGGGTAAGGCAAACCACTCCAGTATTCTTGCCTGGGAGAATCCCATGGACAGAGGATTCTGATGAGCTACAGTCCATAGGGTTGCAAAGAATGAGACATAACTGAAGTGACTTAGCACTTATACACTGATGTGGAAAAAGAAATACCTGCCTTTAAGAGACAGGCTGTTCCCAGTTATCTAGGGTAAGGGACTGATAAGTATCTTGAGTTTCTGGAACACTGTGCAGATATTCTGGATGCCTGTGTTAAGACAGTAAGTGGTTACAAGTTCTTATTCCATCCAGGCTGAGTCACACATAAGTTCCACTTCTACAGTTGCTTCCCTTCCAGCTCTGTTGTAGAGAGCTCTCTTAACAATACCAACACCTTTCTGATTTTCCTTTCCCAGCTGCAATATGTTAATTATTTTTACTCCTGTATTTGATTCCTCTCTGAGCTATGTTGACTTTGATTTCCCAGCCATTCCTGTGTCTGCCTTTTGGAGATCCCAGTCTGGACCCTGTGTACCTGATCATTCATACTGTGGCCTTGCCCAGAGCCACCGTGTCTGTTCCACGTCACCTGACTTCACTTATCAGGCATTATTCTTTTGGCCTCAGAATCTCACCACACAGGTCTGCCTCATTTGCTGGACAATAATCCTATGAGATAAACATCATGATTATTTCTATTCTACAGGCTAAAACACAAAAACTTAAGAAAGCATTAAAGTGTTTCTTCAAGGTGACAGACTCTGAGCTTATTGCTGAGGCAGACACATCTGATCGCAGATGACTTCAAAGAGAGAAAAGCCGAGGGCGGTCATCAGTTAGATTCCTTAAACCATAACTTGCTTAATAAATAATATCCTGGAACCTGCCCTCACCAATCAAGCTCGCCTTAATTGTGCTTGCAAATTTCATACCCTCCTGGCTTCATGTAGCTTAGACAATATATCACAAGACTCCTTTAACCATCCCCCAGAGATAATACTTTTGACATATAGATGCTAAGATTAATTTGTTTTTTTGAAACATGGAGCTGGTCTTGCCCAAACCGGTCAGACTGGTCAAACCGGTCAGACCACTGACCATTCAACTGGGCCCATGCAAGTGTCCAGTGGCTGACCTTTTGACTTCAGGGGGCCAAAAACTCCAGCCTCAGCTCATGTTAACACTGCTGTTTTCTGAACATGAAGATGCATGTAACTCAGCTACACCATTCAGAATGCTCATTACTTCACCCTTTTCTTGCTTTCAAGCATCTTTCTTCAGGCCTGCTTTTTTATTTCATAAATATTCTAATCCCTAAGCTTTTAGGGATGCTGAGACTTGGTCTGCCATCTCTTCACTTGGCTGACATCTGAACAAACTTTTTCTTTGCTACAGTCCTTGGCATCTTAGTATTTGGCTTGCTTCACTTTTGGCAAGTGTACCCGGTCAGTAACAAGAGTGAAAATTCAGAGTTTAACCTCATTAAAAATTTTTAAGGTGTATCATTTTAGACAGATTATTTCATGAAATTATAGCTGACAGTATAGAACCCAAACCTGCACCAATATATGAGTTTACATATATTAAACTCATTCTGCAAACAGTGTTATTAGAAAAAGCACTAATACTCAGTGAACTCCAGGAGTTGGTGATGGACAGGGAGGCCTGGCGTGCTGCAATTCATGGGGTCGCGAAGAGTCGGACACGACTGAGTGACTGATCTGATCTGATCTGATCTGACCATTTTACAGATAAGCAAACTGAGGCACAGAAAAGTTAAGACATCTAGAAATTACCAGCGCTGGCATATGAACCCAGGTAGTTCAATCCCTGGTTGGGAAGATTCCCTGGAGAAGGGAAAGGCTACCCACTCCAGTATTCTGGCCTAGAGAATTCCATGGACTATACATCCATGGGTAGGACACATTGAGCGACTTTCACTTTCACTTTCAATCTGTTTCCACTCCACTATAAAGTCTTATAATACTAAAGAGACATATAGGAAGTACTCAGGAAGACACAAATATGGGTGTTTTCAATGGTTTATAAAGCCCTAACACAGGTGAAAGTTTTGTAAAGGGCAGGAAGCTTAGTTTTAGAAGGGTCAGATGCAATAACGCCTTATGTTTGTACAGAGGTTTTTTCCAAAGAGATTAGTAATTCCCTTCTTACCGCTGCCTACTTTCTGACCTAAGGCCTTTTTTGTTAATAAGGAAAAGATTAAAGGCATCAAGAGGAAAAATACATTCCTCTATTTAAATGATCAAATGAAGTGGTGATTGCTTCTGAATACTCAGCTGAAAAACTTAGCAGTTAGATGTGAACCAGCCTGAGATGAGGGGAGGGGTTTAAAACTCTCGAGAAATCTGTGAGAGGTGGATCAGGGTCCATTCTGCTTCAGAGCTGGTGGTAGGTATATGTTTAATGAACAGATGATATGTCTCCCTGAAACAGATAAAAATGCCTTTGAAATGTAAATTGACATTTCTGTACCTCTCTGAGACTTAGCCTTTATATGTGGTTGTGTGCTTCAAACTTCTGTGACAGGAAAAGAGTCTGGCAGCCAGAAGAAGGTCGCGGGGCTGTGCGAGACAGGCCAATGCCTCCAGCGGCAGTGGAGTCGACACAAACCTGACAGCTCAACCTCACTCTCACTTCTGCACGTACAGGAAGAAGACCTTTGGGAAAGGCACTGTAATCTGGCACCCGGCTCAGGTCTGGTACTTACTGAACCACATTTAGGTGCTTAAAAGTAAGCCAAGAAAGAAAAGCTCCGGTGTGTTCCCCAGTCAGGATGGAAAGGCACCTCAGAGCCTCCCCGCTCCTGGGCAGCCGGTGACCGTGAAGGACCCCCTGGTCCTGCTGATGTTTGGCTGTAGCATTGGTGGACAGATGCATTGTGGGAATGGAGATCATCTCCCTCAAGGAAAGTCTCCCTTTGTTTGCACTGAGTGTCTTACAGATCTTCAGGGTTTGGGAGTGGAGAAAGAAATTGTGCTGGTCATCTGAGGATGATCCCAGAGCTGTGCCACTGAGGGACTTGTATTAGCTCTGGTACAAGTGCTCAGGGTTGTGTCCAGCGGAGCTCAGTGCAGCCCTGAGTTTCAGAGAGGAAGGAGGGAATTGGGATGGAGCATGGTGGATGGGCCAGCCTTCCTGGTAGCCTCTGGAGTCCTCTGGTTCTGCTCCTGCTGTCCGGATCAGACACTCCAGGATGCCTCTGGGACAGTGCTTGGTGCTGCCAAAGCTGTTTGAGGCAAAGCATTGGCAGCAAGAGGGCCTCAGCCTTCATTTATTGGAAACAAAGGACTACCTGGAATCCTGCTTCTTGTTCACACTGTGTCTCTGGTGTATGCATTTATAGAACACTTTTTCATATTAAGGAAATCTGGAGTGATAGCAGGGCTGTGGGCACTTTAGCTGTAGGAGGTATCAACTGAAACATTTCTAGTCATTCTCAATGTTCTTTTTACCAATTTTGGTCTAATTTTTTGTCTTCTGAATCTTTATGAATGGGGTAAAAAAATCAACAATTCTTTATATGAAAGTCTCGAATTCTTCATGTTAGCCATCATGTAAGGCAAGTACAGAGTTCTTGTTCTCAGCATCATGATGGGAATACAGGATGTATATATATATATATATGGCAAAAGGCACTGTGTTACCATTTTATATAAATATGTGAAATATATCAAGATGTGTGTGCATGTTCAGTCACGTTCGACTCTGCTGCCCTGTGGACTCTAGCGTGCCAGTCTCCTCTGTCCATGGAATTTTTTGGGCAAGAGCACTGGAATGGGTTGCAATTTCCTCCTCCATAGGATCTTTCCCACCCAGGGATCGAACCCACATCTTCCACATCTCCTTCATTGGCAGGTGGATTCTTTACCACTGAGCTGCCTGGGAAGCCCTTAACAAGATAGCATACATACAAAAATATCACCTTTCTAAAATTCATCCTCTTTTTTTCAATTAAAATAAAATTTCTGTTAAAATTTTAAGATAATATAAAACTGGATTATCCACATGGAAGCACATATCCAGTAAAATAAATAAAATCAACATGTTAAGCCACTGACTTAAAAACAAAGTTATTCAACAAAAGGTTCCTTGAAGACTGATAAAGGGATATCTACATAGTTATTTTTCTTTATTCCATAATAAATGCTCGTTAAAAGTGTGCTATCATTACCATTATCGTTGATATATGTGAAGAATCTGAAAAGTTGGAGACTTTTCAGTTAACCTTGTGCCATTTTGGTTCAGAACAATTAAGACTATGCATTTCAGGTAAGTATTAATTCTGACAGTTTAGTATCACCACAACTGGAATGGAATTTATTTTCTCCTATGAGCACTGCCCATAGAACAGGTATTGTGAAGAGCTGTCTTATTTGAGTCTTAGAGTAAGTCAGAAGATGTGATTTTTAAGTAATGTACATTCACTGTTTCTAGTCATAAATCATGTGATAGGTGTCAAAAAACTGCAGCTGCTTTTTATCAATTTATTAAAAAGAGACTGGAGTTTCAATAGGAGAAATGAACATATATACCTATAAATTAAGCCTCTACACAACATTCTCTTTTCCAGCTACATCATTGGAGAGTTTGAACTGAATGTATGGCATAGCTAAACAAAACATATGTTCTTTGCATCTGGTGCTTCATTAATTGTTGCTAGTTGCAGGTATTTATACAAGGAAGGGTTCTTGGGGCTATAAGGAAAAGGAAGTTCTAGCAACTGCTTAATAAATAAGTTGTTGTTGTTCAGTCACTCAGTCATGGTCCGACTCTTTGAGAGCCCATGGACTGCAGCATGCCAGGCTTCCCTGTCCTTCACTATCTCCCGGAGTTTGCTCAAACTCATGTCCATTGAGTCAGTGATGCCATCCAACCATCTCATCCTTTGTCGCCCCCTTCTCCTCCTGCCCTCGGTCTTTCCCAGCATCTGAGTCTTCCAGTGAGTCGGCACTTCACATCAGGTGGCCAAAGTATTGGAGCTTCAGTTTCAGCATCAGTCCTTCCAACGAATATTCAGGACTGATCTCCTTTAGGATTGACTGGTTTGATCTTCTTGTTGTCCAAGGGACTCTCAAGAGTCTTCTCCAACACCACAATTCAAAAGCATCAGTTCTTTGGCACTCAGCCTTCTTTATGGTCCAACTCTTACATCTGTACATGACTACTGGAAAAACTATAACTTTGACTATACGGACCTTTGTTGGAAAACAGATGTCTCTAATTTTTAATATATTGTCTATGTTTGTCATACGTTTTCTTCCAAGGAGCAAGCATCTTTTAGTTTCAAGGCTGCAGTCACCATCCCCAGTGATTTTGGAGCCCAGGAATAAAGTCTGTCACTGTTTCCACTTTTTTCCCCTCTATTTGCCATGAAGTGATAGGACTGGATGCCACAACCTTAATTTTTCGAATGTTGAGTGTTAAGCCAGCTTTTTCACTCTCCGCACTCTCCTCTTTCATCTTTATCAAGAGAGTCTTTAGTTCCTCTTCACTTTCTACCACTAGAGTGCCTTTCAAAAATTTACAAACTGAGACTATAATTTAACTTTCACCGTGTTTATTGATTAACTTTCACCAAGTTTTTTCATACCTTCCCTAGGCAGTAAAAAGCAATTTATCAAACCTCTTTTCAAGAGGAATTCAAACCTTCCTCCACAAACCATGCGTGGCTAATCTAGATGAAAATTATTTTAAAACAAATACATTTAAAAATGCACTAAGGGGATACTTGAGGGAAATTGCTATAATCAGGATTAGTTCAGAAAATTCAAGATGGGAGCCTACTTTTTATTAACTAATTATTTTCTTTAAAGATGCTATTCACTTTTGGGGGAGAAAGACTTCACCAATACTCTAACATTTCCATAAGTTTTACCAGATTTCTTTTCTCAGGTCATGTCAGATAACAATATTTAACAGGTTTTTTGTTTGTTTTAAAGATTTTTTTGCTGTGGATCCTTCTTAAAGTCTTTATTGAATTTGTTAAAATATTGCTTCTGTTTTATGCTTTGGTTTTTTGGCTACAAAGCATGTGGGGTCTTAGCTTCCTAACCAGAGATTGAGCTTGCACCCCCTGCATTGGAAGGCGAAGTCTCAACCACCGGACTTCCAGGGAAGTCCCCTTAATAGGTTTTATGACTATCACCTTCTAGATTCTCCCACAGTCTCTACAGTCACAAAACAACCTGAAAGGTTTCTTTCTTATTGCTAATACTTAAACGAGTGTAATGCTTTTTGTCATTGGAGGTATGTATACTTCCCACATGTCTGAGAACCAAAGGATCTTTGACGTAGGGTCACAACAAAGAGTGGTGGTCTTTTCACTGTAGTGGATGTAGCAAGTACTAATAGTTTGGTACGATATGTGTGAGAATTTAATCGGTGAGAAACAAAATCAAGTTATTGAAATACTGTGTAATTTTAGACAGTAAAGCACAAAACAATGTTTTCTTGACAGTTTCATGATGGGCATAGAGTTACATTCACGTGAATGGAGATGGATTGATTCTCTCTGACAACTATAATCATTATACTTGGAAAGGTCTTGTTGCTATTTAGGACAAGTGATTGTTCTAGGGATCTGTCTGGATATATTTCAGGAGAAATCTGTTCCCAAACCTGATTTGGCTATAAGTTTCACACTGCCTCCAGTTTGAGAGTTCACTTCAGGCAACCTCTAGGGAGATGTCTACTCTGAGAGACAGTTCTATGGGTTTGCATTGTGTTCAAAAAGTGGGAGCTATGTTTCTACACATCAACTGGCCCACGCACGGAAACAAGCACGCTGTGGTATTTTTTTTGACATATTGATCTGTACCATTATTCATTTATTGCCCTTCAGCTCCAAATTTACCCTTCCATATGTGCCATGTGATAAGGCATCTCTTCTTCACAGTGAGCATGATGGAAAGGGCTCTGGAGGGACACTGCAAAGGAGGGGCTTTCCTGCTGTTTCCTATTGTGACATACGGAGGGAGTGAGTGGACTCAGTAGTGTCAGAAGGCAAACATTTAGTGGCATTCTGCCCCAGCCATGGGCCCAGAATCCTCAGCCACCTTACAGCAGTTCCAGCTCAGCAGGAAGTAACCAGAGATACCTCGACACCCCTATTCCCAAATAACTGGGCCTCCCATCTCTTGAGGGGGGAATGTTAAATAGTTAGAATAGGATAAAGGAGTCCAAAATGGTGGTGAATAAAAGGCAGAGAAATGGAAGACTGAGGCCTCCAGGCACAGTGGAGATAATAAGGAATGTCCAATGCTTTAGAGACCCCTTGGGTGACCTTAGAAGTAAATGATGTCCCCTTGTCACTTTGGAATGACCTGGGCAGACCAAATCTCAGAATGATTTCATGGAGCAGCTTTTTTTAGCACCTCCTCAGCCTTCTCAGTCCAGGTGGGAAAGTCTTCAATCCATTCTGTGAATGTAACTATCATGACTAGTAGGTATTAATATCCTTGAGAAATTGGCATCTGGGTGAAGTCCATCTGCCAGTCCTCTCCTGGGTAGGTCCCACACATTGGCTGGGCTGGGCCAGCTGGGGTCTTCAAGCTCCTTGGGGGTTGTTTAATTGGCAAGTGGGACAAGAGGAGACCACTTGCCTTATAGTCGTTTGGAGGCCTGTTCCTCTGAAGGACCCTTCTAGTAATCTTTGGAGGGCCTTCTCCCCTAAATGAGCGGTACATGTAAGGAGTTAACCAACTTCAACTGGAGGGTCCCAGGCAGAAAAAGGAGTCCCTCCTCTTGGAACCACCCCACATGATCTTTTTAAAAGCCCTCACTCTTAGCTTCAAGAGTTTCACCTTCAGTATGTGAAGGAGTTTCTGGCAAATTAGTCTGTGGAACTAAGGTGGCAACCCCTATTAGATCATTGTTATGTAATGCAGCTCCCTTAGCTGCTTGGTCAGCTGATTGGTTCCCTCGTGCCACTTCCATGCTCCCTTTTTGGTGTCCTTTACAATGGGAGACTGATACCTCAGCGGGCAGATGAACTACCTCCAAGAGCCTAAGGATTTGATCACCATACTTGATTGGGGAACCTCAGGTGGTCAACTGGCCCTTTTCTTTCCAAATAGAAGCATGTGCATGTAGCACCAGAAAGGCATATTTGGAGTCAGTGTAAATGGCTACTCTTTTTCTGTTTCTCAGCTCTAAAGCTCAAGTCAGGGCTATGAGTCCAGCCAACTGGGCTGAAGTACCTGGTGGCAAAGATTCAGCCTCTATGGTCTTGCCCAAAAGTAAGATATTTTATTGCCCACCTGACACTTCAAGGTACATCTCACTTTGCACTGCTTGTTCTTATAATCAATAGAATAAATCACTTCACATAGTGATTATAGAGATGCTGGAAGTGTATATGTGCACATGTGAGTGAGTGGGTAGACAGTAGTTTACAGCCATGGGTTGTGTGCCACTTGCTATTTTGAAGACAAAAACTTAAATAAAATATCTTACTTTTGGGCAAACATTTCAAAGAGATATTACACTTTCAAATGAATAGAAACAGGGGAATAGAAAATTAAACCTAGGTGGTGGTGGAATTAGCTTTGAATCTCTCATTAATTAAGAGTACTCAGTGACTAGGCTGTTCTAAATGTATTGGTTGGGAAATTTTGTCATTAGTGAAATGAAACATGCCGCTAAACCACTGTCTTAAGTAACCCAGATGAGATTGGGCATGGTCCACGGAAGAATCAGTGTGGTGATTCCTTCTTGCCCACAGGAAGCTCAGTGAAGCAGGGTCTCACTTCTTGGATTCTTGTAGGATTTTCTTTCAAATGTATATATGATATCCATTTGTAGCTCTGCTTCATTAGTTCTGAGAGGTACTAAACCTGTTATCAGTGGTTTGGTGATAGGATATTTTAACCGGGTGCCTCAGGATGGCTAATTGTTGATTTTACTTCCAATCAAAAGTAACTTTGACATTTTGGAGGGGTTCACACAGTTCACTGAAGAGAACCAGTCGTTTCTTCTAAAGGAAAGAACTAATGGGAGAATATTTTAGATTATATTTTGTAGTTCAAATGGCCTAAGTCGGAGGGAAACTGATGTTTTAAAGTCTTCATTTCTGTATTTTCACATCTCCTCTGTATTCACATTTTCTGGGCAGGTGTAGACCCACAAGTACACTTTTGTAGTCTGTCTTTTTCTCTTCACTTTTCTTGAAGTAGAAAGGAAGAGGGTAGCCAGTGGAGATGGAAATCTTCTCTGGATATGTGATGTGAAAGGAAACAGAGATGCAGAGTTCTTTTTTTTTTTTTTTTCTTCATTCAACTTAAGTTTTTTCTATAGATGAAACTTAGCTTAAGATTTCTACCTCTTTCTGAAGTTTAATGCTACCTGATGCTTGAGGGAATTACTTGTACCTCTTTACATAAGGTAATAATATTTAAGATCATGTTCAAGTGTCATGTTGTACACATTACAAATAGCTATTTCCTTGAACTGATATTTTCGTGTTTAAATTCCATGATTAGAATTTAATCCAAAATCCCTATTTAAGTGACACTACAGAGCCAGCAAGTTAAAACGTGTGTAGCATTTAAATGAGTGACAGTATTTCAATAAAGTGGTTATCAAGGTCTTGAACTCTGGAATCATTTTATATTGAGAATTTGATGAATAAGCCTAATACATTTTAATTTACTATAAATACATTTTTTAGAAAAAATCTAAGAATATTTTTAAAAATAACTTTTTAAGCTTTTAATGCATGTTTATTAGAACCATAATTACCTTTACTAATGTTATCTTCCATTTTTATCTTCCTTTTTTTAGGCTCTGAGTGCACGCCTTGACATATTAGGTAGACTCAGCAAAGTGGAAGCTGATGTTATCACAATTTTCAAACAACAGTCTTGGTATGCAGAATCAGGGAGGGCACTAAGCATGCAATACAGTTACTCAGAGAACAGAATGGGATAGCTGTGCCTTTAGAATGGCAGGCTTAAAGGATCAGGGTTAGAAGAACTCTTATTAAGGCAAGATAGCATGGAGGAAAAAAAAAACTCATCCCAGAGATCTTGATTCTATCTTCAGTTTTGCTACTAACCTACTGTGTGAACCTAAGAAAGTCAATTAACCTCTCTGAGCCTTGATTTCACCATCTATAAAGTGAAAAGGTTAAAAGGTACCCTTTAAGATGCTTCCAGTCTTCAAATAGTATTACACCTTTTGGGGGGATTTGGTTTTCATGTCTGTGAGATTATTAATAGCCAAGTGCAAACCAAGGAAAGCTGTGTTTAAGTGATTTGCTAGCCTCAGATTTGGTATTCAAATTAGTAGTATTCCAGGCTCTGCAATTTTTATATATCTATCTATAATAGAAGACCTGACTTTACATGGTCTGACATTTAGATCAGGAGCAAAATAACATAATCTATTTCTCCAGGAACTGGGAAAGGAAATCTGGCGATTTGGGCGGTTCATCTTGGCTTCTGGTAAAAAGCAGTTGTATCTAGAGACTTTGAAAAAGCTAATATTAATAGTTTTAAACAAAAAAAATTAAACCACAATGAGAGGATGTTTTTCTGGAGTCCAGTTCAATAAACACATATTGAACTTCTATTAAAAGTCTACAACCTTTTATTTATAAATTTGCGACTCAAAAAACTCAAAAAAGGCTGAATTCATTTAGTGGCAAAACCTAACTGGAATGGATGTGAGGCTATATGAATTTGTTATTTATCTCATTTTGTGTGAATATGCATTTCTCTCATGGATGAAATGGCACTATATTCAGCTTGGGAGTGTTACCCCAGAACCTACCCAAAGTATTCTGTAAGATGTGGTACATGGTCAGTAATAATATTCAAACTTGGGAGGTTTTGAGTTCCAAAGCTCATCTGGTTCTAAGGATTTGGGGAAAGGGTTTTGGACATGTACATGATTAGGGTGACAGTGAAGAATGGCTGGAGAGGAACTGGGTGACATGCAAAGGTACTTAGGATCAGCTCACTGTTCTCATAATACAGTATGGCATATTTTATAAGAGATATAGATGAAAAATTTAAGGACACTCACAGAGCAGGTATTTCTGCTGGGATTTCAGGGTATATCACAGAAGACTGGATGTTTGAATTAGGTCCTGAAGCATGAGTGGTGTTTCTCATAGGGAAAGGTGTTCTATACATAAATGAGGGAGGCAGGCACATTCACGGTGCCTTGGCAGCCCCATGGCTCCTCTGGGGGCAGAATTAGAGAAACCATATTGAGGATGTAATAATGGGGCTGGGTATTTGAAAATGAAATTGGGATTATGATCCAGTACCTTGTATATCATTCTCATAAGCATTTATTGACCTCTATTAGATGGATTGCTCAGGGGCAAGCCCTGAGAAGATAGTTTCTGTGTGGATGATTTGTTAGAGGCATACCTGTGAGGCCTGTTAGGGAGTAGGGCAGCAAAACAGGGAAGAGTGAGATGTGAAGTAGGGGACTACTCTTCTTGGGCAAGTTCCAAAGGTGGCTTTAGCTTGATCCTGAAGGGGGCAAGAGAGTGAAATACTCCTGTACCCATCAGTTGGTCACAAGGTGAGGGCCATGGGAATGCAAGGAGTTGGTGGTGTACAATTTAGGCACTTCACCTGTTCTGGCCTGGGTTCTCCCCAAAGTAAGTGTAAAGGCTGATGAAGGGGAGGTAGTGGGTGACATGGACTGAACTGGTGAATGAACATCCTAGGGGAAGTGGCAGAGTACCAATATTTTCTACCATAATACTGTTCAGTGACCTTTTGTTGCAACTTACTGCACTGAGAGCATCAGTTAGCTTATCTAGTTCTCATAACAACTCAACAAGATAGGTAGCATTTTCCATTTTATAGGTGGAATTTTGAAGCTTGGAAGGTCTAGTTAGTGGAGTCGTGTGCTTAGAACCCAGCTCTTTCTGACCTCCAACTCTCTGTGGACAGCAGGATTCCCTAGATCACCGTGGCTTCCTACAACTTTCAATCCAAGCAACTCAATCTGTTTTACACACTGTTTCTCTGCAAATCCCTTTCTCTGAAGGATTTGTTCTGAACTTTAAAAAGTTTCCAAGCTGCCATAAATAATGGATAGTCAACAAGTAAATATATGTATGCACCCAACACAGGAGCACTGCAATATATAAAGCAAATGTTAACAGACAAAAGTAGAAACAGAAGCACAATAATAGTGAGGGACTTTAACACCCCCATTTACATCAATGGACAAATCATCCAGACAGAAAATCAATCAGGAAACACAGGCTTTAAAGGAAACATTAGATCAGATGGACTTAATTGATATTTATAGAGCATTCCATCCAAAAGCAGCAGAATACACATTCTTTTCAAGTGCACATGGAACATTCTCCAGGATAAAGCACATGCTAGGATACAAAGCAAGCCTTGGTAAATTTAATAAAATTGAAATCACATTAAGTGTCCTTTCTGATCATAATGTTATGAAGTTAGAAATCAACTGCAAGAAAAGTTTTTGAGAGAAACGTAATGAAACACTTCTAGAAAAACACTTTATTTTAATTGTTTGAATTTTAGTTTCACTTGGTATATTCAAGAGTTCTTGAATCAAGTTTTTATGCTAAAATAAAGCAGAATAATCTCCTTATTTAAGTTTGGCCCAAATAAGAATGTTATCAAATCAGAACTGATGCTTATCTTGCTGCTAATTTTCTTTTTAATTTGGAATTTCTTCAAAACATTTACAAACCAAGTTAAGTTTCAATGGTCAATAAATCTTAAAAAATTAAAATTAACTGACATTCAATTCCTGAAAATTTTGAATTGTGTGCGTCCATCTAGAATTAGATCGATTCTAATTCTGTTCATTCCTGGTAATTGGGTGATTCTAAGCAGGATAGTCAGAAGAGGGCTCTCAAATAAATTATGACAATTAGGGTTTTGGAGGTGATTCTCTGCATATGTTAATGTTATAATTTCTCTTTCACTTATACAAACACAGGTGTCACAAAAGTCAATTTTGTATATTCACTTAACAAATATTTGTTGAGAATATATTATATGCAAGGTAGAAAAACAACACAGTCAAGATTTCTGTTCTTATGGATTTTATAATCTAGTAGAGAGGAGATTATATCTCATTGTTGTTATTGTAAGCATAGCAAACAAAGCACATCCTAAACTGCAGCGTTTGAGAATCTGAAAAAAAGACATTTCTTTAGAAATTATTTTATATTACATTTTTAGCTGCAAAGCAAATAAATCTCCTAAGAATTGAACTCAACAAATATTTATAGAGCACCTAGTATACGCCAAGCACTATGAATGAACACTGTTCAATGAGTGACAGTGATGTCTTTGTTGGCTACAGTGAGAATGGCAAACTAAAACCCTGTGAAAAGTGTTTTCTTGTGTCTAATGATCTATTAAAAACTGTCACCGACTTCCAAAATGGAATTCATAGATGAGTCTTCAAAATAGAACAGACACACATCACCACCATAAGTAGCATCATTAAGAATTTTTTTTTACATTACTACAGAATGGACTTCTTTTCTTACTTAAGAACACTTGAGAAAGAGCATTGACTTTTAGTGATTTCTTTATTCATGTGCAGTTAATCATGTTAGAGTTATTGCATAAATATTATTTTATTGTCCATAGGAAATGATCAGTACTGCAAGAGTTTTCACTTTAAATGCTTTCAACCATTTACTCAGCTTCATTTCATTGGTTCTCTGCTAGCGTCTCTCTTTTCCAGGTGTATTTAATCAGTTGTATCGTTAATGAGCCAGGAGAAAATAAACGTTTCTGAAAAATGTCTGTTCCTGCATATTTCTCCCAGACTTGCCTATCAGATTCACTGCCAGCATCAGCACTTTGAATGGGAGAGTCATGTGACCCCATCCAAGCCAGCTGCAATGCTCCATGATGGCCCTGAGAAAGAACTGGGATTTCAAACTGGTGAATGGTTGGTACAAAGTTTTTTCACTACGCGTGTTTAATGGAAGGGAATACAGGCTTGAAATAGTCACAGAGAGTATGTCATCTTGTCCTCCCTTTATTTTTTTGGGCTCCCAAATCACTGCAGATGGTGACTGCAGCCATAAAATTAAAAGACGCCTGCTCCTTGAAAGAAAAACTTTGATCAACATAGACAGCATATTAAAAAGCAGAGACATTCCTTTGCCAGCAAAGGTCTGTCTAGTCAAGGCTATGGTTTTTCCGGTAGTCATGTATGGATGTGAGAGTTGGACTGTAAAGAAAGCTGAGCACCGAAGAATTGATGCTTTTGAACTGTGGTGATGGCGAAGACTCTTGAGAGTCCATTGGACAGCAAGGAGATCCAACCAGTCCATCCTAAACGAGATCAGTCCTGAATATTTGTTGGAAGGATTGATGCTGAAGGTGAAACTCCAATACTTTGGCCACCTAATATGAATAACTGACTGATTTGAAAAGACCCTGATGCTGGGAAAGATTGAGGGCAGGAGGAAAAGGGAACGACAGAGAATGAGATGGTTGGATGGCATCACTGACTCGATGGATGTGAGTTTGAGCAAGTTCTGGGAGTTGGTGATGGACAGGGAAGGTTGGCGTGCTGAAGTCCATGGGGTCACAAAGAATTGGACATGACTGAGTGACTGGACTGAACTGAACTGAGATTCCAGAAAAGTTTCATCTCTATCCCATTGCCAGTCTTTTCCTGTCCCATTCATCTCAGGCTACTCTGCCCTCTCCACCATGGTATGCTATACTAATTCTGGCTCCTCCTGCAATTTGGCAATGCCTACCAGGTATTTAATGTATACTCCCTTCACTTATTTGAAACTTACCCCTTCTCAAAGGGACAAATAAAATGTCAATCTCTTTTACTATACTTTTCCTGCCAATTCCAGGATACACAGCTCTCTAACCCTCCATGAATAGTTTTATGGGCAGAATCAGTGTTAACATTTTCTCCAAACTTTTTCACATGTGTTAGCTTAATTCTTCCAATTCTTCAAGGGCAGAAGCTATCTTTATTCCATACATTTTTGTCTCACAGTGAATAATACTCTCTGTTGCTTTCCATACTACTGTGTGAATTCATTCAACACTGATAAAAATTCCTTAACTACCTAGTTCACAGTTGGGGGCAAAAAATACTACAAAACGTAAGACAGCTCCTGCTCTCTGGGAGGAAAAAGCTCCTGCTCTCTGGAAGGAAAAAGATGTGCAAATATGTGTAGCAAGGCTGGTATTAGAGATGCATTATTCATTCATTTCTTCATTACTGAGCAGTTCTCAGTTGGTGAGTAACATATTCACTACCCCTGCAATCCTGGAGCTTCTTTCCAGTGGAGCTGGGGGAGGGGTGTCAGAAGGACTGCAGGGGACCAAGGAGACACAAAGGCAGGCTGTCTCTCTCTCTCTGAATAATAAAAAATATAAGAAAGAAGGAAAACAAAATGATACGATTATGAGTGATTATGAAAGAGATTGAGTTTTAATTTCTCCAGCAAAATCCGAGAGGCTTTGGCTGTGGAGAGGTCTTTTTTTTCCCTCTCTGTAGGCTGGTAAAACATGTTATGTGTTGCCTCCCAGGAGGTGGGATGTACAGAACTTGCAGTGCAGGTTATTGGGGATGTGAGGAGTAAAAGTGGAGACCAAGAGACCACAGCCACAGCTACAACCTGCACCACAACCACGTGTGTTTCCACTCAGCCTCTGCACTGGGGTCTTAGAGTACTGAGCGCTCAGCCTCTGCACTGGGGTCTTAGAGTACTGAGCGCTCAGCCTCTGCACTGGGGTCTTAGAGTACTGAGCGCTCAGCCTCTGCACTGGGGTCTTAGAGTACTGAGCGCTCAGCCTCTGCACTGGGGTCTTAGAGTACTGAGTGCTGGACTCGGAAGTAAGGAAGGCCCACTCACGTCCTCACGTTCTAGTAGGAGAAGATTGTCTTTGTTCCTTCACTGTCCTTGTACTCTATTCCTAATGCACATTGGCCTCTGCCTCCTCCATTTTAGAGAAATTGTTCTTTAAAAAGTCAGAAGTTATTCTTCAGAAAAGTCAGTGCTTGCCACGTGGGTGTTTTCCATACACACACTGTTGGGCTCCTCTGTTGACCTGGATTCTGCTGATCTCTATTCTCTTCAAAGTCTCACTTTCAAAACTTGAATTCTGTGATACTTTAGAGGAATTTCTTTCTCCTCTGGGTTCTCAGTCCTTTCTGTGTCTGTTCTCCAAGGCTCTGCTTCCTGTTATCAGCCAGTATTTCCCCCTCCATCTATTACTCTCCTAGGCTGATCTCACCAGACCTGAGGGTTTTAAGACTCATACTCATGCTACTGACACACCCTTCTTATGTCCACATTCTTCATCCTGCACCTGCAGCTGTGTGTCTTATTTGCCCTTCAAACTCAGCACAGCCTAAATAACTCTTTATTTCTCTGTAAAGTAGTTCCTTTTCTAGTTTTTATTCCAATGATAACACTTTCCATTTAGTTCTTCTAACCAAAAAGTGAGGATCAATTCCTGAGAGTTCTTTCTCCCTCACTAACCACATCCAGTCAATCCATAAGTACTTCAAAATTCTGTCCCCATCTGTATGTCTCTGTTACGCCTGATCTCATTTGCTTGAACTCTTGCAGGCTTCCTAGGTGGGCTTTGGGCATTCAATCTTCATTTCCTTTCAACTCCATTTTCTAAACAGCTAACAGACTACAACTCTTTTAACACAGATTGATGTTCATTATGCTTCTTAAAGACTTCAATATGATTTGTCTACAGCATCAGTTTTCTTACTGTGGGATAAAAGGCCCTCCATCAGCCCCCACCTATTTCCAGTCCCATCTCCTCTCTAGCTGACACTGCTGTGTGGTGTGTGGCTGGCCATATGGTTCCACACCTCCATCTTTGCTCTGTCTGAAATGCTCTCACCCCTTCACCTCCATGACTAGCTGATTCCTGTTTGTCATGGCTCCTAAGGACTATCTCTAAACATTTTGGTATGTGACCCTTAGTGGCTCTGCTCTGCCTGCATGCTCTTGTGACCCCATGGACTGTATGTAGCCCGCCAGGCTCCTCTGTCCGTGGGATTCTCCAGGCAAGAATACTGCATTGGGTTGCCATTTCCTACTCCAGGGGATATTTCTGATCCAGGGATTGAACCTGCCTCTCCTGTGTCTCCTGCATTGCAGACGGATTATTTACCACTGAGCCACCGGGACGACCAATTTAAAAGAATACAAAAGAAGTCAAATGACACTTTTAGGCAGATTTTGTGAGAAAATTATAATAGCCACATGCTATTCTACATGAAATGGCCCACATGTCAGCAAAGTCTGGATTTAAGCCTCATGGAGACAGAGAAAAATTCACATAAGTTTTATCAGAATGCTTCCTCAGTTTTATCCCAAAGGCTACCCTTCCCCACACTATCATGAAAATTCATTTAGCGAAAAATGGGTAGGAAAAGATTTTATTCCTATCTTTTCCAAGATATTGTTTGTCCCTTTCTATTCCAAATAGACTATGGCAAAATTTTCTGGTAGTCCTATGCCAGGCATTTGAGTGATAATTACTTATATTTTATAGACTAGAAATGCATACTCCTGCATGTTGGTCATGGTGGTAGTGGTGAAAGTCACTCGGTTGTGTCTGACTCTTTGTGACCTGATGGACTATACAGTCCATGGAATTCTCCAGGCCAGATATAGGAGTGGGTAGCCTTTTCCTTCTCTGGGGAATCTTCCCAACCCAGGGATCAAACCCAGGTCTTTTGCATTGCCTTGTGCCAGCTGAGCCACAAGGGAAGCCCCCATAAACTGGAGTGGGTAGTCTATCCCTTCTCCAGTGGATCTTCCCAACTTAGGAATCAAATTGGGGTCTCTTGCATTGCAGGCAGATTCTTTACCAACTGAGCTATCAGGGAAGCCCATGTTGGTCATAGTAGCTGAGATTAAATAAATCTTCAATTCCCAAAACTCAGTTGGTTAAAAATGGAGGAAACATGAAGTCCTCTTCATACCTATTCTATAAGATCCCTGGGCAGAGACTAGGGATAAGTAAAATGCTTCTACCCAAATTCTTAGAGTTCTTTATGATTAATCCTCGGCCTCAATGGGGATTCTTCGTATTACACCATTATTCATTCTTGAAGATTCATTCATGAATGAAGGTCTCTGGGAATACTCTCATGGATTTCCAGCCCTAGGATTTTTTTTTTTTTAACCAGTCCTCACCTCTCTCACTATTTTTGGGAATAACTCTAATGTTACACTTAAAACACTGAATTGCATGTCTTTCCTTTTATCTTTACTTCTTCTTCTCCCTTGAGGGTAGGAGCGATGTCATATTTATTTTTATTGCCTCCAATTTAGAACGTCTAGTAGAATCTTAGTAAAATATTTGTTGAATGAGTACATATGTTGTTTTGGGTTGAAGTAAAGTTTATGTTTTAAAGAATCTATTAATGCTCAATGTCTGTAGTAATCAATAAGCTGCCTCTCTCCCTACATATGTTTATAGTTTTTTCTGATAATAAATTTCTTACTAGCACATTGAGTTCAGAGTTTCTGTATTTCCCAGAGGCCCTGGGTATAGGGAAATAAATCACCTGGCAGTGTTCCATGGAGCAAATAGCCTAGAAGAACATGTGTAGGGAAATTGATTAAAGATTGCATGGCTAGGATGTTGCCCAGACTGAGATGTGTGACAGTGAGCTGACTTGTAGGACTGGGTAGAGTTGCTCTCAGAAAGAGAAACCAAAAATCAACACCCAGTGAACTGTGACAAAAATATACAAGTTGGCTAAGGAGTGTGTGTGTGTGTGTGTGCTCTGTGTCTTTAGTCGTGTCCAGCTCTTTAAGACCCCATGGACTATAGCTCGCCAGGCTACTCTGTCCATAGGATTTCCCAGGCAAGAATACTAGCCTGGGTTTCCCTTTCTCTCTCCGGAGATCTTCCTGACCCAGGGATTGAACCCATGTCTCTTGCATCTGCCTGCATTGGCAGGCAGAAGCAGACTTATTCCTGGGGGAGAGGAACAGATGACCAAAACCTACTGACGATGATAACCTACTGAAGGAAGGTGATATGAAGCAGCTGAGGAGTTGGACTAGAAAGGAAATGGTGAGAATACTGAGTACTGTCCCCCATCCTGCAGGTGCTCTTATAACTTCTGCACAGCAAGAGGAGTGAACCTCTCAGGACTGAGCATCACGGGTATCCTTCATGTAGAGACGGTGGTTTCAGGTTGCCTTAGCCAGGTTGCTGTGCTGATCTTTACCACAGAGAATGTGGCCTGGGCAACAAGAAGTCCAGCCCTGCAGGAACACAGTAGGGACAAGGAGGAGGCTGGTACAAGTGGCCAGGGGACAGACTCAGTGTGTGGGGACAATCATACCTTGCCTTATGCTAAGTCACTTCAGTCGTTTCCGACTTTGTGCGACCCCATAGATGGCAGCTCACCAGGCTCCCCCTTCCCTGGGATTCTCCAGGCAAGAACACTGGAGTGGGCTGCCACTTCCTTCTCCAATGCATGAAAGTGGAAAGTGAAAGTGAAGTCGCTCAGTCGTGTCCGACTCTTAGCGACCCCACGGATTGCAGCCTAACAGGCTCCTCCATCCATGGGATTTTCCAGGCAAGAGTACTGGAGTGGGGTGCCATTGCCTCCTCCGACCTTGCCTTAAGGTATTTGTTATTATTCAAGTTGCTAAGAGTCAGACACGACTGAGCAACTTCACTTTCCCTTTTCACTTTCATGAGTTGGAGAAGGAAATGGCAACCCGCTCCACTGTTCTTGCCTGGAGAATCCCAGGGACGGGGGAGCCTGGTGGGCTGCCGTCTATGGGGTCGCACAGAGTTGGACACGACTGAAGTGACTTAGCAGCAGCAGCAGCAGGATGACTAAAGCAGAGATTAGGGTTAAGATGTAAGATCTGACTTCTGTTTTTTAAAATACGAAATAAAATGAGTAATGAATGAATAGGGGAACATATTGGAGGTTTTTGCACTGTAGAACAGGTGGGAGATGATTATGGCCTAAACTAAGCCCTGGAGAATGGTGAGTGTGGAGTATGATTTATGTAACAAAATAAACATCAGACAAAAAGCAAAGCACATCAACCATCCACGGCTAGCAGCCAATTTTTCACATCACTCAGCTGCCTCAACTTCACTTTAGTTCAGTAGAACAACTGTGAAGGATATCGCTAAAACTATGAAGCGCTGTTTTTTTAAGATTATTTTTTACTGTAGTTAATATACATAACATGAAGCTTGCCATCATAATCCTTTTTAAGTATGCAGCACACTTGCCCTGAATATATTCACAATGTTGCATAACCATCACCCCATCCATTTCCAGACTTCTTCTGTCATCCCAAATTGAAACTTGCTGTTACTGTTTCTCCCCACGATGCCCAGCAACCTCTATTCTACTTTCTGTCCTCTATACATTTGCCTGTTCCAAACATCTCATGTAAGTGGAATCATACAACATTTATCCTCTATTAAGAGGATAATGATTATTATCATTATGAGAATATATGATTATTATCCTCTATGAAATTATCCTCTATTTCACATAAGCAGACATTTCAAGATCCATTCATGTTGTAGCATGTTTTGGAACTTTAGTCCTTTTTGTGGCTGAATAACAGTCCAGTTTGTTTTTCCACTCATCTGTTGATGGTCATTTGGATTGTTCTGCCTTTTGGTTACTGTGAAGAATGCTACTACAAACACTGGCACACAAGCATCTGTTTCAGTCCCTGTTCTCAATTATTTTGGATACATACCTAGAAGTTTGAAAGCCTTCCTTCAGTGTGGTAGTGTGGAGGAAGGAAGTGCCAGATGAATGTACCACGCCACCGAGAGCTCTGAATGCCCATTACTGTTCCCACTGCTCAGAAGAGGGTCAAATCATCAACTCATTCATTCTGGGACATGCAAATGCCTTGCATTTCAAGGAAATGACACTGTCTCTCTAAGCTCTGGAGAACAACCGAGTTGAATCTTTTTCTTCACTCAATAGGCTATGCATCCAACAAAGTCCTTCACACAAACATCTGGGCTTTTCTCCAGCAGGACACAAGCATGGGAAAACTTAAAGGGTTCTGTGCAGCAGGACTGACTGCCCACTATGAGACTCTAGAGTGTCACAGCATTGAAATCCATGGTTTCTTGATGAATCCCTCTTTCCATTGTTGTACAGTCACTAAGTCCTGTCTGACTCTGTGATCCCATTGACTGCAGCATGCCAGGCTTCCCTGTCCTTCACCACCTCCCAGAGTTTGCCCAAGTTCAAGTCATTGAATCGGTGATGCCATCCAACCATCTCATCCTCTGTCGTCCCCTTTTCTGCTTGCCCTCAATCTTTCCCATCCCCAGGGTCTTTTCCAATGAGTTGGCTCTTTGCATCAGGTGACCAAAGTATTGAAGCTTTGGTTTCAGCATCAGTCCTTTCAATAATATTCAGGGTTGATATCTTTTAGGGTTGACTGGTTTGATCTCCTTGCAGTCCAAGTAACTCTCAAGAGTCTTCTCCAGTATCACAGTTCAAAAGCATCAATTCTTCAGCACTCAGCCTTCTTTATTGTCCAAATCTCACATCCATACATGACTATTGGAAAAACTATATCTTTGACTATATGACCTTTGTTGGCAAAGTAATGTCTCTGCTCTTTAATATGTTAAGTTTGTCATACCTTTTCTTCCAAAGAGTAAGTGTCTTTTAATTTCATGGTGGCAGTCACCATCCACATGGATTTTGGAGCCCAAGAAAATGAAATCTGACACTCTTTCCACTTTTTCTCCACCTATTTGCCATGAAGTGACAGGACTGGATGCCACAATCTTCGTTTTTTGAATGTTGAATTTTAAGCCAACCTTTTCACTCTCCTCTTTCACCTTCATCAAGAAGCTCTTTAGTTCCTCTTCACTTTCTACCAAAAATGGTATCATCTGCATATCTGAGGTTGTTGACTCCCCTAATTTATCTAAAGTTGGTGTTGAATTTTTCTCCCATGGGAACACAGTACTGAGGCTGAGAGGTCATAAAACTGAAGCATCAGTATGATCTGAATTGAGGCGTGTATGTAATAGTGATGCCTATTGAGGGATCATACCTTTTACCAAAAGCCGTTTTTAGTTGTTTATATGTGAGGTCTTGAGTACACAGTAGAGGCTAAGCATCTATTTTTCAAATTGAATTGCTTTATTTGTTAATCTTACATAATGAATGCCTGGTGCTGTGGCAGGTTTACAAACAGATGGAATTAATCAGAACTCTTACCTAACAATCACAGCCTCAGCTGCACATTCCAATTCAGAAACAGTGTAACCAGCATCCCTTCCGGCATGTGTAACTCACCAAAAGGCAGCCCCTAGTAAGACTGAAGTGAACCTAGCCCCTGCTGGGGCCAGGATTCTTTTAAAAAGAAAACTTCAAATATGTGGAAGTTTGTACAAAAGCTAAGATACAGAAATATTGAAGGTAAGAAAATTTATCAGAAGTAGTTTCTCCATTAGAAAGTCCTTGAGGGTAAAAGCAGAGAGAAGAATTTTTGACCCTGCAATTTTTTAAACTTCTTATTTTGTATTGGGGTATAGCCGATTAGAGGCTTCCCTGGTGGCTCAGAGGTAAAGAATCGCCTGCCATGCAGGAGCCACAGAAGAGGTAGGTTTGATCCCTGAGTCAGGAAGATTCCCTGGAGGAAGGCATGGCAATCCATTCCAGTATTCTTGCCTGGAGAATCCCATGAACAGAGGAGCCTGGTGTGCTACAGTCCATGGGGTCACAAAGAGTTGGAAACGACTGAAGTGACTGAGCACACATAGCCCATGAACAATGCTGTGATAATTTCAGGTGAACTGGTGAAGGGACTCAGGCACACCTGCATGTATTCATTCTCCCCCAAACCCCCTCCCATCCAAACTGCCACATAACATTGAGCAGAGATCCATGTGCTGTACATTAGGTCCTTGTTAACCCTGCATTTTTTATAAGTCATTGGCAGAAAAGATAATTTCAGTAACTCTCTCCTGTTTCATTTATGTCCACCATCTCCTCAGTGGGGATTATAACCATTTACAACATTTTTGGAGATAAAATTTAACCACCAAATCCCTGGTACAAGTTGTATGGTGACTAGAGTTTCTATGAAGGTATAGACGAGAGGTCTTGGATGGGAGCATGTAGACAGTGGGCAGAGGAAGGGACAAGAGTCCCTGAGTCCACGTGGGGAGGGCCATGCTAGGAACACTTGGAAAGGGGAGATTTAGGACCCTGGAAATAAAAACAGTTCAGTTCAGTTCAGTTCAGTCGCTCAGTCGTGTCTGACTCTTTGCAACCCCATGGACTGTAGCACTCCAGGCCTCCCTGTCCATCACCAACTCCCAGGGATGCTCAAACTCACGTCCATTGAGTCAATTATGCCATTCAACCATCTCATCCTCTTTTGTCCCCTTCTCCTGGCTTCAATCTTTTCCAGCACCAGGATCTTTTCCAAGGAGTCAGTTCTTTACATCAGGTGGCCAAAGTATTGGAGTTTCAGCTTCAGCATCATTCCTTCCAGTGAATATTCAGGACTGATTTCTTTTAGAATTGACTGATTTGATTTCCTTGCAGTCCAAGGGCCTCCCAAGAGTCTTCAACACCGCAGTTCAAAAGCATCAATTCTTCAAATAAATTCTTCAAAGCATCAATTCTGGGAGTAAAAACAGCCGACTTTAAACCTGCTCAGAGCTAACTCTGTGTGCACATTATTATGAATTTTCTTTGACATTAATGATTTTTAAAGTAAGCTTTGAGGACTTAAACATGTTGGAAACAATTGAGAAGAGCAGTTTTTCTCATCTGAATCACTTCTTGCACTGCGTGTGTGCATGTGTGTCTGTGTGTGTGTGTTGTAGACTACGTTGCTAGGCAAGGCAAACTTGGTATGTGGTTTTGTGTATTTGTCCCCACGTAGCTCAGTTGGTAAAGAATCTGCCTGCAATGCTGGATACGTGGGTTCAATTCCTGGGTCGGAAAGATCCGCTGGAGAAGGAAATGGCAACCCATTCCAGTATTGTTGCCTGGAGAATCCCATGGACAGAGGAGCTTGGCAAGATACAGTCCATAGGGTAGCAAGAGTCAGACATGACTTAGCGCTATCGTTCTTTCTTACTATTTGTCCCTAATAGTTTTGGGGCTTCATTCAGGCAGAATTTCTTTTTTTTTTAAAGACTTTTTGGGAGGGGTGTTCAGGATGGGGAACACGTGTACACCCATGGTGGATGCATGTTGATGTATGGCAAAACCAATACAATATAGTAAAGTAAAAAAAATAATAATAATAATAAAAAGGAAAAAAAGATTAAAAAAAGACTTTTTTGATGTTTGCCATTTTAAAAGTCCTTATTGAATTTGTTACAATATTGCTTCTGTTTTATGTTTTATTGACCATGAGGCATGTAGGATATTAGTTCCCTGACCAGGGATCAAACCTGTTCCTCCTGCATTGGAAGGTGAAGTCTTAACCACCGGACCACAAGGGAAGTCCCTAAGCAGAATTTCAGAGTGAGTTTTTCCTGCCTTCACTTAGGGAACACCAGACCTTGGGACTTAAAACTGCTCCGTTTACTGAAGCTCTCTGTCCCTCAATTCCCCTGAGGAAACAGAGAAGCATTCATTGTCACAAGGGATTGCTGGCTTCAGTTCAGTTCAGTTGCTCAGTCGTGTCTGACTCTTTGCTACCCCATGGACTGCAGCACGCCAGGCTTCCCTGTCCATCATCAGCTCCCAGAGCTTACTCAAATTCATGTCCATTGAGTTGGTAAACATCCAACAATCTCATCTCATCCAACCATCCAACTATCTCATCCTCTGTCATCCCCTTCTCCTCTTGCCTTCAATCTTTCCCAGCATCAGGGTCTTTTCCAATGAGTCAGTTCTTTGCATCAGGTGGCCAAAGTACTGGAGTTTCAGCTTCAGCATCAGTCCTTCCAATGAATATTCAGGACTGATTTCCTTTCGGATTGACTGGGTGGATCTCCTTGCTATCCAAGGGACTCACAAGAGTCTTCTCCAACACCACAGTTCAAAACCATCATTTCTTCAGTGCTCAGCTTTCTTTATAGTCCAGCTCTCTCATCCATACATGACTACTGGAAAAACCATGGCTTTGACTAGACCAAACTTTGTTGACAAAGTAATGTCTCTGCTTTTTAATATGCTGTCTAGGTTGGTCATAGCTTTTCTTCCAAGGAGCAAGCGTCTTTTAGTTTCATAGATTGCTGGTTTGGTGATGCCCTTTCCTATCACTGTGTCATTCTCTTATTGTATCAGTTAGGTGTGAAGAAGAAAGGTGGACTGTAAAAATTACTGAGCTTGTTCTTGGTTTGCATGGCTTTAAGAGCCAAAGGTTTTGTGGGCACCCTTTAACCTTGCCTGACAGTAATAGTCAAAGAGGAGTGAAAAGAGAGCAGGGTGTGTTCAGACTTTCACAGGGAAATGTGTATTCCTTTATTCTGTTTTTCATTTTTAATGATAATGATAATAGTATTTTAGTGCATTTGAATTTGTTCCATGGTTCCTGCGAGGTCTTGCTTTGCTTTTGGGGGTTTGAAAATGACAGACATTCATTGTCAAGCCAAAGTAGGAGCTCCTCATGCAGAAGCTCTGAGTTTGTCATTTATTTGCTTGTTTGTTCTGGAAATGAAGCATCAGTTTGGAGGCATGGCTCCATTTGTCTGAATTTGTTACAAGGTAAGTAGAATACATAGAGCAATTAAGAGCCTCCTGGAAGAAATTTCACTTTTTGTATCTTTGTTGTTGTTTAATTACTAAGTTGTGTTTGACTATCCTGCCACTCTCCTCTGTCCGTGGGATTCTCCATACAAGAATATTGGAGTGGGTAACCATTCCCTTATCCAGGGGATCTTCTCGACCCAGTGATCAAACCTGGGTTTCTTCCATTGCAGGCAGATTCTTTATTGTCTGAGCCACCAGGGAAGCCCTAAAATATAGTTCTCTATAAAATTAAAAGACACTTACTCCTTGGAAGGAAAGTTATGACCAACCAGATAGCATATTAAAAAGCAGAGACATTACTTTGTCAACAAAAGTCCATCTTGTCAAGGCTATGGTTTTTCCAGTGGTCATGTATGGATGTGAGAGTTGAACTGTGAAGAAAGCTGAGCGCTGAATAATTGATGCTTTTGAACTGTGGTGTTGGAAAAGACTTTTGAGAGTCCCTTGGACTGCAAGGAGATCCAACCAGTCTATTCTAAAGGAGATCAGCCCTGGGTGTTCATTGGAAGGACTGATGCTGAAGCTGAAACTCCAATACTTTGGTCACCTCATATGAAGAGTCGACTCATTGGAAAAGACTGATGCTGGGAGGGATCGTGGGCAGGAGGAGAAGGGGACAACAGAGGATGAGATGGCTGGATGGCATCCCAGACCCGATGGACGTGAGTTTGGGTGAACCCCGGGAGTTAGTGATGGACAGGGAGGCCTGGCATGTTGCGATTCATGGGGTCACAAAGAGTCAGACATGACTGAGCGACTAAACTGAACTGAAATTTATATATATATATATATATATATTTCCTGATCTTTTTTTGTATGGGAAAAACAAAATTGAGTGCATATTCAGAAGATAATTCAGAACACTCTAATATTAAATATAATTTGATCTTGTATCCATGAGGCCTTTAGAAAAATAAATTTGAGCTACAACAAGAAAGTATTAGCTATACTTAGAGAAGAGACCATCACTTAGTCCTGATAGAAGAGCTGAATGATCCAGAGCTGATTTTAGATTCTATGAAAAAAATACACATGTTGATGAAAATGCTTTGAATATGCATGAAGTGAAGCAGAAAAGTGAAAATAGGACTGTTCCCTCACATACATGTTTCTCTTAAAGCTGGAAAAACATATTAGAAAGTTTCATAACTAATACCCATCTTGTCCTAAATTTAATGTGAGCATAGTATGTGATATATCTATATTTCTCAGCTGAAAATTCTGCTATTGATTTGGGCTAGATATCTAATATAGAAATTATGATTATTTTGGTGTGCATTTATGCTTGAAAATCTTTATCCAGTTACAAATGACCTGCCAGGGCTTTAGAACTATTAGGCAATAAATTTGCTAACCAGTGTATCTTCAGTATAGAATAATGCCTAGCTCCTATCTGCTATTCAGTAAATATTTGTTGAATGAATGAATTAAATTGATAGAGGCAAGTCCATCTTTACAGTGAACAAGTTTAATCTTCCTAATTTTAAAAATGGCAAGTTTCCTTGGGGCATAAGGGAAGTTCTGGGAATTCATATGAGTACATTCAAGGAAAGGAGAAACCCATAGAAAGACTGGTAAGTTTGAAGGTTGGAGAGAGCCACAGAGGCAATTTACTCTGGAGTTAGGAAGTCTTCCTTTAACTCTATCCAATCACAATTGCATAGCGATTAGGTTAGAGTAAATGTTCTTAAACTTCCTTTGCTCCAGAGCCTTTAGTGTGTTGGTTAGCTTGTTTTAATGATACTCTTAGACAAAAAGAAAAAAAAAACACAGTCCCATTTTAAGTAATTAAGTATAAAGAACTTAATACATATCTGTATTAACAACCTAATAGCCATTTGAATAAATAATGCTCAGAGTTTAAAAGAAAAATAGACGAACTACTTACTAATGTAAGTCGCATATTATCAAAAAGGCAAAATGGTTGTCTGAAGAGGCCTTATAAATAGCTGAGAAAAGAGAAGAGAAAGGCAAAAGAGAAAAGGAAAGATATACCCATCTGAATGCAGAGTTCCAGAGAATAGCAAGGAGAGATAAGAAAGCCTTCCTCAGAGATCAATGCAAAGAAATAGAGGAAGACTATAGAATGGGAAAGACTAGAGATCTCTTCAAGAAAATTAGATATACCAAGGGAACATTTCATGCAGTGATGGGTACAATAAATGACAGAAATGGTATGGACCTAACAGAAGCAGAAAATATTAAGAAGAGGTGGCAAGAATACACAGAAGAACAATACAAAAAGATCTTCATGACCCAAATAACCACGATGGTGTTATCATTCACCTAGAGCCAGATATCCTGGAGTGTGAAGTCAATGGACCTTAGGAAGCATCATTTTGAACAAAGCTAGTGGAGGTGATGGAATTCCAGTTGCGCTATTTCAAATCCTAAAAGATGATGCGGTTAAAGTGATGCACACAATATGCCAGCAAATTTGGAAAACCCAGCAGTGGCCACAGGACTGGAAAAAGTTAGTTTTCATTCCAATCCCAAAGAAAGGCAATGCCAAAGAATGTTCAAACTACCGCACAATTGCACTCATCTCTATCAAAGTACATGCTAGCAAAGTAATACTTAAATCCTCCAAGCTAGGCTTCAACAGTACATTAATTGAGAAATTCCAGATGTTCAAGCTGGATTAAGAAAAGTCAAAGCAACCAGAGATCAAATTGCTAACATCCATTGGATCATAGAAAAACTATGTGTTTTCTATGGGCCAGGTTCAGAGGTGTTATGATCCATAAAAAAACTATGATCCAAAAAAACAAGAGAATTCCAGAAAAAGATCTACTTCTGCTTCATTGACTATGCTAAAGATTTTGTGTACATTACAACAAAGTGTGGAAAATCCTTAAAGAGATGGGAATACCAGACCACCTGACCTACCTCTTGTGAAATCTGTATGCAGGGCAAGAAGCAACAGTTAGAACTGGACGTGGAACAATGGGCTGGTTCCAAATTGGGAAAGGAGTATGTGAAGGCTGTATATTATTTAACTTATATGCAGAGTACATCATGCAAAATACCGGGCTGGATGAGGCACAAGCTGGAATCAAGATTTCCAGGAGAAATATCAATAACCTCAGATACACAGATGACACCACTCTTATGGCAGAGAGTGAAGAAGAACTAAAGAGCTTCTTGATGAAAGTGAAAGAGAAGAGTGAAAAAGTTGGCTTAAAATGAGACAGGGTGCTCAGGGCTGGTGCACTGGGATGACCCTGAGGGATGGGATGGGGAGAGAGGTGGGCGGAAAGGTCAGGATGGGAAACACATGTACACCAATGGCTGATTCATGTGAATGTATGGCAAAAACCATCACAATATTGTAAAGTAATTAGCCTCCTATCAAAATAAATTTTTAAAAAAAGGAAAAAAAAAATCTTATGTCCAAAAAAAAAAAAAAACCCACTAAAAAACTCAACATTCAAAAAACGAAGATCATGGCATCCTGTCCCATCACTTCATGGCAAATAGATGGGGGAACAATGGAAACAGTGAGAGCCTTTATTTTCTTGGGCTTCAAAATCACTGCAGATGGTGGCTGCAGCCATGACATTAAAGATATTTGTTTCTTGGAAGAAAAGCTATGACAAACCTTGACAACATATTAAAGAGCAGAGACATTACTTTACCAACAAAAGTCCCTATAGTCAAAGCTATGGTTTTTCCAGTAGTCATGTATGGATGGGAGAGTTGGACTATAAAGAAATTTGAGCACCAAAGAATTGATGCTTTTGAACTGTGGTGTTGGAGAAGACTCTTGAGAGTCCCTTGGACTGCAAGGACATCCAACCAGTCCACCCTAAATATCAGTCCTGAATATTCATTGGAAGGACTGATGCTGAAGCTGAAGCTCCAATATGTTGGCTACCTGATGTGAAGAGCTGACTCATTGGAAAAGACCGTGATGCTGGGAAAGATTGAGGGCAGGAGGAGAAGGGGACAACAGAGGATGAGATAGTTGGATGGCATCACTGACTCAATGGACATGAATCTGAGTAAGCTCCAGGAGTTGGTGATGGACAGGGAAGCCTGGAGTGCTGCAGTCCAATGGGTCTCAGAGTCGAACATGACTGAGCAACTGAACTGAACTGAACTTATCAATGGGTCATGTGTGCTTATTGAGCATGCATGTCTGTGCTCAGTTGCTACAGTCATGCGACCCATAGACTATAGCCCACCAGGCTTCTCTCTCTATGGAATTTTTCAGACAAGATTACTGGACTGAGTTGCCATTTCCTCTTCCAGGGTATCTTCCCAACCTAGGGATTGAACTCATGTTTTCTGCATCTCTTGCACTGGCAGGCGGATTCTGTTACCACTGAGCCACCTGGGCAGCCCTTGAATGTTTCTCAAATTTTGATGTCATCCTCTTGTGCATTTTTCTTTTCACACTATCATGTAGTACTTGATTTTTCTCATAGCAACAACTGAAAACCCAGTTTCACAAAGATATGACGTCTCCAAAGGAACATAACAATCTAATGTTAAAATGGTCCACACAGTGTCTGACAGATGTCAGGGATTGATGTATTTTCCTCAAAATCTCACATGTCCCAGTGCATCCTGTGAATTCACTGCAGTGTCTCAGAGCCCTGTGGGCCACATTTGGGAAAATACGTGATTATAGAGATGAAAGATATGCACGATAAAAAAAATAATGCTAACTGCTGACTCACCAAAATGAGCATTAACTTAGAGGCAAACTACATTTGTTCTTAATCTGGTAAGAAACATCAGTGTCTTGAAATCTTATGAATAATCCTGAGAGGGAAGGTGAGAGCCAGGATATTCATGAAATTTTTGGAGGTGGTTCAAGATAGGTCTTTCCATGTCGTGAACTAGTTGAGATTTAACAAAGTTTCTGACATCATAGTTTAGATTCAGTGGTCACAGGGAAGAAGGATTTCTGGGCAAGAGTGGAAGTATAAGTAGTTATTTGACAAGGCAGTGAGTGTCTACTATCCTGAGAAGGGAGGTAAGTAGGGCTTGTTGAAAGTTCTCATATGTGGATTTGGAGGAAGTTCCTGTAGTTAAAAATAGTTATTTGCACTTTTCATCCTCTTGGGAAAGAGTACTTTGGAAGAGTAGAATCAAGTTAATGTAGATATTGGGCTGTGTGGTTTTGGTTCTTCATAAAAATGATGAAAATACCCATAGTTATTGAACCTTTTTCTTGCTAGCCATAGTTCTCAGCACTTATGCATTCTATTTTAAACTATCCTCAACAATTTTATGAGGTAGGAATTGCTATTTCTTATTAAAGAAAAAATATGAAAGGAAGACGCTTGAATGGTTAGGGAAGGAGGACAAGACAGACCATATGTCTATTTATTTATTTTTTGAACAGGGAAAAGTCATGGCAAGTAAGACAAGGGTAATTCACTGGTTTGTGTGTCCTATTTTCAAAGTGTTCTTTTAGCTTTCATATTACTCCTGCTGTTAGCCTTATAATGGTCCATGGGCCTCCTTACACAGCGACAGAGGGACTCCTCTGGTTTGACTGAACGGTGGCTATCGCTTATTGGAGCTTTCCTGTTTGCTAATCCTGGTTGTCAGTGACTAATTGCCTGAAGCTGACCACATGCTTCACCCTGCTACTGACCCTGGGAGAACTCCTGAAAGGCACCATAGTCTTTGGACATGGAGAACAGGCCTTCATCTGCACAGCACAGAGGGCAGAGCACAGTGTTCCGCTTTCTGGTGTGTTGATTGCTTAGCTATTGAGCTATGTTACAGATTGTGACTTCATCCTGGGAAAAAAAATGCAATGTTAAAGTGATTTGTGTCCTCCCAGCTAAATTTTTTTTCTTTAGGTGGCAGTATTCTTTTTTAATTTAGGTGACAGATTTTGATATAAGAAATTTTAGATTTAGATTGAATTCAGATTGAATTCAGCCATTTCTTAGCTGTGTTACTTAAGTATTCAACAACCTGAATTTCAAGATCTTCTTTAGGAAATAATAGTGAATATATATTTCACAGGATTGTTGGGAAGTTCCAATAAGGTAATGTTAAACTATATTAAAGAGGTGTTTTAACATAATAGAGTATTATACATATGTTAATTTTTATTATTGTTGTTGTTATTATGTGGTTCCCTGAAAGTATGTTACCTACAGTCAGTTATTAGGTAGTCCTGTAATTCTATTTCATGCTCCTTCGTGCTAATGTGCTTATTCCTTTTAGCACAGGAGTTCATATAAATCATTCTCTAATTCTAGGCATGTGGTAATCTAATACCTTGGTGGTTCATTTACAATAGACTAAACATTTCTAAGCATAAATGCACTTTGGATTGATAATTATTTCTTCAAGCTATATTTTAACTTGGTAATTTAATTTTCATGCAGGCTCTTAACTGCAGGATTTATATTTGGCAGTTTTAAACACATCCACAGACACATTCACACCATCACATATTTGTCCACACTCAGAAATTCAGCTTTAGAAAGCTTCTTTACTCCAAGGTCAAAACTCAAAGGGACTTTCACCAGGACCAGAAATTCTCCAAGAGAAAGTTGTACTCTTTGATTTTCTTTTAGTCCTTTGAGAAGAACAGCTCTCATTTATATCAAAATAAATTCTGAAAATGACGGATGGGATGAAGAAACACACAAAAAGCAAACATAGTTGGTCCTTTCACATTTCTAAACTCCATGACTTTATCAAGCAGTTTTAAAAGGTCAAATTATCATTCCCATTTATTAAATCAAAACATAGTTTGGTTTAGGATACTTAGTTTATCCTAGAGATTTTGACTATGAGTCTGACGACATAAAACATATAAGTTACCATTAAAGGTTCATTTCAGAATTTATCTCTTTTTAAGTGTAGAAGGCGGAGAAGGCAATGGCAATCCACTCCAGTACTCTTGCCTGGAAAATCCCATGGACGGAGGAGCCTGGTGGGCTGCAGTCCGTGGGGTCACGAAGAGTCGGACATGACTGAGCGACTTCACTTTCACTTTTCACTTTCATTCACTGGAGAAGGAAATGGCAACCCACTCCAGTGTTCTTGTCTGGAGAATCCCAGGGACGGGGGAGCCTGGTGGGCTGCAGTCCGTGGGGTCACGAAGAGTCGGACACGACTGAGCGACTTCACTTTCACTTTTCACTTTCATTCATTGGAGAAGGAAATGGCAACCCACTCCAGTGTTCTTGCCTGGAGAATCCCAGGGACGGGGGAGCCTGGTGGGCTGCCATCTATGGGGTCGCACAGAGTCGGACACAACTGAAGCGACTTAGCAGCAGCAGCAGCAGCAGCAAGTGTAGAAGGGCACCTAATTTGCAATGTAATTCCAATATTTCATTCAGCATTTATATGGCAGCTCTAACATTTATATGGCAGTTGTCAGGTGTGTCCTGACATCAGTAAAATAATAATCATAGCTTTGTGTATAGTGGTTTATTTTGTTTTTGTAGAAAAGAGGGCTTAACCAGAAGAGTACAGGATTTCTTCATGGATCCAAAATGGAAAGGTAGTGGGCGATAGAAAGGAACTAGAACTGAAATTCACCAGGACCCAGAGCAGGGCTCTCTCTGGTAACACACTGGACCATTTCAAGGCATCTCTTATTGTCCTTTTCTTCCAAAAGAATCATTTTCTATCCTCTGTTTGCATAGTTCTCTATCACAGCTTCCTCAGAGTGGGGTTTTGACCTAAGAAACTACATCATGTGACAAAGAAAAACCACCATTGACTGAATCTGCTGCTGTTTGGTCCAATTCTTAATTCCTAGAGAGAAACTCTTACTGGTCTAGCCCAGTGTTTTCATCACTAACCCTTATGTAAACTGCCCAGTAGGTTATAGCCATGGAAGTACAAATGCCTCCAGGAATAGATGGTGGCAGCTCTCAGAGAAGGGATCTTGGACAGGATAATCACTCCCAAATCTCAAGAATATAAAATAATTTAATCGTAGAAACTCTCTACTATTGTCAAAGAAATATTAGTCTGCAATACTCAGGTTTGGTGGCTTCTCAGGTGGCTCAGTGTCAATCTCCCTGCCGATGAAGGAGGCGTGGGTTCATTCCCTGGGTCTGGAATATCCCCTGGAGAAGGAAATGGTAACTCACTCTAGTATTTTTGCCTGAAAAATCCCATGGACAGAGAAGCCGGGTGGGCTTCATATAGCCCGTGAAGTTGGCAAGGGTCAGACATGACTTAGCAACTAAACATCATCATCACCACTACTCAGGTTTGCAAAAATCTTGATTTAGTTTACATTCTTGCCATACTATGCTTAGTCACTCAGTCATGTCCAACTGTTTGTGACCCTATGGACTGTACCCCACCAGGCTCCTCTAACAGTGGAGATTCTCCAGGCAAGAATACCGGAGTGGGTTGCCATGCCCTCTTCCAGGGGATCTTCCCAACCCAGGGATCAAACCTAGGTCTCCCACATTGCAAGCCGATTCTTTACCATCTGAGCCACCAGGGAAGCCCCTTAGTTTTACGTAATGATCAAGTTTGTGAACATTGTTTAAGTCAATCCTTTATAGTGCTAGAAATGGTTACTGAAAGGAATTCTAAAGGTGAGTCCTTTTCCCATCAATTAACATACCTTTACAGAACATCTATTTTTAAGCATGCTATATTAAATGTGTGATTTCCTATGGTCAACAATGAATTGATTTACTTTATGTTACTTGATTAGATACATTATAAAGTTTTACTGTTCCTAAAGCCATGGGGTTCAATTTGTCCCTGATTTTTTGATGGTTGCTCCTTTAGTCCGTATCTGCTGTATACAGTTTATAAACACAAGTGTTGTCTTAATTCTGAAATAAGCATAGGAATGAACTTGAAGTGCCAGAACACTTGAAAGAAAATGAATGTGATTGGAGTCTGGTCAGCAAAGGGAGAGTGACGCATATGCACAAATACCGCAAAAAAATCAAGGCAGATGTCAAGGAAACTCTGTGAATGATGTGATTTTTTGTTTCTAGTATGTGAAGTTGCTTGTTATAGCAGATCTACCTCACGGAAACCAGCGCAGTTTGCAAAACTCACTCCTAAGGTGTTCCATGACTCATCAAGTTAGTAGTGCATTCTTGGAGTGGAGGAAGGGCTGTACCAGGTGCAGTTAGACCCTCAGGTCTCCTTCCATTCTGGATACTAGGTGTCTCTCCCCCAAGGAAGAGCCTTTCCATTAATGTTCAGTGGAAACCCAACCTCTAAAGCTCTAAACATCTGTACACAAGTCACAGCAACGTATGAGTGTGACAAAATTTTTAAAAGAAAACTAAAAAGAAACAAAGACAATGCAAGGAGAAATAGGAAACACTTAAACAAAAGTGATGGTTGTAATTGAAATCCTCAGAATGATAAGAAGTAATGCATCCACTACAAACCAAAATAAAAACAAGAGTATGATGCTTATATAAATAAGCAAAATCAGCACATGTTATTGGAAATGAAAACAAAATCATTTAGAAAAATCAAATAGGTGTTGAGAGAATCCCTGGGAAAAAGGAATCAAAAGATAAAGAAATGGAAACTCAGACAAAAGTGGTAAGAAAACTAAATAATCATTCTAGGAGTTATAGCATTCAGCTCATAGATAGTGCATAAAATGAGAGCAAAGAAAGCAGACAGTGGAAAATTACTCAAGAAATAGAACACACAAAAAAATTTCCAGAACTGGAGTACAAGGGTCTTCGAGTTAAAAGAACCCAGCAGGAGTCCAGAAAAAAAGGATACACATGAAAGCACATTTTTATGATCTTTCAGAACATCTAGAAAAAGCAGAGACTCCCAAAACTTTCCAAAGAGAGAATTAAAACAGAAAAAAAGAAGCACATTTACCTCCAAAGACTCCAGAAACAAAATAAGCAAAATAAAATTAGAATTGTTGAAAGCAACACTGGAGTGAGAATAATATGGAGAGAGAGCTTAAAATTCAAAAGGAGCATAGTTTCGACTTACAATTGTATGCCCAACTATTATTCAAATATCTATATAGAATAAATATATTTCAAGAATGAAAACAATCATCATTGATGTCATTGATTCGTCATCGATCTCTTTTTTCTCCAACTTTATAAAGGTGTATGATTGACAGATCAAATTTTTCCATATCTAGGTTGAACAATGTGATTTAAGATGTACAGGGTGATGATTTAATATACATATACGTTAGTTACTGCAGAATAAGCTTTAATAAAATGAGAGAAAGCATGAAGATTAATGACAACATGGAACCCAGAAGAAGGAATTCCAGTTCTTGAAAGGTATCCTTTCTTCCTGCCTGCCTGCATGACTTATTTCCTTTTCTGTTTTCCTTCCTCATTTTCTTATTTTTAACTTGAAAACTGGTACCACGATTTAAATTCTATTACCTGAAATTTGTAGATGTTTACAACTCTTAATGCCCATTCCTTTTGTCCAAAATAACTGTGGGCATCCTCTCTCTTTAATGAGTTCTGTGGTTATTGACAGAATGGTGAAGAGATGATCCTAAGAGTAGAGTCATTAGGGAGATAATCAGGGGGAAACTCCCAGCTGGATGGAGAATATGAGGAAAGCCAACTGAGAACCTCAGGAGCCAGAATGAAAATCAGAATAATATGTTTTCCCCTGGGCAAGTAGAAATAGAATTAAAGCTTCATGGGAAAGTTTGAAGACTTAGATTATAAAACATTCTCAAAGCTATCAGAACATTTCATGCTTTCATAAAAATTTCTGCATCGTTTCTTTAGAACCAGGAGTACAAATTATATACTACATATATACTGAGAAGCAGTTGAGGAAAATTTGTTGCAACAAGCAACTTTATTGCATATCAAAGAAATAGTTTTAGAAGGAAATTAGCAATTACTTTGTCAAATATTGTACTCAGATCTGTCGTTAGCCTGTTTTTATATGCATGTATTCTTCTGTAGTTCATATTGAATGAAGAGGAAAATAAATCAGTTCTTTAGTACATTGTACCAGTTACTACATTTTTGTCAATAAGCTTTCCACTTGGGAACATCACTTAGAAGAAACCGTTTATTCCGTTTCACTGTATTTTTATACCAGTACTTTGAAGAAATTGGTTGGTAGTGTAGGAAGCTGAAAGCATTGGGTATGTAGCCTGAATAACTGTTCTCCCTATGCTAATACTATACATAATAACTGTCTCTATTTCTTTAATTGATTATATGAGAATTATTAATAACTGTTAGTGATTATTTCTTGCATACACTTAAAAAGTTAGACATTTAAGAGACATGGTACTTGTATCAGACCTGCACTAGCCCCAGCTCCTCAGAACAGGCAGAACTATGTTTGATTCCTTGGCATCATCTGGCTGGAAGAATTCTGAAGTCTTTTTATTCTTTTCCTTCCACATCTCTCCCGACATCCTTGTTTTCCTTTCCCTCTCTTCTCTCTTTTTTTCTTCAGGTTTAACACCTGGAGTATGTCTAAGCTTCTGTGGTGCCTGTACACCATGTTTGATGCTCAGCTAAAGTTTTCCTTCACCTAAAACTGCAAGGAAATTAACACTCACAAAATTGTGAGTTTTGAGCCAGTGAGTGCCATCTCGTAAAGAAACAAAACTTAAGAGGTTCATGTGAGTAAATCTCCCTGAGTCAACAGCTAAACAGTTATTTGGAGTCCTCTGACAAATCTTGCTTCTTTTTATCATTCAAGGAACAGGCTATTAAAGAGATTAATAATAGGGATGAATGTTGTCCTCTTCAGAAGACTTATTCAATTATACTCAATTTTTCTTATCTTTCCACCTGGCTCAGCTTGCAGTTTTAGTGTTTACTTTTCTGAGTTTAAGTTTTAGTGTTTACTTTTCTGAGTATACAGTGTACAAGAAGGCATAAGCCAGTAGAAGAATAGATGAGAAATATCTAAAGGGTATTCATGAATATGGCCACAAAGTTAAAACTGAGTTAATAGTTTTGAGTGTTGAAAATTTGTAATTTTTTGTGTGTGACTATATTTTTAGAAGAAATTTCATGTTTTTTTTTTCTTTCATAGGTTGGGTTTGTAAATGACTTATTTATGTACAATGTGAGGTGTGGTATGAGGCTGGATGTTGTGTCTCTACCTATAAATAAAGAGATGGGCCCACTTGAATGTTGACTTTCCCGTTGACTATGCATTATACTGTCTCAAACATTTATCTTTAAGTGCAGATAGTTTAGGTCATCTAATTTTCTGTGCTTTTCAAATTTTGTATGTTGGTATGTTCCAGAAGTTTTTTCTCAAAAATTTTCCTAATTTGTTCATTGTATTTGTTACTTGTGCAGATAGTGTCATATTTCCATTTTTAACACCTTCCTACAAGTGGTCAACTTTAGAGTTGGTTTAGATTGTTAGATATTTAAAACATAATTAGTATATTATGAAAGAAAAGAGAATGAATTTCAACTTTGAAAATTTATGAAAATAAATGCACAGGAATTTCTGTAACATTATACTCATAGATTCAGTGAAAGAAACTATTGGAAGGAGAAAGTAAATGTATAAGAAGAGATTATAAGGGAAACTTGGTGACAGAGATAGATGAATTCAACAAGGATTGTGGAGAAAGAGAATTGAAGTGTAAAGGAATGGAATTGAACAATTTTATATTTAACGCTGGTTATGAGTGCCAAAGAATTGATGCTTTTGAGCTGTGGTGCTGGAGAAGACTCTTGTGAGTCCCTTGGACTGCAAGGAGATCCAACCACTCCATCCTGAAGGAGATCAGTCCTGGGTGTTCTTTGGAAGGACTGATGCTAAAACTGAAACTCCAGTACTTTGGCCACCTCATGCGAAGAGTTGACTCATTGGAAAAGACCCTGATGCTGGAAGGGATTGGGGGCAGGAGGAGAAGGGGATGACAGAGGGTCAGATGGCTGGATAGCATCACTGACTTGATGCACATGAGTTTGGGTGAACTCCAGGAGTTGGTGATGGACAGGGAGGCCTGGCGTGCTGCTGTTCGTGGGGTTGCAAAGAGTCGGACATGTCTGAGTGACTGAACTGAACTGAACTGAATCTATTAATAATCATCCATTCTCCCCCCTGCAACCATCATTCTTACTCTATCAATCTGATTATTTGCTTCGTAACATTTACTACTACTTAAAATTATTTTGCTGTAAGTATTTATTTAGTTGCTTAATATCCACCAGCATGTTTAGTATGTAGAATCTATGAGATAAGGACACTTGTCTGTCCTGTTCGTAATGCATACCTACCATGTGTCTGTGGTTGATAGATATTTAAATGAATGGACATTGTCAATAAACCTTCATACGAAAGCAAAGGAGGAGTACATTAGGACAACAAAAATCTCTGGAACATACACTGTTAAATAATTTACCTAATATTCATGTTATTCACTACAACTCCAGTTTTTTGAGTACCTATTATGTGTTCTGAACTAGGCAAAGCAATTTGTGTATACTAAGTCTAATATTCACAATAACCTAAGAGAAAAGTATTACTAGGCCTAGCTTAGAATGAGGAAACCAGAGCATAAAAATACATTTGAAGTTAGGAAGCTGGTAATTAGTTTGTCCATGTGTTGATCTTTATTCAGCTATGGATAAGTATACAGTTTTTTTTGTTTGTTTGTTTGATTAATTTATTTATTTTAATTGGAGGCTAATTCAGTTCAGTTCAGTTGCTCAGTCATGTCTGACCCTTTGCAACCCTATGAATTGCAGCACGCCAAGCCACCCTGTCCATCACCAACTCCCAGAGTCTACCCAAACTCATGTCCATCAAGTTGGTGATGCCATCCAGCCATCTCATCCTCTGTCGTCCCCTTCTTCTCCTGCCCCCAATTCCTCCCAGCATCAGAGTCTTTTCCAATGAGTCAACTCTTTGTATGAGGTGGCCAAAGTACTGCAGTTTCAGCTTTAGCACCAGTCCTTCCAATGAACACCCAGGACTAATCTCCTTTAGGATGGACTGATTGGATCTCCTTGCAGTCCAAGGGACTCTCAAGAGTCTTCTCCAACACCACAGTTCAAAAGCATCAATTCTTCAGTGCTCAGCCTTCTTCACAGTCTAACTCTCACATCCATACATGACCACAGGAAAAACCATAGCCTTGACTAGCCGGACCTTTGTTGGCAAAGTAATGTCTCTGCTTTTGAATATGCTATCTAGGTTAGTCATAACTTTCCTTCCAAGGAGTAAGCATCTTTTAATTTCATGGCTGCAATTACCATCTGCAGTGATTATGGAGCCCCAAAAAATAAAGTCTGACACTGTTTCCACTGTTTCCCCATCTATTTCCCATGAAGTGATGGGACTGGATGCCATGATCTTCATTTTCTGAATGTTGAGCTTTAAGCCTACTTTTTCAGTCTCCTCTTTCACTTTCATCAAGAGGCTTTTTAGTGCCTCTTCACTTTCTGCCATAAGGGTGGTGTCATCTGCATATCTGAGGTTATTGATATTTCTCCCAGCAATCTTGATTCCAGCTTGTGCTTCTTCCAGTCCAGCATTTCTCCTGATGTACTCTGCATATAAGTTAAATAAGCAGGGTGACAATATACAGCCTTGACGTACTCCTTTTCCTATTTGGAACCAGTCTGTTGTTCCATGTCCAGTTCTAACTGTTGCTTCCTGACCTGCATACAGATTTCTCAAGAGGCAGGTCAGGTGGTCTGGTATTCCCATCTTTTGAAGAATTTTCCACAGTTTATTGTGATCCACACATTCAAAGGCTTTGGCATAGTCAATAAAGCAGAAATAGATGTTTTTCTGGAACTCTCTTGCTTTTTCCATGATCCAGCAGATGTTGGCAATTTGATCTCTGGTTCCTCTGCCTTTTTGAAAACCAGCTTGAACATCTGGAAGTTCACAGTTCACGTATTGCTGAAGCCTGGCTTGGAGAATTTTGAGCATTACTTTACTAGCGTGTGAGACGAGTGCAAGTGTGTGGTAGTTTGAGCATTCTTTGGCATTGCCTTTCTTTGGGATTGGAATGAAAACTGACCTTTTCCAATCCTGTGGCCACTGCTGAGTTTTCCAAATTTGCTGGCATATTGAGGGCAGCACTTTCACAGCATCATCTTTCAGGATTTGGAATAGCTCAACTGGAATTCCATCACCTCTACTAGCTTTGTTCATAATGATGCTTTCTAAGGCCCACTTGACTTCGCATTCCAGCATGTCTGGCTCTAGGTGAGTGATCACACCATTGTGATTATCTGGGTTGTGAAGATCTTTTTTGTACAGTTCTTCTGTGTATTCTTGCCACCTCTTCTTAATATCTTCTGCTTCTGTTAGGTCCATACCATTTCTGTCCTTTATTGAGCCCATCTTTGCATGAAATGTTCCCTTGGTATCTCTAATTTTCTTGAAGAGATCTCTCGTCTTTCCCATTCTGTTGTTTTCCTCTATTTCTTTCCATTGGTCCTGAGGAAGGTTTTCTTATCTCTCCTTGCTATTCTTTGGAACTCTGCATTCAAATGGGAATATCTTTTCTTTTCTCCTTTGCTTTTTGCTTCTCTTCTTTTCACAGCTATTTGTAAGGCCTCCTCATTACTTTATAATATTGTGGTGGGTTTGCCATACATTCACATGAATCAGCCATGAGTGTACATGTGTCCCCCATCCTGAACCCCCCTCCCTGCTCCCTCCCCATCCCATCCCTCAGGGTCATCCCAGTGCACCGGCCCTGAGCACCCTGTCTTATGCATCAAACCTGGACTGGTGATTTGTTTCACATTTGATAATATATATGTTTCAATGCTATTCTCTCAAATCATACAGATTTTAAGCAATATTTTAAACACAGTTTTGTTAAAAACATGAAGGTTTAGTTTGCATGATAAAATAAATTTTCTCATTTATTTCAAACATTCTAGAAGCTGGAGTAGAGAAAAAAATTCTTCCCAAGATTTTAGATAACCAAGGGCAAAATTTGGTGAGATGCTACAGGGATCAGGTGAATGGGTCAGTCTCAAGGATGACTTTAAACAATTGTAGTGACTGGATCTTGAGTTAAGAAGACAATAAAACCTTGGAATGGACCAATAAATTGATCATAAATTGATATTATTTGAGAATATTTCAGGGAGAAGAATGATCAAGTGAGGTTGACTCATTGTTTTCTCACATCTCATTGACTTTCTAGCTTGACTTCATTCCTTACTACCCTACTGAAATGATACATTCCATTGTTTCAGTTAGGACATTATAAGAAAATTTCCTCATGATTTGCTTCTTTTCCATCATCTTCATATGGACTCTCTCTACAGCACTAAATCTTGCTGATTATAAACTTTTAAAGTCTTCCCTTGATTTTTATAATGCTGCAGTCTATTGACTTGGCTGCAGGTACCACTACACATCTCTTTATGGATATCCTGCTAATAATTCAAACTCAATACAGCCAAAACCAAGTCCATTTTTCTCTTGACTTTCATGTTCCCATCTCCCAAGCCAGCTCCTCCTACCTACCTTCAGTTGATGACTCTCTTGGTCATGTCGGACATGAAGGCTCAGAATGACTCTTGACTTCTCTCTCCTTCCCTGTTAAATCTGTCTTTGAGATCCCTGGAGTCCCCCTAGAAATATCTCCCATGTACATTTCTTTTCTTCTGTTTTTAAGATGACTACTTTGTATCTTTACATTATCTTCCTAAATTATCCTCTTCTTTCCAAAGTTTTCCCTTTGAAATCTGTTATTTCTGACCCCCTCCATACAAACCAGAGGTATTTTTCTTCAAAATATGAGTCTTAAATGTTTTCCATTACTTACCAAATAAAATAAATATTACTTAACATTGTATTCAGGATCTTAAGTTAATTTTCAATGGCTTTTTTTAAACAAGCTTGTTTTTTCCTCTTTGTTCTAGACTTTCCTTTTGAACTCTCCAACAATCATATTCTACAAATAGTCTTTAACATACCCCATATTCTTCTTCAGTTGAGCATGTACTCTTGTGTTTCCTTTTATTGTATTTCTCCTAGAGTTTCTCCATGAAATTTCATTGCATATTATTCCAAACCCAATTTGATTATCACTTCTTCCATGTCAGTCAGTCAGTTCAGACCCTCAGTCATGTCTAACTTTTTGTGACCCCATAAACTGCAGCATGCCAGGCCTCCCTGTCCATCACCAACTCCCGGAGTCCACCCAAACCCATGTCCATTGAGTCTGTGATGCCATCCAGCCATCTCATCCTCCATCGTCCCCTTCTTCTCTTGCCCTCAATCTCTCCCAGCATCAGGGTCTTTTCAAGTGAGTCAGCACTTTGCATCAGGTGGCCAAAGTATTGGAGTTTTAGCTTCAACATCAGTCCTTCCAATGAACACCCAGGACTGATCTCCTTCAGGATGGACTGGTTGGATCTCCTTGCAGTCCAAGGGACTCTCAAGAGTCTTCTCCAATACCACAGTTCAAAAGCATCAATTCTTCGGCACTCAGCTTTTTTATAGTCCAACTCTCACATCCATACATGACCTAGACTAGACAGACCTTTGTTGGCAAAGTAATGTCTCTGCTTTTGAATATGCTGTCTAGGTTGGTCATAACTTTCCTTCCAAGGAGTAAGCATCTTTTAATTTCATGGCTGCAGTCACCATCTGCAGTGATTTTGGAGCCCTGAAAAATACGGTCAGCCACTGTTTCCCCATCTATTTCCCATGAAGTGATGGGACTGGATGCCATGATCTTAGTTTTCTGAATATTGAGCTTTAAGCCTACTTTTTCAGTCTCCTCTTTCACTTTCATCAGGAGGCTCTTTTGTTCTTCTTCACTTTCTGCCATAAGGGTGGTGTCATCTGCATATCTGAGGTTATTGATATTTCTCCCAGCAATCTTGATTCCAGCTTGTGCTTCTTCCAGCCCAGTGTTTCTCATGATGTACTCTGCATATAAGTTAAGTAAGCAGGGTGACAATATACAGCCTTGATGAACTCCTTTTCCTATTTGAAACCAGTCTGTTGTTCCATGTCCAGTTCTAACTGTTGTTTCCTGACCTGTATACAGGTTTCTCAGGAGGCAGGTCAGGTGGTCTGGTATTCCCATCTCTTTCAGAATTTCCCACTGTTTATTGTGATCCACACAGTCAAAGGCTTTGGCATAGTCAATAAAGCAGAAATAGATGTTTTTCTGGGACTCTCTTGCTTTTTTCATAATCCAGCAGATGTTGGCAATTTGATCTCTGGTTCCTCTGCCTTTTCTAAAACCAGCTTCTTCCATGAGGATTCCCTGACTTATTACTATCAATGACATCACTACTTTGTCTAGATGCCATATTGCTTTTATTAAAGGAGTATTCCATTTAGTAGTAAAGGAAAAAAAAAAGAAAAAGAAAAAGAAAGCAGGTTCAAGGGCCAGACTTACTGTGTGGCCTCTTGAAAATCAGTATCTTTCTTAAGTTCCTTGATCTGTGAAGATGAGATTATTAACATCTACTTCATTAGTAGGCAACATATATAAAATGGCTTCCCTGGTGACTCAGATGGTAAAGAGTCTGCCTGCAATGCTGGAGACCCAGGTTCTATCCCTGGTTCCAGAAGATCCCCTGGAGTAGGAAATGACAACCCACTCCAGTATTCTTGCCTGGAGAATCTCATGGCCAGAAGGGCTTGGTGGGCTACAGTCCATGGGATTGCAAAGAGTCCGACATGACCGAGTGATATAAAACCCTTTTAGAGGAGTGTTTAGGTCATAAAGTGTTCAACCAATGCTGTTTATATAATCATCATCATCATTCTAATCTCCCACTTCATGTTTTGTATGATAGCCACTTGAGTAGGTAAGCGTCTGTGCTTCCCCATAGATTGTATTTTTTTTTTTTTTTGCTGTCAAATTGTATGAATTCTTTATATATTTTATATATTAACTTTTTATGAGATATTTGATTTGCAAATATTTTCTCCTATTTGGTAGTTGTCTTTTAATTTTGTGATGGCTTACTTTCTCGTGCAGAAGCTTTTTAGCTTGATGTAGTCCTACTTGTTTATATTTGCTTTAATTTGCTTTCCTGAGGAGACACATCCAAAAATATATCGGTAAGACCCATGACAAAAATGTAATGCCTATTTTTTCTTTTAGAAGTTTTATGGTTTCAGATCTTACATTCCAAGTCTTTAATTACCATTTTGAGTTAATTTTTGTGTATAGTGATAAGCAGTGGTCTAGATTTATCCTTTTGCATGTAGCTGTCTAGTTTCACAAACACTATTAATTGAAGAGACTCTCCTTTCTCCGTTTCATGTTCTTTGCTCTTTTGTCATGAATCAATTGTCTTCATATGTGTGGATTTATTTATAGGTTCACAATTACTTTCCATTGATCTATGTGTCTGTTTTTCTGTCAATACTATGGTGTTTTGATTATGGTAACTTGGTTGTATAATTTGAAACCAGGGCGTGTGATACCCCCAACTTTGTTCTTTTCTCTCAGAATTTCAGAATTACTTTGACTATTTGGGGCTTTTATAGTTTCATAAAAGTTTGGAATTTTTTTTGTTCTGTTTCTTTGAAAAACGCCATTGGGGTTTTCATAGGGATTGCTTTGAATGTAGATTGCTTTAGGTAGCATGTACATTTTAACAACGTTAATTCTTCTGATCCATGAGCACTGACGATCTTTCTATTTCTTTTTGTCTTCAGTTTCTTTCAACAATGTCTCACGGTTTTAAGCATACAGGTCTTTCATTTTCTTGCTTAAATTTATTCCTGGGTATTGTCTTTAGAAATGAGATGAGTCTCTTGGAGGCAGCGTATAGTTGGATCTTGTTTTTCATCCTTCTATCCACTCTGTCTTTTGAGTGGTGAATTCAATCCATTTACATTTAGAATAACTATTGACAATAGAAACTAGGTTTTGTCTTCACCTCTTATTTTCTGATTGCTCTATACCTTCATTGTTTTCCCCCTGAGTTCCTGTGTGCTATTTTAGTTTAGTGGTTTCCTATAATGTTCTCTCAGTTTCCTATTTTTTAAAATTTTATGTGTCCTTGCTCCAGATTTATGGTTTGTGGTTACCAGGAGTTTTGTATAAAATGTCTCAGATAAAATAGTCCTTTTTCTGCTAATAGAATCTCATTTTTTCATTCGCCTACTATATTTGTTTTGTCCTTTTCTTCTTCTGCTTTATGTTTTTGTTGTCTCAAATGACCCCTTTTCATGTTGTGGGTTCATTGCCAAATCAAAGTAGCTATAGTTATTTTTCCTGCCTTCTTTCTTTTTAATCTTTATGTTGTAATTAACAACCTTTTCTGATATAGAGTAGCAGTTTTCTAGTTCCGTCTGTCAATTTATGACCTTACTTAAAGTTTTGTGTACTTTTGCCTTTTCAATTCAGTAGAAAAACTCCCTTCACCATTTCTTGTAAGGCATGTCTAGTGGTGATGAACTCCTTTGGCTTCTATTTGTCTGGGAAAGCCTTTATTCCTTCTTCATATTTGTAGGATAGCTATGCTGGATAAAATATTCATGGCTGAAAGTTTTTATCTTTCAATACTTTGAATATGTCATTTTACCCTCTCCTGGCCTGTAGAGTTTCTGTTGAGAAATATGCTTATAAGGCTGGTACCTTGTAGGTTACTGTATATTTTTGGCTGCCTTCCTTTAAAATTCTTTCTTTATCACTGATTTTGACAGTTTTAATATGTGTCTTGAAGAAGGTCTTTTTGCATTGAAATAACTGGGTGTTCTCTTAGCCTCACGGGCTTCAATATTTGGTTCCTTTCCTAGGTTTGGGAAGTTCTCATCTATTAATTCTTTAAATAAATCGTCTATTTCCTTCTCCCTCTCTTTTCTTTCTGGGATCCCTTTATCTTTATGTTGTCTTTTCTAATGGACTCAGTTCTCAAAAAAATTTTTTTTTTCACTTTTTAAAATCTCAGTTCTCTCTTGTCTTATACCTGAATTGTTTCTAGATTTTTGTTTTCAAACTCACTAATTCTCTCTTCCATATGGTCTACTTTCTTTCTGCTTCTTTCTACTGCATTCATCTCATTTATTGAGTTCTTCAGCTCCCAAATTTATGGTTGGTTCTTTTTTTAAAATTTCAACCTCTTCAGTAAAATATTTCTTCTCTTCATTAATTTTTATTTCTGAGCTCATTGAATTGCCTTTCTGAATTTTCTTATAGCTTAAGTTTCTTCATGGTAGCTATTTTGATTTCTTTACCACTTAGACTATAATCTTCTGTAGCTTTAAGTTTGGTTTCTGGAGGATTTTTTCCCTTTGGTGATACAATGTTAGCTTGATTTTTCATGGTGCTTATCAGTTGTTCCTCTGCTGTTGCGTTTGACAGTGAACACATTTCTTATTTAGGTAAAGGTTTTTTTTTTAAAACCATGATTTTAGCAGTTCAATAGGTTGGTAATTAGAGGCCATGCTGTTCTCTTGTTTTTCAGTAGGTGATACTCTAACTCAAGGTTCGGGTCTCTCTTACCTGTATGCCTGTGGCTGTATTTGATGTTGGCACTTTCTACCCTGCACTGCCTCTCCTAGAGGTGTTGCCAGTGTCCTCTTCTTTACTGCCTGTGCTTCTGGAGTCTCTGGTGCCATGGTGCTGACGGTGTTGCTGCTGTGACTGACATCATGGCCAGGGTACTACAATATCCGGTACCCCTGATGTGTCTGGGGTGACCTAAGTGGCAGTCTCTGTGACTGTGGTGGGGCACAGAGGAGTGTAAGGGGCCCTGGTCACCTCTGCCTGTTGGGTTGTCAGGTTTGCTCATGGTGCTGTCACTGTGCGTGGTGGAGGGGGCAGAATCATGGGTGTCCCCATGGCAGTGAGGTTATGGGCCCTACCCACATTGCTGCCCCGCTCCCTGTGGCCATAGGCAGCCCTGTAACTGGGCTAGAGCCACGTGTGCCACCTCCTCTGCTGCTGCTGGGTTCTCTGGAGCTGTGGGCTCAAAGCACCACTGCGGGAGGCCAGGAACTGTGGGAGCTACCTCTGTTCTCCTTGTTCCACTTCTATATGTTCTGATACAGGCACTGTTACATTTGTCACACAGGGAGATGTATGGATCTCTCTGGTAACCTGGTGTGTTGGACAGAGGACTCTTGGCTGAGTTATGGGTGTTTTACTAGCTGCACATTGAAGAGGAGAGAGAAAAAGGAGAGTCTTCTGTTATCAAGATGTTGACATCATCCTATGTGACTTTTTAATCCATGATACTGACAACTTGGATAACTAAAAAAATGAGGTTGTAGTCTATTATCAGTTGTTGAGGGGTGGTAAGGTTACTGGTTCCAGAGAAGACAATGGCACCCCACTCCAGTACTCTTGCTTGGAAAATCCCATGGATGGAGGAGCCTGGAAGGCTGCAGTCCATGGGGTCGCTGAGTCCGACACGACTGAGCGACTTCGCTTCCACTTTTCACTTTCATGCATTGGAGAAGGAAATGGCAACCCACTCCAGTGTTCTTGCCTGGAGAATCCCAGGGACAGGGGAGCTTGGTGGGCTTCCGTCTATGGGGTCGCACAGAGTTGGACACGACTGAAGTGACTTAGCAGCAGCAGCATCAGCAGCAAGGTTACTGGTTCAGTAACATGCTTGATTTCAAGGACAAAACATCTAGGGACTAGCAATTTATATTTGATAAATACAAATGCCCACTCTCCACCAATAAAGCTTATAGATTTAAGTGTTTGAAAGTTTTGGCTTCACTGAGATTAAAACCTATATTACAAAGTTGCTGCAAAATAGTTTTCCTTTAAGGTGCATTTTTTGGATGTTTGTGTACTTTCTTTTGAAACATTCAAAATGGCACAAATGTCAAACATAAATCTTTTGAGGGATGAGTCGGCATAAATGAACAGCAAAATGAGCTTGAAATAAAACAGCTTCAAGGCAAGCATGATAGTGGTGATTATCTTGGACATGTGCTCCTATTACAACAATGTATTGGATAAAAATTATTGAAATGTTATTAGAATTCTATATAACCCAGGACAGAAGCAGAATGACATCAATTTATCTTTTCTGTATCATTGTGGTTTTTCTCTTTTTTTATATTTCATTGAAAAAAGATCCTATTCTCTTTCGGGACATTGATTAAAAATAATCGCTTTTTGCTAAAATAAAAATTTATAATATACACATCAAATTTATTTTCCATGGCAATAACCCAAAATACATTACTGTGACATTCTAATGCCTGTCATCTTAGCCTCCCACTAAGACAGTATAATCTATGCAAATTCATGACAAAATTAAAACTTGTTTAATGCTCCTAGAACTTCTTTTTGACATCTTCTCACAGTCATTAAATTTGTAGATATATGAATTGTACCATTGCCCAAGTTTTTTTTTTATACACTATGTTACTCTATCAAAAGTCTCATTCATGAGATGACTGGTAATCCAAGCATATTTTCAATATTTTTCTATTGTTATTAAAATTAATTGCTTATCAAGGGTGATGCTTTATAAATGTACAGTCAGGTATCAGTGAAAAAGAGTAATACTGATGAATTATAAATGGAAATAAATTTCTTAACATGAATTAATAAAGTATAAGAAGTTAATTTTTCATGTCTTTTGCTACTTCATTACCCACGTTAATGCATTAAATGAAAAACTATTTTATGTTCCCTAAGAACTTGTTAAATCATTTGTCAAAACAGGCCATGAAAAATCTTTTTAGATCTTCCCTTGTCTTGTTTTAATATAATTTTGACCAGATGCCACTTTTATTGATTTTTTTTCTATATTTGAGATCTGGCTTAATAATTCAATGTCTTTTGAGCAATAGACGATTCAGCTTATATCTGGATAATGATTTTTTCTTGTTTATATTGAGATTGGTACTTGGGGGCAGCTGTGAAGTACCCCTGAGAGCTTGTAAATAGAGGTAATGAGATTGTTCTTTGAGAAATAAATTATAAAATCAATAGATAGAGTATCAGAGCAGAGAAATATAGTCAAATGAAGAGAAAACCAATTTACTGGCAGGGTCAGTGTAAGACTTGACTGAACACATAAGCACATCTAAAGGAAAAATAATGATCAATGGAGACATTATTCAGCCTAAAGTCAAGAAAAAGTGACCCAGAGAAGCAGACATAGATGGTGTCAATTCTAGACACAGAGAGAATATCCTGGCTAATGGACTTCTTGTGGAGATTCATGCTTCAGGCATGAATTACTTAAATTTTATAACTCACTTCTGTTGTGATTCTATTTTCATTAAGGACCCTTCCCATTAAAGTTTGATTTTCCTTGAAGATCTGCCTTTGGGAGAGAGAACTTCTTTTGCTGATGTGTTTGAGATAGGACAACCCTATTTCTAATTGTAAATTAGAATTCTAATTTTATACATTGTTCTCTTTTAGGTTAATTTAATCCACTCCTTGAAAGATAGGTTGACTTAATGCTGACATGTAATATTTTTCCCCAACTTTGTTGATATAATTGACATGTAACATTGTATAAGTTTAGTGTGTACAACTGATGATTTGACATATATATAATGCAAAATGATTACCATGATAAAGTTAGTTAACACATTTAATACCTCAAATAGTTGCTACTTTTGGTGTGTGTGTGCTGAGAACTTTTAAGATTTTTTTTCTCTAGCAACTTCCAAGTATTGAATGTAATGCCGTTAATCACAGTCACCAATAGATCCTCAGGACTATTCCTCTTATAACCAGAAGCTTGTACTATTTAATCACCTTTACTCATGTTCCCTTCCCCTCCCCTTGCCCCTAGGAACCACCAATCTACTCTATATTGCTATAAGGTGTTTTTTTTTTTTTTAATTACACATATAAGTGAGATCATACAGTATTTGGTCTTCTCGGTTTGACTTATTTTACTTAGCATAATGCCTTCAAGATTCATCTATGTTGTTACAAATGGCAATGGACATGGGAGTGCAGTTGTCTCTTCAGATTCTGATTTCATTTCCTTTGAGTATGGAGCCAGAAGTGGAATTGCTAGGTCATATGGTAGTTCTTTTTTTAATTTTCAAGGAACTGCTATACTGTTTTCCATAGAGGCTGTACATATTCACATTTCAAGCAACAGTATGCAAGGTTTCCCTTTTCTCTGCATTCTCACTAGGACTTGTTATCTCTTATTTTTTTGATAATAGTCATCCTAACAGGTGACTCATTGTAGTTTTGATTTGCATTTCTCTGATGGTCAGTGAGCATTTTTTCGTGTGTGTGTTGGCCAGTTGTATAGTCATCTTTGGAAAAAAAAATGTCTATTCTTACACTTTGCACATTTTAAAATTATTTGTTTTTCTGCTATTAAGTTGTACAATTCCCTTGCATACATTGCATATTCATTAGATATGATTTGAAAATATTTTCTTTCTTTTCATAGGTTGCCTTTTCTTTTTGCTGATGGTTTATTTTGCCTTGCAGAAGCTATATTTGGTATAATCCCATATTATATTTTTGCTTTTGTTGTTCATGCTCTTGGTGTCATATCTAATAATTCATTGCCAAAACTGTCAAGGGGATTTTCCTGTTTTCTTCTATGAGTTTTATGGCTTCAGGTCTTTTATGTCTTCAGGTCTTATTTTTAAATCTTTAATCAATTTTGAGTTAATTTTTGTGAGTGGTTTAAGATAAATTTAATTTTACATGTAATTTCACTTTTTGTATACGAACATCCAATTTTTGAAGAGACTTGTTTTTTCCCCATTGAGGGCTGTTGGTTCCCTTGTCAAATATTAGTTGACTGTATTCATGGATTTTTCTTTCTGAGTTCTTAATTCTATTCCACTGGTCTGTGTGTTTGTTTTTATGTCATAATGGTTTTTACTATAAAGTTTTGATTACTATAGCTTTGTAGTATAGTTTGAAACAAGGAAGTGTGATGACACCAACTATTTTCTTTGTAAGATTGCTTTGGCTATGCAGGGTTTTGTGGTCCCATTCAAATATTAAGCTTTTATTTTTCCTAATTTTATAAACAATGTCATTGGAGTTTGAGAGGGATATCATGACTTTTGATTGTAAGGTGATTTTCATAATATTAACTTATCTGATCCATGAACACGAGCCACTTATTTGTGGCTTCTTCCATTTCTTTCAACAGTGTTTTTGTGCTTTTTAGTGTATATATCTTTTGCCTTCTTGGTTAAATTTATTTGTAAGTGTTTCACTCTGTTTGATGCTATGGTAAATGGGAATGTTTATTTCTTTTTCAGATAGTTTGTTGAAGCTTATTTTGTATGCTAATTTTGTGACCTGCAATTTTATTGAATTGGTTTATTATTTATAATAGCTTTTTGATGAAGTTTAAGGTTTTCTAAGTATAAGATAAAGCCATCTGCAAACAAACAATTTTACTTCTTGCCTTCCAATTTTGGAGCTTTTTGTTTTTTGTTCTAGTCTGATTACTCTGGCTAGGACTTTCAGTACTATGTTAAATAGAAGTGGTAAGACTAAGAATCTTCTCTTGTTCCTGCTCTTGGTAAAATGAAATTTTCAGTTTTTAATCATTTAGTATAGTGTTAGCTGCACAAGGCGGGAGACCTGGGATCAATCCCTGGGTTGGGAAGATCCCCTGGAGAAGGGAAAGGCTACCCACTGCAATACTCTGGCCTGGAGAATTCTATGGACTGTATAGTCCATGGGGTCACAAAGAGTCGGACATGACTGAATGACTTTCACATCATGTCATGTTTAGCTACGAGTGGCATTTTGGTTTTTAGTTTGTATGTCTGATGACAAGACTCACTTCTTAATGATTTTACCACCATAAATTCAATTCTGAGATGTCTAGGAGGAGAAGGATAGAGAAAGAGAGAATGCTTTTTAGTGAGGCTCAATTTCACTGTTGATGCTAAAGCTCCAATACTTTGGCCACTCGATCTAAAGAGCCAACTCAATGGAAAAGACCCTGATGCTGGCAAAGATTGAAGGCAAAAGGAGAAGGGGCAGCAGAGGATGAGCTGGTCCATTGAGCCATTGAGATCACTGGCTCAATGGACATGAATTCTGGAGCAAACTCCAGAAGGTAGTGAAAGATAGAGGAATCTGGCATACTGAAGTCTGTAGGGTCCCAAAGAGTCAGACACAACTTAGTCATTGAACAACAATAATGATTTCACCATTTTCTTTGAAAATTCTTTTTTTTAATTAATTTTTTAATTGAAGGATAATTGCTTTACAGAATTCCGTTGTTTTCCGTCAAACCTCAACATGAATCATCTCCCTTTTGAACCTCCCTCCCACCTTCCTCCCCATCCCACCCCTCTAGGTTGATACAGAACCCCTGTTTGAGTTTCCTGAGCCGTACAGCAAATTCCCATTAGCTATCTATTTTACATATGGTAATGTAAGTTTCCATGTTTCTCTTTTCATACATCTCTCCCTCTACTCCCCTCTCCCCATAGCCACAAGTCTATTTTCTCGATGTCTGTTTCCCCATTGCTGCCCTGTAAGTAAATTCTTCAGAACCATTTTTCTAGATTCTGTATATGTGCATTACAATAAGATATTTATCTTTCTCTTTCTGACTTACTTCACTTTGCATAATAGGTTCTAGGTTCATCCACCTCATCAGAATTGGCTCAAATGTGTTCCTTTTTTGTGGCTGAGTAATATTCCATTGTGTTTACGTACCACAACTTCTTTATCTATTCATCTGTTGATGGGCATCTATGTTGCTTCCATGTTCTAGCTATTGTACATAGTGCTGTGGTGAACAATGGGATACATGTGTCTTTTTCAACCCTAGTTTCCTCAGGGTATATGCCTAGGAGTGGAATTGCAGGGTCATATGGTGGTTTTATTCCTAGTTTTTAAAGGAATCCATACTGTCTTCCACAGTGGCTGTATCAATTTACATTCCCACCAACAGTGCAAGAGTTTTCCCTTTTCTCCACACCCTCTCCAACATTTATTGTTTGTAGACTTTTTGATGATGGCCATTCTGACCGGTGTGAGGTGATGTCTCACTGTGGTTTTGATTTGCACTTCTCAAATAATGAACTATGTTGAGCATCTTTTCATGTGTTTTTTAGCCATCTGTATGTCTTCTTTGGAGAAATGCCTGTTTAGGTCTTTTTTGCCACTTTTTGATTGGGTTGTTTGTTTTCCTGGTATTGAGTTGTATGAGTTGCTTGTATATTTTGGAAATTAATCCTTTGTCAGTTGTTTCATTTGCTAGTATTTTCTCCCATTCTGAGGGCTGTCTTTGCACCTTACTTATAATTTCCTTTGGTGTGCAAAAGCTTTTAAATTTAATCAGGTCCCACTTGTTTACTTTTGTTTTTATTTCTGTTACTCTAGGAGGTGGGTAATAAACGAATTAATAGATAAAAACCATATGACAATCTAAATAGATGCAGAAAAGCCTTTGACAAAATTCAGCACCCATTTATGATTAAAACTCTTCCAAAAAATGGGCATAGAAGGAACCTACCTCAACATAATAAAGGACATATATGATAAGCGTACACAAACATTATTCTCAATGGTGGGGAACTGAAAGCCTTCCCCCTAAAATCAGGAACAAGACAAGTGTGTCCACTTTCACACTATTATTCAACATAGTTCTGGAAGTCCTACCTACAGCAATCAGAGGGGAAAAAAAGAAATAAAAGGAATCAAGACTGGAAAATAAGAAGTAAAACTCTCACTGTTTGCAGATGACATGATACTGTACATAGAAAACCCTAAAGATAGTATCAGAAAATTTCTAGAGCTAATCAGTGAATTTAGCAAAGTTGCAGGGTACAAAATCAATACACAGAAATCACTTACATTTCTATATACTAACAATGAAAAATCAGAAAGATAAATTAAGGAATCAATCTCATTCACCACTGCAACAAAAATTCTTTATATAAAACATAAAGGCACAGTGGGACTTCTCATTTTTGCTTAAGAAACATTGCTCAAAATTTGGTCTAAACTCTGTTTATTATGCTTTTGCTGTAATCAATTCTTTTATCTATGTGATAGATCAGTGGTATATTCAATGACGTTATAGTGATATGGGCTATAACAGAGTACTGTGAAAGTTTTCATTTTCATCTACAAGTATTTTTTTTTGTATATATGTTGAGAGGCAATTAATAAAAATGAGAAGACTCCATATGTAAAAACTGTTAGCATGACATCTTCTAACTTTTTGTCTGTATTTTAGAGTTTGTAATTTCACTTTAATTTTCTCTTGATCCTTTTAAGCACTGTGTAAAAGATATGTGAAAATTATCATTATTTTCAGTAGATTATGAAACTGTGACTCAGAGTTTAATTGACTAGCTATGGTCGCACAACTCAGAAATGGCAGCCAGCACAAGCAGTTATGCCTCCAAACACTAAACTATCCCTCTTCCAATTGTTTTACTCTTCCTTGTGTATAGAATTAAAGAAAAAAAAAAAAAACCCAGATACTAGAAGCTAAATATTTATTGAATAAAATGCATTAAAAAAATCCTTAAATTTGACTAAAGTGTAGTACGAGAGGAAAAAATGATTTTTAACTAACTCATTCATGAAATATTTATCATATGCCTGCCATGTGTCAATCACTGAGGTAAGTACTAGAGATTCAATGGGGTAGAAGGCAAGTAGGGTTCCCGCTATCATCAAACCAATGGTTTAGTGAGGAAGCCAGTCATTATGCACATGGTCAAACAATTGACTGTGTAAGTGTGATTGTGATAACAGACTGTGGGCTTGAGACTTCTCTTGGGAGTGACATTGAAGCTGACACCAGTTGGAAAGAAAGTTAGCCAGCAGGACATGGGCGAGGAAGGAGTCTTTCTATCCAGAAACTATACCAAGTTTAACTTAATTCTCTTAAATTAAAACAGAGACAATTTAATTCTTATATAACCTTTTGTCAATATCCAGATTCTGACATGAGAAAGATATAAGATGGGAGAAAGAAGGAAAGAGATGGTGATTTAAATAAGCTGATCCTTGATAATTAATTACCATCGTTTCTTGATTCTCATTAACATAGTTTTTACCTGAGACTTTGAATAAGGAAAGCTCCACAAGATTTGGGGATGTCTAACAGGATATTGTGTTGCAGTGAAAATGATTAGTTAGAGGTCCAAACACAATTGTCTTTTTAAAAAAATTGTCTTAATAAGTCACTTAATCATTCATGATAGACAAGAGAAGCCACAAAAGACCACAATTCTAAGACCTTCAGCTTTAAGTGCTCAAAAATTCATTAGTAAAGGAGGAAGTTGAAAAGTGAAAAATTATTTTTTCTAGAGGTCTCAGTTATTGTTAGTCTATGTTTACAGATTTGCTTTGAATTAATCCTTCTTGATAGCATTAGAAATATTTTGAAGGAGTCTTCATACAGAGATAATAATAGGTATCATCAAGATAATGCAGAAATAACCAGAAATTACTTTGAAAAAAATTTTTTGACCATAGGAGACTGAACAGCTTTCATTATAAGTAGAACAATAAATAGAACCTAGACCTAGATTAACTGGAAGCTTGGAGAACAGATTTATTTTTGCCAATTATTAAAAATATTTAAAAATGAACTTACATTTTTAAAAAGACATTTTTATGCCTATGTCTTTTCTGATTATAATAATATGTGCTTGTTTTGGAAAGTTGGAAAACAAAAACAAAATATTTTAGGTTTCATGGAAGAAACAATAGTAGCTAGTGATTAAGTTAGAGTAATTCAACAACTAGGTACCAATTACATTTTAATATATTTCCTTCAAGTCCTTTAAGAATGTGTGCATGTGTGCTAAGTTGCTTCAGTTGGGTCTAACTCTTTGTGGCCCCATGGCCTGCCAGACTCCTCTGTCCATGGGATTTCCCGGGCAAGAATATTGTTATGGGTTGCCATTTCCTTCTCCATCAGGAATGTGTTCAGTTCAGTGCAGTTGCTCAGTCGTGTCTGACTCTTCGCAACCCCATGAATCGCAGCGCGCCAGGCCTCCCTGTCCATCACCAACTCCTGGAGTTCACTCAGACTCAGGTCCATTGAGTCAGTGATGCCATCCAGCCATCTCATCCTCTATCGTCCCCTTCTTCTCCTGCCCCCAATCCCTCCCAGCATCAGAGTGTTTTCCAAAGAGTCAACTCTTTGCATGAGGTGGCCAAAGTACTGGAGTTTCAGCTTCAGCATCATTCCCTCTAAAGAAATCCCAGGGCTGATCTCCTTCAGAATGGACTGGTTGGATCTCCTTGCAGTCCAAGGGACTCTCAAGAGTCTTCTCCAACACCACAGTTCAAAAGCATCAATTCTTTGGCGCTCAGCCTTCTTCACAGTCCAACTCTCACATCCATACATGACCACAGGAAAAACCATAGCCTTGACTAGACAGACCTTTGTTGGCAAAGTAATGTCTCTGCTTTTGAATATGCTATCTAGGTTGGTCATAACTTTCCTTCCAAGGAGTAAGCGTCTTTTAATTTCATGGCTGCAGTCACCATCTGCAGTGATTTTGGAGCCCAGAAAAATAAAGTCTGACACCGTTTCCACTGTTTCCCCATCTATTTCCCATCAAGTGATGGGAATGGATGCCATGATCTTCGTTTTCTGAATGTTGAGCTTTAAGCCAACTTTTTCACTCTCCTCTTTCACCTTCATCAAGAGGCTTTTTAGTTCCTCTTCACTTTCTGCCATAAGGGTGGTGTCATCTGCATATCTGAGGTTATTGATATTTCTCCCGGCAATGTTGATTCCAGCTTGTGCTTCTTCCAGCCCAGCGTTTCTCATGATGTACTCTGCATGTAGTTAAATAAGCAGGGTGATAATATACAGCCTTGACGAACTCCTTTTCCTATTTGGAACCAGTCTGTTGTTCCATGTCCAGTTCTAACTGTTGCTTCCTGACCTGCATACAGATTTCTCAAGAGGCAGGTCAGGTGGTCTGGTATTCCCATTTCTTTCAGAATTTTCCACAGTTTATCGTGATCCACACAGTCAAAGGCTTTGGCATAGTCAATAAAGCAGTGTACACATAACTAAATATATAAAAAACTGACACAGTGCTGTGTATAACATTTCAGATTTTTGTAAGTTATATTATGACCTTTTGCACATAATATTAAATATTGAATTAAAATTTTTATTTCTGTACCCTACTGTACTTTAACATGTAGAAGTGCTATGCATTATTTACCTATTGTTAGATATCTTAAATGTGCCATTTTCTTTTTTGCCTTCATAAATAATGATTGAGTAAACAGCCTCTCAAAAGGGTGTGATTTTTTTGTATAGATTCCTATAAAGGAATATTTAAAATATACTAGGAATATTTAAAATATACTTTAATGTTTATACTTAAAGTATGAATGTTTAAAATGTATTTATATGTATTATAAAATTGCATGTTCATATGCCTCATTTCTATACAGTTTGTAAAAAATTTATGTTCATTTGTTTTCATGCCTAACAATAATGAATATAAATGCATATTTCACTACATCTTATAAACCTTAAAAATCACTAATTTAATTGTATCTAGTAATAAGGACAGACTGAAGTACTGTGTTTGCATTCTTCCTTACCTAAAATCCTTGAACTTGCAGAAAATTTATTAAAAAAAATTAACCTGTAGCAGCACTGAAGTTAAAATAAGGAAACCATCAGCAGATAAGATTTTGGTAGAAGTTCCTGAAAATAAAAAAAGTAGATGCCTTTGGGCTCTTGGAGAAATGAGAGAAGAAAAAAACAGAGCTCAAAACTATTGGGAAAGCTACTGCAGAAAGAGGGAACGATTCCAGGGATATTTCAAGCTTAGAGTCAACACATAGAAAGGCAGGTGATGTGTGTGCGGGAGTTATCAGCTGAAATATGCTTGTGTGTTTGCACTTCCATCCTTAAGATTTCTCCTGAAATGAACTGAGGTGTCTAGAGTGAGCACCTAGAGTGAATGTCACTACTTTTCCCCCCTAATTTAATTGCCTGTACCATCCCTTCCACCTCAGGGCAAAGCTATAAAAAAGGGGAAGAACAGTCTGGTTGCTTCTCCAGTTTTGTCTACCTTTCACGGTATACCTGCTTTGTGTATTCTTTAGAACCCTTGAGTAATTTTTTGTATTTGTCCAAAGTATATATTTGTTACCAGCATAAACCAGAGGCTTGATCTGAACAGAGATTATATCGCCATACAAGAGACAAAATTCTTTACTTTAGTTTTTGTATCTAGAATAGTAGCATAATAATTTTTCATGCTTGCTACTTTTAAATTTGTTTTTAAATGACATTTACTGTAAAAGGTGATTAATTGAACTGTATACCATGTAAAGAGTGGTATAGGGTTATAAACTTAAATGTAATACCTCTAAAAAATATTGAGTAACATAAGCAAGTATGATTTGTTTCAAAACAGAAACAAAATAGAAAATGTATATTTGAGTATGTATGCTATGCTAAGTTGCTTCAGTTGTGTCCGACTCTGTGCAACCCCATAGATGGCAGCCCACCAGGCTCCCCCGGCCCTGGGATTCTCCAGGCAAGAATACTGGAGTGGGTTGCGATTTCCTTCTCCAATGCATGAAAGTGAAAAGTGAAAGTGAAGTTGCTCAGTAGTGTCTGACTCTTCACGATCCCATGGACTGGAGCCTACCAGGCTCCTCTGTCCATGGGATTTTCCAGGCAAGAGTACTGGAGTGGGTTGCCATTGCCTTTTCCTTGAGTATGTATATCTATTTTTAAATTTTAGAATAAGTTTAATACCACATAAGACAAATGTCTTCTCATTATTTCTCTTTCTCATTTTTTTTCTTAAAGATATTATATAAAGAAGTTTAAAGAACTTCTGTTCCATTGTTTAGGCAACAGAGCATAAATGAGATTCTATCCCCCAAGCTATATTATGATTCTTTGACCTTCAGTTACTTAAATGATACTATTTTTAGCATGAAAGTCTGTTTTTTCCCATTGCCAGTCATGAACTTCATGATAAACATCTGGGACAGTTATAGAATTTGCAACTTTGACCAAAACATACGTGGCCTCAAATTGAAGAGAGAGAAGTTAAAGCCAAGGAAAACTGACAGCTGTCCCCGCCCAGAGCTGTGGCCTTGTGCTCAAACCATGGGAGATTCAAAGCCAGCTCAGCATTTCCCAGAGCCTGATATTTCATCACAACTCTGTCAGCACAGCTTGATCAATGTCTTCAAGGTAAATGTGGAGACAAACGCATGATTAACTTCAAGTATTTGTCACCGAGACCAAACCTGGAACAGTCCTGGGCAGGGTGATGGATATCACAGAGAGGCCTCTTTGTATCTGCTAGTCAAATGCAGTGAGTGTGAAAGTATTTAATGATATAGAAGAATCCTCATTGCTCACCTTCAACTTTTTTGAATTTTCCTGGGCAGTGCTAATATTCTTCAGTGCCAAATGAATGTGTAGCCAAGAAAGGGGAGTTAAGGACACAGAAGGAAAAAGTAAAGACACATTCACCTCAATTTACCTCGATATTTGGACTTCCCAGGAACCATTTTCTCTTCCTACGCCATTTTACAAAATAAAAGATACACATGTATGTAACTGAATAACCTTGCAAGGTGGAACCAACTTAGGATTTGGATCCAGAAGACCTGGGTTTGGTCTCAGTTCTGCAACTCTCTAGATGTGAGACCTTCAGCAAGTTGTCTATCTACATGTTGCAAGTTTCATTATCTCATCAATAAAGTGGGAAAAATAAAGCTTGATTCATAGGCTTTCATTACGATTACATGCAAGTACCTGGAATGAAACAGGAAAGGCCTTAAAAAGGTTTAAAAGAAAAAGCACAGATAAATGTTTATTTGTACATTTTTACATTCGTGTGGAAGGAAAGTCAGGGGATTCTTCACTACTGCTTGTCAAACCAAGAAGAGGCTATTTACAGTACTAGTTTTACTAATAAAATTTAAAGAGTAAACAATTATAATTTTATTATACACACACACACACACACACACACACACACACACACTGGGCTTTCCAGGTGGCGCTCATGGTAAAGAATCTATCTGCCAATACAGGAGATGTAAGAGATGTGGGTTCAGTTCCTGAGTGGGGACGATCCCCTGGAGGAAGAAATGGCTACCCCTCCAGTATTCTTGCCTGAAAAATCCCATGGACAGAGAAGCCTGGAGGGCTACAATTCATGTTGCAAAGAGTCGGACACAACTGAGCATCTGAACATATATATGTATATACATACAGTTTTTTTTTTTTTTAAGTGAAGTGTTTCTTTACTGTTAGGCAAATGCTACATTAATTAGTGCTCTAGCAGAAAGAGCAGAGAAGGTGAAGGGCACCCCACTCCAGTACTCTTGCCTGGAAAATCCCATGGATGGAGGAGCCTGGTGGGCTGCAGTCCATGGGGTTGCTAAGAGTCGGACAGGACTGAGCGACTTCACTTTCAATTTTCACTTTCATGCATTGGAGAAGGAAATGGCAACCCACTCCAGTGTTCTTGCCTGGAGAATCCCAGGGATGGCGGAGCCTGGTGGGCTGCTGTCTATGGGGTTGCACAGAGTTGGACACAATAGAAGTGACTTAGCAACAACAGCAGTAGCAGAAAGAGTGTCAAAACTAATGGTCTTTGTTTTATTTAGAAAACATGCTGCTTTCTGGTGAGGCTTTTTCCATCCTTCTGATGTAATCAGCTGCCTTTTTAAATACTACAATATCATAATGACATTTATAAACTATAATTCTTTTAATAAATAATCTTCTGCTATGTTCAGTGGCTGAAAAATATTACTCGCTATATATTTTCAAAATGGCTAGTTTCTTTTTTGATCATTTAATGCGGATGTTTGAGAATAATTTGACTTCTAAGATTCTAATTTGCTGTTAAAGATTCCAGCTTGTATTCTTCTGTAAGACCACCCCAAATGGAGAGGATGATTCCTTTGGCAAAGATGCTGAACTCTCTAGGATTCATCTAATTCAGGAGCACTGGGGTTTTTTTATCTCATTCTGAGTAAGTGTGATGTTAGATGTGGGGGAAATCACAGTCTTTGTGGGAATGGACAATATAGTTCTAAAATTAGTGGTTTTGGGAGTCAAAGCTTTCAGTTTCAGACTCAATTTCACATCAACTTTCTAGACAGTGTTGGGGCATCGCCTACATCTGCTGTATTAATTTGTACTTTATTACCTTCCTGGGGGAGTTTGAAAATGTGAAAATTTGTAACTAAATTTGGAAAATATTTTTACTGTAAAGATGAAGCCAAATTTCTTAAAACCATGTATGTTTATATTTTTTTAAAAAAACTTTGTTTAATAGACTACTTAAGCCGATAATTCTTTTCTTCTGTAACACCAGTCTCACTCTAAAAACAGTTAGGAAACCTCCTTGAACGTATTATAATGTATATAATAGAGGAAAACAACAGAATGGGAAAGACTAGAGATCTCTTCAAGAAAATCAGAGATACCAAAGGAACATTTCATGCAAAGATAGGCTCGATAAAGGACAGAAATGGTATGGACCTAACAGAAGCAGAAGATATTAAGAAGAGATGGCAAGAATACACAGAAGAACTGTACAAAAAAGATCTTCACGACCCAGATAATCACGATGGTGTGATCACTGACCTAGAGCCAGACATCCTGGAATGTGAAGTCAAGTGGGCCTTAGAAAGCATCACTACGAACAAAGCTAGTGGAGGTGATGGAATTCCAGTTGAGCTATTCCAAATCCTGAAAGATGATGCTGTGAAAGTGCTGCACTCAATATGCCAGCAAATTTGGAAAACTCAGCAGTGGCCACAGGACTGGAAAAGGTCAGTTTTCATTCCAATCCCAAAGAAAGGTAATGCCAAAGAATGCTCAAACTACCGCACAATTGCACTCATCTCACACGCTAGTAAAGTAATGCTCAAAATTCTCCAAGCCAGGCTTCAGCAACATGTGAACCGTGAACTTCCTGATGTTCATGCTGGTTTTAGAAAAGGCAAAGGAACCAGAGATCAAATTGCCAACATCTGCTGGATCATGGAAAAAGCAAAAGAGTTCCAGAAAAGCATCTATTTCTGCTTTATTGACTATTCCAAAGCCTTTGACTGTGTGGATCACAATAAACTGTGGAAAATTCTTCAAAAGATGGGAATACCAGACCACCTGACCTGCCTCTTGAGAAATCTGTGTGCAGGTCAGGAAGCAACAGTTAGAACTGGACATGGAACAACAGACTGGTTCCAAATAGGAAAAGGAGTTCGTCAAGGCTGTATATTATCACCCTGTTTATTTAACTTATATGCAGAGTACATCATGAGAAACGCTGGACTGGAAGAAACACAAGCTGAAATAAAGATTGCCGGGAGAAATATCAATAACTTCAGATATGCAGATGACACCACCATTATGGCAGAAAGTGAAGAGGAACTCAAAAGCCTCTTGATGAAAGTGAAAGAGGAGAGTGAAAAAGTTTGGCTTAAAGCTCAACATTCAGAAGACGAAGATCATGGCATCTGGTCCCACCACTTCATGGGAAATGGATGGGGAAACAGTGGAAACAGTGTCAGACTTTATTTTTCTGGGCTCCAAAATCACTGCAGATGGTGATTATAGCCATGAAATTAAAAGACACTTACTCCTTGGAAGGAAAGTTATGACCAACCTAGACAGCATATTCAAAAGCAGAGACATTATTTTGCCAACAAAGGTTCGTCTAGTCAAGGCTATGGTTTTTCTAGTGGTCATGTATGGATGTGAGAGTTGGACTGTGAAGAAGGCTGAGTGCTGAAGAATTGATGCTTTTGAACTGTGGTGTTGGAGAAGACTCTTGAGAGTCCCTTGGACTGCAAGGAGATCCAACCAGTCCATTCTGAAGGAGATCAGCCCTGGGATTTCTTTGGAAGGAATGATGCTAAAGCTGAAACTCCAGTACTTTGGCCACCTCATGCGAAGAGTTAACTCATTGGAAAAGACTCTGATGCTGGGAGGGATTGGGGCCAGGAGGAGAAGGGGACGACAGAGGATGAGATGGCTGGATGGCATCACTGACTCGATGGACATGAGTCTGAGTGAACTCTGAGAGTTGGTGATTGACAGGGAGGCCTGGCGTGCTGCGATTCATGGGGTCGCAAAGAGTCGGACACGACTGAGCGACTGATCTGATCTGATGCATATGTGTAATATACATATATGCATAAATATATATGTAGAAATTTTATACATATATTATGCTATTTTATGTATGAATGTATAAGTATCTACATATGATTTACTGTGTGCGTGTGTAGAAGATATTAAAACAGGACTTTTGCTCTCCTGTCAGCTGAAGCCCCACTGCAAAATGCTGAATTCCATGCACAAACTCCGTATTGACAACTGTCAATTGTCCCAGTAGATTTGTACCAGTAGAAAGACAAATATACTTGTTGGGTCAATCAGATAAGATTCCTTTTCCAAATAATACAGAGGGAAGTTGGTACAGTCATCAGCTGTCCTCAGGACATTTACGGAGGTATTAGCTTCCAGATGTCAGCAGGGCAGACATCTGAGGGAGTGCATTGTGGAAGGCAATGTCTGAGTCAGTGAGAGCCTGTCAGAATCTCGGGAGGCACACCAGTCAACCCCATTCCCAAGGTCAGCATTGTACATACTGTGAGTGTGAGGCTGGGGCATGTCTATAGACCGTACCTAAGTCATCAGGATGTGTGCTGAGGGGACCTGTCTTCTGAGACAGGTGTATTTATCTCACAAACCTCAGATTTAGACAACACATAAGGTGATTGCTGAAAAGCAGAGAGCAGAACCCTTGGGCATGAATACATGTCTCATTTTTCACTCATCCTTTCCTGGCTGAGCAAGCCCCATCCAGATAAACTCCTGAACTTGAGGCTCTAGAATGGGAACCAGGGCTGCTTCCCCAGAGCTCCCCAGAAGCTGTGTTGACAGAATCTTAGACCAGCCATGGAGGTTATTCTTCAACCAGCAATGCGGCTATATTTGTTTTTCCACTCTTTCCTTTATTTGATGGCTTATTCTGGAATTTCATTACTTATTTTCTTCAGGTTTCTGGATATTTTTTAGTGGGAATGATTCAGAGCTCTGTGCCCTTGTAGGACTGAGAAATATCTAACCCCTCCCTCTGTTTCTCCATCCCTTCACTGTCCAAGGAAATTTATCCAGTTGGGACAAGGAAGTTTGCAGTCCTGTCAGCACTCTCAGAGTTCTAGTGAAGTGAAGAAGCACAACATGACAATTTCTGAAATTAGAGTTGACATATACACACTACCATGTGTTAAATAGCTGGTGGGCAGCTGCTGTATCACACAGGGAGCTCAGCCTGGTACTCCGCGATGACCTGGGGGGTGGGGGATGTGCTGGGAAGGGAGGCTCAAGAGGGAGTGGATATATGTATACATATAGCTGATTCACTTCTTTGTACAGCAGAAACTAACACAACATTATAAAGCAATTATATCCAAGAAAAAAACAAACCGACAAAATGGGGCAAAATGTTAAGGAAAGGTTCAGTTCAATTCAGTTGCATCCGACTCTGCCACCCCATGGACTGTAGCACACCAGGCTTCCCTTTCCATCACCAACTCCCAGAGCTTGCTCAAACTCATGTCCATTGAGTCAGTGATGCCATCCAACTATCTCATCCTCTATTGTCCTCTTCTCCTCCTGCCTTCAGTCTTTCCTGGCATCAGTGTCTGGGTACAGAGTGTTCACCATAATATTTTTATTTTTGCAACCTCTTGTAAGTTTGAAATTATTTCCAAATAAAAAGTTTTAAAGTTAAAAAAAATAAAGTAGTTGACAACCATCCCGGTAGTCTCCAAGCTTTATGTTAATTCTTCATTTGGCTTGTGTTGGCAGTTAAGGGATTGACTATTTAAAATAGATGAGTGCAGAAATGCCTTCCTATATCAGATGGAAAACTTCTTTAGCAAATATTGTAGAAATAAAAGTGCTTTTGGATAACTCTGAGACCTAAACTGTTAACAAAAATTCAAAATGGTGTCAGTTCAGTTCAGTTCAGTCACTCAGTCGTGTCCGACTCTTTGCGACCCCATGAACTGCAGCATGCCAGGCCTCCCTGTCCATCTCCAACTCCCGGAGTTCACTCAGACTCACGTCCATCAAGCCAGTGATGCCATCCAGCCGTCTCATCCTCTGTCGTCCCCTTCTCCTCCTGCCCCCAATCCCTCCCAGCATCAGAGTCTTTTCCAATGAGTCAACTCTTCGCATGAGGTGGCCAAAGTACTGGAGTTACAGCTTAGCACCATTCCCTCCAAAGAAATCCCAGGGCTGATCTCCTTCAGAATGGACTGGTTGGATCTCCTTGCAGTCCAAGGGACTCTCAAGAGTCTTCTCCAACACCACAGTTCAAAAGCATCAATTCTTCAGCATAGAATCAAATAAACATGTAAGTAGGCCCACTGATATAGCTTTGATATTTTTACAGTTTTAGCCAGTGGTCTGTGTTCCTCAGTATAGCAGCTCAATGGGACCATACCAGCACTGATTTCCAGGGCAACTTCCTGGCATGACCTTTGGCTTGCTTCTCAATGTTACTCCTATTTCTGTGCATTCTCACAGTTTGCTGGGCGCTTCTTGGACTCCTGTTCCTTCTAAGTCATTTCCTTTCACTTTTCAACCTCGGACTGCCTCCATGGGTTGGGTGTTCATTACCCACACCAAATAGCTCAGTGGATATTTGTAGTCTTCCACTGGAGTGAGTCAAGCTACAAGGCATGTGAAGAAAGGGAAGGGGAAAAAACAGATGAGTTGGCATGGGTGGCTCCGCCTTTGTATGAACTTCCTTTTAGATGCTCAACATAAACTTTAAATGGGCCAAAGACTGTTAATATTTGAAAAGATTCCCAGTTCTTTCAATATCTTCTGCTCTTTGTATATTATTAAAAGCAGCCGAAGGGCAGTGGTTCATGTGATTTTCCCTCTGTTCTTTTGCAATGACAATTTTTTGCAGAGCTGGTTAAAGGCAAAGTGAAAAAAAGATGAAGCTTTCCTTATTCAGCTTCTGGGTTTTGCCAATACATCCTGTGTGATTCTGATCAATTGCATAACATCTCATCTGTAAAATGTAATATTGCTGCTCCTCAGGATTATGGATTCAATGGGTAGTTTGTGATCTTCTACTTTGGTCTTGTATTCTGGGGTTGGAGCAATGAATGAAAGAGATAAAGGCCCTGGCCTTGGGTATTTATATTCCAGAGAGACATGCAAAATGTAAATAAATAAGTAAAATATATAGTTCATCAGCCAACTCAATGGACAACAGATGAGCAAACTGTGGGAGATAGTGAAAGGGAAGGCTGGCATGCTGTAATTCATGGGGTTGCAAAGAGTTGGACATGAACTTAGCAACTGAGCAACAACAAATAGTTCATTAGATGGTGATAAACCCTTGAGAGAAAAAATAATTGAGACATGGGTGGGGAGAGTGGGAGACTTGCATAATGACAACCACTCATATCAGAAATGCCTTCTCTGAAACTTTAATCAACTTGAGAAAAGACTGAGGGAAGAAAATAAGCGAGGGAATTCTTTCCCTGTTTATCTGTAAACTAATTTTATGTTGCAAGCATGATAGTGGTTGTGGTTTAGTTGCTTAGTCTTTTCTGACTCTTTGCTACCCCATAGACTGTAGGCACCAGGCTCCTCTGTCCATGGGTTTTCCCAGGCAAGAGTAATAGTGTGGGTTGCCATTTTCTTCTCCTGGGCATCCTGCTGACCCAGGGATCAAACCCGAGTCTCCTGCATTGCAGGTGAATTCTTTACTGCTGAGTCATCAAAGAAGTCCCATCAGGAGCATGTGGCTCCCCTAAATCAGAAAATTTTGCCTATTTTATTTACTGCTGTATTTCCAGCACCTAGGATAGTATCTGGTATTCAGACAAGGTACACTGGTAGCTCAACTGGTGAAGAATCCACCTGCAATGCAGGAGACCCTGGTTCAATTTCTGGGTTGGGAAGATCCACTGGAGAAGGGGTAGGCTACCCACTCCAGTATTCTTGGGCTTCCCTGGTGGCTCAGCTGGTAAAGAATCTGCCCACAATGTGGGAGACCTGGGTTGGGAAGATCCCCTAGAGAATGGAACAGCCACCCACTCCAGTATTCTGACCTGGAGTATTCCATGGACTGTATAGTCCGTGCAGTTGCAAAGAGTCAGACACAACTGAGCGACTTTCACTTTCATATAAATAGTTGGTGAATGAATGAATAAATGGACAAGCCAGTAAACTGGGAAAGTAGCCAGGGAAGTTAGGAGGAGAACAGAGCAATTGTCCTGGAGGTCAGTTGAAGAAAGTGTGAAGGAGGCTGTGATAAACTCTTAAATGCTGCTCACAGGTTGGATAAGATGAGTACGGAGAATAGCACTCTCGTGGCAGAATTCTTAAGCAGGTATTCCTCCTCTCAGTCCTGCAGTGCACCAGGATGTGTGCTGACAGCCTCCATTTTGCTTTTCCCAAGTACATTGTACCTGCTGCTGTAGTTCAAGCTTGCTGTCTCTTCCTAGCCTGCAGTTTTGGGCCAGCTTTCTTTGCTTGCTCACTAGCCTTTTGCCAAAGCTCTCTCTTGCTGCCACTGGGAACCTGCACAGGGAGCAGTGGGGAGGGATGGGTGGGTGAAGGGCATAGGATATTGGGGTGCCCATGGCCAGTAGGGGGGATTTGTGGGTGAGGTGACCCAGAGGCTTGTGGGAAGGCTTTTTGATGGTGTCCAGGGCTTGCCTGGAGAATCCCAGGAACAGGAGCCTGGTGGGCCGCCGTCTATGGGGTCCCACAGAGTCAGACACGACTGACGTGACGCAGCAGCAGCAGCAGCAGCAGCAGCAGCAGCAAGGCTTCCTAGGTGGCATGAGTGGTAAAGAACTTGCCTGCCAATGCAGGAAACATAAGAAGGAATATGGATTGAACCCCTGGGTCAGGAAGATCCCCTGGAGGGGGAAATGGCAACTTATTCCAGTATTCTTGCCTGGAGAATTCCAGAGGAACCTGGCAGGCTAGAGTCCATAGGGTTGCAAAGAGTTGGACAGGACTGAAGTGACTTAGCATGCATGCATGACTTGGTTAGTAGGATGACCCATATCCCTTTAATGCCCTCTGTGAATCCTATCTGTCACCCTCCCATCCTCCTCCTGCCCACTCAGCAGCCTGGATGGAGTCAGAGGAAAGGGCAGTCTCCTGCACAGGCACTCACTCACACATCTCACTGTCCCCTGCAGGAGATATCATGGGCCAAAAAGTCTCTCTTGGCACTGAGCTGTGCTGCCTTGGGAGAGGGGTGATGCTGGTAAAATTAAGCTCTTCCTCTTGCCCCGTCTGCTGTATCTAGTCTCCAGTGGTGAGCTGGAGCTTCTTCCCTGGTTCTTGGGCTTTCATGAAGGCTCCTTCAATCTCTGTGTGATAGTCTGAGACAGCGTTCTTCGGGAGCTCCCGGACTACAACTGAGAGGAGCTGAAGCTGGTCCCTGGGCCACTGCAGGGTCCACAGCCAGGACCGAGGTCTGCATACCTATTACCCAATGGATTCATGAATGAGGCTCCCCTGGGTTTCTAGGTGTTTGGGGCTGGATTCTACAGCTCCCACAGGCTTTTGTCCATAGATGGATGCCAAATAGGTATTGCAGGAGGGATAGGAGTGATTTGCTGGTATCATAATTCTGCCCCTTGTTTTCTAAAACTCAGTCATTTTGAAGCGTAGTTATGGAGACTGAGAAATCCCACCACCTGCTGTCTGTAAGCTGGATCCAGGAAAGCCAGTAGTGTAATTTAGTTTGTCTGAAGACCCGAGAATCAGGGGAACAGTGGCATAAATCTCAATCCAAGGGCAAGAGCTATTGAGATGAGTTGTTCCAGCTCAACTAGTGAAACAGTAAAGAAAGGGCTCACTCATTTTATTGTCAGAGAAGGGAGAGTATTTGTATCCTAATGTGGATAAGTAATTGAGTTTAGTGGTGGGAGCGTGAGGTAATATTTTTCTCATTTTCTTTTATCTTTAAATTTGCGCTCACTAAAATTGACTCCTTGTTATGCACGATTCCAAGGCTTTAACAAAGACATAAAGTCTTGTGTCTATCATTGCCATCCTGATACACTTCAAAAATTCTCTTGTATTGCCCCTTTGTAGTCACCGCCTCTCTTATTTCCAGTCCCTGGCAGTCACTGATCTGGTTTCCATTCCGATAGTATCGCCTTTTCCAAGAAGTCATAAAAGTGGAAGCATACAGTTTGTAGCATTTTAGGTCCAACTCCTTGCACTTTGAAAAATGCATAAAAAAAAAAAAAGAAAAATGCATAGGAGATTCATCCACATTGCTCCTTTTATTGCTGAGTAGTTTTTCATTGTATGAATGTACCTGATTTTGCTTATCCTTTCATTGACTGGAGGACATCTAGGTTGTTCTGCTGCTGCTGCTGCTGCTAAGTTACTTCAGTCATGTCCGATTCTGTGTGACCTCGTGGATGGCAGCCCGCCAGGCTCCCTCATCCCTGGGATTCTCCAGGCAAGAACACTGGAGTGGGTTGCCATTTCCTTCTCCAATGCATGAAAGTGAAAAGTGAAAGTGAAGTCGCTCAGTCATGTCCGACTCTTAGCGACCCCACGGACTGCAGCCCACCGTCCGTGGGCTCCTCCGTCCATGGGATTTTCCAGGCAAGAGCACTGGAGTGGGGTGCCATCGCCTTCTCCACTAGGTTGTTCTACTTCTTGTCAATTCCAAATAAAGCTATTATAAACAACTCATACAGATTTTAGCATGAACACAAATTTTCTTTACCTTTTTTGATAAATTCCTAAGCATAGAGTTGCTGGGCCTTATGGTAGATGTATGTTTAACTTAATAAGAAACTGCCAAATTGTTTTCTTAACTAAAACCAACAAGGTATGAGCACTTCAGTTGCTCCATGTTCTCATAAGCATTTGGTATTGTCAACATTTTTTGTCATCCAAATAGGTATGCAGTGATTTCTCATTGTGTTTTAAATTGTATTTGTTTACTGTCTAGTGATGGTAAACATCTTTTAATATGTTTATTTGTTGTTTAAACATCTTTTTTTGGTAAAGTGTCTAGTTTCTTTGCTCAATTTTAAAAAAGGTTGTTTCATGAAAGAAAATATTGTTGAGTTTTAAAAGTCTTTTTATATATTCTGGATACAAGTTCTTTGTCAGGAATGTGTGATTTGAAAATATTTTTTCCCAGTCTGAGACTTGTCTTTTCATTCTGTTAACAGAATCTTCACAAAGCCAAAGTTATTGATTTTGAAGAAGTCCAACTTATTGACTTTTATTCATGGATTATGCTTTCGATGATGTAAAATATTTGTCAAAACACTGTTCTATATTTTCTTCTAGAAGTTTTTTGTTTCATCTTTTCACTAGATCTATGATTCATTTTGTGTTAATTATTTTATAGTGTGAGACATAAGTTGGGGTTTTTTTTTGCATATGCATGTCCAATTTTTCCAGCATCATTTGTTTAGAAGATTTCCTTTTTCCCACTAAATTGTCATTATACCTTTAAAAAAAACAATTTGTAAAAATAATTTATTACAGTTATTTGGGTCTTTCTGATTACATTTATTTTTTTTTTTGTAAAATAGGCAAAACCATCATCTGCAAATTAGGAGGGTAGAATTGTTGGAGTTTGAGAAGAAAGAAGATGTACAATTAAATCAACAAATTATAAATATATCTATTGTGTACCAGACACCATTTTAATTTCTGTGGATACATTGGTAAGCAAAACAACAGATCTGCCCTCATAGGATTTTTGTTTCAGTATATTAAAATAGATATGTAGGAAAACAGGTAATTAAAGTAAAAGGAAATGAAATTGGAATTGCAGGCAACTCTAAAGCCCCACCTGGGGATAGTGGTTATGCATTTAAATTGAGAGCAGTCAGCAAAGTTTTATGCCTCTTCTCCAGCTTTATTCAGCTGTGTATATGTCAGCCTAGACTGTAGACTGGTTAGACATTTGATTTAACGGGTAAAAATTCCACCGAGAAAGTATGTTTCAGGAAGAATGTGGCAAGAAGATTGAGAGTGTATATGGGAGACTGATTATAATGAATGGTCTTGGAATCCCAACCAGGTGAGGAAGAATGGGCATGAGGAAATTGACAGCAGTGAAACATGGTAGGGTTAACAGATTGGAAGTAATGGTGGATTGTAGGATTGTTGGAGAGAGAGCAGGAATGAGAGGGAAAGATAGGAGCTGGCAGTCAGTGAATGAGATCCTAGAAACTAAGATTATGGATGGTGAGAGCAGTCTAGTTAATGGTAATGACAAGAAATGACGTTTTTGAGGAGATGGAGGAAGGGCAGGATTATTGGAGGTGAAGTGGTCAAGGAATTAAGAGGCCAAGATTTGGGAAGTGTCAGTGAAATATTCATGGGCATTGAAATCATAAAAATCATTAGAAGCACAGTGTTGGTGGGTAAGATATTAAGCCAGGTACTACAGTCTTCTAGGACTGAGGTGAGACTGGGTGGCCTGGGTGGAAGTAGGTGACTGCATTCAAGAGGGGTGGATTAATTTCCTATGGCTCTAGAAATTTATTACACTCCTTTCACAGCATTTAGAAGCCTGTCTTTGCATGTTCTTTTCTAGATGTTTGAAAGAGTTTCTCTTTGCTTCTAGTCTTATATAATTTCACTATGGTACTTTGTGAACTCTTAAACTGGTAATTCAGGTCCTTTTACATCTTGAAAATGACTTGAATGCTTTTATTGGTTTCTTCCCTCTATTTTCTCAGCTTTTATTTCTGAAACATTTATTATTTGGATACTGAAAATTTTCTGGCATTTTTTACTTTATTCTTTTTTTCCATTTTCTTTTTTGTTTTTTGGAATACTTTCTAGAAGATTTCCTTATTCTAAACTATCCATTGAGGTTTTCATGTCTAATACTCTTTTTGTAAACTCTGAAAGCTATTGCTTTTTGTTTTCTGAATGTTTCTTTATTCAGGCTTCCCCTGTGGCTCAGATGGTAAAGAATCTGCATGTAATGCGGGAGATCCAGGTTTGATCCCTGGGTCGGAAAAATTCCCCTGGAGAAGGGAATGGCTACCCACTACAGTTTCTTAATATAGCACTCTGTAAATAGGATGTGGGTTCATGGATGCAATAACGTATCCTCTCAGAATAGTGATGTTAAGATTTATTATATTTTCAAAGTCTTCTCCTCCTTACATAGCTCTTGTTTTTCTTTTAGCTCTAATTACTTCTTTCCTGTTTTTGTTGGTCTTTGCCTTTGATTTTACAGGCTTGAAAAATGTCTGGTAATCCTTGACTCAGAGCTTATATTTAAAATTAAAGCAGTGAAAAGTTGATTGGAAACTCTGAGTTGTATAGGTGGAGCTTATCAATTTTGAACTTTTTAATGGGATTTTGTCTGAGGATTATTTGCTGTCTGTATTGCAGACACTTCCACCTGAGCTATTCAGAGTGCCTGTAGATTTTTTTCCATTCACCTCTATATAGCTGCTAGAGTTTAGGGGCAGAATGAGAGAATAAAGCTTTCCATGTTCAGTTCACTGCTTTTAACTTAATTTCTGTGTATGTGTGGAATCTCAGAGGGCATTTTTGATACTATCTCCAAAAATATATACCTCTAAAGTGCAAATAAAAACCATAATGAGATACTACTTCATACCCATAGGATGGCTAAATGAACAAGACAGACAATAGCAAGTTTTTGTGATAATATCATGGGAATAATAGTTAGGAATATCATGCATTGCTGGTAGGATGTAAAATGGTCAGCCACTTTTGAAAATAATCTGTTTTTAAAAATGATAGCAATAGAATTACCATGTCATAGGCATTTCACACCAAAGGGAAATAAGGCATCAGTTGAGTTCAGTTCAGTCGCTCAGTCACATCCAACTGTTTGCGACCCCTTGGACTGCAGCACGCCAGGCTTCCCTGTCCATTACCAACACCCGGAGCTTGCTCAAACTCATGTCCATTGAGTTGGAGATGCCTTCCACCATCTCATCCTCTGCTGTCCCCTTCTCCTCCTGCCTTCAATCTTTCCCAGCATCAGGGTTCTTTTCCAATGAGTCATCTCTTTGCATCAGGTGGCCAAAGTATTGGAGCTTCAGCTTCAGCATCAGTACTTCTAATGAACTTCAGAATTGATTTCCTTTAGGATTGACTGGTTTGATCCTGCAGTCCAAGGGACTTTCAAGAGTCTTTTCCGACACCACACTTCAAAAGCATCAGTTCTTTGGCTCTCAGCTTGCTTTATGGTCCAATTCTCACATCCATACATGACTACTGGGAAAACCATAGCTTTGCCTAGATGGACCTTAGTCAGCAAAGTAATGACTCTGTGTTTTAATATGCTGTCTAGTCTTGTCATAGCTTTTCTTCCAAGAAGAAAGCATCTTTTAATTTCATGGCTGCAGTCTCCATCTGCAGTGGAACGTCTATGACTGCTTCCTTTGTTTTGTCATCTATTTGCCATAAAGTGAGGGGAGCGGATGCCATGATCTTCCTTTTTTGAATGTTGAGTTTTAAACCAGCTTTTTCACTCTCCTCTTTATAAAATAAATAAAGCATATATTTGCACAAAAGAAATAAACTAAAGGAAATAAAATATATAAATATTAATAAATTAAGAATAAAAGAAAAGGAAAGAAATAAAACATATACGTGCACAAAAGCAAGTACATAAATACTCACAGCAGTACTTCTGTGTTCACAATTGCTCCAAAGTGGAAATAAATGTCCATCAGTGGAAAAATGGGTAAACAAAATGTGTATATTAACACTGGAGTGCTATTTTGCAAAACAAATACTGCTACATACTGCAACATAGATAAGTTAAAAATGCTATGCTAAGTGAAAGAATCTTCATAAAAGGGCATATATTGGGTTAGTCAATTTATATTAAATGTTGGCCTTTCCTGGTCGCTCAGCTGGTAAAGAACGTGCCAGCAAATGCAGGAGACATGAGATGTGGGTTTAATCTCTGGGTAAGGTAGATCCCCTGGAGAAGGAAATGTCAACCTGCTCTAGTAGTCTTGCCTGGAAAATACCATAGACAGAGGAGTCTTGGAGGCTACAGTCCATGGGGTCACAGTCAGACATGCCAGCACGCACACACACACACACACACACAATTAGGCAAAAACATAGGGACTGAAAGCTTAATTAATTACAATTTAATTAATTAACATTTTATACATTTAATTAATTTGATTAATGATTTCTTAGAGCTGGAAGGAATGTGGGGTTGGATATAGTTAATGGGTATGGTGTGTCTTTTGAGGTAATGAATATCTTCTAAAATTGTGATGACAGTTGCACAATTTTATGAATATATGATAAACTATTGAATTATATACTTTAAGTGAGTGAGTAGTGTGATATATGAATTCACAGTAAAGCTGTCACAAAATGTAACTATAGTTTTCTGTCAGCATAAGAGAAAACTTGTAACTTCAAGACACTGTAATAGATGAGATCTGAGTCAATGATTTTGAAGCAAGTTTTCAACCAGTTCTTATGCTTTTAGTGCTCATTTAACTCATTTCCAAAAAATATTTTTTTCTGCAAGCTATTCATGTGTTTAGGGATCTCTGTTTAAATGAGATTGCTTCTTAAACTTATCATACCAAGAGTTTCAGATTTGGCTTTTTCAATGTGCCAAGTTAGTTACCATTTTCTCATCTGCCTTCCAGCTTCTAAAATAGTTCGTCTGTTTCCTTCTGTTATTCTGTTTATTGTAATGGGTTTATATCTTAAAAGACTCTTCACTGAAATTTAATCAAATTTTAGGAGGAAGTAAAGATAACACATATGTTCACTCAATAAACTTTATCTGGAGGTCAATAGGCTCCATTAGTTTGATTTTAAAACTCATATTAAAAGGAGGTTTGAATTCTTAACATTAATATGCTTTCGTATCTGGGAATATTCTGATATATGTTCAACTGTCATTTGTGGCGCTGGGAGTTTATAAGAAAAGCAGCTAGGCAACATAGGTTAGCGGCATTTTTAAAGTTGTTTCCTCTTTTTATTGCTATATGGCTCAACAATTATACTAAAACTGAGTACAACTGGATGTATTCCAATTTTGTTGTTTGAAGGTTAACATAAAAATATATAAACTATTAGCTAACTTACTGAATTATTTCCTAATCTACTAAAATGATTAAGTAAAAACACTTAAAATTGTTTTAAATAACTTGAAAAATCCTAGCAAGCCACATTAATGCACATATTAATAAATTTGGATACTGAATCATTAGTTTTTGATTTCAAGTGCTCATTTCCTCTGACTAGCACTAAAATTCTTCTTTCTTAAATATCTGTGGTAATATTTTCTATTCTGACTTGCAATGTATTGTGTATAAATCCTCCTGTTTATATCTGAAAAGACTGGGTATAAATTTTAGAACTTTCTTTTTATGTTCTCAGGCTTGAGAGTTTTCCTTGTCTCAGTTTGTGAGATGTGCACTGGAGAGGAGACGAAGATAAGTATCCAAATCACGTTTCTATCTGTGTTCCCCTAATTTTGTGAATATTTCATCTCAAAATGTTTCCCCCCCCGCCCGGTTCATCATACAATCTTCTCAATTCTTGATATTTATACACACATTGGTATTGCCATCTATGTATTTTTTTGTCAGTCATAGTTCAAATATTTCAGAATTGCCTTATTTTAGAATCAAATAGAAACGTTGGTAAGAGCTAAAATTCTCAATTTCCTTCCTCAAAATGTATTAGATAATTTAAATAGTTATACCAAAGTTGAATTTGAGGGAACCATATCAAATAGAAAAATGGATGCAAGCTTAAGTAGTTTCTTTTAGAAAGAATCACAAAGTAGTTTTATTATGTTTAGGAAAGATTATTATTGAAATGTCCGTAAGATAAAGTGGTAAAATTAAGAATAAGTGATTATTTGTATGTTAGGGTCATAGAGGGGATGGCCAGGATTCTTTTTATATGTACTATAATAAAGGAACAAAGTCTCTTTGTAGAATGGATTTTACATACTTCACACAGATAATGGAAAGTTGCTTTGATTGTGACACAAAATTCATATTTGGAATTCACTACTATTCAGTTGTAATTGAGACAAAGTCTCCACTGAGTATGTAAAAAGTTGAATGATATTCACTCAGCAATCACTTTTTGCAGTTATGCAGTGTTGTTCCTATACATGTACATGATGCTGTTTTCATGCAGAAATAATTATTCCAAACAAATGAAGCTCATGCCCAGAAGAACAAAATCTTGTTTTAGAATATTAGGATAAGAACAATAAAATTTCATGGCTCAGGATATAACCGAACCTCTGTGTGGTCCAGAAAGAAACCATTTCTCCAAAGACAGCTTCAAGCATTTGGCTGTCAGGTGCTTTCTGGACGGAGGCTGTCTTTCTGAACCATATGGATTAGGCTGCTGGTGGAACTGCTTTCTCAGCTTCTGTAATATGTTTACTTTCATTAACAAGTAGTTTGAGTCCTAAATTAGTATAAAACCTTTGTGGTGGTTATAGCTACTATGTGAAAAGATGGATATTAACAGAAGCATATAAAATGCCTCTTTATTGACCTCTCTTATTAAAATGGGAACTCTTTTTAAAGCAGTTATTGCTCTCATTATTACTGTTATTATTTATAGCACACTTCCTTGGTGGCTCAGATGGTAAAGAATCTGTCTGCAATGCAGGAGACTAGGGTTCAGTCCCCTGGAGAAGGTAATGGCTACCCACTCCAGTATTCTTGCCTGGAGAATTTTATGGTCAGAGGGGATCCTAGTGAGCTACAGCCCATGGGGTCACAAAAAGATAGATGTGACTGAGCAACTAATATTACAATAACAGTAGCCCACATACATAGGATCTTGCCTTATTATCCTGGACGCTCAGCCACTTTCACCACAAATATTGAATGGATCTGGAATTCTACAAGTTTCCACGTTTCTCCAATTAACTTCATAAGCAATTTGAATCAGTCGATGAATGATGCAGTATTTGTTGTATCCCCCTTATGTATACAACATTCTACCTGGTTCTATAAAGAAAAGGACACAATCCAACAGAGAAATATGATTAAAAAAAGCAAAAATTAAAACTGGTTTTAAAAAAAAGGCTAAACTGTGGGTTTATAATTCCAAAAGCTAAATTCAGAGAAGGAAGATTGGCATGTAAGGGAAAAGGTGGGGAAAGATCCAAAGAAAGGCTGGGAGTTTGAGTATCTAGCACAGGAATAGGTGAAAGGTTTTAAAAAGGTGTTTCAGGTAGAGAGAAGAAATGCAGGAAAGAGAGTGTCAGAAGTTGAGAATGGAGGGTGAAGGGCACATAATTCTCAGTCACCAAGACAAAGAAAAGTTGAAGAAGATAAAATTGTTAATCCTGTGTTGAACTCGGACACACCAGATCACATAGAGTAACCATGACATGGATGGTCAGACAAGGCTAATGCCTTGACATTGACCCTGGTCCCTCCTTTTGGTGCCTAGTGATGCCCCACCATGCTGGCATCATGTAGAAGCTGCCCACCTGACTTTGCTGTTACTGCTGTTGACTTTGGAGGTGTTTGATGATGATTCTTCTGAATGACCATGGTTTGCTTGGGGCACTTAGATTGTGGTTGTCATTGTTGAGTCACTAAGTCATGTCCAACTGTTTGGGACCCCATGGACTGCAGCACACCAGGCTTCCCTGTCCTTCACTATCTCCTGGACTTTGCTCAAACTCATGTCCATTGAGTTGATGATGCCATTCAACCATCTCATTCTCAGTCACCCCCTTCTCTTCCTGCCCTCAATCTTTCCCAGCATCAGGATCTTTTCCAATGAGTTGGCTCTTCCCATCAGGTGGCCTGTGGTAGGCTGAATAATTGCTTCCAGAGATATGAACATTTTAATCCTTGGAACCTGTGAATATTACTTTATATGACAAGATTGACTTTGTATATGTAATTAAGTTAAGCATCTTCAGAAAAGGAGTTTATATTTGATTGAGTGGAAGATACACGTAATCACCAGTGTAGTTATAAGAAGAAGGCAGAAACAGACTTGATGACAGAAGAGAAGGCAATGTGTTGACAAAATCTGCAATTGAAGCTGTGTGGCCACCACTAGAAGCTGGAAGAGACAAGGAATGGATTCTTTCCTGTTGCCTCCAGAAGGAATCAAGTACCGATGAGGCCATTTCAGACTTCTGGCCTCCATAGCTGCAAGAGAATAAATTTCCATTGTTGGCACCAATTTTGTGGTTTTGTGTCACAGCAACAACAGAAAAATGAATGCACATTTGAAGCTTCCTAACTTGGTCAAAGTATATTTAAATATAAGAATAGTATAAGTAATTTCTGGGTTAAGTAAGGAGTACTGATGTCTGGGACTGGTGACAGTAAATAAGTCTGAGGGGTTACTGCTGTGGCTGATGAAATCACTCTGTTGAGGGCAGAGAACTTTGCAAAGGAGCCCACGAGCTGGGTACTTTAGCTGAGAAGGTGTGAAGTTCTGTGGGACAATATCTGTATAAAATGGGGCTTCCCTGGTGGCTCCATTCATAAAGAATCTGTCTGCAATGCAGGAGACTTGGGCTCGATCCTTGATCCTTGAGTCCCTTGGGAAGGAAATGGCAACCCACTCCAGTATTCTTGTGGGGAGAATCCCATGGATAGAGGAGCCTGATGGGCTACAGTCCATGGGGCTGCAAAGATTCGGACATGACTGAGTAACTATGCAAGCACTCATATGTATAAAATGAGCAGAAGCTTAGGACACTAAGCAGATGATGAATTAATGGTCTGTAGTGTTCTTGCCTGGAGAATCCCAGGGATGGGGGAGCCTGGTGGGCTGCCGTCTATGGGGTCACACAGAGTCGGACACGACTGAAGTGACTTAGCAGCAGTAGCAGCAGCAGTGGTAGTAGAGTTCTGCTAAATGGAGGGGTGGGTTGAAGAAAGTAACTATCGTGTGAGAGGGCTTGGGGTTATGGACCATCAAGTCCTAAGTTCAGTGATTTTAAGGAAATAAAGAGAAATAAAAACTTTTTTTTTGAAAAATAAAAAAGAGGAATTTACCAAAATAGGTGAAGAGATACCGTCCAGACACTGAGGCTGGAGGCTGTTGGTGAGGATGATAGAGAGGGGAATTAAAGAGGAAACTAGGCAAGGGGTGATGAGTAAGAAAAGGCAGACTGTTACAAGTGGTAAGATGCTGGTGTTTGCAGGAGAAAATGGGAGGATCGGAACATTATAGGGAAAAAGAGTGATGATGAGATGACAGGAAGATGGTTCTTGTGGATCATGCCCACAAGGACTGAGAGTCAAGGTGCCTATCCTGATGGGTAGTGTGAAGCCTACGCACAGGTGCATGAGTGGTAAGACTCCTGTGGGCACATAGCCACACACCTGTGGGGCCATCGACAGGGTCCTGGCTTCTGGCATCTGTGTGAGGTCTGTACAGAAGACAGTGGAATTCCACGACATCCAGTGAATACGGGTTCTATTGAAATGGAAATAGCTTCTAATATGCTTCTTCTTGGAGGAGGGCATGGCAGGGGTGGGCTGCAGTCCATGGGGTCTCAGAGAGTCGGACACGACTGAGCAACTAAACAAAGCACCTTCTTCTTGAAAACTTGCTCTTCCCTTATGTCTATGAAATTATGTTTAAAAACTTCACTAATTTGAAGCATCATTTAAATTGTTTTCCCCATGAGTAAGCCTTTCTGTTATGATTTTGTTTATGATTGAAAAATAAGTATAAACTATCTTTTTCTTTATTGAAGTAGAGTTGGTTAATAACATTGTGCCAATTTCTGTGTATGTGTGTTAGTCGCTCAGTCGTGGCCGACTCTTTGCAACCCCATGGATTGTAGCCCACCAGTCTCCTCTGTCCTTGGAATTCTCCAGGCAAGAATAGTGGAGTAGGTTGTCATTCTCTTCTCCAGGGGATCTTCCTAACCTGGGTCTCCTGCACTGCAGGCAGATTCCTTGCCCTCTGCTGTACAGCAAAGTGACTCAGCTCTACACATATATACATTCTTTTCAAAATATTCTTTTACATTATAGTTTATCACAGGATGCTGAATATAATTCAAAGCAGAAACAGACTCATAGACATAGAGAATCGACTTGTGGTTGCCAAGTGGGGGTGGGAGGGAGAGGGACGGACTGGGAGTTTGAGGATGCTAGATGCAAGCTATTACATTAAGAATGGGTAAACAACAAGGTCCTAATGTAAATGATCTTTTTAATAATACATGCCTTATTGATTCATTCATTATTTATTGGTTGCTGAAACTGAAATGTCCTGGTCAGTGAAAAAATATTTCCAACTTTCTGCAGTAGCTATGACTCTCACCCCTAAGCATAAGTTGGACTCTTAGGATGGAAATGCATAACTTTATTTTATTTTATAGTAGGACTTTACTATGTTTGCTTATAAGGACAGCAATTCTGGTGCAGGAATATGCCCTGCTGTGATGCAATTCCATAGTCATATTAAATCCAGGGGCCCCTAGTGTTATTATACAAGGCTTTACCAGACACTTTGTCAAAAGCATAAACCCCATACATTCACAATGCGGATTCTTGAACATTCCATCAGTGTAGGTGTAAATACCCATACTTCCCCTGCTTTGCATCAGTTACCTCTGCTCGGATCCATAGTTTCAATAGCTCATCAAGTTAGTAACGTGAATCCCAAATTACACGTAATTTCCCAAAATTTAAAGCTACACAATAAAATAAACAAAAGCAGGGTTTCATCCCGATTCTTCCCCAGTGGAGTTAGAATTTGGTGAGAATCGAGGTGAGAATTGGTAGGATTTGTAAAACCACACTCTAAGTGAAATCAGCAGCCTTGGCTCAGATCCATTTGCTCTGATTACAAATGGCTAATTTAATTGAAGATCACCACCAGACATTGTTATTAGATACAGTTGTGAAATGATTTGCTGTAGCAATAGGGACTTTTAGATCTTGGGTACATATAAAATTTTAATGAAATGGGCATTTAAGGATTACCATTATAGTATATCATGTAGTCTATGATTCAAACATTACATTATTTTTACATTAAACTATAATAAACCAGGATGGATGCAAGGTCTGGGATTTTAAAATGACAACAATATGTTGTTAGTAAAATTTAAGCTCCTTTGCTTTCTTTTGTCTGAGAAGGAAAACATAAGATATTTAGAAACAGGGCAGGATTCCTCCTTGCCATAGACTGGGAGATGCTTGAAGATTTGATACCTATGACTGATCTCAAGAATATATGAAATATATTGGGCAGAATGTATCAACAGTAGACACCCTAGTAACAGTTCCACAGGGGCAGTCTCTAACCATTGTGATCTCATTCTTCTGACCAGTGATTTGTGTAGTGGAGGAAGCAGCTTGGCTCCACTAGAATGTAAGCTGTATGAAGACAGGAGGTTATTTATTTATTTTTTTGTTCACTGTCTTATGCGCTGATGTACCCCTAAAACTTAGAACAGTGACATGCCTATGGCAGATACTCAATAAATAATGAAAGAAAAATGAGGGACACATAGAAAAAGAGACAAGGGGAAAAGGAAGGATAGAAAGAAGGGAGAACGGGAGGGAGAGAAAAAGGGAGGAAAGACAATAGATTTAGGAAGGAAGAAAGGGAGGAAAGGAAAGAAAGGATACAGAGGGACATGAGAGGAGAGGATTGCTTGGGTTCCTGGAATCAGTCCACTGACTTCTCTAGTACTCTCTGCCTACTTGACCTGAGCAAGGATCAGTGGTCTCTTGCTTTTGGCAGTCAATCTAAGACCATAAAGACAACCAAGCATAGAAAAGAATTGGGATCACATATGATAAAGAGATAGGAAAACAGCGGAGTACTTTTTTCCAGTTTTATAGGGGTATAATTGACACGTCACTATGTAAGTTTAAGGTGTGCAGCATAATGGTTTGAATTACATATATATTGTGAAATATATATTGAGTTAGCATCCATAATCTCTTATAGATTCAATGAAAAGAAAAAAAAAATTTTTTCTTGTAATGAGAACTTGCAGTATTTGCTCTCTTAACTTCCATGTATTTCATACAGTATTAACTATAGTTACCATGTTGTACACTATGTCACTAGTACTTATTTCTCTTATAACTGGAACTTTGTACCTTTAGGTCACCTTCTACCAATTCCCCCTCTCCCCACCCCTTAGCTCTGGTAACCAAAAATCAGTTCTCTTTTTTTATGAGCTTTTTTTTTTTTTTGAAAAATATCATACATAAACGAGGTCATACAGTATTTGTCTCTCACTGTCTGACTTATTTCACTTAACACAGATAGACCTCAAGGTCTATCTGTGTTGTTTCTAATGTCAGGATTTCCTCATTTTTATGGCTGAATATATTCCAGTGTGACTATATACGACAGCCTCTTTACCCATTCATTCATCGATGGACACTCAGATTGTTTTCATGTCTTCACTATCATGATGATGCAGTGAGCATGGGCGGGGTAGAGACATCTTTTCAAGTTAGTTTTTTGTTTCCTTTGGATGTATTCCCAATGGGATTGCTGGATCATATGGTAGATCTATTTGTAATTTCTGAGGATCCTTTCTACTGCTTTCAGTAGCAGCTGCACCAGTTTATCATCTCACCAACAGTACACAAGGCTTCCCTTTTCTCCAATATCCTCACTATCATTTGTTATTTTGATGATGCCTATTTTAACAGATCTGAAGTGATATCTTATTGTGGTGTAGATTATATTTCTCTAATGAGTGGTGATACAATGACAGACTTTATTTTCTTTGGCTCCAAAATCACTGTGGTTGGTGACTATAGCCATGAAATTAAAAGATGCTTGCTTCTTGGAAGAAAAGCAATGACAAACCTAGACAGCATATTAAAAAGCAGAGACATTACTTTGCTGACAAAGCTCTGGATAGTCAAACCTGTGGTTTTTCCAGTAGTCATGTATGGACATGAGAGCTGGATAATAAAAAAGGCTGAGCACCAAAGAATTGATGCCTTCAAACTGTGGTGCTGGAGAAGACTCTTGAGAGTCCCTTGGACAGCAAGGAGATCAAACCAGTCAATCCTAAAGGAAATCAATGCAGAATATTCATTGGAAGGACTGATGCTAAAGCTCTAATATTTTGACACCTGATGCAAAGATCTGACTCATTGGAAAAGACCCTGGTGTTGGGAAAGGTTGAGGGCAGGAGGAGGAGGGGGTGACAGAGGATGAGATGGTTGAATGGCATCATGGGCTCAATGGACGTGAGTTTAAGCAAACTGTGGGAGGTAGTGAAGAACTGGGAAGCCTGGCGTGCTGCATCCCACGGGGTTCAAAGAGTTGGATACGACAGAGCAACTGAACAACAACAACCAAATGACTAAGTGATGTTGAGGATCTTCTCACGTGACTGCAGGCCATTTGTATGTCTTCTTTGCGAAAATGTCTATTCAGGAAGTTTGCCCATTTTTAATGGGACTATTTGTGTGTTAGCTATTGAGTTGTATGAATTGCTTATATCTTTTGGATATTACCCTGTCAGACGTGGTTTGCAAATACTTTTTCCCCATTCCATAGGTTATCTTTTTACTTTGTGGGTTCTTTTGCTTTGCAGAGCCTTTTAGTTCGATGTAGTCCTACTTGTTCTTTTTTTTTGTCATATGTGCTTTAGGTATAATATCTGTAAAAATTAATAAACAGAAAACCCCGATTAAATATTCGAGAGGCCAGAAGGGGGAGCTCCCACACTCTGAAATGATAGAGCCCAATAAGAAGAAGAAAGAGACTCTAGGACTCAGCCAATGAAAACCCATGGGCTCTTGGTTTTCTGCAGGCCTCCCACCTGTGTTTCCCTATCTTAAAAGCCTTCTCCTTCCCTTACTGTGCAGCGAGCGGACTCGCATGAGACTCTCCAGAGTGGCAGACCCTGAATTGTAATTCTCTGTGCATTCCAAATAAACCCATCTTTGCTGGAGAAATATATGGCAGCCTCTTTGTTTTAGGTGAACATTTTGGTGGCCTTCAAGGGGGCCAGAGAAGATTCCAGAGCTAGTTCTGGAACTGGTGAGGAAACAGATGCAGTAGCCACCTTGAGTCCAAAGTCACTGACTATTCTCTTGCTGGCCGTGAGGTTTGAAGGTGCATCTTTTTTTCTGAATCTGAATCCACGTCCTCTTTGTGTTTGAAGTTCTCCGGGTTTTATTCAGGATCTATTTTAAAGTTTTGTCTTTCCTGTTAAGGCCTTGTTTTGTGAGCAAGGACTCCTTTGGCATTTCAGTCTGATTTGAGGATCAGACTTTCAACTCATTCCTTTGGGAACAGAGACTATTTCTTTGAAACTGTGCCAGGTTTTCAGCCTTCAGTTTATTTCTTTCCAGGCTAAGCTCTGGAGAGTGGCCTTTTCTGGGACCAAGCTGTCTCCACAGGGCTGACTGGGATTAGCTTGCAAGTTGTTTGAACTGAACAGTTTGTGCTGAAAGTTGTTTAAGCTGTTTGAAAGTGTTCTTTACTCCAGAGAAAAAGCTCTGAGAGACAGGATCCCAGTTACCTAAGTTTTTGGAGGGTGCAGCTCCTGCAAGGACTCTAGCTGATTTTATATTTAAAAACCAGTCTTTCTTTATGCACGTTTCTAATGAAACGGACTAACTGACTAAAGGCAATTTAGAATATTAGTGGCCATTATGGGGAATTCTGAAATTCCAAAATTTTAATTTCTTTTTTTTCTTTTTTATTATAAATTTATTTATTTTAATTGGAGGCTAATTACTTTACAATGTTGTATTGGTTTTGCCATACATCAACATGAATCTGCCATGGGTATATACATGTTCCCCATCCTGAACCCCTTTCCCACCTCCCTCCCCATACCATCCCTCTGGGTCATCCCAGTGCACCAGCCCCAAGCATCCTGTATCATGCATCGAACCTGGACTGGCGATTCATTTCATATATGATATTATACATGTTTCAATGCCATTCTCCCAAATCATCCCACCCTCGCCCTCTCCCACAGAGTCCAAAAGACTGTTCTATACATCTGTGTCTCTTTTGCTGTCTCGCATACAGGGTTATTGTTACCATCTTTCTAAATTCCATATATATGTGTTAGTATACTGTATTGGTGTTTTTCTTTCTCGCTTACTTCACTCTGTATAATAGGCTCCAGTTTCATCCACCTCATTAGAACTGATTCAAATGCATTCTTTGTAATAGCTGAGTAATACTCCATTGTGTACACGTACCACAACTTTCTTATCCATTCATCTGCTGATGGACATCTAGGTTGCTTCCATGTCCTGGCTATTATAAACAGTGCTGCGATGAACATTGGGGTACACGTGTCTCTTTCAATTCTGGTTTCTTCAGTGTGTATGCCCAGCAGTGGGATTGCTGGGTCATAAGGCAGTTCTATTTCCAGTTTTTTAAGGAATCTCCACACTGTTCTCCATAGTGGCTGTACTAGTTTGCATTCCCACTGACAGTGTAAGAGGGTTCCCTTTTCTCCACACCCTCTCCAGCATTTATTGCTTGTAGACTTTTGGATCGCAGCCATTCTGACTGTCGTGAAATGGTGCCTCATTGTGGTTTTGATTTGCATTTCTCTGATAATGAGTGATGTTGAGCATCTTTTCATGTGTTTGTTAGCCATCTGTATGTCTTCTTTGGAGAAATGCCTGTTTAGTTCTTTGGCTCATTTTTTGATTGGGTAGTTTATTTTTCTGGAATTGAGCTGCAGGAGTTGCTTGTATATTTTTTAGATTAGTTCTTTGTCAGTTGCTTCATTTGCTATTATTTTCTCCCATTCTGAAGGCTGTCCTAATTTCTGAAAACTAGATTGGACAACAGTAGCTGAAAAATTTCCAGAATTGAATGGAATGCTTATTTTAGTTGGTTCCCAATGTTATAAAAATTCTGAACTTGCCTCTCTGCAAAATAAGGCTTTAAGATTAACTGAGGCAAACAGATGATTAAAGAAAGATAGAATGGCCTCAAAGCCTCAGGTTCCTCTTCCTTGGCTTCATTGTCTCAGGATCCACCCCTGGCGCCATCTTGTCTCTCTCCGTCAGCTCCTCATGATCAGACTTCACCTCCTGCACCATCTTCTTCCTTCCCTTCTATGCTGCCTATGCCACCTCTATACAGTCAATCCCCCATACTAATTCTCTTGCCAAACTCTTTTTCTCTGAAACTCTTCCCAGTTTCAGAAACGGTCCCTTTAAAGCCAAGCTGTCTGAAGATCCAGAAGCTAAACCCTTAATTTCTTATATTCGCTAGACTAAAGCTGAACTCCAAGCCATAATCAAAGATTTTCCCAAAGTAGCCAAAGTGAAGTTGCTCAGTTGTGTCTGACTCTTTGCGACCCCATGGACTGTAGCCTACCAGGCTCCTCTGTCCACGGGATTTTCCAGGCAATAGTACTGGAGTGGATTGCCATTTCCTTCTCCGGGGGATCTTCCTGACCCAGGGATCGAACCCCGGTCTCCTGCATTGTAGACAGACGCTTAACCATCTGAGCCACCAGGGAAATCCTCAGGAAAGTAGCTGAAGATCCTCACAAATTTGCTGAGGAATTTAATATAGTCCTTTAAACTTTTCACCTTGGATTCTCTCACTTATATCAGTTACTTCATATGTTGTTGGTGACAGCCAGGTCCAACACTGGATAAAAATTGCTAATTAGGAAAATCCTAAAAAGGTTTCTAAAGTTATAACTAGGAGAGCAGTCTGCTAACTTATTACATGATCAGGCTCAAGAAATTGCTAGGTGACTTCCCTGAGCAATTCCTAGGACCTTTCCAGAGCCTATTGACTGGAACAAAATTCAGGATTGCACACAAAAATCTAATGACCCTGTTCATGATTATTACGTTTAACTTCAGATAGATTTTAAAGAAAATCCTGATCTTTCTTAAGATGTTGATTTCACTCAGGTAGCTTTAAGTCTGTGTTTATTAATAGTCTGTGTGCATGCATGCTAAGTCACTTCAGTCGTGTCCAACTCTTTGTGACCCCATGGACTGTAGCCCACCAGGCTCCTCTGTCCATAGGATTCACCAGGCGAGAATACTGGAGTGGATAGCCATGTCCTCCTCCAGGGGCTCTTCCCAACCCAGGGATTGAACCTGCTTCTCCTGTGTTGCAGGTGTATTCTTTACTGCGAGACCACCAGGGAGGCCCATTAATGGACTGAACAGGGACAAAAAGGACCAGGATGAGATGGGAAACTAGGTTCATTCCTGATTTCCCTGGCAAAGCATCTCTCTCACACTCTTGATAAGTTGCCTCAAAGGAAGACCACCTAAATTCTTAATCTTCAACAAATGAAGGCTATAAATGAAACAAAAACTCTCTTAGTTTCTGCTATCATTATAAAAATCCAGAACATTGGAAAAGAGATTGTTACAAATTTAAGCACTTTAGTGCTTTCAACCCTCTAACTAGCCTTTCACATGTCCTTCCAATTCTTAATAATGGGGTTCTGAAGAACTACAGGGGCTCTTTCCAATCCTCCTTCTTAATTGGCTTGGAGCACATTTCTCCAGATTGTAGGTGAATCTCATCCAGCCCTAATTGACAGAGCAGCTACACTCTTGGTGCTCAGTCCCACTGCTATAAGCAGCTCCTGCCTCAGAGTAGTCAAATAGTTTAAATAGTGGGATCCCTAATGAACCTCAAGAGAATCCTCTCTGAACATATTCCTTTTTGTTTAGGCCCTTTGAGAGATATATATCCTTTTCTTCTTCCTCTACTAATATCAATTTATTAATTTGAGAATTCTAAGAGGAGTATCATGCCAGATTTTCTTTCTCTCTCAAAAAAAAAAAAAAAAAAAAAAAGGAAACAATTCTAGAATTTGACAGTAATCAGCGAAGTAACCACCAGGAGAATTAAATGACTCTTAGATATATTTTATTTGTTTTGTCTTTGATGATGGTACTAGAAATTCTGAGAACATTGATCATATGTCCCTTTTGTTTTGGCTACCACTTTCCTTAGGGGAAAAATATTCAACTGATTTTGGCAAAATTTGCAGCACATCTCTTATTACAATTCAAATAGATCCCTCAAAGCCTCTTCCCAGAATTAATCAATACCCATAAGTAAAGAAACCATTTAAGAAACAAAGCCCATAATAGAAAAATGCAAGGTTTATTGCCTTATTATCCATGTACTAGCTTCTGTAATGCACACAGGTGGAGCAGTGATAAAGAATATGCCTCCAGTGTGGGAGATGCAGGAGACATGGGTTCGATCCCTGGGTCAGGAAGATACCCTGGAGAAGGAAATGTCAACCCACTCCAGTATTCTTGCAAAATTCGAAGGACAGAAGACCTGGTGGGGCCCAGTTTAGTTCAGTTCAGTTGCTCAGTCATGTCCAACTCTTTGAGAGCCCATGGCCAGCAGCATGCCAGGCTTCCCTGTCCATCACTATCTCCTGGAGCTTGCTTAAACTCGTGTCCATTGGGTCAATGATGCCATCCAGCCATTTTATCCTCTGTTGTCCCCTTCTCCTCCCGCCTTCAATCTTTCCCAGCATCAGGGTCTTTTCCAATGAGTCAGTACTTTGCATGAGGTAGCCAAAGTATTGGAGCTTCAGCTTCAGCATCAGTCCTTCCAATGAACATCCAGGAGTGATTTCTTTCAGGTTTGACTGGTTTGATCTCCTTGCTGTCTGAGGGACTCTCAGGAGTCTTCTCCAACAGCACAGTTCAGAAGCATTAATTCTTTAGCACTCAGCTTTCTTTATGATCCAACTCTTTCATCCATACATGACTACTGGAAAAACCATACCTTTGACTAGACACTTTGTTGGCAAAGTAATGTCACTAGTTTTTAATATGCTGTCTATGTTTGTCATAGCTTTTCTTTCAAGGAGCAAAAGTCTTTTAATTTCATGGCTGCAGTCACCATCTGCAGTGATTTTGGAGCCCCCCAAAATAAAGTCTGACATGTTTCCATTGTTTCCCCATCTATTTCCCATGAGTGATGGGACCAGATGCCATGATCTTAGTTTTCTGAATGTTGAGCTTTAAGCCAACTTTTTAACTCTCCTCTTTCACTTTCATCAAGTCCCAGACAAATCTACAGGAAGGGAACACAGCCCCACTCATCAACAGAAAATTGGATTAAAAATTTACTGAGCATGACCCCACCCATCAGAGCAAGACCCATATTTACCTGTAGCCAGTCCCTCCCATCAGGAAGTTTCCACAAGCCTCTTATCCTTATCCATCAGAGGACAGACAGAATGAAAACCACAATCACACAAAACTAACCAAACTGATTACATGGATCACAGCCTTGTTGAACTCAGTGAAACTGTGAGCCATGTCATGTAGGGCCACCCAAGATGGATAGGTCATGGTGGAAAGTTCTGATGAAATGTGATTCACTGGAGAGTGAGTGAATGAGTGAAGTTTGCTTAGTTTTGCCCAACTCTTTGCAACCCTGTGGACTGCAGCCCACCAGATTCCTCTCTCCATGGGATTTTTCAGACAAGAATATTGGAGTGGGTTGCCATTTCCTTCTCCAGGGAATCTTCTGACCCAGGGATTGAACCTGGGTCTCCTGCATTGTAGGCAGACTTTTTATTATCTGAGCCATCAGGGAAGTCCACTGGAGAAGGAAATGGCAAACCACTTCAGTATTCTTGCCATGAGAACCCATGAACAGTATGAAAAAGCAAAAAGGTATAACACTTAAAGTTGAACTCCTTAGGTTGGTAGGTGCCCAATATGCTACTGGAGAAGAGTGGAGAAAGAGCTCCAGAAAGAATGAAGGGGCTGCAGTCCATGGGGTTGCAAAAAGTCAGACTTGGACTGAGCACACACACAGCACAGCTTCTGTAATATTTCCCTTTACCAGTGAGAAAATCTAAGAGTTGAGGGGGGAAATCCAGGATATCTGAGCAACAAACAGCATTATTATCTCTCAGCACCCTGTTGTTCCTAACTCTCATGTGTTATTAATATACATTCCCACCAGAAGTAAATTCTTTACTGTAATTGGTTTATGTGGTACATTGTTTAGTATTCCAGCTGTTCAAGCTAGCTAAAGCTTTTCTGCCTTCACTTAGGAAGAAAAACAATTCTCCTGGGCACTAATGCATCAGGGTTTTACTGAAGGTCCTTATTTCTCTCAAACTCTAAACGTTGATCTGAGTGATTAAAAAGTTCCTTTAGAGGTTCTACTTTGTTACAATATGTGGACGACTTGCTTGTTTTCTCTCCTCAAGCCTTCTCCAATAAAGACAACATCCATTTGCTAAAGCTTTTCGCCTTAAAGGGATGTAAGGTTAGCAAAGAAAAATTATACTTTGTCCAATACAAGATTTGATATTTAGGGTACCTGATATTAGAACAAGGGCTGTAACTAAATCCAGATAGACTTCATGGTGTCCTAAGTTTTTCAAAACTCAAAACTAGAGTTCCAGATGGCTCCTGACCTACCATCTCCACAAATGCCAGCAATGACAGGCCCCTGGATGGTTCAGATGCAATGCTGCAGGTGAGCTGGCTCGAATCCCTTAAGGGTGCACTCTCCTTGGTCATGGTAGTTTTTGCCCTAGTGAGAAAATGAATTGCAGCCAAAGAGGCCAGAGCTGTGGCTCGGTGGGGGTCCAAGTCTACAGTGGGGCAATCATGGGGCATTGGCTAGAGCCCCAGGCAATGTCAACCTGTTTCGTCCACCTCACAGTTGCGCCTGACTCTTTGTGACCCCATGGACTCTAGCCTGCCAGCCTGTGGTATTCTCCAGGCAAGAATACTAGAGTGGGTAGCCATTCCCTTCTCCAGACGATCTTCCTGGCCCAGGGATCGAACACAGGGCTCCTGCATTGCGGGCAGATTCTTTACTGTCTGAGCCACCAGGGAAGCCCACCGTATTCCTGGGAGTAAGCACACATGTGCACTCTCTTCAGGAGTGTAGTCTTGGTTCCTTACAGGCCTTCTGTAAGTTCCATGGATTTCAAACCAGTTAAGGGGACTTGTGTTCTCAGCACTGGACCCAGGGTTGGGGTGCCTAATATGTAGGTGAACTCCTCCTTCCCCAAGGAGGATCCCTGAGTTCATGATATCACCCTCCTCTTCCGTGTCCCCTCCTGGGAGCATGGGTCCCAGCATAACCACTTCTTCCTTTCTACTCAATCCCATGTAGATCTTTCTTGACAGGCGTGGTTGTAGGAAAATCTTTCTTCCAGTCTCCATTTTGTTTTCATTGAGAATTACTCCATATGTAGCTGGACTTTTGATGTGTTCACGGAGGAAAATGGGCTCAGTGTCCTCCTACTCCATGATCTCAAACTCCTTCTCAGAAATATCGTTTTTTAAAAAAGTTATAATTTAACAAGCTTACATGTTTAATATTGGTCCCCCATATGATTAGAATTCATTTCAAAGCAATTCAACTTGTGAGAACAATTTTGAGAACAAAACCTCTCTCAGTAATTCAAATAGGAGATTGATTACAGAGAAGTTAGAAGGTTTAGAAGAGCAAAGGGAAAAAGAGAGTGACTTGAGGTGTGAGAAGAGGAAGAAGGGGGAGCCAGATGAGAGTGAGAGAAAGGATGAAGGGAGAAGGAAGAGGAGGAGAAAATCTCAGAGATTAGAAACTGTGAATGAGTGTCTTTCCATATATTCATGTATCACTTTGGATTTTCTTTTTGTAGATATAAAATGCCATCCAAATAATTTGCCCATTTCCTATTGAGATTCTGCCCTTTCAAATCGACTTACTGGAACATAGAAGTTCTTAATGTCTTATGCCAGCTTTTTATTTTAGTTTTGTGTTGGAAATCTCTTTTCTTACTCTGCCTTTTATCTCCTTTCCGGTATCTTGATAAATGGAAGTTCTGAATTAACCGAGGTAGAATTTAGCAGTAGTTTCCTTTGTGGTTAAGACTCTTTCTGTCTTTTTTGAAAAATCCTTCCCTCTCAAAGATTGTAAAATATTATTCTATATTACATCCTAAAAGCTTTATAGGTTTGCCTTTTACATTTTGGAAATTAATTCACCCGTAATTGATTTTTATTTCAGTTGTAGAATATTGTGTCAGTGTCCATTCTGGATAACAGAAATCATTCCAGGTACTTCAGTAAAGCATTGCTTCGAGAATCGATTAGAAAAATGGCGGAAGGACTGAAGGAGCCAAAGGAAGAAGGAGGAAGTCTCTAGTGAAGCAGAAGTGAGGAGGAATTGCTACCCAAAGATCAGGAAGCTGCCTAACACCCTTACGGCTGAAGCTTCCAGTCTAGCATCAGTGAGCCAATAGAAGGTTATGCTGCCAACAGCTGATGTTGGAATAGCGCAAGACACTACACACACACCCTCCTTCCGATGCTGCTGAGTCCTGCAGCAGCTACAGATCTCCTGGTCTCCTGCCACTGTATTTGTGTCATTGCGATAGGAGATGCAGAAGAAGAAAGAAAGTTCTAGTTTCCTTCAGTGCTTCTCACTGGGAGCATCTCAAAGGAAGAAAATTGACAAGAGGGTTTCCGTTCACACAGAGTGTAGGTGAGAGACAGTAGATACTGCTTCGCATTCACACGGATGCCCGGGCTCCATTACCACTTATTGAAGGATTATCTCTTACCCACGGCCCTGCTGCACCACCACGGCCCCGCACTGGGTTCATATACGGATGGACCTATTTGGGTTCTCTATTTGGTTCCATTTGTACATTTTCCTATTTCTGCTCAGTTGTTTTGTCTTAAAAATACATCATGATATTTTCTTAAGACCCCCTATCTAGTTTTACCTCAGGAGTGTTTTGGTTCTTAGGCCTTTACATTTTTATATAAAATTTTAAGTCCACTTTCCAGTCCTCAAGAAGAGAGGTTGACATTTTGATTAACATATTGTTAAGTTTACTTGTATATACTTTAAATTTTTGATGCAGTTTAAAATATCTTTTAAAAATATTTTTCATTTGTTATTTGTATACAGAGATGTAATTGATTTTAATATTTATTTTGTATCCAGTAAACTTGCTATACGTGGAGAAGGAAATGGCAACCCACTCCAGTACTCTTGCCTAGAAAATCCCATGGATGGAGGAGCCTGGTAATTCTAGCAGTTTACTGAAATTTTGAGTTCTTCAGATTAAAATTTTAGAAGATTTAAAAAGCTCTTCAATTAATTTAAATTGTTTACATATCTTTATAGCTGTTTAATACTATTGATGTGATGTAAGATACAAAAACAGATTAACTACTTTTTGTTGAGGTAGTTTGTATTGATCAGATTTATTTCAATGACCTGGTCTGCCTTTATTGGAAATGACATTACTGATATTTAAGTAACATTTTATGAATTGTAAATGCTTGGTGACTTAGTCTTATTCAGAAATTCCATTTTCCTTTCTATTTGGAGGAGTATAGAAGCATCAACAGTCTCTTATCAGCTCAAATTCTATTTTTTTATTGAGTAGAATAGAACATGCTTTTAACAGAGCATTATGCCATCCTATTTTACTGGCCTTTTGTTTGTTTGTTTTTCTGTGTTCCTTTCTGCTTCCATTTGTCTCTTCTTAATCTCTCAATTTGCATGGTATCAATCTATGGTTCTGATCTTAGAATATATATTATATTTGAGAAATACCAATAATTGAGACAGTTGTAAAGATATTATTTTCTGAACTACCACTGAACCTAATAAAAGTCACAGATACACCCTTATCCATTGGTTGAAAAGCCCTATTGAATTTTATATTGCTTCCATATCAATCTTTTAATTCTCCTGTTTCACTTACATTTAATACTGATACATTTTTTTGTCCTGATATATTTTTGACATTTTATCCCTTTAGCTTATCTCATGAGATGTATCAGCAATCCCTCAATGTCATTTTGTCATACACCTGAGATCTTTACATTATCTCAAGAAACTGAGATCAAGAGCAATGCACTATCAAGAAATATTTAAGAAAATTTCATTTTGATTAAAGTTTATATTAAAAGTATTATGTATACCTTCATGAAGTGCTAAAATAAGGCAAGTACAGTTCACTTACTATTACCATCATAGCTAGCATTAAAAAGACCTGTCAAAGCTATACATTATGACAAATTCAGAAAGTACAATAATTCTTAAGTTAGCAAGAGTTCTGACATATCCTCTCTTTGGCTTGTTATTAATATTAATCCATTCTCACATAAGACTTGACATTGACATTATGAGAGATGATGGACTAGCTGTGATCATTAACCGAAGCTTCTGAATTAGAAGTAATAACACCCCGTAGAGAGGAGAGAATACATTTTATCTAAAGAATAGAATGTGTTATAAAAAAGTACCCTCTAAATACCTTCAGTTCTTTAGAGAAGAGTTTTTCTTGTTTGAAAGATTGTTAGATTGAGTCATCTCTGAAGAGCAACATTAATGATTTTGTATAGAATATCACAAGCATACAGTGTTGGATATCATTACCCTGCTATCATCAATTGTTTGTTATATTTCTTTTAGCCTTTCAGTTCTATTCCTTAATGTGATTAATTTAATCTTTTATTTCATAAAAGTCTTCCCTTTTAGACTTTCTGGTGCAATTTCAGTATGTAAACTTTTCTTTTACTTTTTAGGTAAAGGCTCAATGGTAAAGGATCCACCTGCTAATGCAGGAGCTACAGGAGATACGGTTCGATTCCTGGGTTGGGAAGATCCCCTGGAGGGGGAAATGGCAACCCACCCCAGTATTCTTGCCAGGATATTCCTATGGACAGAGAAGTAGAGTCCATGAGTTTGCAGAGCTGGACACGATTGAGTGAGCACTAAATAATTTTATTAATTTATTTACTTCTTACTAAAATACCAAATTATAGCTCAATTTGCTTCTTTATGATTGAAATTTCATCAGCTCTAGCTGAATTTTCAGTATCAGTGAACAGCAACTGGTTTGTTGCCATTGATATTTGCTCTCCAAATTAACTGCGATGTAAAGTACCAGGCGGGCTAGAGTCCAAGGGTGGCAGAGAGTTGGACACTGAGCAACTAAGCACACAGCACTCAAAGAAGGGTTAGCTGGAATCATAAATGGATTGGATTGGCTGTATTTTCTCCCTAAATTTCCTCAAAGTATGTATACATTATAGTTGTTTTATTGTTCAGTCACTAAGTTGTGTCTGACTGTTTGTGACCCCATGGTCCTCCACGATCTCCTGGAGTTTGCTTATTCATGTCTATTGAGTGAGTGATGCTATCTAAACATGTCATGCTCTGTCATCCCCGTCTTCTTTTGATATCAATCTTTCCCAGCATCAGCATCTTTTCCAGTGAGTCAACTCTTCACATTAGGTGGCCGAAGTATTGGAGTTTCAGCTTTAGCATTGGCTCAATGGCACCCCACTCCAGTACTCTTGCCTAGAAAATCCCACGGAGGAGCCTGGTAGGCTGCAGTCCATGGGGTCGCTAAGAATCAGACACGACTGAGCAACTTCACTTTCACTTTCACTCCCAATGAACATTCAGGGTTGACTTCCTTTAGAATTGACTGGTTTGATCTTGCTATCCAAGGGACTCTCAAGAGTCTTCTCCAACACCGCATTTCAAAAGCATCAATTCTTAAACACTCGGCCTTCTTTATGGTTTAGCTCTCACATCCATATAAACCACATGTATATATGTGTATATATACATATAAACTACTGTATAAACCACAGCTTTGACTATACAGACATTTGTTGGCAAAGAGATGTCTTGGCTTTTTAATATGTTGTCTATGTTTGTCATAGCTTTCCTTCCAAGGAGCAACTATCTTTTAATTCACTATACACAGGTGTGTTTTGTTGAAGCCACTGTAAGATGAGGAGGATAGCAATTCCCAACAATGGTAAGATGGCACCAAGGCATATCTCAAGGAGTTCAAAGAAGAATCAAAGTATGTCTCTCAAGCTCTGAAATTAGAATGAATTTCAACAAACATATGAAATTAAAGTTTGGGTTAAGTTTAAGTTACTATTTTGTCTGGGTGGTCTATGATGATTTTAGAAAAAAATACCTTATTTTGCTCTTTATTGTACTTTCTCAAATTCAAGGTGTGTTTGAATTTCCTTTGTGAAAAATATATGGAAAAATACAGGAGACTCTCTTCTCTGAGTGAGATTAATTGTGCATATAGCCACTGATACATATATTTCAAAGGTGTTTACTTCCCAATAGCACAGAAACTTAATTCTTTTCCATCAATGGAGGAGAACTGGAGAGTCATTTCTGTTTTTTCTCTAGGATAGTGTTTCTCAAACATGGGTAATTTTACACTACCCAGAGTACAATTTGTGATGACTGAAGACATTTTTGGTTGTCATAAGTGTGTTGAGGGGCTAATCAGAGATTAGAGACCAGGGATGCTGTTAAACATTGTATAAGGCACTGGTCAGCCCCCAACCCACACTCTTAGTGCCAATGTTGGAAAGTCCCCTTCTGGCTTCTTTAGCATTATGTTGAGCAAACTGAAGACCTCTGAACTACTGATAGCTGTTTATAAGCTCTGTTGATTTAAATTGAAGTGATATATTGAACTAAGAAACTATTCAATAGGAGTGTATTTTAATGGGAGAGGGGAGGGTGTTTTCTCATCCATGCCATAGCTGATGATCTCCTGTGCCAAATATGCACAGGAGATTTCTGGGTAGACAAAAACATCCAAACTGGCAGAATGATGTTGAAATCTAGGTCTGTGTGGAACTAAGACCATGCAGTTTGGAAATTCCTGTTGCTATAGTCTATTTTTGAATGCTTTCATTTAGGAGTGTTCTCTGCATATAAGTGATTGAATAATTTTCCAAGTCTTTATTTTCATCTCTCAGTTTAAAACCACAACTCAAGATTAACAGATTTTCTGTGAAAGAGGTTCACTATCAAGTTGTATGCTGCACAAGTGTGGAAAATAGCATACTGGAAGTATCAGAGTAGAAGTAAATATAGCAATACTTTTAAAAGATAAAAATGGTTTCAAACAAGGAAACGTGAATAAGATCATGCTACTTCTGCTATCTTTTCTGGGAGCAATTATGGTATAAATTGGGACAATATCAGAAGTTTCCAGCTACTAACTCAGAATCAAGTCTGTCTTTCTGTTTGGAGCTGTACTGGCTCATACTCCTAGCATTTTGGCAACTATGTTGTCTGTCTCTGAAATCTAATTTTCTCACTGGGAGAATTCTATATCCCTAAGCTCAATCTCTCTAATGCCTGAATGCTGCTTATTTGTGAATATTGACTATAAGCTTCTGGATTTACATGCTAAAATCAGATGCTGCTTTGATCTCTGCTTATTTGTTCCTGTCTTTATCTTCTTAAGCTGATTTTTCTGTCACAACCCAATTTTTATATTTACATCTTAAGTAGAATTTTCTTGAAACAACAAGCTTCCTACATTTTTATGCTATATACACATTTAATATCTTGTGCACAAAAGCATACATTTCTTATCCATAATCTGCACTGGATCTTCTGTTGGTAGAATATTTGCTAAAATTATCAAGGACTCTGTCACACACACAAAAAATCATGATAAATTCCAAAAAGTAAGATTTTGCAAGCTATAGTCTCTGGTCACAATAGTTCATCACAATAATTCAATTAAAAGTGAACAGTTTAGAAAAGATTAACCCATTTAAAATTAAATTTCTGAATGAAAAATGAGTTGAACATTGAATTTTAAGTTATACTGAAATTTATATATAAAAATATGAATAATTTGATGAGTACCAGTGTGACACAGTTAAAGCTTGTACTCAGACTAAATATATGACTTTAAAAGCTTTAGTCAAGCAAGGTGAAAAGACAGCCTTCAAAATGGGAGAAAATAATAGCAAATGAAGCAACTGACAAACAACTAATCTCAAAAATACACAAGCAGCTCCTGCAGCTCAATTCCAGAAAAATAAGCGACTCAATCAAAAATGGGCCAAAGAACTAAACAGACATTTCTCCAAAGAAGACATACAGATGGCTAACAAACACATGAAAAGATGCTCAACGTCACCTATTATCAGAGAAATGCAAATCAAAACCACAATGAGGTACCATGTCACACCAGTCAGAATGGCTGCGATCCATAAGTCTACAAACAATAAGTGCTGGAGAGGGTGCAGAGAAAAAGGAACCCTCTTACATTGTTGGTGGGAATGCAAACTAGTACAGCCACTATGGAGAACAGTGTGGAGATTCCTTAAAAAGCTGGAAATAGAACTGCCATATGACCCAACAATCCCACTGCTGGGTGTACACATCGAGGAAATCAGAATTAAAAGAGACACATGTACCCCAGTGTTCATCGCAGCACTGTTTACAATAGCCAGGACATGGAAGCAACCTAGATGTCCACTGGCAGATGATTGGATAAGAAAGTTGTGGTACATGTACACAATGGAGTATTACTCAGCTATTATAAAGAATGCATTTGAATCAGTTCTAATGAGGTGGATGAAACTGGAGCCTATTATACAGAGTGAAGTAAGTCAGAAAGAAACACCAGTACAGTATACTAATGCATATATATGGAATTTAGAAAGATGGTAATGATGACCCTATATGCGAGACAGCAAAAGAGACACAGATGTAAAGAACAGACTGTTGGACTCTGTGGGAGAAGGTGAGGGTGGGATGATTTGAGAGAATAGCATTGACACATGTATATTACTATATGTGAAATAGATCACCAGTCCAGGTTCGAGGTATGAGGCAGGGTGCTCAGGGTTGGTGTACTGGGAAGACCCTGAGGGATGAGATGGGAGGGGGGTTCAGGATGGGGAACACATGTATACCCATGGCTGATTCATGTGAATGTATGGCAAAACCACCACAATATTGTAAAGTAATTAGCCTCCAATTAAAATTTTAAAAATATTTTTAAAAAGCTTTAGTTAAAAAACAAAGTTTAAAAACAAGTCAATGGTCATCTTAGAAAACTAGAAGATACTAGAAGTGATACAACTAAAAATTTTTGGAGAATCAGTAAAGATAAATGCTGGGATTAATCAAATATAAAGTGAAAGAGTAAGTATTGTTGGCTAAACTATAAAAATACTTCTCTCAAGACAGACAAAGAATACTAATAGGCAATTTATAAAAGAGAGTATTATAAATGTAAATATAAATCTCACCACTGCTCAGGCAAATATGAATGCAAATAATGAAATGTTGTTTTTCAACTATTAATTCAGTAAAATATTAGGGAAAAAAGCATCTTTTATGAGGTTGAAAGGCATTTTCAGTTGAATACAAATAGCAATATTTGGTGCATCACATAGAGTTTTTTATCCAAATAAAACATGATCATATTCTTTTATCTATCAATTCTACTTCTAGGGATCCATCTTACAGAAATGAGTGCATGACTATGTAGTCAGTACTGTCCTTCGGTGTGGGTCACAGGGCCCCCTTTTCTGGTTCTGTTCTTCAGAGGTCTCAAGCCTCCCTGTTTTTCCCAAGGGGTGGAAAATTGCTGGGGTCAATAAGTCATGGTGTCCAGAAGCCTTTGATCCTTTGCCCCCAGCCTAGATCATGTTCCATATTCCCACAGCTCAGAATTCCCTGCCAAATGACCCAAGTCAGCTCCCAGGTTTGGAATGGGCTTTTCCCCCAGTTTGTTTTCTCTCAGCATTTCTAAGCACAAGGAGTAGTCAACTGGAGACTGTATATAGGAGGAGAATCTGTAAGAAGAGTGCAAGTGGGGTGCGATGTTAGGACAGAAGTGTCCACAGGGAACAGTAGGTCTTGTGTTATAGGGCTGTCTCCAGAGTGGACTGAGAAGTGGGGCAGGTGGTGGGCAAATGGCCAGATGGCAAATTTCCATCTAAGAATTGGAAATTTCAGGCTGGACTTCCAGATCATTGTGAGTGTATATTTGTCAAAGTAGGAAGATAGAATTTATCTTATATAACAATTTCTTAGCTTAATTTTTATTGTTCAGTCACTTAGTCATGTCTGACTCTTTGTGACTGCATGGGCTGCAGCACACCAGACTTCCCTGTCCTTCACTATCTTCCGGAGTTTGCTCAAACTCATGTCCATTGAGTCGATGATGCCGTCCAACCATCTCATCCCCTGTTGTCCCCTTCTCCTCCCGCCTTCAATCTTTCCCAGCATCAGGGTGTTTTTCCAAAGAGTCAGATCTTTGCATCAGGTGGCTACAGTATTAGGGCTTCAGCTTCAACAGTAGTCCTTCTAATGAATATTCAGGGTTTATTTCCTTTAGGATTGACAAGTTTGATCTCCTTGCTGTCTGAGAGACTCTCAAGAGTCTTCTCCAACATCACAGTTTGAAAGCATCAATTCTTTGGCACTCAGACTTTTTTATGGTCCAACTCTCACATCTGTACATGACGACTGGAAATATATGGACCTTTGTTGGCAAAGTGATGGATGTCTCTACTTTTTAATATGCTGTCTAGGTTTGTCAATGCTTTACTTTGAAGGAACAAGCAGCTTTTATATTAGCTTAATTAATAACTTTAAATATTTAGACATAGGATGTATGACCCTCTACTTGTACTCTTTTCCCATGCCAACAAATGTTAGAGGAGGACCAGTATGTAATGATGTAGGTTTGATCAAATTTTTTGCAGATTGTTTTATTATATAATCTAATTTGCCACTAAAGAAGCAATGTTAAAGTAACATGTAGAAGGCATATGCTATAGGATACTACACAATCGTTGTAAATAATTTTATGTTTATAAATATTGACTTGGAAAGATCACATGGTTATTGACAAAAATTGTAGAACCAATAATTAGTATGATTGCATTACTGTAAGCTCAAAAATAAAAACAAACCAACGGAACTTGTGTATGCTTGGATAAACATAAAAGATAATGTGAATGGTTTCATACCTAGCTGATAATATTGACTTCTCAGGAAAATGACATTGGAGTAAGGTAAAAATATTTATTTTTTATGACTTGAACTTCTTTATCTATGGAAATGTTGTAACAGTTATGAATTCTTTTATAGTTTTAATAATATGTAAAATTCTTCTTAAAAATCAGATAAGAATGATATTCTATGAGCGCAGTTTAGACATGTTGAAAGAGAATTGCCTATTGAACTCTCCTTGCAGGTGGGGGAGACGGCAGCAGCGCAGTTCCATTCTCACTGTGGTCCTTTAAGGTAAATATTGACTCTGACCAAGGGACTGAGGATGATGGATAGCCTGACTCTTGCATTGTAGGCTTCTAGAAATGCTCTCTGAATCCCTTAATTGATTTTGAACAAAAATCATACACTTCATTCTGAATTTTCCACAGCTACTATTTAAACCTATTTACTTTTCAAAACAGCAAGAGGCACAGGGATAGTTTATTGAATTCCTAGTTTCTGTTTTTGTTGAAAGGCCAATCTGCATAGGTTTTCATGGTGATTTTACAACCTTTCTTTGCTCCTTATACTCTTTCTCACTTGCCCCAACCTCAGGAGATGACTATTTCAGTGTCCTTAAGAAAGGTGAGCCCACCCAGTGGGACCTCAAAAGGCATTCTATCAGCAAACCCCAAGTCATGTGCCTCCCACTCCTTTCTGCTCCCCTAATTACAAGGAAGCCCTTCCTCCTGCCCAATACTAGTCCTTACATTTATGCCCTGGATCAGTCTGATCCAGTCCTGCCTTCAAAAATACTTTTCTCTTTCATCTATTTCCTCTCACTTTTGAATTATCATATTTTCTTGACTGGATTATTTTCATTACACATGTATGATCAATACATACCATCTTATAGAAGGATCTCAGCTTCTTCATCACCCTCCAGCTCTTTCCTCCATTTCTCCAGTAAGTTTTATAGTTAAGCTTCTTGGAAGTATTGTCTATTCATATATTTCTAAGTTGCCAACCTGAATTCACTTCTCAACTTGCCTCCTTTTGGCTTCTTCTATCATCACTCTGGTAACCACCAATCTGTTATTGGTGTCTGTTAATTTTTTGTTTGTTAGCTAAACAGAAAATTGGCTTTTGTTTCATGTGTTCATTTGATCTGTTTTTGTTTGTACATTTTTATGTTTCATATATGAGTTAAGTCATACTGTCCTCATCTTTCTTGACTATTTAGCAACATCTGATAGAGTTCACTTCATTCTCCTTGAAATACATCCTTTTTCTATTGGTTTTCTTTTTTTTTTAAATTTAATTTTATTTTTAAACTTTAAAATATTGTATTAGTTTTGCCAAATATCAAAATGAATCCACCACAGGTATACATGTGTTCCCCATCCTGAACCCTCCTCCCTCCTCCCTCCCCATACCCTCCCTCTGGGTCGTCCCAGTGCACCAGCCCCAAGCATCCAGTATTGTGCATCAAACCTGGACTGGCGACTCATTTCATACATGATATTATGTTGGTTTTCTTTTCCTTTCTTTAAAAATTCCTTTTTTATCCCTTTGCCAGTTTATCTTTTCTCATCTGATACTTAAGTGTTAAAGAGCTTTGTTGCTTAATTCCTTGGTCCTCAGTTTTTTGAGCTGCTATTTATTCTGTATATACTCTCCCTGGTAAATTTTGTCTATCCCCAGTTCTTCTAAGTAATATTCATGGGCTCATGTATCCTAAATTTGGAACTCCAGTACAGAACTTTATTATTGAGGTCACCTTAGCACTGGACAACTACAAAACCACTTCAAAGCCATTGCTGTCAAAGCTACTTCACACACAAGTACTTACGATTAAAGTCTTATTTTTACCACTTCCTCCCCCAAACATCTATTCCAGTATTATATATCCGGGGAATCAGAAGGTCATCCATTGTGTTATTCAAGTGAGAAGCCAGAGGTATTCCTTGATTCTACCTCAGTGCTAGGAATTTTTCTTTCTCTCTGCCACTACACAAAACTAGATAGGCATCTAGTCTCATAAGGAACATTCATAGAGCCTCCCAGTTGGTTTCCTACTTCTCTCTGTCTCAAGTCGGTTTTCCAAATAGCAGCTTAAGTAATCTTTTGAAGCTGAGTGTTAGTGCCTCAGTCATGTTCTACTCTTTGTGACCCCATGGACTGTAGCCCTCCAGGCCCCTCTGTCCATGGGATTCTCCAGGCAAGAATACTGGAGCAGGTTGCCATTCCCTTCTCCAGGGGATCTTCCAACTCAGGGATCCAACCCAGGTCTCTTGCATTGCAGGCAGATTGAATACCATCTGATCCACCAGGGAAGCCCTTTGAAGATGAAATCAGATCATATTACCCCTGCTTAAAGTTCTTCCTTGGTTCCCACTGTACTGAGAACAATATCTAACCTTTAGGGTGACCTAAACATCCTGAGTGTTTCTTCCACTTAATCTCCCTTGTCTACCCTGATCACTGTACACAAGCTTAACCGGCCTCATTGCAGTTCATCACACACGTCCTTTCCCATTTTAGAAGCACGCAGTGTTCCTTTTGCCGGGTATGCTCTCCCGTCAAATCCTCACAAGACTTCTCATGAGTTCAGGCTGACTTTAAATATCACGTCCTCAAAGTACCATTTGTTCTGTTCTCCCTTACTAATTTTACATTTAGCATTCTTCTTAGTTTGTACTCACATGCTTAGATGATTATTAACTCTTTCCCTCCCTAGACTTAAGATCTGTGTTTGTATCATATATTCCTACCTGCATGAGTGATCAGTTGCTAAGTAGTGTCTGACCCTTTGCAACCTCAAGGACAGTGACCCTCCAGGCTCCTCTGTCCATGGGATCTCCCAGGCAAGAATATCGAGTGGGTTGCCATTTCCTTCTCCAATATCACTATCTACATAGTGTCAGACATAGTGTCTCACCCAAAGCAGATGGCCAACAAGTGTTTATTGATTGATGAATGTAAGATGAGACAGTTAACGGTATTTGGGAGAAGTATCACATATCTATGAAATATTTCCATTGTTTTGCAAAAAGAGTGCTTCATTAGAATAGCTATTTAATGCCTTTTATAAAAACTGTCATTCAATTGACAAAATATAATCCCTTGAAAAGCATAGAGGAAGAAAATCAAGACATACATTTCGGACACCATTAATAGCAGTTTGATGAATTATTTCCAGAGTTACTCTGTTCTCCTAGCCATCTGTTTTAGATGATAAATGAGCAAAGACTACTTTGTACTGAAGACTGCTTCCTGTGGCCTCTGAAAATAGGGCCAAGATTAGTAGGGCATATGTAAGAGTAATCCTTCTTTGTTCCCTTCTCCTTCCCACTCTCTTCTTCTTTTCTCAAATCTAGCTGAGGCAAAGAAACACTCTTCCATTGTTTATAACAGTAGAGTATGCTGTTATACTCTGTTATACTCTGCTTCAGTCAGAAACTCAAATAGAGTCCACATTTGAGCAGGTGCCTGTCTAAAGGTACTATATTCCTTATAGAGAATGAAAACAGGATGTCTACATTTACAAGACATTTCTGATGTGTGATTTAGAACAAGGAGGATTTCATTAAGAGAGGAGAAAAAATGATAGAAAACACATTTGAATATTATTTTGAAGAGACTTGGAGATTCATTAGGTATAAAAGCTAAAGGAGAGAGAATGGTAATCATGAGTCTAACTCTTCAAACTTGAGCCACTAAGAGAATGTCATAGAGGCTGAAACACAGGACTGTAGGAACCTAGTGCTGAATGCCGAATGTATACTTAATATAGACCTTTGATTGCATGTGCTATAGTTTTACTAAATGAAGTGAAAGTTGCTCAGACGTGTCCAACTCTGCAACTCCATGGACGATACAGTCCATAGGATTCTCCAGGCCAGAATACTGGAGTGGGAAGCCTTTCTTTCTCCAAGGGATCTTCTCAACCCAGGGGTGGAACCCAGGTCTCCCACATTGCAGGCAGATTCTTCACCAGCCAAGCCGCAAGGGAAGCCCTTTGTTTTACTAAGGTGATGCTGTATACTTCTCTAGTTGTTACATGGGGAAGGAAAGCCAGGGATGTAAATGGTGGTGCCCAAAATGAATCTTAATGTAGGAAGCAAAAATGAGCCTGAGTGTCAGGACAGAGGAAAATTTTCCTGCCTTAGACACCACATCAAAATTACATTCATGGAGACAAAATTCAGTTCAGTTCAGTTCAGTCACTCAGTCGTGTCCGACTCTTTGTGACCCCATGAACTGCAGCACGCCAGGCCTCCCTGTCCATCACCAACTCCTGGAGTGCACCCAAACCCATGTCCATTGAGTCGGTGATGCCATCCAGCCATCTCATCCTCTGTCATCCCCTTCTCCTCCTGCCCCCAATCTTTCCCAGCATCAGGGTCTTTTCCAGTGAGTCAGCTCTTCACATCAGGTGGCCAAAGTATTGGAGTTTCAGCTTCAACATCAATCCTTCCAATGAATACTCAGGACTGATGTCTTTTAGGATGGACTGGTTGGATATCCTTGCAAAGACAAATTCCACTTGCCATGGATATTTACTAAATGCAATGATATCATGTGGCTTATCTTAATGAAAATTGAGTTTCACTAAATATGTGCTTTAGGGGAAAAACTTAAAAACAAAGCTATTTGACAAAATGTGAAAAGCCTTTCTTGTTGGAGTGTTATAATCTAGTTTTTAGATTTAGCTGAATGTCATAAAAAAACTGAAAAACAGTCTACTGATATTAGCAGCAATGGCAGGAAGCTCAAATCATGAGAAACGAGTTTCTCTCGTTATTGTAGCTTTAGGAATTAGCACTGACATTTCCATTTCTCTGTATTACTTCAACATCTGGCCTACAGGAACCATCATGATTTATCAGTGCTGCCAGTAGACACAGCCCATCAGTAATTTAAAACTAGTGAAGGAGAAATTTTGAAATATCACAAGGGTCTTCCACTTTCAATAATGTCTCTCATAACTACTAAACGCAACTTTTCTTTTATGCTTTATTGTATGAAACATGCAGATTCATGTGAGATATGCTTATGTTGTCATAAAATGCATTTTTATTATGTGTAATCTACAGTTGAATTCAGAGATTAACTCATGTCTCAAAGATCTCTGTGTCTCAAGTGACTTGGATTCCATTCTTGGGATTTTTTACATTTCTCTTAACTTAAGCCCTAAACTTTTGGCAATTGTGTACATTCTCTTTGCAAGTATTTGAAGACCAAATCGCCAAGAAACTTTGTTTTTTTGTAATTTCATTTTTTAAAGTGTTTATTGAAGTATAGTTTCTTTACAACGTTGTATTAGTTTCTACTGTACAGCAAAATTAACCAGCTATATGTATACATATATCCCCTCTTTTTGGGATTTCTTTCCCATTTTGGTCACCATGAAGCATTGAATAGAGTTCCTTGAGCTCTACAGTAGGCTCTCATTAGTTTTTTATTTTATACATAGTACCAACAGTGTATATATGTCAATCCCAATCTCCTAATTCATTCCACCTACCCCCTATTTCCACCAAGGAAGTTTTAAAGTCCAAGATTATATTGATCTCTATGTAAATCCTTGGCAATAGCAGTAGGTTATTCTCTGCAATTCCTTCCCACCAACTTGGCTTTTGTTTCTGGAATGATTGGTGTGGTCTTAGAATTCATTTAGAAATCGGGTGACCATAGGTTCCCAGTTTGTTCTAGAAGTCTCTCCATATATGTCCTGTCTGGAGTCCTGTTTAGTTAGTGCTTTTCTTTTTTTTTCTTCTCAAAGTGTCCCTGCTTGGGTAATAAGATATATATGGTCACTCTATTGGTAGCTGAGTAGGTGAAGACAGAACCCTTGCTGAATTCTCTTCTTCCCAAATGCACATCTCTTGTGTCTTCTTTCAAATGTATTGTTTTAAAAATCTGTTCCTTCTCTTTGTCAGAAGCTGGGAGCCAGATACACTGAAGTTGGAGTTTCTTAGGCCTGAGAGTTAAATTGGAGAGTCCTCAGCCAAGGCAACCAGTGAAGTGAGAAATGAAGAAAAAAGAACTACAATTGTACAGGAAAGCTAAGATACATAGAGTCAACAGGGAAGTGTTGAAGACATAGAAAACCAAAACTCTATCTGAAATCAGAGTCAATAGTCCAGAATTTGGTCCCAGAGATGAAAACAAATGCAAAACAGATGGCAATTTTCATGGTCTTTGGCTAAAAGTCATGTTATACTTGAGGCATCTTTTAAAATGACTCTGACAGTGTGCCACTCAGGGCTTCATTTTTACTTAAAATGTGGGAGTGTTTGCGCGATGTTTGTCTTAAATGAATCATTTCCCTGGTAATTTCAAGTCTTCTTTAAAAGCCTACAGCCTTTTTTCTTGTAAAGCTTTCTTAGTGGGTCTCATTTTCCAAAGTCTTCTACTGTATGTTTATTTAAGCTAAAATTTAGTTTATCACCTTTGTTATATTTTTTAGTTATCCTTAGAGAATACAGTTGTAAGAACTAAGAATAAAAGGATTCTACTTAGATGGCACTAGTGGTAAAGAACCTGCTTGCCAATGCAGGAGACGTAAGAGACATGGGTTTGATCCCTGGATTGGGAAGATCCCCTGGAGAAGGTCATGACAACCCATTCCAGTAGTCTTGCATGGAGAATCCCATGGACAGAGGAGCCTGGTGGGCTACAGTCCATAGAGTCACAAAGAGTCAGACAGGACTGAAACAACTTAGCACATGTACACATGCGCTTGTAGAACTCCCTCTCATTTTGATGTTCACTGTGGGTCAATGAGCATGATTATTTAAATCTATTGACCTATCCTGCCTTCAACACTCCATGTCATATTTCTAATCCCACTTGGTCTTAGCTCACCTACTCAAGGTCCTGGGACTTGCACAAAGAGAAGGATGTGAGCAACTCTTTCTGAATGCCCCCACTGTCCTTGGTATATTCCTTGGCTTTCATAATTACTCCCCCAAATTTCAGTTTTCTTCCTGTCTGCTTTATTTCTTTTTGAAATACTTTTTAGGATTCTAGATTGAATATTTTTCAACCTCATATCGTTTAGGTCGGCTAGAATTAAAAATTGTCTCCTATGAGTAAAAAATGAGGGTCAGAATTTGTATCCAGCCATCATGCCTTCTTTAGCTTCTTTGCCTGCATTATTAGCATGCTTTCCTTGATCCCTCATGCAGATTTTCTCCGTTTTGTTTCCTTCACGAACATCCAGTACTAAGAGAATACTCTTAAAGTATGAGATATGAGATATTCAGTGAGTACAGATATTTGATGACCAGTTTTATTTCTAACTCCTCCCATAAATAAACATAAATGCTGATGTTTTTACATACAGCTCTCTCAACCTCTACCCAACCAACAAATAAATACTCCTCTCCCAGACAATAGAACTATTATCTGAGTTTTGTTACAATGAAAACTATAACTGAATTTTTGAGATTAGCTTTGAAAGCATGGTTTTATCTGAAGCATAAATGCAAAGTTATACCTAGAGTATAAAAATAATCTAGCAGCTGGAATGAGAAAAATCTTTACATAAATATCCTATTGGCTTAAAATATATAAACTTTCTAACTCAAGTTCTAAACCTTCATTCTACCAAATTTCAATAATGATATGGTTCAATAGAGCATGGTGAGCTCACTAAACTATTTTTCAAGATGTATTACAAATAGAATTTATGAAATTTAGAATTTCTATTTCCATATGATGTTTCTGTAACCGACATTTAACATAATTTGTTTGTACAAGGACTAGTTGAATGTGCAAGTATAATTTCTCAGTTAATGGGAGTAAACGCAAGAAAATACAAATTTCAACTAATTGGTATTCTTGTTAAATGTTGGTTAAAGTGTCACAGAAAATTGTGTACTATTTGTCTTCTACACATACTGTGTTTATAAACCAACTTGAGGACAAACAAAAGTTGAAAACACTATATTTTTATCACCCTGGAAGCTGGATATGGTCGTTTGACAGCTTGAAAATTCATGAAAGTGATGCAAATCTACCCTGAAGACAAGAACCTTATTTTGCTATTAAACATACAACTTAATCGCTAATTCTGCCTATTTACTAGTTAATTCAGCAAGTAGAGAATAAAGAAAAAAATAGATTTCTATGTTCTCTGTGGTGTTTTGGCAAATGTTAATTTCACTGCCATAACAAAAGTAAAAATTTTATTTTGTGTCCAGCTGAAAGTTCTGATCAAGGGTTAATGGTCAAGGAAATATTAACTCAAAATGGATTAAAGACTTAAAATTGGAAATCATAAAACCTTGAAGAAAACATGGAAAACTTCTTAATACTGATCTTAACAATGGTTTCTTGGATATGACACCAATGCAAAACTAGATGAAAAGGACTACTTCAGATGTAAAGATTCCACACAGCAAAAGAAATAAATACATGAAATGACAATCTATAAATGGGGGAAATAAATTTGCAAATCATATAACTGGCTAGGAATTATTTTTCAAAATACATAAGGACCTCATGCAGCTCAAAAGCAAAACAAAACAAAATAAAAAACAAATAACCTGATCTAAAATAAAAAGGAAAAGGACTTAAATAGATATTTTTTCCAAAGAAGACATACCAAACCCACAGATAGTAGAGAACATCACTAAATGTCAGTTCAGTTCAGTTCAGTTTAGTCACTCAGTTGTGTCCAACTCCTTGTGACCCCATGGACTGCAGCACACCGGGCCTCCCTGGCCATCATGAACCTGTGGAGTTTACTCAAACTCACGTCCATCGAGTTGGTGATGCCATCCAACCATCTCATTCTCTGTCGTCCCCTACTCCTCCCACCCTCAATCTTTCCCATCATCAGGGTCTTTTCAAATGAGTCAGTTCTCCACATCAGGTGGCCAAAGGATTGGAGTTTCAGCTTCAGCATCAGTTTTTCCAATGAATATTCAGAACTGATTTCCTTTAGGATAGATTGCTTGGATCTCCTTGCAGTCCAAAGGACTCTCAAGAGTCTTCTCCAACACCACAGTTCAAAAGCATTAATTCTTCGGCACTCAGCCTTCTTCACAGTCCAACTCTCACATCCATACACGACCACTGGAAAAACCATAGCCTTGACTAGATACACCTTTGTTGGCAAAGTAATGTATCTGCTTTTTAATATGCTGTCTAGGATGGTCATAACTTTCCTTCCAAGGAGCAAGCATCTTTTAATTTCATGGCTGTAGTCATCATCTGCAGTGATTTTGGAGCCCCCCAAAATAACGTCTGTCACAGTTTCCGCTGTTTCCCCATCTATTTGCCATGAAGTGGTGGGACCAGATGCCATGATCTTAGTTTTCTGAATGTTGAGCTTTAAGCCAACTTTTTCATTAAACATCAGTGAAATGCAAATCAAGACCAAGTGAGGTATCGTCTCACACCCTGTTAAGATAGCTATTATCAAGAAAGCAAAATGAAAGAAATACTGATGAGGTTATAGAGAAGTTAGAATTTTTGTGCATTATCAATAAGAATGTGAAATGGTGCAGCCACCTGAAGAACAGTGTGGAGGTTCTAAAAAAAATTAGAAATAAAATTACCATGTGATCCAGCAATGCCACTTCTGGGTATATACTCAAAAAAATTGAAGTCAAGATCTTGAAGAGGCTATGTTTATTGTAGCATTATTCACAATAGCCAAGATACGGAAATAATCCAAATGTCCATTGACAAATGCTTGGATAAGGAAAATGGAATTTATTTAACCTTAAAGGAGAAGGAAATCATGGCATTTATAATAATATGGATTGACCTGGAAGACATTTACTAAATGAATTAAATCAGTCACAGAAGGGCAAGTACTGAATGATTCTGCCTATAGGGGGCATCTAAAATGGTCAGACCTATAGAAATAGACAATAGAGTGGTGGTTAACAGAAGATGGAGGGAGAGGGGTAGGGGAATTGTTTTTCAGTGGGTGTAAAGTTATAGGATACAAGAGAGTAAGTTCTTGAAATCTGCTGTACAATATAGTGCTTGTAGTTAGCAATAAGGTTGAACTTTTAAGAGGGTGGATATTGTTTTAAATGTCCTTACTAAAACAGAACAAATAAACTTGGAGGAAACTTGAAGTTGATACATATGTTTGTTACCTTGATTATGGTAACACAAGTGCATGCTGCTGCTAAGTCGATTCAGTCATGTCCGACTCTGTGCGACCCCATAGATGGCAGCCCATCAGGCTCCCCCGTCCCTGTGATTCTCCAGGCAAGAACACTGGAGTGGGTTGCCATTTCCTTCTCCAATGCATGAAAGTGAAAAGTCAAAGTGAAGTTGGCTCAGTCGTGTCCAACTCTTAGTGACCCCATGGACTGTAGCCCACCAGGCTCCTCCGTCCATATGCCCAAACTCACCAAAAGAGCTTCCTTTGTGGCTCAGTGGGTAAAGAATCCCCTGGAGAAGGGAAAGGCTACCCACTCCAGTATTCTGGCCTAGAGAATTCCATGGACTCTATAGTCCATGGGGTTGCAAAGAGTCAGACACAATTGAGCAATTTTCACTTTCACCAAATTGAGTATATTAATTATATGCAGTTTTAGGTATATTTCAATAAAGCTGGGGGTAGGGGAGAAAAGGTCAAGGGAAGTTTCAAATGCTTGGAAAGAAAGGGTTATTTGCCTAAATAAGTGGCATAATTAATTGCATTTTTTGAAGATTGGCATGCTTCTTACATGCATGTGTAGGTGGTAAGTTGCTTCAGTCGTGTCCAAATCTCTGTGACCCTATGGACTGTAGCTTGCCAGGCTCCTCTTTCTATGGGATTCTCCAGGCAAGAATCCTGGAGTAGGTTGCCATGCCCTCCTCCAAGGGATCTTACCAGCCCAGGGACAGAACCTGCATCTCCTGTGACTCCTGCATTGCGGGTGGATTCTTTGATGCTGAGCCACTAGGGAAGCCCTGCTTCTTACATAGGTTAGTTTAAATGCTCAAACTATACATTCAATGAGCTGCTGCTGCTGCTGCTGCTACGTCACTTCAGTGGTGTCCAACTCTGTGCGACCCCATAGATGGCTGCCCACCAGGTTCCTCCATCCCTGGAATTCTCCAGGAAAGAATACTGGAGTGGGTTGCCATTTCCTTCTCCAATGCATGCACGCATGCTAAGTCGCTTCAGTCGTGTCCGACTCTGTGCGATCCCATGGACAGCAGCCCACCAGGCTCCTCTGTCCACAGGATTCTCTAGGCAGGAATACAGGAGTGGGTTGCCATTTCCTTCTCCAGGTTCAATGAGCTATTAAATGATAAAACATTATCTGTCCTTTATATGAGACTGTAAGTAAGTGTTACTTGCTCAGTCATGTCTGACTCTTTGGGACTCCATGAACTCTAGCCTGTCAGGCTCCTCTGTCCATGCAACTTTCCAGGCAAGAATACTGGATTGCGTAGACATTCCCTTCCTCAGGGGATCTTCCTGACCCAAGGATCGAACCCAGGTCTCCTGCATTGCAGGCAGATTATTACTGTCTGAGCCACCAGGGAAGCCCCGTATGAGAATATAGGTAAAAATGATAGGAAGATTATTAAAAATGAAAGAAAATCTTAAAAGGTCATGTAAAATCTTTTGGACTTTCACTCTCCAATGAGGCACAAGAATATACATGGTCTTAAACTGCCCTCTGGACTTGGAGTGGAGATGCCCCCTTGCTAAAAATTCATGCCTTTATTGAAAGGTATTCCTAACCTTACACTTTATTGTTTTCAGGATCATAATATAGAAAGTATTGAAAGATTTTCAGAATAGTGTTTGTTTCGCTAATTATGTATGGAGAGCAAGGTTTAAGATAAATTTTTCAGGAAGAACTTAATAAAAGGAAATGTTGGATTCAGTTACATCCATTTGCTGAATACAGCTAAAGAAGTAATTTTAACTGGTTATTAGTTTGAATTGCTCAAGGGCTGTTCTTCATTGAAATAATGAATCTTCAAATTAATCCTTTGTCCTCTCCACCTCTGACCCCCTGCTCATAAAGTCCTTTTTATAGAAGCTGGATAAGGATGTATTGTTGTGAATATTAATTAACATTTTAAATTGTCAAATATTCACTTCATGTAGAAAGATTTTGTTATTTATTGTCATTATCTGCTTAATCTCAATTTAAATTAAGATACTTTTCTCATCCTTTGAAAAAAAATCCCCATGATTAACTTAGAGTTCATTGACTAAGTCAAAAAACAAACAAACAAAAAACTATTACAGAATAGTATTAGCCTCTCAAAATAAGTAAAATCCTGCATTGCAGCCGTGAAATTAAAAGACGCTTACTCCTTGGAAGGAAAGTTATGTCCAACCTAGATAGCATATTCAAAAGCAGAGACATTACTTTGCTAACAAAGGTCCATCTAGTCAAGGCTATGGTTTTTCCAGTAGTCATGTATGGAAGTGAGAGTTGAACTGTGAAGAGAGCTGAGTACCGAAGAATTGATGCTTTTGAACTGTGGTGTTGGAGAAGACTCTTGAGAGTCCCTTGGACTGCAGGAGATCCAACCAGTCCATCCTAAAGGAGGTCAGTCCTGGGTGTTCTTTGGAAGGATGGATGCTAAAGCTGAAACTCCAATACTTTGGCCACCTGATGCGAAAAGTTGACTCACTGGAAAAGACTTCGATGCACAGAGGGATTGGGGGCAGGAGGAGAAGGGGACGACAGAGGATGAGATGGCTGGATGGCATCACCGACTCGATGGCCATGAGTTTGGGTGAACTCTGGGTGTTAGTGATGGACAGGGAGGCCTGGCGTGCTGCGATTCATGGGGTCACAAAGAGTCGGACATGACTGAGTGACTGAACTGACTGACTGACAGGAAAAAAAGAGATCTTAGTATTTATAAACTAAAAATAGTACTTACTGAAGTATGGCCATTAGAGCATATCAGGGGCTTTCCTGATAGCTCAGTTGGTAAAGAATCTGCCTGCAATGCAGGAGACTCTAGTCGATTCCTGGGGTGGGAAGATTTGCTGGAGAAGGGATAGGCTACCCATTCCAGTATTCTTGGGCTTCCCTTGTGGCTCAGCTGGTAAAGATTTCGCCTGCAATGTGGGAGATCTGGCTTTGATCCCTGGATTGGGAAGATCCCCTGGAATAAGGGAAAGCCTGCCCACTCCAGTATTCAGGCCTGGAGACTTCCATGGACTATACAGTCCATAGGGTTGCAAAGAGCTGGACGCTTCTGAGCAACTTTCACTTTCACTTCAGAGCATATCAGAAGTTGGGTTCTTTTCAATGTGTTGAATATAATTAGTGTGTATGCTCAGTCTTCCTTTATTTTAATAATATCAAATATAGAACACAGTCATCAAAGTCAAGTTTTAGATGTGATGCCTCTAATGCATTTATTTACAATATGAAAATTGTTATCTGCTGAAACTTTCATGTATGTTCATTTTGTGTTATATATATTTTCTAGAAAAATGGGGGGATATATCCATCTGAATTTAGACATCCTGCCTCCAAAAATTTATAGCATGAATTTTTAACAGAATGAAGCTGATGTCTGAACTTTATAAGCCAATGAGTCTGGAAAATCCACAAGTTGTTAATTAGAATTTTCAGTCTGAATTTTAGACTATCAGTTTGAATTATGTGGTGTTAATACAAAATTTTAATCCTTATTAGATTATTAGCCTCAGTAACTTTTATTTAATAACAGATAAATTGCTTGGTAGTGCCACACAGATGTTTAATGTTCTTGTATACATTAATGCTAACAATTTTTATTAATTTAATCATTTTGGTTTTTTGATAAATCACGTAAAGAAATGCTTAGGCAAGTCCAGAGAACAGATTTAAAGACAGGAATCATGCAGCTGGGATAAGAAGAATTTAAGTGTTTGCAGTGAGATACTTCAGGGATGGGAATGATGCTCTATAATACATTGTTATAGAAAGGTCCGAAAGAGAAAGCACACAGTGAAAACTTAAATTTGTAAATAACTGTTCAAGATGATTGGGGCATACACTAGGGTGAATATAAGATAAGCATTTGATGGAGAAAGGCTTTAACTAGTTAATTTTTAATTTTTGGCTGGGCTGGGCCTTCACTGCTGCACGTGGGCTTTCTCTAGTTGTGGTGAGTGGGGGCTACTCTTTGTTGTGCATGGGTGGCTTCTTTTGTTGCAGAGCATGGGCTCTAGGCACATGGACTTCAGTAGTGTGGCATGCAGGGTTAGTTGCTCTGTGGCATATGAAATCCCCCCAGACCAGGCAGTGAACCCATGTCCCATGCATTGGCTCAGCCACTGACCACCAGAGTCCTGATGGACAAGGTTTTATGCCAGTAAAAATGCATATGTTTGGAGAACGATCCAATCCAAACACATGAGGAATTCTCTGGTGTCTGTGCTTACCATCTTCATTAGTTTTCCAAGGCTGCTGTAGCAAAGTATTACAAGCTGGCTAGCTTAAAAGAACAGAAATTAATTTTCTGAAAGCCAGAAGTCCAGGACCAAGATTTCAGTAGAGTTGGTTCATTCTGAGGCTTCTGAGAGAGAACTGGTTCCAGACCTTTCTCCTAGTTTCTTGTGAGGGCCAGCAGTCTTTGGAGTTCTTTGACTTATAGTTGCATCACTACAATGTCAGACTGTCTCCAACTGGTATTCTTTGTTTCTTCACATAAACAGCTCAGCACGACTGGGAAAATCACTTGTTGCATACAGATGAACTCCTACGTTCGTGATGAAATGTAGAGAGGTCCTTAGTGCTACCCATCCATCCTATTACTTTCCCCTAATCAGCTCACTTTTCCACTTTTCTTGACAATTAATTCACACTTTCTCCTCTGTCCTCAAATCTCCAAGTCCACTTCTACTCCCTGTCTCTCACTTAATAACTTTGTTATGTCACTGAAAGACCAAATGCAGAAAAAAGAAGTTCCATCTCCTATCACTCCGTGCATTTACATACTTTTTTTATTGTTCTACTTTTTATAAGCTTTATCTTTATTTTTATTAGAAATATTATAAGTTCAAGTTGAAAAACTATTTGAATAAGAGAAAAAAGTCTCCAAATCTAGAAAGCCTTCTTAAGAATATATGAGTGTTACCTCCCTGGTGGTCCAGTGGTTAAGATTTTGCCTTCCAATGCAGGGGTGTGAGTTCAATCCTAGGTGGGGAGCTATGATCCCACATGTCTTGTGGTCAAAAACAAAGCATAAAACAGAAACAATATTGTAAAAAATTCAATAAAGACTTTAAAAATGGTCCACATAAAAAAAATGTGTGATATCTTAAAATAACCTTTGACCTCAAATATGCAAATAATACTAAGACATTACTTTCTTGGAGCTGTGCTTACAAGGAAAGTGGTTAAAATATAGACCTGTAGTTATAATTTTGGTAAGGGGCAAGTCTAAGTAAGGGGATACTAAGCCATGAAAGAGGGCTAGATAAATCTCAGATGTTGCCTCCCTTTCCATCCTTGATATGATTTGAACCATTAAAAAAAATTATTATCATGTCTTTGTTTCTTACACATCTCTGTGCATGGTGATTTTGGCTCATAGTGGTTTGAGAGTCAAGGCTTGTGAGTCAGAGCCCTAGATTTAGTTTCTGCTCTACCAGTTAACCCAGATGCCTGTAGAAAGTCCCCTGACTTCTATATTCAGTTAACACACCTAAAAGTTGAGATACTAACAGAATTTACTAGAGTATTGATGTCCACAAGAAGGCTCCAGACTCTCTGTTCCCCAGGAAGGCATGGATCCAGCAATACACAGAGCAATTCCTTTTGTGAGAAATCCAGATACCAGTAAATAGACTCCAGCAGCTACACCACATTTGAGTGCAAAACCAGCCAGATCAAAGGCAATAGGGAAATGTGTGGCAATCGCTTACCATAGTACCTCTCCCCCACTCAATGGAGTGTGGTCACGAGAAAAGTCTCAGTTTCTTGCATCTTGTTGTATAGGGAAGGGGAAGATTGAAATATACATCAAGTTTGCAAACATTTTAAGGGGTTGCCTCAGGGACTGGTTTTTACTTTGCCTGAATCTAAATGCTGACAGGAAAGGGCAACAAATTTTGGGTCACAGAGAACAGGTTTGGACAAACACACACTCTCTTGCCATAGTCATCTCCCACAGTGCAGCATGGAGCAGGTAGAAGAAATTCTAAACTCGCAGCTTCTCCCTGGGGAGGGAAAGTGTTGGATCATATATTTAATGTTTTAATTTTTTGACAAAAGTGAAAATGAAAGTTGCTCAGTTGTATCCGACTCTTTGTGACCCCATGGACTATACAGTCCATGGAATTCTCCAGGCCAGAATACTGGAGTGGGTAGCCTTTCCCTTCTCCAGGGGATCTTCCCAACACAGGGAGTTTTTTGAGGGGGCTACCCCAAAAGGACTGGTTTATGACTCCCTGTGTTGGAATCCTGATGGAACTTGGCATAATCTAGATGCTTAAGAGCTGCTGAGAAAGAAAGCTGGCTGAATATTTTGCTGTTACTATAGTGGATGATATACCTTGGCAGTGTCCCACTCAGAAAGGGATTGAAGAATGGTGCAAACATTAAACTTTCAAGGTTCTCAGTGGTCTGTCTAGGGGATTGGTTTCTGTCCTGCCTGACTTGGAGAGCTGTATGGAATCTGGCTGCTGAAGACAGAAGAGAGCAGAGTGGTTTGAGGCAGCTACAGAGAACCTGCAGTATCACAGACACAAGAGTGAGCAAGAGTTGTGAGCTCCAGAAAACAAAAACACCAAATCCCTCTAAACAGGGTTTTGAAATAACTTTTTCTTAATATAGGTGTTTATTGCTATAAACTTCCCTCTTAGAACTTCTTTTCCTGCATCTCATAAGTTGTGGTATGTTGTATTTCCATTTTCATTTGTCTCAAAATATTTTTTGATTCTTTTTTGATTTCTTTTTTGACCCTTTAGTTGTTCAGGAACATATTGTTTAATCTTCACGTTTGTGAATTTTCCAGTTTTCTTCTTGCAATTGATTTCTAGCTTCATACCACAGTGGTTGGAAAATATACCTGATCTGATTTCAGTATTTTAAAATTTATTTACCTGTTTTGTGGCCCAATACATAATTTATCATGGATAGAACCTGAGAGAAATGTTTATTCTATTGCTTTTGGGTGGATTGCTTTGTATATGTCTGTTGAGTTCATTTGGTTTATAGTGTAATTCAAGTCTGCTGTTTCCTTATTAATTTTCTGTCTGGATAATAGATCCATTGAGGCAAGTAGTATTAAAATCCCTTACTATTATTGCATTTCTATCTGTTTTTCCCTATATGCTATATATGTTTAGTGCTCCAATGTTGTGCGCATGTATATTTACATTTGTCTTATCATCTTGAAGAATTAGCTCCTATATCATTATACAGTATCCTTTCAAGGATCACAGCCTTGTTGTGGCAAAGGGGCTTGTGTAACTCAATAAAGCTATGAGCCATGCCATGAAGGGCCGCCCAAAATGGATGGGTCATAGTGAAGAGTCCTAAGAAAACATGGTTCATGGGACAAGGAAATGGTAACTCACTCGATGGATTGTATGAAAAGGCAAAAAGATATGACACTGAAAGATGAGCTCCCCAGGTTGGAAGGTATCCAGTATGGCACTGAGGAAAAGCAGAGGACAATTACTAACAGCTCCAGTAAGGATGAAGTGGCTGGGCCAAAATGGGAATGATGCTCAGCTGTGGATATATCTAGTGGTGAAAGTAAAGTTCAATGCTGCAAAGAACAGCATTACATAGGAACTGGAATGTTAGGTCCATGAATCAAAGTAAATTGGATGTGGTCAAACAAGAGATGGCAAGAGTAAACATTGATATCTTAGGAATCAGTGAACTAAAATGGATGGTAATGGGCAAATTCAATTCAGATGACCATTATATCTACTGCTGTGGGCAAGAATCCCTTAGAATAAATGGAGTAGCCTTCATAGTCTACAAAAGAGTCTAAAACGCAGTACTTAGGTGCAATCTCAAAAACAACAGAATGATCTTGGTCCATTTCCAAGGAAGACTATTCAACAACACAGTAATCAAAGTTTATGCCTCAACCATTGACTCCAGAGAAGCTGAAGTCGACCAGTTCTTTGAAGACCTAAAACACCTTCTAAAATAACACCAAAAAAAGATGTCCTTTTCATCATAGGGGATTGGGAATCAAAAGTCAGAAGTCAAGAGATACTCACAATAACAGGCAAGTGTCGCCTTGGAGTACAAAATGAAGCAAGGCAAAAGCTAACAGAGTTTGTCAAGAGAACATGGTGACCTTACCAAACACATTTTCCCAAAGATACAAGAATTGACTCTACACATGGACATCACCAGATGAGCAATACCAAAATCAGGTTGATTATGTTCTTTGCAGCCAGAGAGGGAGGAGCTCTATACAGTCAGTAAAAATAAGACCTGGAGCTGACTATGGCTTAGATCATGAGCTCTTTATTGCAAAATTCTGGCTTAAATTGAAGAAAGTATGAAAAACCACTAGGCCATTAAGGTATGACTTAAATCAAATCCCTTATGAATATACAGTGCAAGTGGTGAATGGATTCAAGGCATTAGATCTGGAAGATAGAGTACCTGAAGAACTATGGACAAGTTGGTTACATTGTACAGGAGGAAGTGACCAAAACCATCCCAAAGAAAAAGAAATGCAATAAGGCAAAGTGGTTGCCTAAGGAGGCATTGTAAATAATGGACAGAAGAGAAGCAAACAAGGGAGAAAGGGAAAGCTATACCCAAATTAATGCAGAATTCCAGAGAATAGCAAGGCAGAATAAGAAGGTATTTTTAAATGAACAGTGCAAAGAAATAGAGGGAAAAATATAATGGGAAAGATTAGAGATCTGTTCAAGAAAATTGGAGATATCAAGGGAACATTTCATGCAAAGATGAACAATAAAGGACAGAAATGGCAAGGACCTAAAAGAAGCAGAAGAGATTAAGAAGAAGTGGCAAGAATACACAGAAGAACTGTACAAAAAAGGTCTTAATGACCCAGATAACCACGATGGTATAGTCACTCACCTAGAGGGGGGACATCCTGGATTGTGAGCCTTCAAGTGGGCCTTAGAAAGCATTACTATGAACGAAGCTAATAGAAAGGGTGGACTCCCAGCTGAGCTATTAAAAATCCTAAAAGATGATGCTATGAAAGTGCTGTATTCAATGTCTGTCAATTTGGAAAACTCAGCAGTGTCCATAGAACTGGAAAAGGTCAGTTTTCATTCCAATTCCAAAGAAGGTCAATGCCAAAGAATATTCAAACTACTGTAAAATTGCACTAATTTCACATGTTAGCAAGGTTATGCTTAAAATCCTTCAAGCTAGGCTTCAGCAGTACATGAAGCATGAACTTCCAAGATGTACAAACTAGGTTTTGAAGAGGCAGAGGAATCAGAGTTCAAATTTCCAACATTTGTTGGATCATGGGGAAATTCCAGAAAAACATTTACTTCTGCTTCATTGGGTTTTCTCAAACCTTTGACTGTGTGGATCACAAAATCTGCGGGAAATTCTTAAAGAGATGGGAATGCCAGAGCACCTTACCTGTCTCCTGGGAAACTTGTATGCGGATTAAGAAACAACAGTTGGAACCAAACATGAAAAACTGATTTTTTCACAATTGGGTAAAGAGTAAAACAAGGCTGTATAATGTTACCCTTCTTATTTAACTTATATGTAGAATATATCATGTGAAATGCCAGGCTGGATGAATTACAGGCTGAAATCAAGATTGCCAGGAGAAATATCAACAACTTCAGATATGCAAATGATACCACTCTAATGGAAAAAAGCAAAGAGGAACTAATGAGCCTCTTGATGAAGGTAAGAGGAGAGTGAAAAATCTGGCTTAAAACTTAACATTCAAAGAACTAAGATCATGACATCTGGTCCCATCACTTCATGGAAAATAGAAGGGGAAAAAATGGAAGCAGTGACAGTTTTTGTTTTCTTGGACTCAAAAATCACTGCAAATGGTGACCACAGCTATGAAATTAAAAGATGCTTGAGCTTTGGAAGAAAAGCTATGACAAACCTAGACAGCATATTAAAAAGCAGAGACATCACTTTGCGGACAAAGTTCTGTATAGTCAAAGATATTTTATCAGTAGTTATATATGGATGGTAGAGTTAGACCATAAAGAAAGCTGAGCACCAAAGAACTGATACTTTCAAAGTGTGGTGCTGGAGAAGACTCTTGAGAGTCCCTTGGACCGCAAGAAGATCAAACCAGTCAATCCTAAAGGAAATCAGTCCTGAATATTCATTGGAAGGACTGATGCTGAAGCTGAAACTCCAATACTTTGGCCACCTGATGCAAAGAACTGATTCACTGGGAAAGACCCTGATCCTGGGAAAAATTGAAGGCCAAAGAAGAAGACAGCAGTAGAGGGTGAAATGGTTAGATAGCATCACTGACTCAGTGGACATGAATTTTAACAAACTCCAGGTAATCCTGAAGGACAGAAGAGCCTAGTGTGCTACAGTCCATGTGGCTGCAAAGAGTCAGACATGACTTAGAGGTTGACCAACAGAAAACATATAGGTGTGTGTGTGTGTGTGTGTATATATATATATACACACACATATATATATACACACACACATATATATATATATTTAGGCTATAGTTATTTCTAATACTTTCATCTTTTAACTTTTATACTAGAGCTAAATATGATTTACATACCATAATTTTGGTATTAAAATATTTTGAATTTGACTATATATTTAAATTTACCAGTGAGTTTTATAATTTTGTATGTTTTCATGTTGTTACTTCATTTTGTCTCAACTTGAGGAATTCTCTTTAGCATTTCTTCTAAGTCTAATCTAGTGCTGTGAACACTTTCAGCTTCTGCTTGTCTTGGATGTCTGTTTTATCCTTAATTTTTGAAGGACAGCTTTTCCAGATATAGTATTATTTGTTGTATTTTCTTGTTTGAGCACTTTGAAGGCATTGTTCATTCCCTCCTGGCTTCTAAGTTTTCTCCTGAGTACACTGATAGCCTATTGGAGTTGCTGTGTATATGATTAATCTCTTTTCTCTTGTAGTTTTCAAAATTCTCCTTTGACTTCTACAAATTTGAATATAAGCTATCTCTGGGAAATCTCTTGGTAGATATTTCTTTGGGTCCCTTGAGCTTCATATACCTAGATGTCCATATCTCATCTAAGATTTGGGAAATTTTCAGCCTTTATATCTTTAAATAAGCTTTCTTCCCCTCTTCTCTCTCTCTCTTCACTTTCTGGAACTCTCATAATGCGTATACTTATTTATTTGTTTGTGTTCTACAGGTCCCATATGGTTTCTTCTTTATCATTTCCCCCCTTTTTGTTCATCTGACTAATGTAAAATACCCTGTTTTCAAGTTCACTTTGATCATTCTGCATGATCAAGTCTGTTGTGGAAGATTTCTACTGATTTATTTTTTATTATTTTACTTATTTATTTATTTATTTTAGTTCTGTTATAATCTTCAGCTCCAGAATTTCTATTTGGCTCTTTTGTGTGGGTTCCTGTTTCTTTATTGAACTTCTTATTCTATTCATGAATTGGCTCCTGATTTCATTTAGTTGTCTATCTGTATTCTCTTGTATCTTGTGTAGTGTCTTTCATATGATTGTTTTGAATTCTTTATCAGGCATATCATATCATAGATCTCCATTTCTTTGAGATAAATTACTAGAGCTTTATTAGTTTTTCTTGATGTTAATATATTTGCCAGATTCTTCATGATATGTGTAGTGTTTCATTGATGTCTGTCCATTTGAAGAAGCAAACACCTCTTCCAATTTTTTATAGACTGATTTTGGCAGTAAAGATTTTCTACTAACAGATATTATCTTAGGGATCACAGTTGAGCAAGGTTGGAGCTGGGTCAGGTGACAGTGCTAGGTCTACAGTGGAGTTCACAGTTCGTGGGCCTGTTGCTTAGATGGGATGAATCCTGTCTGCTCCCTGTGTAGACAGGACTACCTCTAGCATCTGCATCAGTAGGGTTGGTGCTGGAACAAGAGTTCACTTTAGGGTCCCCATGTGGTAGATTATTAACAGATGCTCAGATGGGTGTGGTGCCCTTTGTATTCCTGGAGGCCTTTTAACAGTTCGTGGACAGGTGCCCAGTATAAGGAATCAGCTCTGGAACATAGCTGAGAGTGGCTGGAAGTAACCCAGAAAGCTGCTTCAGGTTCTGTAGCTGTGATTGAGGTCTGCATTTCTCCCAATGGAAGCATTGATGGGCATGTCTTCTGCTGGGTTCCTCATTGGGCAGGACTGCCTTCGAACCATAGCTGAGTCAGGATGGTTCACAGATTTGTTTCAGGGTCCATATTTGGAATAAGGCCAGTGGAATGCCTCCAGGGGTGTGAGTGGGAATTTATCCTTCTGGGTCCAAAGTGGACAGGACCACTCTTGGGCCATGACTAGAAGGTTTTGGAAAATCTATAATCAGAACAAGTTCACCAGGCCTACTTGGGGGACACAGACAGGCATATCTCCAGGTGGACTCCTTATTTGCAAGAGTGTCCTTAATCCTTGGCTGAGAGTTATTGGAGCCTAGTTACAGGACGATTTCAGGATCTGCAGTTGAATTGCCATTAAAAGGACTCTTTAATAATTTCCATTGATTGGTGTGTCTGTTTTTGTGCAATACTATACTGCTTTGATTATTGTAGCTTTGTAGTATAGTTTGAAATCAAGGTGTATGATATCTTTAAATTTGTTTTTCTTTCTCAAGGCTGTTTGGCTTTCAAGGTCTTTTGTGGCTGCATCCAAATTTTAGGATTCTTTTGTTCTATTTCTATGACAAATATTATTGGGATTTTGGTAAGGATTGCATTGAATCTGCAAATTGCTTTAGGGAATATTACCATTTTTGCAATGTTAATTTTTCCAGTCCATGAGCACAAAGTATTTTTCCATTTATTTGTTTCTTCTTCAATTTCTTTCAATAATGTCTTACAGTGTACAGGGTTTTCACACACTTGGTTAAATTTATTAATAGGTATTTTATTCTTTTTGGAAGTGTTAATGGTGACTGCTTTTTAAATCAGATTGACCTCTTAAGATTTTTAACATCCTAAACAAGCACCGCAAACCTCAGTGGGAATTTTGGAATGATATATTTCACAATCACGTTTGACCTAGAACTTCTTTTCATTGAGCATTTAATGGTACTAGTATGCAGGATCAGTCCAGTGGAAAACTTTGGTGTAGAAACACTATCAATAAGCAATGATGGCAGCTACCAACATAAGTACCAAGATATGACTCAGTTTATAGTATGGTCTTTAGGTTTATCAGTTTCTGAAATGTAGAGTGCTTTCAATATTTGAGGCATTTCTGGCCTGACTTATTTCCCAAATGTTTTACTTACTAAGATCCACTATCTTCAGCCTTCTTACTGTTATTATGTGGTCTGATATCTCTCTGGGTTTTCCTGGTGGCTCAGACAGTAAAGACTCTGTCTGCAACACAGCACACATGGCTTTGATCCCTTGGGGAATAAGATCCCCTGGAGAAGGGAATGGCTACCTGCTCCCTCAATGCTGAAGAATACCAAGACTTGTGATCATCATTTGTTGTATTTGCAGGTTGACCCCTGAAACCCTGAACAGTTTATAATGCAGGTAAAGGAAAATAATCTATGGGATTCTTATATTTTCACCTAGTAAAATTACTGAAATGTCATAGTGACGAAGACTGTCATCTTAATATATATGCTTCCCCCACCTGTTGGGGGCCAGCGGGAAGCGCTCTGCCCATGGCAAAGGTCATGAGGAAGGAGGCTCGACATATGCAAAGGTGGGATCGAGCCTCAGGAGTCCCCCTGGAAATCCTTGAGCATCTACCCCCATAACCAGAGTCTGCCTACTTTACTACTTTGTGCTCTCACCTACATCTCTGAGTTTACGGGGGGCTGTCCCCCACCACCTCTTTTGGAGAAGGAGTTAACCTAGAGCTCCAGTTAATAAAAACTCCTGGGCGTGACAAGAGTGTTTTAACCTACAAACTCCTCTGAAGGTTCTCTAGCCTGCCTGACAGGCTTGTCTGGCCACATGTGATTGCTCACAGCCTCCCAACTGTGAGAGGCACGAGATGCTTTAAACCTTCTAAAAACAGGTTCCTTAGAAAAGTTAGAAAACCATTAGTATAAGTATAGTGGGCTGATTAGAAATTGTATTGGTGAAGGGTTTTTCATTTGTTGAGCCAATGTTTGTTGCTAAGTCTCCACATCCCCTGCCCTTACACACATTAATGAATATATAGAAGAAATAAGTATTAACCTTTGATATTAATCATGTTAGACCTTAGGCTAAGTAAATTCTTTCCTTAACTAAAACCCACTACACCCTCACCCTATAGGAATGTAACTTTATTTGGGTGGTGTCTATTTTAAGAATAATCACCCCTGGAGAAATAAGTGTCCTGGTTGACTGACCTCTGTCACAAGGAGAGGGTCATAAATTGTCAGCAGGCCCCCTGGCCAGAAGATGATGTAACACCCCTAAGACCTCTGTATACATTTGTATGAAGCACCTGACTTTGATAAAAGTCAGGACTGCTGACCCTGTGTGACTTTTGCATAACATCTCAGTGTATAAAAGTAGACCATGGAAAATAAAGAATTGGGATCAGTTTCTCGAAATACTGGTCTCCCAGTATTCGCTCTCTCTCTCTCAAACTCTGGCTGAGTCTCCATCTGGAGCGCGGAACCCACCAAGCTTACTAATTTTGCCTGGGCTTCTAAGATCCGACCCAGGAGGCCTCAGGGTCTCCTCTCCTTCCGGAGAATGGAAGGACGCCTGCGGCCTATGTAAGTGGTGCAAACTTCTTGTCTTGAAGTTTTATTGGTCTCCCGCGTAAACCAAGCTACTCAGCCTCTTTTCTCCACTGAATTTTCCTACTGAGCTATCCTCATTCTATTACTCTTTACATCTCTAATTAATATCTAGTTGAAGCTATTGTATCCTGATCCTTGCCGACGCTGTCCCCGCTTCGAACTCCCTGGATCAGCCGGGGCTGGACCCCGGCACCCACCCAAAGGTTTTATATTCTGTAATATATTTCATTCAAAAGCACTGAAAATAAATGATGGTTATTTAGCGGTTGGTAGTAGATTTTGTTAAGGAGGTACTCATACCTCCTTTTAGGATGAAGCACTTAGTTTCCAAATTGCCAGATTGCATTAACAGCTCACTGCTGAGGGCCTCCTCAGCAACTGTCCTCAGCAACAGAGAGCAGCTTCTCCCCAAAGGGCAATCCACATCGGATGAATGTTGCAGGATATAAAGGCCAGACCCTTCCTCAATTCTGGACAACTCTGAAGGCCAGTCTAGTTCAAATCTCCTTGTGACTTCAGTTGAGGCCTTTATTGCAAGTTCATCATGATTTAACCTCTTCCTTTGCCCGACTGTGTTTCCTGCATTCTCACAGGTGTTGGTCCTGCTCAGTAAACTTCCTGTACACAAATCTGTATCTCATAAACTGTCTCCTGATGGAAACTGACTTAGGGCATACTATTTTCCACAAGAATCTAGAGGTATGTAGTATGAATCTGAACCTGTATCTATTAATATTTGAGTCTATTGAGGCCAATATCTGTAGTCTAAACATCTGCAAGTGATATCCACCTGAATTGCAGCAAACAAAATATTGTATACACACAGTCATCATGACCTTTCCTGGGAAACTGATCTTTGTTCAGACTGTGAGTCATTTTCAGGCATTCAATACTAGGCCTAAATCAGCTGTGGAGAAGAGGTGAAGCCAGCTTGACTCCTTCAGTGTGGCCTGCATTTCTAAATGAAACATTTGGACATTTAGATTCTGCCAAATTCTTTACCACCTATCGGGCTAAGTCTAGAGCTAGAAATCTAGAGAGATTCTTCTAGTTTTGAGAAACAATGGTATATAGAGAAGCGCTATACTTGAGAAAATGAGGTAATTTTAATGAAAGGGAAGTGAATTAGGAAGAGCTGAGGGGAGGAAATGGGATCATTTGACTTTAAATAGTAACTCCTAGGTTATAATAATCACCTCCTTTCCCACCTCCTCTTTTATTTACCAAACATGATTATGTGTCAGACACTGTGTATTTTTATCTAGTCCTATGAGGTAGGCTTTTACCCCCATTTAAAGATGAACAAACTAATGTTCATAAAAATCAAATACATCAAAATCACCTGCTAAGTTGCTTCAGTCGTGTCCAACTCAGTGTGACCCCATAGACGGCAGCCCACCAGGCTCCCCCATCCCTGGGATTCTCCAGGTAAGAACACTGGAGTGGGTTGCCATTTCCTTCTCCAATGCATGAAAGTGAAAAGTGAAAGTGAAGTCGCTCAATAGTGTCCGACTCTTAGCGACCCCATGATCTGCAGCCTACCAGGCTCCTCCATCCAGGGGATTTTCCAGGCAAGAGTACTGGAGTGGGGTGCCATGAGGTACACTTTTTACTCCCATTTAAAGATGAACAAACTAATGTTCATAAAAATCAAGTACATCAAAGTCACCTAGCTATTCCTAAATACATTCTTTCCATTATATATGTATAATGTAAAGTGCATTTTGTGCCCCTTTGATCAAAAGAATTAACTATTTGTATTCAAAAAGTTTCAATGGTTTTGTTGCAGGAAGGGGGACCCCATCCAGGGCCAGAAACTGGGCTCTTATCTAGCACTTGGAAATGAATTGTCCAAGGAGACACGTGCTGACAAAGCAAGAGATTTTATTGGGAAAGGGCACCTGGGTGGAGAGCAGTAGGGTAAGGGAACCCAGGAGACCTGCTCTGCCAGTCTCGGGTTTTATGGTGATGAGATTAGTTTCCAGGTTGTCTTTGGCCAATCATTCTAATTCAGAGTCTTTCCTGGTGGTGCACACATCGCTCAGCCAAGATGGATGCTAGCGAGAGGGATTCTGGAAAGTGGACGGACACGTGGTGTCTCCTTTTGACCTTTCCCGAACTCTTCCGGTTGGTGGTGGCTTATTAGTTCCGTATTCCTTACCAGGATCTCCTGTCCTAAAACAACTCATGTGAATGGTTACTAAAGGGCCTGGCCAGGGTGGGCGGTTTCAGTCAGTGTGCTTCCCCTAACAGTTTAATCCAACAGAACTGTGAATTACTTTCAACACACTAGTTAAGTTGAATTTTGTCTAAGGTATAGATGAGTAGATAATTTCATACTTGCAGCTATAACTAAGAGGAGTAATGGCAAAAGCAATAAAAATTTCAAAGAGAATTCTTACCCTTTTAATGAAAACTTGTTTCCCCTGTAGAGTAGCTAAGCATCTTGGAAAGAAAAATGCAAGTGCTCATTGAATGCATTGACTTGTAAATGGAAAAAGAAAAACGGTACCATAATTATACCATTAGATATAATGAAAACACCATTTATCAAGTTGATTATTCAAGATTAGGTAAATTAAATTGGCTACCATAGTCACTGAGTTTTTTATTGGTCATTATTTTTAGAGTTGAGAAGTTTGGAAAAACTCAGAATTACTGTGAAAACTATTTCTCTGGAGTTAGAATATAACTGCCTGTGGGAATAGAAGGAAAACTCTATTATTACCTCATCTCTACATTATTTCTAGGGCTATCTCAGGGGAGAAAAACAGTTGTATTGAAAGAGAATGAAGAAAGTAGAAATATAAGAAATTTAACTGTTCCCTTGGTATGTACAATGCAGCCAATCAGACTTTAAGATAAAGTTAAAAAAAAAGTCAGGCTTACACATATTCAGTCTAGGATGAATTTGGAATTGTAAATTAAGCTTATTTTACACTGATGCATTTTATAGAAGTACCTATGTTAAATTTTACATATTAAGGCTATTGCTAAATTAGGTAGTAAAATTAACGAAATGGAAATCAGGAAAAATGAAGATGTTTATCACTGAATCACTGATTTTTAAATATAATATAAATATTATGTAGATTTACATGAACTTTATAATGATAGGATAATCTTAAAAGTATACCTGGATTTAATAATTCAACAGAATAATCATATTATTTATGGTATCTGTTTTGAAATATGCTGAAATAAGGGATATCTTGACAGTGTAGCATAATCTCAATAATCATAGACTGGGATAAGTCAGCAAGAGTGTTTCAGTAAAATAGATCTTCCATTTTCACATTTTAATATGGTTGTAAATAAGAAATAGGACACAGATAAACCCATTTTGGAAAGAGATTTGAAAGTATTAGTAAATTTTTAGTAAATTTAGTAAAATTTAGTAAAATTAGTAAATTTGAAAGTATTAGTAAATTTTTGTTATGTTTTAAATGCACTAATAAAGAGACTAGTCAAAGGAAATCAATGGTAAGTCTCTCAGTTAAATAAATTCATTTAAGATGTGAAAATTACTTTATGAAATTATGTTTAACTTTTCATATAAATTAACTTAAAATGAAGCATACTATTTGATTATTATATTTTCTTGGAATTTTTCGATGATTAATGTGTGCACAGATGAGTAAAAACGTTGCTATTTTATACATTAATATTGCAATTACTCAGATGTTTTCATTCAAACATATAATAGATATGACCTTTTTCCTCTGAGAATAAGCTTTCCAATGTGATAAGGTTTTATTTTTCACGTTACCTACAGTGATGGTGATTGACTTACAGTTGACATTCTCTGAAACATGCTTATTTCAGCCCAATGGCAGTGATACTTTGTGGATGCAGTTGTTTGCCAGTATAATTAATTGTTTGTTGACTAATGCTTCAAAAGCAGGGTTTTTTTTTTGTTTTTGTTTTTGTTTTTAACTGTCCCTCATTCAGTTTAATACTACTAAAGTCATAGTTACTTAACAGGTTACTTTCAAATGTCAGCTCTAACAGCAAAGGAAAAGATAGAATTTGGTTGCATGGAAACCATGAAAAACTAAAATGAACTTGAGATACAACCCATTTTGGTATAATTTTGTTTCTTTGTTCTTTAACAGTAAAAATATTGTATGTCACGTTCGATGTATATACTGAATAGTTTTAATATACTTCATTTAAATTTTTTAAACTTTATTTTATTACTAATTCATTTGGATAAATGGCAGAAAAAATAAGAAACATCATTTTTCTCATTTATCAGAATTTTTGAGTACTGGAATTTCATTTTATTATAAAAAAAAGTCTATGGCTTAGAGCATAATATTGGGTGTTACTTGTGTAAATCTTTAAATAAGACAAACATTTTTCTCACACCCCTTGCCTCTTAAAGAGATATGCATATCATGTTTTCTTTTTTCTTTTTTTGAGGAAGAAACTAATAAAAATCCATTTCCATAACTGCCTGCAAAAGCAAGCTCTAAGTACTGACTGCAGAAGTATTAGCTTGTGGCAGGCATGAACTCTCCTCTCATAAAATCTTCCAAGAGAAGCACAGAGCCTGAAGAGACAGAAATGGGCTTTTACATAACAAATCATATGAAGACTTTGAACAAGTAGAGAATTAGGTTTTTCAAATCATTTTTCCTGCTGAAATTTTGCGCTGTCTCCAGAACAACTCTGTGGTTTAGTCAGGGTGGCTTTTCTTTGTTTTTTTTTTTTTAACACTTTACATTTTTCTCTTTCATCTCTAACAATCTTGTCATCTTATGATCGTCACCTTGGCTCAAGACTGCATTACTCTGCACACTGATCATGGGAATGTGATCCCCTCTGGGGCTCCAGCTTGTGATCTTTCCTCATTGCTCTCACAGCAATCTTAACCCAGGGTACTGAGTATGTCTTCCCTTTTCTTCTAAATATTTACTAATTTTCTTCTAAATATTTACTAATTTTCTTCTAAATATTTACTAATTTTCTTCTAAATATACTAATTTTCTTACTAAATATACTAAATATACTAAATATATTAAATATTTATTATAAATATATTAAATATATAAATATAAAAATATATTTATTATTTTGGGACCTTTTGGGACCTTTTGGGACCAAAATATATATATATATATATACACACTAAATATACTAAATATACTAAATATATTAAATATTTATTATAAATATATTAAATATAAAAATATATTTATTATTTTGGGACCTTTTGGGACCTTTTTTTTTTTTTTTTTAAGAGGGACACCTCTTTTACTTACTAATTAGGAAGTGGAATTACTGAAGATCTGAACAGTTAGGAACCTTGCACCCAGAATCAGAGAATAGTCGGGGAATATAAGTTCTCTTTAAATGTTATAGACATCTATAAACATGGGCCACGTGCCAGACCAAACAGCCTGTCGATGAACGTCCAAGATTCAGGATCATTCGGCCATCAGCACAGGCCCCCCTCCCTGGGGTCCTGATCAGCACTGGGGGAGGGGGAGCTCATGCAGTTGCCCAGGGCCATAGGCAGAGCCAATGGGACCAAGGAGCTGCCAAGAGAATGTTTCCTAAGCGACAGTTTCACTGTCGGACAGTGGCCAAAATGCACTAGCGTACCCCATCCCTGCCACATTACAGCCACGAACAAAGGTCCCAAATATTATATATATTTATTATAAATATATTAAATATAAAAATATATTAAATACTAAATATACTGAATATACTAAATATAGAGTATGTCTTCCCTTTTCTTCTAAATATTTACTAATTTTCTTCTAAATATTTACTAATTTTCTTCTAAATATACTAATTTTCTTACTAAATATACTAAATATACTAAATATACTAAAAATACTAAATATACTAAATATACTAAAAATACTAAATATACTAATTTTCTTCTAAATATTTACTAATTTTCTTCTAAATATTTACTAATCTTGTTGCCATTTGCATATTTGCAAAGTTCTTTATGTGATTTTGATACACATTCTGCTTTACCAAGTATTATAGTTTAAAATATTCAAATTTCTCTAGATCCCTTGGTTGCCTGTGCAAATGAGGCCAAGAAAAGGAACAAAGAAATACAGATTATTTAAAGAAACAAAAAATAATGTAATATTTTATTTAAAAAATCATTATAAGAGCATTTCACATTTAACGAAGGGCTTGCCAGCATATTTCTAGTTAAGGACATTTAGAAGTAAAATATTCAGGAATGAAAAGATTGTTCTAGAATGTTGACTGACAGGCCTTGACCTGCTAAAGAAATTTGCACAATATTTTAATGAATTATAAGTGATAAATGTGAACAATAATATATAAAGTTAAACTAAAGGGAACAGATTACATAGGAGAGAGTGAAACTTCACATAAAAGACATCTGGAGACAAAGTAATTATCAAATAATTATGTAGTAAATTATGTTTTTTTTTACCTTTGCCAATGGGAAAACTCTATTTCCTGATTAGCTTTAAACTTAAAAAAAAAAAAAAAAAAAAGCAACTTTCAATAAAGTTAATCAGTCCATCAAAAAATTGAATCAATATGACATACTAGAAGAATGAGGATGGATTTATTAATTATCCTAATTCAACTTTTGTAAGTTTCAACCTCCACAGTTTGGTTACTGCATGATTTTATAATTTAAAAACATAAAGATACTGATCTGTCAGTTCCTTAGATAAGGATTTTGCATTTCTAAGGCCTGGCAGTGATTCTCATTCATTCTATCTCCCTTTCTCTCTCTCTCTCCCCCTTCCCCACATATCTTATACATTATATAAATTTTTATAATATTTCACAACTGGGGATGAGTGAACCTGAGAAAGCTGAATGTTAGGACCAGTGATTTCAATTATATGTATATATAATTCACCAGGATTATATATATATATATATATATATATTCACCAGGATCCTTACTCAGCAGGATCCTTACTCATCAGATCAGATCAGATCAGATCTGTCGCTCAGTCATGTCTGACTCTTTGCGACCCCATGAATCGCAGCACGCCAGGCCTCCCTGTCCATCACCAACTCCTGGAGTTCACTCAGACTCACATCCATCAAGTCAGTGATGCCATCCAGCCATGTCATCCTCTGTCGTCCCCTTCTCCTCCTGCCCCCAATCCCTCCCAGTATCAGGGTCTTTTCCAATGAGTCAACTCTTCGCATGAGGTGGCCAAAGTACTGGAGTTTCAGCCTTAGCATCATTCCTTCCAAAGAAATCCCAGGGCTGATCTCCTTCAGGATGGACTGGTTGGATCTCCTTGTAGTCCAAGGGACTCTCAAGAGTCTTCTCCAACACCACAGTTCAAAAGCATCAATTCTTCGGCGCTCAGCCTTCTTCACAGTCCAACTCTCACATCCATACATAACCACAGGAAAAACCATAGCCTTGACTAGACGAACCTTTGTTGGCAAAGTAATGTCTCTGCTTTTGAATATGCTATCTAGGTTGGTCATAACTTTCCTTCCAAGGAGTAAGCGTCTTTTAATTTCATGGCTGCAGTCACCATCTGCAGTGATTTTGGAGCCCAGAAAAATAAAGTCTGACACTGTTTCCACTGTTTCCCCATCTATTTCCCATGAAGTGGTGGGACTAGATGCCATGATCTTCATTTTCTGAATGTTGAGCTTTAAGCCAACTTTTCACTCTCCACTTTCACTTTCATCAAGAGGCTTTTTAGTTCCTCTTCACTTTCTGCCATAAGGGTGGTGTCATCTGCATATCTGAGGTTATTGATATTTCTCCCGGCAATCTTGATTCCAGCTTGTGTTTCTTTCAGTCCAGCGTTTCTCATGATGTACTCTGCATATAAGTTAAATAAACAGGGTGACAATATACAGCCTCCTTATTTCTCCAGCTACAACCACCCTCAGATATCTATTAGCTGATACATCCAATTGTTCATTTTTGTAATTCCATTCCCAATCTGTGAAGTACTGCTCAACAAATTTCCATGCTAAGCCAATAAACTTCCCAAAGACTTCGTGCTTTCTAACTCCATTGGGAAGATCCCCTGCAGAAGGAAATGGCAACCCAATCCAATATTCTTGCCTGGGAAACCCCACAGACAGAAGAGCCCGGCAGGCTACAGTCCATGGGGTCCAAGAGTCAAGCACAACTTAACAACTAAACCAACTCCATTGGAAGTACCCTCCCCCATGCTTGTTCATGGTCTCTTCATCTGTTTCTAGTAATTTCTTTGGGGGGGAGGGGTGGGGAACACACTCAGTAGCTTTTCCAAAATTTAGTCTTCTTTTCAATGGCATACTTCACCTTTTCAACGCTGCCAAGAAGAAAATATAAACATCAGACAGGACTAGTTCCTGACTTTGCCCCTGTACTTATATATGGCATCATCCATTTTGGCCTCCTTTTCTTGAAATAAGAGGGGTTGATTGTCCCTTCCCAGTTTAATCATTCCACCCTTAGGCAATGTGGTAGATAGAATAATGGTCCTCAACAAATGTTGATATCTTAATATCTGACACTTGTGAATATATTATCTCATATGGCAAAAGAGCCCCTTCATGGGTCACAGTCTTGTCATGGTGATGGGGCTTCTGTAACTCAATGAAGCTATGAGACATGCCTTGCAGAGCCACCCAAGACAGATGGGTTATAATGAAGAGTTTTGGCAAAATGTGGTCCACTGGAAGAAGGAAAGGCAAACCACTAGAGTTTTTTTTTTTTTTTTTGCCATGAGAACCCCATGAACAGTATAAGAGGAAAAAAGATATGACACCAGAGGATGAACCTCCCAGGTGGGAAGGTGTCCAGTATGCTACTTGGGAAGAGTAGAGGGCAATTACCAAAACCTTCAGAAAGAATGAAGCAGCTGGGTCAAAGCAGAAATGGCACTCAGTTGTGGATAAGTCCGGTGGTGAAAGTAAGTCTGATGCTGTATAGAATAATATTACATAAGAACCTGGAATGTTAGGTCCATGAATCAAGGTAAATTGGGCATGGTCAAGCAAGAGATGGCAAGAGTGAACATTGACATCTTAGGAATCAGTGAACTTAAATGGACAGGAACGGGCAAATTTAATTCACATGACTGTTATATCTACTACTGTGGGTAAGAATTGTTTAAAAGAAATGGAGTAGCCCTCACAGTTAATGAAGAGTCTGAAATGTGGTGCTTGGGTGCAATCTCAAAAAACGACAGAATGATTTTGGTTCATTTCCAAAGCAAACTATTCAACATCACAGTAATCCAAGTCTATGCACTAAACACTGATGCCAAAGAAGCTGAAGTTGAGCGGTTCTATGAAGACCTACAAGACCTTCTAGAACTAACACCAAAAAAAGATATCCTTTTCATCATAGGGAATTGTAATGCAAAAGTAGGAAGTCAAGAGATACCTGGAGTAACAGGCAAGTTTGGCCTTGGAATACAAAATGAAGCAGGGCAAAGGTTGACAGAGTTTTGTCAGGGAACACACTGGTCAGAGCAAACAACATTTTCCAACAACACAACATTGACTCTACACATGGACATCACCAAATGGTCAACACTGAAATGAAATTGATTGTATTCTTTACAGCTGAAGTTGGAGAAGCTCTAGACAGTCAGTAAAAATAAGACCTGGAGCTGACTGATACTCAGATCATGAACTCCTTATTGCAAAATTCAGGCTCAGATTGAAGAAAGTAGGGGAAACCACTAGACCCATTCAGGTATGACCTAAATCAAATCTCTTATGATTATACAATAGAAGTGACAAATATGTTAAAGGGATTAGATCTGGTAGACAGAGTGCCTGAAGAATATGGACAGAAGTTTGCAACATTGTACAGGAAGGCAGTGACTAAAATCATTCCAAAGAAAAAGAAATTCAAGGAGGCAAAGTAGTTGTTTGAGGAGGTCTTACAAATACCTGAGGATAGAAGAGAAGCAAAAGGCAAGGGAGAATAGGAAAGATATACTCAACTGAATGCAGAGTTTCAGAGAATAGCAAGGAAGGATAAGATGGCCTTCTTAAATTAACAATATAAAGAAATAGGAAACAATAGAATGGGATAGACTAGAGATCTCATCAAGAAAATTGGAGATATCAAGGGAACATTTCAAGCAAGGATGGGCACAATGAAGGACAGAAATGGTAAGGACCTAACAGAAACAGAAGAGATTTAGAAGAGTGGCAAGAATATACAGGAGAACTAAACAAAAAAGATCTTAATGACCTAGATAACTACAATGGTGTGGTCACTCACCTAGAGCCAAACATCCTGGAGTGTGAAGTCAACTGGGCATTAGAATATTTTACTACAAACAAGCTAGTGGGGGTGATGGACTTTCAACTGAGCTCTTTAAAATCCTAAAAGATGATGCTGTGAAAGAGCTGCATTCACTATGTCATCAAATTTGGAAAATTCAGCAGTGGCCACAAGACTGGAAAAGATCAATTTTCATTCCAATCTCAAAGAAGGTCAATGTCAAAAAATGTTCAAACTACCATACAGTTGCACTCATTTCACATGCTAGTAAGGTTATGCTCGAAATCCTTCAAGCTAGGCTTCAACATTATGTGAACTGAGAACTTCCTGATGTACAAGCTGGATTTAGAAAAGGCAGAGGAACCAGAGATCAAATTGCCAACATCCATTGGATCATAGAAAAACCAAAGGAATTCCAGAAAAACATCTGCTTCTGCTTCATTGCCTACATTAAAGCCTTTGACTGTGTGGTTCACAGCAAACTGGAAAATTCTTCAAGAGATGCGGATCCCAGACCCGACCTATCTCCTGAGAAACCTGTATGTGAGTCAGGAAGCAACAATTAGAACTTTACATGGAATAACTGACTGGTTCAAAATTGGGAAAGGAGGAAGACAAGACTGTATATTGTCACCCTGTTTCTTTAACTTATATGCAGAGTACGTCATGGGAAGTGCTGGGCTGGATGAATCACAAGCTAGAATCAAGATTGCTAGGAGAAATATCAGTGAGCTTAGATATGCAGATGATACCACTCTAACAGCAGAAAATGAAGAGAATCTAAGAGTCTCTTGATGAAAGTGAAAGGAGAGTGAAAAAGCAGGCTTAAAACTCAATACTCAAATAACTTAAATCTTGGAAAAGATCATGGCATCCAGTCCTATCACTTCATAACAAATAGAAGGGGAAGAAGTGGAAGCAGTGACACATTTTATTTTTGGGGGCTCTAAAATCACTGCTGATGGAGACTGCAGCCATGAAATTAAAACACATTTACTCCTTGGAAAGAAAGCTATGACAAACCTAGACAATGTATTTAAAAAGCAGAGATATCACTGTGCCAACAAAGGTCTGTATAGTCAAAGCTATGGATTTCTCAGTAGTCATGTATGGGTGTGAGAGTAGGACCATAAAGAACGCTGAGCACTGAAGAATTCATGCTTCTGAATTACGGAGCAGGAGAAGACTCTTGAGAGTCCCTTGGACTGCAAGGAGAGGAGACTAGTCAATCCTAAAGGAGATCAGTCCTGGGTGTTCATTGGAAGGACTGATTCTGAAGTTGAAGATCCAATACTTTGGCCACCTGATTTGAAGAACCAATTCATTGGAAAAGACCCTGAAGCTGGGAAAGATTGAAGGCAAAAAGAGAAGAGGGTGGCAGAGGATGAGAAGGTTGGATAGCACCACTAACTCAATGGCCATGAATATGAGCAAACTCTGGGAGACTGTAGAGGACAGAGAAGCCTGGTGAACTGCAGTCCATGAGGTTGCAAAGAGTTGGACATGACTTCCAGACAAACAACAGCAATGGCAAAAGAGACTTTAAAGATTAAGTTAAGGATTTTGAGATAATGAGATTGTCCTGGATTGTCTGGGTTGGCTCAATTTACTCACTAGAGTCCTCGTAAGTGGGAAGTCAGAGGGTCAGAGGAGATATGAAGATATGAACAATGGAGGGAGAGAGATTTGAAAATACTCTGTTTCTGGTTTTGGAGATGGAGCCTCAATCCAAGCCACAAACCAAAGAATGTAGGTAGCTTGCTTGAAGAAGCAAGCAAGAGGCTTCTCCCCTATAGCCTCCACAAAGGAATACAGCCTTACTGACATGTTTATTTTTAGTCCCATTTATCCCATTTCAGACTTTTGACTTCCAAACTGTCAAGATAATACATTTTTTTTTTTGCTGTAAGCTACCAAGCTATGGCTTCAGTAGGAGACATATACCAATATCTCAGTTTCCATCACTTATACTGTAATCTTATTCCATTATCTTTTCTATTTTCTTTACATCAAATTCTGCCTGTTCTTTTAGCTCCTTCTTTTCAAGTATCAATGAAAGACATTTTTGTTAACTTTCTGCTAAAAGTACTGATTTTGTATCTCTCTTTTTCTTTCAGCATCATTTTCATTAAAGAATAGTTTGTGTCTTCCATGCTTGCAGCTCAAACCTTTGTATTCTAGTTTCTGACTCCTGCCTTACTCTGAATGGCTTTTCTAACCTCCATGGCAGTTTCTTCTCATTTGATGAACAGTGATGACACCACCCTGATGGCAGAAAGTGAAGAGGAACTAAAAAGCCTCTTGATGAAAGTGAAAGAGGAGAGTTAAAAGGTTGGCTTAAAGCTCAACATACAGAAAACTAAGATTATGGCATCTGGTCCCATCACTTCATGGGAAATAGATAGGGAAACAGTGGAAACAGTGTCAGACTTTATTTTTTTGGGCTCCAAAATCACTGCAGATGGTGATTGCAGCCATGAAATTAAAAGACGCTTACTCCTTGGAAGGAAACTTATGACCAACCTAGATAGCATATTCAAAAGCAGAGACATTACTTTGCCAACAAAGGTGTATCTAGTGAAGACTATGGTTTCTCCAGTGGTTATGTATGGATGTGAGAGTTGGACTGTGAAGAAAGCTGAGCACCGAAGAATTGATGCTTTTGAACTGTGGTGTTGGAGAAGACTCTTGAGGGTCCCTTGGACTGCAAGGAGACCCAACCAGTCCATCCTAAAGGAGATCAGTCCTAGGGGTGTTCATTGCAAGGACTGATGCTGAAGCTGAAACTCCAATATTTTGGCCACCTCATGTGAAGAGTTGACTCATTGGAAAAGACCCTGATACTGGGAGGGATTGGGGGCAGGAGGAGAAGGGGACGACAGAGGATGAGATGGCTGGATGGCATCACCTACTCGATGGACATGAGTTTGAGTGAACTCCGGGAGTTGGTGATGGACAGGGAGGCCTGGCGTGCTGCAATTCATGGGGTTGCAAAGAGTCCGACACGACTGAGCGACTGAACTGAACTGAGCTGAACTGAATGACCTCCTCCAGCTTCCCAGGTGGCGCTATTGATAAAGAACCCATCTGCCAATGCAGGAGATATGAGAGACATGGGTTTGAACCCGAGGTTGGGAAGATCCCTTGGAGGAGGGCATGGCAACATACTCCAGTATTCATGACTGGAGAATCCCATGGACAGAGGATCCTGGCAGGCTACCATTCTTAGGGTCACAAAGAGCTGGACACAACTGAAGAGATTTACCATGCATGCATGCAATAACCTATCTTTCATAGTTTATAGTTATCATTTTGATAATTCTTCCTGGGATTCTTCACGGGGTGTTTTTCCTCTGGCCATTACTTATATGTTGGTAGGTGACTCAAGGTCTAGTCTTTCTCTCTTTCATTTTTGCCTCTGAATAAACCTTGGGTAATGCCATCTACTGTCATTGTTTTACCACTTATAAATGGACAACTTCTCATCAGCCAGTCCCAACTTTATTCTCGAATTTCAGATATACTTATTTACTAGACATTTCTGCCTGAATTTTGTTGGGATCCCAAACATTATTTAAATAGAGAGATCCTTTTCATTTTCAGTGTCTCATAGAAGAAATGGGGATCACCTTTAACTCCCTCATACTACTTTTCATTCCCTTGTGCTTGGTTGAGTCTATTTTACTAACATCAACCAAATGAATCTTTGTGCCCCCAAATTTCTACACATTTGAAAGGTCATCTCATATTTTCTCTAAAAGATTTTAAAACCTCCTGATTTGTCATTCTGCCATAGACTTCTTACACTTTCAAATGCATCTTTATTCTGAACCGTCGTTTCTAAAGAGAACTCTGATGATGTCTTTGCCTCGTTTAAATATTTCTTCTATATTCATGTTGGCAAATAAAGTACACATTTCTTAACATTGTTTCTAGAGTCTGTTCTGTACCTCTAGCTAACTTTCCAACCTGCTTTTTCTCCATCTCAGATACCGTGGGCTCCAAATTTAGAGTGTTGCTCCTTATTCAGTATATCTGCTAGGGTCTTTTTAAACTATGTCTTTGTACACCTTCTTTAAAAAAAAATTTCTTCTTGCCTATATGTTAAGTGCAAACATGCTTCTTTTCCTTCAGTCTTTCTTCAAGTAGCCAGAATTAGTCACTAAATGTATGTTTCCAGATTTCTCTGTTCCTGTCTATATAATAGCACCAATTGCATTGCATTAATCAATAAGTACTTATAAGTTTTGTATTTTGTCTGACTTGTCATTGAATTATTTAAGGACAGACTGTGTCTCATGTTTATAAGAGACTAGTACCTAGCACCATGCTTGTGTGTGTTTGCATACTCAGTTGTATCTGACTCTTTATGACCCCAAGGACTGTAGCCCACCAGGCTCCTCCATCCATGGAGTTTTCCAGGCAAGAATACTACAATGGGTTGCCATTTCCTGCTCCATGGGCTCTTTCCAACCCAGGGATAAAAGCCATGTCTCTTGCATGTCCTTCATTGGCAGATGGATTCTTACCACTTGGGAAGCCCCCATGCTTGACAGATAAGACAGTAAGTATAGCTTGGATTAGTGAACATCATAAACTGGTGTGAAGAAAAGATCATGTAATGATTTTCTGAAAACACTCAAAAAACCTTTAAGTAAAACTAGGGGAAGTTCTTGTCAACGGAAAAAATGTTGCCTGCCAGGTCACTAAACCAAAGATGTTGCAGTCATTAAGCCGTCACATCACAGCTGCCCCTACTGTGAGCCCTGAGGCAACTCAGGGTAGAAATAGGATGCCTTCCACCAAGCCATCAGCCATTGCGGCCATCCCCACAATGGTGCGCCCAGGATGAGAGAGCACAGGATACTGGCCCCGGTTGCTGAGGTGCACATAGAAGGAATTAGAAAGAATGATATCAGGGACCCCGGATTCTTATATCTTCCCATTCATGCTGCTGCTGCTGCTAAGTCACTTCAGTCGTGTCCGACTCTGTGTGACCCCATAGACGGCAGCCCACCAGGCTCCACTGTTCCTGGGATTCTCCAGGCAAGAACACTGGAGTGGGTTGCCATTTCCTTCCATTCATAGACAAGTGCTAAATTCCTTCAGCTATCTAGTTTTTTTGTTTGTTTGTTTATTATCAGTAAACTTTTGTTCTGAGCATCTGGTCTTTGTCCCAAAAGTTCCTATGTGTCATGGCTCTATCCTTACCCCTTTGGAGCGGTTCCTCAGAACTATCTGAGAGGCTACCTCCCGGCTTGAAGTCCTTAGAAAATCGCCAAATAAAACATAACGCTCAACTTTTAGGATGTTCATTTTTTTTTTTTCAGCTGACACTATGAAAGAAATGATTATCAAAAGGAGCATATTTCGGTTGATATGGTCATGGAAACAATAGTTCAAAGATTTGATGTTCCTTATGAGGAAGGTCCACTGCTTTCCCTTAGGTGGCACACACAGATGAATAGGATGGTATCTGTGCTTTCAAGAGATTACAGTCTGTAAAGAAAAACAGTTACGTGAGTGGTTTGGTGGAAAAGGGAGTATAAAAGCTATGATAGGTGTGCATGCTGGATACTAGAATTGTACAAAATGGGTGCAATGAGTTCTTTATGAAGTTAGACAAGACTTCCTAGAGTAAGTAATTAGATAACAAAAGTAATATTTTTGAGGGAAAAAGATAAATATTAATATCAGAAATTGTATTAATACACTGTCAAATGGATAATGCACTAAGTAGAAACTTTGTTTTTGCATTCCTCCTGTAAGCCAGTTGAACACTTTATATTCATGTACATTTATATATTCAAAAGCTGTATTCTGATTTAAAATTTGGCTTATTATTAATTGGTGTATCTCATTGATTTTGTTAAGCAACCATATTGAATTTATATGAGTGGAGCAATAGAAATATTTCATTACAAACACTGATCTAATTATGGTGAAAAGAGATCAAAGCACAGAGTCAGGTGAAGTGATAGAGCTCCTGTCGGGCCTGGCATCATTTCACAGAAAGTTGAAACTTTGCTCTTATTCCCATGTTCTTTAAAAATGTGATCAAAGGCATTTAGGTGTCTCAGGCCACACAGTTTGAAACTCACCTCACAGAACAGACTCTGAAAAGTCTATGGGGACAGCATAATAACACCAGTCAATTATTGCCCTAAATTAAACAAATATCTCTGATAACAATCATTAAAATTCATGCAGATCATTAATTTAATAACTTTACTCTGTTGCTTAGTCCCATTGAGAGAAAATTAAGTTACATGCTAACAGTATTATTAATAGCTATTTGTTTCAATTTTGGTACACAATGAGGCTAAGATGTCCACATGCTTTTGATATTGAATTTTCTCCCCGGAAGAATACATGTGCTTAAGGAGAAAAGTAATCATGATACATGATGAAGATCAGATGGTTTTGAACTTTACTATGTCTGATTAAGACAAATTTCCAAAACGTATTTGTCTTCTTTGTTAGGATTGTCTTAGCTGTTATTAGGATTTTGTACATTCATATTAACTTCATAATCAGCTGGCGAAGTTTCTTTAAAACTTTTAAGGTTTTATTAAAATTACATTTAATCTATACATTAATTTAAAGAGAACTGAAGTTTTATGTCAGTTGATGAACATGGTTCAGTTCAGTTCAGATCAGTCGCTCAGTCGTGTCTGACCTTTGCGACCCCATGAATCGCAGCACGCCAGGCCTCCCTGTCTATCACCAACTCCTGGAGTTCACTCAGACTCACATCCATCGAGTCAGTGATGCCATCCAGCCATCTCATCCTCTGTCGTCCCCTTCTCCTCCTGCCCCCAATCCCTCCCAGCATCAGAGTCTTTTCCAATGAGTCAACTCTTTGCATGAGGTGGCCAAAGTACTGGAGTTTCAGCTTTAGCATCATTCCTTCCAAACATGGTACATATTTCTATTTGTCTCTTTTGTATCAATAAGTTTTTAAATTTTTATGCAGAAAAGTCTTATACAGTTTTTTGTTAAATTTATTCCTAGCTATCTATTTGTATTGTTGTTATTGTTATTACTGTAAGTGATATCTTAACCTTCTTCATTCTCACCCTGGGAAAACCTGCCCAAGAATTTTCTAGCATCATCATTTTAATCACATTAAGGACTGGAATTAAGCATTTATTGACCAGAGAAAGCATCATTAGTGGTGTATACACATGATATAATATTGTATGTAATTTAAATCAGGTGGATAACAGTTTACACAAGAACACAACTGAATCTTAGAAACAATGCTTTCTGGAGGAAAAAAAAAAGAATTTTAGAGGGCTACATATATGCAAAAACAAATTGAGTGCTAATAATGCCTTAGCAATATTCATATATATGTTAGACGTGTTTTAACAACCAGAATGATAAGCTCAAAATTCATGATAGGATTTACATTTCAGGGTAGTAAAAAGGAAGATAGGTAGTATTCAGTTCAGTTCAGTCACTCAGTCATGTCCAACTCTTTGCGACCCCATGAACCGCAGCACACCAGGCCTCCCTGTCTAGGTAGGATTAGGGAAGAACAAAAAGCATTTTCAAAAGGAGAGGTAATAGTCTGATGTTGAATTTGGATGGTGGTTCATGTAAGTCCGTGAACTATTAACTTACCTGACCACCTTACCTGTCTCCTGAAAAATCTGTACGCAGGTGAAGAAGCAACAGTTAGAACTAGACATGGAACAACACACTGGTTCTGAAATGGGAAAGAAATATGTCAAGGTTATATATTATCACCTGCTTACTTAACTTTTATGCGGACTACATCATGTGAAATGTCGGGCTGGATGAAGCACAAGCTGGAATCAAGACTGTTGGGAGAAACATCAATAACCTCAGATATACAGATGACACCACCCTTATGACAGAAAGCAAAGAAGAACTAAAGAGCCTCTTGATGAAAGTGAAAGAGGAGAGTGAAAAAGCTGACTTAAAACTCAACATTCAGAAAACTAAGATCATGGCATCTGGTCCCATCACTTCATGGCAAATGGATGGGGAAACAGTGGGAATAGTGGCTGACTTTATTTTGGGGGGCTCCAAAATCACTGCAGATGGTGACTGCAGCCATGAAATTAAAAGATGCTTGCTTCTTGGAAGAAAAGCTATGACCAACCCAGACTGCATATTAACAAGCAGAAACATTACTTTGCTGACAAAGGTCCATCTAGTCAAAGCTATGGTTTTTCCAGTAGTCATGTATGGATGTGAGAGTTGGACTATAAAGAAAGCTGAGCACCAAAGAATTGATGCTTTTGAACTGTGGTGTTGGAGAAGACTCATTCATGAGAGTCCTTTAGACTGCAAGGAGATCCAACCAGTTCATCCTAAGGGAAATCAGTCCTGAATATTCATTGGAAGGACTGATGTTGAAGCTGAAATTCCAATACTTCAGCCACCAGATACAAAGAACTGACTCATTTGAAAAGACCCTGATGTTGGGAAGGATTGAAGGCTGGAGGAGACGGGGAAAACAGATGATGAGATGGTTGGATGGCATCACCGACTTGATGGACATGAGTTTGAGCAAGCTCTGGGAGTTGGTGATGGACAGGGAGGCCTGATGTGCTGCAGTCCGTGGGGTTGCAAAGAATCGGACATGACTGAATGACTGAATGGAACTGAACTCATGTATGTCCACTTTATTATTATACTTCATTAAGTTTCATATATCTTACATCCATTATTTTGTATGCATTAAATAATGGTCGCCACCTCTTCTTAATATCTTCTGCTTCTGTTAGGTCCATACCATTTCTGTCCTTTGTCGAGCCCATCTTTGCATGAAATGTTCCCTTGGTATCTCTAATTTTCTTGAAGAGATCTTTAGTCTTTCCCATTCTGTTGTTTTCCTCTATTTCTTTGCATTGATTGCTAAGGAAGGCTTTCTTATCTCTTCTTGCTATTCTTTGGAACTCTGCATTCAGATGCTTATATTTTTCCTTTTCTCCTTTGCTTTTTGCTTTTCTTCTTTTCACAGCTATTTGTAAGGCCTCCCCAGACAGCCATTTTGCTTTTTTGCATTTCTTTTCCCATGGGGATGATCTTGATCCCTGTCTCCTGTACAATGTCATGAACCTCTGTCCATGGTTCATCAGGCACTGTATCTATCAGATCTAGTCCCTTAAATCTATTTCTCACTTCCACTGTATAATCATAATGGATTTGATTTAGGTCATACCTGAATGGTATAGTGGTTTTCCCTACTTTCTTCAATTTCAGTCTGAATTTGGCAATAAGGAGTTCATGATCTGAGCCACAGTCAGCTCCTGATCTTGTTTTTGCTGACTGTATAGAGCTTCTCCATCTTTGGCTGCAAAGAATATAATCAATCTGATTTTGGTGTTGACCATCTGGTTAAGAATGCACAAATAAAAAAAAAAAAAGAATGCACAAATAAATAACAGATCACTAAGAATTACTGTAAGTCCTTTTAGTATTAACTTCTAACCCCTTATACAAGGTCTGTAAACACCAAATCCTTGGAAAGAGGCTTTTATGAGCTTTGTATGTAGCCTTAGACATAATAAGAAATGTGTTTTTTAATATATTCAATTGAGTCTGTGATTGAAAATATAATACTCTTTGAAACAGAATATGACGATATATTATTAGAATATCAATATTATAATATTACTTTCTACAAAGCTATCATTTTTTTCAATGAGGTCTACTCTGACTCCTCTATTCATTACTGTAAACTTCTTTCCCTATCCCCTAATCCTGATCTTTTTCTTTCTTCTTATTCATAACACTTCACATCTTTGATCATGTTGTTTAGTTTGCTTATGATATTTAGTGTTTAGTATCTATTTCCTCTCACTAGAAAGCAAGTTAGCTTCTGAAATGGTCAAGTATGCCTCACTTCCCCTGGTATTTTTGTCTTGGTGTAGTACTTACCCAGTTTGAATCATGGGTGGCCTTTACGATAGACAGAATACTGTAGAAGTGGTTTTGTATGATTCCCAAGATTAAGTCATTAAAGCACTTTGATTTCTAACTTGCCCTCTCTTGGATCATTTACTCTGGGGAAATCCATGTATCATATCACGGGGACATTCAAATAAAACCTTTGGGAAGAGTCACATGGGGATAAACCAAGGCTTCCTGCCGGCAAACAGAAACAACTTGCCAGCCATTTAAGTGATTCACTTTGAGAGTAGATTTTTCCAGCCCCAGTCATGCCTTCAGATGACTGAATCTGGCCCCCATTTTGACCACAACCTTAAGAGAGACGCTTAAGCAGAATCACCCAGGGCACCTGTAAATATTAGACCCACAAGGAACTATGAGAGATAACAATGGCCTATTTTTTAAGCCAGAAAATTATGATTTAAAAATAAAGCCATAAATGTAATTATAAAATCCTCTGTTAAAACCTCAGAAAGATATGAGGTAGTAACTCAAAGAACCATTCAGTTCAACAGTTGGGCTTTGTTTTCACAGCTTCTGCATAACCTGAAGGTAGAAAGTATGCTATCTTGAAGATGCTACTGGCGTAGCTTTGTCAAATGAAATGAACCCCAATAAGATTCGTAAGAGAGCAAAGAAATTTTGTGAGTTATATAGACAGAGACACTGCTAGCCTGATCTGTAAAGGGCAGAGACAGTAAGAATACAGAGGAATTTGAATTTTCAGTCATTTTACATACATGAAGCAAACATAAAAAGTACTCAGCAGTGAACACAAGCTGCATTTCCTGACAAGAAAGAATGATTGAGAAGGCAGAACTAAAGAACCAGAGTTCCTGGAGCAAAGAACATGGACTTCAATCCTAATGAAGGAACTGACAGGTATGCCTTGTGGGATTTCAGAATTGCTCTGGGTCCATGAAACCTACATACCTCCTATTGTTTGAATTTTTCAATGAGAAAGCCTATAGTGGTTATCCTTTGCCTCTCCCAAAAATTGTTTGCTGGGAGTGTGGGTTATAAATACCTTGTCTATTTAGTTCCAGGTCTTCATATTGAGAACTCAGAACCAGATTCAAGGAGTTTTATTTGCACTTGATTTTATTTAGATGGTAAACTTGGGTCTTTTACTGATGCTATAAAGTATTGAGATTTTTAAGGGGTTTGGGAGGGAATGATCATCTTGTATACGGGAGGAATGTGAATCATTGTAAGCCATGGGGCAAACTGAGATGTTTAGTCTACAAATTTGCTCACAATATTATTCATATTCTAGTAATCATGCTTTGTGGAATACCACCCAAACTGACATGGCTAGCCTATGTAATCATTGTTGATGTTCAGTAACTCAGTCATGTCTGACTCTTTGCAACTCCATGGACTGCAATGTGCCAGGCTTCCCTGTCCATCACTATCTCCTGGGATTAGCTCAAACTCATGTTCATTGAGTCAGTGATGCCATCCAGCCATCTCATCCTCTGTCACCCCCTTCTCCTCCTGCCTTCAATCTTTCTCAGCATCATGGTCTTTTCCAGTGAGTCATTTCTTCCAATCAGGTGGCCAAAGTATTGAAACTTCAGCTTCAGCATCAGTCCTTCCAGTGAATATTCAGATCTGATTTCCTTTAGAATTGACTAGTTGGATCTCCTTACTGTCCAAGGGACCCTCAAGAGTCTTCACCAGCATTACAGTTGGAAAGTATCAATTCTTCAGCACTCAGCTTTCTTTATAGTCCAACTCTCACATCCATACATAACTACTGGAAAAACCATAGCTTTGACTAGACAGACCTTTGTTGGCATAGTGATGTCTCTTCTTTTTAATATGCTTTCTAGGTTTGCCATAGCTTTTCTTTCAAGGAGCAAGTGTCTTTTAATTTCATGGTTGCAGTCACCATCTGTAGTGATTTTGGCACCCCCCAAAATAAAATCTGCCACTGTTTCCACTTTTTCCCCATATGCCATGATCTTTGTTTTTTGAATGTTGAGTTTTAAGAGAGCTTTTTAACTCTCCTCTTTCACCCTCATCAAGAGGCTCTTTAGTTCCTCTTTGCTGGAGGAACTAAAGCAGCAGATGGTTTTATGACTTTTGATGTAGGCAAGCAATTTTGTTTGCCAATTGTAATCTCAGGTAACTATAAAAGTTCTTGTTACATAGCAGACATTCAAAATAATTTTACTTAAAATAAAAAATAAACACTGATAACATGTTTTGTTCACTATAATAGATTATTTTGAAATAATTTCTACTTTGTTACTCTTTGTTCATTCTATCTGTGAATTTTAGCCATTGTCTATTGGCAGTAATAGAACTTTAAAGTACTTTTACCTTCAGGGAGGAGACAAACAGCTGTTTTGAAGATACAGACTGATGATCACATCTGTATCATCGGTATAACTTACTTTCTAATATACACTCATCTCTTCGTTTTTCAGCTACCACTTGTGTGTATCTATCTCCTATCATTTACTGCAACTGAAGCTTTCTGTTTTATTTAATTACCTTACCTAACTATGCGGTAATTAGATACAGACTCTTTAAATACACAACTGCATTATGATACAGCTACTACCCTTGCCAGCCAGCTATTGAGCATTTGCTATGCATCATTTATTGTCATATTTAATCCTTAAAAGTCTATGAGTTCCATACTAAGAAATGGAGGAAAATGGGACCTAAAGAAGTTTAAGAGATTGACAATAAGAGGCAGAATGTGAAAAAGGCAATTAGACTCCAAACACTATGTTCAGTAAACATCAATTCACTGTGCTATCCTGCCTTCGATTTTAAATCTAACACCTAATTTCAGATGGATGACCTTTAAATGCAATGGATCCAAGAAAAATCTCTGAGGCATACTTGTTGAAGAAGTAATTATCTTTCACATTCTTTGGCATGTTATGAAGAAGAAACTTTGATTTTAAAATAGAATACCCATCTTTTAAATAGAACGCCTACTAATATTTTATAAAACTGCAGATTTATTTAATATTACATGCAATTGATGACAAAAAGTAATCCTCATGTGCCAATTAGCTCTGAATAAATTTCTCATTTTTTACTCATAAATATATATCAAGAGAGTTTAGCTTTTATGGAGATACCACTTTACTTGGGTAGTAGCCAATTTTAATAATGTTGCCATTGATCAGAAGCACAGGTCAAACCAGGCCTTTGCTATATTGCTATGGGGCCAGGAAGAGAGAATTTCTAAAATCCTTCACTAACACAAGCTTTTATTAAACCCAGTCAACAAAATGTGTTTTAGCATGCAAATTAAAAAAATAAAACAAACAATAAAGCCAATCTTGATTTCTGGATGGTTGGTCATTGAACTTGGTTGCTGCTGCTGCTGCTAAGTCACTTCAGTCGTGTTCCACTCTGTGCGACCCCATAGACGGCAGCCACCAGGCTCTGCTGTCCCTGGGATTCTCCAGGCAAGAACACTGGAGTGGGTTGCCATTTCCTTCTCCCATGCATGAAAGTGAAAAATGAAAGTGAAGTCGCTCAGTCGTGTCTGACTCTTCGAGACCCCATGGACTGAAGCCTACCAGGCTCCTGCATCCATGGGATTTTCCAGGCAAGAGTACTGGAGTGGGGTGCCATTGCCTTCTCCATTGAACTTGGTTAGTTTAGCTTATATGTCTAGACTTAATAGGTAGTATGATTTATTGAGAAAAACAATTGAGCAGAATCATCTGATTTCATTGCTAATTTTCTATAGAAAAATAGGTATATTCACTAAATTAAGACTTAATAACTGCCATATTAGAAGTACAAAACAAGGCACAACAAAATTTCAAAGACAATATAAAAAAGGATTCTTTTGTATGATTCATGTCTCACATAGGTCTATGGGAATTGTGGGGATTTCTGATTGACAAAGTCACTCAGTGACCCAGGTTGATGGAGACTTTACCTCCTGAAGATGCAACATTTGGACACATGATTCTGGAGCTATAAGAGAAGCGAAGAGGGATTCAGAAGGCACAGTAGCGTTACCTGCTTGGACTCATTAGAAACACATGGCAGTAGTACAAAGGAAACATAGAAATATACATGCACTATTTTATATAGGTCTATATGAATTCACTAATCTTATTTTCTTCTGGGTATGTCTAATCTTTCTGTTAAACTCTAGTGAGATTTTGATTTTAGATTTGCATTATTTTTCTTCAATTTTCAGTTGATCCTTTTTTATAGATTTCAATTTGTTAGTTAAATTGTCCATATTTTAATTTACTTTGTCAATTTTCCCTTTATTTTCCTTAACATATCAATAACAATTATTTGAAAGGACTTCTGCTGCTGCTGCTGCTGCTAAGTCGCTTCAGTCGTGTCCAACTCTGTGCGACCCCAGAGATGGCAGCCCACCAGGCTCTGCCATCCCTGGGATTCTCCAGGCAAGAACACTGGGGTGGGTTGCCATTTCCTTCTCCAATGCATGAAGTGAAAAGTGAAAGTGAAGTCGCTTAGTCATGTCCGACTCTTAGCGACCCCATGGACTGCAGCCTACCAGGCTCCTCTGTCCATGGGATTTTCCAGGCAAGAGTACTGGAGTGGGGTGCCATCACCTTCTCCAGAAAGGTCTTCAGAAATATGCTAATATCTGGATCCCCAGTGAGTGTACTTCCATTGTTTATATTTTTTCTCTGCTTCTTTTGTCTTGCTAAGTAATTTTTTACTTAATGCTAGACAATATGAATAAAAATCTGTAGAAGTTTCAAATTATGTTCTCTCCTTCCACGGAATCTCTGTTGGGCAGAGAGATGAGTAGCCGATCACCCATCAACTAACTTCAACTAGATACTGGGCACAGTGAGTGCTGCATTGTAGCTCTGAAAAAAGTCTATCTCAAGCTCACATGTGCTCCTATGGGGTTTTTAAGTAGGAGTCTGGTGTATCTATGTAGTTCTTCTCCCTAATTAAGTAACCAAGCTCTAATTTTTGTTTTACGTTTTGGTTCCTTAATTAGGGAGAAGACCTACATAGAATACACCAGACTTCTACTTGAAAACCCCATAGGACAGCGCTATGGCACTGTCTAATAACGTTTCCTTCTTCTCCCAAATAGAAAACAGAGAACTCCTCTTTGAGACAACCCAAGATTCCAACAAGCCACTGAATCAAATTCAAATCTATAATCTCCAAGAAACATAGTGTTGCATTATGAGTCATCTTGAGCTGGAGATGTATGAACTAAAAAGACACATTACCTACGTGCTGCTCACATCAGTTTAAAAAAATGGAATGGGAACAGGATAAATGCAATAAACAGTCCCACTGGGAAAAAGAAGACTGGTGGCACTCAGCAGCCACTGGTCTGTAAGCAATTCTGGAGTCCCATTTGACAGACATTTTAAGACTTCCCACCCTGAGGTGGCAGAGGTTCTTTGATTCAGTTTCTTATTCTGCTCTGGCAGACTTCTTATATCTATTATTCTCCCCACTGTTTGGCTCTGCTATCTGTTTCTTTTGTTCTATTGTTCTTGGCTTAGCTGAAATGGAATTGAAAACTATGTCCAATTAAAAGCTTTCTTAACTCATTCCTTCCCATAATTTTGAGGATCCACAGTTCATGCTTGTTTTCTTATTTAGTCTGGAATAATCCAAGGTATTTATTAGTCAAAGTTACGGTAAGCATTCCATTGAAAATTTGGTAACTGAAAGTTGCTTAGTCATGTCCGACTCTTTGCAACCCCATGGACTGTAGCCCTCCAGGTTCCTTTGTCCATGGAATTATCCAGGCAAGAATGCTGGAGTGGGTAGCCTTTCCCTTCTCCAGGGAATTTTCCCAACCCAGGGTTCAAACCCAGGCCTTTTGCATTGCAGGAAGATTCTTTACCATCTGAGCCACCAGGGAAACCCAAGAATGCTGGGAGTGGGTAGCCTATCCCTTCTCCAGGGGATCTTCTTGACCCAGGAATTGAACCAGGTCTCTTGCATTGCAGGTGGCTTGCAGGAAAATTCAGTAAGCATCTGATTTATTTGTTTCTAGTCAATGCCATGAGTCTGGATTCTGCTTTATTGTTTTATTTCTCCTAAATATTAGAAGCTGTCTTGAGGTTCTCCAGAACATATCTGTCATCTGCACCTGTAATATAATCTTTTTCCTCTTTCATTTTATCCAGTAGAAAATATATACATACTGGCCTTTGTCTCTAAGCCAATTTTAATCCATTCTCTTAATGTTTGAGTCTGTCAGTTTTTTCAATCATACAAGGCCCAAATTTCTGATTGCAAGTTGACTGATTCTCCCTGGGGTAATCACCTTCTTAAAATTTACTGTTGAACATAGCAGCCAATAGCAAATACATACATTGTTTCCCGGGAACTACTGTTGGTTGCAGATTCGCATACACAGAAGGTAAGAAGAAACTGAAGAAAGAGGCAGACCAGACTGGCAGGTGACAGTTTAACAAGGAGGCTTCCCTCATAGCTCAGTTGGTAAATCATCTGCCTGCAATACAGGAGACCTGGGTTTGATTCCTGGGTCGGGAAGATCCCCTGGAGAAGGAAATGGTAACCCACTCCAGAATTCTCACCTGGAGAATCCCATGGACAGAGGATCGCAAGAGTCAGACACGGCTTAGCAACTAAACCACCACCACCAGTTTAATAAGCAAGGGAACTTACATGTCTTGTTTTGGGCAGCTGCAAGAGGGGTAGATCTCTGAACCCACCTCCAGAATCTTAAAGTTTAAGATAAAGGCTGTAACTGGGTTCAATCACACATTCCACATATATGGTTTCAACAACACAGTGCTCCTTCAAGGCTGTGTCCTTAAAAATGGCTTCCACTGTGGGAACAGTGGGCAAAACATATATTCCAAGGACTGGGGGAGAGGGAGTGAGGAACCTTTGGCCAGATCCAGCTCATGTGTTTTAGATGACCTCCTCTGACAGCCACAAGTTCAGTAGGACATCATCTTTTTCTTACTTTATCAGCATTGCAAATATATAGCCTCTGGGTAATTGTATCTTCCATCTTTACAGCTCCTGATATTGGTTACTTTGCCTGTGACCACAGGTCAGTGTCAAATAGTTTAGGCTTTGTTACACCGGGAACACATTTCGTGCTGTATGTATATAGAATGTAGATGAGATGAGCTTTTAGGTCCTCCTAGCTAAACAAGGACTATGCTAAACTATGACTCTGTGCTTAACCAGTAATTTATGCTCTAACTATTTCCTTAACAGATAATAGCTTCAGAATATTAGGGGAAACATCGTTTGTCCAATACAGATAACTATTCCATTTTAGAGCAATGAAAACTTCTTCTCTCCCTGCCCTCTACCCAAAATATCTCTCATAATTCTATTACATACTTGAGAATTTACTCCAATATTTAGACTGCACTGAAAGAGATGGGAATACCAGACCACATGACCTGCCTCCTGAGAAATCTCTATGCAGGTCAAGAAGCAACAGTTAGAACTGGACATGGAACAACAGACTGGTTCCAGATAGGGAAAGGAGTACGTCAAGGCTGTATATTGTCACCCTGCTTATTTAACTTACATGCAGAGTACACCATGAAAAATGCCAGGCTGGATGAAGCACAAGCTGGAATCAAGATTTCTGGGAGAAATATCAATAACCTCAGATATGCAGATGACACCACTGTTATGGCAGAAAGTGAAGAAGAACTAAAAGAGCCTCTTGATGAAAGTGAAAGAAGAGAGTGAAAAAGTTGGCTTAAAGCTCAACATTCAGAAACCTAAGATCATGGCATCTGGTCCCATCACTTCATAGGAAATAGATGGGGAAACAATGGAAACAGTGTCAGATTTTATTTTTTAGGGCTCCAAAATCACTGCAGATGATGACCACACCCATGAAATTAAAAGACCCTTGCTCCTTGGAAGAAAAACCATGACCAACCTACACAGCATATGAAAAAGCAGAGACATTACTTTGCCAACAAATGTCTGTCTAGTCAAAGCTATGGTTTTTCCAGTAGCCATGTGTGGATGTGAGAGTTGGACTATAAAGAAACCTGAGCACCAAAGTATTGATGCTTTTGAACTGTGGTGTTGGAGAAGACTCTCGAGAGTCCCTTGGACTGCAAGGAGATCCAACCAGTCCATCCTGAAGGAAATCAGTCCTGAATGTTCATGGGAAGAACTGAAGCTAAAGCTGAAACTCCAGTATTTTGGCTACCTCATGTGAAGAACCGACTCATTGGGAAAGACTCTGATGCTGGGAAAGATTGAGGGCAGGAGGAGAAGGGGATGACAGAGGATGAGATGGTTGGATGGCATCACTGACTTGATGGACATGAGTTTGAGGTGGGTTCGGGAGTTGGTGATGGACAGGGAGGCCTGGCGTGCTGCAGTCCATGGTGTGGCAAAGAGTCGAACATAACTGAGCGACTGAACTGAACTGAACTTTCTAATATGTATTGTTTATGCAGACAGTGAAGCAGGTTAAATTAAGAGCAAATGAAAGAAAACGGCCAACTATTTCCCCCACATTTTTGAAAAAACTGCAAGTAGCAGCCAATATAATAGAATTTTCATGAGTTCAGGGACTATAATTTCTTCATTAAACCTGTGGGTTATGTTTACATTTTAATCAAAATTGTTCATTTGAGAACGAGTAAGATCGATTACCACTGTTATAAGAAATGCTAATTTAAATATCCTTTATTTCTATTTCCTGGTGTTATGTTAATATCAAAGAACATTTTCTCAGTTAAAATGCAGCATTTTGTTTTTCTTTACAGAATGCAGACATTCATTTTGTATTCTGTAGCTGGTGTCTTTATTTACTTTGTCTTTCTTGTGGTGGTAAAATTTTTTCTGTGTACTTTAAAAGTGTTTGGGGATTAAAGTGGGAAGGAAGGGAAACTTCCCTCTTAATGTTTTATGCAATTTGTACAACTTGGGTTCTGTAACAAAGAGGGCAATTTCCAGTTGATTGTGTGTGTGTGTGTGTGTGAGTGAGAGAGAAAGGCTGAAATATTACCTGCAAGTAAAAAATATTCATTTCTAAATGAGTAAGAACAAAATATAAGTGAAATTTTTTTTCTGGACATGGGACACATGATCGTTATGAGTCACACTAATATTTGTTTATAAATATTTTTAAAACCTAGTCAAGGCTATGGTTTTTCCTGTGTTCATGTATGGATGTGAGAGTTGGACTGTGAAGAAGGCTGAGCGCTGAAGAATCGATGCTTTTGAACTGTGGTGTTGGAGAAGACTCTTGAGAGTCCCTTGGACTGCAAGGAGATCTAACCAGTCCATTCTGAAGGAGATCAGCCCTGGGATTTCTTTGGAAGGAATGATGCTAAAGCTGAAACTGCAGTACTTTGGCCACCTAATGTGAAGAGTTGACTCATTGGAAAAGATGATGCTGGGAGGTATTGGGGGCAAGAGGAGAAGGGGACGACAGAGGATGAGATGGCTGGATGGCATCACTGACTCGATGGACGTGAGTCTGAGTGAACTCCGGGAGTTGGTGATGGACAGGGAGGCCTGGTGTGCTGAGATTCATGGGGTCGCAAAGGTCAGACACGACTGAGCGACTGAACTGAACTGATTTTTAAAACAGAAATTCCTGTGTACAGTTTTGTAAGTCATATGGAAAATTTGAAGAATTACTTTATTAAAGGGAAAGCCCAAGATAGTGGATGTGTTTATCATCTACAGAATAAAGTCTAGATAACTCAGCAGGATGCATTCTGGCTCCCTCCCTCCCCAACCCCATTTCCAGCTTCTCATGAGACTCAGACCTCTGTTCTGGCATTACTAAATTGTTTCCATGTCCAACAAAATGCCACACTTCCTCAGAATGTCATCTTGTCTGTCTTGCACTGTTTTTCATCTTTTTTTTTTTTTTAATGTGGGGAACATGTTCATTACATTATGAATATTCATTCAGTTTATTGTCATATATGTATTAGTGTAATTGTTTGGCCCATGACTGTAACCCCAAGTAGACTGTGAACTCTCTGTAATCAAGGGCATCACTGAGTCCCTGCATGTGATATGATACTTGTGACATGATTTTGCTGTTGTTCAGTTGCTATATAGAGTCTGACTCCTTGTGACCGCATGGGCTGCAGCAAGCAGGCTCCTCTGCCTTCCACTGTCTCCTGGAGTTTGCTCAGATTTATGTCCATTGAGTTGATGATGCTATCTAACCATCTCATCCTCTGCATCCCTGCTTCTCCTTTTGACTTCAGTCTTTCCCAGCCTCAGGGTCTTTTCCAATGCATCTTCCCTGGTGGCTCAGCTGGTAAAGATTCTGTCTGCAATGTGGGAGACTCGGGTTCAATCCCTGGGTTGGGAAGATCCCCTGGAGAAAGGAACAGCTACCTACTTCAGTATTCTGGCCTGGAGAATTCCATGGACTTTTAGTGTGTCCGTATTTAAACTTTCACTTTACATCAGATGACCAAAGTACTGAAGCTTCAGATTCAGCATCAGTGAATATTTAAGGTTAATTTCCTTTAGGATTAACTGGTTTGATCTCCCTGCAATTCAAGGGACTCTCAAGAGTCTTCTCCAGCAGTACAATTTAAAAGCATCAATTCTTCAGTGAACAGCTTCTTCATGGTCCAACTCTCACATCCGTACATGATGACTGTGAAAACAAACAAACAAACATAGCTTTGATTATATGGACCTTTGTCTGCAAAGTGATATCTCTGCTTTTTAATATTCTGTCTAGGTTTATCACAACTTTTTTTCCAAGGAGCAAACATCTTTTAATTTCATGGCTACACTCACCATCTGCAGTGATTTCAGAGGTCAAGAAAATAAAATCTGACACTGTTTCCACTTTTCCCCCATCTATTTGCCATGAAATGATGGGACCAGATGGCATGATCTCAGTTTTTTGAATTTTGAATTTCAAGTCAGCTTTTTCACTCTCTTCTTTCACCCTTATCAAGAGGATCTTTAGTTCCTATTCACTTTCTGCCATTAGAGTGGTATCATCTGCATATCTAGATTGTTGATATTTCTCCTGGCAATCTTGACTCCAGCTAGTGACTCATCCAGCTTGGCATTTCCCATGCATAAAATTTAAATAAGCAAGGTGACGATATACAGCCTTGACATACTCCTTTCCCAATTTGGAACCAGTCCTTTGTTCCATATCCTAACTGTTGTTCCATGTTCTAACTGTTTCTTCTTGACCTGCGTACAGGTTTCTCAGGAGACAGGAAAAGTGGTCTAGTATTTTCATCTCTTTAAGAATTTTCCAGTTTGTTAAAGCACCAAGTAATTGTCTAAAGATCAAAAAAATGAATTGCCTTTGTTATCTGTCTTTGAGTATAGGCAGTGAAGCTTTTAAATGAAGATTACTATGAGATAGTTGTCACTTTTTGAGGCATCTTTTCCTAGTTTTCTGTTTTTTGCTTTTCCAAATAAATGGGAGAGACAGCATTGTTTATTGAATAGTCATTATGTGCAAAATATTGAACTATGTTTGCACAGATGCATGATGATTAGTTTCATCTTTTCTTTTGGGAAAATTACAGTTCAAACAATGACTAGAATTAAAAACATGAAAAATACAGAAGATAAACATAATTTTCCAAAACCTTAATTTGTCTTAATGCTAAGACCCACACTAGTAATTCAGAATGTTTTTTTTTTTCCATTGGGTTTTGATTTTAGCTTTCTTTCCCCAAAGGCATTTTATGGTACCTATGTGGAATGGTTTACTCTAAAAATTAATTTGGAAATGCAGCTTCATTTCTAACTCATTCAATGAGTGAGAATCCAGAACATGTAGCTCTGATGAGGAAGGAATATAGAGGAAAAACAGTCACCAGGAGAGCTTCAGAAGATAATTACTCCTGATTCTAGATGGGTCTCCTGCCAAGTCAAGCCCTCACCATATCTTTCTTGCCTTTCTCACCTTCTACAGGATAGCAGGTCCATTCTCAGCACTTACTGTCACCTTAGTGCTACTTTGTGAACTGATTTTTATTTTCTTACCTGAATATTCCTTCAATGAAAGTGAAAAAAAAAAAAGGTAGGTATAAAATAGTGAGTGAAGTTGAAGACTTTGACCACTTTTCTCCAAGTAGGCCCATAATTGCAGTTTTGCAAAATTTGACCAAGAATTACTGATCCTTTCTAATGTTTGATACTATTATTTGTTAAAAAACAAATATTTTTAGAGTGCCTGTTAAATACTGGAACTGTTCTAGGGAATGGAATTGTAGCATTGTCAATCAATAATTCCTACCTTCACAGAGATTACACTGTAGTAGAGAATTTTAAGAATTGTGAAAATGGGGGCTTCCCTGGTGGCTCAGTGGTAAACAATTTACCTACCAATGTAGGAGACGTGGGTTTGATCCCTGGGTCAGGAAGATCCCCTGAAGAAGGAAATGGCAACTCACTTCGATATTCTTGCTTGGGAAATCCCATGGACAGAGGAGCCTGGCAGGCTACAGTCCATGGGGTTGCAAAGAGTGGGACATGACATAGTGACTAAACAACATCAGAGAATCTTACTTTCTAGCATCTACTTTTCATAATGCTGTAAAATTTACTTTTCGTGTAAAACCCACTGTTATGTATGCTTTGGAGCAAACTTCTATAATAGCCGGGTGAGCATAAGAGGACCTAAAAAGTTTAGCCTCTGCTGCTGCTGCTGCTAAGTCATTTCAGCCGTGTCAGACTCTGTGCGACCCCATAGACGGCAGCCCACTAGGCTCCCCCGTTCCTGGGATTTTCCAGGCAAGAACACTGGAGTGGATTGCCATTTCCTTCTCCAATGCATGAAAGTGAAAAGTGAAAGTGAAGACGCTCAGTCGTCTCTGACCCTTAGCAACCCCATGGACTGTAGCCTACCAGGCTCCTCTGTCCATGGGATTTTCCAGGCAAGAGTACTACTACCTCTCTAACTTTATATCAGTGTTTTGAAAATAATACAAATTTATTTCATAGTTCTGTAGTTACAAATTCCAGGTTAGCTCAATTAGTTTCTTTGCTCTGGATTTCACAAGATTGAAGTCAAGATGTCAGTCACCTTGGGCTCTCTTCCAGGCTCAATTTCCAAGCTCATTCAGGTTGTTGGCGTCAGTCAGTTCCTTGGGGTTGTAGGACTGAGGTGCCTGTTCCTTGCTGTCAGTCAATGCTGCCCTTAACTTCTATAGCCATATGCCTTGCTTTTTGACCCCTTCAAAATCAACAATACAGGATTGAGGTCTTCTCATGAATTGATTTTTTCTAACTTCCCCCTCTTTCTTCATCTAGCCATAATTCTCAGCCTTTAAGGATTCATGTGATTAGATCAGGCTTACCCAGATAACCCCAGAGAATCTTTTTACTTTAAGGTCAATAAATTGGTTATATTAACAAAGCCCTTTCTCTTGCAATTTAACGCATTTCTGTGTTCTGGGAATGAAGTAATGGATATTTTGGGGGGCATTAGTCTAACTACTACAAATTTCAATTTGGTTATAATCTATTCTTCCTACTTACACTCCTATTCTCCCTCATAAAAATGTTCTTTCAGACATTATGAATCTCTAATCAGGTTAAATAAATTTCTTATAATGATTAAGTGTCTCCCTCTCTCTCTCTCTCTTTTTTAACTCCCATGCTCTACATTCTTTTAATTTGGATATCTTCTATATATGCTTTCTCCAGGTCTCAGCTAGAAGTGCTTTCTTTGTGGAGTCCATATACCTCTCCTGGATCTCTCATAGAACTTTGAGCCTTACCTAAACATATGTATTATGATTACCTTCTAAATTACCTCTTTCAGTAGGACAGTGGTTCTGTATTGTAGGAGAGGAAGTTATTGAAGTCCAGCACTCAGCCCAGTGCCTGAAATAAATTAGTCAAGAACTATTTGTTGAATAAAAACATGACTAAACACTATTTTGTGAGCCACTATTAATTTATTTCTTGAATTAGCTTTAAATTCTGTAGGAAGTGATTTTGTCTTTAGTGTCTGTATCTGTGCTGCCTACCAGTGTTTATACCTGTAGTAGTTTAATAAAAGTTTCGATTGGTTGGAGTGCAGCCAACAGAACACTTGGTTCTTCAGGGAATAATCAAATAGTAAATCAACTGTCATCACTTTATAGACTTCATGTTAATTAATACAATTATAAATCAAACATTCTGAATGTTTGTTTAGAGTCTGTGAAACGAAATTCAACTTATCTAGAGTGTTTATGGGCTTTCCTGGTGGCCCAGTGGTAAAGAATCCACCTGCCAATGCAGGAGATGCAGGTTTGATCCCTGGGTTGGGAAGATCCCCAGGAGAAGGAAATGGCAAACACCCACTGCAATACTCTTGCCTGAAAAATCCCATGGACAGAAGTGCCTGGCGGAGTACAGTCCATGGGGTCACAAAAGAGTCAGACACAACTTAGCAACTAAACAACAATACAAAAGAGTTTATAGGCTTAAGCTTCCACTTCCACTTTTGCTTCTGGGTGTAACATTTATTTCCTTACAGTGAATAAGTCCATTTCTATTCAGATTTGGTACATTTTCAGTCATTTGTTACAGATTTGTATCCACATTTCCTTGCAAAAAGGATTTTAAGTTGGCTAACTTGCTTTATTTGAGTTAAAATGCCAAGGAATGCACAATGGATTCATTCAATTATAGAGTTCTGTCTCAACCAAATTGCTTACATCTCACACTGCATATTTTGTGGTTCTTGGAGTTTATTTATTTATAGAGTAAACTTTCTATTATTCTGCTTGAACTGAACTTTAACTAATACCTCCATATGTTTGTTAGTTATAGTTATTAAAGCTATAAATAATTCTGCATTTACTCTGAATGACTAACAAAAATGAGAATTTAGCATAATCAATATTTATTGTCTGTATTATATCTACTTTATGAAAATTAGAGAGCCATGTAGTATGCAGGTTATGTGAACCCTAGATCAATAAAACTCTGTACTTAAAACGCACTAGTGGCAAAGAATCCACCTTGCCAATGCAGGAGACACAAGAGACGAAGTTTTGATCCCTGGTTCAGGAAGATCCCCTGGAGGAGGAAATGGCAACTCACTCCAGTATTCTTGTCTGAAAAACTCCATGGACAGAAGAGTTTCGTGGGCTATAGTGTATGGGGTCACAAAGAGTCAGACATGGCTGTGACTGAACTCACATACTTAAATAGAGTACCTCATTTGCTAATTATATGGGATAGCAGAGTTTACTATGTGCATTATAAAAAAATTGTGTCCTTGGGTCATTTTAATGGCTTTTCCTTTTTATCAGGAATTCTGCCCTCAATGCCTCTAGATCTAGTAAGAATAAACCACTCACACTGAATTCAGAATATAAGTGCCCTTAGAGATGGCTCATATTTTCTTCATGCTTGGCCATTGGGTGCTCACTGCCTCAGGAATGGCACACAATAGCAGAAAGGAAAGGGAAACGAGAGTCTTTCAAGGGGTCTGTTTCCCTAGCCCAGTAGAAATGGAAATAGTGCAGAAAATAAGTAAGAATTAGGGGGGGATATCATGGGTAAGAGCAGAGCTTCCTCATATCTAGCCTAAGCATCATTTTACCCTTTGGGGAAGGGAGAGACGTCAGGAGGCACACATTTTGGTGGATTTGAGGGAGTTTTCTATGCTCTGCCCCCAGATCAAGCTCCAAGAGGAGTCAAATGACAGTGGGTCTGAGGTTGCTGAGAGTGGTGAGTTCCTGGGTAGAGGTCCCATAAGCTATGAGACCTCGCTGGAAAACACACCTGTAGCGGGGAGTTCCTGGGGTTCACTGGCCCACTGCGGCCTGAGAACAGAGCAGTGATTTCCTCTAACCTTGAAGAGCATGGAAATGGCCAACAGTCTCTGGACTAGGGACATCACATGGATATGAACAAATGAGGTGTCACAGCCAGCAAGGAGGACTAGCTCACAGGGACGCATATTTACAAGCCAGTGAGAGTAATTTCAAGACAATTTTTTGGCCAGCGTACGTCAAGATTCTGATGAATCCTGTGATCGACAGTGTCTGTGTCGCTCCCAGATACATGTGTTGAAACCTAACACCCAATATGAGTGTTTGGAGGAGGAGCCTTTGGGAGGTGATTGACTTATGAAGGCAGAAAACACTCATGAGTGGGATTAATGCCCTTATAAAAAATAAAAAAGGAAAAAAGCCCAGAGAGCTCCCACACCCTTTCTGCCATGTCAGCATACAGCCATCTACAAACCATGAGCCAGGTTTTCACCAGACTCCAAATCTGCTGGAAAGATGACCTTGGACTTTCCTGCCTCCAGAGCTGTGAAATATAAATTTCTGTTTACAAGCCATCCATTCCATGGCATTTTGTTACAGTAGTTCAAATGGACTAAGATACAGTTCCATATCATGCCTTCTCCCAAATCACACCACACCACACTCCCACAAACATACACACACTCTTCAGGACTTGACCTACGTGAGACTTTCAAAGTTTAGAGGCAACCTCGAGAGCATTATGAGGGGAATATACAAATGCACTGAGGCCAAATTTTCACTTATCCAGTGGAGTAGAAATTAAGCTGATTTAAAATAAACTAATAAATTTCACAATAATAGTGGGAGACTTTAATACCCTACTCACACCTATGGATAGATCAACTAAACAGAAAATTAACAAGGAAACACAAACTTTAAATGATACAATAGACCAGTTAGACCTAATTGATATCTATAGGACATTTCATCCCAAAACAATGAATTTCACCTTTTTCTCAAGTGCACATGGAACCTTCTCCAGGATAGATCACATCCTGGGCCATAAAGCTAGCCTTGGTAAATTCAAAAAAATAGAAATCATTCCAAGCATCTTTTCTGACCACAATGCAGTAAGATTAGATCTCAATTACAGGAGAAAAACGATTAAAAATTCCAACATATGGAGGCTGAACAACACGCTGCTGAATAACCAACAAATCACAGAAGAAATCAAAAAAGAAATCAAAATTTGCATAGAAACAAATGAAAATGAAGACACAACAACCCAAAACCTGTGGGACATTGTAAAAGCAGTCCTAAGGGGAAAGTTCATAGCAATACAGGCACACCTCAATAAACAAGAAAAAAGTCAAATAAATAGCCTAACTCTACACCTAAAGCAACTAGAAAAGGAAGAAATGAAGAACCCCAGGGTTAGTAGAAGGAAAGAAATCTTAAAAATTAGAGCAGAAATAAATGCAAAAGAAACAAAAGAGACCATAGCAAAAATAAACAAAACCAAAAGCTGGTTCTTTGAAAGGATAAATAAAATTGACAAACCATTAGCCAAACTCATCAAGAAAGAAAGGGAGAAAAATCAATTCAATAAAATTAGAAACGAAAATGGAGAGATCACAACAGACAACACAGAAATACAAAGGATCATAAGAGACTACTATCAACAATTATATGCCAATAAAATGGACAACGTGGAAGAAATGGACAAATTCTTAGAAAAGTACAACTTTCCAAAACTGGACCAGGAAGAAATAGAAAACCTTAACAGACCCATCACAAGCACGGAAATTGAAACTGTAATCAAAAATCTTCCAGGAAACAAAAGCCCAGGTCCAGACGGCTTCACAGCTGAATTCTACCAAAAATTTAGAGAAGAGCTAACACCTATCCTGCTCAAAGTCTTCCAGAAAATTGCAGAGGAAGGTAAACTTCCAAACTCATTCTATGAGGCCACCATCACCCTAATACCAAAACCTGACAAAGATCCCACAAAAAAAGAAAACTACAGGCCAATATCACTGATGAACATAGATGCAAAAATCCTTAACAAAATTCTAGCAATCAGAATCCAACAACACATTAAAAAGATCATACACCATGACCAAGTGGGCTTTATCCCAGGGATGCAAGGATTCTTCAATATCTGCAAATCAATCAATGTAATACACCACATTAACAAATTGAAAAATAAAAACCATATGATTATCTCAATAGATGCAGAGAAAGCCTTTGACAAAATTCAACATCCATTTATGATAAGAACTCTCCAGAAAGCAAGAATAGAAGGAACATACTTCAACATAATAAAAGCTATATATGACAAACCCACAGCAAACATTATCCTCAATGGTGAAATATTGAAAGCATTTCCTCTAAAGACAGGAACAAGACAAGGGTGCCCACTTTCACCATTACTATTCAACATAGTTTTGGAGGTTTTGGCCACAGCAATCAGAGCAGAAAAAAAAAATAAAAGGAATCCAAATTGGAAAAGAAGAAGTAAACTCTTACTATTTGCAGATGACATGATCCTCTACATAGAAAACCCTAAAGACTCCACCAGAAAATTACTAGAACTAATCAATGACTATAGTAAAGTTGCAGGATATAAAATCAACACACAGAAATTCCTTGCATTCCTATACACTAATAATGAGAAAACAGAAAGAGAAATTAAGGAAACAATACCATTCACCATTGCAACGGAAAGAATAAAATACTTAGGAATATATCTACCTAAAGAAACTAAAGACCTATATATAGAAAACTATAAAACACTGGTGAAAGAAATCAAAGAGGACACTAATAGATGGAGAAATATACCATGTTCCTGGATTGGAAGAATCAATATAGTGAAAATGAGTATACTACCCAAAGCAATTTATAGATTCAATGCAATCCCTATCAAGCTACCAACGGTATTCTTCACAGAGCTAGAACAAATAATTTCACAATTTGTATGGAAATACAAAAAACCTCGAATAGCCAAAGCGATCCTGAGAAAGAAGAATGGAACTGGAGGAATCAACCTGCCTGACTTCAGGCTCTATTACAAAGCCACAGTTATCAAGACAGTATGGTACTGGCACAAAGACAGAAATATAGATCAATGGAACAAAATAGAAAGCCCAGTGATAAATCCACGTGCATATGGACACCTTATCTTTGACAAAGGAGGCAAGAATATACAATGGATTAAAGACAATCTCTTTAACAAGTGGTGCTGGGAAATCTGGTCAACCACTTGTAAAAGAATGAAACTAGAACACTTTCTAACACCATACACAAAAATAAACTCAAAATGGATTAAAGATCTAAATGTAAGGCCAGAAACTATAAAACTCCTAGAGGAGAACATAGGCAAAACACTCTCTGACATACATCACAGCAGGATCCTCTATGACCCACCTCCCAGAATATTGGAAATAAAAGCAAAAATAAACAAATGGGACCTAATTAACCTTAAAAGCTTCTGCACATCAAAGGAAACTATTAGCAAGGTGAAAAGGCAGCCTTCAGAATGGGAGAAAATAATAGCAAATGAAGCAACGGACAAACAACTAATCTCAAAAATATACAAGCAACTCCTACAGCTAAACTCCAGAAAAATAAATGACCCAATCAAAAAATGGGCCAAAGAACTAAATAGACATTTCTCCAAAGAAGACATACAGATGGCTAACAAACACATGAAAAGATGCTCAACATCACTCATTATCAGAGAAATGCAAATCAAAACCACTATGAGGTACCATTTCACACCAGTCAGAATGGCTGTGATCCAAAAGTCTACAAATAATAAATGCTGGAGAGGGTGTGGAGAAAAGGGAACCCTCTTACACTGTTGGTGGGAATGCAAACTAGTACAGCCACTATGGAGAACAGTGTGGAGATTCCTTAAAAAACTGGAAATAGAACTGCCTTATGATCCAGCAATCCCACTGCTGGGCATACACACTGAGGAAACCAGAAGGGAAAGAGACACGTGTACCCCAATGTTCATCGCAGCACTGTTTATAATAGCCAGGACATGGAAGCAACCTAGATGTCCATCAGCAGATGAATGGATAAGAAAGCTTTGGTACATATACACAATGGAGTATTACTCAGCCATTAAAAAGAATACATTTGAATCAGTTCTAATGAGGTGGATGAAACTGGAGCCTATTATACAGAGTGAAGTAAGCCAGAAGGAAAAACACCAATACAGTATACTAACGCATATATATGGAATTTAGAAAGATGGTCACAATAACCCTGTGTACGAGACAGCAAAAGAGACACTGATATATAGAACAGTCTTATGGACTCTGTGGGAGAGGGAGAGGGTGGGAAGATTTGGGAGAATGGCATTGAAACATGTAAAATATCATGTATGAAATGAGTTGCCAGTCCAGGTTCGATGCATGATACTGGATGCTTGGGGCTAGTGCACTGGGACGACCCAGCAGGATGGTATGGGGAGGGAGGAGGGAGGAGGGTTCAGGATGGGGAACACATGTATACCTGTGGTGGATTCATTTTGATATTTGGCAAAACTAATACAATTATGTAAAGTTTAAAAATAAAATAAAATTAAAATAAAATAAAATAAACTACTACATAACTTTATATTTCTAAACACAATACATCTGAAGACTTTGATTTTTACTCCCTGTATTTAAAAAATGTGATCCATAGGGCTTATGTAATGTGCTCAATGCTATACTGCAGAGTAGAGCCTGGTAAGAATCTGAATGTCTGACTTTCATTTTAATACTTTTTCCCCAGCTGACACAGTTGCTAACTGTGAAGGTTAAGTTCAGTTTTTAATTGTAATATAGCCAACTCTTTGATACCTCTAGAGTGACTCTCTCTGCTCTTAGCCTCATGTGTACTGAATATTTTTAATCTTAGTTTGCTGCTGCTGTTGCTAAGTCGCTTCAGTCGTGTCTGACTCTGTTCGACCCCATGGACTGCAGCCTACCAGGCTTCTCCGTCCATGGGATTCTCCAGGCAAGAACACTGGAGTGGGTTGCCATTTCCTTCTCCAATGCATTAAAGTGGAAAGTGAAAGTGAAGTCGCTCAGCTGTGTCTGATTCTTAGCTACCCCATGGACTGCAGCCTACCAGGCTCCTCCATCCATGGTATTTTCCAGGCAACAGTATTGGAGAGGGGTGTCATTGCCTTCTCCAATCTTAGTTTATGGATCTAATATTACAAGTCCAATCTACTGACAGTCCGTTCTAGAATATAGCCAAGAATACAGAGCTTCCCAGCTGGCTCAATGGTAAAGAATCCACCTGCCAGTTTAGGAGCCACAGGAGATGTGAGTTCGATCCCTGGTTGGGGAAAATCTCCTGGAGGAGGCAATGGCACCCTACTCTAGTATTCTTGCCTGGAGAATCTCCTGGACAGAGGAGCCTAGCGGGCTACCACCCATGGGATCACAAAGAGCTGGACATGACTGAGTGAATGAACATGCTAGAATACAGTCTAAATTTAATATTTACTTTTCTAGATGTAACCAGAGAAGTAGAGTGGATACTTGACTTCATTAAGCTGAAAGTTATATACATCTATTTATAAAAAAAAAAAACAAACATTGCTAACCTGTTAGCTTTTTGTTTCCATTTGTACCTCGTGGTTTATTTTCTCAGGATAAGTTACCAGTCAGTAGGACACACGTGGCTACCACAGGACGTGAAGAGAGATCTTTCTCATTAAGCTACCTGGACATTTGTTGGCCAGGGAAAATGTAGTTCCAGATAACTGCTTCATTGAAAGATTCCTGCTCTCAAAGCCCTGTGTCCTCCTATGACCTTTCTACAGTGTTCCCAGAAAGTTTAACTGGAACATGATGCCATGTGCTGCAGGTCTGAAGTTGTTATATTGGTTTCCGATTATTTTGATAACAAGAAAGGCAGAACGTTAAAAACAAAAACAAACACAACTACTGTTTTCATTTATTTCCTTTAAGCATATTGTTCAGAAGAGTTCTTCCTACATTTAAATTATTACCAAAATGGGTTAGATTTTGAAGTATTTGGAGGCAGAGAAGAGTGAGTCCCTAGGGATCACAGCTTAAAATAAAAACAATAAATTCCTTGATAGCTAAGGTGAAACTGTGACTGGAATTTCTAAGGCATATTCGATTATCACTTGTACTCACCCATATAGCATTCAGTCCCTTCCTTTAAACTCGAAAAGCCAGATTTCTTGGCTTTCTTCTAGTGTTGATTTCTCTGGATATTGCACAGAATCAACAGTACAGTATACAGGTGTCATGCGCTTCCCTAGTGGCTCAGTGGTAAAGAATCCACCTGCCAATGCAGGAGACTTGAGTTCAATCCCTGGGTTGCGAATATCCCTTGGGGAAAGAAATGGCAACGTACCTCAGTATTCTTGCCTGGGAAATCCCATAGACAGAAGAGCCTGCCCATGGTCTCAAAAAAGTCAGACATGATTTAGTGACTACACTGCTGCTGCTGCTGCTAAGTTGCTTCAGTCGTGTCCGACTCTGTGCGACCCCATAGACGGCAGCCCACCAGGCTCCCCCATCCCTGGGACTCTCCAGGCAAGAACACTGGAGTGGGTTGCCATTTCCTTCTCCAAGCATGAAAGTGAAAAGTGAAAGTGAAGTCGCTCAGTCGTGTCCGACTCTTAGCGACCCCATTGACTGCAGCCTACCAGGCTCCTCCGTCCGTGGGATTTTCCAGGCAAGAGTACTGGAGTGGGGTGCCATTGCCTTGTCCAATCTCCACACTAGGTTCCTCCAAAGGCAAAGTGGATCAAACATCCTGTGCAGTAATTTTGGAAGAGGTGAGTTTGGCAGCCACTTGTCTTCCTCTTGATGCAAAGAGACAACTCTGATCAGTCAGCAGCCTCCTTCAGTGTGCTTCTATCCTTCCTGAGTGTGTGTGTGTGTGTGTGTGTGTGTGTGTGTGTGTATGGAGGGGGATTTGAGAACTGTAATGCCTGACTCTATATTCCCATAATATTTGTACTGTCCCTGTGGTCACAAGACTATCACACTTAAAAGTATTATCCTTACAGTCACACCATTGACCAGTGGTGAGCTTTGTCTAAATGAAAAGGGTTAAAGCAAAGTGTTGGTAAATGTTTAAAAAAAAAAAAAAGTGGAAAGTATTTTTTCTCCTTTCTCATACCATTACTTTTTAGTTTAGTATTCTGATCATACACTATTCAAAGAAACAGATCAGCAGTAAATTGCCTTTCCAAATCTTGCCAATATGTAGCAACTGCTATAAAAATGTGAGCTGATGTTATTATTATTGATGTTATTATTAATGAAAATGATTGGTTTCATGCTTGAACTCCTTAAATAGCTTTATATTTATTAGAATAAAATCTAAGTTTCTAGTTGGAGCCTACACATCTCCCTACCACCTGACGTTTGCCTCTGACAATGCAAGTGGGGCCCCTATGCTCAGTCTTGCTCTGCTTTCAGATTCTTAAACATGCCAGATTTTTTCCTCCCTCAGTGCTTTGTTTGCTGCCTTTTCTTCTGCCTGGAAAGCTTGACTACTCATTCCTAATTCCTCTCTAAGACTGGTTCTGTCTCTTCAAATCTTAGCCTAAATATCTCATCGGACAGACCTTCACCATACTCACATTAGAGCCCTCATTCTCCTCTGGCAGAATTCTCTGCTTACTGCTTTTATAGGGATAGTCTAGTATATGCTTCTGTGAGCCAACGCTTATATACTTATAGTCTCCACCCAGCCGAAAGTTCCATGAAAACTGGGATTGTTTTGACCCTGAAGGTGACCTAGTGCCTAGGACAACGTCTGATACACTGTGGGCTCCTCATAGTTGTTGCTTTTTTTTGCTTTTGCTTTCTTCCAATTTTATGGAGATGTAATTGACATATAGCACTCTATAACTTTAAGGTGTACAGCCTGATGACTAAAGTTTGTTGAGTGAAAAAAAAACTGAATAAGAAAAAGAGAGAAAGATTACAGAAAGGAATAAGGAAAGAAAGGGAAGAAGGGAAAGGGAAAAACTGCTTCTTTTTCAATACATGACATGAGATAGAAATGAGGAAGGAAATGTTCTTAATTATACGAGGCTGTTTTTTATTATTTTTCATATTTGTATTCCCAGCATTGTGACTAGCACTTAATGAGGTCACACAAAAAGTTTGTAAAAAATGTGAATGAATCCAAAAAAGGGGGGATATATGTAAACATGTAGCAGGTGTAATTCACTTTGCTGTACAATGGAAACTAACCCAACATTGTAAAGCAAGGATGTTGTTGAGAAACAATGTTTCTCCAATAGAAAATAATAAGAGAAAGTATACATGAAAGAATGAACAACTATATTGCTATTTAGTGTCTGTCTAAAGCAAATACTATCTAAAAAAAACAGGCATCTCTCAAAAAGAAATTCTGAATAACTAACAGTAAGTGGTTTTAGGATGGCAGGCCTCACGATAAGAACCCCTGGAGCAATCTGCCCTACTGTTGGAAGCTGTGAAGTTGAAATAGCTTTAGTTCCAATGAAAACTAGGCAAAGCTATGCTGTAAGTGTCTGTGACTTTGGGAGCTAGTTCCATCTAAATGTAGATTTTCCATTTTCTGTTTAATCTCTGTGTGTATAAGCCTATTGTGATTATGCCAAAATGAAAAAAAAAGAACATTTAAATTGAACCTGTTTGGGGGAAAACATAAAACTTTTGAAAAAAAAAATTGTCAATCTGAGGCAGTTTCAATGTTGTTTATCTTTAAATAGCTAAAACTATGGACACACTAGAAAAAGATGAAAAGAATTATTCAGATTGTACTTGAAATATTAATCTTGATTCTTACTTGCTCTCTGTATGTTAGTTCACCAAGGGAAACTCTAAATGGCATTTAGACAAGACACGTTTAAGTTCTTTTGGTCTCCAGGGTTACTATTTCTTCTATCTATACACTAATCCTGTTACTTGCTTAGTCGTATCTGACTCTTTTGTGACCCCATGGACTATAGCCTGCCAGGCTCTTTTGTCTATTCCAGGCAGATTCTTTTACCGTCTGAGCCACTAGGGAAGCCCAATGTGTTAGTCACTCAGCTGTGTCTGACTCTTTGTGACCCCATGGGTTCTGAGCCCACCAGGCTACTCTGTCCATGGAATTCTCCAGGCAATAATACTGGAGTGGGCAGCATGTAAATTAGTGTCAGTTTATGAGAGAATTAGGCTTCCCTGGTGGCTGAGAGGTTAAAGTGTCTGTCCCCAGTGCGGGAGACCTGGGTTCAATCCCTGGGTTGGGAAGACCCCCTGGAGAAGGAAATGGCAACCCACTCCCTTGCCCAGAGAATCCCATGGACAGAGGAGCCTGGTAGGCTACAGTCCACCGGGTCTCAAAGAGTCGGACACGTCTGAGCGACTTCACTTTCACTTTCACTTTATGAGAGAATTACTTGAGTTGTTTTGCTTATTGTATTAGAAAAAGGAACTATTTTAGGTGAGTGAAGTAACTCCCTAGACATCTCCTGTGGACTGACTGGTGTTAGAAATGTTCACGGCGCAGATAGACAGCCCTGATTCCTTTGTGGAGGTCTTACGTGTTGTTCTTTGCCCCATTCAGAGGCTGACGGAAATCTCATCTCCTGATATTCCTGTGACCTGAAAATCCTGAAAGATAAGAAGTTTTAGTAAAATAAAAACAAAATACATAAACACCGGCTACTCTGAGCCAAAAAATTCATTTTAAAACCCTATAATACCCCACAGCAATATTTTCCAGTCTCTTTACAAACCCTGCCTTGCTTTCATGTCTAGGTCTTCCGTGGTCAAATAAAGTTATCTCTTTCTCATCTGTCTGGGAAAATATTTAGCTTTCATGTAGGAGTCTAGATATTAGCAAGGGGAACTTGGACGCTCTGTTGCTTGATTTGGTTGGAGACTGCTCTGCTTGCTTAAGAGGACCACACTTTTATAAAAATATGGCAGATCTAGTTCCTTCTTTTAGAAGCTATCTAACCATGATGGGCAACAAGAATGGATGATAGCACTAAAACAAAGAAAAGCATTGCATGATGAGAGTTTTGTGCGAGGGGTGTTGGCGAAGGTGCTGGTTTGGGATGGAGTTGTGGTCAAATTAGGAAAGCTATTTATTTATTTATGGCTGTATTTCATCTTTGCTTGTGCGCTTCTCTCTAGAGATGGTGAGCGGGGCTACTTTCTAGCTGTGGCATTTGGGCTTCTCATTGCAGTGTCTTCTCTCGTTGCAGAGCACTGGCTCTAGGGCTTTAGTAGCTGCAGCTCACAGGCATTATTGTCCTGTGGCATGTGGAAGCCTCCTGGAGCAGGGATCAAATCCATGTCCCCTGAATGGGCAGGCAGATTCTTAACCACTAGACCACCTGGAAAGTCCTTGTTTCTCTTTTAAATAGAATGGCTCTGGTGCTGCTGGTTCGGAAGAAGTCATAAGGAGCCATAGAGATATGTAACAGTGTTAGCAGAAAAAAAATACATAAAGAAATAGAAATTGTTCACAGTTAACCAAAAAAACTGCCTGGGTCAGGAAAATCTCCTGGAGTAGGAAATGGCAACCCGCTCCAGTATTCTTGCCTGGAGGATTCCATGGACAGAAGAGCCTGGTGAGCTACAGTCCATGGGGCTGCAAAGAGTCAAACACGACTGAGTGACTGAGCACACAATAAAAAACTGCAGATATTGGAGAAAAAGTCTACCAAATAATAAACTTCTGGCAGCTGCAAACAAAAGCAAACTACTTTCAGATTAGTTACAAATGCCTTAGATAAAAGGGGTGACCCTTTCACAGGAAGATAGCCTATAGGAAGAAAAGGGTGGGATGTAGGAAGGTCAGTTGAACAGGATAATCTAGCTCTGTTTGGATAAACCAGGCTAACAATTGATGGTGCTCTACTCAGAGATGTGCAGTTTGACCACCACAGGTTTCATAAAACTTGAAAATGAATGCTTCTGTGTGATGCTAATACATCACACAAAAGTTTATTATATCATTTTCAACTGTCTTATACTTGTCCCGTTTATATGCTTATGCTACCTGTATGACCCCTGTGCGCATCTGAGCTTGAGACACGAGAAGGAATCTTCATATGTTCTTGGAGAGGAGAGATGGGATGCTTAGATCAAAGCCTCACTGATAGGTTTTGCAGTTCACTATAGAATTATGCTGAGATCATCATATCAGTAACGAACAGTGTATAGTTCTTATTGAATAGACTTGTTAACACATGCTTTTGTTGTTTTATAAAGGCTCCAGTTCAAACTCTCTTCAGACATTGGTTGTTATATACCTGGATTGGGTAGACATCCATGGTCACAGAAGTTGAAATACCTTCAAGTACTCCTCAGTCACAAAAATGCCGTCTCAGGATGGTTTGCGTAGGCTTCATTATTCTGCAGCTGGTATTCTTGCTTGGAAAATTCCACGGTCAGAGGAGCCTAGTGCGCTACGTCCATGAGATCACAAAGAGTTGGACGTGACTGAGTGACTGAGCACTCACACACACACACACACACACACACACACTAATACTGCCTGTGTTTCTTCTTTCCTGCCCTACCCCAAATCCTCTTTTTCAAGTCCAGCTTCTTCCCCACACTGGCTGTCACCAATATGTTTTCTATTTTTCATCAGAATTGAAGTCATTTCTCTCCATCCACGGTGACCATCTTGTCCATTTCAACAGGCTCAGCATCCCTTTCTCAAAGAATAATTTGTTCATAGTTCCAATTTTTTGTTCATGAACTCTATCATGACTCACTGAACACTTCTTTGTGAAATGTTTCCTGAGAGGACACACACACATTCACAAACACTACACATAAATATAAGTATACACATGTAAATACACACACATATATGTGAGAGTGTCTATTTGTGTTTATATTTTCCCCTCCATACGCACCTTTTAAAGATAAAGATAATCGATAGGAACCTACACTCCAGGAGCTTTGTCTAATTAACTCTCACCACAGTTCTACCGGTGAGGTATTTTGAGTTTTAAAAATCATTTTATAATTGAGGAACATGAGGTTAGAACATATTCAATTCAGTTATTCAACTCAACATTTCTACTTCTCCATGTTATTTCATGTTGATCTCTACAACAGACATTGAGATGGTTCAGATTTCACTTCTCTTTACCTTACACTGGCAAAAACAGAAAACACTGTATTTGGTTATATATGTTTTACTATGCAAACAAAGAAATAAAAACTCAGAAAATACTCTATTTGATTATATATATGTATATATATATATGCTGCTATGTAAAAAAGGAATTAAAAACTCAGAGCACTCTATTTGACTATGTATGTATGTGTGTATATGTGTGTGTGTGTGTATGAAGTATGTGAAAGTGTTAGTCACTCAGTTATGTCTGACTCCTTGCAATCCCATGAACCGCAGTCCACCAGGCTCCTCTGTCCTTGGAATTCTCCAGGCAAGAACACTAGCAGGTTGCCATTCCCTTCTCCAGGGGATCTTCCTGACCTGGGGATTGAACTGGGATCTCCTGCACTGAAGGTGGATTCTCCATCTGTGCCACCAGGGAAGCCCATAATTTATATCATATATATGTGCATATATAATGCATAACTATGTAAACAAACAAACAAAAAGACTCTTCTAATTTTTGTTGTTGTTGTCATGAATGCAACCAGAAGAGTGTCAAGGCATTTTGGATGATTTCTGCTTAGTTTTAACAGGAAATGAAATCAGAATCCACACCCGCTAAGGAAGAGAAATGATCTTGCACTGAAGTGTGCATTGAAAGTCATTTAGAGTAGCAAATCCCTGTCATATCTCTGAGGCTGGTTCTGTCAATTGCTAGCCATCAAGAGTGTTCGTCCTGTCACTGTGATTGAAGGTAACATAGCTTGCTTGATGGAAACACTTCCTCTTGAGGAGAAAATTGATAATGGAGTTGTTTTCTTCGTCCCTGTAAACAAGAGAAACACACTTGTCATCTTTTATCTTGGCAAAGTATTGAAATATCTTAATTGAAAATAACAGAGAGCAAAGTTGTTCTAATGCTTATGAATTTTGCACTGAGGAGAGAATCCCTGTGGAGTCATTCTGCTGATTTTCTTTTGGAGGCTAGACTTTTTGAATTCAAAATAGAAGTAAAACTATTGTTAATTTTCCTTAGCTTGTTTTACTTATTTTTAATATCAAATATGTTGACACTCATAATATGTGTGACCTGATTCTGTTGCTTGACATACATGTAATATATAAATTATGTTACAAGATAATTGAATGATACAATTATTCTGCTTCTTATCCTCATGCCAAGAAATGAAAGGCAAGAGCAGGGTACACGAGTCAAGGACAGGAGCCTAATCTTTCCTCCGTTTTACACTGAGAAGGAACAGATTTCTATGACGTCACTCTATCTTTAATCTCCATCTTTGTGTTATATTTACATAGGGTTGCGGATCTGTGCTTTCAGCAATTCAACCTAAAAATATTCCTGTTACAAAACACCCAACATGCTAAAAAGAAAAAAAGAAACAGCATGCAACATTTAAAATACAAATCTGTTTCCGAAAGAAAAAAAGAAAGCCTCAGAGAGTGAATAAGACTGTTGTTGTTTTGTTGTTGGCTTGGTCTCTAAGTCGTGTCTGACTCTTTTTACGAGCCCATGGACTGTAGCCTGCCAGGCTTCTCTGTGCATGAGATTTCTCAGGCAAGAGTACTGGAGCAGATTGCCATTTCCTTCTCCAGGGCATCTTCCCAACCCAGAGATCGAACTCACGTCTCCTGCACCGCAGGCAGATTCTTTACCCCTGAGTCATCTGGGGCTTGAATAAGACTGGACAGCTACAAAATAGTTTCAAAATCACAGCTAATGCTGGGTTACCTTGAGGATATTTGGTGATAGCAGGGACTTAGATCTTTGGGTTTTAAAGTCTTTGAAGAAAACATAAAAAAATACTGGACCCAAGCAAATGAGGGGAAGGCAACCCTTACGTTATGTTGTTTATAGTCAAAGTCTATGACTTAGTGAAACTGAGAAAAATATCCAGCAAATAACAAAGGGACATAGTAACAGAACTTGTCCTTGTTGGGCTTGGTCCAAGAGGGGAAAGAATAACCACAGGCTTGCACTCATGTAACCAAGACAAAACCTTGTCTCCCTGTGTGACACACGAAATCTCACCATGAGAAATTATTCAGAGTGCTCCTACTTTGCTAAATCCCTGATAAGCCTGGTGAAATCTACCTCTTTGGGAGAAATTTACACTCAACTCTGGCCTTTCCTGGTTCTCACACATTAAAGCCATGAAAATCTGAGTTTTATATTTCAAATCATGAAACAGATGTGAAAATAATTCACCATAAGCAAGAGTGAGAAATAACAAACAGAAGGACTGGAAAAACAGTGTTTAAATAATTAAAATTTATCAGTTTTAAAACATGAAATCACTGTGATTAAAATATTTAAACAAAGGAGAAATTTAAAATACAATCAAAGAGAGGCTAACAAAATTTACTTGGAAATTTATTTTAGAGAACTAAATATATTATTGAGTACTAACAGTGGTGAACAAAAAATTGATAAATGTGGTTATATTTAAATAAATATTTTTGTATAAAAATATTTGTACAAAATGTTCTACATTTTCAGAGATAAAAAGCTAAAGAACAAAATTGTTTGAATAAGAAGGTAAATTTGAAATTGAAACTTTTGTGTTGCCAAGAAGAAAGCTGAGATTTTCATTATTAACTTTGGACTTTTTGTGAAATATCTATGTATCAAAAGTTAAGAAATTACTGAAAGAAAAGAAGTAACATGTAGCATTTCCATTATGGCAGTAAATAGGGCTGTGGAAAAAGAATTAAATAATCCAAAATTAACTAACTAAACATAATAAATGGAGCATAAATAGGAAAAAAAGTGAAAAAGACCATTTCAAATAAATAATAATTGCAAATGGATTAAATATCTCCATCTATTAAAAATCTCAGATTGGATACTTTGAAATCCAGCTGTATGCTATTTCATGAAGATAAATATAAAGCATGTAAAACGTAAGAACAGAGAAAGGCAGAATGTACAAGTGTAGAACAAATGTACCTGGGAAATAGTACCAAAAATGGATGTATTTAGATTAACATCAAGCAAAATATGCTTTATTTTAAAATTATTTTTAAGGAGAAAAGATTCAATTTGGCAAGAATATAAGCCATTCATAAATGTAGATGTACCTAACCCAGCCTCAAAATACAGGAATCAAAAACTGGCAGATCTTCTATGAGGATCTTATAAATCCACCAAGGGAAAGAGGTTTTTAATGCAAGTCTTTCAGTGACTGATCAAGCAATAAAGTAGCAATAAGTAAAAATATCATAAATATGAGCATTTTTTCCCCTTTTTTCCAGATAATAACTAATCTTGAACTTTGTCAAGGACAAACTTCAGTCTCTACCTAAATTGCACCTCCTCAGAAGTGTAACCCACCACATCTGGTCTTCCCTTCCCACTCCCATCATTCTGTATTCTCTATCCCAAGTTGTTCTTATAGAACTTTTATTAAATGACCAATTGCCAAATATTAATTTGTATATGGCTTTTCTCCTTTACTCCTTATGTCCCAAATGCCCAGATCACATCCTGGTACATTGCAGTTGTTTAATAAATATTTGATGAGCAAACGAATAAATTTAGAGTCTTGGCAATGTTTTCTTTATGGTTAAATTCTTCCCTCCCTCTTCTTCCCTTTTCCTGGAAAACTCCTAATTGTGTTCTTGACATTTGGATTTCAGATTGCTCAAGAAATCTTGTTCCCTCAGCCTCTGTTTCATTCTTTCATAGCATTTTTTCTTTTTACAAAAATAATCTACATTTGCTTCAGTTCAGTTCAGTTCAGTCACTCAGTCGTTTCCGACTCTTTGCGACCCCATGAATTGCAGCACGTCAGGCCTCCCTGTCCATCACCAGCTCCCAGAGTTTACTCAAACTCATGTCCATTGAGTCGGTGATGCCATCCAACCATCTCATCTTCTGTCGTCCCCTTCTCCTCCTGCCTTCAATCTTTCCCAGCATCAGGGTCTTTTCCAATGAGTCAGTTCTTTGCATCAGGTGGCCAAAGTATTGCTTGTTATTATTTACATTATTATTTATTATTATTATTACATTTGCTTATTATTTTTTAAATTATTTTTATTAGGGTATGGTTGCTTTACAATGCTGTGTTAGTTTCTACTGTACAGCAAGGTGAATCAGCTATACATATATAGATATCCCCTATTCTTGGATTTCTTTCCAATGTAGGTCACCACAGAGCACTGAATTGAGTTCCCTGTGCCATACAGTAGGTTCTCATGAGTTGTCTGTCTTATATATGGCATCAATAGTGTACATATGTCCATCCCAATCTCCCAGGTCCTCCCATGCCCTCTTCCTCCTTGGCATCTTATAATGCTCTTTTATAACCTCAATCAGTCTCTCAAATATTTATCGAGTGCCTAGTATTTTCCAAACCCTGTTCTAGGCCCTGGGGATAAAGTAGTGAACACGAAGGACATAATTTCAATTCTTGGAAGTTTATTCTAGTGGGATGGAAGTGGAGTGCAGACAAGAAGAAAGTAAATTGGTAAGTACGTGTTACTTCCTATGGTTATAAGTAGCATGAGAAAACAGGAAATAGGATTAGAGAGATGAGAGCCAAGGTAATAATAGAAGGGCTCTTTAAGTCGAGGACCAGGGCAGTCCTTACTCATTCGATTTTTTTTGAGGAGAATCTATGAGTAAATGAGGGGTTGGCCATGAGGCTAATGGGAAAGTGGGCCAGTCAGAGGAAGCAACAAGTATAAATGCCTTAAGGCAATAATGTTCTTTTAAAAAAAATTATTGATTTACAATGTTGTTAGTTTCAGGTGTCCGGCAAAGAGAATGGGTTATACATAACATGTGTCATGCCACGCTCAGTCGCTCAGTCATGCCAGGCTCTTTGCCAGTATCCCACCAGGCTCCTCTATCCCTGGGATTTTCCCAATAAGAATCCTGGAGTTGGTAGCCATTTCGTCATCCAGGGATCTTCCTGACCCAGGGATAGAACCCGTATTTCCGAAGCCACATCTCCTTCTGAGCCACCTAGGAAGTCCACATACACATAGATCCACTCTTTTTTAGATTCTTTTCCCCATATAGGCCACTGCAGAGTATTGATTAGAGGCCAATAATGTTCTTAACGGGTTCTAGGAACATCAGTGAGCCCAGTGTGACTGAAGCAGCATGAACAAGGGAAAGGACAGAGAGCGTTAAAGTCAAAGGGAGATTTTTTTTGGACAAGCGATGTCATTTTAGTTTTTGCCTTTACCCCTGGGATGGACTGGGTGGAGGGGGAAGGGGCTGGTTGTGGGTTCTGGCCAGATCCTGCAGGTACAGTCTCAGGAATGGCCACGAGGTGGCGCCAGAATGCACAGGCTGTGCCTGGTGTGTGGTTCAGGGCTGGGAGCTGGAAGTGAGACAGGCATGATTTCAATTCTTGATTTCAATTTTATTCTAGTGGGATGGCAGTGGAGCGCAGACAAGAAGAAGGTATGGTAAGTATGTGTTACTTCCTACCGTTATAAGCAGCATGGTTATAAGAGCGCATGGACTGTTGAGGTGAGGCTTGCTATTTAAGGACTTTGGCTTCACTCTAAGATGCTAAAGCCACAGGAAGGATTCCCTCTGCTATGCTGACCAAAGCAGGTAAAGGGTAGACAGGGAGATTGGTTAGAAAGGGGCTAAAAGAGTCCAGATCTGAGAAGATGGTGGTTGGGATCAGGTAGGAACAAGAAAGGTAGTGATCAGCAGTCAAATTCTGAACACATCCGGAAGTCTTAAGTCGGCAGGATTTGGTGAAAGAGTGAATACAGGGTGTGAGAGAAACAAGCAGTCCACAATAATCTGGGGTCTGGCCTGTGTATCTGGAAAGACGGAGTTTTGCTTTCCTGGAATTGGGAAGACTATAGAAGAGCAGAGGAGGAGGGGCTATGTCTAGCAGGAATGCAGGCTCTGGCCGTTGAAATGTCTAGTGGACACCCAAGTGAAGAATTTGAGTTGGCACGGTAACCCATTCCAGTATTCTTGCCTGGAAAATTCCATGAATAGAGAAGTCTTGAAGGCTACAATCCATAGGGTCACAAAGAGTCAGACATGACTGAAGTGACTTAGCACGCACGCATGCAGATGGTATTTAAAACCATCTGGAGGGTGAAAAGACGTGAAGTTTGATGACTCAACTCTGGGTAATTTCAACAGTTAAAGGTCGAGGAAAAAAAAGAAAAGAAAAAATTACTTGCTGGGGGAAAAAAAAAAAAAAAGATAAGGAAGCACCAGTCAGGCAGGAAACCTAAAAAGAGTAGTGATCAGAGTCGAGTAAATGAGTGTTTTAAGAAAATGGGAAGGATCGGTGGGAAATGCTAATAAATGAGGTACGATCATTTGGGAGTGACCAGAGCGTCTAGCAGTGGGGCGATCATTGGTGTCCCAACATTACTGAGGTAACAGGTAAAATCTTTGGAGTAGGTACAACAGGGGGTGGGAACAGATATTTTAGCGACCATATGAACAACTGCTTTGAGAAGTGTTGCTTTCAAAGGAAGCAGAGAAATAGTATAATAGCCAGAGGGAGATACAGCACTCAACATGCTTGAAATCCCTGCATCTGTGAGAATGAAGAACTACACACTATGTCCATCTTGTGACTGCTTTTTGTCTAATATAATGGTTGACCCAAAGCAAATGCACAATTAAATTTCTCTTGAATAAGTGTCATTTCACTTAAAATTGTAACTGACAATTCTTAGAGCTTAGAAAGTTTCCATGGATTTTGCTTTTTCTTTTAAATTGAACAAGAATATGCATCTTCTTACCATTTCCCCAGTTGACTCAATTATGCTCAGCACCACAAATCACCTTTATTAAAATAAAATATGAATATGACAAATTAATTCATGAAAAATATTTAGTTCAGGTAGCTTTATTATCTATGGCACAGTTGTTCAAGGGATGAGGAAAAGAAGATAAAGGTACTTTTCCTCAGCAAAGTAGACTTTGATCTAAATTTTGAGAGCATCGTTGTTGTTGTTGCGACCCCATGGACTGCAGCCCACCAGGCTCCTCTGTCCATGGGAATCTCCAGGCCAGAATACTGGAGTGGGTTGCCATTTCCTTCTCTAGGGGATCTTCCTGACCCAGGGATCGAAACCATGTCTCCTGCTTGACAGGCAGATTCTTTACCACTGAGCCAACTGGGAAGTCCTTGGAGAACACCAGGAAACCATTAAGTCTTTTTTCTTGTAAACATCTTTATTTTATTTAAATTTTTTATTATTAAAAAAATAATTGGGGGCTGCTACATGCGGCTTGTGGGATCATAGTTCCCAGATAAGAGATTGAACCCTGGGCCCACAAAAGTAAAAATGCCAAGTCTTAACCACTGGATTTATTGAGGGAATTACCTTAAATTTTTCTTTTAAAGTTAAGATATATTTAACATATAACTCTGTATTAGTTTCAGGGGTAAAACATAATGATTCAATATTTGTGTATACTGAGAAATAATCACCATGATAAGTCTAATTAACATCTGTTACCATGCATGGCTATAGATTTTCTTGTGATGAGAACTTTTCAGATTACTCTCTGTACTGTGCTTAGTTGCTCAGTCATGTCTGACTCTTTGTGACCCCATGGACTATAGCCTGCCAGGCTCCTCTGTCCACGGGGATTCTCCAGGCGAGAACACTGGAGTGGGTTGCTGTGCCCTCCTCCAGGGGATCTTCCCAACCCAGGGATTGAACTCAGGTCCCCTGCATTGCAGGCGGATTCTTTACCATCTGAGCCACCAGGGAAGCTCTCTAAGTAACTTCGAATATGTAATACATACTGTACATTACCTCCTATGACTTATCAATTTTATAACTGTCATTTCACTGACCTCCTAACCCTCACCTCTGGCAGCAACCATCTGTTCTCGGTATCTATAAGCTTCATTTTCTTTCTTTCTTTTTCAGATTCCACATTTAAGTGAGACCATACAGTATTTGGGAATTCCCAGGTGGCACTAGTGGTAAAGAATCTTCCGTCTGATGCGGGAAATGCAAGAGACACAGGTTCGATCCCTAGGTCAAGAAGATCCCCTGAGTAGTTAATGGCAACCCACTCCAGTATCCTTGCCTGGAAAGTTCCATGGACACAGGAGCCTCGCAGGCTATAGTCCACGGGGCTGCAAAGAGTCACGTATGACTGAACACACACACATACAGTATTTATCTTTCACTGACTTATTTCACTTAGCATGGTACCCTCAAGGTCCGTCTATGTTGTCAAAAATGGTAAGGTGCTCTTCTTTTTTAATGGATGAATTGTATTCCATTGTGTGTGTGTGTGCGTCTGTGTGTGTGTGTGTGTGTGTGTGTACCACTTCTTATTTATCTATTCATCTGTTGATAGACACCTATGTTGTTTCCACATCTTGGCTATTGATATAGTACTGCAATAAACATTGGGGGGCATATATGTTTTCAATTTCCTGTCTGTTTCTCCTGGGTAAAATGCCCAGAGTGCTACTGTTGGATCATATGGTAATTCCATTCTTAATTTTTTAAAGACACTCCATATTGTAATGGTTGCACCAATTTACATTCTCACCAACAGTGCACAAAAGTTCCCTTTTCTTCAACCTTGCCAACATTTGCTATTTCTTGTCTTTTTGATACTAGACATTCTAACGTGTGAGGCGATATTTCACATAGTTTTGTTTGCATTTCCCTGAAGATTAGTAATGTTGAGCATCTTTTCATGTATCTGTTGACCATCCGTATGTCTTCTTTGGGAAAATGTCTTTTCAGATATCTTCCCATCTTGCAGTTGGATTATTTTACAGTTGAGTTGTGTGAATTTTAAAGAATTTATTTTGGATATTAACTTCTTATCAGACATATGATTTGCAAATATTTTATCCCTTTCAGTAGGTTGACTTTTCATTTTGTTAATCCCTTTGATGCGCAAAAGCTTTCTAGTTTGATGCAGTGCTATTTTAAAATATTCATTTATATTACCTTTGCTTAAACAAAACCATTGTCAAGGCCAATGTCAAGGAGTTTACCACCTATGTTTTCTTCTATGAGTTTTGTGGTTTTAAGTTTTTAGTCCACTTTGAATTAATGTTTGTGAATGTTTTAAGATACTGGTCCAATTTCATTCTTTCACAGTTTTTCCAGCACCATTTGTTGAAGAGATTGTTGTTTTCTTTTTGTACGTTCTTGACCACTTTGTCATAAATGAATTGACCACATATGGATGGGTTTATTTCTAGGTCCTGTATTCTGTCCCATTGGTCTTTGTGTCTGTTTTTATGCCGATACCATCATGCTTTGAATACTGTCCCTTTGTAGCAGTTTGAAATCGGGGAAAATGATACCCCCAGCTTTATTAAATCTTTCCCAAGATTGTTTTGGCTATTTACAGTCTCTTCGGGTTCTGTACAAAGTTTAGAATTCTACTTCTGTGAAAAATGCCAGTGAAATTTTGTTCGGGATTACACTGAATGTGTAGATTAGTTTGAGTAGCTTGGATTTTTGAACAATAGTAATTCTTCCAATCAATGAGTGTAGACTATCTTTGTTTGTGTCTTGTTCAGTTTCTTTCATCAATGTTTTACTGTTTTCAGTGTACAGGTCTCTCATCTGCTTGATTAAATTTGTTCATAGGTACTTTATTCTTTTTGATGCAAAATTACAAATGGGATTGTTTTCTTAATTTATCTTTCTGATAGCTTCTTAATCAGTGTATAGAAACATAACTGATTTTTATACATTCATTTTGTATCCTACAAATTTAATGAATGAATCTATTAGATCTACCAGGTTTTGATGGGGTTTTGGGGGTTTTCTATATGTGTTAATAATGTCTTTTTTAAGTAGTGACAGTTGTATTTTTCTCTTTCCAATTTGGATGCCTTTCTCTTCTTGTTCTTGCCTAATTGCTCTGGCTAGTGCTTCCAGTACTATGTTGGATAAAAGCGGCAACAGGGAACATACTTGTCTTTTTCCTGATCTTGAATATGATGTTAACTGTGGGCTCATTTTCCAGGCAAGAATACTGGAATGGGTGGCTGTTCCCCTTCCAGGGGATTTTCACAACCCAGGGATCAAACCAGTGTCTTTTAGGTCTCCAGCATTAGCAGGCAGGCTCTTTACCACTAGTGCCACCTGGGATGCCCTGGGCTCATTATATATGGCATTTATTATGTTGAGTTAATTTCCCTCTATACACACTTTGTTGGGAGTTTTTTTTTTTTTTTTCCTTAATCGTAAGTAGAATTTTGTCAAATGTTTTTTCTGCATCTGTTGAGGTGATCATATGAGTTTTGTTCATATGGTGTATCACATTTTGGCAGATGTTGAACTATCTTGCATCCTTGAATTAAATCCCACTTGATCATACCTTGTGATCTTTTTATTTTTTTTTTATTTTTTATTGAGAGGTTTTATTTTTGTTTCATTTTATTTTATTTTTAAACTTTACAATATTGTATTGGTTTTGCCAAACATCGAAATGAATCCACCACAGGTATACATGTGTTCCCCATCCTGAACACTCCTCCCTCCTCCCTCCCCATAGCATCCCTCTGGGTCGTCCCAGTGCACCAGCCCCAAGCATCCAGTATCGTGCATCGAACCTGGACTGGTGACTCATTCCATATATGATATTATACATATTTCAATGCCATTCTCCCAAATTATCCCACCCTCTCTCTCTCCCACAGAGTCCAAAAGACTGTTCTATACATCAGTGTCTCTTTTGCTGTCTCGTATACAGGGTTATTGTTACCATCTTTCTAAATTCCATATATATGCATTAGTATACTGTATTGGTGTTTTTCTTTCTGGCTTACTTCATTCTATATAATAGGCTCCAGTTTCATCCACCTCATTAGAACTGATTCAAATATATTCTTTTTAATGGCTGAGTAATACTCCATTGTGTATATGTACCATAGCTTTCTTATCCATTCAAAAAAAGAAAACTACAGGCCAATATCACTGATGAACATAGATGCAAAAATCCTTAACAAAATTTTAGCAATCAGAATCCAACAACACATTAAAAAGATCATACACCATGACCAAGTGGGCTTTATCCCAGGGATGCAAGGATTCTTCAATATCTGCAAATCAATCAGTGTAATACACCACATTAACAAATTGAAAAATAAAAACCATGTGATTATCTTACTAGATGCAGAGAAAGCCTTTGACAAAATTCAACATCCATTTATGATAAGAACTCTCCAGAAAGCAGGAATAGAAGGAACATACCTCAACATAATAAAAGCTATATATGACAAACCCACAGCAAACATTATCCTCAATGGTGAAAAATTGAAAGCATTTAAAGTCAGGAACAAGACAAAGGTGCCCACTTTCACCACTTCTATTCAACATAGTTTTGGAAGTTTTAGCCACAGCAATCAGAGCAGAAAAAGAAATAAAAGGAATCTAAATTGGAAAAGAAGAAGTAAAACTCTCACTATTTGCAGATGACATGATCCTCTACATAGAAAACCCTAAAGACTCCACCAGAAAATTACTAGAACTAATCAATGATTATAGTAAAGTTGCAGGATATAAAATCAACACGCAGAAATCCCTTGCATTCCTATACACTAATAATGAGAAAACAGAAAGAGGAATTAAAGAAACAATTCCATTCACCATTGCAACGGAAAGAATAAAATACTTAGGAATATATCTACCTAAAGAACCTAAAGACCTATATATAGAAAACTATAAAACACTGGTGAAAAGAAATCAAAGAGGACACTAATAGATGGAGAAATATACCATGTTCATGGATTGGAAGAATCAATATAGTGAAAATGAGTATACTACCCAAAGCAATTTATGGATTCAATGCAATCCCTATCAAGCTACCAATGGTATTCTTCACAGAGCTAGAACAAATAATTTCACAGTTTGTATGGAAATACAAAAAACCTCGAATAGTCAAAGCTATCTTGAGAAAGAAGAATGGAACTGGAGGAATCAACCTACCTGACCTCAGGCTCTACTACAAAGCCATAGTCATCAAGACAGTATGGTACTGGCACAAAGACAGAAATATAGATCAATGGAACAAAATAGAAAGCCCAGAGATAAATCCACGCACATATGGACACCTTATCTTTGACAAAGGAGGCAAGAATATACAATGGATTAAAGACAATCTCTTTAACAAGTGGTGCTGGGAAAACTGGTCAACCACTTGTAAAAGAATGAAACTGGAGCACCTTGTGATCTTTTCAATGAATTATTGAATTTAATTTGCTCAGATTTTGTTAAAGATGTTTCTATGAGTAATGTTACTACATCCAAAAATTGGAAAAAAAAAACATTTTTCTCAAGCGTGAATGAATTGCTTATGAAAACTGACCATTAACACTACATGAAGCCAGTTTTGATGCATTTCAAGAGATGAGTTTCAATCAATCAGTGATCACAAAGCATCTCAGTTATAAAACAAAAAGAAGACATATGACAAAATAACAGTATAAACACATTTCTCAATAAATAATGAATAAAAAGAAATTATGATGTAAACTGAAATATTTAACACTGAATGATCACAAACTATAAAATATCAATTAGGAAAAAAAAGAGTGTGCAGAATAAACTTCACAGTGATAGGACTGTATTTTATGTTAATTTCTCACATTTGTGGGGCTTATCTGCTCTTCTACATCAGTGAAAATGTGCTTGACAATTATTAGGAGTGAATCAGAGATGTAAAAGCACAGTTCAAATATTGCTTTGGGTAGTGTGAAGGAAACTAGGGACTTTCTAGGTGGCGCTAGTGGTAAAGAACCTGCCTGCCAATGCGAGAGACACAAGAGACTCTGGTTCCATCCCTGGGTGGGGAAGATGCCCTGGAGGAGGGCACAACAACCCACTCCAGTATTCCTGCCTGGAGAATCCCGTGGACAGAAGAGCCTGTTGGACTACAGTCCACTGGGTCAGAGAGTTGGACACACCTGAAGCGACTTGGCACAGCACAGCAAAGGAAACTAACCACAGTGTGAAAAATAAGTCAATCAGACTGAACTGACACAAAGGCTGCTTTACCAATGTAGAAGGAAAAGACCAGGGCTTGGAGGTGTTGCATGAAATCTCTCAGAGGAAGCAGCTCTCACACAGTCCAGAATGGAACCAGATGCAGGCTCCTAATATGTGCTTTCTTCAGTGATAACAGGGACTCATTTATTATTGCAGACAAAATGCCTTCCAAAACAGTGCCCTTCCAGTAGCTACACCATAATGACAAAAACCTGAGAAACAGGGATGGGTATGAAGACCTGAAAGATGAATTTCTGTCCTTTAGGTGATCAACTAAAATGTTCTTTAAATGACAGTGAGCAAGATTAAGAGGCTGTGGAGTCAGAAAACAAGCAAGGACAAGAACCAAACCACCCTAAGGATGGGTTTCCACAAGACAGAGTGGAATCTAACTGCTAATGTGTTCCCAGTCTCCAAATGGGAGTGATGTCTAGCTGCTTCATTATTTCACACAAAGTATTATTGAAATGGAGTGTAAACAAGAAATCATTACAGTTATGTTGAAAAAATGATTCATATTGCTGCATTTCACATTCATAGATGGTGCCACTGCTCACTTGTTATTTAGTTGCTAAGCTGTGTATGACTCTTGTACAACCCCATGGACTGTAGCCCACCAGGTTCCTTCTCTCCATGGGATTTCCCAGGCAAGAATACTGGAGTGGGTTGCTATGCCCTCCTCCAGGGGATCTTCCCGACCCAGGGATGGAACCTGAGTCTCCTGTATTTGCATGTGTGTTCTTTACCACTGAGCCACCAGGGAAGTCTGCTGTTGCTCATGGCTACATATTAATGTGGATAACTGAAAAATGTGTAACCTATATTTCTAAAGATAATACATATATAGCACACTATGAATGAACCCACAATAATATAAAATGATCAGACTTTACCTTAGCATTCTCTAAAGGAGTTCACGTATTATTGACATGGTAATTTGGGTTTCTTATAGAAATGATTAAAAATGTAGGAATTTCAGACCAGAAAAATATTTTTGTGATACAGAGATTTCTGTTGTAATGGCATATTTTGGAATGGCATTTTACTTGTGTGATGAGAAATAGCTGCTACAAAGTCATACCCTGAGTCCGAACAGTGAAGAGGAGAATATAATTTTCCCATGTTGAGTGAGGGCAATCATTCATCTTACTTCACTTTTGCCTGTGAAGGGCTCAAATCTCAATTGAATGAAAACTTCTATAGCAAACTGCTGGATAGGGAATCACGGCTCTCTTCTACCCTGTTAAATGACTGGTTCCTGGGCAGGACATCTATCTTTTCTGCTTTTGAAATCATCGGACATCTGCAGGTGGGCCTTACAGTCCTGCTGCGTTCATGTTTCACTTAGGACATGTAACCTTAATGTGATTTCAGGTTACGGGAAACAGAGTAGGAGAGTGCAGTATGAGAATATTTCCTGTTTGGGGATGTTTCCTAACTCTAGCCTCGTCCTCTTTCCGCTACTAAGCAAGGTACATATCATGAGCAGGACTATTAATCACGTCTATGTTGAAAGTGTAGAGCTATGTATCATTGTGTAGTGAAAAAAAAAATTTTGTGGTAGAAAGTTTTCTTGGTTAGCTGGTAAGGAAATTGAATTTCACAGAAGAAGAGAGATTTACCCATTGTAGAAATTTTGTAAAATGTATTTTAATGAGGAAAAGAATCATTTATAATTTCACCACATGGAGCTGACTTTTGTTAATGTCTTGATTTTTTTTTTTTAATTGGGAAATAGCCTTTAGGAGTATTTCACTTTTTTAATTGAGTTCATAATGAACAGGTCTTACTGTTATTCACAAATACTACTTTAATCATTTCATGGTGTTCCATTGTATAAATGTAGAGTAATTTACAAAACTAGTGACTTCTTATTGTGCATTTAGCCAATGTTCTTTATGTAAATCTTGAACATATATGAATACATTTTCTTAGTTTTTCCTAGGACACAGTTTTGAAGTGGGATACTAGATTTAAGGGTACAAACACAAAAATATCATCAGTATACATTTCAAAAGTCTTCTGATTTGAAATATTTGTATTGTTATATGTATTTATCCATTTATTGCTTCTTCTAACAGATATGAGGTTTTGGTGGTCAAGATACCATTTTCAAATGTAGGAATACACCTCTGAATATGGCACTATCTCTTACACCAAGGGGTTTACATTTGACTGGGAGAGACATACAAGTAAACAGGCAATTACCATTCAGACAGAGAGCAGCAATGTTAGGGTGCCTCACCCATGAAAGCAAGTGGGTTAATGTCAACAGTTTTAAGTCCAAGATTACAAGGTCATGAAAAAGAAACAGTCTTCATGTGAGAGGAAGTAAGTTCCTCAGGGAAAATCCAAGTTTCAGTTAGAGACACTAAGAAAACAGATTTTTCTGCTAATAGACTATGAATTTCAATAAGCACGGTGAAAGTTTCAAGATTTGAAGACAAAGAGGAGAAAGAGAGAGATGGTGCAGCCTCTTTTGCTTAGAGAGGAAAAGATGCGGGTGACCTGAGGGTCTGTGGGTTTTTATGTCACAGCATAAACAGGATCAAAGGGAGATTAGCTCCAGTGGTGAGCAGATTGTAATTGTTGGGTAGAGAGAGGTGAGTTTTCATAGAAACCCTTCCTCTTCATCTCTGAGCAAGAAGTAACTTTCTTTAAAGCATATTAAATATTGTAAAAACAAGAATATTTCATAGAAGTAAATGTATTATTTCCTTTTAGAGTTCTCTAGCCAACATGTCAGAGAAGGCAATGGCAACCCCACTCCAGTACTCTTGCCTGGAAAATCCCCTGGACGGAGGAGCCTGGTAGGCTGCAGTCCATGGGGTTGCTAAGAGTCGGACAGGACTGAGCAACTTCACTTTCACTTTTCACTTTCATGCTTTGGAGAAGGAAATGGCAACCCACTCCAGTGTTCTTGCCTGGAGAATCCCAGGGATGGGGGAGCCTAGTGGGCTGCCGTCTATGGGGTCACACAGAGTCGGACACGACTGAAGCGACTTAGCAGCAGCAGCCAACATGTTATCTCCTCTTGGGGTTTATTCCCTAACTTTGCTACATGTGGAGGCACCTTGTTGCTCTGGATGTAAAAGATGAGGAGCCATTTGATGGCAGTAGAATCTATGCTTCACTCCTAGTCTGTCCTACCAGAAATGTATGGTCCAAAGACGACTTTCTCTAATGAAACTCAGAGCTGCCAATTCTTCACGTTATCTATCATAAGCACAAACATGGGGGCAACAGTAACGTGACTGACATCCCTAAATGGGATCAACAGTAGCCTGTGGCTAAGTTTGGTTCATACAAATATTTAAGAGATGAGCAAAGTCTGTACTGACATAAGTGCATTGTTAACCAGAAGTCATTTTGCAATGGATTTCTAGATATTTGTCAATATATGATCAAAACTGGGAAAGAAGTACCAAGAGATCTCCAATGAGTCATCTCAGGCCAAACATGCTCCTCCCGGTCACCATTGTATAATAACAGCTGTATAATAACCTTCCTTGCGATTGGGGTAATTTCTCTCTGCCAGGATGTCTCTGTTTCTTATACGTTACTCTCTTGCAGTGTCTATAGTAGAAATGCTTCCTTTGGTGACTCTCAGGACCTTCACATCTGCGGAGCATAGTGTTGTAGGGATGGGAATCCAAAGTCTCCAAGTAAACCATGGAAAGTGAAGCTACTCAGGGCTTTGCCAACTTCCACCCCTAGAATCCTGGACCTCCGTATTCTACTTAATAGTTAAACAAAAAACCCCCAAACCATTGTTGATTTAGGCTGAATACTTTGTTGTTGTTCAATTGCTGAGTCATGTCCAACTCTTCACAGCCCCATGGATTGCAACATGCTGTACTCTTCTGTCCTTCACTATCTCCTGGAATTTGCTCAATGTCATGTCCATTGAAAGGGTCACACTATCTAACCATCTCATCCTTTGCTGCCCTCTTCTCCTTTTGCCTTCAATCTTTCCCAGCAACAGAATCTTTTCCAGTGAGTCGTCTCTTTGCATCAGGTAGCCAAAGTATTGGAGCTTCAACTTCAACATCAGTCCTTCCAATGAATATTCAGGGTCATTTCCTTTAGGATTGACTGATTTGATCTCCTCGCTGTCCAAGGGACTCTCAAGAGTCTTGTCCAGCACCATGACTCAAAAGCATCAATTCTTGCAGTATTTCTCTATCTTTGCATGGTATCTTCTTCAAGTTGGTCCCTAAGCTATGCCTTGAAAAGGCCATTCCATTGCACTATTAGGTGGTGTGTTGTGTTATAGGGCCAGTCGATCCTCTGTTCATATGCGTTTTTGTCCACCTTCTGTTCTGTAAAGTGGGTTGCTTTGTCCAGTGCAATGATTGATAGGATACAATGCCAGAAAAATCAAACACTGATCCCTGAGACAGTGGAGCTGGTTCAGTCACTATAGACAGAGGAGTATATGTGCTAATGAATCTCTGCCACTTCCAAAGCAGAAATAATTCAGTGTCATCAACTTGTCTCAAAGGGGCTATTGGCCTACTAGAGGGATGATTTCATTTGGAAACTCTGTCTTGGTTTCTCAAGATGGCAGGTGGGGCATTTAGTAGTGGCAGCAGCTAGATAATCCATGGTGTCTTTTAGATTCAAAGACAAATCTCCATCCCTTCCCTCGTGATTATTACTCCATCTGTGTTCCCACAGTGTGAGCGCTAGGGCAGACGATGACGGAGGGTTAACGTCAGATGGTTGAATCATCATGTTTACTTGGATATTTATTGCTTTTTCTGAGGGAGGATGTTTCCTGTAGGAAATTGCATGTGACACAAAGATCTTCAGATCTTCTTTATTCCCATAAGTTATCTATGTCTCGTCTCCATTCTTTCAACTTTTTTCCTTCCACACCTCTGATCAACAAGACAAGGCATTCTCTATTGTCCATAAATCTGTACATATTCTTATTTCAGGACACTTCTCTATACAGGAAATTGATGACCAGATGCATTTCCCAAAGCGTTGACACTTGGGACAACTGCCCCGACTGTCATCAGTTTTATACCCCTGAGCAGGCTGTACTGCAGCAGGACTAAAATTTTGGTTTACAGCAACATTAGAGCTGAATCATTTTATGAACCAACCTTGGTCTCTCTCCACTTCTGTCAGTTGTGAACTGAGGGAGAGAAGCTAGGGATTTAGCAGATGATACGGGGGTCTATGTCGAGAGATGGTGACAGACAGAGAGGCGTGGCATGCTGCAGTCCATGGGGTCACTAAGAGTTGGACATGACTTAGCGACTGAGAAACAGCAATTTACTTGCAGTTTACTTGCCTCTACTGATCCTACTATATCCAGTTCTCTATATACCATTTCCATTTGATGATGGATTACTACCAGCCTGCACAAACATATGACTAGTTGGGCCTGTAAAAAATCCAGCTATTATAGTTCTGGCTACATGTTCTGGCTGGTCTCTACCCACCAGGACCCAATAGTGTAGCAGTGATGATTTATTCAGTGATGCATATTTTCTGCTGAAGCTGTATGGTTATGCTCCAGAACCCTAAAGACCTCACTTGTAATTTTCCTATTGGGACGTGCCATAAATTCTATGCCACAAAATTCTCCACTATCAATACTTCTAAGACTGGTGAATTAAGTGGGATTTCTTTGTGGAGCACCATCCCTGTGTCCCATCTGTGTCTAAGATGACATTCATTTATACTATTTCTCCAGAGATACGACGTTATTTTTAATTTAACACTTTGGCCAAGAAGTGAGGTTTCCACTTGACTTCTCTGTTTTAATAACTCCTACTTTTCAGAGTCCTGGAGGAGGGCATGGCAACCCACTCCAGTATTCTTACCTGGAGAATCCCATGGACAGAGGAGCATGGTGGGCTACAATCCATGGGGTCACAAAGAGTCAGGTATGACTCAAGTGACTGAGCATGCATGCATGCAATGTATAAATTAGGTAAGTGTGTCTATGTTTTTCTGTACTGTTATTGATGAGATTATTCAATAGGAAAGGGCAGAGGGCAGAATCTACAGTGTGCCTGCTTCACAGTGATCCATGAAGCAACACTTTGGGGCTGGAAGTGCTCAATATATTTGTTCTGTCATTCAGCTCACATTTTATTTTGTCCACAAAGGATCATAAGAAAGCTTATCTAATGGAATGCTAAGAGATACTAAGTCTATGGTATGGCATTGTCTTTGTTGTATTAAAACGATCTTAATAGTTACCCTTTGATGAACAGCTTTCTGAATACTTTGCTTAAAATATCTCATATAATTGTCATTACATCATTTGAAAAGACCCTGATGCTGAGAAAGATTGAAGGCAGGAGGAGAAGGAGACAACAGAGAATGAGGTCGTTAGATGGCATCATGGACTCGATGGACATGAGTTTGAGCAAACTCCAGGAAATGGTGGAGGATACGGAAACTTGGAGGGCTGCAGTCCATGGGGTTGCAAAGAGTCAGACACGACTGAGCAACTGAAACAACAGCAAGAACTTTTATTATATTCATTTTACATGTTTAAAAAACTATAGGTATAAGAGATTAACAGCTTTCCTCATAGCTCAGTCAGTAAAGAATCTGCCTGCAATGCAGGAGACCCGGGTTTGATTCCTGTGTCAGGAAGATACCCTGGAGAAGGAAATGGCAACCCTCTCCAGTATTCTTGCTTGGAGAATCCCATTGACAGAGGAGCCTGGCAGGCTACCATCCATGGGGTCACAAGAGTTGGACCCAACTTAGTGACTAATACCTACCATAAGAGATTAAGTGATTTGTCTCTAGTAGTTCTGGGCTTCCCTGGTAGCTGAGGGGTAAAGAATCTGCCTGCAATGGAGGAGACACAGGTTCAATCCCCAGGTTGGGAAGATCCCCTGGATGAATAAAATGGCAATCCATTCGAGTATTCTTGTCTGGGAAATCCCATGGACACAGGAGATTGATGGGCTGCAGTCCAGAGGGTCCGAAGAGTTGGACGCTTAGCGGCTAAACAACAGCTGTAGTACTTCACCTTTGGGTACTTCTGACTCCAAAAAATATTGCCCGAATAGCAGTTGTACCAAAAAAGATGAATTGATTAGTAAAAATCCCAAATCATTATTTGTGCACCTTTAAAGTTATCATTATCATAGTGCTTTCTATTTTACAGTTCTGAGTTTCTGACTTACTTTCTAACTTATATTCTTAAAATCTTTTCAGTACTTTTTTAAAATAGAGCTTCCGTTTAGGTAATGCCAATATTTTAAATAAACCATTCAGAAAGACACAACTGGGGAGAAACTATCTTCTAAAGAGATTCCCGAGACTGACTGGAAATTGAAATTAAAATGAAATAAACAACTTGACAAATATTGCAAAATTATCCACATTTCTGCGGATGTGGGTACTACTAAGAGATTGATAGCATTCCACTGACTTTATCATGTATATTAAAATTTAAACATTTGTCATCTGTTCTATCATTTTCATCAGGTATTTGAAAGAAATTTTATTAGATATTTAAAAGAAAGTTTGTAATATTTCCACATAAATTAATTTCATTATTCAGTTCATTTAAATCACATTGTAGCATCCCTTCTATATATTTTTATGGAGTTGTTAATGTATGTTTTGTCAGCATATTTTCAAATAGACAAGAAAGATTTAGAGAAAATGGAACACAGGTTGTACATATTTTTGTAGTCCTCACTTCCTAGTGTACAATGAATGTTTCGCCATAATAGCAGTAAAAATGAATATTGATTTGGTTTGGGACCACATATGTTCTTCTTCCATATACCTTTTTTTGTTGTTAATTTACTAGTTGGAGTGTTTTTTTAAATATAGCAATAAGCATGTTTATTTCTATTTAAAAATTGAATTAAATTGTTTTGCTTAAATTCAATACACAGAGGAGGTTCCATGGCATTTAAACATTTTTTAAATTAATATTGACTAGTGGAAGACAGTATGCAGTCAGTCATAATCTCCAAGATATCATGAAGTCTATTTCATGAAATTGAGGGAAAATATAGGTATGCAGTTATACAGTTAAATATTTTAAAGAGCAAACATAGCTAAATAAGGACAAGGAATAAAAATCAAAATATTGTAAGCCAATTTTCCAAAACTTAGAAAGTCTATGTATTAGAGGCAATAAATAAACTTATAAAGTAAATTCTGTAGTAAGTTCAGCTATAAAGGAAATATAAACAAAATGTGGGGAGAATATCTGCTAAAACATTTCCTATTTTCTATAGGGATTTTCTTAAAATTTATAAGATTATATATTTTCATACTGGAGTTTTTAGGATAAGACTTAATGAATCCCCTCATCTGCTAATATGCAGTGTGATTTTCTTAGGGAAGTGTATAGTATGCAGTAATCCTCATATTTATTTGACATTAGAAATCTTATTCTCAGATCATTTTTATAGACCAGCAGTCTACTCTGGGAAGTGCTGCCCTAGTATGACCAGAAAAGAGTAATCTGAACATACAAGAATGGCATTAAGGTAGTCATAGCATTTGTGCATGTAACATCTCAGCTTGCTTTAACAGCATGACATAGGGTAGGCGTAATAACAAGGGAGCAATGGATTTTCTTCATAAGGCAGGCAGTGACCATTGTGGTGTGGCAGCAACATTCATATTTTATCACCTCTGCTAGTAAGGGGTGATTTTCAACATGGCTTAAGTAAGACACACATTAAGAGGAAATAGAAGATCCAAGGATAGTGAGAAATTCTTTAAAGAATAGAGTATGTTTAAATCCTGGGACTTTAAAAGAATCTTGAGATTCAATCTTTGTGCTAACATCAGTAAGCTTTAAAAAATTGTGGGGAATAAATGAGATGAGAAGTGGGTCAACGTTGACCAGATTCTTGAAAACAATAAATAAGTGAATTTAAGAAAAATTGCATTAAATAAATCACCTAATCTCTCTTGGTAATTATGAAATGAACTAATTATTCTAAATGCTTCCTAGAGTTTCTCCCAGGACTGACATTCCGTGTTTTCATGTTTCTAAAATTTCTGTAAACCTCTGGCAAGAATTGTGATGAATTTTAAACAGATGGAGTCTGTTTGGTGAGTGTGTGTGCACTTAGACTGGTGGGTGGATGATGGGGAACTTCTGGGTTAGTGCGATGATGATGAGACGAGAACATTCTTCCAAATAACCTCTGAATGCCCATTTGTTGTTGTTGTTTATGGGGACATACAAAAGAAAAAAAAAAAAAAAAAGGAGCAAAGTAACTTGAACCTGCATAAACTGAATATCATATGTAAAGTCCAGGGGAGAGTCTACCAGCTGAATTATAGATGTTGATGAATTTCAAAGCACAACCTTGGACTTCACATAACATATACCAATCTCTTAACTAAGATAAATGACTTGGCAAAGAGTTAAGTGAAATATGAGTCTGCCTCCAGTTGACCACAAAGTTCTGAGCCACAGGCATTATGCTAAGTAGATACAATTACTTTTTAATGTTTCAATCTCAAAGATGTGCCAGTGAGAAGAATCAGGGATTTTTTTTTTTTTCCTTTTTTTCTCTGGGAAAAAGAGGAAGGACTAAAGGGATATACATTTATACCCAGAATGAGGGTATAAATCATCCAAATCTTTTAAAATTTTGCAGCCATCCAGAACCAGAGTCATGCCCCCATCTTTGATTTCCTTTGTCTGTGTCTCTTTGAGTCTTCTTCCACAACATAAGACTTGCTTGAGGAAACGGGGAGTAAACTAGTTGCATTATGGGATATAATAGTGAAAACAAGTGTTACAAACAGGAACAGAGACTGAAAAAAATCATCATGTGCAACAAATGTTTGAATTGACTATATTACAGGGATATAGATCTCAAAAGGCCTTGTACTCTATTTTTAAATTTTTATTTATTTTAAATTAATTTTTATTAGAGTATAGTTGCTTTACAGTATTGTGTTAGTTTCTACTGTACAGCAAACTGAATCAGCTATACAATGCGTATATCCCCCTCCCCTTTTTTGGATTTTCTTTCCATTTAGGTTACCACCGAGCCCTGAGTTCCCTGTGCTATACAGCAGTTAGCAGTTAGTACTTTCTCACTAGCTACCTATTTTATACATAGTATCACGCATATGTTAAAAACTTTAAAAAAGTCTAGATCGCTTCCTCCTTTACTCAAAACTTTCTCCTTTATGCTTAATACTTGTTTTTCACTACAAAACTCCATCAGATGTAGCCACTGGGATTGAAAAGCATCCACCTGATGCTTCATGGGTTTTTCATATTTGACACTTTCAAGCTCAGTGCATTCCCTTTGAAGAATCAGGGATAGAGTCTTTTACTTGTCTTTTTTTCTTTTATTCTCCAGAGAAGAGAAGGATTAAGTAACATACTTTTCAACGCACCATGAGGATGAAAATTCTAACACAGCTTTCTAATATGGAATTAGCTTTTTAAAAATAATATCTGAGTTCTTATCACTGGATATTCCATTAAGGGAGGAGGCTTTTTCAGGTTGATACATTAAAGCAGATTCTTGCACTCAGTGAGGCATTCAATTAAATGACTCCAAAGTCCATTCCAATTAGAACTCCAATTCTAATAGTTTAAGAATAAATAAATATTCTCCTAAGTGTGTGCCTTTCCTGTATGCTTCAAGAGTGCTGCTGCTAAGCTGCTGCTAAGTCACTTCAGTCGTGTCCGACTCTGTGTGACCCCATAGACGGCAGCCCACCAGGCTCCCCCGTCCCTGGGATTCTCCAGGCAAGAACACTGGAGTGGGTTGCCATTTCCTTCTCCAATGCATGAAAGTGAAAAGTGAAAGTGAAGTCGCTAAGTCATGTCTGACTCTCAGCCACCCCATGGACTGCAGCCCACCAGGCTCCTCAATCCATGGGATTTTCCAGGCAAGAGTACTGGAGTGGGGTGCCATTGCCTTCTCTGTTCAAGAGTGCAGTATAAATCAAATTGAAGTTGTCTACTAGACGTTGTTGTTTGGAGCTAATTGAACATTCATGAAGAAGGTTGCATGATAGTCTTTTAAACAAATCTTAATATTTGGCAAAACTAATACAATTATGTAAAGTTTAAAAATAAAATTAAAAAAAATAAAAGAAAAAAAAACTTTATTTATAAAAAAAAAAACAAAAAACAAATCTCAAAACTATTCAGTCTGCAGCCATGCACCCATAGGATACAAGAATATCCAATCAGTGATGGCTTTTTTTTTTGGATGCACCATATGGTGTGTGGGAATCTCAGTTCCCCAACCATGGATCCAGCTCGTGCCCGCTGCAGTGGAAGCACAGAGTCCTAACCACTGGACCGACAGAGAAGTCCAGTGATGACATTTTCACTGAGATGAAAACTACTAAAGATCCATCAAAAGATGAACATTGGATGTTGGAAGACAATTGCGGAGATACAACTAGCCAGGTGTAAACCAATCAGAAGCACAATAATACACAGATACTAATGGCATATGGCACATTCAATATATGTTGATGCAAACCGGCAGGTAGGGGAAATATCATGTTATTGGCAAGACAAAAATGGAATAAGATTATGTTATTAATCTATTCATATTAATGTGATAGACAAATACTTCTTACTATCAATAAGAAATAGGTTTAAACATTTTATTTGATATGATTTTTAACTGTGGCCTCTTAAAGAATATTGGACTGCAAGTCTGATTCTTTGACCAAACTGTAGGAACTTGGGTGAGTGAGTGCAGCTCTGTTGCCTCAGTTTCGTTAAGTACAAAACAATTGAACTTGATCAGTATTTCATTTACTACGGTGTTGCATGCGATATTCTACTTTAAAAGGAAAATAAGAGTTTTCATGATCAAATAAGTATCAGTTCAGTTCAGTTGCTCAGTCATGTCCAACTCTTTGCGATCCCATGAATGGCAGCAAGCCAGGCTTACCTGTCCATCAACAACTCCCAGAGATTACTCAAACTCATGTCCATTGAGTCAGTGATGCCATCCAGCCATCTCATCCTTTGTTGTCCCCTTGTCCACCTGCCTTCAAACTTTCCCAGCATCAGAATCTTTACCAATGAGTCAGCTCTTCACATCAGGTGGCTGAAGTATCAGAGTTTCAGCTTCAGCATCAGTCCTTCCCGTGAACATTCAGGACAGATTTCCTTTAGGATGGACTGGTTGGATTTCCTTGCAGTCCAAGGGCCTCTCAAGAGTCTTCTCCAACACCACAGTTCAAAAGCATCAATTCCTCAGTGCTCAGCTTTCTTTACAGTCCAACTCTCACATCCATACATGACTACTGGAAAACCCATACCTTTGATTAGATGGACCTTTGTTGGCAAAAAAATGTCTGCTTTTTAATATGCTGTCTGCTGCTGCTGCTGCTGCTAAGTCGCTTCAGTCGTGTCTGACTTTGTGTGACCCCATAGATGGCAGCCCACTAGGCTCCTCTGTCCCTGGGATTCTCCAGGCAAGAATATTAGAGTGGGCTGCCATTTCCTTCTCCAATGCATGAAAGTGAAAAGTGAAAGTGTCTAACTCTTAGCGACCCCATGGACTGCAGCCTACCAGGCTTCTCCGTCCATAGGATTTTCCAGGCAAGAGTACTGGAGTGAGGTGCCACTGCCTTCTCCGAATATGCTGTCTAGGTTGGTCATAATTTTTCTTCCAAGGAGCAAGCATCTTTTAATTTCATGGCTGCAGTCACCATCTGCAGTGATTTTGGAGCTCCCCAAAATAAAGTCAGCCACTGTTTCCACTGTTTCCCCATCTATTTCCCATGAAGTGATGGGACCAGATGCCATGATCTTAGTTTTCTGAATGTTGAGTTTTAAGCCAACTCTTTCACTCTCCTCTTTCACTTTCATCAAGAGGCTCTTTAGTTCTTCTTCACTTTCTGCCATAAGGGTGGTGTCATCTGCATATCTGAAGTTATTGATATTGCTCTGGGCAATCTTGATTCCAGCTTGTGCTTCATCCAGCCCAGCATTTCTCATGATGTACTCTGCATATAAGTTAAATAGGCAGGGTGACAATATACAGCGTTGACAAACTCCTTTCCCAATTTGGAACCAGTTTGCTGTTCCATGTCCAGTTCTAACTGTTGCTTCCTGACCTGTGTACAGATTTCTCAAGAGTCAGGTCAAGTGGTCTGGTATTCCCATCTCTTTCAGAATTTTCCAGAGCTTGTTGTGGTCCACACAGTCAAAGGCTTTGACATAGTCAATAAAGCAGAAATAGGTATTTTTCTGGAACTCTCTTGCTTTTTTGATGATCCAGCGGATGTGGCAATTTGATTTCTGGTTCCTCTGCCTTTTCTAAAACGAGCTTGAACATCTGGAAATTTAAGGTTCACATACTGTTGAAGCCTGGCTTGGAGAATTTTGAGCATTACTTTGGTAGCATGTGAGATCAGTGCAATTGTGCAGTAGATTAAGCATTCTTTGGCATTGCCTTTCTTAGGGATTAGAATGAAGACTGACCTCTTCCAGTCCTGTGGCCACTGCTGAGTTTTCCAAGTTTGCTGGCATAGTGAGTACAGCACTTTCACAGTATCATCTTTTAAGATTTGAAATAACTCAACTGGAATTCCATCACCTCCACTAGCTTTGTTCATAGTGATGCTTTCTAAGGCCACCTCACTTCACATTCCAGGATGTCTGGCTCTAGGTGAGTGATCATACCATTGTGATTATCTGGTCATGAAGATCTTTTTTGTACAGTTCTTCTGTGTATTCTTGCCACCACTTTTTGCTATCTTCTGCTTCTGTTAGGGCCATACCATTTCTGTCCTTCATCGAGCCCATCTTTGCATGAAATGTTCCCTTGGTATCTCTAATTTTCTTGATGAGATCTCTAGTCTTTCCCATTCTATTGTTTTCCTCTATTTCTTTGCATTGATCATTGTGGAAGGCTTTCTTATATCTCCTAGCTATTCCTTGGAACTCTGTATTCAAATGGTTATATCTTTCCTTTTCTCCTTTGCCTTTAGCTTCTCTTCTTTTCACAGCTATTTGTAAGGCCTCCTCAGACAACTATTTCCCCTTTTTTGCATTTCTTTTTCTTGGGGATGGTCTTGATCCCTGCCTCCTGTATAATGTCACGAGTCTCTATCCATAGTTCTTCAGGCACTCTGTCTATCAGATCTAATCCCTTGAATCTATTTGTCACTTCCACTGTATAATCGTAAGGGATTCAGGTCATACCTGAATGGTCTAGTGGTTTTCCCTACTTTCTTCAATTTAAGTCTGAATTTGGCAATAAGGAGTTCATGATCTGAGCCACAGTCAGCTCCCGGTCTTGTTTTTGCTGACTGTATAGAGTTTCTCCATCTTTGGCTGCAAAGAATATAATCAATCTGGTGATGTCCATGTGAAGAGTTGATTGTTGCGTTGTTGGAAAAGGATATTTACTATGACCAATGTGTTCCCTGAAATGAATCTTGTCAGCCTTTACATTGCTTCATTCTGTACTCCAAGGCCAATCTTGCCTGTTATTCCAGGTATCTCTTGACTTCCTACTTTTGCGTTCCATTCGTGGTGAAGTAGTCAGAGGAGCAGATTGGAGGATGGATTGTTTCATCCTCAAAAATGAAGAAAAATACAATAAGAGAAACCCACTAGTGTCAGGCTCTGGCAGTCACTCAGAAACTGTTGGGAAAAGAAATGTTTATAATTTTAAGCTTGAGGGTGAACAACTGCTTATTCCATCCCAATGGAGATAGTCTGAGCTCTGTAACAAAGGGAGGAAAATTTGCCTTCTTCATCCCTACACCCTCTGAGGCACATGCCACCCTGTTTGGAGGGACCTACCATCCAGTCTTCCTGGGTGTGAATGAAACCTGCTCTGTGTGGAATAAGGCAACCTTTTCAGGAGTCCACAGATATCCATGCTGGGAAGACCTGGAAGGCTATTCCAGTGTGCATCTGTCTCACTAGAAGTCTGGAGAGGGAGGGTGGGAGGAAAAGCTGAAGGCCAGAACAAGGAGGTCGCTCAGCAATATGAAGTGTGACTTTCCAGCAAACACACATTGGGAGTAAGTGCTGTAGCCTTATACACATTTGATAAATTAACTAGTCAAAACATGTTCATTTTTGTAATTGATGACTAATTACAAATGTGAATGTGAATTATGAGGAACATTCTATCAGGTGTTTTGAGCCTTTCTGAGTCCTATCGTGACCTTGAGAGCAGACCTCTGTGATGCAGACAGAGAGTTGAGGTTTAGATCTGGTACATCTCAGCCCTGGCTCTGGCTGCTGGCAATGAAATGAAAGAATGCACCTGAGTTAGTCAGGAAACAGCAACTCAGTATCCAAGAAGTCAAACCCAGGGAGGTAATTGGTGTTGAAGGAAACTGAGTAGCTCCTGCAAACTAGACATCTTTCTACTGTGTCTCTCTATTGCAGACAGCATTTGGATGGAAGGAATATGTTATGGGTAAGGGCTCAGATGGCACCTCACTCCAGTACTCTTGCCTGGAAAATCCCATGGACGGAGGAGCCTGGTAGGCTGCAGTCCATGGGGTCGCTAAGAGTCGGACATGACTAAGCGACTTCACTTTTATTTTCACTTTCATGCATTGGAGAAGGAAATGGCAACCCACTCCAGTGTTCTTGCCTGGAGAATCCCAGGGATGGGGGAACCTGGTGGGCTGCTGTCTATGGGGTCACACAGAGTTGGACATGACTGAAGTGGCTTAGCAGCAGTAAGGGCTCAGGTAAACTGAATTCAAAGGTTAAATGTGTCAATGACCTTTGACAAGTTACTTAATTTCTTTATGCTTTTGTTTTCTTATTGGTAAAACAACAATAATATTGGTACTTATGGGGATTGTAAATATTAAGTTAGATAAATCATGTAAAATGTCTAGCATGTAGTAAGCACTCAATAAATTCTTATGAACATCATTACTCTTAATGGGCTGGCTTCCTAGGTAGTGCTAGTGCTAAAGAACCCACCTGCCAATGCAGGAGACATAAGAGACATGGGTTTGATCCCTGGGTCAGGAAGATCTCCTGGAGGAGGGCATGGCAACCCGCTCCAGTATTCTTGCCTGGAGAACCCCATGGACAGAGGAGCCTGGTGGGCTACAGTCCATAGGGTTGCAAAGAATTGGACATGACTGAACTGACTGAGTGTGCCCTCTTAATGCTACTAGTTGGTGTCCCAGAGAAGTTTTCTAGTATTAAAAAGGAGGGGTAAATCAAAGTAGAGGATATGCAACCTAGGAATCAATCTATTGCTTCAAATATCCATTCTTTGTATTTGTTCTCATTATTTACCAAGTCTTGAGAGAATGAAATGTTACATTTCTTTTCTTGATTGTAAGAAAACCATTATGCTGGTTCTGGTAGTGAAAGGGTCTATCATGAAACAAGAAATGAAGAAAACTTGCTTGAAAATTACTTCGGTTCAGTTCAGTTCAGTCGCTCAGTCGTGTTCGACTCTTTGCAACCCCGTGAATCGCAGCACGCCAGGCCTCCCTGTCCATCATCAGCTCCTGGAGTTCACTCAGATTCACGTCCATCGAGTCAGTGATGCCATCCAGCCATCTCATCCTCTGTCGTCCCCTTTTCCTCCTGTCCCTAATCCCTCCCAGCATCAGAGTCTTTTCCAGTGAGTCAACTCTTCGCATGAGGTGGCCAAAGTACTGGAGTTTCCGCTTTAGCATCATTCCTTCCAAAGAAAGCCCAGGGCTGATCTCCTTCAGAATGGACTGGTTGGATCTCCTTGCAGTCCAAGGGACTCTCAAGAGTCTTCTCCAACACCACAGTTCAAAAGCATCAATTCTTTGGCGCTCAGCCTTCTTCACAGTCCAACTCTCACATCCATACATGACCACAGGAAAAACCATAGCCTTGACTAGACGGACCTTTGTTGGCAAAGTAATGTCTCTACTTTTGAATATGCTATCTAGGTTGGTCATAACTTTCTTTCCAAGGAGTAAGCGTCCTTTGATTTCATGGCTGCAGTCACCATCTGCAGTGATTTTGGAGCCCCCCAAAATAAAGTCTGACACTGTTTCCACTGTTTCCCCATCTATTTCCCATGAAGTGATGGGACCAGATGCCACATGGAGAAACAATAATTTTTTAAAACATTAAGAAAGATAAAAGTGTCTTCATTGTGCCTCTTCTTATCTAGGATTCTCTCCCCTTTGAAAGTTACAAATCCCTGCTTCAGTTGCTTTCAGAATCCTGAGGGTTATTTATCTTTTTTTTTTTTTTTTTTAACTCTATTAGTCTTGGGAGTAAGAGAGTGCAAAAAAAATTGAGTTGATGTTGTCAAATTTTTCATGCTCTAAAGGCGGAAGTAATTGGTGCATTTCTGTAAATCTAGTAAAACAGTTCTGGGAAGTAAATAGCTTCCTTCTGAAGATTAAAAGTTAGCTTTGCTGCAAATTCACTTAGTGGAACCAAGAGGATTAGAGATAGAGTGCTGTGCAACTGATGCTATTCACCACAGCTCACAACAACACTGGGGCCCCCGGTGTGGGGGTCTCTCAGGTGAAATCTTGTTAGAACAAATCCCATTGCAACAAAAATATCTGAGTAACCAAAAGTAAGTGGAGCCAAGGGATGGCGCTCTTACTGCAATGACATCCCTGCAAGGGAACTTGTAGTCCAATCGCAGCAATAAGGAAAGAAGATCTTTGTCAGAGCTTGTGGTAACAGGATTGAGCTATACTTAGCTGCACCATGTAAAATTAAAATGCCGGAAAAGCAAAAATGAAAGAGACAAGTGAGGTGGAGGCTGCCATTTCCTTGGCAGCAAGGGAGGAAGTAGCTGCCTTCATTTAGAAAAACTCAATGGCCCAGGTGCTTAATCAGTGTCACTTGGGTACACATTCTGCACATATGAGTAAAAGGTTTTTGATAACATGACATTGAATAAGTCACTGAAATCACAATAGAAGTGGATTCTGTTGGCTATCGCCCAGCAATTTCAGAAATCAATAGTCTTGAGCAAGCATTTTGCAAGACATGTATAACATAGCTTTAGGGCAACACATTTCTAAAATCAAGTGTATTCATCAAAAGAATAAAAAATAGATTCAAATAGGAGACAAGGGAGCAAGTTAGCAACATGGAAACATTATGCAATCTACTTGAAAAATTGCTGCAGTCAACCTCCACTGGTGGTAATTTAGAAGCGAGGCAGAGGAAAAGAAAGTCCAGTGGAAAGGGTAGAATTGAATATGTTTGCTATGATAATAGAACGCATCTTTTGATAACCAGCAAAAAGTATATTCACATCATCAAATCTGGTGCTGCTCAAGTCGTTCCCCACTGTTTGGCATCTTTCCTGTAACTTTTTAGTTCTTGGCTGGTGGCCCAAACAGGGGGCTAAGAGGGGAAGGGATGTCACTGAACAGTCTGCAGTTCTTAATTAACAGGAGCCCTTTAGGGATATCCAGTCTCCCACTGCATGTCAATTAAAGCACCCAAATGAGTGCAGTGTGTAGAGCAAAACGGCTGCTTTCTTGGCTTGAGCTATTTTTCTAAAATGCTGAATTTCCTTTTTAAAGCAAAAGAGTCCTGTGTCAATTCTGGGTGTGCATTTTTGTTTGTTTAACACCCCCTAATCAAATTAATAGACAGTATGTCCATATCAATAAGCTTTCATGAGATGAGAGCCCTTCTGAGCAAGAGTTACAATTAAAATACACTTTCAAACCTTGCAATTCAAAGTATGTCTGCAGACGAGCACATAGTGTCACCTGGCAGAAGACAAAAAATGCGAAATCCTCAGGCTCAACCTCAGACCTACTGAATCAGCATTTCCCCAGATTTGCCCTATACTGAAGCCCATGAATACTAATTTGAGAAGTACTGGTCTCACATCAAAAAGGCTTTTCCTCTGGTCTTAATGAATTTGTATAAGAATTTCCTGCACTTTGCCAGTCATGTTTCCATGTTCAGAAATATATTAGAATATTTTTGTAAAATTTATTCCTCTGATTTTTCCTTAACTTGTAATTGGAGTAACTTACCTTTGAAACTAAGTTGAGTGTATCTTAATAGAATTTCAACTTTTTTCTTTCTTCTTAAGACCTTAGGGTTTGATTTAATTTTTTTCTCAATTATGATTGAGAATAATAAAATAATTACACAGACTAAAGACAGGGATGGGTTGAGGAAAACTTGAACCACTTGATAAAGGGAGGAAAAGTGTTTCAGTCTTATAAGTGGGGATGTTTACTTCCTTAATTTCAAGGTCGTGGGTAAGATCTAATTTCCCCTTTATCCATTAAGGGTTTTTCTACTGAATATTTTAGATGAATGCCTCATGTTTCTCATTTGTCTTAAGATGTTTATACATATCTGTAAATATGTTCCAGTGGATAAATCCTAAGCTTAACCCTAAAGAAAAAATAACTTCTGAAGTGTATTCTTAAGTCAGACCGTGTGTTCTTAGTACCTCACTTTGAAGAACAGAAGTTTAGAGCACTTAAATTCTTAGAATGGATTTCTTTGGAATATGTGATCGTTAAACTTGGAAAATGCTGCTTGCTCTCGGCTCCTCTTCGCAATGCACATCAGCAACTTAAAGATTCTGAGAAGTCCTACAGTAAATGTTTAGTCCAGCCTTAACCAAACCGCTTATCCCACCATGATTTCTGTTGAAATTCTATGGCACTCAAATAGAAATACTCAAGTATATGTTCCTATGAATATTTTTCCTTGATCACAAATGTAAGCTATGAGAGTGAGTTTTAACGAGAAGGGCCGTAGCCGCTTGAGCAAAAGGAAGGGATTTGAATCGTTTACGATATAAGCACAGACAATATGAAAGTGTGAAAGTTCTTTTACAAATCCAGTCTAAAGTCAGTCCTGTAGTCTGGCTTTGTAGAACAGAATGGAGCTTGGGATGGGTGAATTGGGGTGTGTGTGTGTGTATTTTGTGTTAACAGAGATAAGTGAGGAGAGAGGCATAGCCAGGGAACCCACTGCTTGGGTTTGGTGTTTTGTTTGTTAGCCTTTATTGACCCGGAGGAAAATATCTATTCTCTGAAACATCTATGAGGACTTAGGTTTACACAGGAAAGTCATGTCCAGGGAGGACATTATTACTAAGGATGAACTGGAGATTCTGGGAATAAAATGATGTGTTTTGAGAGCTAATAAATGGAGACCTAGAGCAAGGTGGTTGGAAGAGTACTGGCGTCCAATAGCCAGGTCTGGTTTTCATTCTGCTTCAACTTTGTCCTAATGGCATTGGACACATCTGGATTTCCCTGAGTGCCAGTTCTTTCATCAGTAAAAATGCAAGGAATTTCAGAGTAATTGAAAGAATTAAATGACTGTGAAGTTCCTGGCACGCTTAGGTCATAGTGGGTGGCCAGTCAAGTGAAGCATGATTATCATTCTAACTTATCGCTCACTGGGGACCTAGGCCAGTTGCTGTGCTGGGGCTGTGGGCATGCTGCTTTGTTTAGGGTCTGGGGAGTTAGGTAAAAAGCTTTGTGTGACTCAGCCAGACACCCCTTGATAGACCTCTTAGAGTGTTGTACAGATTACTGAGATAAAATTACACAGACAGAGAAATTTCATGTGTGTTCAGATGAATACATAAAGGAAAATACTGTTTCTTTGTTGACCAGAAATGAACATTTCAAAAATCATATTGGGGTCAAAAAAGTATCTCCGCTGGAAAAACCTTAATTATTTCTAGTTTTTTTTTTTTTAACTTTATACATTTTCTTAACTGAGGATTTAGTCAAAAAATATATTCAACTTGAGATACAAGTCTTTAAAAATTCCTAAAGTTATACAAGCACATTGTCAAAAAAATTGAAAGGTTCCAAAGTTTTACAATTAAATGTTTCTCTTCTTATGTGTTAGTCACTTCCCCCCACCCCTATAGTTTTTGCTATCTTTTCAAAGGTATTTTTGGCATGTATCATCATGAGTGCCTATCTCTGTATATGTTCTTACTACAAAGGCAGTATAACACATATGTATTTGGCTTGTTACATTTAGAATACATCTTGGAAGGTTGCTGCTCTTTTTAACAACTCCATAATATTTCATTGTGTGTCTATACTATAATTTATCTAACCAGTGTCCTGTTAGATATTTTCAGTCTTTTACTACTGTTAACAATGGACACAACTGAGCGACTGAACTGAACTGAACTGAACAATGCCACAGTAAACACTCTAATAAATATTTCCATTTGCAAATAGCAACTATAGCAGAAGAGTAAATTTCTTGAGGTAGAATTGCTAGGAATCTAGTGTGCCTTTTTATTTATTTATTTTTTTCTAATTTTATTTTATTTTTAAACTTTACATAATTGTATTAGTTTTGCCAAATATCAAAATGAATCCGCCACAGGTATACATGTGTTCCCCATCCCGAACCCTCCTCCCTCCTCCCTCCCCATACCATCCCTCTGGGCCGTCCCAGTGCACCAGCCCCAAGTGTGCCTTTTTAAATTTGGTCAGTTAGTCAGTCAGTGCAGCCGCTCAGTCATGTCTGACTCTGCGACCCCATGAATTGCAGCACGCCAGGCCTCCCTGTCCATCACCAACTCCCGGAGTTCGCTCAAACTCATGTGCATTGAGTTGGTGATGCGATCCAGCCATCTCACCCTCTGTCGTCCCCTTCTCCTGCCCCCAATCCCTCCCATCATCAGGGTCTTTTCAAATGAGTCAACTCTTTGCATGAGGTGGCCAAAGTAGTGGAGTTTCAGCTTCAGCACCAGTCCTTCCAATGAACACCCAGGACTGATCTCCTTTAGCATGGACTAAATCTAGCATTGTGCTGCAAAATATTCTAGTCTATATGTAAAGCCTTTTGAATTGTAGCTCCCTGACAAAGTTCTTTCTTCTCCATTGTCAATTAAATAATTTGGAGTTTCTTACATCTTGGAAGAACTTTATTATTTTATATTTTTCTTGGAAATCATTATTTTCATGTATGCTCTAAATCTCATCCATGTAGATTTGAGCAATGTAATCTCAAATGAGTCATTGATGCAAACAGCCCACTCATTGGAAAACACCCTGATGCTGGGAAAGATCTAAGGCAAAAGGAGAAAGAGGTGACAGGATAAGGTGGTTGGATGGTTCAATGGACATGAACCTGAGCAAACTCTGGGAGATAGTGAAGGACAAGGGAGCTTGGCATGCTGCAAGTCTGTGGGGCGCAAGAGTTGGACACTACTTAGGGACTGAACAACAACAACAACAATCTCAATTTATTCTAATTTTCTTTATGTCTGTCATTATTTACCTGTTACCATTTCTTATCTTATGTACTTGTTTTCCTCCTTATTTCCATGAATAAATGCACAGTATTTTGTCTCTTTTATCAATATACAAGCTTAGTTTTGCTATTTTCCTTTTTTCTAGTTTATTAATGTCTGCTTCAATCTTTATATCCTTCTTCCTATTGATTTTGTATCCATAGTGGTCTAAACTTTGAAAATCAGCTGTTTGAGATCTGCATTTCCCAGAATACAACATCTGGATGGTTTTATATTGCTTCATTTTCCTCACTGTATTTGGTATCTTTTTCTCAAATCCTACACATTCTGTTGGAGGATTTACATATGTCTCCTGGAGTTGGCAAAGATGAAGCTTGTCTTTATCTTATTTTGTTTATTAATCTTCTAGTTCTGTTAAAATGTCTTGCCTATCTGTTTCTTATTCTTATTGTTTTGGTATAATTTGCCTTAGGAGAGGGTAGCAGTGAAAAGTTTCATTGCTATCTTAAACCTGGAAGTTCTTCTATAAAAAGCAAGTATTAATATTTTTGTCTTTGGAAACTCTATGCTAAGAAGCTCTCTTTTACTATTTCAGAACCATTGCTAAGTAATGGTTCTGTTACTTTAAAATGTCAAGCTATTTTTCCAAATTTCCTTCATGAATTTTTGGAAATATCTTAACACTATTTTAAATAAATAATTCAAAAAATGTATAGTGAATCATATTAGTTTCATAAAATGCTAGGATTCTGGTCCTGAGGGAAAAATACAGATGATTAAAATATTAATGGTAACTATTTTATCTCTATGAAATGTAAGTCTTCACCTTGATGAAAATTTATGGAACAAAATGCTTTTTCTTGGTTAAATCCTGATAATGAGTTTTAGAAACTCTATTTTAATAGCAGATACCATTTATCTGTTATTACTGAAACCATTTACCACAGATTGGGACTTGAACCCATGTGGTGGGACTCGAATACAGACAAAACCTGATTTAGGACTCAACCCACACGACTGGGACTCAAATCTGGCCAAAACCCTGGTTGGGGCTTGCAGCCATGTAGCTGGGACTGGAACCCAGCCAAAACCCATGATACCTGGTTTCAGGACCTAATGAAGCTAAGGTTCTTGATGTCTCATTGCAGAAAGAATTCAGTGAGAGACAAAGTGATAGGTAAGAAGTGGATTTATTCAGATACAGAGAGACGCACACTCCACAGACAGATTGTGGGCCATTGCTGAGAGTGAGTGCAGCCCTGAAATGGTGTGGTTAATTTTTATAGGCAGGGTAATTTCATATGCTAATGAGTGGGAGGATTATTCCAACTATCTTTGAGAAGAGGCAGAGATTTCCAGGATTTGGGCCACTGCCTTCTCCTTGGTCTTTTGACAGTGCCTTGGAACTGTCATGGCACCTCCTGGTGTATCATTTCACTTGCTGATTCAGGATCAAGGTCTAGTCTTGTCCGCCATCTTGGTCCCATTGATTCTAATGGGTTTATGTTGGGCTATGTCATTCTTTCAAAAGTTGTGCCCTGCCCCTTTCCCTCCTATTACAGTCAGTTCAGTTCAGTTGCTCAGTCGTGTCTGACTCTTTGCGACCCCATGAACCACAGCACACCAGGTCTCTCTGTCTGTCACCAACTCCCAGAGTTTACTCAAACTCATGTCCATTGAGTCGGTGATGCCATTCAACCATCTCATCCTCTGTCATCCCCTTCTCCTCCTGCCCTCAATCTTTCCCAGAATCAGGGTCTTTTCCAATGAGTCAGTTCTTCGTATCAGGTGGCCAAAGTACTGGAGTTTCAGCTTCAACATCAGTCCTTCCAATGAACACCCAGGACTGATCTCCTTTAGGATGGACTGGTTGCATCTCCTTGCAGTCCAAGGAACTGTTAAATTACTTCCTGCCAGAGACTTCACTTAATGCAACATACCACTTAATCCTCACACCAACTTTATTGGTGGATATTTATTTTCAACAGTCAGTTATCATGTATACTTGACTATCTAGCAGCCTCTCAGGCCCAATGATAGCTTAGGATGAATGGTGTTGGATTCATGATCTCCCAAGAAAATTTAGCTTCCAGATCAGGGACCAGGCTTGATTATTTAGAGCTTTTGTGTGGCAGACGTTTTATTGCAGTGAAAAAGGACAGAAAAAGCTTCTGACACAGACATCAGAAGGGGAACAGAGAGTGCCCCCCTCTCTAGTCTTAGCAAGGGAGCTATATGCTTTTTCAATTGCTTATTACAGTAAATCAAAAGAATTTCTCAAGGTTGTAAAGGTCTTAGCTGACCCACTCCCACAGTATACATTTTAAGATAACAACATTAGAACTAACAATAGAAATATCTTACCAAACACTCCCACAATACACATTTTAAGATAATAAGATTAGTTAGAAGGTTCTTCAGAAGGAAAAACATGTCTTTGAGCAGGATACATTTGTATAAAGTTTAGTTTAAGATGAGTTGTTTTGTTGTGTAGTCATCAGCTCTGGGCTTAAGGAAAAAAATGTTTTATGTGACTAAGATGCAGGAATGTAGAAAAAAAGTTTGTCCTTTTCTCTTCCTCAAGATCCCCAGACCCCTTTCTCCTCCTTGGGGACCCTAGACTTCTTATCAACTTACCTAAGAATTAACCCTCTCACCAATGTGTTACAAATTGAATTACATTCTCTGCCCTTTGGAACCTGTTTTTCTTTCTCCTCTTATGTTTCCTATTGGTTTCAATGGCTTATTAAACCTCCAGTCATTCAGGCTTAAAATCTCAGATCAGATCAGATCAGTCACTCAGTCGTGTCTGACTCTTTGCGACCCCATGAATCTCAGCATGCCAGGCCTCCCTGTCCATCACCAACTCCCGGAATTTACTCAGACTCATGTCCATTGAGTCAGTGATGCCATCCAGCCATCTCATCCTCTGTCGTCCCCTTCTCCTCCTGCCCCTAATCCCTCCCACATCAGAGTCTTTTCCAATGAGTCAACTCTTCGCATGAGGTGGCCAAAGTACTGGAGTTTCAGCTTTAGCATCATTCCTTCCAAAGAAATCCCAGGGCTGGTCTCCTTCAGAATGGACTGGTTGGATCTCCTTGCAGTCCAAGGTACTCTCAAGAGTCTTCTCCAACACCACAGTTCAAAAGCATCAATTCTTCGGCGCTCAGCCTTCTTCACAGTCCAACTCTCACATCCATACATGACCACAGGAAAAACCATAGCCTTGACTAGATGAACCTTTGTTGGCAAAGTAATGTCTCTGCTTTTCAATATGCTATCTAGGTTGGTCATAACTTTCCTTCCAAGGAGTAAGCGTCTTTTAATTTCATGGCTGCAGTCACCATCTGCAGTGATTTTGGAGCCCAGAAAAATAAAGTCTGACACTGTTTCCACTGTTTCCCCATCTATTTCTCATGAAGTGGTGGGACTGGATGCCATGATCTTCGTTTTCTGAATGTTGAGCTTTAAGCCAACTTTTTCACTCTCCACTTTCACTTTCATCAAGAGGCTTTTGAGTTCCTCTTCACTTTCTGCCAAAGTTAATATAAATGCCCTCCTTTCCCTGACATCAAAAATATATCATATTTACACTTGTTTTCTTAATTGTTATCACCACTATCATTATTCTTTAGCCTCTCACTTCTTCCGGCAGTTAGGGTGGCAGATTAAATGTTCATCTTTTGGAAGCTCAATTCTCAGCGAGGTATTCCTTTGCACAGAAATTTCAGTGTCTCCCCACTGCTGGTAGGGTTAAGTCAAAAGGCCATAGCAAGGATCTGTGGTCCAGCATGACTGCTTCTTATTTTCTAATATAATTTCCCAGTATTCTTATGGTGAAAAGTGAAAAGTGAAAGTGAAGTCGCTCAGTCGTGTCTGACTCTTTGCGACCCGTGGACTGTAGCCCACTAAGCTCCTCCATCCATGGGATTCTCCAGGCAAGAATATTGCAGTGGGTTGCCATTTCCTTCTCCAGGGGATCTTCCCGATGGGCATCAACTATCAAAAAATCTTAAAATATCTTGAAGTATCCGGGAGGGTCAGTCTTATGTAAATATGGAATTAACTCTACAAATTTTATCCTAAGCATTTAATTAATTTATGTCAACTTTTCAGCCCTAAAGCCGCCCCAGATAGTAATTTACCCTAGAACCAAGACTAATAAAACATATTACAGAAACTGTACCATCTTTATTTTTACACTTTAACTTTTCAATAAGAATTTGGGGTTTCTTTGAACAAAACCTCTGTGCACTTTTGTAAAACTCTGTTCATTGCACCCTAAAGTAGAAATACAAATATAATACAGTTGGAGAAGATCCAGACAAAACATTTCCCATATGAAGACAGAACAATAAGCCAGAAATTATTCAATCAGGAAAGGGGAAGATGGTAAAGTGTTTGGATTATAGTGTTTAATGTCCAATGACAGATGAATGGATAAAGAAGATGTGGTACATTTATTGTGTGCTGTGTTCAGTTATGTTCAACTCTTTGTAACTCCATGGATTGTAGCCCACCAGGCTCCTCTGTCCATGGCATTTTCCAGGCAAGAATACGGGAATGGGTTGCCATTTCCTCCTTCAGGAGATCTTCCCAACCCTGGGATCAAATCCATATCTCCAGTGTCTCCTGTATTAGCAGGCAGACTCTTTACCATTGAGCCACCTGGGAAGCTGTTTCTGCCCTGAATAAACTGCTTGTTTATTGTCTTTGCCCCTCAGCCTCAATGTGCATGCGTGTGTGTGTGTGTGTGTGTGTGTGTGTGTGTGTGGTATTTTTCCATGGTGTTTTATGTTTCTTGCCCAAATTCTTTTGGATAAGTTGAATAAGAACCTGGACTTTTGGTAAAGCCTTTCCGGTATCAATTCTCTCAATATATGAGCGGTCTGAGTATGGAAAGACCTTTGGTAGATCTAAGCATGAGCCACTATCTACATGTCGTTCAACACCTTATGAGTTGAAGTGGGATTTCTGTTTTGTTATTCCCTTGTTGTTTCTTTGCCTGATTGCCTTGGTGGGGTGTGTAGACAGAGGCAACTAAACATCAATGCTGTACAATTAGCACAGTGTAAGAATAGGTTCAGAGGTTCAGGATTTTGTTATTGTATTATTGAAGCTAGTACTTTTAACTTGCATTTATGATACCATTACAGTTTTACTTTCTGGTAAAAGAAAGGGATATTCTTTTTTCAAAATATCTTCATAATCTTGAAATATTAAATTCTGAGTGACAAATCTGTTCATTAGTAAATCAGTTTTAATCGTGTAGCCCATTCAGTTGATGATAAAGCATAATTAGAACTGTTGGAGTGAACATTTAGAGATCCTAAAATGCATATTATACTTTTAATAAAGTAGAATTATCCAATTTTCACTTTTTTTTTTTTCAAATTCTAACATGCCCAAGGCTGTCAGATATAATCATTTTTACAATTTGACATGGATTCTGGCTCAGGTCAATTTTCAGTGGAAACTTCAGAGAGAAATAAAATGTCTTGGAAAGATGACACATCTGTATTACATAGGATATATTAAAAATTATTTCAAAAGGATGATTATATTCTTTCGAGGGACCTTGATGTCAGTATATCTTCAAAGCAAAAACACGTCTGAAAATTCAATAGTTAGTTCACTATGTAGTCACCACTTGAATTCTGTAGTACTTTTCAATTTGTTCTTTTAGAGAATGGCTTTTGCCACAACTCTCTGCCTCTTTTGCAAACAAACTGGACTGAAAAATAGTGTATTCTAAACATAACATTTTCTCCTCTATAGCCCAGGCCTATTTCTTCAAGGACAGAATCTTCAAGAGTAGAATAGTCTTGCAGAAATATTACCATACTAGGCAGTATTTATCTAGCTTAGAAAGGGTGGGTTCATTTAATTAGATATTATTTCAAGTTAAATTTCAGGTCACCCCACTCAGTTGAACAAGAATATAGAAACTGTTACCAAATAGGGAGAGTCAAAGAGGACCCTTCCTCATAGGCTTCAGTTCTTGGTAAGGACACAAAGAAGAATCTAAGGTCTTACATGCTGCAAAAACAAGATTATTAAAGAAAGAACAGACATCTCAAGGGGGAGGTGGGTCAGGCCAAGAAAGGCACTGGTACTGGAAAGACGAGGTAGGGGGATTTTAAGACACGACTTTTACATATTCATCTAGGTGGGTGTGGATTGACAGTTTTGATGGACAGTTACAAGTTACACAACAACGGGCTGTATTGGGTATTTCTTTCCCATAATTTACTCTGTAATAATAAGTGTATGTATATATAGAATATTTATGAATCTTCAAGGCACCTGGCTGCCTAAGGTCACTTGAGGACACAGCTGTGCATCAAGGGCTCATGTGCTGGAGTTGAGGTCCCTATGGTTAATTTGTAGTCATTGTGAACCTAGAGACTGTGGAAGCTGGAAAAGTCTGTGTGTGTGTGTGTGTGTGTGTGTGTGTTTGTAGCATATCTGTGAGCTCTCATGGGTCACACTTGGACACGTCTAGGGTGGGGTTCAGAGATGAGGTTGAAGCATTTTTTGGCTAGGGAACACGTTGCTCATGCCTAAATTCCTACCTAACAGAAACCAGAGTTGCAATATCTCTCTGTCTCTCTTTCTCATACACACACACACACACACACACACACAGATAAAACCTTTCTATTTTCCATGTATGGCCCTTCCTTCCTTCCTGACTTTTGCCAGAGTAAGAGAATTCTTTTAACTTGAAATATGGGGGATGAGTTTCTGTTCTAAGATATTATAGGCAAATAAGAAACAATACTTTGTTTCCTCTTGAGACCCTGTTTTCAACCCTGTTTGTACATTACAATTATCTGAGGAAATCAATTTGAAGTACTGATGCTTGGGCTTCATCTCAGGCCAGTTGAATCATAATCTCTGGAAGTGGGGTCCAGGCACTAGTTCTTCTTTAATATAACAATTCCTGTTTAATAAATTCACATTATTAATGTACTTTGTATGTCTCTACCACTATGAGTCAAGTTTCTGGAATTCTACCATTCACAACTTGCTGGAATAAAGTTCATATTGCCTCATCAATAAATGTTTAAAGTGTGCACTCTTTCTCAAAGATAAAATATCTGAAGTATTTATTCTAGCCATTATCTTTATTATAATTTCTTGAAAAGAATGATGCCAAACAAATGTTCCTTGAAATGATACTCAAAATAATTTTGTGGTTATATTAACTTGCAATGAGGGAGAAGTCTGGAATCCTGCAAGTTATTTGTACAAAGAAAAGAAACAGGTTGCATACATTCTGTCTTGTTTAATCGCATTTACTCTGTATGTATACTTACATTGCCAAGGTCAAATCTGAAAGAGATCATTTATTTTCTCTTATATATCTGTTAATTTCCATGCACCCATGCATTCTCTTGTTATTTTTTAAATGAATAATCACATTCTCTAAACCTGCAGTTAGTGTTTAGAGTGATAAGAATGGTAAATTGTAAAGCAATGAAGGAGTTAGAAGAAATGCCAAGCTTAAAAGTTTTACCCTGCCTTTTTATAAAAGTTAATAAAGCTCCCACAGAAAGGATATGGAGACATGGAAATGTAAACTTTAGAGTAAGATAAACCTGCCTCTAAATCTCATGTTTTTCACTCACACCCACAGCAAATGCACTGGCAAGTCTGAATCTCACCATCCCTTGAGTTATAATTGAGGACAGGGAGGCCTGGCATGCTGCAGTCCATGGGGTCACAAAGAGTCAGACACAACTGAGCCACTTAATTCACTCACCTCACATAGTTGCCATTTCATCCTTCCTTTCTTCTTCTTTCCTTTCTTACTTCTAGAATAGTTAAGATCTACCCCCCTTATCAAATCTCAAGTATACAATACACTCTTGTTAACTATAGTCACCATGCTTTACATTAGATCTCCAGAATTTATTCCTCTTGCATAACTGAAGCTTTTTGCCCTTTGATGATTCTATTTCCCTCTCTCCCTGCCCCAAGCAGCCCCTGTCCCAAGCAGCCCCTGTCCCCTGCTTCTATAAATTTAACTATTTTAGATTCCACGTATAAATGAAATTGTTGCCAAAAGTAGAGTCTGTGTGCTCATGGCTCTAAAGCCAATAAAGAGGCAAGGTTGGTGAAAAGGAGAGTTTGCTTCAATTTGGATGCCAGCAACTGAGGCAGGGGTGGGGGAGCCCGAAGGCTGATTCCCTCCCCTGACCTGGGAAAGAGCTTTTATAGATGGAGGGAGGGGGCTACATGCAGAAACAGCACAATCAGCTCTGAGAGTCATCTTGAAATGGTCATGTGGTGGTCTGATCAGCATCACCTTGATTTTTTTTAAGTACAGTTAGTCTTCATTTCCAAGGTCGTTTTTTTCCATTTCCTTGAGGCCAATTTTTGGAATTCTGGCAGTTTATGTCATGGCTACAGTTTGGTCATCATGTAGTTAACTTCTTCCACCTGGTAGGGGTTTCAGTATCTACAAGACCACTCACAGGTTTTCGCTCCAAATATTATCTATAGCCTTTGAGAAGGAACTTAAGGTCCTTAACTATGCTTAATGACTAAGCTATTATTTTTTGGTCCCTTTTGACTGTTTTCCTTTGTTTCTGCATTTTCTTACTTGAGAGACAGAAGAGGCAAAGACCATAGGGTCCTGCTCAGCTTCAAGATCACTATTTATCTCTCTGTTTGGATTATTTCACTTAGCATAATGTTCTCCAGGTTCATCAATAATCACAAAGTGAAGAATTTATTTCTTTTTTAAGGCTGAAATCCTTTTTAAAGTATAAACCTTCCACTTGCTTCTTATTGCTGCTGCTGCTGCTGCTGCTGCTGCTGCTAAGTCGCTTCACTCATGTCTGACTCTGTGCGACCCCATAGATGGCAGCCCACCAGGCTGCCCCGTCCCTGGGATTCTCCAGGCAAGAACACTGGAGTGGGTTGCCATTTCCTTCTCCAATGCATGAAAGTGAGAAGTGAAAGTGAAGTCGCTCAGTCGTGTCTGACTCTTAGCGACCCCATGGACTGCAGCCTACCAGGCTCCTCTGTCCATGGGATTTTCCAGGCAAGAGTACTGGAGTGGGGTGCCATTGCTTTCTCCCGCTTCTTATTGTAATTAGAATCAATTCCACACTCCTTATCCTACCACTCAAGTGATATCATCTTCTATTCTCACCGCTTCTCATGTACTCTTCATTCACACAACTGTCACTAGAATAGGCTATGCTAGTTCTCATCCATGGTCTTTGCTCAGATAATTCCAGAACAAGAGCTTAATTCATGCCTTCATCAGGGGCTCAGAGGTTAAGGAGTCTGCCTGGAATGCGGGAGTCCCGGGTTCGATCCCTGGGTCGGGAAGATCCACTGGCGAAGGAAATGGCAACCCACTCCAGTACTCTTGCCTGGAGAATCCCATGGAGAGAGGAGCCTGGTGGGCTACAGTCCATGGGGTCGCAAAGAGTTGGACACGACTGAGCGACTTCACTTTCAGTTTCATCAGGCTATGACATACATAGTATTTTGCAATTCTGTTACTTCATCTTTGAAGCTTTTTTCCTTTTCTTTCATGAGATCATGAGAAACTCATTGAAACTATCTAGAAATTATTCTCAGCTATCTAAACTGGGAGAGTGGTGTTACTCATTTTAGGCATTCAAAGATTATTAAATTAAATAAATATTAATCATGTTAATGAACTTCTCATTAGAACCAAGATTATAAGCATTATCAAGCATGTGTAATATGTCAGACACCTTGCCAAATACTCTAAAAGATAAAAAAGTAAATGAGAATAAAACAGCCTTTGCTTTTAATTTTTCATCTGGAAAGAGGATAATGCAACTAGAATGATAATGCTGCTACTAAGCAGAATATGTGTCATGAGAATTGGAATTTAAGGGCTAGGGGTTTTACAAATAACAGGTGTAATAGGTCTGACTCCCAGTGCAAGCAACGGTGGTTTAACAATTCACACGTCTGTTCCCCAATCTGTTAGACTTGTTTATTTCTAATCGAATTGAAATAAAAGTTAGGTTTGGGAATCCGTGAATTGAGGAATACTTCATGAGGGAACTGGCATTTGAGCTGGACCTGTAAAATGAGAGAGATAATTGAATGTGTTGTTATTTTTCTCTTTCTTAATTTGGTCATGGTTTCACTAAGTAAATAAAATGAATTTTTTTATTTTGTAGAATTATGCTTTCCAAATATTAATGATTGAATGACAGTATTCCAGTTTTTTAAAGGAAAATAGGACTCCAGTCTTTGAAGTGGGAAGGACCCTGGACAAGTAAAATGACCTCTCTAAGCCTTCCTTCCCTTCTCTGAGGACTATCGAATTTGTATGACTGTTGCAAAGATTAGAGGAATAATGCACACTATCTGACATATAGATGCTTAATTAATGCTAGCTCCCACTTTTGCTTTTCAATAACCCAAGAAACTATATGTTAGAGAAAATAGGCAGAAGTGTGGAATGGTTAAAAGTACAAAATCTGCAATTAGATTGCTTTGATCAGATGTCCTTTGTTTGGACTCTGGTTCTGCCACTTCAATTGCTTTGTGATTTTGAGTAAGTAACTTAACATTCACTTTGCCTCTTTCCCTTCACCTATCAATTAAGGGTTATAGTATATCCTATCTCAGAGGGATATTGTGGGGATTACATCAGATAATTCATATAAAGTGCCTGGTATGTAGTAGGTGCTTAATAAATAATTTATTTTTATAACAGTAATTATTATTTATACCATTAACTTGGGCTTCCCTGGTGGCTCAGATGGTTAAGAATCTGCCTGCAATGCAGGAGACCTGGGTTTGATCCCTGGGTTGGAAAGGTCCACTGGAGAAGGGAATGGCTACTTACTCCAGTATTCTTGCCTGGGGAATCCCATGGACAGAGGAGCCTGGTGGGCTATAGTCCATGGAATCGAAAAGAACTGGACACGACTGAGTAACATGTTCACTTTCACTTTCATGCCTTTAACTATAGGAGTTAATGCTAAAAAGATGATCTACAGCATATGATAGATCAACACATGCCAGGTAAATTTCTTCTTGATGAATTTTATTTTCAAGTAAATAAAAGACTCAGCTAGTCACATATATAGTTCTGAAGTGCTATTGTGAAGCACCTGCCATTTGATATTCTCATTTTATTTGGTCATCTTACCAGTGTTTGCTTTTGACAGTAGTTATGTTTTATGATTTGTTATGACCGCATTTATCTCTGAGCTTTAAGATATGGTGAGAGAGATCAAATTCAGGAAGTGATGGAAGCTAGGGTCTCTGTTCATAACAGCTAAGAAAGATGAGTGCAAAGGAAAAATAATTTTGTTAGAGGGAATGCCTTCAGAGGTCCTAAAGAATTAAGGCTAGAACTTTGCTTATAGAGCCAGCAGAAATAAAGAGGCAAGATTGTTGCTGATGAGAATTTCTTGCTTGAATATTTCTGCTTAAATAGCATTATATTAGTTGACTGATTGCTTTTCCCAAGCTTAAATTCAGGTCCTAAGTATAGAAGAACAATTTTAGTGAAATATTTATATGTAAAATCTCTTTGAGAAAAATACTTTACTTTTATGTCATTATCATTCTTTGCTGGCTTATTTAAAATAGTGTATAGTTTGAAAATTCTGGACCTGAAATTTATATTCCCAAAATATGTGTGAAAAATTACTTGGTCCACCTCAGTAAGAAATGAGGTTTATTGATTCAGTTTTCCCTCAGCCAGCCAGATAAGCAGAAAAACTGTCACTGGCAGAATTTTGGAAGAGAAAGTTGTTATATCCTCTGCATTTAATGTCCTAGTATAAATTTCACATCTAAATGGGACCTGGCAAAGATCTGCCTATTTGTCCAGGGAAGGGGAGAGCTTCGTTGCTCACTTCAGAACCCAAACAGGCCGCAGGCTTATCGAGCATGCCTCAAATTACCTCCTTGGTCTTATTTGCATGCCTTGTATAGCTTGTATAACTTGTTATAGCTAAGTTAGTGACAACACTCTTGTTGCATCTTCTATTTTCCCAGATCTTTTATTCTGCATGCACAATCATCTCCATCTGCAGAGCATCACCTCCATGTCCACATAGCCAAATCTAACTTGGCATCTAATCTCAGTTCAAATGCAACTCATCCCTTCAAGCCTTTTCTAAAGTTTTCAAGGTATGATTCCATACTTTAAAAAATAAAAACCTCCTTACTCTTCTTAAGTACTTGTAATATGGCATTTTATTCAACAAATACTTACTGTGTATGTACAGTGTGCCAAAACCTCTGCATTAGGAATATTTGGGGGGTTAAAATGGCCAGAAATCCTTGTAAACTGAATAAAGAAGCTTACGTTGCATATTAGATAGTAAAAAAATGCTAAAGGATAGAGTATATATAGAGAGGGGGATAGGAAGTGGGAAGACAGCAATTTTATGCAGTCAGAAGAGTCCTGACAGAAAAAGAAACACAAAGAGTAAGGACCTGAAGCATGACATGCAGACATTATGGAGAAGATATTGAGGCTGAGGAGAGTGTAAGCATGGGGACTCTGTCGGGGACCATTGCTTATGGATTGTCACCAGGTTGAAATCAGAGTGAGAAAGAGGGAAAGGTAGGATGTGAAGTCACAGAGGTGAGGAGTTGAGAGTTTTAAGAGAGTGTGAGTAAAAGTAGGCAGAGTGTATAGGTTCTTATAATGACTGATGTTTTCTCAGTGTAGATGATAAACTACTGAAGTGTTTTGATTACCACAGTTGTTGTTCAGTCTCTCAGTTGTCTCCAGCTCTTTGCAACCCCATGGACAGGCTTCCCTGTCCTTCACCATCTCCTAGAGCTTGCTCAAACTCATGTCCATTGAGTCGGTGATGCCATCCAACCATCTCGTCCTCTGTCCTTCCCTTCTCCTCCTGCCTTTGACCTTTCCCAGCATCAGAGTCTTTTCTAATGAGTCAACACTTCACGTCAGGTGGCCAAAGTATTGGAGCTTCAGCTTTAGCATCAGTCTTTCTAATGATTATTCAAGAAAAATCAAACATATTTTAATAGAAGCAACAATGAAGCAGTGAGAATGTGGGTTCTAGAAATATTTTGAAGATAGAACTTATGGTAATTATTGAAAGATTGGAGATCAGAAGCAAAAGAAGAGCAAGTGTGACTCCAAGACCTGTGACCTGATGAGTAACTGGAAACAAGAGGCTGCCTTTACTTGAAATGGAGAAAGCTATAAAAAAGGAGGAGGAATTGGAGTACCTCCAACATTATTCTTGTCTCTGATGGTCGTTTTGGCTATGCAGGTTCTCTTGTGATTCCATACAGATTGCAGATTGTTTTTTCTATTTCTCTGAAAAATGAGGAATTTTGATAGGGATTGCATTGAATCTCCAAATTGCTTTGGGTAATATGAACATCTTATTTATTTATTTTTTCTTTTTCTTTATTTTATTTTATTTATTTATTATTTTTAAACTTTACAATATTGTATTAGTTTTGCCAAATATCGAAATGAATCCGCCACAGGTATACTCGTGTTCCCCATCCTGAACCCTCCTCCCTCCCCTACCCTCCCTCTGGGTCGATCCAGTGCACCAGCCCCAAGCATCCAGTACCGTGAATCGAACCTGGACTGGCAACTCGTTTCATACATGATATTATACATGTTTCAATGCTATTCTCCCAAATCTCCCCACCCTCTCCCTCTCCCACAGAGTCCATAAGACTGATCTATACATTGGTGTCTCTTTTGCTGTCTTGTACACAGGGTTATTGTTATCATCTTTCTAAATTCCATACATATGTGTTAGTATACTGTATTGGTGTTTTTCTTTCTGGCTTACTTCACTCTGTATAATAGGTTCCAGTTTTATCCATCTCATTAGAACTGATTCAAATGTATTCTTTTTAATGGCTGAGTAATACTCCATTGTGTATATGTACCACAGCTTTCTTATCCATTCATCTGCTGATGGGCATCTAGGTTGCTTCCATGTCCTGGCTATTATAAACAGTGCTGCGATGAACATTGGGGTACACGTGTCTCTTTCCCTTCTGGTTTCCTCAGTGTGTATGCCCAGCAGTGGGATTGCTGGATCATAAGGCAGTTCTATTTCCAGTTTTTTAAGGAATCTCCACACTGTTCTCCATAGTGGCTGTACTAGTTTGCATTCCCATCAACAGTGTAAGAGAGTTCCCTTTTCTCCACACCCTCTCCAGCATTTATTGCTTGTAGACTTTTGGATCGCAGCCATTCTGACTGGCGTGAAATGGTACCTCATAGTGGTTTTGATCTGCATTTCTCTGATAATGAGTGATGTTGAGCATCTTTTCATGTGTTTGTTAGCCATCTGTATGTCTTCTTTGGAGAAATGTCTATTTAGATCTTTGGCCCATTTTTTTATTGGGTCATTTATTTTTCTGGAGTTGAGCTGTAGGAGTTGCTTGTATATTTTTGAGATTAGTTGTTTGTCCGTTGCTTCATTTACTATTATTTTCTCCTATTCTGAAGGCTGCCTTTTCATCTTGCTAATAGTTTCCTTTGTTGTGCAGAAGCTTTTAAGTTTAATTAGGTCCCATTTGTTTATTTTTGCTTTTATTTCCAATATTCTGGGAGGTGGGTCATAGAGGATCCTGCTGTGATGTATGTCAGAGAGTGTTTTGCCTATGTTCTCCTCTAGGAGTTTTATAGTTTCTGGTCTTACGTTGATATCTTTAATCCATTTTGAGTTTATTTTTGTGTAAGGTGTTAGAAAGTGTTCTAGTTTCATTCTTTTACAAGTGGTTGACCAGATTTCCCAGCACCACTTGTTAAAGAGATTGTCTTTAATCCATTGTATATTCTTGCCTCCTTTGTCAAAGATAAGGTGTCCATATGTGCGTGGATTTATCTCTGGGCTTTCTATTTTGTTCCATTGATCAATATTTCTGTCTTTGTGCCAGTACCATACTGTCTTGATAACTGTGGCTTTGTAATAGAGTCTGAAGTCAGGTAGGTTGATTCCTCCAGTTCCATTCTTCTTTCTCAAGATAGCTTTGGCTATTCAAGGTTTTTTGTATTTCCATACAAATTGTGAAATTATTTGTTCTAGCTCTGTGAAAAATACCGTTGGTAGCTTGATAGGGATTGCATTGAATCCATAAATTGCTTTGGGTAGTATACTCATTTTCACTATATTGATTCTTCCAATCCAGGAACATGGTATATTTCTCCATCTATTAGTGTCCTCTTTGATTTCTTTCACCAGTGTTTTATAGTTTTCTATATATAGGTCTTTAGTTTCTTTAGGTAGATATATTCCTAAGTATTTTATTCTTTCCATTGCAATGGTGAATGGAATTGTTTCCTTAATTTCTCTTTCAGTTTTCTCATTATTAATGTATAGGAACACAAGGGATTTCTGTGTGTTGATTTTATATCCTGCAACTTTACTATAATCATTGATTAGTTCTAGTAATTTTCTGGTGGAGTCTTTAGGGTTTTCTATGTAGAGGATCATGTCATCTGCAAACAGTGAGAGTTTTACTTCTTCTTTTCCAATTTAGATTCCTTTTATTTCTTTTTCTGCTCTGATTGCTGTGGCCAAAACTTCCAAAACTATGTTGAATAGTAATGGTGAAGGTGGGCACCCTTGTCTTGTTCCTGTCTTTAGAGGAAATGCTTTCAATTTTTCACCATTGACGGTAATGTTTGCTGTGGGTTTGTCATATATAGCTTTTATTATGTTGAGGTATGTTCCTTCTATTCCTGCTTTCTGGAGAGTTTTTATCATAAATGGATGTTGAATTTTGTCAAAGGCTTTCTCTGCATCTATTGAGATAATCATATGGTTTTTGTTTTTCAATTTGTTAATGTGGTGTATAACATTGATTGATTTGCAGATATTGAAGAATCCTTGCATCCCTGGGATAAAGCCCACTTGGTCATGGTGTATGATCTTTTTAATGTATTGTTGGATTTTGATTGCTAGAATTTTGTTAAGGATTTTTGCATCTATGTTCATCAGTGATATTGGCCTGTAGTTTTCTTTTTTTGTGGCATCTTTGTCAGGTTTTGGTGTTAGGGTGATGGTGGCCTCATAGAATGAGTTTGGAAGTTTACCTTCCTCTGCAATTTTCTGGAAGAGTTTGAGCAGGATAGGTGTTAGCTCTTCTCTAAATTTTTGGTAGAATTCAGCTGTGAAGCCATCTGGACCTGGGCTTTTGTTTGCTGGAAGATTTTTGATTACAGTTTCAATTTCCGTGCTTGTGATGGGTCTGTTAAGATTTTCTATTTCTTCCTGGTCCAGTTTTGGAAAGTTGTACTTTTCTGAGAATTTGTCCATTTCTTCCACGTTGTCCATTTTATTGGCATATAATTGTTGATAGTAGTCTCTTATGATCCTTTGTATTTCTGTGTTGTCTGTTGTGATCTCTCCATTTTCATTTCTAATTTTATTGATTTGATTTTTCTCCCTTTGTTTCTTGATGAGTCTGGCTAATGGTTTGTCAATTTTATTTATCCTTTCAAAGAACCAGCTTTTGGCTTTGTTGATTTTTGCTATGGTCTCTTTTGTTTCTTTTGCATTTATTTCTGCCCCAATTTTTAAGATTTCTTTCCTTCTACTAACCCTGGGGTTCTTCATTTCTTCCTTTTCTAGTTGCTTTAGGTGTAGGGTTAGGTTATTTATTTGACTTTTTTCTTGTTTCTTTAGGTATGCCTGTATTGCTATGAACTTTCCCCTTAGGACTGCTTTTAAAGTGTCCCACAGGTTTTGAGTTGTTGTGTTTTCATTTTCATTAGTTTCTATGCAAATTTTGATTTCTTTTTTGATTTCTTCTGTGATTTGTTGGTTATTCAGCAGCGTGTTGTTCAGCCTCCATATGTTGGAATTTTTAATGGTTTTTCTCCTGTAATTGAGATCTAATCTTACTGCATTGTGGTCAGAAAAGATGCTTGGAATGATTTCTATTTTTTTGAATTTACCAAGGCTAGATTTATGGCCCAGGATATGATCTATCCTGGAGAAGGTTCCATGTGCGCTTGAGAAAAAGGTGAAATTCATTGTTTTGGGATGAAATGTCCTATAGATATCAATTAGGTCTAACTGGTCTATTGTATCGTTTAACGTTTGTGTTTCCTTGTTAATTTTCTGTTTAGTTGATCTATCCATAGGTGTGAGTGGGGTATTAAAGTCTCCCACTATTATTGTGTTATTGTTAATTTCTCCTTTCATACTTGTTAGCATTTGTCTTACATATTGCGGTGCTCCCGTGTTGGGTGCATATATATTTATAATTGTTATATCTTCTTGGATTGATCCTTTGATCACTAGGTAGTGACCATCTTTGTCTCTTTTCACAGCCTTTGTTTTAAAGTCTATTTTATCTGATATAAGTATTGCTACTCCTGCTTTCTTTTGGTCCCTATTTGCATGGAAAATCTTTTTCCAGCCCTTCACTTTCAGTCTGTATGTGTCCCCTGTTTTGAGGTGGGTCTCTTGTAGACAACATACGTAGGGGTCTTGTTTTTGTATCCATTCAGCCAGTCTTTGTCTTTTGGTTGGGGCATTCAACCCATTTACATTTAAGGTAATTACTGATAAGTATGATCCCGTTGCCATTTACTTTATTGTTTTGGGTTTGAGTTTATACACTGTTTTTGTGTTTCCTGTCTAGAGAATATCCTTTAGTATTTGTTGGAGAGCTGGTTTGGTGGTGCTGAATTCTCTCAGCTTTTGCTTGTCTGAGAAGCTTTTGATTTCTCCTTCATATTTGAATGAGATCAAGTATGTCTTGCCATTCCCTCCTGGCTTGAAGAGTTTCTATTGAAAGATCAGCTGTTAGCCTAATGGGAATTCCCTTGTGTGTTATTTGTTGTTTTTCCCTTGCTGCTTTTAATATTTGTTTTTTGTGTTTGATCTTTGTTAATTTGATTAATATGTGTCTTGGGGTGTTTCGCCTTGGGTTTATCCTGTTTGGGACTCTCTGGGTTTCTTGGACTTGGGTGATTATTTCCTTCCCCATTTTAGGGAAGTTTTCAACTATTATCTCCTCAAGTATTTTCTCATGGTCTTTCTTTTTGTCTTCTTCTTCTGGGACCCCTATGATTCGAATGTTGTAGCGTTTAATATTGTCCTGGAGGTCTCTGAGATTGTCCTCATTTCTTTTAATTCGTTTTTCTTTTATCGTCTCTGATTCATTTATTTCTACCATTCTATCTTCTAATTCACTAATCCTATCTTCTGCCTCTGTTATTCTACTATTTGTTGCCTCCAGAGTGTTTTTAATTTCATTTATTGCATTATTCATTTTATATTGACTCTCTTATTTCTTCTAGGTCCTTGTTAAACCTTTCTTGCATCTTCTCAATCTTTGTCTCCAAGCTATTTATCTGTGATTCCATTTTGATTTCACTATCAATTTCACTATCACAGATCAATTTCACTATCATTATTCAGAATTCTTTATCAGGTAGATTCCCTATCTCTTCCTCTTTTGTTTGGTTTGGTGGGCTTTTATCCTGTTCCTTTGTCTGCTGGGTATTCCTCTGTCTCTTCATCTTGTTTAAATTGCTGGGTTTGGGGTGTCTTTTCTGTATTCTGGCAGTTTGTGAAGTTCTCTTTATTGTGGCGTTTCCTCGCTGTGTATGGGTTTGTACAGGTGGCTTGTCAAGGTTTCCTGGTTAGGGAAGCTTGTGTCGGTGTTCTGGTGAGTGGAGCTGTATTTCTTCTCTCTCCCTTCGAAGACTTGGGTTGCTTTTCTGGGTGCCTGATGTCCTCTGCTGGCTTTCAGAAGTTGTTTTGTGGAATTTACTCGGCGTTTAAATGTTCTTTTGATGAATTTGTGGGGGAGAAAGTGTTCTCCCCATCCTACTCCTCTGCCATCTTAGCTCCTCCCTCCTTTATTTTATTTTTTAACTTTACAATATTGTTGAACATTTTAACAATATTAACTGTTCCAATCTGTGGAAATGGACTGTGCCTTTTTCAGTTTCTTTCATGAGTGTCTTATAATTTTCAGTGTATAGATTTTTTAACCTACTTGTTTGATTTGATTCCTAAGTGTTTTATTCTTTAAGACGCTGTTGCAAATAGGATTGTTTTCTTGATTTCACTTTCTGGTGGTTTATTGTTAGTGTATAGAAATACAAATGATTTTTGCATTCTGATTTTGTATTCTGCAACTTTACTGAATTCTTATATTAGTTCTAATAGTTGCATCTCTAGGCTTTTTGTATACATGGTATCTTGCCATCTGCACAGACTATTGTACTTATTCTTTTTCAATTTGGATAAATTGCATTCATTTTTCTTGCCTAATTGCTCTGGTTGGAACTTCCAGTATTATAGTAAATAGAAGCAGAGAGAGTGACCAACTTGGTCTTATTTCAGGTCTTGGAGGAAAAACTTTTAGCTTTTTACTATGTCCGAGGTCAGGGGCTACGGCAGAGAGGAACAACCCCACGTCCAAGGAGTGGTGGCTGCGTGGGCACAGGAGGACTGAGAGGAGCTACTCCATGTTCAAGGTCAGGAGAGGCGACCTCATCCAGGGTAAGGAGCAGTGGCTGCGCTTTGCTGGAGCAGCTGTGAAGAGATACCCCACATCCAAGGTAAGAGAAACCCAAGTAAGATGGTAGGTGTTGCGAAAGGACATCAGAGGGAAGACAAATTGAAACCACAATCACAGAAAACTAGCCAATCTGATCACACGGACCACAGCCTTGTCTAACTCAATGAAACTAAGCCATGCCATGGGGGGCCACCCAAGACAGATGGGTCATGGTGGAAAAGTCTGACAGAATGTGGTCCACTGGAAAAGGGAATGGCAAACCACTTCAGTATTCTCACCTTGAGAACCCCATGACAGTATGAAAAGGCAAAATGATAGGATACTGAAAGAGGAACTCTCCAGGTCAGTAGGTGCCCAATATGCTATAGGAGATCAGTGGAGAAATAACTCCACAAAGAATGAAGGGATGGAGCCAAAGCAAAAACAATAGCCAGTTGTGGATGTGACTGGTGATAGAAGCAAGGTCTCATGCTGTAAAGAGCAATATTGCATAGGAACCTGGAATGTTAGGTCCATGAATCAAGGCAAAGTGAAGTGGTCAAACAGGATGTGGCAAGAGTGAACGTCAACATTCTAGGAACCAGCAAATTAAAATGGACTGGAGTGGGTGAATTTAACTCAGATGACCATTATATCTACTACTGCGGGCAGGAATTCCTTAGAAGAAATGGAGTAGCCATAATGGTCAACAAAAGAGTCCAAAAATGCAGTACTTGGATGCAATCTCAAAAACGACAGAATGATCTCTGTTCGTTTCCAAGACAAACCATTCAATATCAAGGTAATCCAAGTCTATGCCCCAACCAGTAATGCTGAAGAAGCTGAAGTTGAATGGTTCTATGAAGACCTATAAGACCTTTTAGAACTAACAGCCCCAAAAGATGTCCTTTTCATTATAGGGGACTGGAATGCAAAAGTAGGAAGTCAAGAAACACCTGGAGTAACAGGCAAATTTGGCCTCGGAATACGAAATGAAGCAGGACAAAGACTAATAGAGTTTTGCCAAGAAAACGAACTGGTCATAGCAAACACCCTCTTGCAACAACACAAGAGAAGACTCTACACATGGACATCACCAGATGGTCAACACCGAAATCAGATTGATTATATTCTTTGCAGCCAAAGATGGAGAAGCTCTATACAGTCCACAAAAACAAGACCAGGAGCTGACTGTGGCTCAGATCATGTACTCCTTATTGCCAAATTTAGACTGAAATTGAAGAAAGTAGGGAAAACCACTAGACCATTCAGGTATGACCTAAATCAAATCCCTTATGATTATACAGTGGAAATGAGAAATAGATTTAAGGGCCTAGATCTGATAGATAGAGTGCCTAATGAACTATGGACGGAGGTTTGTGACATTGTACAGGAGACAGGGATCAAGACCATCCCATGGAAAAGAAATGCAAAAAAGCAAAATGGCTGTCTGGGGAGGACTTACAAATAGTTGTGAAAAGAAGAGAAGCGAAAAGCAAAGGAGAAAAGGAAAGATATTCCCATTTGAATGCAGAGTTCCAAAGAACAGCAAGGAGAGATAAGAAAGCCTTCCTCAGCGATCAATGCAAAGAAATAGAGGAAAACAACAGAATGGAGAAGACTAGAGATCTCTTCAAGAAAATTAGAGATACCAAGGGAACATTTCATGCAGAGGTGGACTCGGTAAAGGACAGAAATGGTATGGACATAACAGAGGCAGAAGATATTAAGAAGAGGTGGCAAGAATACACAGAAGAACTGTACAAAATAGGTCTTCACGACCCAGATCATCATGATGGTGTTATCACTCACCTGGAGCCAGACATCCTGGAGTGTGAAGTCAAATGGGCCTTAGAAAGCGTCACTACGAACAAAGCTAGTGGAGGTGATGGAATTCCAGTTGAGCTATTTCAAATCCTGAAAGATGATGCTGTGAAAGTGCTGCACTCAATATGCCAGCAAATTTGGAAAACTCAGCAGTGGCCATGGGACTGGAAAAGGTCAGTTTTCATTCCAATCCCAAAGAAAGGCAATGCCCAAGAATGCCCAAACTACTGCACAATTGCACTCATCTCACATGCTAGTAAAGTAATGCTCAAAATTCTTCAAGCCAGGCTTCAGCAGTACTTGAACTGTGAACTTCCAGATGTTCAAGCTGGCTTTAGAAAAGGTAGAGGAATCAGAGATCAAATTGCCAACATTTGCTGGATCATGGAAAAAGCAAGAGTTCCAGGAAAACATCTATTTCTTCTTTATTGACTATGCCAAAGACTTTGCCTGTATGGATCACAATAAACTGTGGAAAATTCTGAAAGTGATGGGAATACCAGACCACCTGACCTGCCTCTTGAGAAACCTATATGCAAGTCAGGAAGCAACAGTTAGAACTGGACATGCAACAACAGACTGGTTCCAAACAGGAAAAGAAGTACGTCAGTACTGTATATTGTCATGCTGCTTATTTAATTTATATGCAGAATACGTCATGAGAAATGCTGGGCTGGAAGATGCACAAGCTGGAATCAAGGTCACTGGGAGAAATATCAATAACCTCAGATATGCAGATGACACAACCCTTATGGCAGAAAGTGAAGAGGAACTAAAAAGCCTCTTGATGAAAGTGAAAGTGGAGAGTGAAAAAGTTGGCTTAAAACTCAACTTTCAGAAAACTAATATCATGGCATCTGGTCTCATCACTTCATGGGAAATAGATGGGGGAACAGTGGAAACAGTGTCAGACTTTATTTTTCTGGGCTCCAAAATCATTGCAGATGGTGACTGCAGCCATGAAATTAAAAGATGCTTACTCCTTAGAAGGAAAGTTATGACCAACCTCGATAGCATATTCAAAAGCAGAGACATTACTTTGTCTACAAAGGTGCATGTAGTCAAGGCTAAGGTTTTTCCAGTGATCATGTATGGATGTGAGAGTTGGACTGTGAAGAAAGCCTAGTGCCGAAGAATTGATGCTTTTGGATTGTAGTGCTTGAGAAGACTCTTGTGAGTCTCTTGGACTGCAAGGAAATCCAACCAAGGAATGAAACCCAGGACTTTCATTGGAAGGACTGATGTTGAGGCTCAAACTCTAATACTTTGTCACCTCATGCAAAGTGTTGACTCATTGGAAAAGACCCTGATGCTGGGAGGGATTGGGGGCAGGAGGAGAAGGGGACAACAGAGGATGAGATGGCTGGATGGCATCACCGACTCGACGCACATGAGTTTGAGTGAACTCTGTGAGCTGGTTTTGGACAGGCAGGCCTGACGTGCTGCAATTCATGGGGTTGCAGAGTCGGACACGACTGAGCAACTGAACTGAACTGATGATGTTAGCTGTGATCTTGTGATGTATGACCTTTATTATGTTATTATGTCACATATGGCCTATGTTATTGAGTTTTAATCATGTATAGATGTTGGATTTTGTCAAAAAATTTTTTCCTGAGTCTATTGAGGTGATTGTGTGATATTTTACCCTTCATTTTGTTTATGTGATGTGTCACATTTGTGGATTTGCATGTACTGAAACTTCCTTGCATCACTGGGATAAATCCCAATTGACAATGGTGTATGATCCTTTTAATGAATTGTTGAATTTAGGTTGCTGATATTTTTGAGCATCTTTGCATCCGTGTTCATCAGAAATATTGGCTTTTAATTTTCCTTTCTTACAATGTCCTTTTCTGGTTTTGGTATCAGAGTAATGCTGACCTCCTAAGTTAAATTTGAAACTGTTCTATCCTCTTCTGTTTTTTGGGATGGTTTGAAAAGTATTAGTTTTGATTCTTTAAATGTTTGGTAGAATTCATCAGTGAAGTCATCTGGTCCTGGATTTTTTTTTTGTTAGAGGTTTTTCACTGATAATTCTATCTTTTTACTACTGAATTATCTGTTTAGATTTTCTATTTCTTCATGCTTTAGTCTTGGTAATTTATGTGTTTCTAGGAATGCATCCATTTCTTTAAAGTTATTTGATTTGTTGGTGTAAATTTTTCATAGCAGTTTCTCATGATCCTTAGTATTTCTTAGTTATAAGTTGTAATGTCTCCTCTTTCATTTCTGGTTTTATTTTAATCTTTTTTATCTTCTTCATTTTTCTAGTTAAAGATTTGTCAATTTTTCTTCTGTTAAAAACATCTTAATTTTATTGATATTTTCTATTTTCTTTTGGCCTCTGTTTAATTTATTTATATTTTGATATTTTGTTACTGTACTCCTTACTAACTTTGGGTTTATTTTGTCCATTTACTAGTTACTTGTGGTGTGATGTTAGATTAATCATTTGAGATCTTTGTTTTATCCTAATGTGTTTATTGCTATAAATTTCTCTTGACCTGCTACTGCTGCAACTGATACACTTTTGTATGTTGTGTTTTTATTTTCATTCATTGCAAGATATTTTTGGATTTGTCTCCTTTTCTTCTGTGATCCACTGGTTATTCAGAAGTATGCTGATTATTCCCGCATATTTTTGAATTTTCTAGTTTTCTTCTTATATTTGATTTCTTTTTTAAAATTTCTTTTTAAATTAATTTATTTTAATTGGAGGCTAATTACTTTACAATATTGTAGTGGTTTTTGCCATACATTGACATGAATCAGTCATGGGTGTACATGGGTCCCCTATTTCTATTTTTACACTGCTGTGGTTAAAAAAAAAGATGCTTGATACTATTTCAATTTTTAAAAATTTGTTAAGACTTGTTTTGTGGCCTATGATCTATCCTGGAGAATGTTCCATGTGGCCTTGAAGAGAATGTGTGTTCTTTTGGTGTTGGATGGAGCGTTCTGTATAGGTCTGTTAAGTCTATCCAGTCCAGTGTGTAGTTTAAGTCTTGTATTTCCTTATTTTCTGTTTGGAAGATCTGTCCATTGTTGAACGTGTGATACTGAGGTCCTTTACTTTTATTAATTACTGTCTGTTGCTTGCTTCAGATCTGTTAGTATTTGCTTTATGTCTTTAGGCACTTCAGTTTTGGGTGTGTAGATATTTACAGCTGTTATTTCCTCTTGATGGAGCAATCCCTTTACTTTTTTTCTTGTTACAATTTTTGACTTTAAGTCTTTTGTCTGATAAAAGTCACCCAGCTTTATTTTGGTTTCCAGTTGCATGCAATATTCTATTCTATCTATTCACTTTTAGTCTATATATATCCTTAAAGTTTGAAAGTCACTTGTAGGCAGAATACGGTTGGGTATTATTTTTTCATTTTTTCAGCCACTCTGTGTCTTTTGAATGGAGAAATTATTTTATTTATATTGAAAGTAATTAGTGGTAGATGTAGACTTACTGTTGCCTTTTTCTTCATTGTATTCTGACTATTTTATAGTTTCTTTGTTCCCTTCTTCCATTTGTCCTCGCTTTTTTGTGATTTGATGATTTTCTATAGTGGTATGTTTTGATTCATTTATCTTTATCTTTTGCATATCTAGTATAGGCTTCTGTTTTGTGGTACCATGTAGTTTACCTAAAACATCTTATAGCTATAGCAGAGTATTTTGAGGTGATAACTTCTTACCCTTACATGTAAAGAAGTTCAATATTTTTACACTTTCTTCCAATATTTTGTTTTTAATTTCACAGTTTGCATCTTTTTATTGTATTTACAAACAAATTATTGTAGTAAATACAATAAAAAGAAAATGGCAGAAAGTGAAGAAGAACTAAAGAACCTCTTCATGAAAGTGAAAGAGGAGAGTGAAAAAAGTTGGCTTAAAGCTCAACATTCAGAAAACAAAGATCATGGCATCTGGTCCCATCACTTCATGGTAAATAGACGGGGAAACAGCAGAAACAGTGGCAGAATTTATTTTTTGGGGCTCCAAAATCACTGCAGATGGTGAGTGCAGCCATGAAATAAAAAGATGTTTACTCTTTGGAAGAAAAATTATGATCAACCTAGACAGCATATTAAAAAGCAGAGACATTACTTTGCCAACAAAGGTCCATCAAGTCAAGGCTAAGGTTTTTCCAGTAGTCATGTATGGATGTGAGGGTTGGACTCTAAAGAAAGCTGAGTGCCAAAGAATTGATGTTTTTGAACTGTGGTGTTGGAGAAGACTCTTGAGAGTCCCTTGGACTGCAAGGAGATCCAACAAGTCCATCCTAAAGGAGATCAGTCCTGAGTGTTCATTGGAAGGACTGTGTTGAAGCTGAAACTCCAATGCTTTGGCCACCTCATGTGAAGAACTAACTCATTTGAAAAGACCCTGATGCTGGGAAATATTGAAGGCAGGAGGAGAAGGGGACTACAGAGGATGAGATGGTTGGATGGCATCACTGACTCAATGGACATGAGTTTGAGTAAACTCCAGGGGTTGGTGATGAACAGGGAGCCCTGACCTGCTGCAGTCCATGGGGTGTCAAAGAGTCAGACATGACTGAGTGACTGAACTGAACTGAACTGATAATTATTTAATACGTTTGTTTTAAATCCTTATAATATAGTTATGAATAGTTTATCTACCACCATTACAATATTAGAACATTCTGAATATAACTCTCTCCATAGGTTTATTATGAGTTTTATGCTTTCATATGTATTCATATTACCAATCAGTGCCCTTTCTGTAAAAACTGAGAGAGGTGGTTATTTTATCTACTGTGCAGAAACCAACAAAGAAAGTCAAGGAAAATGGAGAAACAGAGGAATATGTACCAAGAAAAGAACTAGATAAATCTCCACAAACCCATCTTAATAAAACAGAGATAAGTATTTAACCTTATAGAGAGTTATATAGGAGACAAACTTCTTCCATTAGCCCACTTGAACTCCGGGTTGCGTCTCAAATCTCTGATAATCCAAGCTGCCACCTTTGTTGTTAGAGGCTTCATGTGCTTGAAGGTGTACCAAGATCTATCAGTATTTCTAGGGGAGAATTGTAGTCAACACCTAAATGCAGGCTGTCTAGAACCCAGACCTTCAGGAAGCAATGGGGATATAGTATCTTGTAAAACTTCTAGGGAGAATGGAATTCAGACATTTTCACCTGCTCCCTTTCCTTTGAGCTACAATGTAGAGCAGTGTGGGGGTGCTCCTGTGCCCATTCTTGCTTTTTCCAGAAGGCCTAATGTATGAAAGCTATAAATTGAGCTGATTGACTTGGGGGTCTGTCTGTCATTTCACAGCTATAGATTTTGAGGCAGTAGATGTGTGGAGAAGCTCTTTCCAGGGAGAAACTGGTCCCCTGGTCTTACTGTTGGGCAAACTGGAGGGAAAGCAGGGGAAGTGCCCACCAGTCCTTCTGACCTCTAGGGAAGAATACAGTCCACATTTAGATGCATGCTAACGAGAAGCTGGGCCATCTAGCAGAAGCTTTTAAAATATGCTGTCAAATCCTTCCAGGGAAAGACTGGACAAAAATGAATATTTTTTTTTTCTGATCCTTCCGTGCTTAGTCTGGAGAGCTATCCATAGCAAGTGCTAGATCATGAGCCTGTTAACAATTGGTTTTTCTCCCACTGCAGTCCTGTGGGGACATATGAATGCAATTGTTATTGGTGATCAGAGCCAGACCATCTCTCATGACGCAGCTGCAAAAGTTGGCATGCCAGATGTGTGTATCAGCTCCTTACAGGGAGATATTTGTGACTTGGTTATCATTAGAGAGTCAGAAGGGGAAGGTGGGAAGTGCCTGCTGGCTCTTTCAGGCTCAAGGATCATTGGCATCAATATCTAGATGTGTGATCATTAGAAGTTGGATACTCAGGTACAAGCTTGTAAAGTATGCAGTCTAACCCCTTCCATGTAAAGACAAGGAGAAAGGTATTTTTGTCTTCTTTCTCTGCAATAAACCCTGGGAAGATAGCTGTAGTAATTCATGGAAAGAGAGTTTCTGAGATTACTTCTTAGGAACTGCTGCTTCGTTTGCTGTAGTCCTATGGGACTATTGAATCCAAGACCTATGGTTATTGGAACTAGGTGATTTGGTGGCCCCACTCTCAGATGGCAGCCATAGTAAATGAGGTGTTAGTACTTGTTTCATATCATATTTGAAAAACCTAGACTATTTTTTTTTCAGGTTTTTCAAATGTTGATAGCACACATCTTGACTCTGGTTCAAGATGATGATGTAGGAAGCTCCTGAATTTCCTTGCTCCCCTGGCTGTGCTGTGTGTATAGCCACACATAAAGTAATTTCCGCTGATGGAAATCCAGAAAACTGCTGATTCCTACACATCAGGTGACTAGGAGGAGAATACCCACACTGAAATCAATTAAAAAAACCTAGACTATTTACAGGAGGGCATGGTAACCCACTCCAGGATTATTGTCTGGTGAATTCCTATGCACATAGGAGCCTGGTAGGCTTTGGTCCATGGGATTACAAAGAGTCAGACATGACTGAGCAACAAAGCACAGAGACTATTCAGGTAGAAACTGTTAGTAAAAGACAGTTGCTACATTGAAACACCAAAGTTTAAATTAAACTGTGGATATATGAATATATCATACCCTGGAACAGTCCCGTCCCTTGTAGTTCTAAAGCACTCATGATATCAGCAATTCATCTAGCAATATATGTGAAGTGAGTTCATTAAATTTGGCTTAGTGATGAAAAAAGCACATCTTGCAATTTTTCTACATCTATTTTATTTTTTCAAGACATATCAGGGGTACATTATGTTCCAAATTAATGCATTTTATTTCTTAATGCAATATTGAAATATCATTAATCTATTTCTAGTATTTTCTATATTAATTTTAATATTGAAATCATGTTTTATTTAAAAAGACACAGAGTTCTCACAAGGATACATGAGATCTTATAGTAATCACATAAAATACAGTTTGTTTCTTAGGCAACACTATATTTTAAAAAGGCTGCAACTATTTAACATTTAGCTTTATACAATTTTCCTCTTTGGTTTAGATCAGAACATTTATACCAAATATCTTTTAGTTTATGATGCTGAAGATCTGAAAAGATTAAAAAAGAAATTTATTCTATCTATTGTGGAAAGAATGGATGAGAATGGGGATATTTCCATTTTTCTAGAGCAGGCATTTACATAGTTTCGTCAAGATTAGATAAATAAGACAATATTGCTAAATCTACACACTAAAAGCCATTTGAGTACAATTTACCTTCATGTTACTAATAAATAGCTTGACTGGCTTAGTCAAAGAAGTAAAGAGTTTTGGATCAAAATGATTCTTTATCTCTTTGCCAGACAATTTAACATTCTGTAATTGGGTATAAAACAGCTTTCCTAGAAGAGAATATCATGTGTGAAAACCTTGGGGCAAGAAGTACTGAGGTTCTTTCGAAGAACTATTAAAGACACTATAATGACAAGAGTTCTTTAATGCTATGGAAATGTGATCAAAATATACTGTTACATGACAGGACAAGGCTATGAAACAACATTTATAGCATTTTGTTATTTCTTTAAATAGCTATATGTAGGGTCTTAATATCTTGGAGAAGGCAATGGCCACCTACTCCAGTACTCTTGCCTGGAAAATCCCATGGACAGAGGAGCTTGGTGGGCTGCAGTCCATGGGGTCGCAAAGAGTCGGACATGACTGAGGAACTTCACTTTCCCTTTTCCCTTTCATGCGTTGGAGAAGGAAATGGCAACCCACTCCAGTCTTCTTGCCTAGAGAATCCCAGGGATGGCGGAGCCTGGTGGGCTGCCATCTATGGGGTCGCACAGAGTCGGACACGACTGAAGTGACTTAGCAGCAGCAGCAGGGTCTTAATATAATGGTTAAAAGTTTAGTCACTAAAGTCAGACTGCTGGGGTTTATATCCTAGCTATATCATTGGTTAGCTGTGTCACTTGAGGAAATTAATTTATAAAGCAGGATATGGGAGGTGGGAGGGAGGTTCATGAAGGAGGGGACATATGAATACTTAAGGCTGATCCATGTTGATGTACAGCAGAAGCCAATACAACACTGTAAAGCAATCATCCTCCAATTAAAAAGAAATTAAAAAAAACACACAGGATGTGCCTGCATTTTCTCATCTGCCAAATGGGAATACTAATACTATCTTCCCTAGTGCATATGGGAAGATTATAATATATGCTTATGTGATTGAAATATTCAGAACGGTGCCTAGAACCTTGTTCAGTAAGTATTAACTATTATTATCATGTTATTTTGAAGCTGAAGTGCCAATACTTTGGCAAGTGATACAAAAAGACGACTCATTGGAAAAGACCCTGATGCTAGGAAAGATTGAAGGCAAAAGGAGAAGGCAGCAGGGAATGAGATGGTTAAATAACATCACCAACTCAGTGGACATGAATCTGAGCAAACTCCAGGAGACAGTGAAGGACAGGGAAGCCTGGCATGCTGCATTCCATCGGGTCACAAAGAATTGGACACGATGAAGCAACTGACCAACAATCAATCATATTTCTAGCTACTTCTATCAGAAAAGACATGTGAATGTTAATGGTATTTTTACAGATTGCAAAATTGAAGTAAATTTTAATTTCCACCTCCTTTCTCACATGTACTTTATAAAATATCTACTATGAACTCTACACTATAGAGTTCTATCATGACTTCTATCTATATTAAGAGATTAGATTTCTAAAAATAGGTTGTATTAAAGTAATTTAATAGGCACTCATTTTTACAATTTAATCTGAAAGAAGCATTTGGTTTATTCCTTTGCAAGTAGTAACTCTGCTGTTAACAATTCATTAAGTGAAGTATAAGGGTACATTTACTGAATAAAATATGCTAACATACTTGTAGGTAGATATAATTGCTTTTATAATTGTAGCAAAGAGGATAGATGTTTCAAAAATATCCATATGGAAGGTGGTTATCACTTTTTTCTTTTTGATTCTTACTTTTTTTTAATTTATTTTTTTATTGAAGGATAATTGCTTTATAGAATTTTGTTGTTTTCTGTCAAACCTCCATGGGAATCAGCCACAGGTACACATATACCCCCTACCTTTTGAAGCTCCCTCCCATCTCCCTTCCCATCCCAACCCTCTAGGTTGATACACAGTCCCTGTTTGAGTTTCCTGAGCCATACAGCAAATTCCCCTTGGCTATCTATTTTACATATGGTAGTGAAAGTTTCCACATTACTCTTTCCACACATCTCACCCTCTCCTCCCCTCTCCCCATGTCCATAAGTCTATTCTCTATGTCTGTTTTTCCATTGCTGCCCTGTAAGTAAATTTTTCAGTACCATTTTTCTAGATTCCATATATGTGCATTAGAATACGATATTTATCTTTCTGTTTCTGACTCACTTCACTCTGTATAATAGGTTCTAGGTTCATCCACCTCATCAGAACTGACTCAAATGCATTACTTTTTATGGCTGAGTAATATTCCATTGTGTATATGTACTACAACATCTTTATCCATTCATCTGTCAATGGCCATCTAAGTGGCTTCCATGTTCTAGCTATTGTAAATAGTGCTGCAATGAACAATGGGATACATGTGTCTTTTTCAATCCAAATTTCCTCAGGGTATATGCCTAGGAGTGGGATTGCTGGGTCATATGGTGGTTTTACTCCTAGTTTTTATAAGGAATCGCCATACCATCTTCCATAGTGGCTGTATCAATTTACATTCCCACCAACAGAGCAAGAGCATTCCCTTTTCTCCACACCCTCTCCAGCTTGCAGACTTTTTGATGATGGCTATTCTGACTGGTGTGAGGTGATATCTCATTGTAGTTTTGATTTGCATTTATCTAATAATGAGTGATGTTGAGCATCTTTTCATGTGTTTGTTAGCCATCTGTATGTCTTCATTGGACAAATGTCTGTTAAGATCTTTTTCCCAATTTGATTGGGTTGTTTGTTTTTCTGGTATTCAGTCGTATGAGCTGCTTGTATATTTTGGAAATGAATCCTTTGTCCATTGTTTCATTTGCTATTATTTTCTCCCATTCTGAGGGTTGTCTTTTCACCTTGCTTAGAGTTCCCTTTGCTGTGCAAAAGCTTTTAAGTTTAATCATGTCCCTCTTGTTTACTTTTGTTCTTATTTCTGTTACTGTAGGAGGTGGGTCATAGAAGATCTTGGTTTGATTTATGTCATCAAGTGTTCTGCCTATGTTTTCCTCTAAAAATTTTATAGTCTCTGGGCTTACATTTAGGTCTTTAATCCATTTTGAGTTTATCTTTATGTATGGTGTTAAGAAGTGTTCTAATTTCATTCTTTTATATGTAGCTGTCCAGTTTTCCAAGCACCATTTATTGAAGAGGCTGTCTTTGCCCCTTGTATAGTCTTGCCTCCTTTGTCAAAAATAAGGTACCTATAGGTGCATGTGTTTATTTCTGGGCTTTCTATCTTGTTCTATTCTTCTATATGAAGACTGTAGCTTTGTAGCATAATCTGAAGTCAGGAAGGTTGATTTCTCCAGCTCCATTCTTCTTTCTCAAGACTGTTTGGCTATTCAGGGTCTTTTGTGTTTCCATAGGCATTGTGAAATTTTTTGTTCCAGTTCTGTGAAAAATGCCATTGGTAATTTGATAGGGATCACATTGAATCCATAGATTGCATTTGGGAGTATAGTCATTTTCGCAATATTGATTCTTCCTACCAGGAACATGGAATATCTCTCCATTTGTTTATGTCATTTTTTATTTCTTTCATCAGTGTCTTATAATTTTCTGTGTACAGTTCTTTTATCCCCTTATGTAAGTTTATTCCTAGATATTTAGTTTTTTTTTGTTGTTGCAATGGTAAATGGGATTGATTCCCTAATTTCTCTTTCTAATTTTTCACTGTTAGTATAGAGAAATGCAAGTGATTTTTCTGTATTGATTTTGTATCCTGCAACTTTCCTAAATTCACTGATAAACTCTAGTACATTTCTGATACTATCTTTAGGGTTTTCTATGTACAGTGTCATGTCATCTGCAAACAGTGAGAGTTTTACTTCTTTTCCAATCTGAATTCTTTTTACTTCTTTTTTTTCTCTGATTGCTGTAGCTAGGACTTCTAGAACTATGTTGAATAATAGAGGTAAAAGTGAACACCCTTGTCTTGTTCCTGATCTTAGGGGAAATACTTTCAGTTTTTCACCATTGAGAATAATGTTTGTGTAGGCTTATCATATGTAGCCTTTACTATGTTTAGGTAGGTTCCTTCTCTGCCCATTGTTTGAATAGTTTTAATCATAAAAGGGTGCTGAATTTTATCAAAGGCTTCTTCTGCATCTATTGAGATTATCATATGGTTTTTATCTTTCAATTTGTTAATATGGTGTATCACATTGTTTGATTTGCATATATGAAGAATCCTTGCATTCTTGGAATAAATCCAACTTGATCATGGTGTGTGAGCTTTTTGGTGTGTTGCTGAATTCTGTTCACTAAAATTTTGTTGAGGATTTTTTCATCTATGTTCACCAGTGATATTGGCTTATGGTGTGTGTGTGTGTGTGTGTTGTCTTTGTCTGGTTTTGGTGTCAGGGTGATGGTGGCCTCTTAGAATGGGTTTGGAAGTGTTTCTTCCTCTGCAATTTTTTGAAAGAGTTTTAGAAGGATAGGCATTAGGTCTTCCCTACATGATAGAATTCTCCTGTGAAGCCATCTGGATCTGGGCTTTTGTTTTTTTGGGAGATTTTTGATCACAGCTTCAATTTCAGTGCTTGTAATTGGGTTGTTCATGATTTCTATTTCTTCCTGGTTCAGTCTTGGAAGATTGAACTTTTCTAAGAATCTGTCCATTTCTTTCCAGTTATCCATTTTGTGGCCGTATAGTTGCTCATAGTAGTCTCTTACAATCCTTTGTATTTCACATTGTCTGTTGTAACCTCTCCTTTTCCATTTCTAATTTTGTTGATTTGATTATTCTCTCATTTTTTTCTTGATGAGTCTGGCTAAAGGTTTGTCAATTTTATTTATCTTCTCAAGGAACTAGCTTTTAGTTTTATTAATCTTTACTATTGTTTCTTTCATTTCTTTTTCACTTATTTCTGCTTGGATATTTATGATTTCTTTCCTTCTACTAAATTTGGGGATTTTTTGTTTTTCTTTGTCCAGTTGTTTTAGGTGTAAAGTTAGATTGTCTATTCAATGTTTTTCTTGTTTCTTGAGGTAGTACTGTATTGTTATAAACTTCACTCTTAGGACTGCTTTTGCTGCATCCCATAGGTTTTGAGCTGTGTTTTCACTGTCATTTTTTTTCCTGGAAATTTTTTGATTTCTCTTTTATTTTCTTCAGTAATGTGTTGGTTACTTAGAAATGTGCTGTTTAATCTCCACGTGTTTGTGTTTTTTTACAGTTTTTTTTCTTGTAATTGTTATCTAGCCTCATAGCATTGTGGTTGGAGAAGATGCATGATGTGATTTCAATTTTCTTAAATTTATTGAAGTTTGATTTGTGACCCAAGATGTTGTCTCTCCTGAAGAATGTTCCATGTGCACTTGAGAAGAAGGTGTATTCTTCTGCACTTGGATGGAGTGTCCTGAAGATATGAATGAAATCCATCTCATCTAATGTCTCATTTAAGCCTTATATTTCCTTATTGATTTTCTGTTTTGATGATCTGTCCATTGGTGTGAGTGGAGTGGTAAAGTCTCCTACTATTATTGTGCTACTGTAAATTTATTCTTTTATGTCTGTTAGTGTTTGCCTTATATATTGAGGTGTTCCTTTGTTGGGTGCATAGATATTTACAATTGTTATGTCTTCCTCTTGGGTGGATCTCTTGATCATTATGTAGTGTCCTTTCTTATCTCTTGTAATCTTCTTTATTTTAAGGTCTATTTTGGCTGATATGAGGATTGCTACTCCAGCTTTCTTTTACTTCCCATCTGCATGGAATATATTTTTCCATCCTTTCATTTTCAGTCTATATGTGTCTTTAGATCTGAAGTGGGTTTCTTATAAACAGCATATATATTGGTTTTGTTTTTGCATCCATTTAGCCAGTCTGTGTCTTTTGGTTGGAGCATTTTAATTCATTTACATTTAAAGTAATTATTGATATATATATGTTCCTATTGCCATTTTCTTAATTGTTTGGGGTTGATTTTGTAGATCTTTTTTTCTTCTCTTGCATTTCTTGACTATATAAGTCCATTTAACATTTGTTGTAAAGCTGGTTTGATGATACTGAATTCTCTTAACTTTTGCTTGTCTGAGAAGATTTTTATTTCTCCATCAATTTTGAATGAGATCCTTGCCGGATACAGTAATCTTGGCTGTAGATTTTTCCCTTTCAGTACTTTAACTGTATCTTGCCATTCCCTTCTGGCCTGCAGAGTTCCTGCTGAAAGATCAGCTGCTAAGCATATGGAGTTTCCCTTGTATGTTACTTTTTGCTTCTCCCTTGCTGCTTTTAATATTCTTTGTGTTTAGTCTTTGTTAGTTTGATTAGTATGTATCTTGGTGTATCTCTCCTTGGGTTTATCCTGTATGGGACTCTGTGCCTCTTGGACTTGATTGACTATTTCCTTTTCCATGTTGGGGAAATTTTCACCTATAATCTTCAAAATTTTTCTCATACCCTTTCTCTTTTTCTTCTAGGACCCCTATATTTTGAATGTTGTTGCATTTGATATTGTCCAAGAGGTCTCTGAGACTATCCTTAGTTCTTTTCATTCTTTTTACTTTATTTTGCTTTTCAGAAGCTATTTCCACCATTTTATCTCCCAGCTCACTGATTTGTTCTTCTGCCTCAGATATTCTGCTATTGATTCCTTCTAGAGTATTTAGAATTTCATAAATTATGCTGTTTGTCTCTGCATGTTTATTCATTAATTCTTCTATGTCTTTGTTAATTCATTCTTGCATTTTCTCCATTTTGTTTTCAGGGTTTTTGATCATCTTTACTATCATTATTCTGAATTCTTTTTCAGGTAGTTTGCCTATTTCCTCTTCATTTATTTGGACTTCTGCATTTCTAGTTTGTTCCTTCATTTGGGTAATATTTATCTGCCTTTTCATTATTTTTTTTAAACTTATTGTGTTTGAGATCTCCTTTTCCCAGGCTTCAAGGTGAATTCTTTCTTCCTTTTGGTTTCTGCCCTCCTAAGATTGGTCCAGTGGTTTGTGTAAGCTTCCTATAGGGTGAGATTTATGCTGAGCTTTTGTTTGTTTGCTTGTTTTTCCTCTGATGGGCAAGGCTGAGTGAGGTGGTAATCTTATCTGCTGATGATTGGGTTTGTATTTTTGTGTTGTTTGTTGTTTGGATGAGGCATACTGCACAGAGTGCTACTGGTGGTTGGATGATGCCAGGTCTTGTATTCAAGTGGTTTCCTTTGTGTGAGTTCTCACTATTTGATACTCCCTAAGGTTAAGGGTCAGACACGACTGAGTGACTTTGCTTTCACTTTTCACTTTCATGCATTGGAGAAGGAAATGGCAACCCACTCCAGTGTTCTTGCCTGGAGAATCCCAGGGACGGGGGAGCCTGGTGGGCTGCCATCTATGGGGTTGCACAGAATTGGACATGACTGAAGCGACTTAGCAGCAGCAGCAGCAGCAGCAGCAGCAGCAGCAGCAGGGTTAGTTCCCTAGTAGTCTAGGGTCTTGGAGTCAGTGCTCCCACTCCAAAGGCTCAGGGCTTGATCTCTGTCCAGGAATGAAGATTCCACAAGTGGTTTGTTATGGTATTAAGTGAGATTAAAACCAATACCTAAAAATGAAGAACCAAAGATTAACCCCAGACAAATGTCAGTTACAAAACCAGGCCAATAATTAAAATAATGGTATATACACATATACATATACACCCAGGAGCAAAGTCAAAATGGTCCAACAAAAATAAAGTACAATTGATTGACCTGACAAAGGAAATCAAAAATTTTATTTACTAGTCAAGAACAAAACTAACTAAAGCACAAACTAGAAAGCAAAACTAAAGCATGGTGCCAAAAGGGGAATAAAGCAATGAAAACAAAAATGTTGAGAAGAAAAGGAAAGAAAGAATACATATACAAAGTTAAATAGAGGTAGATAAAGAAGATTTATATATATTAAAGATTAACTGCAAGGGGAAAAGAGCAGTAGGAAAAGCAAACAAAGGAATAAATGTAGAAAAAAATAACAGGTTTAAAAACTTAAAAATAAAAATTAAAAAAAGAGAGGAAAAAAAAAAAAAAAAAAAAAGGAAAATTTGCCAGAACTGCAAAAGCCCAATGTAGAGGCAGAGGTTCATAGCAACAATAAAAAATGTGACTGAGGGAAAAAAAAAAAGCAAAAAAAAAAAACAAAGCTCAAAAGCTTAATTAGATTTCATAGTGCCAATAAAATTGACAACAACAGAGGTGGGGGAAGAGAGAAAGAAAAAAGAAACAAAATCCAAAAGAATCTACAGAACAAGTGGAAACATAAGAATAATAAATGTTTTTCTTGAGTCACTGTTGTCATAGTCCTTTCCCTCGCTGGGGGTTACAGTCCACCTCACCTCCATAGGATGCCGGCTGACACTGTTCTATCTCTGGACCTGCTGTGGGGGCAGCTCAGATTCTAATCTGGTCCTACTCCTCTGTGTTCTTGCTTCCAATGTCCATAATTATCAGAACAAATGCATTTTCTTTTGTGGAAGCTCTCAATGACCTTTTATATATTCCACAGACACAGAAGCTGCCTAGTTGATTGTGTGGATTTAATCTGCAGCATGTACAGCTTATGGGAGGGTTTTGGGTCTTCTTAGTCACATTGCCTCTGGGTTTCAATTGTGGGTTTATTTCCACCTCTGCATGTGGGTCGTCCACTAGGGTTTTCTCCTGAGGCTGCCCTGGAGGACTTGGGTTGGCCCCTGTGAGGTGTGGAGGTGGTGCAGCTACTTGGGTTGCAGGGGCTCCGGCAGCACCAGGTACTCAGGGGAGTTGGCGGCTAGGGCAGCAGGAAATATAGTGCGCTACAAGGGTATGGCAACCAGTATTGGCCCATATGCTCCAGTATTCTTGCCTGGAGAACCTGCTGTCCTGACAGAGAATCTTGGCAGACGTCAGTCTACAGGGTCTCAAAGAGTCGGTCACTACCAAAGCGACCCTTCATGCATAAGTTCAAGACTTTTTTGCCTGTGGCAGCACTGGCACAGTGAGAGTTGAGTGTGAAGGTGGCATAGTTGCTTAGCTTGTGGGGACCCTGGTAGCGCTTGTGGGGACACGGACTGCCTGCACCCCAGGAGTTATGGCTCTCTGAGTCTTTTGTGAGCCTCTTGTAGCTAGTGGTCAAAAGGCCTCTTTGGCCAGTCTTTCTCCATAGCTCCGCCCATTCAAGCACTTAGAGGGCTTCCTTGCCTGGGGTCCTTCTCTGTTCTTTGGTGCATCAGGCACATAGAGGGCCCCCCCTGGCTGGGGTCCTACTCTGTAGTGCCTCAGGCGTTTGATGGGCCAGCCTCCTTATTGTTCAGCTGCCTATGCTGGCATGTGGAGAAAGAGGTTATGGTGATGGTACCACCCCCTACACTTGACTCAGCAGCATGGCCTTGCTTCCATGGCTGCCTGGCTTTCCTCCACAGGCATTTCCCACCACAGTCTCCTCCCTCACATCCCCTTGATCTGTCTCTCTGCAGTCCACAGCAGCTCTCGCCCGGGGACTGCTCCATATTCCCTAAACTTCAGCTCCAGCCACTGCACCTTCCAGGGGACCCGCGTCCCTGCCTGGTGTATGTACGGCTGTGGAAAGGATTGTCTGATTCTCATTCCGTTTAGGCTGCCACAGATCAGCTGTTTCACTCTCAGCTTTAAATGTTTCTCCTCTGATTCAGACAATTGCCCCCATGTGGGGATTTGGACCCCTGCTTCAGTTTCCCCACCTGCCAAGGGCAGGTCTAGTCCTACTAACGCTCCTGTTTTTCCCCATAGTTCCTTCATCCTCCAAGTTTTGTGTCAGGTTCTGCTGGTCAGGTACTCCTGTCTGCTCTCAGCTGGTGTTCTGCAAGCACTTCTGTGTCTGAAACTGTGTCCCTGATGTATCCATGGAGAGAGATGTACCTCACGTCCACCTACTCCTCCACCATCTTGTTCTCTCTCTGTTTGTTTGTTTGTTTGCTTGTTCGCTTGTTTTCAGTTGGTCTTTTCTGTTGTTCATGGATTAACTGGCAGCAGTTGAGGGGGAATTCCATTGGGAATTAAGACAGTTTTCTATCATAGTACTTTTAAGTTTTAAGCTGTGTGACCTTGAGAAAGTCACTTAATATCTCTTTATCTGCAATTCTCCATCTACAAGTGATTAATATAATATCTGGCTTGCTGTAGATGTGTTGCTGTGAAAATCAGTGATGTTAAATACCAAAGCACCTAGGAAGTATTAAGTCATTAAATACAAGTGAACTATTATCAGTTTCAAAAGTGTAAAACTTTGCTGCTGTTATAACTGTGAATGGATATTTCCAAAGGACTTTAATACTAAGATATGGGAATACTGACTTGAATTTTGCAATAAAAATGTGTTTTCCTCAGTTGCAACATCTTGCAAAGGAGACCAGATTACTCAAGCCCATTCTCCTAATGGGGACATTAGGAGAATCTGGACAAATTTTACATTTAAAAAATTCTGCCCAAAAGCACTGGGAAGACAATAATACAGGTGAAGATCACTGAAATTAAAGAAACAAAGTGAGGAAAACCTGGCATTTGTGGCTGCTTTCACCTCACTTTGTCAATTTAAAAAGAAAAGAGTGGCTTTTATTCTTTTTTTTTTTTTTTCCTATAGAAGCTGAGAAGCTAAGCAGATCTTTTGTTGTCTTGGAGCTAAGGGAAAAGAAAAAATGGAGTAGATGAATGACCATAAAGAAGGTAACTATAGTTTTATGCTTTGCTCTGTGACCATAATGGGGAATAGGAGTAAGAGTAAAGAGGAAATAGCATGACTCTTACAATTGGAAAAAGTGGTTGTTTATAGCTGGTTTTTTTATAATTGCCAAAATTTGAAAGCAAACAAGATGACCGTCAGCAGGTGAATGGATAAACAAACTGTGGAACATCCAGACAATGGATTATTATTCAGGACTAAAAATGATTTGTTAACAAGTCATGAAAAGGCATAGAGGAACCTATGTTAAATGCAAGTTTCTAAGTAAAATAAGTCCAATCTGAAAGGTGACATAATATGATTCCAACTGTATGACCTTCTGGAAACAGAAAAAGTATGAACTAGTAAAAAGGTCTATGGCTGCCAGGGTTTGGAGGGAGACAGAAATGAATAAGTGGAGCAAAAAGGATTTTTAGGGCAGTGGAAATATTCTATACGATTTTATAATGATGGGTATATGTCATTACATTTGTTCAAACACTTAGAATGTACCACACTAAGAGTGAACCCTATGGTCTTTGAGTGATGCTAGTGTGTCAAAGTAGGTTTATCAGTTGTAACAGGTGGACAACCCTGGTGGAGGATGTTGAAAATGGGAGAGGCCATGCATGTGTGGAATAGGCAATGGTACCCCACTCCAGTACTTTTGCCTGGAAAATCCCATGGACAGAGGAGACTAGTAGGCTGCAGTCCATGGGGTCGTGAAGAGTCGGACATGACTGAGTGGCTTCACTTTCACTTTTCACTTTCATGCAGTGGAGAAGGAAATGGCAACCCACTCCAGTATTCTTGCCTGGAGAATCCCAGGGATGGAGGAGCCTGGTGGGCTACCGTCTATGGGGTCACACAGAGTTGGATGCAACTAATGTACCTTAGCAGCAGCAGCATGCATGTGCAGGGACAGGGGCTTTATGGGAAATCTCAGTACTTTCCTTTCAATTTTGCTGTAAACCAAACATTGCTCTAAAAAGTAATGCCTTAAAAAATGGGTAGCTGTTTTGCAAATAGACTCAGTTCAGTTCAATTGTTCAGTCATGTCTGACTCTTTGTGACCCCATGAACTGCAGCATGCCAGGCCTCCCTGTCCATCACTAGATTCTGGGGCTTGCTCAAACTCATGTCCACCGAGTTGGTGATGCCATCCAACCATCTCATCCTCTGTTGTCCCCTTCTCCTCCCACCCTCAATCTTTCCCAGCATCAAGGTCTTTTCCAGTGAGTCAGTTCTTCGCCTCAGGTGGCCAAATGATTGGAGCTTCAGCTTCAGCATCAGTCCTTCCAATGAATATTCAGGACTGATTGCCTTTAGGATTGACTGGCTTGATCTCCTTGCAGTCCAAGGGACTCTCAAGAGTCTTCTCCAACACCACAGTTTAAAAGCATCAATTCTTTGGTGCTCAGCTTTCTTTATAGTCCAACAATCACATCCATACATGACTACGGGAAAAGCCATAACACTGACTAGATGGACATTTGTTGGCAAAGTAATGTCTCTGGTTTTTAATATGCTCTCTAGGTTGGTCATAGCTTTTCTTCCAAGGAGCAAGCATCTTTTAATTTCATGGCTGCAGTGATTTTGAAGCCCAAGAAAATAAAGTCTGTCTCAGTTTCCACTGTTTCCCCATCTATTTGCCATGAAGTGATAGGACTGGATGCCATAATCTTAGTTGTTTGAATGTTGAGTTTTAAGACAACTTTTTCACTCTCCTCTTTCACTTTCATCAAGAGGATCTCTAGTTCCTCTTTGCTTTCTGCCATAAGGGTGGTGTCATCTTCCTATCTGAGATTATTGATATTTCTCCCAGCAATCTTGAGTCCAGCTTGTGCTCCATCCAGTCCAGCATTTTGCATGGTGTACTCTGCATGTAAGTTAAATAAGCAGGGTAACAATATACAGCCATGACGTACTCTTTTGCCAATTTGGAACCAGTACATTGTTACATGTCCAGTTCTACCTGTTGCTTCTTGACCTGCATGTAGATTTCTCAGGAGGCAGGTAAGGTGATCTGGTATCCCCATCTCCTAAAGAATTTTCCATTCTGTTGTGATCCACACAGTCAAAGGCTTTGGCATAGTCAATCAAGCAGTAGTACATATTTTTCTGGAATGTTTTTGCTTTTGCTATCATCCAGTGGACGCTGGCAATTTGATCTCTGGTTCCTCTGCCTTTTCTAAATCCAGCTTGAACATCTGGAAGTTCTTGGTTCATGTACTTTTGACGCCTTGATTGGTGAATTTTGAGCATTACTTTGCTAGCCAGTGAGATCAGTGCAATTGTGTGGTAGTTTGAACATTCTTTGGCATTGCCTTTCTTTGGGATTGGATTGAAAACTGACCTTTTCCAGTCCTGTGGCCACTACTGAGTTTTCCAAGTTTGCTGGCATATTGAATGCAGCACTTTCACAGCATCATCTTTTAGGATTTGAAATAGCTCAACTGGAATTCCATCACCTCCACTAGCTTTGTTTGTAGTGATGCTTCCTAAGGCCCCCTGACTTCGGACTCCAGGATGTCTGGCTCTAGATGGAGTGATCACACCATCATGGTTATCTGGGTCATGAAGATCTTTTTTGTGTAGTTCTTCTGTGTATTCTTGCTACCTTTTCTTAGTATTTTCTGCCTCTGTTAGGTCCATACCATTTCTGTCTTTTACTGTGTCCATCTTTGCATGAAATATTCCCTTGATATCTCTAATTTTCTTGATGAGATATCTAGTCTTTCCCATTTATTGTTTTCCTCTCTTTCTTGGCATTAATCACTGAGGAAGGCTTTTTTTAAATCTCTCCTTGCTATTCTTTAGAACTCTGCATTCAGATAAGTATATCTTTCCTTTTCTCCCTTGCCTTTAGCGTCTATTCTTTTCTCAGCTATTTGTGAGGCCTCCTCAGACAACCATTTTGCCTTTTTGCATTTCTTTTTCTTGAGGATCATCTTGATAGACTATTAGAATGTATAAATCAATCACACAGAGAAAGATTTAATTAATTAGGGTGTTAATTTTTCTTTATGTAAAACTGTGCAAAATAGTTGAATTTTTCTATTTAACACAAATTAAAAACCTAGGCTCTAGACTTTATCATGAACTTCATTTTGGAAGTGGGAAACCCAAGTATCACACAGCATACATAATTTTCTCAAAAATTGGATCTAGGATTTGGAAATAAGCAGCCTTCTCTGGAGTTTGTGTTCTTGGCTATACAAAGAAGTCAAAACAAAAAATGAGTCGTGTCTGACTCTTTGCAACTGCATGGACTGAAGCCCACAAGGCTCCTCCATCTATGGAATTCTCCAGGCAAGAATTCTGGAGTGGGTTGCCATTCCCTTCTCCAGAGGATCTTCCTTACCCAGGGACTGAACCTGGGTCTCCTGTATTGCAGGCAGATTCTTTACCAGCTGAGACACCAGGGAAGATTAAAGAAGCCAAAACAATTCCACAAAGAAAAATTTCCATTCAAAATTTTCAAATCCAGAAACTGATGTTGGTGAGGAAAAACTGCCTGTCATATCAACAAAGAATTACAGATTTTCAGGACCACAAGGGACATTGGATACCATCCTTCTATCTGAATACTTTCTATCAAATGATGAATCAGCGTCCTTCTGGATATCACTAATGATAGCTCTCCATTCTAGTAAAACCCACCTCATTAGAGGAAATAATCCTTTTGTAGAGCTGAAATTTGTGGGGCTTTGTTTTGCTTTGTTGTAGCTTCCAGTCACTGACTTTCTTTTGTTGATTTATTCAGGATACATCTAATTCATATCACGCTAGGTGGTGGTGGTGGTTTAGTCGCTAAGTCGTGTCCAACTTGTGTGATCCCATAGACTGTGGCCTGCAAGGCCCCTCTGTCCATGGGATTCTCCAGGCAAGAATACTGGAGTGGGTTGCCACTTTCTTCTCCAGAGCATTTTGCAGACCCAGAATTGAACTCGGGTCTCCTGCATTGCAAGCAGATTCTTTACTGACTGAGCTATGAGGGAAGCCCCATCATACTAGGTGCTGCTGCTGCTGCTGCTGCTAAGTAGCTTCAGTCGTGTCTGACTCGGTGTGACCCCAGAGATGGCAGCCCACCAGGCTCCCCCATCCCTGGGATTCTCCAGGCAAGAACGCCGGAGTGGGTTGCCATTTCCTTCTCCAATGCATGAAAGTGAAAAGTGAAAGTCAAGTCACTCAGTTGTGTCTGACTCTTCGAGACCCCATGGACTGCAGCCTACCAGACTCCTCCGTCCATGGGATTTTCCAGGCAAGAGTACTGGAGTGGGTTGCCATTGCCTTCTCCTATCATACTAGGTATTTCTGATATATTTAGACAAGTCTATCAAGTTATGCATGGGGCTTCCTGATGACTTGGTGGTAAAGAAACTGCCTGCGATTACAGGAGACAAGTGTTTGATCCCTGGGTTGGGAAGATCCCCTGGAGAAGGAAATGGCAGCCCATTCATTCCATTAATCTTGCCTGGGAAATCCCACGGACTGAATAGTCTGGTGGGCTACAGTCAATAGGGTTGCAAAAGAGTCAGATATGACTTAGTGACTAAACAACAATCAAGTTATACTTACATAACTTCTTAAAGCTATGTGTTCTCATTCTTTCTTTTTCTTTCTCATATTGCATAATTCCAGATAGATTTCCTCATGCTGGTTTGTCAATGTCCACTATTGGTTAAAACTGGGAAATTTTACAGGGTACCTGCAGCTAAAAAGAGTAACTTATGTCTTAATTTACAAGGTAAGATAACTTATCAGTAATGTGATAAAGTCTTGTTCTTTGGAATCTCCTTGAGAATTCAAAATAGCAATGTTCTCAGTTTTTCTTGTGTTTACTAGAGTAGGTACTTTTCAGAACTGCAAAAATTTTTTTTAATATAAATTTATTTATTTTAATTGGAAGCTAATTACTTTACAATATTGTATTGGTTTTGCCATACATCAACATAAATCTGCCACGGGTGTACATGTGTTCCCCATCCTGAACCCCCCTCCCACCTCCCTCCCTGTACCATCCCTCTGGGTAATCCCAGTGCACCAGCCCCAAACATCCTGTATCCTGCATCGAACCTAGACTGGCGATTCATTTCATATATGATATTATATATATTTCATTTTTTATTATAAATTTATTTATTTTAATTGGTGGCTAATTACTTTACAATATTGTATTGGTTTTGCCATACATCAACATGAATCTGTCATGGGTATACCTGTGCTCCCCATCCTGAACCCCCCTCCCACCTCCCTCCCTGTACCATTCTCCAAAATCTTCCCACCCTCTCCCTCTCCCACAGAGTCCAAAAGAGTGTCCTATACATCTGTGTCTCTTTTGCTGTCTCGCATACAGGGTTATTGTTACCATCTTTCTAAATTCCATATATATGCGTTAGTATACTGTATTGGTGTTTTTCTTTCTGGCTTACTTCACTCTGTATAATAGTCTCCAGTTTCATCCACCTCATTAGAACTGATTCAAATGTATTCTTTTTAATGGCTGAGTAATACTCCATTGTGTATATGTACCGCAGCTTTCTTATCTGTTCATCTGCTGATGGACATCTAGGTTGCTTCCATGATTTACTAAAATATTATATTCTCTTTCTTGGGCTCAGAAAAGTAAAATTTCACAACAGTGTTCTGTTTTCAATGTACACTTATTCCTTCAAAACATATTCCTATCCAAGGAATTGCTGGGTAAGAATTTGTCTTACCTAAGATAGAGGCTAAGTTGCTATAACAAAGAAAACCCCCAAATACAATGGCTTGAGTACAATGGAATTTTATTTTTCAGAAAACAGTCCAACCAGTAGGTCACCTCTGCCTCATGGAATCTTCCTCTCTCTTGTTCTTGTTCAGGCACTGCCCTCACCTTTGTGATCAGCACCACGCCATGTCCAAAATCTGCTTGCCAGCCTAGAGGAAAGAGAACAGGGGTCCAGGACCAGCAACTTGACTTTTAATTTGGAACTGACCCAGAAGTCGTGTATATAATTTTTGCTCTCATTTCCTTAAAGAGAATGGAGTCAGATAGCCACGCAGGTTGCCACAAGGCTGGGAAATGTGATCTCCAGCTTTGATGCCACTTTCCCAGCTTCGACTCTCTTTCTGTGAAAAGAGCCAGGGATTAAAATTTGGTGTAAGTTAGTCATCTCTGCTGGGCTTCCCAAGTGGCTCATCAGGTAAAGAATCCTCCTGTTAACACAGGAGATAGATGCAGAAGGTGTGGGTTGGATCCCTGGGTGGGGAAGATACTTTTGGAGGAGGAAACGACAACCCACTCCAGTATGTCTGCCTGGAAAATTCCATGGACAGAGGAGCCTGCTGGGCTACAGTTCATGGGGTCACAAAGAGTCAGGCATGACTGAGCATACACACACACACACACACACACACACACATGCATGCACACACGCACACAGTGAACTCTGCCACAGAGACTATATTCATTTATTTTTATAAATCTTGAAATATTTTTCAAAGTTGCTGCACAAAGTGTTCATTAATTAAATCTCTTCAAAATGTTCGTAACTGTATTTTATTGATCAGTAGTGCAAACCAATCAAAAATTTTAATGATAGGAAGATTAACATCAACAGGTTTAGGAAATAATGTAATTGACTCTAGCAAACATCTCCATTTATAGAAACAGAAGAATGTGGGTATATGAGGCATTTACATATTGCCACAAGCATTGGTGGTGTCCTAGGCTTTAGTGAGTTTGGTTTACAAAAAGGTTGGAGAATACAACTTCATCTTGTGGGTTGGTTAAATGGAGCCAGTTAAGACAGCTTCTTCTGTACCACCTTTTCTGTGGCACTTATCATTTTGTTCTGAACACCACCTCCCTAAAATGCACTCAAAACTATCCTCTAATAATGTTACATTGAAAAAATTATTTATATTTCTCACGGATGTTGGTGTTTTTTGAGTAAATACTGCCTACACTGAAGAGTTTTTGGCCAATTTTTTGCTATTATATCTAAAATGGAGTTTTCATATATAAGATAATTCAACAGAAACCAAAGTTTTCATATGGGCAGTGATTTGACAGGATATCAAAATAAATGATAATATACATTAATAAAGTAACCCAAACCTCATTCTGCATTTCTCCGATCCCAATCATAGACAGAGAAAGTTATGCTGCTCATTTCTCACATGCTGGATTCCATTTTCTTTCTCTTAACCAATTTTCTGTTCATGTTCATTTTTTAAAGTTTTGCTTCAGAATAGTCCACATTGACCTGGGCAAATGCTGAGGGAAGAAGGCAACACACAGAGAATTTTAAATACAATCTTGTTCTTGAACTGAAGATGGCCAGTCATGCAGTAGAACCTGATCTAGGAGGTTCTGTACCAGATACAGTCAGCAGGAAAGAGATAGTACCTGACCTCCAGGATCTTACACTTTAGTTGGTAAAGATCATGCCTGCATGCTCAGTCGCTTCTGTTGTGTCTGACATTTTGCAACCCCATGAACTTCAGCCCTCCAGGTTCCTCTGTCCATAGGATTCTCCAGGCAAGAAGGCCGGAGTGGATTGCCATGCCCTCCTCCAGAGGATCTTCCTGACCCAGGGATCGAACCCAAGTCTCCTGCTTCTTCTGCATTGCAGGTGGGTTCTTTACCCACTGAGTCACTGCGAAAGCCCTGGTAAAGATTAAGTATACTCTAAAATCAAGCATTTACTGAGTCTAAGTTTTAAAATATTAGAAGCCGTGACTCATTTCTTTTCCTCATTCTAATATCCAACTAATCAAAAAGTCTCTTAGAGCCTGACTTCTTCCCACAGCCACCAGTTTATAATCATCCCAGAAATTTTTTACTTGTTCTGCTGCCTCTCATCTTCTCTCTTTCCTGTCCACTCTCACTGTGAGAGTCCCTCCACTCTTCATCTTACTTTGGAAGGCATATAGCAAAATTTATTGATAAGGTCACATATGGGTAAAATAAAACACAGCTAAGGTGAGGATTCAGTCAACATGCATATAGCCCACCTCTGAATCAGTCAATACAATACGCTCCCTCCATTCTCCACATTCTCATGGGATGCGCTTACTCTGTACCCTTAGAAGAGATTGATATGTCCGGGATTGAAATCTGATAATGTCATCCCATTTTCAGTTTTACAAAACTTCCAGATACTCTCAAGATGGAAAGCATGAACTCTCTTTCATGGCTGTTGGAGTTTTTGATGTGAAGTGGCCTTGCTCTCTGTGCTTACCTCTCATTATTACTGGCTTCACGTGCTGAAGGCTGGCATATTAAACTACTTGCTGTTACCCACACTTTGTTCCTTTATTTGAGTCTTGTTTTTGTACATGTTATTTTGTTCCTAGAAGCAATATCCCTTTCTCTTTGATTGTGAATGCCTCCTTGTCTTCCACAACCTCAGCCTAAAAACTAAGGTTATCACTCTCAAATACTCTCATAAAAACCTTTACCTTTTTGCTCATAATCCTAATGGCATTGTATTGTTATTGCCAGGGCACACTCCTTGAATACAGGGTCTGTATTTTTGTTTTCCTTTTATGCGAGTGGCTGGTAAAGTATCTAATGTAACAAATATACAGTCATTATTTTGTTGAAATGAGATTCAAAGGAAGCAATTTATGGTATAGATTCAATATATTTGTGCCAAATTAAGAAAAAGGTTTTAATATTTAATGAAGCATTTGTACTATGCCAGGCATCAGTGATACCAAGGAAAACATGGTAAAATACCTGATGTTCAAGAACTCATCTTAGTGGCTTTCCATAAATCTTATTTAGCCAACACTTTTGTAACTATCACCTTTTTAGAAAATATGGGAAGAACCCCCAGTTTTAACCCAGGCCTGACTCACAAATTATTGCTAGGGTTATTTAGAGAAGATAAGAATTTGCTCTTGAAATAAAATTCCCATTAATCTAGTAGAAAGAAATTGGGCTGATGTTCCAAAAAAGGACATATAGCATAGAAAGAAATATACAAAGACTTTGAGATGAAATGACTGAGTAGCTTGGATGGAATGAAGGTGTTCTGAGGGTTAAGTACAAGATATGAGGTCTGAGGACTGTTAAGTGGGATCTGAGCTGTTGGACAGAGATTTGGAGAAATGTAGACCTGACTCACTAAGCTTTGGTTGAGTAAGATTAGATCATTCTAGTAAACTGACATACAATATAATAGATGCTTTACATACAGGGTCTGGAATGAGCTTTTCTTTTCCTATGTGGGTTAAAGAACTATACAATGAGAAGTTTGAAATTAAAATGAAACTGAAAAACATATCAAAATAGCTCCAACAGTGACCACACATTTCAGAGCCTAATAGTTTTAGTCTTTAAAATTTCAGTTAAATGCTCATTGTGGGATGAATAATTTTGGCCTTTAATGGCTTTGTTTAAAAGCTTTGAAAATGATTACAGTGTAGAACTTTGTAAGATTTAATATTTTGAGCATGAGATAATTTAAAAATATACTTCAGAAGTATTGTCTTTATATATTTGAAAAATATCTAGAGAAAACACTAACCTCCTGATCTACATATTCACAGAAAACAGAATAAAAAGATTGTGTCTTTACTGAAGCAGAAGAGGTTTGGGGAGAATACAAGATAAACCTTTACATGTACACTAATTATTATCTCATTTATTATTTAGCAATAATTTATTGCTAAACACATTTACCTGGACCCTCAGAGAGGAAGTATTTTGAAAGTGATATGGGTTCCAATATACAGCTTAAAAAATGTCTTTTATAGTCCTATTATTTTCAAGACAAAATAGTACAAGGGCTCCTATCATTTTCAAGAGAGATGATCACAAGGGCCTCTATCATTTCCTGGGAAAATTTATTTAAGGTTCATTTTACATTTGCGAGCTTATCCTAGCTTCCTCTGAGAAAACTGAGTTTTTGGTATTTGAGTAGCAAGCATTAGATGAGTCCTTAAAGAATAATCTCTGATAAAGCTTAAAATTGTTGATAGCCGCTAAAGTAGCTAGCGACCGCTGTCCTTCAAGAAGGGTATTTACAATAAAGACTCTTCCAGATTTCTGGCAATTTTAGTTTAAGACATATATCAATATTTTAATTCAGCTTGTTTAGAATCTTTCTAAGAAAGGAGGATAAGTTAGGAGTGGACACAAAAAACTATAGAGAGGATGCATAGAAGAGCAACAGGAAATGGGTAACAGAGGCAAAAATAGGAGGGAAATACTAAATTTGAGGAGAAAGAGGATTTGAAGGAATACAAAATATATGTTGTATACTGGTTAACCTGAGACTAGCTACTATGACTGGGAACTCTGAAATCTCAAAAACCTGCCTCTACATCATTGATTTTCAAAGTGTCTCCAGACCGCCACCATCAGCAGCACCTGGGAACCTATTATGTGAAAGTTGTGCAGTCGTGTCTGACTCTTTGTGACCCCGTGGACTGTAGCCTGGCAGGCGACTCCGTCCCTGGGATTTTCCAGCCAAGAATACTGGAGTGGGTTGCCATTTCCTTCTCTAGGGGATCTTCCCAATCTAGGGATGGAACCCGGGTCTCCGGCATTGCAGGCAGAGTCTTTACTTGCTGAGCCACCAGGGACTTGTTAGGCATGCAAATTTTGGAACCCCACCTAGAACTCCTGAATCAGAACAAAGGTGATGGGATACTGCAATCTTCTTTTTAACAAGCCGCCTGGGGCTTGCTGATATGCACTAAATTTGAGAATAATTTTTAGTTTCTTGTTCATGTAACTGTTTATTGAAGATATTCAGCAGGTAACCTCAAGAGTTCAAGTCTCAGCCTTCCATAATCCTTTGGCTTTACCCAACGGATTTTTGTCTGTATAGTCCCTTCTAAGCAGCCCTGATTAGACCCTGATTCTGCTTGCTGGGATTCCTTGATATCTCAGCTGGTAAAGAATCCACCTGCAATGCGGGAGACCTGGGTTCAATCCCTGGGTTGGGAAGATCCCCTGGTGAAGGGAAAGTCTACCCACTCCAGTGTTCTGGCCTGGAGAATTCCATGGACTGTATAGTCCCTGAGGTTGCAAAGAGTCGGACACGACTGAGCGACTTTCACTTCATCTTGCTTCTGCTTGCTGGGGGCATCCCTCCCTCATCTAGGGTTCTGAGGGGATCTGTTGGTTTATTATTTTCCTTGGCCAAATCTGAAACATTTCATGGTTTTGGAACTTTAATAGCCCATTTCTTGGTCATAACATTTTGTTGACCTGAATGTTGCTTTAATGTCAAAATAGCCATATTTATCTTCATTTGTTTATTTCCCTCAGGCTTATGTTTTCTTAGGCAATGAAATTTATTCAAAAACTCCTATGTAGTCTGATTATATAATTGATTTTAAAGATTTTCTCTTCTTTGGCTTCAAAATCACTATGGATATGACTACAACCACAAAATTTTAAAAAATGCTTGCTCCTTGGAAGAAAAGCTATGACAAATCTGGACAGTGTTTGAAAAAGCAGAGAAATCACTTTGTCAACAAAAGTCCATTTGTCAAAGCTATGATTTTTCCAGTAGTCATGTACGAATGGAGAAGACAATGGCAACCCACTCCAGTACTCTTGCCTGGAAAATCCCATGGATGGAGGAGCCTGGTGGGCTGCAGTCCATGGGGATGCAAAGAGTCGGACACGACTGAGCGACTTCACTTTCACTTTTCAATTTCATGCATTGGAGAAGGAAATATCAACCCACTCCAGTGTTCTTGCCTGGAGAATCTTGGGGACAGTGGAGCCTGGTGGGCTGCTGTTTATGGGGTCGCACAGAGTCAGACAAAACTGAAGTGACTTGGCGGCAGCGGCAGCAGCATGTATGAATGGGAGAGTTGGGCCATAAAGAAGCCTGAGCACTGAACAATTGATGCTTTTGAACTGTGGTGCTGGAGAAGACTCTTGAGAGTCCCTTGGACAGCAACGAGATCAAACCAGTCAATCCTAAAGGAAAACATCCCTGAATATTCTTTGGAAAGATTGATTCTGAAGCTGAAGCTCCAATACTTTGGCCACCTGATGCAAAGAGCTGACTCATTGGAAAAAAAAAAACCCTGATTCTGAGAAAGACTGAAGGCAAAAGGAGAAGAGGGTGGCAGAGGATGAGATGGTTTGATAGCATCACCAACTCAATGGACTTGAATTTGATCAAACTCCTAGAGACAGTGGAGGACAGAAGAGCCTGGTGTGCTGCAGTCCATAGGGTTACAAAGAGTCAGACATGACTTAGCAACTGAACAACTACAATGGAAATGTTCTCTATGCTATTTGCCAGTAACTACATACAAAATTCTTTCCTTAGAATAATTCTTAAGACCGATTACTCTTCTTTTTTTTAATTTTCTTTCTCTCTAGTTAATAGTGGTACCTCAGGGCTCTCTGACACAATGTGCTTGGGTAGGGAAGTATTAGTGTGTATTTTGCTGCAAGGCTGAGTTTTACTGTGATTTTGGTGCTCAAAATCTTTCTTGGTGTTATTTCATATTGAGGTGTAAAAGAAGTTGTTTTTTTCAACTCTGTAAGATTTTACATTTCTTGACTCACTCTGTCCTTTCATTTTTTTTTTAACTTGCAGAATACTATTTGCCTAAGTCTATCTCTTCATTTTGTACTGCGAAGCATAGCCAGTAAAAATCACTATTAAAAGCTATCATCTTCTTTTCCAATTTCTTTCCCTAGTGCGACAAGCTCATGGCTTCCCTGTACATCAGTGCAGGTGGTGTTTTGGCCAAATGTCTTACCACAGTGGGTTTCCTGCCTCCATAGCAGATTTCTTGCCACTAGCCACCTGACTTAATAGCAACCAGAGCATCTCACTTCAGGGTACCAATTTTTGCTAGAGATGAAGTTATGTGAGCTTATGTAAACATAATCCTTGATTCTCAGAGGCTTTATACAAAGGAACTTTATCCTCGGTTACATAAGAATTCAATGCCACATGTATACCTGTTGCGGATTCATTTTGATATTTGGCAAAACTAATACAATTATGTAAAGTTTAAAAATAAAATTAAATTAAAAAAATAAAAATAAAAATAAAATTTTATTTTAAAATCATAAAAAAAAAAAAAAAAGAATTCAATGCCAGTATTCGCAGGTGTTCAGGACTCAGGCTTCTTTCACCTTATAGCTTTGAATTCATCTTCCTCCAGGTCCTCTGGGTCTTGTACTAGTGAGTGGGGAAAGAGAATGCAGAATGACAGCAAGTCTTCCATGGACAGACCTAAAAGGAGTATTTTTTCACTTCTGCCCATCTTCCACTGACCAGAACTCAGTCAAACGGCTGCACCTAAATTCCAGGGAGGCTGTGAAGTTTAGTTAAGCTGGATGCTAAATAGTGAAACAGAGTTTTATTTCGTGGTGAAAGGTCTTTTCAGGCTTTGGCACATGAAAAATAAAAATGATATGCAATAGGCAAGGGGAGTGCATGAACATGGTAAGGAGGAAGAGGTGTTGAGAGAGAAATAGAAGATATACAGAAGAAAGGGAAGTTAGGATGAACTTTAATCTTTGGAATTTCGACTTAAGATGTACTGTATTTCCTTTCTTTATAGATTAAAAAATCAAACTTTAAAGAGCCTGATATCTTATTTAATTACCAAGCCAAGAAAGGTTGTTTTTAGCCTAGTGTTCATAGCAGCACTATTTACAATAGCCAAGACCTGGAAGCCAACTTCCAAGTTCATCGATAAGTGTACATTGATGGATAAATGGATAAAGAAGAGGGGGTACATATATATGATGGAATATTCAGTTCAGTTCAGTCACTCAGTCATGTCCAACTCTTTGCGACCCCATGAATCGCAGCACTCCAGGCCTCCCTGTCCATCACCAACTCCCGGAGTTCACTCAGACTCACATCCATCGAGTCAGTGATGCCATCCAGCCATCTCATCCTCTGTTGTCCCCTTCTCCTCCTGCCCCCAATCCCTCCCAGCATCAGAGTCTTTGCCAATGAGTCAACTTTTCGCATGAGGTGGCCAAAGTACTGGAGTTTCAGCTTCAGCATCATTCCTTCCAAAGAAATCCCAGGGCTGATCTCCTTCAGAATGGACTGGTTGAATCTCCTTGCAGTCCAAGGGACTCTCAAGAGTCTTCTCCAACACCACAGTTCAAAAGCATCAATTCTTCGATGCTCAGCCTTCTTCACAGTCCAACTCTCACATCCATACATGACCACAGGAAAAACCATAGCCTTGACTAGATGGACCTTTGTTGGCAAAGTAATGTCTCTGCTTTTGAATATGCTATCTAGGTTGGTCATAACTTTCCTTCCAAGGAGTAAATGTCTTTTAATTTCATGGCTGCAGTCACCATCTGCATTGATTTTTGAGCCCCCAAAAATAAAGTCTGATACTGTTTCCACTGTTTCCCCATCTATTTCCCATGAAGTGATGGGACTGGATGCCATGATCTTTGTTTTCTGAATGTTGAGCTTTAAGCCTGATGGAATATTACTCAACCATAAAAAATGAAATAATGTCATTTGCAGCAAAATGGATGGACCTAGAGATTATTATACTAAGTGAAGTAAATTAGACAAGGACAAATAACATATGGTATCACTTAAATGTGGAATCTAAAAAATGATACAAAATAGAAATAGACTCATAGACTTAGAAAACAAGCTTATGATTACCAAAGAGGAGAGCATGGGTTGGGGAGAGATAAATTAGAAATTTTACATATACACACTACTATACATAAAATAGATGAACAACAAGGCCTACTGTATAGCACAGGAACTATATTTAATATCTTATGGTAACCTATAATGGAAAAAATCCTAAAACTAACATATATATATATATATATGTGTGTGTGTGTGTGTGTGTGTGTGTAATGGAATAATTGTGTTGGAGAAGACTCTTGAGAGTCCCTTGGACTGCAAGGAGATCCAACCAGTCCATTCTAAAGGAAATCAGTCCTGGGTGTTCTTTGGAAGGAAGGATGCTAAAGCTGAAACTCCAGTACTTTGGCCACCTCATGCGAAGAGTTGACTCATTGGAAAAGACTCTGATGCTGGGAGGGATTGGGGGCAGGAGGAGAAGGGGACGACAGAGGATGAGATGGCTGGATGGCATCACCGACTCAATGGACGTGAGTCTGAGTGAACTCCGGGAGTTGGTGATGGACAGGGAGGCCTGGAGTGCTGCGATTCATGGGGTCACAAAGAGTCGGACATGACTGAGCGACTGAACTGAATGGAATAATTTTGGGGTACACCTTAACTAACACAGTATTGTAAATTAACCATACTTAAATAAAGAATGGTATATTCAAATCCAAACATGACTGAAAAGAAAGCCTGTGATCATTCCACTTGAAGATACACCCATTAACAAAATATACACACACATCCATTGATATCTACTTGTGTGTTTCAGACCAAGAAGCATAGTGTTATTTGATACTATACTCAGAACTTCATTTATTCTACCTGAAGTTTTTCTTTAGGAGAGATATATAGCAAGCAGAACACACTCAACAGTTGTTAGCAACTTGATTAGTTAAGAAAATATACTCAGTTAATTTAACATGAATATAAATTGATGACAGTACATCACAAATAATCAAGACTTTTGTTTAAAAAGATACAAACATATTTATAAATAGAAACAAATTAGTTTTTATTATTACTCTAGAAGAGAAATAAATGAATTCTCTTTATTAAGGTCACTATTTTTCTCAAACTGAAACCTTACCCTGGGCACCATGGGAAAATTGGGTGTGAGCCAACTGTTTTTGTTTGGTCCTTTGAAGAATAGAAATGCTCCTAAACCACTGTGTAAACAAGCTTTTATACCAATTGTGTATATTATTGTCTGACTAAAATTCTAAGCCTCTTAACAGCTCATTTATTTTATCATGTAAAAACAAAAATTCAGACATCTAATTTTCTTCATACGCTGGGTCTTTGGAGAGAAATTCATCCGTCAGATGACACTCTTTTGGAAGGCCAGTTCATTATTCTTCTTATTCAGGAATGCAGAAACTTGTATTGTTCTAAGATTTATTGTAATTCTTCTTTATGTTTCTAGCTTGGAAAACAACAGAAAATTTCCACTTTAATTTGTGGAGACATTGAAATGTTAAAAGATAACCTGTGTGTTTGTGTCTTAGTCTCTCAATCGTGTCCAACTGTCTGTGACCCCATGGACTGTAGACCACCAGACTCCTCTGTCTGTGGAATTCTTCAGGCAAGAATACTAAAGTGGGTTGCCATATCCTTCTCCAGGGGATCTTCCCAACTCAGGGATCAGACCTGTACCTCCTGTGGCTCCTGCATTGCAGGTGGATTCCTTACCATCTGAATCATTGTAATCTAAGGAATACTGAAACTTTTAAAGAGTATATTTGAGCAAAAATTTATTTGACTATGACAGTACTAAATTGCAAGTGGCTTGGTGAACAGGAGTGGAGGAGAGACTTCTGTAGAGAAAGTTCTCAAACAAAAAAGGAAATGATTAGATTGGCCATAGCTTAAAGTCAGTTGGCTGTTTGTTGTTGATTATCCTTCAGTTTCTGATTTTGTAAACTTGAGGCATTTCCAGGCTTAGATTTTGTTTTGCTTATGTAGTCCGTTATGGGGTTCAGTTCAGTTCGGTCACTCAGTTGTGTCTGACTCGTTGCCATCCCATGGACTGCAGCACACCAGGCTTCCCTGTCCATCACCAATTCCTGGAGCTAGCTCAAACTCACGTTAATCGAGTTGGTGGAGTTACAGCCTCCTCAGTATAATCCATTTGTGTGTGTGTGTGTTAGTTCTAAAAAGGTCTTGTAGGTCTTCATAGAACCGTTCAACTTCAGCTTCTTCAGCATTACTGGTTGGGCATAAGCTTGGATTACCGTGATATTGAATGGTTTGCCTTGGAAACGAACAGAGATCATTCTGTCGTTTTTGAGATTGCATCCAAGTACTGCATTTTTGGACTCTTTTGTTGACCATGATGGCTACTCCATTTCTTCTAAGGGATTCCTGCCCGCAGTAGTAGATATAATGGTCATCTGAGTTAAATTCACCCATTCCAGTCCATTTTAGTTCGCTGATTCCTAGAATGTCAACGTTCACTCTTGCTATCTCCTGTTTGACCACTTCCAAAGGCAATGCCAAAGAATGCTCAAACTACTGCACAATTGCACTCATCTCACATGCTAGTAAAGTAATGCTCAAAATTCTCCAAGCCAGGCTTCAGCAATGTGTGAACCGTGAACTTCCTGATGTTCAAGCTGGTTTTAGAAAAGGCAGAGGAAACAGAGAGCAAATTGCCAACATCTGCTGGATCATGGAAAAAGCAAGAGAGTTCCAGAAAAACATCTATTTCTGCTTTATTGACTATGCCAAAGCATTTAACTGTGTGGATCACAATAAATTGTAGAAAATTCTGAAAGAGATGGGAATACCAGACCACCTGATCTGCCTCTTGAGAAATCTGTATGCAGGTCAGAAAGCAACAGTTAGAACTGTACATGGAACAACAGACTGGTTCCAAATAGGAAAAGGAGTATGTCAAGGCTGTATATTGTCACCCTGTTTATTTAATGTATATGCAGAGTACATCATGAGAAACGCTGGACTGGAAGAAACACAAGCTGGAATCAAGATTGCTGGGAGAAATATCAATAACCTCAGATATGCAGATGACACCACCCTGGTGGCAGAAAGTGAAGAGGGACTAAAAAGCCGCCTGATGAAATTGAAAGAGGAGAGTGAAAAAGTTGGCTTAATGCTCAACATTCAAAAAACTAAGATCATGGCATCCGGTCCCACCACTTCATGGGAAATAGATGGGGAAACAGTGGAAACAGTGTCAGACTTTATTTTTTGGGGCTCCACAATCACTGCAGATGGTGACTGCAGCCATGAAATTAAAAGACGCTTACTCCTTGGAAGGAAAGTTATGACCAACCTAGATAGCATATTCAAAAGCAGAGGCATTAATTTACCAACAAAGGTTCGTCTAGTCAGTTTGGTTCAGTTCAGTCACTCAGTCATGTCCGACTCTTTGCGACCCCATGAATCGCAGCACACCAGGCCTCCCTGTCCATCACCAACTCCCGGAGTTCACTGAGACTCACATCCATCAAGTCAGTGATGCCATCCAGCCATCTCATCCTCTGTCGTCCCCTTCTCCTCCTGCCCCCAATCCCTCCCAGCATCAGAGTCTTTTCCAATGAGTCAACTCTTCACATGAGGTGGCCAAAGTACTGGAGTTTCAGCTTTAGCATCATTCATCTAGTCAAGGCTATGGTTTTTCCTGTGGTCATGTATGGATGTGAGAGTTGGACTGTGAAGAAGGCTGAGCACTGAAGAATTGATGCTTTTGAACAGTGGTATTGGGAGAAGACTCTTGAGAGTCCCTTGGACTGCAAGGAGATCCAACCAGTCCATTCTGAAGGAGATCAGCCCTGGGATTTCTTTGGAAGGAATGATGCTAAAGCTGAAACTCCAGTACTTTGGCCACCTCATGTGAAGAGTTGACTCTTTGGAAAGATTCTGATGCTGGGAAGGATTGGGGGCAGGAGGAGAATGGGATGACAGAGGATGAGATGGCAAGATGGTATCACTGACTCGATGGACGTGAGTCTGAGTGAACTCTGGGAGTTGGTGATGAACAGGGAGGTCTGGCATGCTGCGATTCATGGGGTCGCAAAGAGTCGGACATGACTGAGTGACTGAACTGAACTGAACTGAACTGAATGGACCTGACATTCCAGGTTCCTATGCAATATTGCTCTTTACAGCATTGGACCTTGCTTCTATCACCAGTCACATCCACAACTGGGTCTTGTTTTTGCTTTGGCTCAATCCCTTCATTCTTTCTGGAGTATTTCTCCACTGATCTCCAGTAGCATATTGGGGACTTACCGACCTGGGTAGTTCCTCTTTCAGTATCCTGTAATTTTGCCTTTTCATACTGTTCATGGGATTCTCAAGGCAAGAATACTGAAGTGGTTTGCCATTCCCTTCTCCAATGGACCACATTCTGTCAGACCTCTCCACCGTGACCCGTCCGTCTTGGGTGGCCCCACAAATTTTGTCAAAAACTTTTCTGCATCTACTGAGACAAGCTGAAGTTGAATGGTTCTGTGAAGATGTACAAGACCTTATAGAACTGACACCCAAAAAAGATGTCCTTTTCATTATAGGCGACTGGAATGCAAAAGTAGGAAGTCAGGAAACACCTAGAGTAACAGGCAAATTTGGCCTTGGAATACGGAATGAATCAGGGCAAAGGTAATAGAGTTTTGCCAGGAAAACACAATGGTCATAGCAAACATCCTCTTTCAACAACACAAGAGAAGACTCTACACATGGACATCACCAGATGGTTGACGCCGAAATCAGATTGCTTATATTCTTTGCAACCAAAGATGGAGAAGCTCTATACAGTCAGCAAAAACAAGACCAGGAGCTGACTGTGGCTCAGATCATGAACTCCTTATTGCCAAATTCAGACTGAAACTGAAGAAAGTAGGGAAAACCACTAGACCATTCAGGTATGACCTAAATCAAATCCTTTATGATTATACAGTGGAAATGAGGAATAGATTTAAGGGACTAGATCTCATAGACGAAGTGCCTGCTGAACTATGGACGGAGGTTCATGACATTGTACAGAAAAAGGGATCAAGAAGATCCCATGGAAAAGAAATGCAAAAAAGCAAAATGGCTGTCTGGGGAGGACTTACAAATAGCTGTCAAAAGAAGAGAAGTGAAAAGCAAAGGAGAAAAGGAAAGATATACCCATTTGAATGCAGAGTTCCAAAGAACAGCAAGGAGAGATAAGAAAGCCTTCCTCAGCGATCAATGCAAAGAAATAGAGGAAAACAATAGAATGGGAAAGACTGGAGATTTCTTCAAGAAATTAGACATACCAAGGGAACATTTCATGCAAAGATGGGCTCGATAAAGGACAGAAATGGTATGGAGCTAACAGAAGCAGCAGATATTAAGAAGAGGTGGCAAGAACACACAGGAGAACTGTACAAAAAAGGTCTTCATGACCCAGATAACCACAATGGTGTGATCACTCACCTGGAGCCAGACATCCTGGAATGTAAAGTCAAGTGGGCCTTAGAAAGCATCACTAAAAACAAAGCTAGTGGAGGTGATGGAATTCCGGTTGAGCTATTTCAAATCCTGAAAGATGATGCTGTGAAAGTGCTGCACTCAATATGCCAGCAAATTTGGAAAATTCAGCAGTGGCCACAGGACTGGAAATGTCTGTTTTCATTCCAATCCCCAAGAAAGGCAATGCCAAAGAATGCTCAAACTACCGCACAATTGCACTCATATCACACGCTAGTAAAGTAATGCTCAAAATTCTCCAAGCCAGGCTTCAGCAGTACGTGAACCATGAACTTCCAGATGTTCAAGCTGGCTTTAGAAAAGGTAGAGGAGCCAGAGATCAAATTGCCAACACCTGCTGGATCATGGAAAAAGCAAGAGAGTTCCAGAAAAACATCTATTTCTTCTTTATTGACTATGCCAAAGCCTTTGACTGTGTGGATCACAATAAACTGTGGAAAATTCTGAAGGAGATGGGAATACCAGACCACCTGACCTGCCTCTTGAGAAATCTGTATGCAGGTCAGGAGGCAACAGTTAGAACTGTACATGGAACAACAGACTGGTTCCAAATAGGAAAAGGGGTACATCAAGGCTGTATATTGTCACCCTGCTTATTTAACTTATATGCAGAGTACATCATGAGAAATGCTGGGCTGGAAGAAGCACAAGTTGGAATTAAGACTGCCAGGAGAAATATCAATAACCTCAGATATGCAGATGATACCACTCTATGGCAGAAAGTGAAGAGGAACTAAAAAGCCTGTAGATGAAAGGGAAAAAGGAGAGTGAAAAAGTTGACTTAAAGCTCAACATTCAGAAAACTAAGATCATTGCATCTGGTCCCATCACTTCATGGAAAATAGAGGGGGAAACAGTGGAAACAGTGTCAGACTTTATTTTTTTGGGCTCCACAATCACTGCAGATGGTGATTGCAGCCATGAAATTAAAAGAGCTTACTCCTTGGAAGGAAAGTAATGACCAACCTAGATAGCATATTCTAAAGCAGAGACATTACTTTGCCAACAAAGGTCCGTCTAGTCAAGGCTATGATTTTTCCAGTGATCATTATCGATATGAGAGTTGGACTGTGAAGAAAGCTGAGCAGCAAAGAATTGATGCTTTTGAACTGTGGTGTGGAGAAGACTCTGGAGAGTCCCTTGTACTACAAGGAGATCAAATCAGTCCATCCTAAAGGAAATCAGTCCTGGGTGTTCATTGGAAGGACTAATGCTGAAGCTGAAACTCTAATACTTTGGCTAATGATGCAAAGAGCTGACTCATTGGAAAAGACCCTGATGTTGGGAGGAATTGGGGGCAGGAGGAGAAGGGGACGACAGAGGATGAGATGACTGGATAGCATCACCCACTCAATGGACATGAGTTTGGGTGGACTCCGGGAGTTGGGCATGGACAGGGAGGCCTGGCGTGCTGTGATTCATGGGGTTGCAAAGAATCAGACATAGTGAACGACTGAACTGAACTAATATATAATTTAAATTTACAGGGACCTCAGAGTGTTTATGTTTTCACAGATACCTTGTTACCTAGAAATGGAAAAAAGAAAACCTCAGAGAAACATGTGATTTGCCAAAACTAATCCACTCTTTAAAGTCAAAGAAGGCCCTAGAACATAGGGTTTGTGTTTCCAATTTTGTGATTTTTTTTTCCCCACTAATTCTTGCTGACTATTCTGTGTTCTTCTCTTGAACAGGTAAACAGAGATACTGGAAAGTGTTTTTTCTACATATACTTGAGTCTACACTTATAAATTCAGAGTATTTATAGAATGTCTGTCAAGTGCTTTTATAGCTGTCTCACTTAAGCATCGGTGAAAGTGAAGTGAAATTGTAAGTCACTCTGTTGTGGTCAACTCTTTCTGACCCCATGAACTGTAGCCTCACAGGCTCCTCTGCCCATGAAATTCTCCAGGTGAGAATACTGGAGTGGGTAGCCATTTCCTTCTGGAGGGGATCTTCCAGACCCAGGGATTGAACCTGGATCTCCTTAACTGCAGGAGGATTCTTTACCATCTGGGCCACCAGGGAAGCCCAGATATCCAAATCCAAAATATAGAGACCTCAAATAGATGACCAACCGCACTTATTAAGTAATAGAACAGTCCAATTTCTAGCCGTGTCATTTTTGCTAGTTGTAGGACACAAACATCAGGCAATGTAGTTTAATTGATAATATAAATAATTTCCAAATATCCATCTTTGTGGCACTCCATAGTCAATAAAGTCAGATGGTTTGTGTGATTCATAATATATTTAGTAGCATGTAGGCAGCATTTGAAAGAAAGATTGGTGTATGTTATGGGCTTAAAGGCTGAAGAAAGCAGTTGAAGCAAATAAGCACAAGGTACTAAGTAAATTTACAGCAGCACATATTACCAGGTGCTAGAAACTGGGTTCAAAGAAATACAGTTGAGAGAGTTAAAGATACATTTTAGAATTACTCAGTTTTTTTAAAATAAATAAAACACATAACTCTTGAATGAGATAAAAAAATTTGTAATAAATACTTTTAAAATAAGGCAGCTAATAAAATTACCTTGCCAAGAAGAAAAGAAATATATTTTAAAGTAAGACTAAAGGCACATAAATTTTTGGCTGTAAAATGTTAGCTTTTCTCCAAGGAGAAATGAATTGGAAAAATGCTCACTGGGGTACTTTAAATGATAAGTCTCTATTAAAAAAAAATGGGATCAGTCGATAGAAAAGAAGGAAGGTAGTCATTTCCTTGAGGTTTAATGTAACTCATAGGATTGTATTGGCATTTTATAGGAAAATGAGCTTTTTCATTGACAATTAACTATAAAAGTACAAACTGTAAAATAGTATTTTTTTTGTCTCAATTGTGAAAGGAGAGTGACTATTGTTAGACTGCAATGGCACCCCACTCCAGTACTTTTGCCTGGAAAATCCCATGGACGGAGGAGCCTGGCGGGCTGCAGTCCATGGGGTCACTAAGAGTCGAACATGACTGAGCAAATTCACTTTTACTTTTCACTTTCATGCATTGGAGAAGGAAATGGCAACCCACTCCAGTGTTCTTGCCTGGAGATTCCCAGGGACGGGGAAGCCTGGTGGGCTGCTGTCTGTGGGGTCGCACAGAGTCAGACACGACTGAAGCGAGTTTATTTATTGTTATACTGATTTATTAGTCAATTGCTGGTATTAAGAACTAGCTATGAACTGTGAAACAGATGTTAAACATATTATTGAAATGATTCTGTCAATAGAATTTTTGATTGGGATAACTATCTGAATGTCTTAGTACCAATTTAATTATGTTTTATTTTGGAAATTATGTCTTAATAAATGTCTATATACAGTAGGTTAGTGAATAATACACTGAAATGGGCTTCCCTGGTGGCTCAGATGGTAAAGGATCCCCCTGCAATGCAGGATACCTGGGTTCAATCCTTGGGTGGGGAAGATCCCCTGGAGGAGGGCATGGCAACCCACTCCAGTATTCTTGCCTGGAGAATCCCCATGGACAGAGTAGCTTGGTGGGCTACAGGCTCCTCTTCATGGGATTTCCCAGGCAAGAATACTGGACTGGGTTGCCATTTCCTTCTTCAGGGGATCTTCCCCACGAGGGATGAAACCGGTGTCTCTTGGATTGCTGGTGGATTCTTTACCACTATGCCACCTCCAGCTGTGAACCTCCACTAGAGCCCAAAAATGTCAATTAGAGTCAACTATTCAGAAGCTGATTGTCCAGTTAATGTATTTCCATTTTCCCCCCCAATATTTGTTGTTTCTTTTTCATTGTTAGCAAAAAGAAGACGCAATGCCTTTGAAAGTGAAATGTGTTGATTTGTGTAAAAAAACTAACCTGAATTTTAGGCATAGTTGAAGATTAAGAAAACCTCTTAATTTAAATAGATGGAACATTTCTTGAAGATTTCACTTACTCGTATATTTTATGCCTGGATAAACTACTTTCAATTAGCTTGTGTATTTCTACCTCACAATAGTGAAAATGCAAGTGAAAGTCACTCAGTCATTTCACCCTATGGACTATATAGTCCATGGAATTCTCCAGCCCAGAATACTGGAGTGGGTAGCCTTTCCCTTCTCCAGGAAATCTTCCCAACCCATGGATTGAACCCAGGTCTCCCACATTGTACGCAGATTCTTTACCAGCTGAGCCACAGGGAAGCCCAAGAACACTGGAGTGGGTAGCCTTCTCCAGCAGATATCTGGAGGATATCTCTTCTCCAGGAGAATCCCTTCTCCTGCGTTGCAGGCAAATTCTTTGCCAACTGAGCTATCAGGGAAGCCAGATGTTGTCAAACAACACCAGAAATACACTGAAAAAATAAAATTTTTCAATAAATATGTGAATGTGCAATGATAGACAAATGATATGTTACATACTAAATTCTTGATTTCTTTCTACTGTTAAACAGTAAACTAAGGCTGCAGTCCATGGGGTCGCTAAGAGTCGGATACGACTGAGCAACTTCCCTTTCACTTTTCACTTTCATGCATTGGAGAAGGAAATGGCAACCCACTCCAGTGTTCTTGCCTGGAGAATCCCAAGGATGGGGGGAGCCTGGTGAGCTTCCGTCTATGGGGTCGCACAGAGTCGAACATGACTGAAGCAACTTAGCAGCAGCAGCAGCAAGGTACTTCCAATTCAAATCAGCAAATTATTACCTGAAAATAAGCTTTGAGATTTTTTCTTCTAAGAGATATTTATTTTATGTAATTCATATCATAACTATCTCTTTTTTCTACTCTATAAAGACTAGAAATTAGTTAATAATATTTAAACAGGGATTAAAATGTTTTCCCTATTTACTCCCTAATTTTCCAGCGTATTGTGTAGGTAAAATTTCACTGTATTTAAAAATATTTTTATATTGCTATGTCTATTTACTACATTTCATAGTCCCCAATCAATAAAAGATATCTTTGAAAGTAATGAAAGAAGAAACATAAGCTTGTAATTTGCTATGTTTAATGATAGTAATAGAAGTGAGTGTCCATTTTAGTAATTACAAAGTAAAAATTCAGAGGAATGATATTAAAAAGATAACTTTTAAATGTTATCTTTTACTTTATGTCAACTATTCGATGATCTCCTTTTAGACTGATCATTTATAATACAAGCATAATGGAAATCGATGGCCTAGATAAAATGATGGAAAATATAGATTTAAATTTCTCCATTTCAATCAGTTTCAACCAGGCACCTTCGTAGTCATTTTAAAGTGATTGAAATGAATTTGATCATACAATAAACAATGATTTTAAAAGAATAAAAACAAACATAAATGTTTTGTGTTCTTAATAAATTAAAATTTCCATTCAGTTTGGTAAGTAATCTGACATTGTAACATTCACATTAATATTTTAGCCCACTTTGGGGGTTACTATTTTTACTAATATTGCTGTACCTAATGACTTACACTTTTGTACAAGTAACTATCCAGGCAATTGACTGTAGATATAATGAGCATGTCAAAGAAGAGAAGAGAGATGTGCCCTTATGAATTATCTGTTCAGGTTCATTGCCCATTCCACAGAAGTGTTAATTTCCTCTTATTTTATTTTATTTTTTTGTAAGAGACATAACAGACTATTAGCCCCTTGATGATGCAGCATAGTAATTAGACACAGAAGTCTGACCCAAACACCTTGAATTGATTTCCCAGCTTCACCATTTTTCAGCTGAAAAATATGGGGCAATTTTCTTAACCCTTTTTTACTTCTCTCATTTGTAAAATAATGGCAATAATACTATTCATCTCTCAGTGTTGTTAGCAAAGTTTTAAATCCCTACTACATGTAAAACTCTTAGAAACTCTATTCCTTGATTTCCTCTTCCATAAAACAAGGATAATAATCATAATACCATTTTATAGAGGTGTTCTGAGAGTAACTGCTTTTAGGAGTTAAATAATCAGAATGGTGCCTGACATTTGCTAAGTGGGTATGTAATTGCAAGTGTTATTAGTATTTTTACTTTTATTATCATTTTATGGTTATTCTAAAAATGCCTAGTGTAAAATAATCCCCTTATTACTATTATTATTATATAGTGCAAATAATTGGGTTTATGGTATTTTCTCAAGTTTTGAATTTTTCTACAATGGTAACATTTTATAGACAGATATATGTTAGTTATATCATTGCATTCTTTACATATCTATCTTAACTGGCTTGTGCTGCCCTAACAAAATATTATAGACTGAGTGGCTTAAATGATACACATTTATTTCTTACAGTTTTGGAAGCTGGGAAGTCCGATTAAGGTGCTGAGATTTGTTTGCTGCTGTGGGCCCTCTTCCTGGCTAGATAGCTGTTTTTACTGTTTCCTTACATGAAAAAGATACACAGCCAGAAATACTAAGATACTAAGATATCTGGCCGCATGCATGCATGCTCAGTCAGTTCAATCATGTCCAACTCTTTGTGACTCTACGGATTGCAGTCCATCAGGCTCTTCAGTCCATAGGATTCTCCAGGTAAGAACACTGGAATGGACTGACATGCCCTCCTCCAGGGGATCTTCCCAACTTGGGGATCACATTGCAGGCAGATTCTTTACTGGATTCTTTCCACTGGGGAAGCCCCTTTCCTCTTCCTATAAGGACTCTAATCTCATTGTGGGAACTCCAATCTTATGACCTCATCTAAACCTAATTACTTTGCCAACAAAGGTCCATCTACTCAAGGCTATGGTTTTTCCTGTGGTCATGTATGGATGTGAGAGTTGGACTATAAAGAAAGCTGAGCGCCGAAGAATTGATGCTTTTGAACTGCGGTGTTGGACAAGACTCTGGAGAGTCCCTTGGACTGCAAGGAGATCCAACCAGTCAATCCTAAAGGAAATCAGTCCTGAATATTCATTGGAAGGACTGATGCTGAAGCTGAAACTCCAATACTTTGGCTACTGATGCGAAGACAGGATTGAAGGCAGAAGGAGAAGGGGATGACAGAGGATGAGATGGCTGGATGGCATCACTGACTCAATGGACATGAGATTGAGTAAACTCCAGGAGTTGGTGATGGACAGGGAGGCCTGGCATGCTGCAGTCCATGGGTTGCAAAGTGTTGGACACAACTGAGCAACTGAACTGAAACCTAATTACCTACCAAAGAGCCCACCTCCAAATATGGCCACATTAAGGATTAAGATTTCAGTGAATGAATTTGAGGGGGGATCACAAACATTCAGTAGGTAACAATGACTATTCACTTAAACCTCTTTCTAATCTTATAAACTGGATCCTTTATTATCCCACTTTACAGATTAGGGAGCTACTCTCCTTCAACTTATACTTGGAAAATTGTTTTAACTTTCCATATTGGGTTTAGGATTGATCACTGCTAAATTTTATAGGCACATTTATAAAACTTCGGTAACATTTTTATGAATATATATCATTCTGCTTTATTTCTATAGTTTGATGGGGAAATAATGACCTAAATAATAAAACAAAGAACATCATATTTATCATATTTTATTTTTAATGCAAAACATGTGTAAAATAGTAAACAGAAAAAGCTAATTACTAAATTACTAATTTATCATTTTGTCAGCATAAGCACCACACTTTATTTAGCTGAAACTCTATTATTTGAGTGCATATATAATTCTTATGTCAACTATCCACCATAATTCATGTGATTAATTTTTTTCAGTCACTTTGTTATTGAAATTAGACTATAAAATATCTCTAGTCTCTTAGCATTCAAGCATTTTATTTTATCAAAATGTGTCATTATTGAAGAATAGTGTCATAAACCATGACTTTATGAAATTAAAAGACACTTACTCCTTGGAAGGAAGGTTATGACCAACCCAGATAACATATTCAAAAGCAGAGACATTACTTTGCCAACAAAGGTCCATCTAGTCAAGGCTATGGTTTTTCCTGTGGTCATGTATGGATGTGAGAGTTGGACTGTGAAGAAGGCTGAGCATCAAAGAATTGATGCTTTTGAACTGTGGTGTTGGAGAAGACTCTTGAGAGTCCCTTGGACTGCAAGGAGATCCAACCAGTCCATTCTGAAGGAGATCAGCCCTGGGATTTCTTTGGAAGGAATGATGCTAAAGCTGAAACTCCAGTACTTTGGCCACCTCATGCGAAGAGTTGACTCATTGGAAAAGACTCTGATGCTGGGAGGGATTGGGGGCAGGAGGAGAAGGGGACAACAGAGGATGAGATGGCTGGATGGCATCACTGACTCGATGGACGTGAGTCTGAGTGAATTCCGGGAGTTGGTGATGGACAGGGAGGCCTGGCGTGCTGCGATTCATGGGGTCGCAGAGTCGGACACGACTGAGCGACTGATCTGATCTGATCTGATCTTACCTTTTTTTAAACATACATTTCAGCAGTATGTTTTGCTTTATTTCTGGTTCCATTGGTGGGGGGATGGAAGGGACCATGACTGTGGAACTAGCTCGCCATGACTGGAATTAAACACATAGAAAACTTTTCATTACACCCTCTTGGACTCTTGCTCTTTGTTTAAAAAGGTTTTAAGGACTCTGCTTTCTCTGTAGAATGAAGGCTTGTTTTTTAGTTTAGTTCAGTTTTGTTTTGACATTCCAAGTACCTCTGATTAGGAAATGGAGTTGGTTTCATTTTTTTTTCATATTGCCGATTCCAGATAATTTCTATTCTATCTTGCCCAAACTTTGCTATTCTTTTGATATTCATGATAATACTTAGTGTCATCTCTTCCATTTCTCTGTGAATTTCTCTTCATTGTATAGTTCTTGACTCAAAGTCATTTTCTCTATCTTACTCCCATTGTCATTCATGACAACTTCACCTCCATGAGGAAGACCCTTTGTCCACCTTGGCATTAATGTCTCTGCAATGGTGTTTCTCTCATTTCTGCTAGCTGCTAAAATAGTCACATCTTAGCCATTGCTTCCCTAGAAGCTCTGAAAGCATGATTTCAAACATTTCACTCTCTTTCTAATGTCTCTCACCAACCAGTCCCACTGATATGAGTCCTCAATGTCGTTGAAACTGCTGGTCCACTAATCCTACAATTTTCTTACTATTTATCATCCTTCTTCTAACTTTATTCCACTGTTCACTCAATTTATATTCCATGGTCTATTTTGCTCTTGCAAAAGTGCTTATCACCTTTGATCTCTGAGGTCCTCCACCTGAAACAGTTCAATCCCTGCTGAATCCAATCACTCACCTTGTTCCTGTCCACATCCCAAACAGCTAAATTCTGCAAAGAAAAATCACATAATTGGAATAACTGGCTTTACTTTTAGTTCATAATAACAAAACAAATATTTGTATAACACTACCAGGAGATTCTAATGTATTCCTAGTAAGCTCTGAGTCTCTCTCTCCTAGATCCCTGCTCCTTAGGGTACAAACATGATCTTATTTGTGAACAGTTTTTTAGTGTTAATGACAATTGAAGTTTAGAAACTGATAAGAAGGGTTTGCAAACTTTTAAAGTAATTTTAAGGAGTAAGTCTAATTCCCTTGAATCTGAAGTTAAAATAATTTGGTTAGTATTTTGTCTGACTTTTTAAAAACTTAATTCAGTATTTTATTTTTATTATATTTTTTGAAAGTATAGACCCATGATAGATTGGAAAGTAAAATAAATGACCTCTTTTACACATGGTAGTCAATGGCACCCCACTCCAGTACTCTTGCCTGGAAAATCCCATGGACAGAGGAGCCTGGTGGGCTGCAGTCCATGGGGTCGTGAAGAGTCGGACACGACTGAGCGACTTCACTTTCCCTTTTCACTTTCATGCATTGGAGAAGGAAATGGCAACCCACTTCAGTGTTCTTGCCTGGAGAATCCCAGGGACAGGGAAGCCTGGTGGGCTGCCGTCTATGGGGTCGCACAGAGTCGGACACGACTGAAGCGATTTAGCAGCAGCAGCAGTATATATATATATATATATATATATATATATATATATATATGTCAATCCTAATCTCCCAATTGTCCCTCCTTCCCCTTCTCCCACCTTCTCTATGTCCCCATGTCCTTTCTCTACCTCTGGTCTGTGTCTCTACTCCTGCCCTGGAAATAGGTTCATCTGTACCATTTCTTCTACATTACACATACATATATGTGTTAATATACAACATTTGTTTTTCTCTTTCTGACTTAGTTCACACTGTATGACAGAACCTACATCCATCCACATTTCTACAGAGTCTTTTTTATTCCCTTTAGTGACTGAGTAATATTCCATTGGGCTTCCTGTGTGGCACAGTGGTAAAGCATCCACCTGCCAATGCAGGAGACACGGGAGACTTGGGTTTGGTCTCTGGGTTGGGAATATCTCCCGACGTGGGAAATGGCAACCGACTCCAGTATTCTTGCCTGGAAAATTCCATGGACAAAGAGAAGCCCGGCAGGCTACAATCTATAGGGTCACAAAGAGTTGGACATGACTGAGAACAGCACAGTACAGAATATTCCACTGTATATGCGTACCATATCTTCTTTATCCATTCATCTGTCATTAGACATTTAGAATATTTCCATGTCCTGGATATTATAAATAGTACTGCAATGAACCATGATGTACATGTGTCCTTTTGATTTATGGTTTTCTCAGGGTTTATTCTAGTGGGAACCTGCTGAAAGCATAGGAAGCTCAGCTTGGCACTCTGTGATGATGGATGGGATAACCTGGGAGGGAATCTATGTATACATGTAGCTGATTCACCCCATTGTACAGTAGATGCTAATACAACATTGTAAAGCAATTATATTCCAACAAAAACAAAAAATAAGAGGATTTGCAAAAAAGAATATAGGAGATTTTTAAAGATAAATAAATGATCTTTTATCAAATAATTTGAGAAACACTGTCCTAATTGGTTATTGCATACCTTCTTCTCACTTCTAAAACCTCCCTTATCCTACTCATAATCTTGCAGAAGTTCTAGCTGTCTTATACATCACTGAACAAGAAAATAAAAGCTGTGGAATGGGCACTTCCAGCTCTCCCCATTACCATGTTGAGAGGTTGGGAGTTGTACCCACCTCTACCCTGTTGCTCCCTCCCTGTTCAGAGGGGAGTGATCCCCTCCTCCGATACATCCCACCTCTCACATGTGCTTCAGAAACTTTTTCACCTTTTCAGAGATTTGCTCCTGCAGTTTTCCATTTCCTCACCAGCATTATTACTCTCTTCCTCTCTCATGGATTATTTCCATGAATCCTGCAAACATGCTGTCATCTCTCTCATCTTAGAAAGAAAGCAAAACAAAAGCAAAAGGAAAAAATATAGATCTAAATTCAATATTCCCTCCCGCCAGTTCTTACTCCATGTGTGTCCTTGCCCTTCACAGCAAAAGTTCTCAAAAATGAGTATTGGCTGATGAGTCTTTCTAGAGACACACTCTAAGTCTGGCAAAATTGGGAAGCGGGCACCCCAGATTCTAGACTCCCATTGTAATGGTCTGCCTGTCCTATGCCTACATGTGAGTTTCACACAAATCAAAGGAGAGATTTGGTGAGTGTTTATTTGATGGAGGCAGACAGAACAGTAGGCCTCATTGTCCACACTTTTTGTTAAGTATTTCCCTGTGCCATTCAAGACCTCTCAAAGCATCAGACTAGAGCAGCCACTGAGGGGCTTCTGTTGGCTACTCCCCTGTGGCCCCAACCAGCTGAATCACACAGAGGGCTCGCTGCTAATGGGATGTTTTGAGGCAGAATGAGGCTAAAGGAGTCTCTTTCTCTTAACACCGTTTATTTATTGTTTTTCTTTTGGTTGCACTGGGTCTTCTTCATTGCTGTGCATGAGCTTTCTCTAGCTGTGGTGAGCAGGGGCTCCTCTCCAGTTGTGGTGCGTGGGCTTCTCATTGTGGTGGCTTCTCTTGTTGCAGGGCACAGGCTCTAGAGCACAGGCTTCAGTGCTGTGGCATGTAGGCTGAGTTGCTCCATGGCATGTGGCATCTTCCTGGACCAGGGATCGAACCCCCGTCCCCTGCATTTCAGGCAGATTCTTTACCATTGAGCCACCAGAGAAGTCCAACACTCCTTATCTTGATTGACTGTTTCATATTCAACCCTCTACCTCTAGCTGGGACAGGGCAGTACATGTTAAGAATGAAGCAATATTTCTAGATGAATGAATCTTCTGAAGGAAGGTTAATCAAACTATATTTTATTTTAAAAAAGTTGCACACTAAAGTGTGTTTTACTTTCTAAAAGTAAACATCTGCAAATCTGCAGAGTCTTCAGTAGTGAATAAGGTGGCATTTGTTGGATGAGAAGACAACCTGGAAAACACTGATGAAAATTTTCATGAGAAAATATGTCTCCTTCTGGTTAGGCGGAGGAGAAAAATACAGCGTTAAATGACAAATACTTCCTCTTACATTCATGATCCATATTGATATTTCAAAATACTCTGTTTATAATTATTCATGTAGATGTGTGTCCTGACCTTAACAGAAAAATCATTTTGAAACAACTGAAACCTCGGTGAATTGTAATATGAGTATTATTTTCTGCTAACTTTTTACTTAGATTAGATCTTTGTTTTACTGAGCTCCTAAATAGCTATCAAAATGAGAGCCCACTTCTGCTTTACATTATCTTTTTAACAAAGGACATGAATTCTTTACTAAGCTCAACATTTTTTTGAATGACAAAATTGTAGGTAATCTTTTATTCTAATACTTAAACATATATTTAAACAGTTATGATCAGTGGCTTTACAGGACAAAGACAGAAAACTTAAGCAATGAGGTCATCACACCATACAGCTTTGAAGTGATCTTCTTTCATATCTGTTTTCTGTATTAGATAATTACAAACATGTGTCACTCAATTAATTTTTGAATACTAAGCCAAAAATGAAGATACAATTTATTATTAGTGTGAGTATGCACATGTTCTTGTATTACTGAGTTCAAGTTTGTGTAAGTTCTGACAGTGATCATCTATTACCTGCTATGCCAAATAAGATTCACTTAACCCTATTCCAACTCTAATCATTTACTTATGACAGAGGCTTCATTAACAAACTGCTGCTATTCCAGTCATCACTGGTCACCAATAGGTGAGTATTTGATCCATGGGATGTCAATGACAGCCCTTAGTTAGAAATTTTCAATTTGGTGCCAAAGTGTTCCTCAGCAATCATTCTTTTCTAGTGAAGCTGATCAGAAAGAACGAAGACAACATATAGGAAGAAGCAGAGATGAGAATTGGAAATGGTGTCCAGTTTGCCTTGATCTCTCAGTTCTGGTGCCATTAAACTTTTACCTGTTCCCTTCCTACAATTAATAAACCCAGTAAATTCTCCTTTTACTTAAGGAGTTTGGAATGAATTTTGACGTTTGCCATCAAATGGTTCCTAATTCTATCTGGATTGTAATTATTATTGTCTAAGTATGTACATCTCAATAAAGAGAAGTATGTTTTCACTGTTTTGTTAAGTATTTTTGAGTCAGTATCTTGGGGTTGAGTTGGTGTCAAGCTATCTGTCCTTAAAGAAGTGCTATTCCTTTGAAGTAACAACTGGCAGAAAGTTGTCAGGAAGCAAGGGTGCTGATAAACTGAGGAACGAGCTCATTAAAAATTTTTGTGTGTGTGAGAAGCAATGTCTTAGTGGCGTTTATATGAAATTTTGAACTCAATATAAACTCTAGAAGAAAAGACACCTCCTTTTACAAGGCAGGTGATTACCTAGGCAAGTACTATGAAGTTACTGTCAACAGTCTTCATGTAGAAACTAAATTGTGGCCAAGAGCATCTTTTTTTTTGGGGGGGGGGGTAAGGAGCTATGAAAGTTTCAAGTCCTACTCCCTGCAGAGTGAGTAAAAGCTCAATACTGCATCACTCTTTTCTTCACACTAGACTTATATTACAGTGAAAAATTATGACATTTGAGATCATGGGTTTTTGTTTTCTCTTATCAAAAAATGTGCTTAGTTAAATATTTAATAAAGACTAATTCAGATTATGATAGCAGGACTGCTTTGCACAAAGCCTCAAAATGTCATAATTATATTGATGAGTCATGTGCTTCTATTTTACAGATCCATCCTTATCCTTCAAAAGGAGCTAGTAGTAACATACTGGCTAATGCCACATTCAATTTTATTCTTTTGTGTGGCCAGATTAGTCTGCAAGATGATATCAATTTAGCACTGTTTGAAAGATTTAAAGTAATACAAATGACTCTTTCTCTGAAGAATCTTTAGTAACGATTTATAATTAATTCCCAGGGAAATGACAAAGTCAATTAAATGGTATTTCTTATACACACAATAAAAAGGTATATAAAAGAGAAATCTGTTTTGGAATGAAACATATTACTTGGAAAGAAAGGTTTGATGTTGAAGGGGTAATGGGCAGAGAAAAGATCCAAAGTTATCAACACACACATATGGAATGGGCTACATGGTTATTAGCTTGAGTGAATCTACCCAGAAATAGTTAAATTCTTATCTATTTGGCCATTGGAAAAATACCCAGATGTATTTTTACCAACTTTGTTGTGTCTATATGTGATGGTCTGACTTAAAAACTGTTTAAAGTATACAGTTTGGAAGTGCTATGGTAATAATACATCAGAGACAACTGTTTGGAGGCACTTAGAAAAAGGCAACTTCATGGACAGATTCAAAGGCGGTCCATTTGAAGGTGAAAAGGGAGTGGTAAGTCTCTCAAAATCATCTGAGAAAGGTGTGGGCGCTTGGGACCTCCTTGGTGGTCTGGTGGTTAAGATTCCATGCTCATACTGTAGGAGACTTGGTTTCTTTCCCTGGTCAGGGCACTAGATGATACAACGAAAGATCCCACAGGCTGCAGCAGAGATCCAGCACTCAGCAATGAAGATTCCAGATGCTGCGACTAAGACCCAACAAAGCCAAATTTAAGAAAAAAAAAGTTTTGGGTACTTAAAGGCAGACATCTTTGAGAGCCACTGACATGGCAGTTGAGTGACAGGCCCAAATGGCCACCAGCCATGAAAGAAATCCTTTTTCATAATCAGCTAAAAGTAATGTCTTATGGGTGGAAATAGTACTTGGCTGCCAACTGGGAGAAAAATTGCAAATGTATTAAATGTGTCATGGAAGAGAACAGAAAACAGTCATCTCATATATGTGAGCCTCAGCTTGATTATGCTGCAGAAACTAATATTGATTTAATGACTAAAGAGTCTTACTAAATAAAATTCTGAAATGGAAAGGTGAACCTAAAACCAAATTCTTTTCCAACTGTCAAGTTTTGATGGAAAAAAAAAATTTTTTTTAACTGAGAGTTTCTGAGACAGTTACTAATACAGCATTATTCAGAATCCACATGTGGCAGGTATTACATTTCAAGTCACCAAAACTCTACTGTACATACAAATGACTTTTTTTTTTTTCCACTTTTCTCTGTACCTCTATTTAAGGGCTTCCCCAGTAGCACTAGTGGTAAAGAAGCCGCCTGCCAATGCAGGAGACATAAGAGACCAGGTTCAATCACTGGGTCGTGAAGATCCCCTGGAGGAGGTCATGGCAACCCACTCCTGTATTCTTGCCTGGAGAATGCTATGGACAGAGAACCCTGGTGGGCTGCAGTCCATAAGATTGCAAAGAGTTGGACACAACTGAAGCATGCACACACCTCTATTTAAATGAGCTACTTTCTCAGGAGAGAAAAATCTAAACCCACCCACAGAAGCACAACCTTGGTTGTCAGTAGACATCTCTGCTGAGACCTGTTCATGTCTAAGCTGCACCCCGTTCTCCAGTCACAGTTCATGCTGATTATTCTGGGTCCTGGTTTTCATGGCGGGGCAGCCACAGGAGCCTGCCTTGCCATCAGTATGGAGTGGGACAAACTATTGTCAGGTGCTTTCCTGCATCATAAGGGCCTCTGGTAGATTGAGGATGGGGTTATTTCAAGCTTTGTATCTGATTAGAACTAATTTGCCACCACTTCCACCCCACTTGTGCCCCTCACACCATGCTATCACTGAAGGCTTCAGGAGATAATGTCACCTCCTCTGAGCGCCATACTGGATTTGGGCACAAAGCCCTTCAGCTCTCCAAACCCCTAACCCATGTATTTGTTTCTTTTGACCTTCTCTACTGCAGTTTCATTGCTAAGAATCGAATCAGTTTGTGGACTTCCCACCTTATTTCTCTTCCAGAGAAAAGAATTGTTACCAGCTCCTACTCCATCTGGCCAGGGCCATCCTGCCATATAAGTAAACAGAGGACATTCACTTTTTTTTTTCCCCCAGACCAAGCAGTTAAGAAATACCTAAAGAGGCTCAACCCCAACATTTTCATCTCCTTACTCTTGGCCAGATATCAAAACCCATGGTGATATAAAAAGACACACGTTTAAAAAGACAAATCCTCTATCAGCCGGATATCCATGATCCACTACGGTGAGCATAGCGCCACCTCCAGTTACCAACCGGGAACACTCTCACTATACTTTCAGACGTTCAAAAAAGTAAACTTCCCTGGCCTTTGTTGTGGTTGCTGTTCAGTCGCTAAGTCATGTCCAACTGTTTGTGGTCCCATGAAAGGCAGCACTCCAGGCTCCTCAGCCCTCCACTGTCTCCCAATGTTTGCTCAAATTCATGTCCTTTGAGTGATGCTATCTAACTATCGCATCCTCTACCTGCCCGCTTCTCCTTTTGCCTTCAATCTTTCCCAGAATCAGGGCCTTTTCCAATGAGTCGGCTCTTCACATCAGTATTGGAGCTTCAGCATCGGCTGAAGGAGGAGGAGGCAATGGCAAACCACTCCACTATTCTTGCCATGAGAACCCCATGAGCCGTGTGAAAAGGCAAAAAGATACGACACCAGAACCTGAGTCACCAGGTCAGAAAGTGTCCCTGGCCTTAAGCCATATGAACTTGGAGTTTGTTATAACAGCTAATATAACGGAAACTTATATTTTATTCTAGGAAAACCTTGCATTTTACTGATTTTAAAATTTGTCTCTACATGTTGAAAACCAAGTTGCAGGAATGTAAAACCAACAAACAAAATAACTTTTCTATCTTAACCATCTGGTTCATACAGGCTGAATATAGTTTGTCATTTAAGACTATTTTCTTTGATGTAACTCTTAAGAGCATATTTTAAACCATGAAACCAACTTTTTTTCTCCCATAGCTATATTAAACTTTCTCCTAAGGAACAGCTGTACAGAAAGGTATTTCTGCTTCCTAAACGGTGAAAGGGCCCAGGAATGGGGAAAAGAGGCATGGGGGTAGAGTTTGAGAGAGAAACTTCAGTTAATTGTCTGGTCCTCAGTTATTATAAAAACTGAGGACAGTCATTACATTTTATATTGGGAAAGACAATCTCATGAGTGCAGTCTTTCAATCCCTACACAGATGCCTAAAATGGGCCCTGGGCCTGAAACATTTTATTACAAAGAAATAAAGAACCCTCTCAGACTGTGCTGGGCATTTCTCTTTGTTCAGGAATCTTTGACCTGTTCTGGACCTAATGTATACTTTTTTTTTTTTTTGCCCAAGTGGGATGCATGATACTGCATCTGGCCAGCCCACTGCTATTTCTGCTCTACGGGGAGGGAAGGAGACTTTGCTGCAGCACAAGAAGGGTGTGCACATGCTGGATGGGGCCTGGGGGCCTGGTGCTCACTATTGAAGTTGACCTTGCTCTGCCCCTCCTCCAGATGAGGAGACTGGTGCTCACACAGTGTCTGTGTGAGTCATGTCTGCCTTGGTGACCCCAACGCCTGCAAACCACATGGTGGCATGGCATCCATGCACTGCTGCTCCTGGGGGTAAGGCCAGATGTCACTCACTCGGCATTTGCAAGTGGAGACAGTGAAGTACTATCTATTTTTCTCCCTGTGATACAACTAATTCCCTAGAATGACCCCCTTATTTTCAAATGCTTACAGTTCCTAACAAGCACTTGTTTCACCATGATTATGTTAATGGAAGTCTCAAGGGTATGTGGGCTTCCCTGGTGGCTCAGGTGGTAAAGAATCTGCCTGCAGTGCAGGAAACCTGGGTACAATTCCGATCCCCTGGTGGAGGGCATGCCAACCCTCTCCAGTACTTTTGCTTGGAGAATTCCATGGACAGAGGAGCCTGGAGGGCTATAGTCCATGGGGTCCCAAAGAGTCGGACACGACTGAGTGACTAAGCACACACAAGGTAGGTACTGGGATTTCCAGATGCTTTGGCCACCTGATGCGAAGAAATGACTCATTTGAAAAGACTCTGATGCTGGGAAAGATTGAAGATGGGAGGAGAAGGGGACGACAGAGGATGAGATGGTTGGATGGCATCACTGACTCAGTGGACATGAGTTTGAGTAAACTCTGAGAGTTGTTGATGGGCAGGGAGGCCTGGTGTGCTGCAGTCCGTGGGGTCGCAAAGAGTCAGTCACAACTGAGAGACTGAAGTGAAGTGAACTGAATATACACTGAGCTTCCCAGGTGGCTGGTGATAAAGAATCCACCTACAAAGCAGGAGACAGAGGTTCGGTCCTTGGATTGGGAACCCACTCCAGTACTCTTGCCTAGAAAATCCCGTGGACAGAGGAGCCTGGTGAGTTACAGTCCGTGGGGTTGCAAAAGAGTCAGACACGACTTAGCAACTCAGCAACAACAACAATATTCATTTAGTAGTTTCTGAGAGGATCAACTCTACATATCATTGCTCCAAGATGTGTAAAGAACAGAAAGAAATTTTTTTCATTATGTGTCAATAAGTGTAAAGTATAAAGAAGACATGTAAAAACAGTTGAAAATATTGCAATGCCAAAATCAATTGTTTGGCATTTTTAGTTTAATTTTCACATGGTGTTTGGGATTAAAGATAAGATAGATTTCAGTTTAGAGATTTATAATGATTGTCATCATAATATTTTACAATATCTATTAAGTAACTTTTTTTGTTTGTTTTTTCTTTTAAGATTTTTTTTTTTTGATGTGTACCATTTTAAAGTCTTTATTGAATTTGTTACAATATTGCTTCTGTTGTTTTTGGTTTTTTGGCCACAAGCCATGTGGGGTCTTAGTTCCCCAACCAGGAATCAAACCTGGACTCCCTGCTTTAACCACTGGACCACCAGGGAAGCCTCTAAATGACTGATTTTGATAGAACTTACTTCTCCAGTGCAGCATACCAAAAGCCTAATGTCTGTTTGGGGTGATAGAATATAGACTGACAACAAATTGGTATTTAGGAATAAAAGATAGTATGTGCCATTGACAAAGGCAGGCTGGCAATAGATGCTACTGTGAGTTGAGAAGCAGGGAATAATAAAATGAAGGTGGTGCTTTAGACATAAAGCTATGCCTTATTCTAATTTAGCCTAGACTCCTGGACAATCTTCCAAATACATAATTTAGCTGTTGATTTTAGTTCCTGGATATTGCACTGATATGTGTGTCATTTTAGTAGAAGACAGCCACATTTTTAAAAAAGCGTAGTAGTGTAATGTTAAATTAACACTTCAGAAATATGGCTTCACAAAGAATATACACATTTGCAAAATGAAATAAATATAATCTCCTGGTATCTAAGTGTGACTGTAAGTTCTATTAAAACATCAGTTCTATAAGAAAATTGATATAAAGATCCTTCAGCTAATTGATCTATGACTCTGTGCAATTTAATTGATTTCCACTCACCAGAAAAACAAGAGTCATGGTACTTTGTATAGCCCTTTATCTACAAAATATGTTGAGCTCCCACCATGTGACAAGCACTGTTCCCAATGCTGGGGAAACAGCAATAGGAAGACAAGTGAGATGAAGTGTCTGCCCTCCTAGAGTTCACATTTTACTAGAGGAATAGACAGACAATAAACAATCACACTAGTTAGGATGTTTTGAGAGTGTTGTAAAAGCTATGATGGAAATAAAACAAGTTATACAAAAACTAATGATTGTAGTCCTAGGAAGGGTTGGGTGATCAGGAAAGACCTCTCTGAGGAGGTCACATTTGAATGAAGAGTTTAATAATAAGGAAGCAGTTGTGAGAAAATCTAGTTCAGAACATTCTTGGTGGATGGAAGAATAAAGAATTGAAATCAGAAATGAGATTCACTATGTCCAAGAAAATAGAAGATGATGGAGATCACTGCACCATGGTTAGAGTGAGACTTAGAGTAGCAAGTGAGGGTACCATGATCACTGCACCATGGTTAGAGTAAGGGTTAGAGTGGCAAGGAGGGAGACCAGAGAAGGACAGGTGATAAAAGGTATTGTGAACCATAGGAAGGCCCTTGGGTTTTATTTTCTGTATAAAAGGAAACCACTGGAGATTTAAGCCAGGAAAATGGATCATCTGGCTTACTTTTTATATGATTATTTAGGCTATTGTGTGGGTGATGGTTATAGAGAGGAAGCTGGGGAAAGGTTGGGAAGTTATTAGAATAGGTTAATAAAGAGATGGAGGCAAAACTGGGCTACTGGCATTAGAAATGAAAATTTTTAGATGGGTTCAGGATAGATTTTAGAGGTAGAATTATAAGAGTTTTAAGAGATTGAGTGGGAAATGAGGGAAAAAGAAAACTCAATGACTTTTTGGTTCTTGGTTTGAGCCACCGGATGAAAGATTTTTCCATTTACTGAGATCCAGTTGACTGGATAGGAAGGATCTAGGGGATTTGGTAATTCTAATGGGACCATGCTTTACACAATTACTTGACATGCATATGGAGATATCAAGTATGCAATGGTATTAGTTGTCTGTGGAGCTCAACAGAGGTTGGAGTCAAGACATACATGTAGGGCAACAGAATGAACATGAAATTGAAAGCCACAGGACTAGACAAGAAGAAAGTTTGAAATGAACATAGATACAGCCCAACATTTGTAGCTCAAACAAAGGAGACGCAGTGAACAATGTGATGGATAAGGAGTAGTGAGTGGGACAGATGAGTGTGATGTCTAGGGAGCAAAGGAAAGGGAGTGTTTCAAGAAAGAGGACACGATAACTGGTCAGCTGTGCTACACATGGTTAAGAAATGGACTAAGAAGAGGGTGGACCCAGGTGACTTGGAAATGGTGATGAATTTTTAGATAAAACACCAAATGTGGGATCCATGGAAGAAAGATTCGATAAGCTAGATTTCACTAACATTACAAACTTTTTCTCTGCAGGACACCGTCAAGAGAATGAGAAGGCAAACTATACCCTGGGAGAAAATGTTTAAATAAGCACAATTGATAAAAGATTGTTATTCAGAATACACAAAGAACTCTTAAAACTCACCAATAAGAAAACAAACATCCAGATTGAGAAATGGGTCAAGATGTTAACAGATGATGATGACGAAATCGTTCAGTCATGTCTGACTCTTTGCAACCCCACAGACTGTATAGTCCATGGAACTCTCCAGTCCAGAATACTGGAGTGGGTAGCCTTTCCCTTCTCCAGGAGATCTTCCCAACCCAGGGATGGCACCCAGGTCTCCTGCATTGCAGGTGGATTCTTTACCAGCTGAGCCACAAGGGAAGCCTGAGAATACTGGAGTGGGTAGCCTATCCCTTCTCCAGTGGATCTTCCTGACCCAGGAGTCGAAGCAGGGTCTCCTGCATTGCAAGCGAGTTCTTTACCAACTGAGCTATGAGGGAAGCACACACTTTACCAAAGACGACATGCATATGGTAAATACACACCTGAAAAGATGCTCCTCCATATCATGTGTTGTGAGGGAGGTGCAAACTAAAACAACAATGAGATGTCACTACACACCTATGAGAACGGCCAAAATCTGAAACACTGACAGTAGGAAGTGGTAAGAGGAATGGAGATCAACAGCTGGTGGGAATTCAAAACGGTGCAGCCACTTTGGAAGACACTTTGGCAGTTTCTTACAAAACTAAACATGTTGTTACCATTTGATCAGGAAATCAAGCTCCTTGGTATCCACACAAAAGAGGTGAAAATTCATGTCCACATAAAATCTTGCACATGGATGCTGTGAAATGAAGATATCTCCTTGCCATATCAATAAACGAGAAATGTCACAGCCATCAGCGATTTCTGGCCTTCAAATGTGAATGAGATCTACCAAAACTGTGATCCAGCAGATGCCTCCGCCCCCCATGGTGACTGCTAAGGAGCAGGGGGAATGCAAGAAGCAAGGTTAGCAAGGAAACAGGATTGGCCCCAGATAACTGAAGTGTAAGAGTTCCCAGGTGGGGCTAGTGGTAAAGAACCTACCTGCTAAGGCAGGAAACATAAGAGACATAGGTTCGATCCCTGGGTCAGGAAGAACCCCTGGAGAAGGAAATGGCAACCCACTCCAGTATTCTTGCCTGGAGAATCCCCATGGACAGAGGAGCCTGGTGGGCAACTGAGGTGCATATGGAAGGAATGAATTCTGTAAGCCCAGAACTTGCATCTTCCCTTACACAGAATGCTAAGTTCCTTAACTTGAATCCTGATCTTTGATGTTCAGACTGCCTGCTCCCTTTGTTACAAGCTTGTATATAGACTGACTTCTCCTCCTTGCAACAGTTTCTCAGAGCTACTTAGATGCTGTCTTTCAGGCTTAGTGTCCTAAATATTCCCACCAAATAAAATAACACTCTGCTTTTAGGTTGTGACTATATGTTTTAGCTGACGATGTTTATAGTGACTTTATACATAAATGCCAAAACTTGGAAGCTACCAAGATGCCCTTTAGTAGGTGGGTAAATAAACTCTGGTTCATTCAGGAAATGGAATATTCTTCAGGAATTGTTAGCCAAGTCCAAGCTCACTCTGCTCTCTACAACACAGGCCAATGAATCTGAGAGACGAGGTATTGAAGCAAGGAAAACAACTTTATTCGGAAAGGAGCTGACAGAGAAGACGGCAGGCTAGTGCCTCAAAATAACCATCTTATTGGGGTCTGGATGTCAGGTTCTTTTATAGATCAGAGAGAAAGAAGCAATGAGGAACTAAAGTCAAAAGGCAGAATAGAGAGGGAGAAGCACGGGGGAAGTCAAGTGAAAGGGTCTTCAGTCTTGCAAAACATCTTCAAGGGAATGGGCAGCCTTTGGAAGGGATGTATTGCTCTCTTCCATTCATAGCTGGGCAGGGACAATCTCTCCATAAGCTGAACAAAGGCACTTTAATTTACTGTCAGGCAGAGGGGCAGGGTCCTCAAGGTAAGCCATTAAATATGATTATAATAACAAGGCTGGCCTTAACCAAGAATAGCAAGGCTGAGAGCCAAAGAATTGATGCTTTTGAACTGTGCTGTTTGGAGAAAACTCTTGAGAGTCCCTTGGGCTGCAAGGAGATCAAACCAGTTAATCCTAAGTGAAATCAACTATGAATATTCGTTGGAAGGACTGATACTGAAGCTGAAGCTCCAATATTTTGGTCACCTGATGCGAAGAGTTGACTCATTGGAAAAGACCCTAATGCTGGGAAAGATTAAAGACAGGAGAAAAAGGGGGCAGCAGAGGATGAGATGGTTGGATGGCATCACCGACTCAATGGACATGAGTTTGAGCAACGAGGAGATGGTGAAGGACAGGGAGGCTTGGTGTTCCACAGTCCATGAGGTCGCAGAGAGTTGGACACGACTGAGGGACTTAAGAACAACAAATTATAACAATAGCAACAAAAAGAAAGTCAAAGAAAATTTCCAACATGGAGTCAGAATTGGCTTGCTCCCTGCAACAGAATGAAATGAACTATTAAAGTATGAAATGACATGGAGGAAACTTAAATAGGTATTACTAAGTGAAACAAGTCAGTCTGAAAAATCTAAATACTGTATGATTCCAACTATGTGATATTCTGGAAATAACAAAGCTGTAGGAGAAGGCAATGGCAACCCACTCCAGTACTCTTGCCTGGAAAATCCCATGGACAGAGGAGCCTGCTAGGCTGCAGTCCATGGGGTCTCGAAGAGTCGGACACGACTGAGCGACTTCACTTTCACTTTTCACTTTCATGCACTGGAGAAGGAAATGGCAACCCACTCCAGTGTTCTTGCCTGGAGAATCCCAGGGATGGGGGAGCCTGGTGGGCTGCCATCTATGGGGTCACACAGAGTTGGACACGACTGAAGCAACTTAGCAGCAGCAGCAGCAGAGATAGTAAAAGGACCAGTGGTTGCCCAGGGTTAGGGAGGAGAGGGATGAATAGGCAAGCACAGAGGATTTTTAAGGCTGTGAAAATACTCTGTGTGATACTCTGATGGTGAATATATGTCATTATACATTTGTCCAAACCTATAGAGCATACAATAGCAAGAGCAAATCATAATGTGATTATGATATTTCAATGTAATTTCATCAACCATAATGAACATACAATTCTGGTGATAATAGGGAAAGTTGTACAGGTATAGGGACAGGGTGTACATGGGAAATGTAGGCATGTTTTCCTCAGTTTTGCTGCAAACCTAACACTATCTAAAAAATGTGGTCTTGATTTTTAAAAATACTTAAAAAAGAAGAGAATAGAGAGGTAGCTATTGCTTTGAACAATATGGGGGTCACTTGCTCCTATGGAAAGCTGGGGATAAAAGCCTGATTATAACTGGGGTTCTGGAGAAGGAAATGGCAACCCACTCCAGTATTCTTGCCTGGAGAATCCCATGGGCAGACGAGACTGGCAGGCTACAGTTCATGGGATCATGAGAGTAAGACACGACTTAGGGCTATTTTTTTTTTTTTTTTATAAAAGGAGTTCAGTACAGGAAAGGTGAGAAAGAAGATCTAGTGAATATAGACAACTATTTTAAATAGTTCTGCTGAATGGGGTATAAAAAATGGAGTAGGAGCGCAGAGGGGTATGGTGTTCAGTGAATTACACTTGCATTTAAAATTATACATGCATATAACTAGGAATCTGAATGAGAATGGACACATGAGAGAAAGAGGAGTTGATAAACCTGCATTAAGTTTTTCTTTCATTTAATGAGAATTAAGTTTTATTTACATAAAGCCCCAAATATTTTGCCTCTATGACTTGAAAATAACCTCATTTTTTTTGGGAAAGTTTCATAAGTTCTGTTTTATTTTCTAAATCTTTATTTTGGTTCTTTTAGCTGAAAGTTACAAGACATACAACTAACCATTAGAACACCAGTTTCAGAGTCTTTTGTTTTCATAAAGTTCGATACAAAACTTTATAGATTTTCATACAAATTTTGTTCATTCCCAATCTACCAGTTAAGTTTTAGAATAACAAAAGTAGTAGAGTATGGGAGAAATATGAAGACAAAAATAAAAGATAAACATTTTCAGCCATGATTTATGACTGTACATGGAATTGATGGAGTTGAAATATACATAAATCTGTTAAATGGAAATATTGCAGATAAAAGGCACACTCATGCTTACTGAGATTTTGTGATCGGTGTAAATGAGCCTGAGAGGTGTTGTAGCCTGAGATGGTATCTCATGGTTAATTGGAAGGTGAGAGATTGTGAAATTATCAGAAAATAATCGCATAGACAGGTTTGCTGACACTAAATATGACTTCATTGAAGTTTTCTTATCCAAGAAAATATGGTTTGTGTTATTATATTACAGAAAAGAAAGATGCTTTATAGATTAATCAGCCTCATATGCAGTTTTGGTCAAAGCTGGCTTTCTTAAACATTCATGTAACTGCTTTTGTTGGTTTGCTCTTGCTAGAGCAGTTTATTTTCAGAAAATTTTATATTCAAGGGATTTCAATTGAGGCCTCCACTCTTCCCCCATTTTGGATAGTATATAATTAATGACTGACTCATTGACCCCTCTAAACAGCTTGAGCTGAAGGTTAACTGATGATCTCTGGATGTCCTCTTTATGATGCAAATCGCCTGAAGGAACACTTCACACCTAGGAGCTCTTTCCATCTAAAGCTTAGCCAATATTGTAAACAGTGTTCCATAAATGTGGGTTGTACAACTGAAAGCCCTGCCCAGGAGGCTGGATGGACAGAGCACTGGCCCCATTGCAGTGTTGGTTATGCCACTCATTTTCGTGTGAGATCACACTGAGGTCATCTAGTGTCCCTTGTTTACCTACAAATTTGGGGTAATGCTGCCCATTGGATAAAACATGAAGGCCTTTGAGAAGAGTAAAGTGCTAGGTATTTTATGTTGATCTGACTGATTCTGTAAATGTAGTTCCTTTCCTTCTGTTTCTGTCTCTGTCAAGTCAGAGGATCAGTTATTAATACTCTAGCTTTTATATTCTTCTCTTCTGCTGCTAAGTTGCTGCAGTCGTGTCTGACTCTTTGCGACCCCACGGACTGTAGCCCACCAGGCTCCTCTGTCCATGGAATTCTCCAGGCAAGAATACTGGAATGAGTTGCTATGTCCTCCTCCAGGGGATCTTCTCGGCCCGGGGATGGAACCCGCCTCTCTTACATCTCCTGCATTGGTAGGTGGGGTCTTGATCACTAGCATTACCTGGGCTTAGTGTGCTTAGTCGCTCAGTCGTGTTCGACTCTTGCAACCCTATAGACTGTAGCCTGCCAGGCTCTTCTGTCCATGGGATTTTCCAGGCAAGAATACTGGAGTGGATTGTCATTTCCTTCTACAGGAGGTCTTTCCAACCCAGGGATCGAACCCAGGTCTCCTGCATTGTACTCAGACTCTTTACTGACTGAGCTATGAGGGAAGCCCAACCTGGGAAGCCCATATTCTTCTCTTTTTCAACCCTTATTAAAGTCTCCCATTCTAGCTACAACTATTGGTCTTACCCAGTTTCTGAACTGGAGACAGAGTTGTCTGACCTGTTTCTCCTCTTCTTTGCATCATTTCTTAGCACATGTATTTTATGTCTTATTTATCCACACTCTCCAAACACAAGCACATTTCTTCAACTCTATATTGATTTTTTTAGTTCTGGCAGGTAAGTAAAATCTACTAAATTTTCATTCCCCTATTATGGAGGATTTTTGAAATCTGGTTTTATTTATAGACACTACCTGCTGAAGAGTCAATATTTAAAGGAAAGGCCATATGTGGCAATTAAGTGAAATTCATATTTTTAAGAGAATTTTTAAAAATCAATTAATATATCAGTAGTTTCCAAAGAGTCTGAAACTCAGTCCCAGGAAGGTTATTATGAAGTTTTAGAAAAAGGGAAATAAACATTTTATATGCCACATAAGAAAAAATGATCACTAAAAAATATGAAAAAAAAGAGTGTTACAGTTTAAAGTCACTATTGCTGTTAATTTTTTTTTTTTTTTTAGTCTTCTCTCAGAATCAAAGACATACATTTTGGTTGGAAAAAAGTGTATTGATTTTTCTCTTTCTTTTGACTCACTCAAAGATGCTTTTTAGTGAGGCACTTTCACTAGAAAATGCCTTACTCTTGTGTGATTGAAATGAGTTTTAAAACCCAGAGTTGACAACTCTTAACAAATGAATGGATCTGTGGCTTCTTCTCTTTGAATAGTGTATTCTGAGAATGATCAGTCCTATCTCCTTGGGTGATATGACAGAAGTTAAGTCTTCTGATGGTGTGATGTTATTTTTGAGTGAATTTTAAAGCTTTCTTTTCACTGAAATTTAATGGTATATTTTTGTGTTGTACTTGAATTACTTTGATCTTTGTGAAACTTTTTTGCCCTACAACATTTCTTTTTCATTTTTTTTGCAAATATAAAAACAACTTTGGTCCTTAGGAGAATTGTCTCCGATAGTATGGCTGTCAGGCAATGATAAAACCTGGCTCAAGAAAAAGACGTTTCCTGTGTGAAATGATCGGTATTTTTGAGAAGGATCACCTTCAATTTCAGCTTGTAAAAATGTTCTTTTTGCTGGAAATGAAGTACATTAGGCTTTGAATTGACAGACACCTTACCAGAGAACAGAAGACTCAGACTCTGAACAAAACTTGATCATCTGTAATGGTCTGCCCACTGGCGCTGGTATTGATCACAGTAGGCAGATAGACACTTGGCATTGTGTTTTGAGGGGCTTCCCAGGTGTCTCAAGTGGTAAAGAATCTGCCTGCCAATGCAGGAGATGCAAGAGACAAGGGTTCGATTCCTGGGTCTGGAAGATCTGGAGGAGAAAATGGCAACCCACTCCAGTAGACTTGCTTGGAAAATTCCATGGACAGAGGAGCCTGGTGGTCTATAGTCCATGGAGTCGCAAAGAGTCAGACACGACTGAGTATGCGTGCTTGTACGCACACACACACACGTTACAAATAGGCAGACAGGAGAATTCTTCTCCTCATTCGTTTTCCCCACAATAATTTCTTCTGCTTTTACTGAGTACTACTTTTTTGCTTCTTTTTCCTTCTATCATATGTGGAAAGGGATTGTAGGAAGAATTTCTTTTAGGGTGTGCATCGGGGACACCTGTGTTTGAATTCCTGACTCTATCATTTATATGCAGTACACACTTTTGCTTCATCATGTGTGAAATGGAAAGAAGATAGCCCTTTCCTTACAGGGCTGCTACTTGGATTAAATAAGGTATCAAAGCATTCAGTGTTTTTGAGGAGCATAAAAAGCATATGAAACAGTAGTTAATATCATCATTATGCCTTCCTTAGTGCTTACCTGGTCCTGGGTGGGTGAAGAGAGATGAAGTGTTAAAGCATGAATTCAGGCTTGTGAAGGAGCCATCAAGGCTATGTTTCTTTTTCCTCTGCCTGATGTTCTTGCCATCAGCTTTTTCCCATTGTCTTCACAGGGCAAAGCTGAAGTCTACCCATCCTTGAGGCATCAGCTTAAATGCCTCTTTTTGTTTTGCTTGCCTAAGTGAAGATTGGTTTCCCATTATAGGCTCCTAAAATGATCTCTACTTCTTTGCGCACACTTATCACAATTATAATTAATTAAACAGTTATTCTCTTCTACTCTATCAGCTTCATGGAGGCAGGAAACTATCTTTCTAGTTGGCCAATGTATTAGCGATGCCTAGCGTATTGTGAGCTGGAAAGAGATACTTGTTGAGTCAGTGTACTGAGAAAGACAATGTCAAGGCCTCTGCTTCTCAAAATTTGTCCGTGCAAAGGCTGAAGGGCAGTGTCCTGGTAGCTTAAGGGTTTTTCTACTAGCATCCTCTGCCTTCGTAGTTCATCACCTGATCCTCTTTGATTACCTGGGGTAAGCAGGTGAGTCTCCAACTCAAGCATGCTTCTGTTTTCACCACGGAGAAGGCTTTTAAGGTCTGCTCACCAGTAGTGTATCAAAGTCTGCCTCTCCTGGCGTCTTTCCAGCTCGCAATTTCTCCCTGAAGTACTTGCCAAGGCCCCGTTATTTTTGTTGTCATTGCTACTAGTGTAATAGAACATGTATCAGGGAAAAAAAACCAAGATTCTCTCCATATCCTTTATATCTGACTCCTGAAAGTGGAAAGGAGCTATGTCTCCATGATCAGTTCTGCCCAATTTTAAAGAACATGTGGATCACAAACCCTCCCTGTGTAGACGTAGCCTGGATTGTTGGACAAGTCCATTCAACTCAGTTCTACAAACATGCTCAGAGTCACTATGGCTTGCAATCATGTGTAAGTGAGTCACTGATTTAGAAAATTATGTTCTAGGTTTCAGATCTACGAGCTCTCTCAGGAGTCTCCTCCTTTCTTTCAGAACATGAAGCTCTTTACCTTTGGAGGCAGAGAGTTTAGAAGTGATTGAGTGGCAAAAAAAAGAGAAAAAGTTACATGTTAAAATGCATGGCGAAACAGTGATCAGTGAAAATCCCAGACTGTTTCAATAAGTCTGATGAATACTTTCATAAAATGTCTTACTTTTTTCAGATTAAGCATCTGCTTTTTTTCCTCTTTGCTGTGTTCATCCTCACCTCTCTTATACCCAGGGAAAACATCAGGGTCACTAGCAACCTCAGTCTTTTCACTGAAGTGGAAACAGGAATAGGAACTAAGGTTCAGTTACTTTCAGAACATGATCACTTTCAATAGAACTGTCCTTTTATAGTTTGTTACCAACAGACAGTGAGGAAGCTGCATTTTAGAAACTACATATATCATTTCTTATATATTCTTTCCTTATATTACTCAGGATTCTAGCACTTGGGGGGAAGGGAAGAGTGGAGGACAGGCAAAATTGGGAAATGCTCAGGACATGAGCAGTTATACCATCTCAGCTCTACCAGTTGTCAGCTGTGTGCTCACAAAACATAAACTACTTCTTTGTTTCTCAGTTTACTAATCTGAAAAATAGGGATAATAGTAGCATCTATTCCATAGAGTTATTCTTGCAATTCAAATGAATACATTAACATGTGTCTAAGAAGTATCCAGTAAATGTTAGCTATCATAGTTAATTATAATTCATAATAATTCATAGTTAACTGAATTATGAGTATGTTTCACATGGGATTTGTATAGCTATGTACTCACTCGGTAATGGGCTTCCCTGATGGCTCAGCAGGTAAAGAATTTGCCTGCAATGTAGGAGACACAGGAGATGTATGTTCGATTCCTGGTTGGTGAACATCCCATGGAGGAGGAGAATGACAACCCACTCCAGTATTCTTGCCTGAAAAATCCCATGGACAGAGGAGCCTGGAGGGCAGTAGTCCAGAGTCGGACATAACTGAGGGACTAAGCAGCAGCACTTGGTAATGTCAGGCAAATGGTTGCACAAATGCATGGAGAATCTTATGTACATGTTCTAATTTATTCCAGCTACAGCCTAACAATTATTATTTTATTTAATTGCAGTTTGCACTACCACTTTTAATCTTCCTATAAAAATGATAAATGGTATGAAATAAAATAGTCCCAGAGTAGTATTTACAGTAACAAAACTTCTTTCAGCCAGTACCTTTACAGTGCTTATGACATGGCAATCACTGTTGTAAGTGTTTTCAAATATGTGGGCATGGAGGGGGCAGGGTGGGGTGAACTGGGAGATAGGATTGACATATACACACTATCATATGTGAAATAGACAGCTAGTGGGAACCTGCTATAAAGCACAGGGAGTTCTACTTGGTGCTCTGAAGTGACCTAGGTTGGTGGGGTGGTGAGGATAGGAGGGAGGTGGGAGGGAAGGGATATGTACACTTATAGCTTATTCATTTTGTTGTGCAGCACAAACTAACACAACATTATAAAACAGTTCTATTCCAGTAAAAAAAAAAAAAAAGAAACAAAAAAATTAACTCATCTAATTCTCACAATGACACTGTGAGATAGGCATTATTATTATCCCCCTTTCCCCATATGAGGAAGTATGTCTTAGAGATGTTAAGTTGCTTTCCAAGGTCATCCCATTAGTGGCAGAATTTGACTACCTTGAGAATATTGACAGGCAGCATAGTAGAGGGGGCATGAGAATGGACTCAAATCACATGACCTGGGTTTGCAATCCTAGCTTTGCCACTGATGTGGGGAAGCCAGTTATCCTCTCTTTAAAGTGAAAAGAATGAATTACACGATTACTCCTTGGCAGGAAAGTTATGACCAACCTAGATAGCATATTCAAAAGCAGAGACATTACTTTGCCAACAAAGGTCCATCTAGTCAAGGCTATGGTTTTTCCTGTGGTCATGTATGGATGTGAGAGTTGGACTGTGAAGAAAGCTGAGTACCGAAGAACTGATGTTTTTGAACTGTGGTGTTGGAGAAGACTCTTGAGAATCCCTTGGAGTGCAAGGAGATCCAACCAGTCCATTCTGAAGGAGATCAGCCCTGGGATTTCTTTGGAAGGAATGATGCTAAAGCTGAAACTCCAGTACTTTGGCCACCTCACTCGAAGAGTTGACTCATTGGAAAAGACTCTGATGCTGGGAGGGATAGGGGGCAGGAGGAGAAGGGGACGACAGAGGATGAGATGGCTGGATGGCATCACTAACTCGATGGATGTGAGTCTGAGTGAACTCCGGGAGTTGGTGATGGACAGGGAGGCCTGGTGTGCTGCGATTCATGGGGTCTCAAAGAGTCGGACACGACTGAGCAACTGAACTGAACTGAACATGCTGCCATTAGCTTTCTTTAAATATATTTCCTTCTAAAAAGTAATCCTAATTTAACGAGGAAACCAGAGCAAAATTAGCTGGGAAACATTAGTACATACCCATCAATCCTCAGCGGTAGTATAATTGGTTGTCAAGATTCTGATAGTAGACATCACACATGGGACATGAGGAATGAAAAGTTACCTCACAGCTTTACTTTTATGTTGCACCTGTCACTAACTTTAATATTGATAAATCGCTTTTGAAAGAACTACAGAAATCATGAAGATGTTGTATGTTGGGTATACCTAGTATCTCTGATGGTTACAAGTAAATGGCCAATGATATTCACACTATAAATAGAGGCTGGTTACAACTAAGGAGAACCTAAGGTTAGAATGAGACTTCCCTAGACTCTCCAATGCATGAGACGTAAGAGACACAGGTTAGATCCCTGGGTCTGGAAGATTCCCTGGAAGAGGGCATGATGACCCATTCTGAATGACTGAGCATGCGTGCACTCAAGGTTAGAACAGATGAACATGTTCTGTTGCCTGAATCTTATATATTTTATTAATTGAAGACTGTATCTTAAGACATGGAACCTATCAGGAGAAATAACCCAAGCAACAAAACATTACAAGGAGCTATAGGGACTTCCTGGTGGTCCAGTGGCTAACACTCAGGGCTCCCAATGCAGGGGGCCTGGGTTTGACCCTTGGTCAGGGAACCAGATCTCACATGCCACACTAAAGAACTCAGGAGCCTCAACAAAGACTGAAGGTCCCATGTACCACAGCTAAGACCTGGCACAGCCAAATAAATAAATATTTAAAAAACAAAAAAAATAAAAGGGAACTATAAAATCTGAAAAGACTGGTGGAAGAAAGTTGATTCTTTGATCCAGGTTCTGTCTTTTGAATGATCACCCCAAGTTTTTAGGGACAACAGTAATCATTGAAATATGTTGTTTCTGATTAGTGTGTAAATACAGAGTTTTAAGTGAATTTTACTTGTAAAAGCAATAGAGATTTTAATGTTAAGAGAAATAATTCAAAAGTATATTGCAAATATTTTAAATTGGTATATATACCATCTAGCCTAATTAGTCTTTTGATAGACACACACACACAAAATAAGAAGTGAGAAATTCAATTATGAGTTCATTTATAGCAATGAATATATAGACTACAATGGGGTCGCTGATTTTTTTTATTGTTTTTTTTTTTTTTTTTAATGAGGAAAAGTCTTCCAGTGTTTATGAATAAAGAACTGGGAAAGTTACCAATACCCGAGTTACTAACACAATGGAAAAAGAAGCTCAGCCACTATTTCATCTCCCCTTCCTGATGAAAACCCATAGCTGAGGCAGAAACAGCAAGGATGTAGTGGTGATCAGCTTGGAGTGAACACATAAAGCTTAAACATATGCTCAGGAGCCCTTGGAATAAAACCAGTGAACCTTTTATTGTGTCCCAATAATAGTGACCACAGCTGTTATCATCCAGTAAATCCTTATTCCATGTTAGGGATTTTGTTAAATGGTATCCATTGAATACCATTATCTCATTTAATCCACCCCAAATCCATATGAATTAGACACTTTTAAAATTTTCATCTCGAAGGTGAGGAAATTATGCTCAGAACTTTTAAACTATTAATTATAGTTGCTTGAAATTTATTGCCTAGTTCTGACACTGGGGTCTTTTTTGAGTCAAACTCATTTAATTTTTGTATCTCAGTGGGCCCTTCTTTCCTTATTTTTTGAGTGCCTTGTAATTATTTTTTATTGAATTCTGGACATCATGAGCACATCACAGACACAGACTGAGTTAAAACAGTTTTGCATAGAAATGTGTGTGTGTCTCCTCCACTAGGCTATTAATATGGAGACTTGACCAACCCCACTCTAGTTCAGCTGGTTCAGGGGATTTTTATTGTGATGATTGCCATCAGCATACCACCAGCTTCAAATTTTTCTAGCAAGTACCTTATGCTCAACACTGGCTTGTGCTTTTCTTAATGTTCCTATCCATCCTCAGCTTTAGCTTTCTCTGTTGCTTTTGCACATGAAAGGGAGTTCCTTGTCCTGTTCTTTCCAGTGGTAGCCTGGTGCATGCATGCATGCTAAATTGCTTCAGTGGTGTCCAGCTCTGTGCAACCCTATAGACTGTAGCCCGCCAGACTCCCCTGTCCATGGGATTCTCCAGGCAAGAATACTGGAGTGGGTTGCCATTTCCTCCTCCAGAGGATATTCTCACCTAGGGATTCAGCCTGTATCTCTTGTCTCCAGCACTGGAAGTCAGGTTCCTTACCACTAGTGCCAACCAGCCTGCTGGTACTTACTAATTTGTGTTTGAGATCTTAATTTTAAGGGGCAGGGGGATTTTCTTTTATTTTGGTCCAACTTCAAACTCAGCCCAGCTTGGTCTCATGGCTGGAATTTTCTTAGTAAACCTGCCTCACTACCCAGGGAAAGCAAACTGCCACGGACTTTTAAGTGGACCTTGGAAGGGAGAGAGTTCCCAGCCCTTCTCACAGTGGTAGGAGATCTATTACGGTCTGGCCCCAGGACAGTTTCCTATTCCTATGCCAAGGACATTGGTTCATCTTCAAGTGTGCCCTCAAGTGGCAGTTTGACAACTTCCCAACAGTTTAGGGCTTTTGTTCCATGAAGAAGAAAGCTTTAAGTGGGGATTTATGCCTTTTCTCTAGCTGTGGATATTCTCCTTATCCAAGCAGGCACAGTCATGAGAGGGTTCCTCTTCTATGCAAACACATTCCACTTCTTTTTTTGAGCTCCAGCAGTGGTCCGTGGAGAAGAACTTGAAAGTAATAAGAGTGCCTGGTGTTTGTGGCTCCCAGGGGTTTTATGTCCTTTGCTAGTCCATACTTGGACCTTAGAGATTTCTTTAAAAAAAAAACAGATAAATTCGTTTAACCTCTTGAATGGCACCATACTCTCTCATCTGTGTTGCAATACTCGTGTATGCAGGAGTATTGGATTCCATATACTCTTTCCTTGGATTCCAAGCTAACTGGTTGCCCCAAGACCTTAGTTCTCTGACAGGCTCAAAGAAGTTACAGCTTTGTAGCTTATCCAGCATTTTCCTGTTTTCAGTGTGGGAGCATTGTTCTTCCCAACTTCCACATCATAGACATAAGTGAAACTCCCAATTATGTATTAAGCTAATATTATATACTTGTCTTAGGATAGGTTGTTACAGATATAGGTAATTAGGCAGAAATTCAAGTGCGAGCGATCTACTAAGAAAGAACTGGCAGAAAAAACAAATGAAGTTATAGGAGAAACTGCAGAAACGATACAGTTTTGGTGACGTCTCAGATTGCTTGATCCTTTGGTGAACACTGGAGCACAAATTATACTTGATATATCCTGACTTGAGGCAAAAAAGCTGAGTTTTATAGTCCAGTAACTGCGGAGCATTAGCTATGGGCTTCCCTGGGGTATAAGGCAGACCACCAAGCACTTCTGATTCTCTGTTGATCGTTTTGGTGTCCGTGAGAGAGGGCAGGTGTGATCCATTAGCAGCAAAGCATGCAGAGGCTGAGAAACGCATGGCTGCTATAGTAACATACTGCTTTATCAATACTAATGATTCTTCTCTTAAATGCTCTTAGTAATTTCCATTTCATTTACTTACTGATGTTACACTTTTTATGCCCTTTATTTTCAACTTTTTGCTTGCTTTAGTTTTTAGTTTTTTGCTTGGTGTCTCTTGTGAGTAACCAAAACTTGTTGTCATTTCTTCTGATTTATAGTTATCACAGAACAGTTATGTATAAAATATTTATATTAATAGTGATATAGATACACTTTATTTAATTCTACCATCTGAATTTGATGTTTCTGTTTAGTATCATTTTTTGCATCTCTCCCTCCTCATTTTTTGCCTTCTCTATGGGACTCTATAAGTTATATTTCTATTTTCAGTAGAATTTTAAATTATTTAACTACATAGCTAACTTTTTTCCTGCCAAATTGAGATTTTCAATAGTTTAATCACCTTCATAAACACAGATCTTAAATTATTTTATAAATACTTGCAAGCCTGAGTGCTAAGTCACTTCAGTCATGACGGACTGTTTCTGAACCCAAGGACTGTAGCCCGTCGGGCTCCTCTGTCCATGGGATTCTCCAGGCTAGAATGGATTGCCATGCCCTCCTCCAGGGAATCTTCCAACCCAGGGATACAATATCTCTTGCGTCTCCTGCATTGGCGGGGGGTGGGGTGGGGGTTCTACTACTAGCACTACCTGGGAAGCCCTAATAAATACTTAGTGAACCCTTGGAAGGAAAGTCATGACCAACCTAGATAGCATATTAAAAAGCAGAGACATTACTTTCCAACAAAGGTCCATCTAGCCAAGGCTATGGTTTTTCCAGTGGTCATGTATGGATGTGAGAGTTGGACCGTGAAGAAAGCTGAATGCCGAAGAACTGATGTTTTGAACTGTGGTATTGGAGAAAACTCTTGAGAGTCCCTTGGATTGCAAGGAGATCCAACCAGTCCATTCTAAAGGAGATCAGTCCTGGGTGTTCATTGGAAGGGCTGATGCTGAAGCTGAAACTCCAGTACTTTGGCCACCTCATGTGAAGAGTTAACTCATTGGAAAAGACCCTGATGCTGGGAGGGATTGAGGGCAGGAGGAGAAGGGGACGACAGAGAATGAGATGGCTGGATGGCATCACCAACTTGATGGACATGAGTTTGGGTAAACTCCGGGAGTTGGTGATGGACAGGGAGGCCTGGCGTGCTGTGATTCATGGGGTCACAAAGAGTCAGACACGACTGAGCGGCTGAACTGAACTGAACTGAATATGTTCTAGGCACTAAATTTTACATTCCAGAGATAAATGAAATCACAGTGAAACTGATTTTCATGGAAATGGCATAGTTATTTTGTTAGTTATTAGTTAATCAAGTTCAGTGATGTGTTTTATCTATTTCTGTGCACATTGATGTTCTTACATCTATGCCTTTTCTCTACATAGATTAACTATATAAAGAATAAACACATGATTTACTTGTTAGCTTCTTAATATTCTGTGAGCGGGAAAATCTTAATATTTGTGTGTCTGAAGTTTTCTTTTTGATTTTTCTTAAACTCTTGCAAGATACTTTAGTTGGATATATAATCTTAGACTGAATTATTTTCCTGCTACACTTTGAAGATATTACTTCCTTATTGTTTAGCACTTCTTAGGAAAGTGAGAAGTCTCTGTTGGCTTGCTGTTCTTTTGCGGGTAATATGTCTTTCACACACTTCAAATATATTTCCTTTATACTTCTGTACTACAGTTTCACTGTATTGTGCACTGATTTGTATCTATTTATTTATCTCCCTAGTACTACTTGGAGTGCAATCTCTTAGTTCTAAAAAATTATCTCTGGGCATTAATAGCCTGCCATCCCTTCATTCTCTTCTTCCAGAATTCCTATTAGTCATAATTAAGCCTCTCTCAAAATTTCAAGTCTTATACATTTTCAATTTTGCCACAAGAACCCTTCAAGCTAGGCTGCAGCCATAAAATTAAAAGAAGCTTGCTCCTTGGAAGAAACACTATGACAAGCTTATCATGTTAAAGAAGCAAAGATATCACTTTCCCGACAAAGGTCCATCAGTCAAAGCTATGGTTTTCCCAATAGTCATGTACGGATGTAAGAGTTAGATAATAAAGCAGGCTGAGCACCAAAGAATTGATGCTTTTGAGTTGAAAGGAATAATGCTGAAGCTCCAATACTTTGGCCACCTGTTATGAAGAGTTGACCCATTGGAAAAGACCCCGATGCTGGGAAAGATTGAAGGCAGAAGGAGAAGGGGCTGACATTGGATGAGATGGTTGGATGGCATCACTGCTTCAATGGACATGACTTTGAGCAAACTCTGGGAGATAGTGAGGGACAGGAAAGCCTGGCATGCTGCAGTTCATGGGGTCACAAAGAGATGACATGACTTAGCAACTGATCCATGGCACTTTCAATATATATTGCTACTGGTACTCCTCATTTGCAGCCCTTCAAGTACAGCCACTCTTGATCTGGAGACTTGAGAAGTAAAAAGACAAACTACACACACCCTAAAACCCAATATATGTCACAATAAGACAGGGACAGATTGACTATAATAGCTACACCTAATTGAGGAGGGGAGAAATGGAATGAGGAGGAGAGAAGTCCCCAGACCACAGCAATCCTGAAATCCAGCTGTATGCATTTGTCAGAGCCTCCCTTTCCAGGGTAAGGAAATGGACCACAGCAAAAGCCCAATTTTTCTGTGAAAGATATTCTCATCCTGTTTCCTGACAATAGAAATTTGGGCTCCCAGAGACTTATTTTTATTTTGAACTGTCTCTGCTCCCTGTAATTGAGCCTGTTACAACTCTCTCAAAAAGATTCTGGACTGATTGTGAATCTAATTGAGATTTCCTCCATGCTCCAGCAGTCATATCTATGATTCTTTTAAAATACATCACTACTTACTTAGGGCCCTATCTGAGATTGTTGTGAGATAATACCCTCAAGATTGTTAGAAACTTTTTGTATCACTATAAGGGTTTACTGGGCACTCCCATAAATCTCTTTGTGTTCTTAATTAAAGTTCCTGTAGTCACACATTTGATTTGATCTTTACTCTGAGACCACAGCTGCAAAGTTTAGAAATCTGAAATGGTTTTATTTTACAATTCTTTATGCTTCCTCTCAGTTATGCTTGACAGCTGAATGGTTCTTTCCTTAGTTCATCTCTCTCATTCTGTATTTACTGTGGACAGACACAAAATGCCAGTTGTGAATTTCCATGTCCTGCCTGGATATTTCCTTGGCCAGAATGATTAATTCATTGAGTATACTTTTTATCTTTCTAGCTATTGAAGGCTTAACTTTTGCCAATAGCGTTAAATCATTGATCCCCTTCTTTACAGAAAGAACAGTTTTTCATTTTTTTTTTTGAATAAATACTGATTTTTTTTTCACTGTCTTAAAGTGTTCACCCACCACTTAGTCCCAGGGCCAATCCTAAACTTTGAGGTTTTTGTTATGGCAGCATCTATTTTATAGGTGCTTATTTTGTGTCAGTTCTTAATTTCTACGTAACAGATCACTTCAAAACTGCATGGCTTAAAACAACAACTATTTGTTGGTTTAATTTAGTTGGGCGTCACTTATCTCACACGAGATTACTTCCATGTGGTTTTGGTCATCAGAAGCTGCACTATTTCAGGTCAGCAGTTGGTGCTGGCTGGAGCTTTCTGTTTCTTCTCTGCATGGCCTCTCATCCTTTTGAGCCCAGAATTGGTTTCTTCACATGATAAAAGGTTCATTTAATAATAGAGAAAGCAGAAGTTCAAGACCTCTCAACACCAAGCTTAGGAAGTCACACAGTATCACTTTTGCCATATTCTCTTCAGTTCAGTTCAGTTCAGTCGCTCAGTCGTGTCCGACTCTTTGCGACCCCATGAATCACAGCACGCCAGGCCTCCCTGTCCATCACCAACTCCCGGAGTTCACTCAGACTCACGTCCATTGAGTCGGTGATGCCATCCAGCCATCTCATCCTCTGTCGTCCCCTTCTCCTCCTGCCCCCAATCCCTCCCAGCATCAGAGTCTTTTCCAGTGAGTCAACTCTTTGCATGAGGTGGCCAAAGTACTGGAGTTTCAGCTTCAGCATCATTCCTTCCAAAGAAATCCCAGGGCTGACCTCCTGCAGAATGGACTGGTTGGATCTCCTTGCAGTCCAAGGGACTCTCAAGAGTCTATTCTCTTGGTCAGTGCAGATAGACCCAAGGCATCTTAAAAGAGGTGAGAGACTGTTAACAGACTCATTTTAATAAAAGGAGCCAGGGAATCATATTTCAAAAGGGTGGGGAATGAGGGGGTGATGATACATTGAGGGCCATTATTCTGACAATCTACTAGAGTTTTTATTACAATGACTCTCTTTTTATAGAAGATTTCTAGTGGATTTTTTTATTATGCACTATGCTTATTTTATACAGATCTCTCTGATTTTAACATTTTCATTTAAATTTTTAAATTAATTGTATATGTTAATTATTTTTTTAAAATACTTTCTCTTTTTTAAAAATTTTAAAAAGTATTTTTTAAAAAAATACTTTTTTCTCTCTCTCTCTTTTTTTTAAAATACTTTCTCTTTTTAGGGGTTCACATCTGCAGTCATGATTTGCAGTGATTCTGGAGCCCAAGAAAAGAAAATCTGTCACTGCTTCTACTTTTTCCCCATTTATTTGCCATAAGATGATGGGACCAGATGCCATGATCAGTTTTTTGAATATTGATTTTTAAGCCAGCTTTATCACTCTTCTCTTTATCAAGAGGCTCTTTAGTTTCTTTTCACTTTCTGCCATAAGGGTGGTGTCATCTGAATATCTGAGGTTATTGATATTTCTCCAGGTAATCTTGGTTCCAGCTTGTGCTTTATCCAGCCCAGCATTTTGCATGATGTACTCTGCATATAAGTTAAATAAGCAGGGTGACAATAAACAGCCTTGATGTACTCCTTTCCCAGTTTTGAACCAGTATGTTTGTCCATGTCTAATACTAACTGTTGCTTCTTGTCATGCATACAGGTTTCTCTGGAAGTAGGTAAGGTGGTCCAGTATTTCCATCTCTTTAAGAATTTTCCAGTTTGTTGTGATCCACATAGTCAAAGGTTTTAGCATAGTCAATACAGCAGAAGTTGATGATATTTGGAATTACCTTGATTTTTCTCTGATCCAGCAGATGTTGTCAATTTGATCTTTGGTTCCTTTGCCTTTTCTATATCCAGCTCGCACATCTGAGAATTCTCAGTTCATGTACTGCTGAAGTCTAGATTGAAGGATTTTGAGCATATCTTGCTAGCATGTGAAATGAGTGCAATTGTATGGTAATTTTAACATTCTTTGGCATTGCCTTTCTTTGGGATTAAAATGAAAACTGACCTTTTCCAGTCCTGTAGCCAGTGCTGAGTTTTCCAAATGTGCTGGCATATTGAGTGCAGCACTTTCACAGCATCATCTTTTAGGATTTGAAATAGCTCAACTGGAATTTCATCACCTCCACTAGCTTTGTTTGTAATAATGTTTCCTAAAGCCCACTTACCTTCACACTCCAGGATATCTGGCTCTAGGTGAGTGATCACACCATTGTGATTATCTAGGTCATTAAAAACATTTTTGCACAATTTTGTGTATTTTTGCCACCTCTTTTTAATCTCTTCTGCTTCTGTTAGATCCTTGTAATTTCTGTCCTTTATTGTGCCCATCTTTGCATGAAACGTTCCTTTGATATTTCTAGTTTTCATGAAGAGATCTCTAGTCTTTCCCATTCTATTGTTTTTCTATATTTCTTTGAACTTTTCACTTAAGAAGGCTTTCTTATCTCTCCTTGCTATTCTCTGAAACTCTGCATTCAGCTGGTGTTTAGTCCTGTCCCCAAGGCCACAGGTGGAAGGCCTTGCATGAAGGCCACAGAAGCAGAGCTGAAAATCAAGGACACCTCTGAAACTGACTGAGTCCTTTTGTTCCTGTTGATAAAGAGCCCCCTGATAATCTCTAGCAAGCTCGCTGACTCCCAATTAGGCAAGGATGCCCACTACAGTAAATACCCTATAGAACCTTAACCAATCACCTAACATCAACTTTCTAGCAGGAATTTTCTTTGTTTTGAGGCTGTCAACTGTCCCTGGCCTGTAAGGAAGTAAGCCTACTGTGCTCGCAGTGCCCACTTTATCTCTGCTTTTTGTTCTTAATAAACTCATTCTCTTCTGAAACATGCTATGTCTGGAAATTTCTTTCCAACCCGCACTCAGACTGCCTCAAGAGTTGGGTATATCTTTACCTTTCTCCTTTGCCTTTCACTTCTTTTCTGAGCTATTTATAAGGCCTTTTCAGTCAACCACTTTGACTTCTTGCATTTCTTTTTCTTGGGGATAATTTTGGTTACTGCCTCCTGTACAATGTTACAAACCTCCATCCCTGGTTCTTCAGCCATTCTATCTACCAGATCTAACTCCTTGAATCTATTCATTGCCTCTACTGTATAGTCATAAGAGATTTGATTTAGGTCCTACTTGAATCGCCTAGTGGTTTTCCATACTTTCTTCAATTTGAGCCTGAATTCTGCAAAAAGGATCTAAGAATCTGAGCCACAGCCATCTCTAGGTCTTGTTTTTGCTGACTGTATAGAGATTCTCTATCTTTGGCTGTAAAGGATACAATCAATCTGATTTCTGAATTGACCATTTGATGATGTCCATGTGTAGAGTTGTTTCTTGTGTTGTTGGAAGAGGGTGTTTGCTATGATCAATTCATTCTCTTGCAAAATTCTGTTAGCCTTTGCCCTGCTTCATTTTTGTATTTCAAGGCCAAACTTGCCTGTTACTCCAGGTATCTCTTGACTTTCTATTTTTGCATTCCAGTCCTCTATGATGAAAAGGACATCCTTTTGTGTGTTGTTAGTTCTAGACGTCTTGTAGGTCTTCAAAGAACTGTTCAACTTCAGCTTCTTTGGCATTAATGGTTGGGGTATACACTTGGATTACTGTGATATTGACTGGTTTGCCCTGGAAATGAACAGAGATCATTCTGTCATTTTTGAGACTGCACCCAAATACTACATTTTGGACTCTTTTTTTGACTATGAGAGTTACTCAATTTCTTCTAAGGGATTCTTGCCCACAGTAGCAAATATAATGGTCATCTGAATTAAATTCATCCATTCCAGTCCATTTTAGTTCACTGATTCCTAAAATGTCGATGTTCACTCTTGCCATCTTCTGTTTACCTTGATTCATAGACCTAACATTCCAGATTCCTATGCAATATTGTTTTTTACAGCATTATTGCCTCTAAATAGCCTATATTCAGTGGCCGTGTGGTAAAAGCTTACAGTGCTATAGGAGATTTAAAAAAAATGTTTCAGAGTGGGTTGAGTCATATAATATTTACCATTCTCAGGGATATCACCATTTTACATAAAACCTCAAATAGTACCTAATGAGGAAAGTTCTGAGGCACACAAAGCTGCAGTGTCTAGGGCTTGAGATGTGGCAGTGTGACTATTGAGACAGCTAAATAAAATCCATTCTTTTCAAGGTCATCTTGTCTCAAGCCCTTAAGGCTTGCAATCAATCCAGGGTGAGGCTGTATTGTATTTATGCAAAAAGGGTCATCAAGTGTCAATGGGACTATATGGTTCTAACCCCTTATCTGATTTTTTTTTTTTTTTTTTTGCATTCGTTTACAAGACGTAACTGAACAGATAAGATTTCATCCAAGGACACACAATGGCAGAGCAATAAGCAATGTAATAATTGTTAATCTTAGGAGAGAGGCTAGTTACCTTTTGCATTACCTTTGTCATTATTTTTTTTGAGTGGGCTGCGGTAGTATCAATGAGACAAGAGAGAAGGAACTGTTTTTGCTTTTTCTAGGCTTTTCCCATGCTTTCAGGATAGACTAAAGAGAAAAGGGTGAGTTTTCCTAAAATGTGTCCAGGAGAAGATACTTTCTATTTTATGAAATTCGTAGAATATTAATTTTCTATTCTCCTGTCCATATATGAAGAAAGATTGAGTTCAGAGCATTTACCAACATAACACCACCACATTTGCTGTTTAGTGGTTATATGCCTGTTACTGAAATTTATATTAGAAAGTGGATCTGCAGGTATTCAGAAGCTTTAACAAAAATCCCAGGAAACAAAGGCTTTCTGAACAATCTAACATTTTCTGTTCATCTGTACTTTCTTGGTACATTCTGTTATTGCCTTTTCTTAGTAATGTAACAAAATACTGCAATTGTGTCACACCCTGATGAGCCATCAAGGATTGGTTGGGGAAGTAAATGTTCAGTCCTTGTAAGGAGATTGTAAAAGATACAGTACTTTCCTGATTTTGCTTTTACCATGAGAACATTCTCCTTGGGAAGTCTGATAAGAGAATATTCCCTACAAAGGCTTTGGAGTTTTTCAAGCCATTAGCAGCCTCTTGTTATAAGTAAGTATGCAGCGTTTCCTCTTTCCATTCGGCTTGCACTTGATTGAGACATTGCTACATTTGCTGTTTAATATTCCATTGTTTCTGTCTTGCAGAGAACAAGATGGCAGAGGAGTAGGTGGACATGGAGTACATCTCTCTCCATGAATACACCAGGAATACACTTCAGACACAGAAGTGCTTGCAGAACACTAGCTGAGAGTGGATAGGAGTACCTGACCAGTGGAAAGGAATGTATAGAACCACACAAAACTCGGTAGGACGAAGGAACTATGGGGAAAAAGAGGAGTGTTAGAAGAACTGGACCTGCCCTTGGCAGGTGGGAGAACTGAAGCAAGGGTCTGATCCCCACATCAGGGCAATTGTCTGAGTAAGACGAGAAACATTCAAGTCTGAGGGTGAAAGAACTGATCTGTGGCAGCCTAAATGGAATGACAATCAGACAGTCCTTGCTCCAGCCATACATACCCTGGACAGGGATGCAGGTCCCCTAGAAGGTGCAGCAGCTGGGAGCTGGAGTTTAGGGATTGTGGAGCAATCCCAGGGCAAGAGCTGCTGTGGACTGTGGAGAGACAGATACAGGGGATGTGAGGGAGGAGATTGTGGTGACAAATGCCTGTGGAGGAAAGCCAGGCAGCCATGGAAGCAAGGCAATACTGCTGAGTCATGCGTGGTGGGAGGATCCATCACCACAGCCTCTCTCTCCCCACATAAACAATAGAGAGGATGACCCATCAAACGTTTGATGCACTGAACTACAGAGTAGGGGCACCCAGGGTGCCCCTTTAAGTGCCTGATGTGCCAATCTACAGAGTAGGACCCCGGCCAGGGGGGTCCCTCTATGTGTCTGACAAGCCAAACAACAGAGAAGGACCTGAAGCAAGGGAGCCCTGTACGTGCCTGAATGGGCAGAGCTATTGAAAAAGACTGGCCAAAGAGGCCTTATGATCACCAGCTGTAAGAGGCTTGAAAAAGGACTCTGTTAGGGACATAACTCCTGTGGTGGAGGCAGTCCATGTCCCTGCACACTTGGTGCCACTAGGGTCCCTGCCAGTCAAGTAGCTGTGCCACCTTCACATGCAACTCTCACTGGGGCAGAGCTGTCACAGGCAAAAAAAAAAAAAGTCTTGCTTCTATGCATGCAGGATTGCTTCGGTCATGTCCAGGACTGTGCAACCCTTTAGACTGTGTCCTGCCAGGCTTCTCTGTCAGGGAGGGGGGTTCTCCAGGCAAGAATACTGGAGCGTATGGGCTAATACTGGTTGCCATAGCCTTCTAGAGCACTGTATTTCCTGCTGCCGTAGCCACCACGTCCCGAGTTCCTGGTGCTGCCAGAACCCCTGCAACCCAAGCAGCTGTACCACCTCCATACCTGGCCTTCACAGGGGCAAACCCAAGTTCTCCAGGGCAGCCTCAGGAGCAAACCCCAGTGGACAATCCACATGCAGAGGTGGAAATAAAACCACCATTGAAACCCAGAGGCAGTGTGGCTAAGGAAGAAGACCCAAAGCCTTCCCACTAGCTTTACAAGCTTCATATTAAATCCATACAATCATCCAGGCAGACTCTGTGTCTATGGAATATATAAAAGGTCATTGAGCACTCTCACAAAAGAAAATGCACTAGTTGTGATAGCTGTGGACATTGGAGGCAAGAACACACGGGAGTAGGGCCAGATTAGAATCTGAGTGCCCCCAGAGCAGGTCCAGAGATCAGCACAGTGCTGGAGGGCATCCTAGAGAGGTGAGGTGGACTGTGACAGCAGTAACTCAAGAAAAACATTTATTATTCTTATGTTTTGATGTGTTCTGTAGATTCTTTTGGATTTTTTTCTCTTTTTTCTTTCTCTTCCCTCCCCCACCTCTGTTGTAGTCATCAACTTTATTGGCATTATGAAATCTAATTAAGCTTTTGAGCTTTTTTTTTCTTCTCAGTCACATTTTTTATTGTTGTTATAAACCTCTGCTTCTACACTGGGCTTTTGCAGTTCTGTGGAAAACTTTTTTTTTTTTTTCTTTTCTCTTTTTTGTAAATTTAATTTTTAAATCTATTACTATTTTTCTACATTTTTCCCTTTGTTTGCCTTTCCTAGTGTTCTTTTCCCCTTGCAGTTAATCTTTAATGTGTATAAATCTTCTTTATGTACCTCTGTGTAACTTTGCATAGCTATTCTTTCTCTCTTTTCTTTCTTTCCTTTCCTGTCAACATATTTGTTAGTTTTATATTCATTGCTTTATTCCCCAGTTGGCACCTTGCTTTAGTTTTGTTTTCCAGTTTGTGCTTTAGTTAGTTTTGTTCTGGTAGATATAATTTTTGGTTTCCTTTGTTTGCCAGGTCAATCTATTGTGCTTTATATTTTTTGGACTTTTGATTTTGCTTATGGGCATATATGTATATGTGTATACTCAGTCACACTTTTTATTGTTGTTGTAAAATTCTGCCTCTACATTGGGCTTTTGCAGTTTTGTGGAGTTTTCTTTTTTTCCCCCTTTTTTCTTTCTTCTTCCATTATTTTTTTCTCTTTTTTATAATTTTAATTTTAAAAAACTATTATTTTTTTTATATTTATTACTTTGCTTGCCTTTCCTACTGTTCTTTTCCCCTTGCTGTTAATCTTCAATGTATATAAATCTTCTTCATCTATCTCTGTTTAACTTTGCATGTCTATTCTTTCTTTTCTTTCCTCTCAACATTTTGTTAGTTTTGTTTCATTGCTTTATTCACCACTGGACACCTTGCTTTAGTTTTGTTTTCAGTTTGTGCTTTAGTTAGTTTTGTTCTTAACTGGTAAATGTAATTTTTGATTTCCTTTGTTCTCTGGAAATCAAAAATTACATTTGTTCTCTGGGTCAGTCTACCATACTCTATTTTTGAGGGACTGTTTTGACTTTGCTCATGGTATATATGATTATGTGTATATTTCGTTATTTTAATTACTATTTGCCTGATTTTGTAACTGCCGTTTGTCTGGAGTTCATCTTTGGTTTCTCATTTTTGGATATTTGTTTTAATCTCATTTAATACCATAACAAACCACTTGTGGAATCTTCATTCCTGACCAGAGATCAAGCCCTGCAAAACCCTAGACTACCAGAGAACTAGCCCTATGGAGTAACAAATAGTGAGAACTGACACAAAGGAAACCACTTAAATACAAGACATCACCCAAACACCAGTAGCATGCTGTGCAGAACCCCTCATCAAAACAACACACAAAACAAAAACACAAACCCAAGTATCAGCAGACAGGATTATGACCTCACTCAGCCTTGCTCACCAGAAGAAAAAACAAGCAAAAAATCAACACAAATCTCACCCTATAGGAAGCTTACACAAACCACTGGACCAACTTTAGGAGGGCAGAAAGCAAACAGAAGAAAACATTAAACCTTGAAGCCTGGGAAAAGGAGACCTAAAACACAATAAATTTTAAAAAAAGAAAAGGCAGAGGAATACTAACCAAATGAAGGAACAAACCAGAAACACAAAAGTCCAAATAAATGAAGAGGAAATAGGCAAACTACCTGAAAAAGAGTTCCAAATAATAATAGTGAAGATGATCAAAAACCTTGAAAACAAAATGGAGAAAATGCAAGAATCAATTAACAAAGACCTAGAAGAGTTAAAGAATAAGCATACAGAGACAAGCAATACAAGTACTGAAATTCAAAATACTCTTGAAGAATTAAGTAGCAGAAAATCTGAAGCACAAGAATGAATCATTGAGCTGGAAGATTAAATGGTGGAAATAACTTCTGAAGAGCAAAATAAAGTAAAAAGAATGAAAAGACCTGAGGATAGTCTCAGAGACCTCTGGCACAATATCAAACGTGCCAACCTTTGGAATATAGGGGTCCCAGAAGAAGAAGAGAAAAAGAAAGGGTATGAGAAAATTTTTGAAGAGATTATAGTTGAAAATTTCCCCAACATGGAAAAGGAAATAGTCAATCAAGTCCAAGAGGCATAAAGAGTCCCACACAGGATAAACCCAAGGAGAAACACGTTAAGACACATACTGATCAAACTAACAAAGACTAAACACAAAGAATATTAAAAGCAGCAAGGGAGAAGCAACAAGTAACATAAAGGGAAACCCCATACGCTTAATGGCTGATCTTTCAGCAGAAACTCTGCAAGCCAGAAGGGAATGGCAGGATATATTTAAAGTACTGAAAGGGAAAAATCTACAACCAAGATTACTGTACCCAGCAAGGATCTCATTCAAAATTGATGGAGAAATAAAAATCTTCTCAGACAAGCAAAAGTTAAGAGAATTCAGTACCACCAAACCAGCTTTACAACAAATGTTACAGTCAAGAAATACAAGAGAAGAAAAAAATCTATAAAATCAACCCCAAATAATTAAGAAAATGGCAATAGGAACATATATATAATATATTACTTTAAATGTAAATGGATTAAATGCTCAGAAACTATAAAACTCTTAGAGGAAAACATAGGCAGAACACTTGATGATATAAATCAAAGCAAGATCATCTATGACCCACCTCCCAGAGTAAAGGAAATAAAAACAAAAGTAAACAAGTGGGACCTGATGAAACTTAAAAAGCTTTTTCACAGCAAAGGAAACTATAAACAAGGTGAAAAGATAACCCTCAGAATTGGAGAAAATAAAAGCAAATGAAACAACTGACAAAGGATTAATTTCCAATATATACAAGCAGCTCATATAACTCAATACCAGGGGGAAAAAAAAAAACAAAAAAACAAAAAAACCAACAGTCCAACCAGAAAGTGGGAAAAGGCCTAAACAGACATTTCTCCAAAGACATGCAGATGGCTAACAAACACATGAAAAGATGCTCAACATCACTCATTATTAGTGAAATGCAAATCAAAACTAAAATGAGATATTACCTCACACTGGTCAGAATGGCCATCATCAAAAAGTCTACAAACAATAAATCCTGGAGAGGGTGTGAACAAAAAGGAATGCTCTTGCACTGTTTGTCTGTGGGAATGTGGATTGATACAGCCACTGTGGAGGATGGTATGGAGATTCCTTAAAAAACTGGGAATGGGACCACCATATGACCCAGCAATCCCACTCCTAGGCATATGCCCTGAGGAAATAAAAATTTAAAGAGACACATGCATCCCATTGTTCATTGCAGCACTATTTACAATAGCTAGAACATGGAAGCAACCTAGATGTCCACCGACAGATGAATGGATAAAGAATTTGTGGTACATATAATGGAACATTGCTCAGTCATAAAAAGGAATGCCTTTGAGTCAGTTCTGATGAGGTGGATGAACCTAGAACCTATTATACAGAGTGAAGTAAGTCAGAAAGAGAAAGATAAATATCACATTCTAATGCATATATACGGAATCTAGAAAAATGATACTGAAGAATTTATTTACAGGGCATCAATGGAGAAAAAGACATAGAGAATAGACTTATGGACATGGGGAGAGAGGAGGAGAGGGTGATGTATGGAAAGAGTAACATGGAAACTTACATTACCATATGTAAAATAGATAGCCAACGGGAATTTGCTGTATGGCTTAGGAAACTCAAACTGGGGCTCTGTATCAACCTAGAGGGGTGGGATGTGGAGGGAGATGAGAGGGAGGTTCAAAACAGAGGGGATATATGTATACCTATGGCTGATTCCTGTGGAGGCTTGACAGAAAACAGCAAAATTCTGTAAAGCAATTATCCTTCAATTAAAAAAAATTAAAAACTATTTTATTGTTTCTCTCTTTAGTGAATGGGTATAGTAGGTTTATAGATCTGACATTCAGCCTGTCAAATTCTATTACGTTAACAGTATTCTTTTTTTAAAGCATGCTCTAGGTAAATACATTATTTAATTTATTATTCTATTTTATATTTGTCACTTTGGAACTATGAAGCTATATTTTCCTTCTGGCTATCTGGCAGATTGGAGTGAGCATTGAGAACACTCTGGGTGTTAGGTAAATTATTTTTACATTAAAAAACTTCAAATCTTGATTCTCTAATATTCTTTCATAATGCAAATTCAATTTCTAATATGATGAGTTTGTATCAGAAGTATAACTATGAAATAAAATATTCTTGATGAAATAAAATTAGTTTTAACACTTATTTGTGTGTTCTCAACTTTTAAAACTTCTTTTCATGTAAATCGTTAGTGATACAACATATAGAAATATACATTTCAAGTGAAAGGAAACAACCTATGTAACATCTGCTGGATCATGGAAAAAGCAAAGAGTTCCAGAAAAACATCTATTTCTACTTTATTGACTATGCCAAAGCCTTTGACTGTGTGGATCACAATAAACTGTGGAAAATTCTCAAAGAGATGGGAATATCAGACCACCTGACCTGCCTCTTGAGAAATTTGTATGCAGGTCAGGAAGCAACAGTTAGAACTGGACATGGAACAACAGACTGGTTCCAAATAGGAAAAGGAGTACGCCAAGGCTGTATATCGTCACCCTGCTTATTTAACTTATATGCAGATTACATCATGAGAAACGCTTGGCTGGAAGAAGCACAAGCTGGAATCAAGATTGCTGGGAGAAATATCAATAACCTCATATATGAAGATGACACCACCCTTATGGTAGAAAGTGAAGAGGAACTGAAAAGCCTCTTGATGAAGGTGAAAGAGGAGAGTGAAAAAGTTGGCTTAAAGCTCAACATTCAGAAAACGAAGATCATGGCATCTGGTCCCATCACTTCATGGGAAATAGTTGGGGAAACAGTGGAAACAGTGTCAGACTTTATTTTTCTGGGCTCCAAAATCACTGCAGATGGTGATTGCAGCCATGAAATTAAAAGACGCCTACTCCTTGGAAAGAAAGTTATGACCAACCTAGATAGCATATTCAAAAGCAGAGACATTACTTTGCCAACAAAGGTCCATTTAGTCAAGGCTATGGTTTTTCCAGTGATCATGTATGGATGTGAGAGTTGGACTGTGAAGAAAGCTGAGTGCCAAAGAATTGATGCTTTTGAACTGTGGTGTTGGAGAAGACTCTTGAGAGTCCCTTGGACTGCAAGGAGATCCAACCAGTCCATTCTGAAGGAGATCAGCCCTGGGATTTCTTTGGAGGGAAAGATGCTAAAGCTGAAACTGCAGTACTTTGGCCACCTCATGCGAAGAGTTGACTCATTGGCAAAGACTCCGATGCTGGGAGGAATTGGGGGCAGGAGGAGAAGGGGACAACAGAGGATGAGATGGCTGGATGGCATCAACTCCAGGAATTGGTGATGGACAAGGAGGCCTGGCATGCTGCGATCATGGGGTCGCAAAGGGTCAGACATGAGTGAGCAACTGAACTGAACTGAAAATACATTAATTGGACTTATGCAGAAAAAGTACCATTTTTTTTCTTCATTTGCATTCAACTATCTCAATATAGCAAGTACTCATGTTTGGAAACTCCTCAAAAAAAGTTCAGTAGGGAGCTGTGCTTCCACTTAGGATTTAAAAAGTCTACAAGAGAAAGTAACTCTCACCTCAAAAAGAAGAAAAGAATAATTGTTGCAATGAAAAGGAAAAAAAAAGAAGAATGAGTTTTTTCTATTTCCCTTTCTTGAGAAAAAGAAAATAGAACAGTGAGCAGGCCTGAACATTCCTAGTTTTTTTCCTTTGCTAATGCTACTGCTAAGTTGCTTCCATCGTGTCCGACTCTGTGCGACCCCATGGACAGCAGCCCACCAGGCTCCTCTGTCCATGGGATTCTCCAGAAAAGAATACTGGAGTGCACTGCCATTGCCTTTTGCCCTTTAACTGCTCCTAACTCTGATGTCTGTAACTAAGTTTGCTCTTCTTCCCCCTAACAAGAAGCAACAGTTAGAACTGGACATGGAACAACAGGCTGGTTCAAAATTGGGAAAGGAGTATGTTAAGGCTATATATTTCATCTTGCTTATTTAACTTATATACAGTGTACATCATGTGAAATGCCAGGGTTGATTTAGCACAAGCAGAAATCAAGATTGCCCAGAGAAATATCATTAACCTCATATATGCAGATAACACGACCCTAATGGCAGAAAACAAAGAGGAGCTAAAGAGCCTTTTGATGAAGATAAAGGAGGAGAGTGAAAAAGCTGGCTTAAAACTCAGCATTCAAAAAAAGAAGATCATGGCATCCGGTCCCATCACATCATGGCAAATAGATAGGGGAAAACGAATCAGTGACAGACTTTATTTTCTTGGACCCCTAGATCACTGCAGATGGTGACTGCAGCCATGAAATTAAAAGATGCTTGCTCCTTGGAAGAAAAGCAGTGACCAACCTAGACAGAATATTAAAAAGCAGAGACGTCACTTTGCCAACAAAGGTCTGTCTAGTCTATGGTTATACTAGAGAAAACCGTCAAGGCTATGGTTTTTCCAGTAGTCATGTATGGATGTGAGAGTTGGACTATAAAGAAAGCTGAGCACCGAAGAATTGACTTTGAACTATGGTGTTGAAGAAGACTCTTGAGAGTCCCTTGGACTGCAAGGAGATCCAACCAGTCCAACCTAAAAGAAATCAGTCCTTAATATTCATTGGAAGGACTGACGTTGAAGCTGAAACTCCAATACTTTGGCCACCTGATGCAAAGAGCTGATTCAGTGGAAAAGACCCTTATGTTGGGAAAGATTGAAGGCAGGAGGAGAAGGGGACAACAGAGGATGAGATGGTTGGGTGGCATCACTGACTCAATGGACATGAGTCTGGGTAAACTACAGGAGTTGGTGATGGACAGGGAGCCCTGGCGTGCTGCAGTCCATGGGTCACAAAGAGTCAAACACGACTGAGCTACTGAACTGAACTGAACTGACACATTTAAGAAAGTTTAAGGAGGACTAGCCTAGGTTATTAAATTGTCTATTTAACCTGCCTATAAATCACACCCCCAGTTCAACCACTTTCACAGCTTTACTGAAGACTTTTCGAATGCCTAATCATTTTGATTCTCTGTAGAGCTACTTCTGATGAATTGCTAAAGCTTGACATTCGAGACCCTTGGTATTAATATTTAATCCCACCTTAAAACCCAGTCTTAGTTCCAGCTGTATTTCTTGGAGTCTTCCCCCAGGGATACAGTGCTCTTTTTGTATTATTTTCATTATTGTTTGTACATACTCTGATGCTTTTCTGTCTATTCAGCAGTGTTCATTCTGCCTTGAATGTTCTCTGCCAAAAATTTCCTAATAGCTATACTCTGCTTACTTATCAATGGGCAGCCCTGAAATTTTTTCCTGACATATGTTTACAGCACATTCAACTCTCTGTAAGCAACTACCCCTGTTCAGTATATTTGTGCTTATATCTATCCCTCATTCTAAACTCTAAGCCGAGAGAAGGAAGGGCCCATTTTAATTATCTTTTTACTTTGTAAGCACATTACTCATTGGCAGTTTACCTGGTTGGTGTTTGGAAAATATTCTTGGGATTATTTCAAATTCAATCAATAGGTAATAACCATAACTTAGTAACAAATACTAAGAAATGTGTCTTGCTGGTTATTTGCTTCTAAAATAAAATAGTTCCCCTATATGGATTTGATGTGCATATATATTGCTATTTACAGCTATTCAAATGTGTCTAGCATTAGAAATAAGATAACATTTGAAAAAGAGTTCATGGATGTTCAGGGACATTTTCCTGGAAAATGATCTTTATGATGACCTTAGGAGGTATTTTGAGAACTCTCTAGTTATGTTCTTTTATGTTTCAATTATTTTATTTTAACTCAAATGGAAAGCCCTCAGAGAAGTAAATGACTCATATTTTGTGAGTTATGAGGCCCAAAAGACACCTCTTGGCAATTCACACAGAAATATATCATCATCATTATGTTGCCTCTGAAGAGGTTGTTACGTTTAAATAAATAAGGACATAGAGATCCGTGTTATTGATGACTCTATTTTTATGAAGTTCTCCTCTAGCCAGTCCTGCTTTTTATAGAGCTTCACACAGTGTGAGAATTTCCTCACCTAAATTCCATACTAAAGTGGAGTAAGATTATGACTCCCGTAAGTTTTATTGACAATATATTTATTCCCTAAGGTGAGAGGTCTCTAGATTGTTCAAATAGAAAATAAAATGCTGGTTAGACATATCTAGTGCAATTGTCTATATTACTTTCTTTTAGTAATTACTTAAAATTAACCCTTAAATAACATGAGGGTTAGGAGGGCAGACCCACCATAAAGTTGAAATCCATGTATAACTATAGTTGGTTGTCTGTATCGATGATGTCACATACAAGGATTCAAGTAACCACTGATTATGTAGTACTGTGGTACATATTTACTGAAAATAATCAAAATATAAGTGGACTTGCCAGTTCAAACCCACATTGTTCAAGGGTTAACTGTATTTGTCTTTCCTATCTCTCCATAGTTTTACATTTTTATAGGTGATATAAACTTTATTATTTAAATTATATTTTCATATAAAGATTCACTTTTTAGATGCAACCCTTGGAAAGTGAAGTCGCTCAGTCATTTCCAACTCTTTGCAACCCCATGGACTGTAGCCTACCAGGCTCCTCTGTCCATGAGATTTTCCAGGCAATACTACTGGAGTGGATTGCCATTTCCTTCTCCAGCAGATCTTCCTGACCCAGGGATGGAACCCAGGTCTCCTGCATTGTAGACAGACGCTTTACCGTCTGAGCCACCAGGGAAGTCCATTGCAATATACAGTATTGTCTAATTTTTAGGTGAAGGCCATTGTGACTTACCGTATATTTCTTATATTAAATTCATATAATTTAATATAGACTGGATATAACATATTTCCTGTACTAATATTAGTGATGATGATGAAAGGGATAGTGATGATGATGCCATGGTGATAATGATAACAGGACTGAGAGTGATGGCAATGATAATGTCAGCTCATATTAAATTTTCACATTAAGTGCCATACAATGAATTAAGTCCTTTCATAAATTAGCCTAATTTAATCATCTTAGACATTCTATGAAGTAACTTGTATTATCCTGTATTCTAAAATTAAGAAACTGAGTTTTAGATATGTTAAGAGATTTGCCCAAAATAGCTTATAGCAGACAGAGCTTTGATTCTAATTGGGGCCATCTCACTCTGAAGCTAAGTAGGCTATTTTATTTTAGTTTTTTTTTTTTTATTTTATGCACATGTCAAGACACAGGTTTAATTAATTTAAGTTAATAAAACATACTTATCTGTGGAATTCTGCCATGCTACCTTAGCCTCTGGCTATTTTAGCTCATGGTTAAAAATGGCCCATAATAACATCAGGGTATATTTTATGTGAAAACATTTTGTCTTTAAAAAACTGCTCCTCTACACACACAAAATAACAAGGCTACATTATTAGGCTCTCTCACTGAATTTACTATAATAATCTATTATTTTAACCTCACTTTCCTTTCTGAAGGTGTGACGTACTTTAGTTATGATATGTATGATTTAAAAATAGTCTTTCAGTCTGTCTACCGTGGTTAGAGATAGTAGTCACAGAAGGGAAGATTAAAATAGGCATCAATAGGAATAAAGTATCTATTTTTGAAAATTGAAAAGACTTAGTGATGAATGTTTCTTTCTTAACTTCACAAAGCCTCAGTTCTTCATGTGTAAAATGGCTGTAATATCTAATTCATTTAAGTTATGAGAAACAGTTTTATAGTTGCTCCCCTTGAAGTTCCTATATTCAAGCCCTCATCCCCCCTGCCCCACCCCGAAATCTCAGAATGTGACTGTTTGGAGATAGGGTCTTTACAGAAGTAATCAAATTTAAATGAGGCTGTTAGGGAGGCCCTAATTCAATCTGCATGGTATCGTAATAATAAGAGGAAATACAAGGAGAGATACCAGGGCTGTATGTGCCATGTGAAGAGGCAGCCAGCAGGTAGCTGTCTACAAACTCAGGAAAGAGCCCTAAAACAAACCTCTCCAAAATAGCCCTACCAGCACCTTGATCTTGGACTTCTGGCCCCCAGAACTGTTAGAAAATAAAGTTCAGTGGCTTAAGCCACACAGTCTATGGTCTTTTATATGGCAACGGTAGCAAATGAATACACATATGCATACCAAGCTGCGTGTACATTTATCTGTGTACTTGTATGTGCCTAGCAAAAGTTAGTGGTTATCATTGATCTCAAATGTGTAATCCACCATCTAGAAAAGTGCTAAGAAAAGGTGCTCAAATGTTACAGTTCAGTTCAGTCTCAGTCGTGTCCTACTCCTCCCAACCCAGTGAACCACAGCAGCCAGGCCTCCCTGTCCATCATCAACTCCCGGAGTCCACCCAAACTTATCTCCATTGAGTCAGTGATGCCATCCAACCATCTCATCCTCTGTCATCCCCTTCTCCTCCTGCCTTCAATCTTTCCCAGTATCAGGGTCTTTTCCAATGAGTCAGCTCTTCGCATCAGGTGGCCAAAGTATTGGAGTTCCGGCTTCAACATCAGTCCTTCCAATGAACATTCAGGACCGATTTCTTTAGGATGGACTGGTTGGATCTCCTTGCAGTCCAAGGGACTCTCAAGAGTCTTCTCCAACACCACAGTTCAAAAGCATCAATTCTTTGGTGCTCAGCTTTCCTTATAGTCCAACTCTCACATCCATACATGACCACTGGGAAAACCATAGCCTTGACTAGATACACCTTTGTTGGCAAAGTAACATCTCTGCTTTTTAATATGCTGTCTAGGTTTTCCTTCCAAGGAGCAAGCATCTTTTAATTTCATGGCTGTAATCACCATCTGCAGTGATTTTGGAGCCCTACTGTTTCCCCATCTATTTGCCATGAAGTGATGGGACCGGATGCCATGATTTTTGTTTTCTGAATGTTAAGCTTTAAACCAACTTTTTCACTCTCCTCTTTCACTTTCATCAAGAGGCTCTTTAGTTCTTCAATTTCTGCCATAAGGGTGATGTCATCTGCATATCTGAGGTTACCGATATTTCTCCCAGGAATCTTGATTCCAGCTTGTGCTTCATCCAGCCCAGCATTTCTCATGATGTACTCTGCATGTAAGTTAAATAAGCAGGGTGACAATATACAGCCTTGACATGTTCCTTTTCCTATTTGGAACCAGTCTGTTGTTCCATGTCCAGTTCTAACTGTTGCTTCCTGACGTGCATACAGATTTCTCAAGAGGCAGATCAGGTGGTCTGGTATTTCCATCTCTTTGAGAATTTTCCACAGTTTATTGTGATCCACACAGTCAAAGGCTTTGGCATAGTCAATAAAGCAGAAATAGATGTTTTTCTGGAACTTTCTTGCTTTTTTGATGATCCAGCAGATGTTGGCAATTTGATCTCTGGTTCCTCGGCCTTTTATAAAACCAGCTTGAACATCTGGACCTTCACTGTTCATGTATTGCTGAAGCCTGGCTTGGAGAATTTTGAGTATTACTTTACTAGCATGTGAGATGAGTGCAATTGTGCAGTAGTTTGAGCATTCTTTGGCATTGCCTTTCTTTGGGATTGGAATGAAAACTGACCTTTTCCAGTCCTGTGGCCACTGCTGAGTTTTCCAAATTTGCTGGCATACTGAGTGTAGCACTTTCACAGCATCATCTTCCAGGATTTGAAAGAGCTCAACTGGAATTCCATCATCTCCACTAGCTTTGTTTGTAGTGATTCTTCCTAATGCCCACTTGACTTCACATTCCAGGATGTCTGGCTCTAGGTGAGTGATCACACCATTGTCATTATTTGGGTCTTGAAGATGTTTTTGCACATTTTCTGTGAATTCTTGCCACCTCTTCTTAATATCTTCTGCTTCTATTAGGTCAATACCATTTCTGTCCTTTATTGAGCCCATCTCTGCATGAAATGTTCCCTTGGTATCTCTGATTTTTTTGAAGAGGTCTCTAGTCTTTTCCATTCTATTGTTTTCCTCTATTTCTTTGCACTTATCACTGAGGAAGCCTTAAATGTGTACTCATATCAAGAAGAAACTTCACCCCCACTTCCCAATAGATATGTATCTACACATATATATTTACTGATTTCTTATATATAGTAAAAACATTCACAAACAGAATTAGAAAGGGGATGAGAGAACATTAAGTAGGAAAAGTTGTACTTTTTTCTTCTCAGAATCTCAACGGGTCATCTGATACCACTTGGTTATGTTTTGGAGACAATAAGACATTAAGGTGATAAAACTTAGAAATAGTGAAATAGAAAGAAGGTAAAGTATGCAATCATTACCTCCTTTTATACAGAGTAAAAGTTCTGGGTCAGCCTGCTTCTAATTTCTGGAAAATTGACTGTTTTTTTTATCTCATATAATTGTAGATTTAAATGAGAAGTCAATTAGTATGATCCCCGATGGCTTGGCATGGAAACCTTCGAGTGTTTTCAGAAATAAAGCAACTTTTATTACAATTATGTTCAAAGACAGATGAGAAAAGAGAGATTTAATCATCTCCACTGATGTTTCAGTGTTACAATGTGAGATCAAATACTTGTGGCCTTAGTTTTTCTCTTGAGTTAACTGAGAGTACCTGACCAGACTGATAGGAAGGTAGAAGCTTTTTCTTTTATTTTTGCAGAGAGGCAGTATTTCTCTGTGAAATGTTCTAATACTAGGTGCATTAGAATGTATCATTTCACTAAACACCAGGTGAGCAGGACAAAATACTCTTTTCTCACTAAGTAAACTTGTTCTATATTTATTTATTTTTAATTTTTTTAAAATTAAAGTTGGGGCATAGCTGCTTTACACTTATGTGCCATGTTCTCCTGTACAGCAAAGAAAATCAGCTCTCTCTCTCTCTCTCTCTCTCTCTCTCTCTATATATATATATATATATGTATATATTCTGTCTTGAATTTCCTTCCCATATAGGTCTCCACAGAGCACTGAGTAGAGTTTCCTGTACTACACAGTGGGTTTTCATTGAGTTCATTTCAGTTCAGTCACTCAGTCGTGTCTGACTCTCTGCGACCCCATGAACCGCAGCACGCCAGGCCTCCCTGTCCATCACCAACTCCTGGAGTTCACTCAAACTCATGTCCATTCAGTCGGTGATGCTGTCCAACCATCTGATCCTCTGTCGTCCCCTTATCCACCTGCCCTTAATCTTTCCCACCATCAGGGTCTTTTCCAAAAAGTCAGCTCTTCACATGAGGTGGCCAAAGTATTGGAGTTTCAGCTTCATCATCAGTCCTTCCAAAGAAAACCCAGGACTGATCTCCTTTAGGATGGACTGGTTGGATCTCCTTGCTGTCCAAGGGACTCTCAAGAGTCTTCTCCAACACCGCAGTTCAAAAGCATCAATTCTTCACTGCTCAGCTTTCTTTATAGTCCAACTCTCACATCCATACATGACCACTGGAAAAAATATAGCCTTGAGTAGATGGACTTTGTTGGCAAAGCAATGTCTCTGCTTTTGAATATGCTGTCTAGGTTGGTCATACTTTTCCTTCCAAGGAGCAAGCGTCTTTTAATTTCATGGCTGCAATCACCATCTGCACTGATTTTGGAGCCCCCAAAAATAAAGTCTGACACTGTTTCCACTGTTTCCCCATCTATTTGCCATGAAGTGATGGGACCAGATGCCATGATCTTCGTTTTCTGAACGTTGAGCTTTAAGCCAACTTTTTCACTCTTCTCTTTCACTTTCATCAAGAGGCTTTTTAGTTCCTCTTCACTTTCTGCCATAAGGGTGGTGTCATCTGCATATCTGAGGTTATTGATATTTCCCCTGGCAATCTATATTCCAGCTTGTGTTTCTTCCAGTCCAGAGTTTCTCATGATGTATTCTGCATATAAGTTAAATAAACAGGGTGACAATATACAGCCTTCACGTACTCCTTTTCCTATTTGGAACCAGTCTGTTGTTCCATGTCCAGTTCTAACTGTTGCTTCCTGACCTGCATACAGATTTCTCAAGAGGCAGATCAGGTGGTCTGGTATTCCCATCTCTTTCAGAACCCTCCACAGCTTATTGTGATCCACACAGTCAAAGGCTTTGGCATAGTCAATAAAGCAGAAATAGATGTTTTTCTGGAACTCTCTTGCTTTTTCCATGATCCAGCAGATGCTGGCAATTTGATCTCTGGTTCCTCTGCCTTTTATAAAACCAGCTTGAACATCTGGAAGTTCACTGTTCACATATTGCTGAAGCCTGGCTTGGAAAATTTTGAGCATTCTTTACTAGCGTGTGAGATAAGTGCAATTGTGCAGTAGTTTGAGCATTCTTGGGCATTGCCTTTCTTTGGGATTGGAATGAAAACCGACCTTTTCCAGTCCTGTGGCTACTGCTGGGTTTTCCAAATTTGCTGGCATATTGAGTGCAGCACTTTCACAGCATCATCTTTCAGGATTTGAAGTAGCTCAACTGGAATTCCATCACCTCCACTAGCTTTGTTCATACCGATGCTTTCTAAGGCCCACTTGACTTCACATTCCAGGATGTCTGGCTCTAGGTCAGTGATCACACCACTGTGATTATCTGGGTCGTGAAGATCTTTTTTGTACAGTTCTTCTGTGTATTCTTGCCATCTTTTCTTAATATCTTTTGCTTCTGTTAGGTCCATACCATTTCTGTCCTTTATCAAGCCCATCTTTGCATGAAATATTCCCTTGGTATCTCTAATTTTCTTGAAGAGATCTCTAGTCTTTCCCATTCTGTTGTTTTCCTCTAATTCTTTGCATTGATCACTGAAGAAGGCTTTCTTATCTCTTCTTGCTATTCTTTGGAACTCTGCATTCAGATGCTTATATCTTTCCTTTTCTCCTTTGCTTTTTGCTTCTCTTCTTTTCACAGCTATTTGGAAGGCCTCCCCAGACAGCCATTTTGCTTTTTTGTATTTCTTTTCCATGGGCATGGTCTTGATCCCTGTCTCCTGTACAATGTCACGAACCTCATTCCATAGTTCATCAGGCACTCTGTCTATCAGATCTAGGCCCTTAAATCTATTTCTCGCTTCCACTGTATAATCATAAGGGATTTGATTTAGGTCATACCTGAATGGTCTAGTGGTTTTCCCTACTTTCTTCAATTTATTGTTAAAGTCTTAACTATTAATAGAAAATACCCATTTGGCAAAGTCAGACATCAAAAACAATATCAAATATTCCAAGGGGTAACTTGAGGAAGCAAGGCTGATAAGATCACACTAAAAAAAATCTTCCATTTAAAATTTGACTTTATTCACCAAATATAGTAACTCGATATAAAATTAAAGCATTAAGTGTAGAGGAAGAGGACGAAATGGATGTCACTAATTTAGCGAGTGATGAACAGTCTAATTTCAGGCACCTGTACAGAAAATCCCAACATGTTCCTTCCTCTCTGTCAATCCAGCACTTTAGGATTCATCGCTGGCCATGGAGCTTAGAGCGGGGCCAACCATGAGAAAAGAAACAGCCTTCTTAGCGAGGAAAAATGGCTGTTGAAACAAAGGGCCATGAAGTAAAGAACTGTATAGTCTGTCTTATGATCCAAACACTGCTGCCTGGCTCTGGTCCCACAGTGAGGTGCATATACACCTGCATATGACTTCTCATGTGTGTGTGTATTATTGGGCTTGAAGAAATGGATTATGAGTGAGTTCAGAGTGGGACCAAGAAATACAGGGAAGGCTTTGTTTTAAATAAGATAGTAGCCATTTGAGATAAGCAGGTTATATTGAAAAATACATGTTTCAAGAATAATATTCTGAGAAATTCTATATTGATTGGGTTAAATATGGAACTATTAATTTTATTGGCAAAGGGAATATATGAGAGGTAGCCTATGAAAAACTGTATTTTGTAATTTGAAAATTTTACTCCATAGCAAATATATTCAAAAGCACAATGTTATAGTCATGTAGGGAATGTTTTCTGTAGATTCTGAAATTTCAACTGAAATAATATTTTTATTTCAGTGGTGCAGAAACAATAAGAAGATATCTAATTGCTGCTATACATAAGACATTTACTGATTTTAAAGTATTTAATTAACATTTTTTTAAAAAGACAAAAATCAAAGAAGAATTTGGCTCATACAAATTTTTACTTCCAACAACAAAGATGTATGAATGCCAAAAAGCCTACAGTTTTCATAGCAGCAGGGGAAAAAAAGGAAATTGCAAACTGTAAAATTCTGAATCAATGGGATATGACAATCTTCTCTGCTTTTTTTCCCCATCCCTTTCTAACTACCCCTTCTCAAGCCTTCTATGATTTTCAGAGTTCAGTTCATTTCCACACCTAATCTCTTAAATGATGGTATTTCTCAAGATTTCACTTAGAAATCTTCTGTGTTTTGACCCCGTACTTGTTTCATATTATTTGTATCTATGGATGACTATACATGCTGACTTCCAGTCTTTTTATTAGCTCATATTTCCTTTATCAACTTCAGGATGATACTTCTGGAGTTTACCTTTCATCTACATCTGGGCATCTCACACACTTACTATACCCAAAACAAAACTCTTTACTTGTCTCCCACCCCTGCAGCATGCCACACACATAATTTCTCCTCATATAATTTGTATCTTGATCAATGATTCTCTCCATTGATCCACCTGCTTATGCTATAAACTGAAGAGTTATTTTATTGTCTTTTTATCCTAATCTTTTATGAGCTTGCTTGGTCATTCGGTCGTGTCTGACTGTGCAACCCCATGGACTGTAGCCCACAAAGCCCCTCTGTCCATGGGATTTTCCTGGCAAAAATACTGGAGTGGGTTACCATTTCCTCTTCCAGGGAATCTTCTTGACCCAGGGATTGAACCCATGTCTCCTGGTTCTCCTGTATTTTCTGCAATTTTTTTCTTTACAGCTGAGCCACTGGGGAAGCTTTTGTCCTAATCCTTTACATATGGTTAGTTACTAATTTTGGTTGACTCTGCCCCTTTAATCTCTCCTGTGTTTTCCCTACTATACTAATCCTACTTTTATTGTCCTAGTTCAGACATGTCCCATCTAAGAGAAAAAAGAAAAATTAGACATATTTATAAAACACCCTCATGTGACACACAGAATGCAGGATGAAAAAATCTTCACTGAAATTAAATACTTAGAGTGAAAAGTAAAGAAACTCTCAGTGTTACTGCCATTGTAAATCTGCTCTGTTTCTAGTATGAAAGGCATCCTTATCCATCATGTGGCACAAACCAGAACACTGTGCTGTACTTTAAACCCTCTCATTTTATTGCCATGTATAATCAACTTACAAATGATATCAATATTATTTACTACATATTCCACAAGTGTTTATTTTTCTTCTTCTGCACTATCACCATTATAGTAGATCTGTTTTTAAGTCTTACCTGAACAATTACAACATAACTTTATCTCTTTTTATTTGGTATATACAATCCAATCTATTATCAACTTGGTAGAAAGAGTGATCCCATAAAATGCATTTATAGAGATATCTGAGTTGGGTCATGATGGAGTGGCTACAATCAGGATTGCTACAAACAACTATAAAAACATTCAGAATAGAAGCAACAGCTAATTAAAGAGACTGGATACACCCAATACATGGTTCAGAAAATGGAGAAAGGGAAAACGTACAAATAGAACTGGCTTTCTTCCTGCGCACAGTTTTAAAACCATTTTGTGGGCTGTGAAGCCCAAGAAGAGAACATTGGTCTAAATGGATAAAAGAAATTGAATCTGGGCAATAGAAAGTTAGATAGCAATTTGGGGTTGCTAAGGTTGTTAAAATTGGCAGGTCAGACCATTGGAAACAGGGAGATGAAGAGAAAGAGCCCTGTAAATCTTGAGAGTTTTGTTCCTGTCTGTATCCAAATCCTTTGAACTAAGTTTGATTACTCATTACTTGGATGAAATGCACTTGATCATGATATATAATCCTTTTTTTCTTCCTTTTGTTGTGGATAGAAGGAAAAGCCAGTGGATTTTTTTCATATTTAATTTTTAACTAATAGACATTCATTTTAGAGCATTTTTGGATTTAGAGAAAAAGTAAACAGATATTACAGAGTTCCTGTATCTCTCTGCCACTCCAAATTTTCCCCATTATTAATTAATATCTTGCAGTCAAATGGTACACTATTTGTTTGTTGTTGTTGTTTCATAATATTATTATTAATTTTAAATATACAGTATAGTAACAATATTTTATAAATTATACTCCATCTTTCAGTGAACTAAAATGGACTGGAATGGGTGAATTTGACTCAGATGAACATTATATCTACTACTGTGGGCAGGAATCCCTTAGAAGAAATGGAGTAGCCATCACGGTCAACAAAAGAGTCCAAAACGCAGTACTTGGATACAATCTCAAAAATGACAGAATAATCTCTGTTCATTTCCAAGGCAAACCATTCAATATCACGGTGATCCAAGTCTATGCCCCAACCAGTAATGCTAAAAAAGCTGAAGTTGAACGGTTCTATGAAGACCTACAAAACCTTTTAGAACTAACACCCAAAAAAAGATAGGGGACTGGAACGCAAAAGTAGGAAGTCAAGAAACACCTGGAGTAACAGGCAAATTTGGCTTTGGAATACAGAATGAAGCAAGGCAAAGGCTAATAGAGTTTTGCCAAGAGAACACACTGGTCATAGCAAGCACCTTCTTCCAACAACACAAGAGAAGACTCTACACATGGACATCACCAGATGGTCAACACTGAAATCAGATTGATTATATTCTTTGCAGCCAAAGATGGAGAAGCTCTATACAGTCAGCAAAAACAAGACCAGGAGCTGACTGTGGCTCAGACCATGAACTCCTTATTGCCAAATTCAGACTTAAATTGAAGAAAGTGGGGAAAACCACTAGACCATTCAGGTATGACCTGAATCAAATCCCTTATGATTATATAGTGGAAGTGAGAAGTAGATTTAAGGGACTAGATCTGATAGATAAGAGTGCCTGATGAACTATGGATGGAGGTTCATGGCATTGTACAGGAGACAGGGATCAAGACTATGCCATGGAAAAGAAATTCAAAAAAGCAAAATGGCTGTCTGGGGAGGCCTTCCAAATAGCTGTGAAAAGAAGAGAAGCAAAAAGCAAAGGAGAAAAGGAAAGATATAAGCATCTGAATGCAGAGTTCCAAAGAATAGCAAGAAGACATAAGAAAGCCTTCCTCAGCGGTCAATGCAAAGAAATAGAGGAAAACAACAGAATGGGAAAGACTAGAAATCTCTTCAAGAAAACTAGAGATACTAAGGGGACATTTCATGCAAAGATGGGCTCGATAAAGGACAGAAATGGTATGGACCTAACAGAAGCAGAAGATATTAAACAGGTGGCAAGGTACACAGAAGAAATGTACAAAAAAGATCTTCATGACCCAAATAATCACAATGGTGTGATCACTGACCTAGAGCCAGACATCCTGGAATGTGAAGTCAAGGGGCCTTAGAAAGCATCACTATGAACAAAGCTAGTGGAGGTGATGGAATTCCAGTTGAGCTATTTCAAATACTGAAAGAGGATGCTGTGAAAGTGGTGCACTCAATATGCCAGCAAATTTGGAAAACTCAGCTGTGGCCACAGGACTGGAAAAGGTCAGTTTTCATTCCAATCCCAAAGAAAGGCAATGCCCAAGCATGCTCAAACTACCACATGAGTGCACTTATCTCACATTCTAGTAAAGAATGCTTAAAATTCTCCAAGCCAGGCTTCAGCAATACGTGAACTGTGAACTTCTAGATGTTCAATCCGTTTTTAGAAAAGGCAGAGGAACCAGAGATCAAATTAGCAGCATCCTCTGGATCATCGAAAAAGCAAGAAATTTCCAGAAAACCATCTATTTCTGCTTTATTGACTATGCCAAAGCCTTTGACTGTGTGGATCACAATAAACTGTGGAAAATTCTCAAGGAGATGGGAATATCAGACCACCTGACCTGTATCTTGAGAAACGTGTATGCAGGTTCAGAAGCAACAGTTACAAGTGGCCATGGAACAACAGACTGGTTCCAAATAGGAAAAGAAGTACATCAAGTCTGTACATTGGCACCCTGCTTATCTAACTTATATGCAGACTACATCATGAGAAACTCTCGGCTGGAAGAAGCACAAGCTGGAATCGAGATTGCCGGGAGAAATATCAATAACTTGAGATATGGAGATGACACCACCCGTATGGCAGAAAGTGAAGAGGCACTAAAAAGCTTCTTGATGAAAGTGAAAGAGGAGAGTGAAAAATTTGGCTTAAAGCTCAACATTCAGAAAACTAAGATCATGGCATCTGGTCCCATCACTTCAGATGGGGAAATATATAGATGGGGAAACAGTGGAAACAGTGTCAGACTTTATTTTTCTGGGCCTCAAAATCACTGCAAATGGTGATTGCAGCCATGAAATTAAAAGACGTTTACTCCTTGGAAGGAAAGTTATGACCAACCTAGATAGCATATTGAAAAGCAAAAACATTACTTTGCCAACAAAGCTCCATCTAGTCAAGGCAATGGTTTTTCCAGTGGTCATGTACAGATGTGAGAGTTGGACTGTGAATAAAGCTGAATGCCGAAGAATTGATGCTTTTGGACTGTGGTGTTGGAGAAGACTCTGGAGAGTCCCTTGGACTGCAAGGAGATCCAACCAGTCCATTTTAAAGGAGATAAAAACCTGGGTGTTCTTTGGAAGGACTGATGCTGAAGCTGAAACTCCAGTACTTTGGCCACCTCATAAGAAGAGTTGACTCATTGGAAAAGACCCTGATGCTGGGAGGGATTGGAGGCAGGAGGAGAAGGGGACGACAAAGGATGAGATGGCTGGATGGCATCACCGTGTCGATGGATATGAGTTTGAATGAACTCCAGGAGTTGGTGATGGTCAGGGAGGTCTGGCATGCTACAATTCATGGGGTCACAGTGTCGGACACAACTGAGCGACTGAACTGAACTGAACTGAACTGAAAGTTATTATAAAATATTACTATAATCCATGTGGTCTACATTATATCTTTGTATCTTATTTATTTACACCTAGTAGTTTGTAGCTCTAATCCCCTATCCCTACATTTCTCCTCCCCAAAAACCCTGTCCTCTTGGTAACCACTAGCTTGTCCTCTGTATCTGAGTGTCTGTTGTTTTATTACCTCCATTTATTTATTTTTTAGATTCCACATATAAATGAAAACACAGTATTTTCCTTTCTCTGTAAGACTTATTTCACTAATATAATAGCCTCCAGGTCCATCTGTGATATTGCAAATGGCAAAATTTCTTTCTGTCTTAATAGTTGTGTGTGTATATATATATACACACACACACACACATACATGCATGAATCTCAGTCATTTCCATCTCACTGAACTCTTTTCTACCCTATGGATTGTTGCCCACCATGCTCCTCTTTCATGGGGATTCTCTAGGCAAGAATACTGGAGTAGGTTGCCATGCCCTCCTCCAGGGGTCTTTTAGACCCAGAGATCAAACCTATATCTCCTATGTCTCCGGCATTGGCATGCAGGTTTTTACCACTAGTGCCACCTGTGAAGCTATATATATATATATGTAGATATATATACTGGAAAAGGCAATGGCACCCCACTCCAGTACTCTTGCCCGGGAAATCCCATGGATGGAGGAGCCTGGTAGGCTGCAGTCCATGGGGTCGCTAAGAGTCGGACACGACTGAGCGACTTCACTTTCACTTTTCCCTTTCATGCATTGGAGAAGGAAATGGCAACCCACTCCAGTGTCCTTGCCTGGAGAATCCCAGGGTCGGGGGAGCCTGGTGGGCTGCCGTCTATGGGGTCGCACAGAGTCGGACACCACTGAAGTGACTTAGCAGCGGATATATATACACACATATATACACACAATTACTTCTTTATCCATTCATCTGTTGAGAGACATTAAAGTTGCTTCCATATCTTGGTGACTGTAAATAATATTGCTGTGAACATTGGAAGACATATACTTTCCAAATTAGTGCTTTCTTTTATTTGACTATATACCCAGGAGTAGAATTGCTGGGTCATATGGTAGTTCTACTTTTAGTGTTTTGAGAAAAATCCATACTGTTCTTCACAGTGTCTGGACTAGATGATGCACTAATATTGATGTATTAGTATTAACTGAAGTCCATAGTTTACATAGAATTCACTCTGTGTCATACAATTCTATGGTTTTTGACAAATGTATCATGTTATGCATATGCCATCAGAGAATTATTCTGAACAGCACTATGGCTTTGCCCTTTCCAGAATATCATATTATTGGAATCACTTGATGGGCAGCATTTTCATACTACTTTTGTTCTTTTAGCAATAACTATTTAAAACTCTTCCATGTCTTTTTGTTGTTTAAGAGCCCATTTTATATATTGCTGAATAATAATTTATTGTATGACTATACCAGGTTTTGTTTATCCAATCACCTATTGAAGAGTTTCTTGGTTTCTTCCAGTTTTTGTCAACTTTAATAAGGCTGCAATAAACATGTGTTTGCAGGCTTTTGTGTACACATCATTTTTCAACTTATTTGGATAAATACCTAGGAGTGTGAATGCTACATCATATATGTAGTAAGACTAGATTGAGCATTGTAAGAAAATACCAAAGTGACTTCCAAAATTGCATGCAAATTTACATTTTACATTCTCACCAGTTATTAATGAGAATTCCTACTGCTTCTCATCCTTGTTAGCATTTGGTATTGTCAGTGGTTTGGATTTTAGCCATTGTAATAGGTATGCAGTGGTATTTCATTGTTTTAACTTGTAATTCCCTAATATCACATTTTGTTTTATCTTATGAAACCAACTTTATATTTTATTGTATTTTCACTGTTTTTCCTATTTTATTCTTTTATCCTCTAACCTTTCATTTATCTTTTTCTAGTTCATGTTCCATTTGCTTTGTTTTTCCTATTTTTTTTTAAGTGAAATCTTCAATAATTGATTTTGGAGTTTTCTTTCTTCCTAATACAAATTCTTAAAGCTCTAAATTGCCATGCAAGCAATAATAGATTTTGACATGTTAATTTTTGTTTTCATTCAGTTCAAAATATTTTCTTACTTGCATCTTACTTTCCTCTTTGATTCATGATTGTATCAGAGAAGGAAATGGCAACCCACTCCAGTGTTCTTGCCTTGAGAATCCCAGGAACAGAGGAGCCTGGTGGGCTGCTGTCTATGGGATCACACAGAGTTGGACACGACTGAAGCAACTTAGCAGCAGTAGCAGCATACTGTTAAAGTTCCAGTTATATTTGCCAATTCCCTTTTTGTTTATGACTACTTTTGATTTTTAAATTAATTCCATTTGGTTAGAGAACATACTTTGCATGGTTTCAATCCTTTTACGTTTATAGAAATTTGTTTTATGGCCTAGAATATGGTCTGTTCTGGATGGTGGGAGCAGCTCCAGCCAAGAAGTCTACAGACTCCTATTATTCTTAGTTGGAGTTATGTTAGCTTACTTTTAAACTTCTTATTGTTGCTTGCCTTGATCAATTTTTAGATCCCTGAAATTATTTTTATTTCATTTTGTAGTTTTGTTCTTTGTTTGGTGGGGGGAAAGATTTGCTAGTTTCTTCATGACACCAGAGTCGGAAGTTGTCCCTTGGTGATACTTATATCTTTATGAGTAGAGTATATAAACTCAACCTTTGTTCTTTATGGATTTATAATCAAACTGTACATGTTTAACTTCCTCATAAGCTGGGTTTTAGCATGATTTTATATCAACTGCTGGTGCATTTAGAAACTGGCCTTATCTCTGGAAGATTGGTATTTCAATATAACTTAGGTTTTTGTCCAGTAAATCATAGTAAAAAGTCTCAAGATGCTTGGCTTTTGGGCACAATATTATTCTATAATAACAAATTCAACAGCTTACTTTGTCTTTTGATTCATCAGGGATAAATTGACTGAAATTAAGTCTTCTGCCTTAAGTTCTCTTTAGGACTTATACTACAAATTGAATGTTAATTGCATTCATGCATTTGACACCATCCATAGTTTGAGAAAAAAATCCCTTTTACAGAACTATGAGTTCTTAATTCCACAGGCTTTGCTCTTCTTAACTGTGTAAGAGCTTTTTTTTTTTTTTTTTTTTTAATGGCATCCTTTTCTAAAGATGCTCTGAGAAATGATGTTCCAGGAAGGACTCTGTTAAAAGTTCCATATTCAAGTATATGTGGAAAATGCTACATAGGATATTATATTCTTGGGATTTAAAATTTTTCATTAGAATACTGAAGTCTTTGAAAAGCCTGGGGAAACTTAGACTTGTTTAACATTTCTTAAGCATTATGTATGACGATGAAGCAATGATCTCCAAGGGTTTGACAATAGACACATGCCCTGGCATCATGGATACTGGTTCATAAGACTCTCAAGACTGTGTTTTCAATATTTAAAAGTCTGTGGTCTTTGTGAAAGTGTTCTTCAATTTTCCTACATTGCATTATTGATTTGTTTCACATTTAAATGAAAACACTAAGCAACTGCTTTTGTTAGTAAGAGAAAATGCCTAGTAAAGTTTCAATTTTGCTTTGACTAGCTTGATAGGATATTGATAACTTTATTTTTTTTTTTTTTTTTTTTTTCTTCCAATTTTATTTTATTTTTAAACTTTACATAATTGTATTAGTTTTGCCAAATATCAAAATGAATCCTCCACAGGTATACATGCGCTCCCCATCCCGAACCCTCCTCCCTCCTCCCTCCCCATACCATCCCTCTGGGCCGTCCCAGTGCACCAGCCCCAAGCATCCAGCATCATGCATCGAACCTGGACTGGCAACTCGTTTCCTACATGATATTTTATATGTTTCATTGCCATTCTCCCAAATCTTCCCACCCTCTCCCTCTCCCACACAGTCCATAAGACTGTTCTATACATCAGTGTCTCTTTAGCTGTCTCGTACACCAGGTTATTGTTACCATCTTTCTAAATTCCATATATATGCGTTAGTATACTGTATTTATGTTTTTCCTTCTGGCTCATATTGATAACTTTAAAGGCAAGACAGAATACCACAGAGAATATCATTGCTTTTTCCTCCTCTCTAAGACATCATGAAGTTTCATTAAATAAATGTAAAACTGTGCAAAGTGAATTTTAGAGTTATGTTTCTAGTATTGAATACTAATATTAAGGCAAAGTAGAATATTCAAATAGAAATTTAAATATTAGCCACCAATAATTGCTACTTATTTAACTCTCTGCTGACTCGAAGAGGAGAGTCTTGAAAACAATTTTTTTTTGGTCAAAATGATAGAGTTCAGACTTATCTCTTTTTTTTTTTGAAAAATGGTGTTACATAAATATTATTCTTTTCTTAACATAATCCATGCATATACCATGGTTTACACATGGTGAAAGCTAAAATAAGGATATGAAATGTTTTATGCCCTTGAGATATTAATATATAGATTTAGTTTCATTAACTCAATAGTGGTTATTTCAGGGAACTGTTTTAAAGTACTATTTAAAATATAATTTGGGTTAAATATTTACTGTGTCTTCACAGTTAATTACAAATTAATTATTATGTTATTTAACGTATTTGAAAAATTCTCTTGAGGTAATATGTAGATTTTGTGATTACAAGACACACACATACACACAAACAGGGAGATGGAAATCGTTAAAATAATGACTTGGGATTCTCAAACTAATAGAATCTGTATAGCATATTTCTTTGGACTGAAAAAAAAAAATGACTTTTCCCAAAGATAGCTATATGCCTATCTGTTAGGAAAATTGCAGTGAAAGTTTGTGTCTGCACTGTGTACATTTTAGATACCACAGTGTAAGGGATGTCTCCTTAGATGTGCTGTATTGTGCCCTGTGAAATCCATACAACCACTGACAGTGGAATTACTTATTCTTACTCCTCAAAGCTAAACTTCACCCAGCGTTTAATTGATTTATACCTACCCTGCCTCGTTACAGGTTCGCTTTGAGAATGTTTTCATATAGGAGCGCTTTGCGTTTTGTTCTTCAGTGTGGCCAGTCTTTTCTACCCTGATTATCAAAGGCCATCAGTCAAATGCCCTTTTTTTGGTCACAAACAAAATTGAAACTCTGAACTTACTACTCCAAACAGTGTCCTAGATAGAGCAACCTGTGAGACTAACACAATTTAAATCCTACTGAGAACAAACACAGGAAATCTCAAAGGAAAAGATTCAGATGATTCTTCCTGGATGTGATCATGCTTTGAGGAGATTGTTTCTTTGCTTTGCACAATTTATATTTCAGTAGATACATTAAAAAGAATTTCACAGTTGCCTAAAAATCTAAATATTTTAGAGAGTTACAAAATCAGAATAGTCCTTTAATCACTACTTTCAGGTTAAAAAAAATCTATAAGCATTATTGTGTTATGGCCCAAAGCTCTTCCCCAGTAAGATCTCCTACCAAAATCCCATTTGAAACAGAGAAAGACAGTGAACGTTAGCAGTCCTTTTTTCGCCCAAGCATGATCTTCTATAGGAGGTATGATAGGAAATAAACTAGCAGAAATCACTATAGGTGCTTGAATGCAATTATGCATGCAAAATATACTGCCACTGTGATGAAGCGTCTTTGAGTCTCCAAATTAAAATCGTGTTTTCTATTTAAATCCCTGTGAAATATAAAGCTATATCAAAAGTGCACAAGCTTTTCAGAAAGTGATTTCATTTAGTTCAACAAATATTTATATCAGAAGCAAGTTTTAAATACAATCCCCTATGAGGGAACAGCTGAGTGGCACCACTAACCACTGTTTTCCCTTAGGCAAGCTATTAACTTAGTCTTGGACTAAGAAAGCACTAGACTAGTGATGGTTCTACTCTAATTCTAAATTTCTATGAATTAAAGTCATTTGTAACAACCAGCTAGCAGCTTTTATTGGAAAAAGTTAAAACCAGGTTTGAGATTTCTCTCTTACCATGTTGGGTAGTTGCCTCCATTTTGCTGGAGCAAACTGTCACAGAGATGGAATTACTGAATTAGAAGATTTTAAAGTTGAAAGGATTTTTAGAGATAATTAACCCAATGCCCTTATTTTATAGACAGAAAATGAAAGCTGGAATGGTTGGATGCTCTGCCTGACTCTCAGGATTGCAAGTCTCAACTTCCAGGTAACATTTTCCTTATAGAGAAGATTTGCAGGTAATGGCTTTTGCCTTACTGAGCAAGAGTTAGTAAGTTGCACCACCCCAATGCGTTAGGTCTCTTTCTGTTTGGATGAAGAAAAAAAAAAAAAAATCCTACAGCTATATTCTTATCTTTTTAGGAGATGAAGGGGAAAAATTAAGACCTTCTGTTAAATTACATCTAATGACCCTTTCCATCATCTCAAAAACCTGTCAAATGAAGGAGAAAATCACTGTCTACAAGTAGAGTGCAAAGAAAGTTTTTAAATTCACCATGTGTAAAGAAAATTGAAACTCTAAACTTGGGGTCATGATCTTTGTAAGTTTATAGGGACTGCTTTTACAACATTCCAAAAGTCATCTTGAGATCCTAATAGTATATCCCAAATCTCTTGATCAACTTTTCCCACCATTTAGTAGTGAGATAAAGACAATAATTCATATCTATCCTTACTTTGGTTTTAGTGCCCAGGATAAGAGTTCTGGATAAAAGTCTACACTAATTCTTTCTTTGCTGTGGCCATGGGCTTCCTTTGCTCTTGGGCAATTGCCCTTCCCTCTCTCCTGAGTACTTTTAATACATTCTTGGCCACCCTTAATCCTTAAACATTTCTCTGAATGGGACCTTCATCTACTTTCTCTAAGGAAACCTGGATCTCTTATATGCTCACTGATTTTTCTAAGTCTCCCCAACCGCAAAAGAGCTGGAGGTGGGTTCATGGTGTTAATTGCTCCCTTTGCTGCTTCAGGATCAGCACTCCACCACCTCGATGAGAAAACAAATCCTGTCATTAGGGGCTTGGACAATCCAACTGCTTCTCAAGCACTTCCTTGCAGGCATTATCCCCACATGCAAACTGATGCAACATTCCCATAGGAGAGAGTTGGGAACAAGAGAGAGGAAAAAGATCAAGAAAAAGGGAGCCAAAGTAAAGGTAGGCTCCCGAGGCACGCAACTTCTGCACAGACTTAGTTTTGCAGCCGCCTTGGACAAGACAGCATCTGCAGTTTCCTATGGGACTGAGATGTCCACACTCTGTTCTTTGGGGACCTTGCTTCTATCTTATACAGCTTGTTGTTGCTTGGCTAAACCAACCTTTGCTAGAATTATTGATACAAAAGTGGGGATATGATTGTACACTATATAGGGAGTTCTTACATTGAACTGTGCCTCAGATCCATATTTACTAGCAATGCCAGTGTTCTGCATTCAGTTTCTTCTATCACTTACCAGAGGTGTTCTGTTCTCTTTTATTCTCACTTGTGTTTTTAATTCAGTGTATTCAGGTTCAAGGCCTTCCCCAGTGGTTCAGTGGTAAAGAGTCGACCTGCAATGCAGGAGACATGGGTTTGATTCTTGGAGTGGGATGATCCCCGGAGAAGGAAATGGCAACCCATTCCTGTATTCTTGCCTGGGAAACCCCATGGACAAAGGAGCCTGGCAGGCTACAGTCCCTGGGGTCACACAAGAATTGGACATGACTTAGAGAGTAAATAACAACAAATAAAAATAATAAATGTTTGTATAGAGTCTGGACAAATATACATAAACCCATATAACCATTAAACTGTAAAGAATAAAAAAATCATTCAACACTTGAAATAGGTGCACATATATACACAGCTGAGCTTACTGCTTATTTTCAGGTGGGGGATTTGGGGTAAGCAGAGCAGAATGCAATCTTATACAGTGTGTCTGGGAAGTATGTGTGTTTAGTTGTTCAGCTGTGTCTGACTCTTTGTGACCCCATGGACTGTAGCCCACCAGGCTCTTCTGTCCAGGGGACTTCCCAGGCAAGAATACTGGAGTGGGTAGCCATTGCCTTCTCCAGGGGATCTTCCTGACTCAGGGATTAAACTCAGGTCTCCTGCATTGCAGATGGATTCTTTACCATCTGAGCCACCAGGGAAGCCCTTGGGAAGCATGCTGCTGCTGCTGCTAAGTCGCTTCAGTCATGTCCGACTCTGTGCGACCCCATAGACAGCAGACCACCAGGCTCCCCCGTCCCTGGGATTCTCTAGGCAAGAATACTGGAGTGGGTTGCCATTTCCTTCTCCAATGCATGAAAGTGAAAAGTGAAAGTGAAGTCGCTCAGTCGTGTCCGACTCTTAGCGACCCCATGGACTGCAGCCTACCAGGCTCCTCCGTCCATGGGATTTTCCAGGCAAGAGTACTGGAGTGGGGTGCCATCGCCTTCTCCTTGGGAAGCACAGAGTTTAATAATTAATGTCGTTGAAGTTCAGAGACATGGATGACTTAACATTACTGTAGGTAGGTAAGACCGCTGGTGATTGGCTGCTGCTGCTACTGCTGCTAAGTCACTTCAGTCGTGTCTGACTCTGTGCGACCACAGAGACGGCAACCCACCAGGCTCCCCTGTCCCTGGGATTCTCCAGGCAAGAACACTGGAGTGGGTTGCCATTTCCTTCTCCAATGCATGAAAGTGAGAAGTGAAAAGAGTTCAATACTTAATGTCATTGAAGTTCAGAGACATGGATGACTTAACATGACTGTAGGTAGGTAAGACCGCTGGTGATTGGCTAGCTCTCAGAATTGTGTTCAGTGGAAAGAGTCTCTTCCTGAAGCGCTGCCTATCAGAAAAGAAGGGCTTTTCTGTTTGGTTGGCTTGCATAACCATGTTTACAGAGGTGAGTTGTCATTGGTTGATTAAGCACGTTTAAAACTGGCTCCATGGGTAAATGTTTATGATGACTAAAAGGCTGTCACTTATTTATGGATAAAGTTAAGAATGAGTTCTGGTTGCTCTTATTACCATGGAAACAAACAAATGATTTTATTTCGAATTTTTTCCTACAGTGCAGGACATTTTTTATTCATAGTTCTCCATTTTGTTTCTTTCACCACCAACTGGAATAAAGCCCATCGGGAATCACTCAGCTCTTCCTCACTGTAGCTGATTTCCTTCAAGATGAGGTTGATTTTCAGATCTCCTTTAAGGTGAAGTTTGTTAGTACAAGTATGGTTCTTGGTTGGATTATTGATCAGTATGATTATATTCTGCTTCTTTGAGCTGTTTTTTGGGTCATCTATCAGGATAGAGACCACATACAAACATTTAAGGTTATGGACAATAGATATCATTAAAAAACAATTCTGAGAAAAACAAAAAGCTATGAAATGGAAAGACATTTTAGAATTAATACACCTTTCTAGCTTGCTCAGGAATGCAGATCCCAATGATTCTCTGAGTCTACTTAAGTAACTAGCCTGACTTTCATTTTCATTTAGATACAGATACATTTTATAAGTTGTGTTATTAATAATTCAGATATGACAAAATAAGCTAATCATGGCACAGATCATATCTTTCCCTTTACTAAGGGAAACTTAGTAAAAGAAACTCCTATGTTGTCCACTTGTTTATATAAGGAATTTAAACTTTTGTTTAAATTTAAATTTTGTGCTATATTGCTTATTAGAACATTCAAATTACAGACCCCTTTTGAGTTGCCTAACTACTCTGTGGTCTGTTCCACTGGTCATTATTTCTATACAAAGGACTTCATAACATATAAATCTGAAGACGAGCAAAAGATATTAGGGAGTCATCCACTTGGAGTAGCCTAAGAGCCTTGCAGGATAAAAAGCTTTGGTTCTCTGTGAACACTGCAAGAGCCTAGATTTTCACATAGGATAAAGAACACAGGTGCTTCCTGCAGAAAGTGAATAACTTTTGTGAAGATGTAAGTATACTGTTTTTAAGGTTTTGTTGAGACATTCATTTTGGCATCCCCAAAATGTCCTATCCTCTTCTTCTGATGCCCTAGAGTTGCATTATTTGCAAGAAATTTGTTATTAGGAAAATCAGGTGGCCAAAGTATTGTTTTGGAGTTTCAGCTTCAACATCAGTCCTTCCCATGAATATTTAGGACTGATTTCTTTTAGGATCAACTCCTTTGATCTCCAGCTTGGGGCTGGAGCACTGGGACGACCCAGAGGGATGGTATGGGGAGGGAGGATGGAGGAGGGTTCAGGATGGGGAACACATGTATACCTGTGGCAGATTCATTTTGATATATGGCAAAACCAATACAATATTGTAAAGTTAAATAAAATAAAATTTAAAAAAAAAGAAAAAAATAAATGTAGAAATTTGCTTCAACAATGAAATAAAAACAGAAGCAACAACAACAAAAAAGAAAAAATGTATTGTCACAAAGAGTCTTTATTGAATCCTTAACAGGTAAAGGCTGACTTGTCAGTGTCTGATTACTGAGAGAGATGCTTCTCAGAGAGATAATGGCCTTCTTAGGGCAAACTAGCCTAATAATTGCTGATAGATTAAGATAACCACTAAAAGGTGATCAGAGACTTTAGTAGTATCACATCATTAATGACCTTGGAAGGATTTAAAATAGATGCTGGGAACAAAGTTAAATGGAGCAGACCAATGAATCTAGAAGAATCTCTAGACTTCATTGTGAACTTATAAGTGACAAAATAAAAGTTCTATAATGGTATACATTGTAGATAGAGATCTTAAAATATCCTTGAATGGTAATAATCCAAACCTTTACTATTAAAAACTCTTTTCCAAAGAGTTTAACTGAGGGTTTTGTAGATGATCCCTAATTAGGGCATAGGGAGATTCATCTTCAGAATTCAGGAACAAGGTCAGAAAATATTAGCCTATGATATTGAAAGTAATCATCATTTTCATAAGATGGAGGTTTATTCACCTCTAGAGGTAAGCTACAGGAAGAAATGATCTGTGGAAGCTCTGCTGAGAACACTAATGTGATCACAGTTACTCTCAGGTGACTAATCTCTCTCCAAAACTTATCAAATAATTGATGTAAGGTAAGCTGAGAGTCCCTTGGACTGCAAGGAGATCCAACCAATCCATTCTAAAGGAGATCAGCCTTGGGATTTCTTTGGAAGGAATGATGCTAAAGCTGAAACTCCAGTACTTTGGCCACCTCATGCGAAGAGTTGACTCATTGGAAAAGACTCTGATGCTGGGAGGGATTGGGGGCAAGAGGAAAAGGGAACGACAGAGGATGAGATGGCTGGATGGCATCACTGACTTGATGGACGTGAGTTTGAGTGAACTCCAGGAGATGGTGATGGACGGGGAGGCCTGGCATGCTGTGATTCATGGGGTAGCAAAGAGTCAGACACGACTGAGTGACCGAACTGAACTGAACTGAACTGAAGCTGAGGAGTGGGGCTTCCCTGGTGGTTCAGTGGTAAAGAAGTCACCTGCCAATGCAGGAGACATGGATTTGATACCTGGGTCAAGAAGATCTCCTGGAGAAGGAAATGGCAACCCACTCCAGTATTCTTACCTTGGAAATCCCATGGACAGAGGAGACTGGTGGGCTACAGTTCATGAGGTTGCTAAAGGGTTGGACACAACTTAGTGACTAAACAACAACAACAAGTTGAGAAGTAATGTGTTGTAATATGTCTGAAAAATTGGTACCAGTACACTACAATGGCACCTTAAATGCATAAAATGTTAGAGGTGAATGTACAATAAACAGCAGTCACCAAAGTAGTGTGTACACAGGCCAAGGGTCCACAGAATGGCCAACAGATTCCTGTGAAAGTTAAACAAAATACTCCTGCTTTTAAAGATACATATATTTGTATCCAGACATATACACATACAGACCCCAATGCTGGGAAAGATTTAGGACAGCAGGAGAAGGGGGAACAGAGGATGAGATGGTTAGATGGTATCACCAACTCAATGGACATGAATTTGAGGAAACTCTGGGCGATAGTAAAGGACAGGGAAGCCTAGTATGCTGCAATCCAATGAGGTTTCAGAGTTCAACATGTCTCAGCCACTGAACTACAACAATGTGTATATACACAGACATTCATTGATATGTTTGTTTTTGTCAGGAAAAAAAAAAAAAAACACCTTTCTCACTATTTAATGCAACGTTTCACACTGAGAAAAACAGAAAGAGGGAGATGAACCCAAAAATGAACATGTTGGCAGAGGCACCCCTATCTCCTTCTCTCTCAACATACCACACACATATTTTTTTTGCACATGAACAGTCATTGAGAGCAGATCGAGGACAAGCTCATTCTTCAAAGATTCACATATATGATTGAGTGAAGGCATTCGGGGAGTCATGAACCATCTAATGTTACAGGATGCAAGGAGAAGGTGGGATGAGTGAGGAGATGAAGAGGGAATCCCATCGTAACTACTGTGTTATTGATATTAAGCCATAATCCCAATCCCCTTGCCTGTCTTTCCATTGAAGAAGCTAGTGGACTCTGTAATCATTATGTTGCATGAAGGATATGTTAGAGGTAATAATAGGACAAAACATACAAGTCCTTAAAATTTTTATTTCCAGAATCTAGATGCATCAAATAGAGAGAGGCTATCTGGAAGAAACATTATGTCTTGAGGGAACCAGTGGGGAGCATGAGGTTTCTGTCTACAAGCCCATAAATTCAGAAGAGATCCCTTGAACTGTGGAAAGAAGGGAGATGAAGAAATAAAGACAGGGATGGGTCATGGTGGAGAGGTCTGACAGAATGTGGTCCACTGGAGAAGGGAATGGCAAACCACTTCATTATTCTTGCCTTGAGAACCCCATGAACAATATGAAAAGGAAAAAAATAGGACACTGAAGGATGAACTCCCCACGTCAGTAGGTGCCCAACATGCTACTGGAGATCAGTGGAGAAATAACTCCAGAAAGAATGAAGGGATGGAGCCAAAGCAAAACAATATCCAGTTATGGATGGGACTGGTGATATAAGCAAGGTTTGATGCTGTAAGAGCAATATTGAATAGGAACCTGGAATGCTAGCTCCAGGAATCAAGGCAAATTGGAAGTGGTCAAACAAGAGATGGCAAGAGTGAACATAGACATCCTAGGAATCAGTGAACCAAGATGGACTGGAATGGGTGAGTTTAACTCAGATGATCATTATATCTACTACTGTGGGCAGGAATCCCTTAGAAGAGATGGAGTAGCCATTATAGTCAACAAAAGAGTCTGAAATGCAGTACCTGGATGCCATCTCAAAAACGACAGTATGATCTCTGCTCATTTCCAAGGCAAACCATTCAATATCACAGTGATCCAAGTCTATGCCCGACCAGTAACACTGAAGAAGCTGAAGTTGAATGGTTCTATGAAGACCTACAAGACCTTTTAGAACTAATACCCAAAAAAGATGTCCATTTCATTATAGGGGACTGGAATGCAAAAGTAGGAAGTAAAGAAACACCTGGAGTAACAGGCAAATTTGGCCTTGGAATATGGAATGAAGCAGGGCAAAGGTTAACAGAGCTATGCCAAGAGAACGCACTGGTCATAGCAAACACCCTCTTCCAACAACACAAGAGAAGACTCTACACATGGACATCACCAGATGGTCAACACTGAAATCAGATTGATTATATTCTTTACAGCCAAAGATGGAGAAGGTCTATACAGTCAGCAAAAACAAGACCAGGAGCTGACTGTGGCTCAGATCATGTATTCCTTATTGCCAAATTTAGACTGAAATTGAAGAAAGTAGGGAAAACCACTAGACCATTCAGGTATGACCTAAATCAAATCCCTTATGATTATACAGTGAAAGTGAGAAATAGATTTAAGGAACTAGATCTGATAAACAGCATGCCTGATGAACTATGGACAGAGGTTCATGACATTGTACAGGAGACAGGGATCAAGACCATCCCCAAGAAAAAGAAATGCAAAAGGCAAAATGGCTGTCTGAGGAGGCCTTACAAATACCTATGAAAAGAAGAGAGGCAAAAAACAAAGAAGAAAAAGAAAGATATAAGCATCTGAATGCAGAGTTCCAAAGAATAGCACGGAGAGATAAGAAAGCCTTCCTCAGTGATCAGTGCAAAGAAATAGAGGAAAACAACAGAATGGGAAAGACTAGAGATCTCTTCAAGAAAATTAGAGATACCAAGGGAACATTTCATGCAAAGATGGGCTCGATAAAGGACAGAAATGGTATGGACCTAACAGAAGCAGAAGATATTAAGAGGTGGCAAGAATACACAGAAGAACTGTACAAAAAACATCTTCATGGCCCAGATAGTCATGAAAGTGTGATCACTCACACCCACCTAGAGCTGCGCATCTTGGAATGTTAAGTCACATGGGGCTTAGGAAGCATCACTATGAACAAAGCTAGTGGAGGTGACGGAATTCCAATTGAGCTATTTCAAATCCTGAAAGATGATGCTGTGAAACACTGCACTCAATATGCCAGCAAGTTTGGAAAACTCAGCAGTGGCCACAGGACTGGAAAAGGTCAGTTTTCATTCCAATCCCTAAAAAAGGCAATGCCAAACAATGCTCAAACTACCACAGAATGGCACTCATCTCACACACTAGTAAAGTAATGCTCAAAATTCTCCAAGCCAGGTTTCAGCAGTACATGAACCATGAACTTCCAGATGTTCAAGCTAGTTTCAGAAAAGGCAGAGGAATCAGAAATCAAATTGACAACCTCTGCTGGATCATCAAAAAAGCAAGAGTTCCCAAAAAACATCTATTTCTGCTTTATTGACTATGCCAAAGCCTTTGACTGTGTGGATCACGATAAACTGTGGAAAATTCTGAAAGAGATGGGAATACCAGACCACCTGACCAGCCTCTTGAGAAACCTGTGTGCAGGTCAGGAATCAGCAGTAATGACTGGACATGGAACAACAGACTGTTTCTAAATAGGAAAAGGAGTGCATCAAAGCTGTATACTGTCACCCTGTTTATGTAACTTATATGCGGAGTACATCATAAGAAATACTGGGCTGGAGGAAGCACAAGCTGGAATCAAGATTGCTAGGAGAAATATCAATAACCTCAGATATGCAGATGACACCTCCCTTATGGCAGAAAGTGAAGAAGACCTAAAGAGCCTCTTGATTAAAGTGAAAGAGGAGAGTGAAAAAGTTGGCTTAAAGCTCAAGATTCAGAAAACTAAGATCATGGCATCTGGTCCCATCACTTTATGGCAAATAGATGGGGAAAAAGAGGAAACAATGGCTGACTTTATTTTTCTGGGTTCCAAAATCACTGCGGATGGTGATTGTAGCATCTGAGAGAGGAGGACAGGGTCAGGGGTGGCAGTGCAGGGGAGTGGTAAGAGGAGAGGTTCCAGAAAAGATAAGTCACTTCATCAGGGGTGACTAGGTCAGCGCACTAGGTCGGGCCTCAGTGGGATTTGAACTTTGTATTCAAGAAGTGTGCCCTTGCTGCTATTTCTTACTTGTTTCATAATCAGTAAAAATAAAATGGGGTTAATAATTGTAGCAGCCTTGTAAGGTTCTGCTGTGAAGACATAAGACAGAACAGTGTGAGGTCTCCCTCTGTTAGAGATGTTACCAAAAGGAAGATGGAAAGACTGAAATAGGACCTGAGGGCATTGGAGATACCTTTCATCCACTTTGCAATTTTGTTCGGGTCTGACTCCCCAAAGAAGAAATACTCGGGAATTCTGTTTCTTAATACCAAATGTCATGAGGCAGGATGCACAAGAATATGGAACTAGTAAAATTTGTGGTGGACAGTCCCCCAAACTTGAAGACAGAAAAACAAAAGAGAAACAAGATCCAGAATCAATTCAAAGGAGTCAGAGAAACTGAATGCTATGACGCAACAGAATCACCACCACTAAGTCATTTGTGTATTTCCATTTTGAAGGACTAATGTGATAAGCTCAATAAACAGTTGCTCAGGATATCAGTCCCTCAGAACTCAGATCCAGGTCTCTAGGTGGCCTCTGTAGGAGTACCTGTATTCCCAGTGCCTGCCTCCTGTGACTGCTCTTCAATAAAATCGCCAACTTAGTAACCCATTATAGATAAAGTATATGTTTTTCCCACAAAACATTTTAATGTTGTTTACCAACTCTCACGCTCTGCATTTGCAATCAAAGAAATATTTGAGGAGTCACTCTACTCTGAGATAAGAAGTATTACGGCACATGGCAGTGTTAAGTCCTTTGTAGATTTGGCATTATTAACACATATATGTGGAATCTAGAAAAATGGTGCAGATGAACCTACTTGCAGAGAAGGGAAAGAGACACAGACATAGAGAATGGAACTGTGGACATGAAGGAGGAAGAAGTAGGGGTGGGTGAACTGGGAGAGAAGAATTGACATATATACAGTACCAAGTGTAAAATAGGTAGCTAGTGGGAAGCTGCTATAAAGCACTGGGAGATTAGCTTGGTGCTTGTGATGACCTAGAGGGGTGTTCTGGGGTTGAGGTGGGAGGGAGGTCCAAGAGGGAGGGGATATATGTAAACATATAGCTGATTCACAACATCTAAAGCAACTTACCTCAATAAAGAAAAAAGAGAGAGGGAGGGATACCCCAGTCCTTAATTTGTCCAGATTGGACACACCTTAGCGACTAAACAACAAAAAAAATAATTTTACTTAGAAAGTGATTTAGAGCAATTCTCATTTTTTCTCTATTCCACTGAAAAGTTCTCAAAGACACAAAAGGTAAACCAGCTATATGAAAAAGTGAATGTTCAGCCTGTAATTCTCTTTTAATAAAAACTGTACAATGTTGAACTAAAAAAACATTCTTTGTCTCTACCCTAGAGAAAGTGGGATTGAGCTGAGTAATAAAAGACAGCATGAAATGTTTAGATGACTTTTCCCAGATGGGAGGGTTCACTGGAAGCTGGGCACACGATTTCTGTCCTCTAAGTTGATGTAAGTTTGCATCATTTAGTCACTGTGTTACTCTCTCAGTCATGTTCTACTCTTTGTGGCCCCCATGGACTGTAACCCACCAGGCTCTTCCGTTCATGGGATTTTCCAGGCAAGCATACTAGAGCGGGTTGCCATTTCCTTCTCCAGGGGATCTTCCCAACCCAGGGATCAAACCTGGGTCTCCTGCTTGGCAGGTGGATTCTTTACCATCTGAGCCACCAAGGAAGCTCATTTAGGCCCAGTGGGAAATTAATGAATTGCTCAATATTCATCCTTCAGCACGGCTGCATCAGCCTCTTGTTTTCTCACACATAAAAATCTCCTTGTAAAACGACAACAGCTGAGTTCATTGCAGGTTTAGTTATGTTTAATGTCATCACCATAATTTTGGTAGCCTTTGTTCTTAGAATAAAATTTGTTTTGAGTTCATAAATTTATTGTTATGTTTGAAAATCATAAAGAGCCTGGAACCCATTTGCTACAGTTTTCTTTGGAAAGTGAAATACCTCAATGATATTTGCAATTTGGGGATAATCAAGATATTTGGTTATAATATTTGATAAATGCCAAAGATTTTTTTCAAAAACAGTCAAATATGATGCAAATATATGAATTTTGTTTCTTGAGGACACAAATAGATATCTTGGAGACAAAAATTGCAAAGAAAAATTGCAAAAAAAAAGTTTCATTCAGTTAAATTATATTTGTAGTAAAGTAATTGAAAGTTATATTACTGTTTAGAAAAACCATTCTGCTAAGCAGAAAGTTGGAAAAAACTGCCTTGGAAGGGAGCTGGGAGGGACTCATGGCGCCCTTCATTTTTAGACAGTTGACCTGAAAATAAATGAAATATTAGAATTGTTTAGGAAGTTTTGGCACTAATAAATGTCTCTATCTTCCTCTTGAATAATCTACAAATCTCAGGTTGCTTTAATTTTGATCATAAATGCAAAACTTGAAGCCATTGCCTATTTGTTTAAAACTTGAATCCATTGCATATTTGTTTACAGACAAATCACTCTTCATTAAGTTAAATGGAAATAAATTTGAGTTCCTTGGAAGCAAGGATTTGTCTCTGCCTTCTGGTAATCTCTGTTGTACTTATATCTGTACTTGTCATATGTGTATGACATATGTCATATGTGTACTTCTGTACTTACTGATTTGAGATTTTATGACACTTTTCACCACTGCCCTTCTTAACCCAGAGAAATTGAAATAGAGTGTTCTGTTTCTTTTCTTCTCATTCCTTTAAAATAGATCAACTTATTGGTTTTATTATATAGGGCATAAAACTGATTATCTTTATTGAAACATTGCATGTACTATAAGAACTAAATGAATTCCCTCAAAGAATCCTAGAAATAGGTATTGATTGACAAATGGCAATGCAGAAAAAGCTTCAGATCATTTCTTATGATGGGTGTCTGACTTAGCACAGCACACGCACGCATAATGGTAGTTTTATGGGGAAGGATGAGTCTGACGCCAGCTACTTAAAATTGCATCTGGAAGCAGTGGTCCTCAAGTATTTTTTTTATCCTATTTATTCCTATGTTATATTTTTAGTTCTGTGGTCTTTGGTTTTTCTTTTAATGGTTATCCTTGAGGCTACAACATTCATCCTTAACTTATTAACACTGAATACAAATAAGTATTTTTTCATTTTATAATAATGCTTAGCACTCAAACTTTAAAGTCCATTTATTCTCTCATCTTTTATGTTATTGTTGTCATCCATTTAAATTCTCTATATATATTTAATTCTGCAACGTTTGTTATTGGTCTTTCAGTTCAGTTCAGTTCAGTTGCTCAGTCGTGTCTGATTCTGTGACACCATGAATCACAGCACACCAGGCCTCCCTGTCCATCACCAACTCCCGGAGTTCACCCAAACTCGTCTCCATCGAGTCCGTGATGTCATCCAGCCATCTCATCCTCTGTCGTCCCCTTCCCCTCCTGCCTCCAATCCCTTCCAGCATCAGAGTCTTTTCCAATATTGGTCTTTAAATAGTAAATGATCTTTCATACTTAACCTCATATTTACATTTGGTAGTATTCTTTTTTTTTTTTTTTTAGTTCTTCTCTTTGATTTCAGATTATTTTATTCCTACTAAAAAAATCCCTTTGATGTTTCTTTAATTTCTTTCTGTTACCTTCATTTCTGAGTATTTCTTGAAGGTTACTTTCACAGAAGGTAGCATATTATGTTGGCAGTGTTTTTTGTTTTTTCCCATGTTAATGGTGGCATTCTACTGTTATCTGGTAGCTTATAAGATTTCATCCTTTTATAAATTAGTGTTTTTGCTATGATGCATCTAAGTAGGATTTTCTCATTAGTTATTCTGTTTAGGGTTCCTAACCCTTCTTGAAAGAGATGGGAATACCAGACCACCTGACCTGCCTTTTGAGAAACCTATATGCAGGTCAGGAAGCAACAGTTAGAACTGGACATGGAACAACAGACTGGTTCCAAATAGGAAAAGGAGTACGTCAAGGCTGCATATTGTCACCCTGCTTATTTAACTTCTATGCAGAGTACATCATGAGAAATGCTGGGCTGGAGGAAGCACAAGCTGGAATCAAGATTGCTGGGGGAAATATCAATCACCTCAGATATGCAAATGACACCACCCTTATGGCAGAAGGTGAAGAGGAACTAAAAAGCCTCTTGTTGAAAGTGAAAGAGGAGAGTGAAAAAGTTGGCTGAAAGCTCAACATTCAGAAAACTAAGATCATGGCATCTGGTCCCATCACTTCATGGCAAATAGATGGGGAAACAGTGGAAACAGTGTCAGACTTTATTTTTGGGGGCTCCAAAATCACTGCAGATGGTGACTGCAGCCATGAAATTAAAAGACGCTTACTCCTTGGAAGGAAACTTATGACCAATCTAGACAGCATATTAAAAAGCAGAGACATTATTTTGCCAACAAAGGTCCGTCTAGTCAAAGCTATGGTTTTTCCAGTGGTCATGTATGGATGTGAGAGTTGGACTGTGAAGAAGGCTGAGCGCCGAAGAATTGATGCTTTTGAACTGTGGTGTTGGAGAAGACTCTTGAGAGTCCCTTGGACTGCAAGGAGATCCAAGCAGTCCATCCTAAAGGAGATCAGTCCTGGGTGTTCATTGGAAGGACTGATGCTGAAGCTGAAACTCCAATACTTTGGCCACCTCATGAGAAGAGTTGACTCACTGGAAAAGACCCTGATGCTGGGAGGGATTGGGGGCAGGAGGAGAAGGGAAGGACAGAGGATGAGATGGCTGGATGGCATCACCGACTCAATGGGCATGAGTTTGAGTGAACTCCGGGAGTTGGTGATGGACAGGGAGTCCTGGCGTGCTGCGATTCATGGCATCGCAAAGAGTTGGACACGACTGAGCGACTGAATTGAACTAAACTGAACTGAACCCTTCTTGAATTTCTAGCTTAATTGCTTCTTTCTATTTTGAAGAATTTTGATCCTGTTTCTTCGAATTATGTTTCTTCCTCCAAGTTCATTCTCTTTCACTCTGGAACTCCAATTACATGTGTGACATTTTTCTGTTGATCCTTATGTTTCATTTTTTAAATTCCTTTGTATAGATTTTTCATTAATGTACTTTCTGTGTTCCATTACAAATGTTTTCTGTTGACATACCTTCAAGTTTACTAATTCCTTTTTCAGCTCTATCTGATCAGTTGTGGTAAATTCATGCATTGACTTTTAATATCCTGTCAATTTATTTTTAAATTTTTAGTAGATCTTCTACTTTAGTTTGCTTCATATATTTCAGCTCCCTGGTAAATTATTTCAGATTATTGTGTTTTTATGAACATACTAACCACAGTTATCTCAAAGTCTGTGTCTAATAACTTCAATATTTAGATTATCTGAATTAATTTCTGTTTAATATCTTGTTTTTCTCTTTTTCCCGTTTCTTGGTATTATTGGTAATTTTAAACTGAATGTTCGACATTGTGCATTTCAAGTGCCCTGGTTGCCTCAGTACAGGGGTTAACAGTCAGCCGCCTGTTCCTTGGCTAAGCCATGAGAAAATCACCATGGGAAAAGAATAAAAACAAAATGTAGCAACACAGCATAACCCAAATAAAAGTATGTCGGGTTGATCAGTTGGGGTTGTCATGCCCTGCTAAGCTAAGGAAAAACAGTGTGGGCCTGGGAATCCCTGGTCAGCGCAAGTTCAGGACGCTGCTTGTGCACACGCTAAGATGTTTTCCCAAGGCATAGGCAGGTCTGTGACTTCCAGCTAGGTGATAGCTCTTGTAAAAGAAAATAACAAAGATAGTTTAAAGTCATCAGTAAAATGGGAGACATGACCGGGGACACAGGAGGCTGACTTCACCATAGCACAACAGATACTTTCTGCTTGCCAAAACACTAAATAGAAGTGAAGTGGCTCTGAGCAACAGGGCTCTTGACCCAAGAGGTCTTGAGTCCTCTGGTCCCATCTTAAAACTTTCATTGTGTCTCTAGTTTCTTTTCTCCAAACTGTGCACTGACCACTTTCCTTCCCTACCTGCTGTGCTGGCCGCAGCTCCTCAGCACCTCCTGAGTAATTTCAAGGAATTTTAGCAATCAGATTCTTGATTCCTAATTTTGAAAATTTAAGCTTATAAAGTAACAGAAATGTCAGAAAGCCTTTTTAGACATTAATGCCTCTCTATTACACATTATATTATGCTATGCTATGCTAAGTCACTTCAGTCATGTCCGACTCTGTGCAACCCCATAGATGGCAGCCCACCAGGCTCCCCCATCCCTGGGATTCTCCAGGCAATAACACTGGAGTGGGCTGCCATTTCCTTCTCCAACATTATATTATATGTAGATATTAAAGCATTATTATTCTATATTAAATTTATTTCTCCCTCTGGTGACACAAAATATTTTCTCCTTAATGAAAAACTAATGAAACCTTAATGAAAAACTTCTATTGCATGCCATTTATCACTCTCTTTATAAAAATTGTGTGTGTGCTTAGTTGCTTAGTCGTGTCCGACTCTTTGTGACCCCAAGGACTGTAGCCAGCCAGGCTTCTCTGTCCATGAGGATTCTCCAGGCAAGAATGCTGGAGAGGGTTGCCATGCCCTCCTCCAGGGGATCCTCCCAACCCAGGGACTGAACCCAGGTCTCTGCATTGCAGGCAGATTCTTTACCATCTGAGCCACCAGAGAAGCCCTTGTAAAGGTTAATTGTAGCCAAAAAACAAGCAAAAATTTACATTTGAAAAGGAACTGATACCCCATAGGTTTTACAAGCTTATCAGTTTAACTTCAGACTTTTTCTCCATTTCCTTTCTTTTTATGATCTTGTCACTCTCCCAGGGCTATTATATACAGATACAAAGAAGATTAAAAATGTTCTTTTACCTTTCATATTCTTCAAAATCTTAAAACATTGTGAATTTGGGCTCCTTTCTATGTCTACTATATTCAATGAATCAGAAAACTAGACTTTAAAATTAGACGTTTTCTTTCTGGCTAGTGTCAGTTTTATGCTTGTCAGAAGATTGCATTCTTTTAAAGCCAGATTTCCCACAAAAAAGAATATATTAACTTCACTGACAAATGCATCTTGGTAACATGTATACAGGAGGAAATCATGTAAGAAACAGTTATTAGAGGAATAAGGGGCTTGTCAGCCTGCTTAGAGGTTTTTTTTTTTTTTTTTTTTTTTAAAGGTACTTAATACATTAATTAATATGTATTAATATATTACATTAATATGAACACTACATTAATATGAACACTAGATATCTAACCCTCAAATAGTGACTGCTAAAGATATTTGCAGGAGGTCTTGACATCAAAAAGAACATTTAGAGAATAGCAAACCAGAGCGATGTATGCAAGGGAAGCCAGCCATCTCAGGATTTGGGATGCAATTATCTCAGCTCTGGAGAAGGAAGTGGCAACCCGCTCCAGTATCCTTGCCTGGAGAAGCCCATAGGCAGAGGAGCCTGGCGGGCAACAGTCCATGGGGTCACAAAGAATTGGACATAACTGAGTGACTAAGCACTCAGGTGCATATTTCAGTTCAGGACATTTCGGGGGACTCTTTCTCTTTTCATTCTCCCTATCTTGACTAGTGCAGACCTCAAGTCCAAATCCTAACAAAGAATCTTCAAAGCAATAGGCCTCCAGAACTGACTTTTGTCCCTGCCGCACCAAAATTCAATGATCTCACCTCCACTGCAGGAGTGCGATTTTCCAACTCACATTGCACTGAGGATACCAGAAACTTCAGTGGAGAGAAGAGGATAGGGAGCCATCCTGATCCTTTATCACCTAAAAAACACACAAAGAAAGATGAAAGTAGTTTGACACCTATAATCCCTTGAGGAGAGGACTAAGGACCTGGCTGTCACGCTAAAGACCGCTTGAGAGCACACAAAATAAATGAAACGAAGTCAAAAGTTACATCAGACATGCTGACCTTGAAGGACAGAAACAAAGGCTGGCACTAAGAAAGGCCAGCTCACAAGACAGCAGAGATAAGGTTTGAGACCTGGGAGCATCGGAGCAGATTTAAAACGTCTGAATTTCCAGAATTATTGACTGTGAAGCTCTTATGGTTCCTTCTGTCTGGAGTGCTCTTTCATGCTTTTTCTTTGGTAGGAAAGCATATTGTTCAGGCCCTACAGAAGCTCTCTTAGCACATGGCAGTAGTTAAAATTATGAAACGTGAAGGCAGACAGATCAGAGTTCAATTGCCAGCTGCCCCTTGCTAGTTGAATGAACTGGATCAATGTGCTCAGCCATTCTGAATCTCAATTTCTTTATGCGTAACTTCCTGTCCCACAGGAATATTATGTCTGTTGGCAATGGGCAGAACCACATCTTGACATGTTAAAGAGATATTTGAAAAATCAACTTTGTGTTTTGGGGATTGAGATTATGAAATATGATCTTGATATGAAATATGAAAGACTGATCTTGAGGAGCAATCTTTCAGACCATGCCTTGGAGAAGACATAATTTTGTTCCATTACTGTGGGCATAGGATTGAGGGAGGCATATTTGAGTTGGTCCATTTAACAAGGGGCTTCTCTGATAGCTCAGGGGGTAAAGAATCTGTCTGCAATGCAGGAGACACAGGAAACATGGGTTCAATTCCTGGGTTGGGAAGATCCCCTGGAGACGAAAATGGCAACCCACTCCAGTATTCTTGCCTGAAGTCCCATGGACAGAGGAGCCTGGTGGGTTACAGTCCAACTGGTTGCAAGAGTCAGACACAACTGAACGACTAAGCACATGTAACAAGATCTTAGGTTGATCCTTATGTAAGTAGAGAACTGCTCTTATGTATTTTATAATACATATTCTCTTTGGAACATGCATTAAACATGATAACATAATTGTCACCACCAACAAAGATTTGTTGGTACCTGCCGCATTCAGAGAAGTGGCTTAGTTACTGGGAATTCAACCCTCTTCAAGCTCAGCAAGGAGCTGGACACCTAACTAGCATTGAATTACAACCATACCTCCCCTCTGACCATACACACAAAGAATTGTTGTTACTAAATTATGTTTAGGTGTGATAACATCAGTTTTTATTGATAGTCTTCTAGGAAAGATCCCTAAGAAGTTTGTTGAATTGTGAGAATGCTGTTGATCATATCACAAAGTGTTCTCTATACACAGCCTCAGGATAAAATTCTACCTGATCCTAGTTTAAAGAATAGTTGTAATTCTCTTAAGCAATTGATTTGCTTTTATCCTGGGGATATTGTGACTCACGTTAAGTGACAAGGATTACTTGCTTGCAACTCGTTTATGGAAAAGCACTAAACTATAGCCCAATAATGTTTCTGTGCTGGCAAACACAAAGTAATTTGAGAAAACTTGTGGAGGTCCATGCTGAACTTTCTGATGGATAGCCCTGGAAACTGATGTCATCCCTTGGGTGTTCTGGAAGATCAGGGAAAGGACAGCAAAAGACCTATTGCATGGCTTAGGCACAGCATCTAATTTCTTCGCAATGTAAAACTGTGTCCCAGTCACCAGTCCCTGAATTGCATTTGTACATAATACACACATAATAGCGTCTTATTACATAATGGAGTCAAATTGGACTTCTCAGGTGGCGCCAATGGTAAAGAAAGTGAAAGTGAAAGTGAAAGTGAAGTCGCTCAGTCATGTCTGACTCTTTGCCACCCGTGGACGGTAGCCCGCCAAGCTCCTCTGTCCATGGGATTCCCCAGGCAAGAATACTGGAGTGGGTTGCCATTTCCTTCTCCAGGGGATCTTCCCGACCTAGGGATCGAACCCAGGTCTCCCACATTGCAGACAGACGCTTTAACCTCTGCGCCACCAGGGAAGCCCTTAAATACAAGAATACAGTCTCTCAGAAAACCTCCTATTGAGACACAGAACTTCAGATCCAAGTACTAACATCAAAGATTTCAAGGGAGGAAAGGAAGCCAGGTTGAAAGAAGAAGGGGGAGGAGGCGGGAGAGGGGGACGAAATAAAGAACCCACCTGATAATGCAGGAACTATATAAGAGACGCGAGTTCGATCCCTGGGTTGGGAAGATCCCCTGGAGAAGAGACTGGCAACCCACTCCAGTACTCTTGCCTGGAGAATTCCATGGACAGTGGAGCCTGGTGGACTACAGACCATAGAGCTGCCGAGAGTCAGTCACAACTGAGAGACTAACAGCAGCAGCATAGTTGCAGACACAGAGTCCATTTCTAGCAAACATTTTATAACAGGCAGAATAATGGCCCACAGTGATGTCCACACTTTAAACCTCCAGGACCTGGGATACTTTTCATGGCATCAGGTACTTTGCCAATATAATTAAGGTTATAGATCTTGAGATAGAGAAAATATTCTGGATTATTCAGGTAGGCCCGGTTCGATCGAGTCCTTAAAAGCAAAGAACCTTTGGACAGAGAGAGAAGTGGGGTGGGGGAGGGGTGGAGAGCAAGAAATGCAACATTTCTGGCTTGAAAGATGTGGGACAGGGGTCATGGGCCTAAATGTAAGCAGCGTCTAGAAGCTGGAAAAAGACAAGGAAACAGATTCTTCTCTCAAGCTTCCAGAGGGAAGGAAACACTGCTGACAGCTTGATCTTAGTCCTGTGAGACACATATTGGACTTCTGGCCTTCACAACTATAAAATGACAAGTTTGTGCTGCTTTAAGCTACTATATTCAGGGTAATTTGTCATAACTACAATAGAAAACTGGGATATTGGTTGATGAAGCAGGACAAAGAAACCTGTGATCCCAGCGTTTGCCAGTGTGCGACAATGGTCAAGAGGAAAAAAAAAAAAGAAGAAATATTAAGTTTTAGAAGACTGATATAATTTCTCATTACCAAACCACATGAAGTTCCAAAAAAGAGGAGGAGGAAACACAAGGTAGAAAGTAATAAAGAAATAATGTAAGAGAGATTCCTGGAATTAAGACAGGATATAAATCTTCTGATTAAAAAGGTCCACTAATTGCTGAGCCCTGCTAGCTCAGATGATAAACAATCTGCCTACAGTGTAGAAGGAAGACTCAAGTTTTATCCCTGAGTTGGGAAGATCCCCTGGAGAAGGGAATGGCAACCACTCCAGTATTCTTGCCTGGAGAAATCCACAGAGGGCCCTGGTGGGCTATAGTCCATGGGGTAGTAAAGAGTCATAAAAGACTGAGTGACTAACACTTCTCACTTTTTCACTTTGCTTCAATTTCCCAGCACATGAGTGACAGAAGACCTACTACTGGATGCCTCACTGTGAAACATCTGAGTAATTTCAGAAATAGGAAAGGATGCTAAACACTCTGAGATGATAAATGACCTTTATAAAGTAGAGAAGGTAATACAAAGGGCAAGCAACATCAAGTAGTGAAGGTCAGTGGAGAAATACACTCAAAGCTTTGAGGGAAATTATTTTCATGAATTTTGTACCAAGGCCAAATTATCAGTTAAATGTAGTGACACATAAACTTCAGACTGAAGACAAATCTGACAAGTTTTCTCATGCACGTTCTCAAGAAGTCCAGGAAAATGGAACAGTGAACCAAGAAACAAAACATTTAAGACAGTGGAACCAACTCAGAAAATAAAAGCAGTCACTGGACTGCAGCTCAGCCTGGCTGAGGCTGGCAGAGCAACAGACACAGCCACCCAGCCTCTCCTGGAGGAAGGGGGTCTCCAAAAGGTAGCCTTTGGGGAAGAAGGGATTAGATTCCAAACCTGCTCTGTGCTATGCTTCAGTCATGTCTGACTCTGTGACCCTATGAACCATAGCCACCAGGCTCCTCAGCCCATGAGATTCTCCAGGTAAGAGTACTGGAACGGGTTGCCATGTCCTCCTCCAGTTGATCTTCCCGACCCAGGGATTGGACCTGCATCTCTTATGTCTCCTGCATCAGCAGGTGGGTTATTTACCACTGGCGCGGCCTGGGAAGCCCAGATTCCATATCTACTCATCTTATTATCTCCGCTGCTCCATCTCCTCCACACATCACCATCTCACATCTGAGCCAGTCCATACTCCTCATAGATACTCCCCATATGCTTCTAGTACCCCATATGTTCTAAGTACAGCATCCAGAGCTGTCTTTTATTTAACCATTTTTTAAAGTGGGCTTCCCTGCTGGCTCAGATGGTGAAAAGAATCTGCCTGCAATACAGGAGACCCAGGTTCGATCCCTGGGTCAGGAAATTCCTGTGGAGAAGGGAATAACAACCCACTCCAGTATTCTTGCCTAGAAAATTCCATGCACAGAGGAACCTGGCAGGTTACTGTCCGTGGGGTTGCAAAGAATTGAACATGACTGAGTGACTAACACTTTCAAAATTGAAGTAAACTTACAATGTTGTGTTAATTGCAATCAAGATATATATCTGAATACATATTTTTTGTATATATGTTCTTTTGTATTCTTTTGTATGTATGTTCTTTTTCATATTCTTTTCCATTATAGGTAGTTACAAAGTATGGAGTAGAGTTCCCTGTGCTATGCTATACAGTAGGTCCTTGTTACCTATTTTATATCTGTCATTTCTATCTGTTAATCCCAAACTCCTAATTTGTTCTCCCATTTCCCCTTTGGTAACCTTAAATTTGTTTTCTGTGTCTGAACTTTTTTCTGTTTTACAAATAAGTTTATTTGTATCTTTTTATTTTATTTTTTAGTTGCCATGTATAAATATCATATATATCTTCTCTCTCTGGCTTACTTTACTTAGTATGATAATCTCTAGGTTCATCCATGTTGCTGCAAATGGCATTATTTCATTCTTTTTATGGCTAAGTAATATTCCATTATGCTTCCCTGGTGGTTCAGTGGTAAAGAATCCACCTGCAATGCAGGAGATATGGATTCAATCCCTGGATCTGGAAGATCCTCTGAAGAAGGAAATGGCAACTCATTCCAGTATTCTTGCCTTGGAGATTCCATGGCAGGCTACAGTCCATGGAGTCATAAGAGTCAGACATGACTTAGCGATTAAACCATCACAATATTGCATGTACCACATCTTCTTTATCCACTCATCTGTCAATGGACACAGTTTCTTCTGTCGTGGCTATTGTAAATAGTGCTGCTAGGAACACTGATGTGCAGATATCTTTTCAAATTATAGTTTTCTCCAGATATATATGCAGGAGTGGGACTGCTGGATCATCTGGTAGCTCTATTTTTAGTTTTTTAAGTAATGTTCATACTGTCTTCTACAGTTGCTGCATCAAATTATACATCTCAGCCAACGGTCTAGGAGTGTTCCTTTTTCTCCACATCCTCTCCAGGATTCATTATTTGTACACTTTTTAATGATGGCCTATACTTCCTTGTAGCTTTGATTTGTGTTTCTCTGATAATTAGCCATATTGACCTTCTTATCATGTGTTTGTTTGGTTTCTGTGTGTATTCTTTGGGAAAATGTCTATTTTTTTTGATTGGGTTGTTCTTTTTCTGATATTAAGTTGTATGGACTGTTTGCATATTTTAGAAATTCATCCCTTGTCTGCAGTAACACTTGCAAATATTTTCTCCCAGTCCATAGGTTGGATCTTTTTATTTTGTTGATGGTTTCCCAGAGCTATCTTTTTAACCCATGAAGCTGAACATGTTATTCATTTGCTCAAAATGACTTCCCATTGGAGCAAAATTCCATTCCACGGCCCGTAAGCACCTAAATGCTCTGGCCACTGGCTGGTACCCATTCCAATTTTATGTCTTATCATCATTCCCTTTCTCACCTTTTTTTCAACAGTAATGTCCTTTTGTCTGTTCATTAAACATGACAAGCACTTCTTACTCACATCTTCAATCCACACTTCCTTTAGCCCTCTGCTCAAAGGTCTCTTCAGAGAGACCTGATTACTCTGGAAAAGCTTTTCCATTACTCTCTGTTACCCTCTCTAACTTCATCTTTTTCCTTTACTGCATTTATCATTATCTGACATTAAAAGTCAATATCATTTGATTTTGTGTATTTTTCATCTCCTCATCTAAACATGAACTCCCTCAGGGCAGAGATCGTCTTTATTGTTTACCCTGAGGTCCTATCACCAAGAACAATGCAGGGCTCACATTAAAGGCTAAATACGTTTTGGTACATTTGGGGATGTGACAAAAAGCAGTAAAGCATAAATAAGCTGTATTATCCAGCCTAGTGTCCAGAAGGCATATAATCCTAGCATTCCCCCTGCTTCCTTAGGAAATAATAAGTCACATAATGATGTACATGAGGCTTGTTAATTTCTAACTTTTAGAATAAATTACATAAAAACCAAGTGTGGCTATAGAAAGGAATGCTAATATCTTCTCACTTGATAATGTAAAAATGGGTTCAGTTTCCAAAAAAATAAGAGATTGGACAGAGCTGGAGTGGAGCATGAAAGCACAAATTTCCATCATAAAAATGTATAGGCCAAAAAAATACCATATATTGAGGATACAGCAAGAAATGGTAATAGAAGTATGTTGCTAGAAGTTGAACAATTGAACAAAAGACAAACAAACCCCGAAAATGAAAGTAGTGATGTAGTTATATTTTGAAAAGGCAGGACACGGGATTTGGAGGGTGTTTATCACCCTCTATCACTGTACAAATTGTTTTATTTTTTAATTAATTAATTAAATTGGCTGCCCTGAGTCTATTTGCTGCATGTAGGATCTTTAGTTACAGCATGAGAATTCCAGGCTTCCCTGGTGGCTCAGAAGGTAAAGAATCCGCCTGCCATGCGGGAGACCTGAGTTGGGAAGATTCCCTGGAGGGGGGCATGGCAACCCATTCTAGTATTCTTGCCTGGAAAAATTCCATGGACAGAAGAGCCTGGTGGGCTACAGTCCATGGGGTCTCAAAGAGTGCCATGACTGAGCAACTAAGCATGTACATTCGAACTCTTAGCTGTGGCATTGGAATTTACTTCCCTGACTAGGGATTGAACCCAGGCTTCCTGTGTAGGAATGCAGAGTCTTAGCTGCTGGACCACCAGGGAAGTCCAGTGAACTGTTTTTTTTTTTTTTAAGTGCACGTGTCTAGTCTCAATGCAAAAGTCTCAATGCAACGCTTTTCGCACACACGATATGGAGCCCAGAGAAGTGCCATTTGTTTTTTTGGGTGAGGATGGTCTTGAATTTATTTTGCTTGTGTTTTGAGTAAAGTGGACTTTTGAACTCTTAGAACTCTTTTGAACATAGAACAGTTCTATGAATTTCTTTTTTATGTCATTGTTGTACGCAATCCAGATGCCACCGCCTAGTCCATAGGCAGGGTTTCCCAGGGGGTGTGACTGGTAAAGAACCTGCCTGCCAATGCAAGAGGCACAGGTTCGATCCCTGGGTTGGGAAGATCACCTGGAGGGGGGCATGGCAACCCATTCCAGTATTCTTGCCTGGAGAAACCCATGGACAGAGGAGCCTGATGGGCGACAGTTCATAGGGTTCCAGGGAGTTGGACGTGACTGAAGCGATTTAGCCTAGCATAGCACAGTCCATAGGCAACTTCATGACCAAGCTCTCCCCACCTCTCATCTGCACTTACTTCCCTGTTCACTAGTATGCATGACAGACTCTCTTTAGATTCAATAATTATTCCCACATCTATGTCTTTGGTCATGCCTCTCTGAGTCTCCACAATGCCCCGCTTTTTTTCTTACTCCCCAAATTTTGTTCATTTATTCAGGTCACAATCCATGTCTTACTTCCACTGTGAATTTTCTTGAAGGAGTAAACTTGAGTCTTTTAAAATTTTTAATATTCTACTGTATTTATCCCCATAGTTCAGTTCTTAATGGTTCTCTAATTCATTTGGAAGTTTTTATTTTCTCTATCTAAAATAAATGGAAAGCTCTGTGAATACCTTTCTTGTTCTTTGGATCTCCCTTCAGTGCTTAGCACAGAGACAAATACACAGGAAGCTGTTGAAAACATGTTATTGATTGAACAAGGCAGTTATACTTCAAGGTCACACCTAAGGCAGGATATGTCTAAAGAAGCATGGAGTTCACAAGTTGCAATAGAAATATAGTAAATAGTGTGGTATTCTTTAAGGGATGTTTAGAAAAAATATTTTTGAAGTCAGAGACTTGGGAATTGGTAGAGAGAGATGCATAGTCAGGAAATCCTCTTTTAAATGGTAGCTGAGTTCACAAAGAATCTGGAAAACACACAGAGCACGGCATAGATTTTTGACACTGGCAGGCTTCCAACTGCCATCACTAAACCCCACGGTGTTTGGGAAAACATCTAAAAAAAGCTATGGATCATGGCCTCCTTTCCTGCTATTTTTCAAAAGGTAATATAGGAGTAAGAAAAGCCTCTGGAAACTTGCAGAATTGAGCCTGACCTAAACACAGTCAGAGAAGTGAGGTGAAACGGAGGAAGGGTAAAAGATAGCTCTGAGTCACCCAATGCAAATTGACCAGATGACCCTCAGCAACTCTGCATCTGCCTTCCCCTCTGTAAGAGGAGGAAAAGGGGCCAAAAAACAAACACGCTTTAAGTTCTGGCATACCATGATTCTAGTTCCATCTTGTTTTCCCTAGGGACTTTCGGTGACTTTGCAGAATACAAAATTGAGCAGAATATAAAATAAAACAATTTCTAAGTTCATTCATGTGGAATTCCCACAGCACTTATATTTTGGCCCATAATAGGATACACATTCAGAAAATTTCTGTTTCTTCTTATTGGCTAAAATGATTCTTCTTTTGAATCTTATCCATGTGTGTCTGACTTCATTTAGGAGTTACAGTTTGTTTCCTTCAGTAGCATTATGTATTCTTGCAGACTGTCTATGTCCAGCCATTTCTAAGAAGGACATGGTTTTGTTTTGTTTTTCTTTTTCTTTTTGAGAAAATGTACATTTCTGATTGCCTTGAATCAAGGTTTTATTTGTGTTCTAGGGTCACAGGAGGGCAAGAGATTTGCAGCCTCTCAACTAGAAAGTGGGAGAAAAGGTGGAGGGAGGTGGTAGCGTCATCACTCACCTTCCACGAGATCAGTCTTACCAAATCCAAATGACATAATGAGCTCAGTAAAGCAAATTTTCTTTAAAAGCCAATCTGTTTAATCTCTACTTTATGTAAAAGGCACTTTAGAGACTTTCTGTATACCTATTCCGGTATGTTTGCCCATGTGTTTATGCTAAGTTGCGTTAGTCATGTCTGACTCATTGCAACCCTATGGACTGTAGCCCTCCAGGCTCCTTTGTCCAGGGATTTCTCCAGGCAAGAATACTGGAGTGGGTTGCCATGCCTTCCTTCAGGGGATCTTCCTGACCCAGGAATTGAACACACGTCTCCTGTGGATCCTGAATTGCAGGTGGATTCTAAACCACAGAGCTACCAGGAAGCCCATTCATTCATGCTTACCCATGTGCAATAATGTTGGTCTGTACTTGGAGGTAGAACATCTTATATTCTGTTTCGTTCACCATCAAAATGAAGGGCTAATTGAATGTAGGTTTTGCCAGTAATGAGATCTCAGCTTTCATCACAGGAGATGAATATGGGATACACTACTGCTTACTTTCCACTGCATCCACTACGACGGGCATCCTTGTAGGAGGCCTAAATGAGACTCTATTTCCCCCTGAATAGTAATAGAGTTTCTGCTATGTTTAACATTCGTTGACTAGAAAAGATTTTATGGCTTTAAGAATTAATAAAATTGATTTTAGCAACAGCATATTATAGTTTCTAATAAAGCATAGATGTGTTCTATTTTATGCAAACCCAATACCAAAAATCCACACTTACAGTGAACAAATGAAGGCATTTTTCACTTTAGGGATTTTCCAAGAGGCCTACTTGTAGGGCTAAAAGAAGATAATACTGTCCCTCTAAGAGATGATCTTCAGTGAGACAAAGTGTTGAGATGAAGCTGGACCATACATACGACCTATGCAAACTCCACAGAAGCACATCAGAGAGAACCAGACAAGTGGAGAATGTGCAAGGACCACCAGTTACCTAATATAGAAGATGCTTTATTCTTTCGTCTTGCTTCTACATGAGAGAACGAAACCTGAAAAGAAAGGGGAAGGAAAATCCCAGAAACCAGATACTCTTTCAATACACTACAAGATTTTGGAGTGTGTATGTGGAGGAATGGGGTATGAACCGACGGGGATGACATAAGGACCCTGCCCAAGCAAGACACCTGGATTCAGGATGAAGGACACAGTTGCCACATCTTGTGATCTGTCCATCCTCATCCATGTCAATTTCTGCTTAAGATGACAAGATATTTTGGTGACTGTTTAAAGTCACCTCCAGAGGGAAGAAGGTAAGAGGTATACCCCTCAGGGAAAGAAAGTATGAAAGATTGGGGGTGGAGGAGAAGGGAGTCTTCAGGAGAAAGCAGTGGAGTGGATCTGGCGACACTGCAGAGGGTCAAGGTTATGAATGGAAACTCTGAAATAACACTGCTTTGGTTTGAATCCTCCATTATGAACTGTTTGAACCTGAGTATGCTGTATAACACCTCTGTTCCCGAAGAGTCTTCATCTCATAAAGTGGGGCTCCTGACATACCCTCCACACAGAGTGATCCTGAGGATTTACTCTATTAGTAAATGTTTTAGGAACACTTAAAACACCTCAGGTTCGAATATGTTCTTCCTATATGGCAATTTTAATTATCATTACCCATGAAAAGGAAAAAAAAAAATAGCATCCCAAGAAAACTGTGATAAGTAAAGAGTCATCTCAAACTCTACTGTGAGACCAGAAGACAAAGTCCATTCACAGGTAAATGGGAAAAGCTGAAGGGTATGGCTTCCCTGGTGGCTCAGATGGTGAAGACTCTGCCCGCCATGCGGGAGACCCAGGTTTGATCCCTTGGTCAGGAAGATCCCTTGGAGAAGGGAATGGATACCCACTCCAGAATTCTTGCCTGGAAAATTCCATGAACAGAGGAGACTGGAGGGCTACAGACCATGGGGTCCCAAGCTATAGTCCATAGGGTTGCAAAGAATCAGACACAACTGAGCAACTAATACTTTCACTTTCATGGGGAACAGGAGGGAAAGTTTTTCATTTCAGAACCACATGAATTAGAAGTGTTACCTGCTTCTGTGTCTGGGACCAAACTGTGCTGTCTCATCCATCAGTAAATGGAAGTAGAACATATTCAATACGGTAAGCTCTATAGAGCTTGGGCTGTGATCTTCTGAATCATTTGTCACCTTGAGGGAACCCTTTCCCATTGGGGAGGGGATTTGAGCACGACTGCTCCATTGCTGAAAATACCAGGTCTTGTCTCATTCACTTGTTTGAATAAGTCGACTTTATTGAGGCTGTAATCTTATAATGATAACAATAGCTTCTGTCCTAGATGGTTGTGATGATTGTAAATCATATCTGAAAACTTTCTTGTGTTACTTCATGCTTGCGATGAAGTAGGATCCCCTGTTGTAGCTCTGAGAAAAAATGAAAGGGACAGTGGAGTTGACTGCATTCTCTTAAAGAGCCCTTAAAAAACAGGTGTGCATCATTTCCTGTTTGGGGAGCATGGCTAAATTTTTTTGTTATTAGTTTCTAAGCTGGGTGGATATGGAAAGGTTTCTGGATCAAAATATCTATGTATCAAAAGTAGCATTTAAAGCAGATTCATTATTAAAATGAACAATACAAAGTGATCAAAGGTATTAATGTAAGTGTTCTGACATGAAATGTGAAGATTAGATCTGGAGGAATGCTGACTCTTAAACACAGCTGTGAGCCTGAACCTCTTACCTGCTTAGAAGGGTGAAGCCATTCCTATAGGAAGGAAAAGGGGCACCTCAGTGGTTACAAAAATCCTTCCAGATTCACTTTCCTGATTTGGACCCTCCTGCTAAACGGTCCACTGATGGGCAAAGAGAAGGTACATCTCTATATACAGTGAGACTCTAAGTTTTCACTAACAGAGTCAGTTATTGAACTGCTTGGTTCTCGTGGAGTCTCAGATTTGCACACAAATAACAAGAATGCTGTTACAATTTCCCAAGTGCATGTTCGAAATTGACACTTAAAGCTGTATTAGGGTCATCGTTACCATCTTTCTAAATTCCATATATATGCATTAATACCCCTGTATTGGTGTTTTTCTTTCTGACTCACTTCACTCTGTATTGATTCATGTCAATGTATGGCAAACACCACTACAATATTGTAAAGTAATTAGCCTCTAATTAAAATAAATAAATTAATTTTTTTAAAAAGGGGATAATAAACCAAAGGAAATAAAAATAATCTTTAAGAACAAAAAAAAGCTGTAACAGGAGGGTAGATCTCATGCTAAGTGTTCTCACCACAATAAAAGAAAAAGATATTTGAGAAAGACCACTTTCCTCCCTGTACCCCAGCTCTGCTCCCTCTTCTGAGTCTGTTTGCTTCTTCACAAGGCTTCTCTCACATTTTCCTCTCAAATTTAAAATTACTAAATATTTTTTATATCCCAGGAAAATTGTATTTCTTTTTATAGGCAGACTGATCAATGTAAAACATTTGAAGGCATTCAAGGTCATTCACCAGGACTTCATTCTCAGGAATAATGCTTTGCTATCTGCTTATGTATTTAATTATATATGTTGAAATATTTTATATTCTTGCCACATAGCAAAACCTCAAACATCTTCCTTGTGACTAGAGTCAGTGCTATTTTTACTAGTCTATTTTTACTTCAATATGAAAATGACATTCAGTTTGGCATATTGGCTGTTTTTCCTCTTTTCTTTCCCTTAGCAGTAAGTCTGGGGCAAGGCATGGAGGTGGCTTTAGGAGCAGGTTGAGTCCACTTATTGCTTATAACTTGTTGCCCTGTATTTGTCTGTCAGGGCTACCATAATAAAGTCACATAGACGATGGCCCAAACAACACAATTTTATTTTCTTACCATTTTGGAGGCCAGATGTCTGAGAACAGGTATTGGCAGGACTGATTCCTTCAGATGCCTCTGTCCTTGGCTTGAGGAAGACCTCTTCCCACTCTGAGTTCACATGGTCTTCCTCTGTGTCTGTGTTCTCATTTCCTGTTCTTATGAGGCCACCAGTCAGATTGGATAAAAGCCTGCAAAACGTATAAATCTTTCGCCTTTTACTAATAATCAAAATTTAACTTAATTACTTCTTGAAAAGTCCTGTCTCCAAATGTAGTCATGTTCTGAACTACTGGGAGTTAGGAGTTTAATCAGTGAGTTTTGGTGGGGGTTGCAGTTCAGCTCCTAACAGCCCCCTTCCTCCAGATGCAAGGCTTGTGCTCTCAGTTCTGAATGTTGCAGCTCTTTTTTCCCTTGCATGTTCTGCCTCCCTTCTCTGCCTTTAAGAGCTCCTGTGATTACATGCCCATCTGGATAACCCAGGCTAATCTCCCTGCTTTATAGAAAACTAATTAGCAACTTTAAAAGACGCTCACTCCTTAGAAGAAAAGCTATGACCATCCTAGACTGTGTATTAAAAAGCAGAGACATTACTTTGCCAACAAAGGTCCATCTAGTCAAAGTGGTGGTTTTTCCAGTAGTCATGTATGGATGTGAGAGTCATGTATGGATGGGGTTCGCAAAGAGTCAGACATGACTGAGTGACTGAACTGAACTGGCAACTTTAATTTCATCTGCAACTTTATTTCCCTTTTGCCATGTAATATACCGTAGTCACAGGTTCTAGGATTATGGCATGTGTGGCTTTGGAGTCATAACTCTTCCTACCACACTAACCAAGAACAGGATCCATCCTACTTTTCAACAAATACCCATCCTCTCATTTAAGGCCTCTTGGGGGCCAAACTTTTGAGGAAAACTTTCTCTTTCTTCCTCTTGTTTATCCTGTTCTCTGTGAGGAGAAGAGTGTGAGCAGCTATACTCCGCCCACTTCTTCACACTGGAATACGTTCTTTCTCACAGAAGTAGAGTTCACCAGTCAGGCTTGTCTGAATCAGTACATCCATTTTGCCAGGTTAGCAGAGGATGGAGCCATGGTGTCAAGGGCAGAAACCAGACCTCACACTTTTTCTTTCCCATAATGTCATGGATAAATAGGAAGGCCGGGAACTTTTCCTCTGGCAGAGGCATCTCTTCTCCAACCTTCCCACTGTTTTCTTTTACTTTCTGCATCCGGTCTAACTGGCCCCCTTGTCCTTAACGATGGGTGAGTAAGTCAGCTTAGACTTGCCGTCTATAATCCTCTGTCTTTCCTTCAGTGCAAGAGAAGAAAAGAGCCCCCCTTTATCCTCCAGGTTGAGTCACATTCTCCAATCCAATTTTTATCCAAACTCATGCTTTGAGATGATTAATTTTGCAAGTGCCCCATAATCTACAAGAAAAGCTCTCTGGATAAAGGCACTCACAAAATCATTGTCATCCATATTTTCTTTCAGAGCTAGCACACAATTCTGTGATGTCCCTCAGGCAATCTTTGGAGAAGAGGAAAAAGCATCCTATAACTCAAGCAACTGAAAGAGGAGAGTGAAAAAGTCGGCTTAAAACTCAACATTCAGAAAACTAAGATCATGGCATCTGGTCCCATCACTTCATGGCAAATAGATGGGAAAACAGTGGAAACAGTGACAGACTTTATTTTGGGGGGCTCCGAAATCACTGCAGATGGTGACTGCAGCCATGAAATTAAAAGATGCTTGTTCCTTGGAAGAAAAGCTATGACAAACCCATATTAAAAAGCAGAGACATTGCTTTGCCAACAAAGGCCTGTCTAGTCAAAGCTATGATTTTTCCAGTAGTCATGTATGGGTGGACTATAAAGAAAGCTGAGTGCCTAAGAATTGATGCTTTTGAACTGTGGTGTTGGAGAAGACTCTTGTAGAGTGCTGAGCACTGAAGAATTGATGAGTTTGAACTATGGTGTTGGAGAAGACTTTTGGAGAGTCCCTTGGACTGCAAGGAGATCCAATCAGTCCATCCTAAAGGAAATCAGTCCTGAATATTCATTGGAAGGACTGATGCTGAAACTGAAACTCCGATACTTTGGCCACCTGATGCGAAGAACTGTCTCATTGGAAAAGACCCTGATGCTGGGAAAGATTGAAGGCGGGAGGAGAAGCGAATGACAGAGGATGAGATGGTTGGATGGCATCACTGACTCAATGGACGTGAGTTTAAGTAAACTCCGGGAGTGGCAATGGACAGTGAGGCCTGGCGTGCTGCAGTCCATGGGGTTGCAAAGAGTCACACATAACTGACCAACTAAACTGAACTCAAACAAGAGCATCTGTCTTACTCTAGTTGTCCTGCTGTGTGAAAACCAGATATTTATTTGAAGTCTTCTCGTATTTTCTACAGTATAGTATTACAGGGATGTTGATATGGAGGATTTCCACCTACCCCTACTTTATCCATAAATGTTCAATATTTATAAGCCTGAGTTTCACATAAGCTTTTAGTTGAACCAATGTTAGTAAACAACCCTATTGTAATTATCAGTACAGGTTGGTTTATACTGTATATTGCAGAAAACTTTTGCTACTTGCCTGTAAAGGCAGAAGAGCAAATCATATTAAATTTGAAATAAAAAGGTTTTTAAAACAGTCAAACCTTGCCAACATATTGAAGTCATGGTTTGATAGACAGATTTTGTTGTTGCCACCCATCAGCTAGCTTCCCATGTTCTGCCTGGTGGCTCAAATGGTAAAGAATTTGCCTGCAAAGTAGGAGCCCCAGATTCGATCCCTGGATCAAGAAGATTCTCTGGAGAAGGGAATGGCAACCTACTCCAGTCTTGCCTGGAGAATTCCACGGACAGAGGAGCCTGATGGTCTACCATCCACAGGATTGCAAAATGTCAGACACAGCTGAGTGACTAAGCATGAATCAGGCACCCTGATTTTGCTGTATATACCCATCCTTGTCCTGAATTTAAGCCATCTGTTCACATAAGGCTTCACAACTGTTCCTGGGGTGAATGTGGGACTCAGGTCTTTCTAATCTGAATGTGCAATTCTTTGACCACACTGCTTGGTATAAGAATGAGCATGTGATGAAATCAAAGACCGTGAGAAGCAATGAGACTTTTCCCCTAGAGTTGCAGTAGAGGTACTTTGTTTTCCTTACTGTCTTGAAGCTGGAAGGGGGTTGTAAGCCAGCGGCTTCTTGCAGCCACCTTGCCACCATGAGCAACCTGAGAATGAACTAAAGAAAGATAAAGAGGTTAGAGCACAGGGTCATGATAACCTTTTTAATAACTTTATTGGAATGTAGTTGATTTACAGTGTTGTGTTAGTTTCAGGTGAATAGCATAGTGATTCAGTTATACATTTACAATATAATCATTCTTTTTTCAGATTCTTTTCCCATATATGTTTTTACAGAATATTGAATAGAGCTTAAGTCTTGCCTATAGTTAACCCACCTCTTGAACTGTTCAAATCTGTAAGCCAAAGAAGTTCCTCTCTGGTTAAGCAAGTGTGAATTGAGTTTTCTGTATTTTGAGTTAAAAAATACAAGCTCCTAAATTCATATGTTCTATAATAAAGAACTTAAACTCATCTCTGATAAGTTCTTAGTGACTTTCTGAAATACAAATGTACCTTTCATTGCCACATAGAAAAGTAATGCAGCAGAAAATGTCAAAATGCATAGTTTGAAGAATGATGTCTATGTGTGCCAAATTATTAAATATGTGGACTTTTTCTTACCTCTAAAGCCTAAACTATGTTGGAGTCTTATATGCTTTGAGCAACTCAGAGCTCCCAATAGAATTGGTCCTATTACTACGCTGGCTGTGTTTTGAGAACCACACACACACACAAAATTACTTTTTCTCAAAGTAGTATCTTCATAGATTTGCTTTCCTCTTGAATACAGAGAAGTAACACAACATATTGGAATGAAAATACTGGAAGGGACCAAAAGATCATATAGTCATCTCATTTTATAATAAAGAAATTAAGAATCAAAGATCTAAATTGATCTTTAATTAAGTGCAGTCACCCTAATTGTTAATAGAAGAGTGGAGTCTAATTGCCAGACTCTGGGAAGTGTCTCCTTTCCTCTGCCCCCTGGATTCAGGCATGATCTTTATTTACCCACCACTCAATTTTCACATTAGAGAAAAATATAATGTTAGAGTAGAATCATATTATACCTTTTGCTCATTTCTGTGTTCACAAACTAGTCATTTTAGGGTAATGTCCATGAAATCAGCCATACATAGTACAGCCACAGATGATCTAAATGGCTTTTCATTGAAGTCATTTAATTTAGTGCCAACATTGTGTATAATCACATCTGAAAGTATTACATACTTTTAAAATTTCAGAGGAGCATGTCACTTAACAAATTGCTCTAGAACTTAATGGCAAAATAACTGCAATTTTATTACATCCTGAGATTTTTCTGTATCAGGAATTCAGTGCATTCTTCTGTGCAGATTCAGCTCTTTTTAGTCTATCATAGTGACAGGACACGTGAAGATACAGTGGGGATCTTGACTTAGGGACTTTATGTCAATAAGAGTATCTGTTCTTACTTTAGTAGAAATTATCATCTTTATATGCTCTTACTACAAAGATTCAATGATTCATTTCAATCCCATTGAATTCAATTCAGTCATGTGCGATGAAATGCACATGCTTCATCAATGACTGTGACTAGGATAAAGCTAGCCTGGAAACATGGTTCTCTTATTACAGGAAGTCTTCCTGGTGAAGGGTCAAGTTTGCGGTAACCTGAACCCTGATTGGAAGGGTCTAGAAAAGACTGCTTTCTAGTTTCAAGCCAACCTCTAACAAGCTGAGATACTTTGGGCAAATCAACTTACCTCTTTGCAGTTCAGTTTCTTTATCAGGAAAAAGAGAATAAGGCCATTTTGAAAGCCTCTTCCAGCTATGGCGTGGTATGACTCTTGATTAATGTTTTCATTGCATAATAAGGATTTTGTTACTCCTAAGAAATTAGAATTCCCATAAATTGATTTTACTGAATATTTATTTTAAGTTTGAATCCAGTATTCCTCCAACCTGCCACATTTTTGAAGAGAAGTATTATCTCTACTTTGTGTGTTAGTCACTCAGTTGTGTCCAACTCTTTGAGACCCCATGGACTGTAGCTCAACAGTCTTCTTTGCCCATGGGATTCTCCAGGCAAGAATACTGGGGTGGGTTGCCATTTCCTTCTCCAGAGGATCTTCTCAACCCAGGGATTGAACCCTGGTCACCTGCATTGCAGGCAGATTCTTTACCATTTGAGCTATGCTACTATGTTCATTTTTAATATATGTGGTCCACTTTATCCTCTCTGCTGTGCCTGCAAAGTAAAATATTCTCCATTTCAGTTTTAGGCTTCCTTGCTGAGGCTTAGAAACAGACAGCTAATCGCAGCAGACTGTGCTGGGAACTTTGGCCACATGCTACTTGTCCACTAAACTCCCAACAAAGAACACATGTTGATTTCACCACTCATGTCTATTAAAGGTCACCCTGAAACTGCCCTTGCCAGGAACTATGACTCACAGATAAAAGATAATGTGGGCAGTGAACTCTCCCCAGAGCCATCCCGCACAGAGATAGAATGCTTTTGTAACACCCACATACCTTGTATTTTATGCTACAGATGGCACTTTAAGCTTCCACTTATAAAGAGTCATGGTCAAGCTCAGAGGTCGGAGGCATTGAATAAAACCAGTATCCATTTAATGGGAACTAGTGTTTGAAATACTTTGCTACTTTAGTAAACACTCTGAGCCCTGTAAGAGCCTATAACATGTCCAATGGAATGACCTGTTTAAACCACAGCAAGTTCATTTACACACTCCCTGTAATAGATCCCTTTGTTCAAATCTTCTTTGAGCAATTGCTTTCTCTGTACTAAGTTTCAGAGCATATACTCTATCAAAGCAATTTAAAAGGTCTAACATGTTTGAAGAAAAGCAAAATGCAGAAATCGGCTGACCTCACAGTCAGTGTCCTGCTTGAAAAAGGCAGAAAGCTTACCAAAGAGATGTGAATGTTCTGCCTTCTTTAGGAAATTAATGGACAGAGTTTTTTATCCTAATTTTATCCAGGTGCCCAGATCCTATCTATGGATTTCTCCATGATGGAGGAGAATAGTTTCATGAAAACAGCAAGATGATTCTCAATCTTCAGTTCACTTCTCCTACATTATAGCTCTCTCATTAACATGTTTGAACTTGCTCTTCTTTTTTATATCATTGCCATTATGTATTTTCTTAGTGACGCTTACAGGTTGATGAGTGTTCAGCAAGTAAGGCCCTTCTTTTGCACATAAAATTCTTCTTCCTTTTTGGTAAAAATCTATCCCATAACTTTCTGCCCTACCCCTGTCCAACCAGGTCAGTCTGAAGATGCTCTGAAACAATTCATGACACTTTGCAGGGGTTATATTCTTTTCTGTCCATTTTCTTCCTGTTCATGTTTAATTTTATTCAACTCCTGAGTTTATTCCTGCCTGTTCCAGGACTTCATTTTGGTCTTGCTATCTCTGTGTTTGACATTACATGATCATTATTTTTGGCTCTGCTTTAAATTTCTGGGAATCTTTTTTCAAAGTAACTTTTTGTGGAATAACTTATTCCTGCTTCAGTCTTTGGGGTCAAATTCTTGGTCATAGTTCCTTTGGCCAGTAAATTAACTGTATCTTCTCAGTGCAAAGAGGAGGGAAATTTAGTAATAATTTTGTGTAGCAGCATGTTTCCCTGTGTGCTGTATGTATTCTGGGTGCCCACCCTCCCAATCTTTTCACATTTCTTCTTTGCTTCTCTTATCAGCCACCTTTAAATTTTGCATTGACACAGGGTATAATGAGAGTCTTACCAGAGCCCAAGTTTTATCTCTGGGCTAGGGTCCAGAGCATAAGTTGCTTCTTTACATTGGTGTAGTGGATGCTATGAACTGCTGATTACCCAGCATTGATTCCCTCTCTGAAAGTCCCTCTTTAGCTGAAGAAAGTTGCCAGACCCAGATTAAGTTTGTGCCACAAGAGCATCCTGAGACTGGCTGATTTGGGAATGAGACCCAGTCTCCTTGCCCAGAATTGGAATATGTTAAAAGGTCCATCCCAGCTTCAACTCACCCCTGAGTCTCTACTGTTAACTGCATTACAGAGCTGCTTCTCCCTCAGCCCAGTGCTGTTTCCTTTGCTCCTTTGAAGGTATTTTTCCATTTGATGAACACTCTCTGATAAAACCTGCACATGATCTTGTTTTTGTTTGTTTAGTTTTTTATTTTTAAAATTAATTTTTTTGGAGTTTATAGTTGCTTTTGGAGTAGAAATCCACTCCAGGATTCTTGCCTGGAAAATTCCATGGAGAGAGGAGCCTGGCAGGCTGCAATCTATGGGATCTCAAAGAGTGGGACAACACTGAGTGACTGAGTGCTGAGCACACACAGCTGTTTACAATGTTATATTAGCTTCTGCTGTACAGCAAACTGAGTCAGTTGTATATCTCCCCTCTTTTTTATATTTTACTTCCTATTTGGGTCACCACAGAGGATTGAGAAGAGTTTCCCACACACCAATCTAGTAAAGAGATCAGTAAAGTTTCCAGTAAAGGGAAATTGTGCCTAAAACAATGGTGTTCTTTTCTGGCAATTAAATGTTAATTAGGGTTCCAAGGCTATGTTTCTCAAAACAACCATTTCAACAGGTCATGGCATCTTATGAGATTCATATATTGGTGTCATAACAATGGATTCAGTATCATCTCGAACATGAACAATACATGTTGATAAGCAGACATGACTGGAAAACAGCTACATTTACATGCTTCAAATAACACTGAGACTGAAGCAGATATATATAAATAGCTGCATAGTGCTGCGAATGTTGAAGTACTCAATACAAATCATTGCATTTTGAGTGAGTTTCAATAAACAACCTCTTAAAACATGAGAATCCCAAGTTTTCAAGAAAAAAAAAACATGTGAAGAAGGAAATTCTTAACAATTTTGGTTGGGTAAGTGCAAGAAGCAAGATACAAGTCAAGCCTCTTACCACTACATATGAATGCTTCATGCTAAATCACTTCAATCATTTCCAACTCTTTGCAACCCTATGGACTATAGCCCTCCAGGCTCCTCTATCCATGAGATTCTCCAGGCAAGGAAAATGGAGTGGGTTGCATGCCCTCCTCCAAGGGATCTTTCTGACCCAGGGATCAAACCTGCACCTCTTATGTCTCTTGCATTGGCAGGTGGGTTCTTTACCGCTTGCACTTCCTTATCACTAAATATAGTGAGTAATTTTTTTTTTTTTAAGTTTAGAACCTGTTTAGAAACTATGAGGAAGTTGAGTTGGTAGACAGATAAATTATCTCTAACTTATTTTTAAACTTTACACCAAATTTTGAGTTTATATTTGTGCTTCTGGGGCAAGAGTAGGGACTCATGTATAGAAAAATTTCAAGATAATAATTTAATGCTCTCTTAGTTTTATAAATTTTAAAACAGAATATAAATATTCATAACCCTACCCACTCATACAATTAAAGCTCCCTTGTAATTATGCCTATGGATGACTTGTCCCGTTCAGTTTCTCTATCTGTAAAATGGAGATAACAATACTTACCTTCCTAATATGGGTGTTGAGATGATGAATTTCCTAACGTGCATAATGTGCTTTGAAGATGAAAAGCTTCATGTAAATGCTGAGTGTTATTATTGTGCATAAATTTATGAGGTATCACAGGTGCATGATTCCGAAGAATACATTAAAGCTGAAATTCATTGTGAATAATTCTTGAGGTTGTAAACCTGAATTAAATATAAAGGTAAAAGGCATCCTCTAAACATTAAACACAGATGGTAATGATTTTGTTCAGATTTTCCTTGTATGTAGGTTGGCTATATTTTATAATTAGACAAAAAGCTAAATAAGCATCAATTTTAAAGGTTTTTTAAATAACATTTGTTTCTTAGAAGTTAATGTGCATACACAAACCAAAAGACACAGGAAGCAAAAAACAAAGTCATTCATAATCACAGTCTATTGTTTGATCTGTCTTTCTAGGTCTCATTTGTGCATTTTCACAACTAAGTATCCGTTTTATGTAATTAAAGTCATACAGTTATGTATCATGTTATTTCACACATCGTGAATATTTACTATTCCAAAGTCTCAAAGCGATGAGTATTTTGATAACCAAGAAGACACTGCTGCTGCTGCTGCTAAGTCGCTTCAGTCATGTCTGACTCTGTGCGACCCCATAGACGGCAGCCCACCAGGCTCCCCCGTCCCTGGGATTCTCCAGGCAAGAAGACTGGAGTGGGTTGCCTTTTCCTTCTCCAATGCATGAAAGTGAAAATTGAAAGTGAAGTCACTCAGTCGTGTCTGACTCTTAGCGACCCCATGGACTGCAGCCCACCAGGCTCCTCCATCCATGGGATTTTCCAGGCAAGAGTACCGAAGTGGGGTGCCATTGCCTTCTCCAAGAAGACACTACACCACCTCAATCTGGAAGGAAAAAAAATGTACTCCTGAATTTCTTGAGCTCTTCTTTCAAAGCTGTCTCCATTCTTAAAATTCTCAACTGTAAAATTTTAATAAAAGAATGCTTCTTTTCACTAATTTTGTGACTTTGGGAATTGACTGGTACAGCATTATGACTTTACTCCAACTCATCAGAAATAAATTTTTTGCCAAAAGTCATATTCTTGATAATTATATTCTTGATCCTTATGTGTGCTCTTGGTTGCCCCAAAAAGGTATATTTTGTTTAATGTACTACTTTTGCCTCAGAGAATATAAATCCTATCAGTATGATGAAATCCCCTTGGGTTCACAATCAAAGTAACTCTTGTGTGTTTCTTGACTTTGTGCTGTAGTAATGGATTTCAAGGACAGATGAGAGATGGGTTTTTGCTTAACTGCCGACATGCGGCATTTTATTCCCAGGCAGCTATCTGCTTGGAATATGGTCTGCTTCTCCTTGGCTCCTTGGTCTCCTGAGCACACAGAGACTTGGGCTTATGCTGAATGTCAGTGTCAGGTGCCTTTCTGGTTTACTCCACCCACTCTGTGGTGGGGAAGAGACTTGCCTCTCATGCACCCAGAGACAGTCAAGCAATCTTTAGAGAAGTACGATTTGTTTTTTCTTTTAGAATGAAATAATGGATGGACCTAGAAATGATCATAGTAAGTCCAGTAAATCAGACAAAGACAAATATCATATGACACCACTTATATGTGGAATCTTAAATATGACATGAGTGAACTTATCTATGAAACAGAAACGGGCTCACAGACATAGAACACAGACTTGCAGTTGCCAAGGGGTGGGGAGTTAAGCAGGGTAAGGATTGGGAGTTTGGAAGTAGCAGATGTGAACTATTATATATGGCGTGAGTAAACAACAAGGTCCTACTGAATAGCACTGAGAACTATATTCAATATCCTGTGCTAAACTATCATGAAAAAATACGAAAAATAATGCATATATACAGTGGTAAAGAATCTGCCTGCAATGCAGGAGCTACAGGACACATGGTTTGATCCCTGAATTGGGAAGATCCCCTGGAGGAGAGCATGGCAACCCACTCCAGTATTCTTGCCTGGAGAATCCCATGGACAGAGGAGCCTGGTGGATTATAGCCCATGGGGTCACAAAAAGTCAAACATGAATGAAGCAACTTAGCACACACACATGTGCACACATATATAACTGAATCACTTTGCTGTACAGTAGAAATTAACACAGCATTATAAATCAACTGTAGTTTAATAAAATTTTTGTAAAAGATTTAGATCTTTTTAAACTTTCACTTTCAGCTGTTTTAAATGCAGGTATTTGGGGAAATGGGGTGACTGGTTTGGGACACGGTGAAGAAATGTCACACTGAAGACTCCTGCAGAGACAAGCCCCTCTCCTCATATTGCTTCACGGCTCTTCTGTAAGGAATTGTTGTCATTTATTACACAACCAATCTCTAGTCAGGAGAATGTTCAGGCCAGTGATGCATATCCCTGAGTAACAGTGAAAAATAGTGTCTTCCCTCTTTGGAGGAGCATTAATTTGTTTTAAGCCTGACGCCTGCTGGTACAGTAGACAAAGCTATTTACTGAAATAGGGCTTCTTGCCTCAAGAGCTGAGGCAAGTCTAGAAAGGATGGGATTAACTCCATGTGCACGGGAAGCATCAACTCTCTATTATAAAGTGCTTTAAATAATTCAGATGAAGGTAGCATAAAACTTACAGGCTTTCTGAGATAAGTAAAACATGGGTTTGATCAGGGTGGAGACTTAACTACCTATTTTGAAGGCTGCTTCTGGAGAAAGATCAGAGGTAGGAATTTATTCCTTTATTCATTTAACTAATTTTTTTAAAATACTTTGAGACAGTGCTATATATCAGGACTGTGACCCATGCAGGATACAAAATGAAATCCTTGCCCTTCCAAATATGTCTAGGGGAAGGAATTAAAGAATTGGAGGGGTGGATAAAGAAGTCGTGTTACTATCAACGATGCAGGTCACCCTGTGCTTCACCTAGGTTGGATCATCTTCGAGCAGATGGAGAAGAGGAGAGAGGGAGGGAAGGAATGGGAGGAAAGGATAAAAGAGGATAACTTTTTTCAAAATGCAAAAACAAAACAAAAACAAAATAATTTGACTCCTAGAAATTCAAGACAGATGCTAGAGAACCTCAAGTATCCACATCTATAGGCTTTTGATTTTCTGTCTGGGGGGCTCCTGAGCTGCTGCTGTGTCCTCATTCACAGCTCTGATGAGTCCAATAAGTTGATGAGAATCTATTAAATAATTCAAAGAGAAACTCTGAGACAGATCTAATTGTGCCATATGGCTTGTGGGATTTTAGTTACCTGACCAAAGGAAAAACCCAGGCCCTCAGCAGTGAAAGCAGAGTCCTAACCACTGGGCAATCAGGGAATTTCCCAGAGAGATCTAATTTTGAAACAGGTATTATTATAGACCATTTGATTTGCAAACCAAGATGCTTTTTTTTTTTTAAAAATATATATAGACATTTCATTTACATTGAGGAAATGGAAACAAATTTAAATGAATCATATCTATTTTCTCTATCCTAATGGGATAAATGGTATCCTTGGTAGTATTCAAAAATATCAAAAATGAGTAGATAAAACATGTGTTGTTATCAAGTACCTACCAATGAGACAATCTGTTTGGAAGAAAATATATTTATCAGAGATTATGTAATTTTGGGTTTCTTATGTGTTTTTTTTTCTTCTAAAAAAAGGAAGCTTGGAAAGGCTGCTGCTGCTGCTGCTAAGTCGCTTCAGTCGTGTCCAACTCTGTGCGACCCCATAGACGGCAGCCCACCAGGCTCCTCCGTCCCTGGGATTCTCCAGGCAAGAAGACTGGAGTGTGTTGCCATTTCCTTCTCCAATGCATGAAAGTGAAAAGTGAAAGTGAAGTTGCTCAGTCGTGTCCGATCCTTAGCGACGCCATGGACTGCAGCCCACCAGGCTCCTCCGTCCATGGGATTTTCCAGGCAAGAGTACTGGAGTGGGAAGGAAAGGGCCATAAATATCTGTTATGTGCCTCAGTTCAGTTCAGTTCAGTTGCTCAGTTGTGTCTCACTCTGCGACCCCATGAATCGTAGCACGCCAGGCCTCCCTGTCCATCACCAACTCCCGGAGTTCACTCAGACTCACGTCCATCGAGTCAGTGATGCCATCCAGCCATCTCATCCTCTGTCATCCCCTTCTCCTACTGCCCCCAATCCCTCCCAGCATCAGAGTCTTTTCCAATGAGTCAACTCTTCACATGAGGTGGCCAAAGTACTGGAGTTTCAGCTTTAGCATCATTCCTTCCAAAGAAATCCCAGGGCTGATCTCCTTCAGAATGGACTGGTTGGATCTCCTTGCAGTCCAAGGGACTCTCAAGAGTCTTCTCCAACACCACAGTTCAAAAGCATCAATTCTTCGGCACTCAGCTTTCTTCACAGTCCAAATCTTACATCCATACATGACTACTGGAAAAACCATAGCCTTGACTAGATGGACCTTTGTTGGTAAAGTAATGTCTCTGCTTTTCAATATGCTATCTAGGTTGGTCATAACTTTCCTTCCAAGGAGTAAGCGTCTTTTAATTTCATGGCTGCAGTCACCATCTGCAGTGATTTTGGAGCCCAAAAGAATAAAGTCTGACACTGTTTCCACTGTTTCCCCATTTATTTCCCATGCAGTGAGGGGACCAGATACCATGATCTTAGTTTTCTGAACGTTGAGCTTGAGCTTTAAGCCAACTTTTTCACTCCCCACTTTCACTTTCATCAAGAGGCTTTTAGTTCCTCTTCACTTTCTGCCATAAGGGTGGTGCCTACTTTGCTTTAAAACTCTTAACTACCTAGATCTTGAATGAAAAGTTCATTAGGAGCTTCTCATCATTACATTGCCTACATCAACTTCTCTCCCACCCAGGAGGTCTGGGATCCACAAGCCAACCCTCCCTCTGTCTTCTCCTACTTTATTCATGCTCCTAGGACACCCTTACCCCCTCACTCTATCACACAGCATAGGGTGAAAAGCTTTTAAAAAAATATAACACCTGGGGTGTTCCCTGGCGATCCAACGGCTAAGACTCTGAACTTCTAATGCAAGGCGCCTGGGTGCAATTCCTGGTCAGGGAACTAGGTCCCACGTGCTTCAGCTAAGAGTTTCCATGCTGAAACTAAAAAAAGAAAGTTTCTGTATGTCACAAGGAAGATCAAAGATCCCTCATGCTACAACCAAGACCCAACACAGCAGGAACTGGTGTATTTTTCTTTTCTTTTTAAAAATTTAATTTATTTAAATTGGAGGCTAATTATTTTACATTATTGTGGTTTTTGCCACACATGAATCAGCCATGAGTGTACATGTTTCTCCCCATCCTGAACCCCCTCCCACCTCCCTCCTCATCCCATTCCTCAGGGTTGTCCCAGAGCACCAGCTTTGAGTGCCCTGCTTCATGTTTTGAACTTGCACTGGTGGTCTATCTTACATATTTCAGTGCTATTCTCTCATATTTTTCCACCCTTGCCTTCTCCCACATAGTCCAGAAGTCTGTTATTTACATCTGTGTCTCTTTTGCTGTCTTGCATACAGCGTCATCATTATTGTCTTTCTAAATCCCATGTATATGCATTAATATACTGCTTTGGTGTTTCTCTTTCTGACTTACTTCACTCTGTATAATAGACTCCAGTTTCATCCACCTCATGAGACCTGACTCAAATGTGTTCTTTTTATAGCTGAGTAATATTCCGTTGTGTATATGTACCACAACTTGCTTATGATCTGCTGTTGGACATCTAGGTTGCTTCCATGTCCTAGCTGTTGTAAACAGTGCTGCAATGAACACTGGGGTAAATGTGTCTCTTGCAAGGCTGGTTTCCTCAGTGTGCATGCCCAGCAGTACGATTGCTGGGTTGTGTGGCAGTTCTATTTCGTTTTTTAAGGAATCTCCACACTCTTCTCCATAGTGGCTGTGCTAGTTTTCATTCCAGCCAACAGTGTAAGAAAGTTTCCTTTTCTCCACACCCTCTCCAGCATTGACTATTTGTAGGCTTTTTGATGACAGCCATTCTGACTGGCGTGAGATGGTACCTCATTGTGGTTTTGATTTGCATTTCTCTGATAATGAGCGATATTGAACATCTTTTCATGTGTTTGTTAGCCATCTATATGTCTTCTCTGGAGAAATGTCTGTTTAGTTCTTTGGCCCATTTTTGGATTGAGTCATTTAATTTTCTGGTATCAAGCTGCATGAGCTGCTTGTATATATGGGAGATTAATTCTATGTCAATTGTTTCATTTGCTATTATTTTCTCCGATTCTGATGGCTGCCTTTTCACCTTGCTTATAGTTTCCTTCATTGTGCAAAAGATTTTAAGTTTAATAGGTCCTCCCATTTTTTAATTTTTGTTTTATTTCCATTACTCTGGGAGGTGAGTCATAGAGGATCTTGCTGTACTTTATGTTCAGAGAGTGTTCTGCCTATGTTTTCCTCTAAGAGTTTTATAGTTTCTGGTCTTACATTTAGCTTTTTAATCCATTTTGAGTTTATTTTTGTGTATGGTATTAGAAAGTGTTCTAGTTTCATTCTTTTACAGGTGGTTGACTAGTTTTCCCAGCATCACTTGTTAAAGAGATTGTCTTTTCTCCATTGTATATTTTTGCCTCCTTTGTCAAAGATAAGGTGTCCATATGTGTGTGGATTTATCTCTGGGCTTTCTATTTGGTTCCATTGATCTATATTTCTGTTTTTGTGCCACTACCATACTGTCTTGATGACTGTGGTTTTGTAGTATAGTCTGAAGTTAAGCAGGTTGATTCTTCCAGTCCCATTCTTTTTTCTCAAGATTGCTTTGGCTGTTTGAGGTTTATTTTGTGTTTCCATACAAATTGTGAAATTATTTGTTCTAGTTCTGTGAAAAATAACTTGATAGGGATTGTATTGAATCTATAGATATCTTTGGGTAATATACCCATTTTCACTATATTGATTCTTCTAATCCACGAACATGGTACATTTCTCCATCTGATTGTGGCATCTTTGATTTCTTTCATTAGTGGTGTATTTTTCATTTCCAGTTGATTCTAAGATACAGCCAGTGTTGAAGACCACTGCCCTGGAAAAGAATCTGAAAAAAATAGATATATGTATATGTGTAACAGAATCGCTTGAAACTAACACAACAGTGTAAATCAACTATACTTCAATATACAATAAAAATTGAAACAACACTTCCCTAAACCCTCTACTGCTCCTTTGGAACTCATAGTCTGTTATACAAAATCTCCTATGTACTAATCTACTTCTTTCAAAGTTTTCCTCTTCCTGCTGTCGCAGAAACCAGGCTACTTCTTGAGGGTACTCTTTCCTTTGCAGTCTTCGCCTCTCTCCTTAGACTCCAGCACCTTCTCCCTTTACCACAGTCAGATGATGACCTTGACTAGATTATGTCTCTGCTTAAAGAAGAAGAACAACCAGAGAGAAATTCCTCATTTTCCCATCACACATCTTTCTCTCTCATTTCTGTGCCTGTCAGTGTCTTCCCTACTGATAGGATGATGAACTTGGACATGTTGGCATAAGTGGCCAGTCCTTCCATTACTTCACTAGCCTCTCACCTACTCAAGGACTTTGATGCTGAATTTAACTCCTCTGTCTCCTCTGTCACTAAAATTTACCTCTCTGTTAGATTTGCATCAGGTGGGGTTGATATTCAAATAATCTCAATGTCAAGCATTAGCACTGATTAATTATTATAGAGGTGACTGAAACCACCTGTGACCGAGGTGAATATCATCTGTCTTACTCATCATAAAATCAGCATCTCTCAATATCACCTTAATAAACACCTTCCCTTGATCATACAGACCCAGACTCCTCCTCAGATCCTCTTTATGCTGTCTCCTACATGAGAACAAATTCCATTCATAAGTTTAATTTCTTTGTAAGTCCAACAAAGTTAGCCTAGGTACCCAACTAACACAATTGTCTATATAGTACTGTACTGTAATGGGTTTATAATACTTTTCACATAAATAATACATAAAAAACAAACACAGAAATTAAAGAGAACATTTTAATTTTAAAGTACAGTAGCTTGGAAAGTACAGTAGTGTAGTACCACAGCTGGCATACAGGGGCTGCATCCAGTGAACAGGCAAGAAGAGTTACTGACTAGAGGAGGGAGAAGGGGTGGGAGATGGCAGAGCTGAAGGATCATCAGCAATAGGAGATGGAGGGCAAGTTGCAGTTTCACTCATGCCTGACACTGATGGCACAGGTTCTGGTTCCTTGGTGGATTCAGTTCTATCTACCCTCTTGAGAAAATGATTCAGTGATTTTTTCTTAAATTTTATTTTTAAACTTTACAATATTGTATTGGTTTTGCCAAATATCAAAATGAATCTGCCACAGGTATACATGTGTTCCCCATCCTGAACCCTCCTCCCTCCTCCCTCCCCACACCATCCCTCTGGGTCGTCCCAGTGCACCAGCCCCAAGCATCCAGTATCGTGCATCAAACCTGGACTGGCGACTCGTTTCATACATGATATTATACATGCTTCAATGTCATTCTCCCAAATCTTCCCACCCTCTCCCTCTCCCACAGAGTCCATAAGACTGTTTTATACATCAGTATCTCTTTTGCTGTCTCATATACAGGGTTATTGTTACCATCATTCTAAATTCCATATATATGTGTTAGTATACTGTATTGGTGTTTTTCTTTCTGGCTTACTTCACTCTGTATAATAGGCTCCAGTTTCATCCACCTCATTAGAACTGATTCAAATGTATTCTTTTTAATGGCTGAGTAATACTCCATTGTGTATATGTACCAAAGCTTTCTTATCCATTCATCTGCTGATGGACATCTAGGTTGCTTCCATGTCCTGGCTATTATAAACAGTGCTGCGATGAACATTGGGGTACACGTGTCTCTTTCCCTTCTGGTTTCCTCAGTGTGTATGCCCAGCACAGGGGTTGCTGGGTCATAAGGCAGTTCTATTTCCAGTTTTTTAAGGAATCTCCACACTGTTCTCCATAGTGGTTGTACTAGTTTGCATTCCCACCAACAGTGTAAGAGGGTTACCTTTTCTCCACACCCTCTCCAGCATTTATTGCTTGTAGACTTTTGGATTGCAGTCATTCTGACTGGTGTGAAATGGTACCTCATAGTGGTTTTGATTTGCATTTCTCTGATAATGAGTGATGTTGAGCATCTTTTCATGTGTTTGTTAGCCATCTGTATGTCTTCTTTGGAGAAATGTCTATTTAGTTCTTTGGCCCATTTTTTGATTGGGTCGTTTATTTTTCTGGAATTGAGCTGTAGGAGTTGCTTGTATATTTTTGAGATTAGTTGTTTGTCAGTTGCTTCATTTGCTATTATTTTCTCCCATTCTGAAGGCTGTCTTTTCACCTTGCTAATAGTTTCCTTTGTTGTGCAGAAGCTTTCAAGTTTAATTAAAAAACAAAGTCCCATTTGTTTATTTTTGCTTTTATTTCCAATATTCTGGGAGGTGGGTCATAGAGGATCCTGCTGTGATGTATGTCAGAGAGTGTTTTGCCTATGTTCTCCTCTAGGAGTTTTATAGTTTCTGGTCTTACGTTGAGATCTTTAATCCGTTTTGAGTTTATTTTTGTGAATGGTGTTAGAATGTTTGAGTTGCAGCTCTCTTTTTCTTGTCTTAGATAACAAGGTGGCAGTAGCCTGCATAGTGAATGGCTGCTGCAGCCTTTGTGTATCAGTCTACATTTGGGTCCTGTGGCTCAAAAATTAAGACTGCCTCCTCAAACACAGAAAATTCCCCTGCAATTCCCTGCAATGTGAATCTCTTCAGTTCTTCTGTTACTTCTTCCTTTTTTCCCTCTTTGTCCTTTCTCTGGGCTTCTAATTCCATCAGATCATCATTAGTAACCTCCATGTTCACATCTTTGAAAGTTCTCAACTTGAAGGTTACTATGTAGGAGACCTACGATGCAGGGGACTTACTTCTCATGTTGTTCCTTTACCTACTGTCTCTTCATCCTACAGACTGTGGCACGTCCTACAACCAGGTATCACCTCACTACTTCAGTAAATTACCTCTTATTAAAGGTCACAGTGTTCTCCACACTGCTCATGGGGCTCAGTTCTTGACCTCTCATCTTACTACCTCAGCAGCACTCCATATTATGCTCTGTTCCTTGAAAAATGTACACAGTGAAAGTAAGATGAGATGGACATTTTTGCATGTATGTAACATTTCAGTTGATGTGTCATACTCATTGTTCTAAAATAATGATGAACATGACTGGTTCAGAGCTTTAAAGAAAATGTTTGTAAAACCTGCAAAGAATGTCGAATTATAAAATAATGCTTTTTTATGAAATCGTGTTAGTTAAGGCTCAACTATTTGATTTCCATACTGAGGCAAATAAAATACATACAAAAAGATGAGTTGAGGGTGGAGAGTGTGTAAAATGACTAGAAAATTTCTCATCCTCATGTTTGGAGAGCCATGAAATGTCTGATTGTCTAGAAGGATAGAAATAAAAAATTGTTTGTCTTAAGTAAGACAAAACATAAAACTATACAAAAGAGATCTTCATGACCCAGATAATCATGAGGTGTGATCACTCAACTAGAACCAGACATCCTGGAATGTGAGGTCAAGTGACCCTCAGGAAGCATCACTAAAAACAAAGCTAATGGAGGTGATGGAATTCCAGTTGAGCTACTTCAAATCCTAAAAGATGATGCTGTGAAAGTGCTGCACTCAATATGCCAGTAAATTTGGTAAACTCAGCAGTAGCCACAGGACTGGAAAAGGTCAGTTTTCATTTCAATCCCAAAGAAAGGCAATGCCAAAGAATGCTCAAACTACCACACAATTGCACTCATCTCACATGCTAGCAAAATAATGCTCAAAATTCTCCAAGCCAGGCTTCAACAGTATGTGAACCATGAACTTCCAGATGTTCAAGCTGGTTTTAGAAATGGTAGAGGAACCAGAGATCAAATAGCCAACATCCACTGGATAATCAAAAAAGCAAGAGAGTTTGAGAAAAACATCTACTTCTACTTTATTGACTATGCCAAAGCCTTTGACTGTGTGGATCACAATAAACTGTGGACAATTTTTCAAGAGATGAGAATACCAGACCACCTTATCTGCCTCCTGAGAAATTTGTATGCAGGTCAGGAAGCAACAGTTAGAACTGGACATGGAACAACAGACTGGTTCCTACTGGTTTCATAGGAAAAGGAGTATGTCAAGGCTGTATATTGTCACCCTGCTTATTTAACTTATATGCAAAGTACATCATGAGAAACACTGGGCTGGATGAAGCACAAGCTGGAATCAAGATTGAGGGAGAAATATCAATAACCTCAGATACGCAGATGACACCACCCTTATGGTAGAAAGCAAAGAACTAAAGAGCCTCTTGATGAAGGTGAAAGAGGAGAGTGAAAAAGTTGGCTAAAAACTCAACATTCAGAAAACTAAGATCATGGGCTCTGGTCCCATCACTTCATGGCAAATAGATGGGGAAACAATGGACACAGTGACAGACTTTATTTTTTGGGGCTCCAAAATCCATGCAGATGGTGATTGCAGCCATGAAATTAAAAGATGTTTATTCCTTGGAAGAAAAGCTATGACCAACCTAGACAGCACATAAAAAAGCAGAGACATTGTTTTGCAACAAAGATCTGTCTAGTCGAGACTATGGTTTTTTCAGTGGTCATGTATGGATGTGAGAGTTGGACTGTGAAGAAAGCTGAGTGCCAAAGAATTGATGCTTTTGAACTGCGGTGTTGGAGAAGACTCTTGAGAGTCCCTTGGACAGCAAGGAGATCCAACCAGTCCATCCTAAAGGAAATCAGTCCTGAATATTCATTGGAAAGACTGATGCTGAAGCTGAAACTCCAAAACTTTGATCACCTGATAAGAAGAACTGACTCATTGGAAAAGACCTTGATTCTGGGAAAGATTGAAGGCAGGAGGAGAAGCAGACGACAGAGGATGAGATGGTTGGATGGCGTCACCAACTCGATGGACATGAATTTGAGTAGGCCCCTGGAGTTGGTGATGGATGGGGAAGACTGCCATGCTGCAGTCCATGGGGTTGCAAAGAGTCAGACGGGACTGAGCCACTGAACTGAACTGAACTGAAGACAAAACAAGAAATGAGTCTTCCATAATTCAACTTGGGACAGACATATTATCTTTTTTTCTTTAAAGGTAAGTAGTTTGACATTCTAAACATTAGGGCCAGAATACATGGAATTATTATGGGTTTGCTGAAAGAATAGATTTTAGAAAACCTGTGCCTTGAAAAGGCTGAAAGAAATCAGGAAACCAAAATTATTAACTATAATAAACACTAAAGTTATTTTTGCAATGGCACCTCTAGTTAGTCCCTATTGCTGCAAATCTAGCCAGGCAAGCTGTGCCCAGTCATCATATTTAAAGTTTCTACCATGGCTGAAATGGAGATAAGCTCAACTCTGGGAGACTTATGTAACCCAGATACGACTGGCCCTACTAGGCATCTTCTCTTCTCTCTACTCCCATCTGAAAGGTGGCTTTACACTTCAAAACAGATCTAAAATCAGATTCAATTTGATATGCATTTAAAAGAGGCAGCTATTTTCCTTAAAGTTCTATAAGGATGTGAGGAATGTCTCTTTATCTCCCACAGCAGAGCTTAATAAAATATTTTTAAAGTTTCTGTTGTTTCCCAGAAAGAGGCTTTCCCTTGCCAGTCGCTCATTTCTTCTCTATCTCTTCTCTAAAGATTTTGGATGCTCTTTGCTGGTTCTGCTCTCTCCCTCAACTTCGAGAACCCATGCCCAGTGACAACCAAACAGTGCTGTCTGCCGCCTAAATATGCCTCAGCCTTTCCAGTCTTTGTTGCCTCCTCAGAGGGCTCTTCAAGGTTCCAAAATGACAATCCACTTATCCTATAACATTATACCAGCTTAACAGTTTATGTTGCTAACTTTTTAAATGCTTAATAAGAAACTGGGCTTACTTCAACCAAAAGTCTCAAAAAATTAACATAAACTTTTGTTTTTAGAGTTGCTATGAAGGGCCTCAGCACCAGAGGTGTGGAATGAGTTTGTGTTGAACAAATTTGTGTAGAACCCTGCCCATGGATCACAATCTGGAGTTTGCTGCTGCTGCTGCTAAGTTGCTTCAGTTGTGTCCAACTCTGTGCGACCCCATAGACGGCAGCCCACCAGGCTCCCCCGTCCCTGGGATTCTCCAGGCAAGAATTCTGGAGTGGGTTGCCATTTCCTCCTCCAATGCATGAAAGTGAAAAGTGAAAGTGAAGTAGCTCAGTCGTGTCTGACTCTTTGCGACCCCATGGACTGCAGCCCACCAGGCTCCTCCGTCCATGGGATTTTCCAGGCAAGAGTACTACCACCCTTTAATTACAATACGCAGATTTTACATTTGAGTTTTCATCAAATTTCCCTCTTCAAATTTCCCTCATCAAATTTCCAAACAGTGTGGAATGTTTCTAAAATGTGTTCTCATCTCAGTCTTCTGAACATGTCTTCTTCTTTAAGGCTAGTCAACAAATGTGTGTTCATGATGAAGTCATAGCATGAAGCTGACAGGCTACAAAGAACTGGGCAGCAGTACCTCTGACCTTGACAGACAGACACTGTGATCGAAGTCTGAAGGTCAAATGTGTCCATGACACATTCAGGCGTTTGGGGGTTTCTGGAACCATTTATGGAAGGGCCATAGAAGAGTGTTGAGACAGGAGTTAGAAATATATGCCTAGCTCCAAATAAAGACTTCATAATCCAAATACAGGAGCAATTTTAAACAAAGAGCCCTCTGTCTGTCGCTTAGGTTTTTTCTTCTTCCAGAATTACCCTTACCTGGAGAATGCTCACATGTGTACATAAACACATATACAAGTAAATATACTCTTTTTCTTTACCAAAGAATTCTGGTCTGAGTCCTGGGTAAAACCATGTTGCAAGTAAGAGTAGAAAGAGTTATTTTTTACTAAAAAGACGATCAGGGTGCAAAATGTAATTTTGAAAGGAGTTGAAAGGTAAGCTTCCCATTTTTCTGAGGAATGAAAAATTAATTGCTTGAGAATCTAGAGGGCTCCTAAGAACAAGGCAACCATTTGGTAGCTGAAGGCCTCGGGGTATCACAACAGAGCTTTCTAGAGTGGTGGCAAAGGGCCAGGTGGAAAGGAAACATCAACAAGCACAGCGTTACCTGGAAAAGTACATGAGACGCAATGGAGTTGATGGAATCGGTATGCTTCTCCAGGCCCTGGAAATGTAGCAAGGCATTCGTGGACTTTGGTCCTGTGCTAGGTGCTCGGATACAGCACTAGAGAATCAAGGTCCCTGGCCCTCGCTCTCCAAGAGACAGGATCAAGTGAAGAAGATGAGGATCAAGCAAACAATTACACAAATGCTCACTTAACTCTAATTTCAATAAATGCTCGGGAGAAGTACAAGGGCTAGATATACAATGGACGACACTAATCCAGTTTGGAGAGCCAGCTGTAGGGCCCTTAATGCGAGACATGTCTCCAAGGAGACCAGAGCTAGACAATACCAAACCACCAGACACTATATTGGTATATAAGAGGATCTGACTGTGAGTACATGTGATATTCACACAATGAATTGAGGGCTTGGTCTTTCAGTAATAGGAAAAGGAAAAGGCCACTTTGCCTTGCAGGCATGTTCAGTTGTCAGTGGTATCTGACTCTTTGTGACCCCGTGTACTGGAAACCCCCAGGCTCCTCTGTCAATGGAATTTTCCAAGTAAGAATACTGGAGTGGAGTATGAATACATTTCCTACTTCAGGGGGTCTTCCCAAACTAGAGATTGAACCCAGGTTCTCTTGTGTCTCCTGCATTGGCTGGTGGATTCTTTACCACTGCACCACATAAAGGAAAAGGCAGTGAAATATAATTATCACTGAACCAGTAATTTTGGGAGAAGGCAATGGCACCCCACTCCAGTACTGTTGCCTGGAAAATCCCATGGATGGAGGAGCCTGGTAGGCTGCAGTCCGTGGGGTTGCTAAGAGTCAGACACGACTGAGCGACTTCACTTTCACTTTCCACTTTCAAGCATTGGAGAAGGAAATGGCAACCCACTCCAGTGTTCTTGCCTGAAGAATCCCATGGACAGAGAAGCCTGGTAGGCTGCAGTCCATGGGGTCGCACAGAGTCGGACACGACTGAAGCGACTTAGCAGTAGCAGTAGCAGTCAGAGGGTCTGACACTGTTCATGCTTATCGCTATAAGCTGTTCCTATTTGTAACTATGTGTCTTTAGCTGTAAACATGAAAGGGATTGTTGGGATTCAGTAATGGGAAATAACTAGATACAAAATCCTGATCTTAACAAGTAAAAAGTATAGACTGTCTGTGTGTCTTAAAACAAGCTTAGTAAGTTACATTACAGTGGATATGTTCTAACTTTTCATACATTCTTGAGTAGACCCTCAGTTTTCTGAAATTATAATTAGTAAATGTAAACCAATAATTCACATCCTATGATCATTCTCATCTATATTGTATTGTTCTCATAAACATGAAGTGTTAGAGAAAAAAATGACTTTTGAAACCCAGTTGAACCTTATATTTTGTTGGGAATAGAAGCCCAGAGAGTTATGTGATTCAACAGTATCTCGAGGGCAGTTCAGACTCTGCATGAGCCTTGCCTGCCAGGCTTTCAGTCTGCATGGTTCCATTCCAGATCCTATTAGCTTTTTTCCTTACTCTCTATTTTGTTCATTAGCATGATCTGGGGAGCTGTATTTTAACTTTCTTGCCTCACTATTCCCTTTTATCCTCATTCTTTTCTCAATTTTTTTAATGATTATTTTGCCTCTCTTTTTTCACCTTACAATCTTTCTGATTTTATCATTTCATATTTACTTATCATGATATGAACAAGAAAGAATGCAGTTGCAGAAGAACAGTTAGGAATGAATTATTTATTAGATGTTAATAGTGAGACACAGCATAAGAGGAGAACTTGAGAAAAGTGAGAAAACACAGAAAATGAGAAAGTCCTGACCTTTGATCATGTGAAGATCCTGCAGCAGGAAAGCACACTCCTATTCTTGTATTATAATCAAAATCCTGTCTTTTGCTCTACTAAAAATGTGAGTAAGAAATGAAATTTCATTCAAAATGCAAAACTTTATTTTTATTAATCATGTATATTAAAGTACATGTAAAAATCCCCAAATTCCAACTGTTTCATATATTCTTTCAAAAAGTTGTATTTCTCCTTTTGAAAATATATATTTATTTATCATTTATTTATTGATTGTTTCACGTCTTCACTGCAACACATGGGATCTTCATTTGTGTCATGTGAGGTCTTTCACTGTGGCATAAGGACTCTCTAGTTGTGGCAGGCGGGCTCAGTAGATTCAGGGCTTGGGCTTAGCTGCTCCACAGCATGTCTGATCTTAGTTCCTTGACCAGGGATTGAATTAACCTTCCCTACATTGTAAAGTGGATTCTTAACCACTGGACCACCAGAGAAGTCCCTGTATTTCTTAATATACAAAATTATTTATTTCTGTTAAGTGGAAAAAAATTCATTCTTAATGAATAAACATTAAACTTTAAAATTATTTAAATGAATATAAATTTTAATTAAAATTTTTGTTCAATATTTTAGTAAAATAAAAATATTTCCAATTGAAGTGTTCAATGTCCATTGAGCTGTAAGACAAAAATCATTGTCAAGATACATGTGCTGTCTAGAACTACATTTACACAAATCTAAGAGAATCATAATTCTTGAAGAATATTCCCCAGGTGCCATTTCCAGTGTTGCAAATACCATGCTCATTTGCCAGGACCTGCATAACTACACTTTGGAACAGAAAGAGAAACAAGAAAATTAGTTTTCCCATAGCTGGGGCATGAAACATTATAATGCAAGAAACTGCTGAATTTCTGCTGAGTTATGTTCTTTCCCTCTGACCTAGACACTCTGCTGTTAAATCCTCCTAGCATTCTGAAATAGTACAACTTACAAATATTAATGTTGAGCTTCCCTAGTGGCTCAGTTGGTGAAGAATCTGCCTGCTGTGCAGGAGACCCAAGGCTGATCTCTGGGCCGGGAAGATCCCCTGGAGAAGGAAATGGCAACCCGCTCCAGTACTCTTGCCTGGAGAATTCCATGGACAGAGGAGCCAGGCAAGCTACAGTCCATGGGACCACAAAGAGTTGGACACGACTATGCAACCAACTTTCACTTTCACAAACATTCATGATATTTGAGAAACATCATGTTTTATTTTGAGGACAGAGAGCAAGAGTACAGAGAAATGTTTTCTTAAAGTCTGAACAGTGTTAAGCAGAAGAGTGAGCATTTAGAATCTCAGGTACAAGGTGCCACATTAAGTGCAGAAGACTGCATACCACAAGTGTATATATGTTCTTTAATTGTGTGTGTTTGTGTGTGTCTATCTGTGGGGTTCCCTAGAGCACAGGATTCAGAGCAAGGGATCCTTTCATTTTAGTCATAGTGTAGTACTGCTGACAGTCTATTTTCTCAAAATGAATATTAACCACAAATACTGGTTGAATTTATCTAGTGGAAATATGTTTATAAACTATAATTAGTAGCATTAAGTATAACATTTGAAAATGTCAACAAAGATACATGTTGGAAAATAATTCACTATAGAATCATCTACATATATAAACAAATATATATCGGTTAAATATGCACAAATTTTATTAATTAGGATTAGGTTTGGCTGAAAGTAAAAGAAAATCCCACAAAACAGAATCTTAAATAAAATGAAGATAATTTATTTCTCTAGCTTCCATGGTCGGACATGACCAAGCGACTTCACTTCACTTTTCACTTTCATGCATTGGAGAAGGAAATGGCAACCCACTCCAGTGATCTTGTCTGGAGAATCCCAGCAATGGGGGAGCCTGGTAGGCTGCTGTCTCTGGGGTCGCACAGAGTTGGACATGACTGAAATGACTTAGTAGCAGCAGCAGCAGTTTCCATAGTGGCTCAGTGGTAAAGAATCTGCCTGCCTGCCAATGCAGGAGATGCAGGTTTGATCCCTGGGTTGGGAAGATCCCCTGGGAAGGAAATGGCAACCCACTCCAGTATTCTTGCCTGGGAAATCTCATGGACAGAGGAGCCTGGAGGGCTACACAGTCCATGGGATCACAAAAGAGTTGGACAGAATTTAGTGAATAAACAACAATAACAGTTTATTTTTCATACAAACAAAATCCAGAGCTGATTTGGTAGCTGTGCTCCATGAAGTCTCCAGAACTCAGGCTTCTCTCAGCTCACCTCCCTGCCATCATCATGTGTGGCCTTGACTCTACTTTCTAAGAAGGTAGTATCCATAAACTAAGGAACAGATGAAGGGAACTCTGAAAAGTGGGCAAAAGCAGGACACCAATGGTATCTTAAGGACATTTTCCAATAGCTGCCACGTGACATGTCTTCTTAAATCTCATTGGCCAGAATCAGAATCACATGATCACATCTAATGGCAAGAAAAAGTTTATTCTGGACAGCAAGAATCTCTTCTGGTGTAGAAGGAAACGCAAATACTAGGCAATGATAATCACTTTTGCCACATTTATTTTACATATGTCAGTTATTGATACCCTATAACTCATAATACTACAGAATAGTTTGCATCCATGATTCTTGTCCTCTGAGATATTTATCAAACCCTTTGCCAAAAATATCTGAAATCTCAGCATCACATACTTTCTATTCCACCTTTATCATGTTCACTCCACTTTGTGTGGTAATTTAACTCCACGTCCAGGCCAGTTTATCCTGGAATAGCCTGTTTCATTATGTAGCACTGACTAATATACTAATTGTAAAGAATGTTCCAAGAATACTGGAGTGGGTTGCCATTTCCTTCTCCAAATTTATTACTTACTCATAGTTAATGGTGTAAAAGATACCCTATTGTTGTGCAGTTGTGTTAAGTTCACTCTTTAAATATCCCAATGGCCTTTTGACCCTTTTGTTGCATTTTATGAAAGTATTAAAACTTTGGAAGTATGACACCGTGATACCTTCTGCAAACAACACACCTGCAAACACCTTCTGGCATTGTGGTGGCAGAGGTTTCAGTATGCAGCCTGACTTGAGGGCGTAAAATATGTCTGGTTTGATTATTGCCCAAAAGGTCTTACCATACTCGATGCTCTTCACTCTGAATTTACTTTTCTACATCATTAATAAGTGTCTCCATCCTCAACAAGTACAGCTATAAAATTAGGCTTAAAATTGTTGTTGTTTGATTCTGTTTTTTTTTTAAATACTTTCCTTAACACATTATATGTGTTTATGTGTTTATTTCATTACTTTGGTTACTGCTGATGGACTTTATGTCTCTTTTTCCAGATTCTAAACCTGATATAAGGAAAGTATGTAACTAACACAGTCCTTGGAAGATAGGAGCTTGATAAAACTTGTTCAATTTATTAATTAATGATTTGTACTGCATGTGCATTAATAACAAATATGTTCCATTTGAAAGAAGAAAAGCTTTCCTTTCAAAATCTGTATCCATTTTTTTTTTTAATCAGGAAGACTCAAACAAGACAAGGGGACTGAAATGCTATAACCGTTAACTGTGCATGCTGCCTGCTAAGTTGCTTCAATTCTGTCCAGCTCTTTGCATCCCTATGGACTGTAGCCTGCCAGGCTCCTCTGTCAATGGGTAGTCTCCAGGCAAGAGTACTGGAGTGGATTGCCACGCCTTCCTCCAGGGGATCTTTCTGACCAAGGGATCGATCCCACATCTCTTACGACTCCTGCATTGGCTGTTCTTTACCACTAGCACCACCTGGGGAGCCCAACCAATAACTATACTTGTATATGATAATCAATCATCTCTTTACTCCAACTGCTACTTAAATAATGAAAGAATTCAACAAAAGTAGAGAAAGAATAAGTTTCTGACATACATTTTGGGTAAACATTAGAATTTTAGTTCCATGGAGGCAAATGTGATACTCCTGAGAATCTTTAAGAGAATAATATAAATCAATTATTTTGAAGTAGACTTTTGCTTTGAAATATGTCAAGAAGTGAAGCAATTTATTTTAGCTCTAAGATTCTACAGAAGGTGTCCTAAAACACAGGATTGTATTTAGTCCTCAGTGGGACAGCTGAGGGGCTTCCCTGGTGGCTCACTGGTAAAGAATCTGCCTACAGTGCAGAAGACCCAGGTTTGATCCTTGAGTTGGAAAGATCCCCTGCAGGAGGGCAAGGCAACCAACTCCAATATTCTTGCCTGGAGAATCCTATGGACAGAGGAGCCTGGTGGGCTATAGTCAATAGGGTCGCAACAAGTCAGATAGACTGAGCGACTAAGCAGCAACAGCAAGACAGTTGAGTTAAGATGGAACCCTCAATGCCTGGTGGCTGCAGTTAATAAAGCACATCAGTTACCAAGATCCTTTCTCCTGAAGAGAGTGAGAAAAACATTTCCACTTAACAATTCTATTTTCTATTTCATACTCCATCCTATTGTTGTTATCCTCAAACTCCTCAATCACATTTACAGCCAGTACATTTTGGCAAAGGGCAAAGGAAATAATTTTATATGCCTACCTTGAATTTGCCATAACGCTGCCATGCTAAAGTGTATCTGCATCCATGGATGAAGTTTACAGTAGACCTGGGCATTTCCTGGTGGTCCAGTGGGTAAGACATGGTGCTTCCACAGATAGGGGCTTGGGGTCAATCCTAGTAAGAGAACTAAGATCCTGTATGCTGTGTGGTGTGGCCAAAAAGTAAATAAATAAAATGATAAAAATAAATAAAATGATAAAAAGCTTAAAAAAATAAAGTAGAACTGTACTTTGCCTCATTTCCTTGGTTTATGAACCCTGGATTTTCTGTTGTTCAGGTTAAATGAACTTATGGTACTTATGGTTATATAAATATGTATAAAGGAATATATGTAAGCTTATTTTAGACTAGGATATATTAGGATGAGTCAAGAAATTTACACATGAACTGCTTTTGCATACACTTTTACTACATAGATTTAGAGGGGAAAATAGAATAAAGTATGCGGCTAACTCATTTTACCAACTGGTATAAAAATTTCCAAATATAAATATTTATATTGTTTTTCACTTCCTTTAGAAATTAAAATTCAGATGATCAGATTCCCTCTTCTTAATTTATCTGGACTCGGCATCCCTACAAATTTACTGCTTCTTGCTGTTGTTCAGTCACTCAGTCGTGTCCAACTCCTTGTGACCCCATGGACTGTAGCCCACCAGGCTCCTCTGTCCATGGGATTCTCCAGGCAAGAGTACTGGAGTGGGTTGCCATTTCCTTCTCCAAATTTATTACTTACTCATAGTTAATGATATAAAAGATACCCAAACTATCATATTTTTATAAATCTAACTGTATGTATCCTGTTTTATAATTATAAATGTGACTTGTTTGAAATAATGAGAAAATGACTTGCTTCTCCTTGCTCATAAAAGACTCTTGGAAAAGCTATTAATATTCTGCAAGTAACAGAAGTGGTAGAAGTTGTTACAAAATAAGTTTCTGATTTTAACAAGAAAAATGCGTAGAACTGTTTAATCTTCAAATGGCCTTCAAAGCACTTGTTGATGAATATTAGTTTTGAGGTTATTAGATGTGGTTCTTGATATATTAGAGAAGATATATTTGTGTATGTGTATATACTCACTAAAGGAACGTATATATGCTAAATTGCTTCAGTCATGTCCAACTTTTTGTGATCCTACGGACTGTAGCCCACCTGGCTCCTCTGGCCATGGGATTCTCCAGGCAAAAATATTGGAGTAGGTTACCAACCCCTTCTCCAGGGGATCTGCCTGACCCAGGGGTCAAACCCTCATCTCTTACGTATCCTGCATTGGAAGGAAGATTCCTTATGATTAAAAGCATGGATTTAAAAATTTTTTGACTTATTAATATAGTAGATATTTAAGATAATTTTTAGTGCTTTTTATGATTTAAAGTTCTGTCCATGTTGTGAATTTTAATGTTCAGCGAAGATTTTACTTTAAGCTTCTTAAAACTGTGACTTACAGCCTTTCTGGGTTATCTGGTATTCAGTGAAGAAGCTAGAACAAAAGTGGACCCAATCATCCTTAAAGTCATATGAGTTATTAGAATTGTTCAAAAAGTAAAAGTCAATTACAAGCGTGATTGATTGATAACAAGGTACCATAAAGCAAGTTAGCTGAAAAGATTAGCATTCAACTTTTCAAGAGACTTGTAAAATAAAGTCTCAGGGACACAACTTATAATCAATGTCAAAATTTATCCAGATCCATCAATTGAGTCTTCTTTTATGCTCTCAGAACACTTGAGAAATGTAAGTAATAAAAAAAATGGCAGAACACTGCCACTGCCTTGTCAACTGGCAATGACTCTGAGAAAGGCTGCCATGAACAGATGAAGGCTGGAAAGCGTTACCCACCCCCTCCTTGTGACTTGGTCCACACAATTACCCGGCCGTCCTCACCTGAACCAAGAAGGCTTCTCAGTCTTGAATTTGAGAGTTAAAGGATGACACCAAAAGAAAAAGAGTGACAAGGAATCTAAACACACAGAAACAGTGTCTGGAAAATGTCTAAAACAAGGTCATTTCAAATACTCCTATTGGAATCCATAGAGACAATATTGCTAGGCGTGTAGCTTTCATTTAGAAAAACCATTAGAAAGATGGTAACAATAACCCTGTGTACGAGACAGCAAAAGAGACACTGATGTATAGATCAGTCTTATGGACTCTGTGGGAGAGGGAGAGGGAGAGGGTGGGGAGATTTGGGAGAATGGCATTGAAACATGTATAATATCATGTATGAAACTAGTCGCCAGTCCAGGTTCAATGCACGGTACTGGACGCTTGGGGCTGGTGCACTGGGACGACCCAGAGGGATGGTATGGGGAGGGAGGAGGGAGGAGGGTTCAGGATGGGGAACACAGGTATACCTGTGGCGGATTCATTTCGATATTTGGCAAAACTAATACAATATTGTAAAGTTTAAAAATAAAATAAAAAAAAAAAAAAGAAAAACCATGTTGCTCCCCAATAAAAGGGGAGTTTATTAGAGACGTTTATCAAATATTCATTTGCTCAATGCAATGGAGCTTAAATGGACTTGGAAAACTAGTTGAAATTTTAAGATTTTTAAAGAGAAAACTTTAAGTCCGTAAGGTGTAACAGTGTGACAAAAGGATTGTTTGGATGAATGACAAAAATAAATGAGATTAAAGAATGTCTGTGAAGATAGTTATGAAATGTGAACACAAGTTTTCAGGAGACAAACCTGGGAGAATTTCTAACTGGGTTCATCTACCGCTTGAAGGTAGATGCTGCTGTATTCTTTCTTCTACAGCTTTTTCTGTCTCTTTCCCTCTCTCTGCTCCTATCTCTTTCCTTCCACAAAGTTCTCAACTTCTGGTAAAGTAGCTGTTTTTTTTTTTTTTTATAATTTTATTCAATCTGTGAGTCAGTCACTGAATTGACAAGCATTGATGTTTACCAGGCTTATGGAACTGTCTTTTCCTGACTGGAAATGGAAACTCGTGCTATTCTTTGCCATCAAAAACAGTATGCTTTTAAATTTGTGCTGCAATATCTAAAGTGAACTATTTAATTTACTTAACTAAGCAAACAGTTTGACATGTAGGATGACCGATTTACCTTTTTGTTTGTTTTAGTATGTATGTGAAGAAAATGAATTTACATTCTAATACGACACAAGCTCCAAGTTTTTTATAGTGAGATTTAAATATCTAATACAGAGAATTGTTTTTACTATAGTATTGTATATTCATTAGATTAAGGACTAGGAAATGGCAACCCACTCTAGTATTCTTGTCCGGAGAATCCCATAGACAGAAGAGCATGATGGACTATATTCCATGGGGTTGCAAATAGCTGGACATGAATGAGTGACTGAACAACAGAAACACCAAAGTAGATATTGTTTTTGTCTCCTTTTATTGTGATCTCAGAGTAAACTTGTCTGAGGCAGGTATTCTGTGAGATTGTTTATCTCTAACATGAGAAAAACATAGACTAGTGACCACCATCAGACAAGTTCTTAGATGTCAGGAGTTGCTGACTTTTTTTCTCAGTGGTGTAAGGCATTGTCATCATGTCTGTTTCCACAAGCTTTAATGTTTGTGAGCTTTGGCTAAATCTGCCCATAGACTAAGATTCCTGGAAATAAGACCTAAAAATAACCCAGTTCAGTTCAGTTCAGTTCAGTCGCTCAGTCTAAAAGCTTATTTATTAGTCAATTGTATTACTAAAGAGTTTCTATTTCCATTGAGAAAAATGCCTACCCGTAGTACTAGGAGCTTCCCAGGTGGCGCTAGTGGTAAAGAACCTGCCTGCCAATGAAGAAGAGGTAAGAAATGCCGGTTGGATCCCCAGGTGGGGAAGATCCCCTGGAGGAGGGCATGACAGCCCATTCCAGTATTCTTGCCTGGAGAATTCCAGGGACAGAGGAGCCTGGCAGGCTACAGTCCATAGGGTCGCAAAGAATTGGACACGAATGAAGCAACTTAGCATGCACACACATAGTTATTATTAGGGATGTTTTCTCTTTCTTGTTCAAGTATTAAAAATATCCTTTGTTAGCATATCTATTGTGACCTGACCTTGTTTTTCTCCAGTTGAGAAACACAAACCTTAACTGGCTTAGGAGGAATTAGGTGATGAGGGTCAGGAATGTACTTGTTGTTTCACCAGGCTGTTCCAAGGAGAAGCAAAATGTCAGTGAAATAAACTTAAAGGAGAGAAAAAGGGTCATCACTGCAAAAAGTGCAGAATTAATCAGGTCAGAGGTCAGGTCAGGCCTGCAAGGAACGAAATCAAGTACCTGTGAGGTGGTAGGGCCCAGAGATGGGTCAAAACGAGGAACAAAAATGAGGTACATGGAAGGTGTGGGGGTAGGAATAGATTGGGAGTATGGGCTTGACATGTACACACTGCTGTATCTGAAATAGATAACCAAGGAGGACCTACTGTATGTCACAGGCAACTGCTCAATATTCTGTAATAAACTTAATAGGAAAAGGATTTGATAAAGAACAGGTATGTATATGTTTAACTGAATCACTTTGCTGTACAACTGGAGCTAACACAACATTGTTAATTAACTATACTCTAATATAAAATATATATTTAAAAAAAGGAATGGGGTACATGTGAGCAGAGTCAAAGAAGGGACCCTCACCCTTGTGAAGCAGTGAAATACATTGCCTCTGTTCATTTGGCAGAGGGTGCTGATCTGCTAAAGAGGCTACGTCATCACGAAGTCACCTGACCCAAAATATACAAGGAGAGAGAATATAAAAGCACACACATAAGTTACATATCCAGGTGTAACTTTAACAGAAAACACATCAGTTTGGTTCAGTCTCTCAGTCGTGTCTGATTCTCTGTGACCGCATGGACTGCAGCACGCCAGGCCTCCCTGTCCATCACCAACTCCCGGAGCCTACTCAACTCATGTCCATTGAGTCGGTGATGCCATCCAACCATCTCATCCTCTGTTGTTCCTTTCTCCTCCTACCTTCAATCTTTCCCAGCATCAGGGTCTTTTCAAATGAGTCAGTTCTTTACATCAGGTGGCCAAAGTATTGCAGTTTCAGCTTCAGCATTGGTTCTTCCAATGAATATGAATACTCAGGACTGATTTCCATTAGGATTGACTGATTGGATCTCCTTGCAGTCCAGGGGACTCTCAAGAGTCTTCTCCAACACCACAGTTCAAAAGCATCAGTTCTTTGGCACTCAGCTTTCTTTATTGTCCAACTCTCAAATCCATACATAACTACTGTAAAAACCATAGCTTTGACTAGATGGACCATTGTTGGCAAAGTAATGTCTCTGGTTTTTAATATGCTGTCTAGGTTGGTCATAGCTTTTCTTCCAAGGAGCAAGCATCTTTTAATTTCATGGCTGCAGTCACCATCTGCAGAGGTTTTGGAGCCCAAGAAAATAAAGTCTGTCACTGTTTCTATTGTTTCCCCATCTATTTGCCATGAAGTGATGGGGCCAGATGCCATGATTTTAGTTTTCTGAATGTTGAGTTTTAAGCCAACTTTTTCCCTCTCCACTTTCACTTTCATCAAGAGGCTCTTTAGTTCTTCTTTGCTTTCTGCCATAAGAGTGGTGCCATCTGCGTATCTGAGATTATTGATATTTCTCCTGGCAATCTTGATTCCAGCTTGTGCTTCATTCAGCCCAGCATCTCACATGATGTACTCTCCATATACATTAAATAAGCAGGGTGACTATATACAGCCATCATGTATTCCTTTCTCAATGGAACCAGTCTGTTGTTCTGTGTTCAGTTCTTTTTTTTTTTTAATTTTATTTTATTTAACTTTACAATCAAAATGAATCTGCCACAGATATACATGTGTTCCCTGTGTTCAGTTCTAATTGTTGCTTCTTGACCTGCATACAGATTACTCAGAAGCCAGGTCAGGTGGTCTGGTATTCCCATCTCTTTAAGAATTTTCCACAGTTTGTTGTGATCCACACAGTGAAAGGCTTTGGAGTAGTCAATGAAGCAAAAGTAGATGTTTTTCTGGAACTCTCTTGCTTTTTCGATGATCCAACAGATGTTGGCAATTTGATCTCTGGTTCCCCTGCTTTTTCTAAATCCAGCTTGAACATCTGGAAATTCTTGCTACATGTTCTGTTGAAGCATGGCTTGGAGAATTTTGAGCATTACTTTGTAGTGTGTGAGATGTGTGCAATTGTGTGGTACTTTGAACATTCTTTGGTATTGCCTTTCTTTGGAATTGGAATGAAAACTGACCTTTTCCAGTCCTGTAGCCACTGCTGAATTTTCCAAATTTGCTGGCATATTGCTTGCAGCACTTTCACAGCAGTATCTTTCAGGAGTTGAAAGAGCTCAACTGGACTTCCATCACCTCCACTAGCTTTGTTTGTAGTGATGCTTCTTAAGGCCCACTTGATTTCTGATTCCAGGATGTCTGGCTCTAGGTGAGTGATCACACCATCATGGTTATTTGGGTCATGAAGATGTTTTTTGTATAGTTCTTCTGTGTATTCTTGCCACCTCTTCTTAATATATTCTGTTTCTGTTGGGTCCATACCATTTTTGTCCTTTATTGTGCCCATCTTCCCATGAAATGTTCCCTTGGAATCTCTAATTTTCTTGAAGAGATCTCTAGTCTTTCCCATTCTATTGTTTTCCTCTATTTCTTTGCATTGATCACTGAGGGAGGCTTTCTTATCTCTCCTTGTTATTCTTTAGAACTTTTCATTTAGTTGGGTGTATCTTTCCTTTTTTCCTTTGCCCTTAGCTTCTCTTCTTTTCTCAGCTATTTGTAAGGCCTTCTCAGACAATCATTTTGCCTTTTTGCATTTCTTTTTCTTGGAGATGGTCTTGATCACTGCCTTCGGCACAATGTTATGAACCTCCGCCCATAGCTCTTCAGGTACTCTGTGTATCGGATCTAATCCCTGGAATCTATTTGTCACGTCCACTGTATAATCATAAGAGGTTTGATTTAGAAATTGATTTAGAAATTTAATTTAGAACAAAAACACATGGACCCCAATAAAGATGTTCATATGAAACAAATATGATTGACATGTTATTTTCAGGAGACCATTTTTCAAAACCACAAACCACACAATGGCAACAAAAGACACCTCAGAAACAAAGCAGAAGATACGTGTTGAGAGCTGAAACCATGTATAGAGTGCTTTGAAGGTGGTGTCTGACATGCCTGAAATCATCCTTAGTTCCAGGCAATAAAACTGACTATCCAGGCTTGATCTCTTCTACTTGGATTATTCTCAAGGGGCCTCTTTCCCTCCCTCTAGCTCCTCTTCCACTTAGCATTCAGGAGGACATTTTGCCAAATAAAAATTGGTTCATATATTGCCCCAACTTAAAACCTTCAGTAACTCCATGGACTCCTATTTTTCATGGGAGAGCACCTCTCTGTATTCCCTGGTTATTTTTAAGAGATGTTGAAAGGCATTTCATCTTTTTAATGTTTCTTTGGGATAATAATTTAGTATCTTGGTTCAGCAATCATCAGAGGCTCCTGTAGCACAGACTTTTTAGAGCTGTGATTCAAATGTGGGACTCAGAGCTTCCTCTTCTCATGCTATGCATATTAAGGCCATATTAAGAGCACATGGACCTGTTATACCAAACGATGCTGTCAGAAACGTCTCCAGGTCCAGACTCATTGATCTTGTATCTGAGGACATTCACGATCCAGTTCCTGCCAAGACCACCCATCTCCATACCCCCAAAACTATCTGTTCCACACACGTTGTCCTGTGACTTCTTCAAGCTACTTCATTCACTCCACCATTCCCTGTATGCCTCCTGCATAAATCTCTGTTTCAATGCCAATCAGGTTACCAATGTAGAGCAGGTCTGAATAGAACAGAGGATGCAATTTATGTGTTGCTACCTCATCCAATCCCTACTGATTAATTTTAATTCTTCTGGCCTATGTTCATAATTATTTTTCTATTAACTACATTGTTAACCTAACTGGCATTGCTAATCTTGACTAAGTGTTTCTACATTCTCTGCGCCAAGATGCCCTTGAGGGCAGACTGCTGTCATGTGGTGCTGAATTTCTAGCAGCGCCTGACACAGGAAGAGTGAAAGTGTTAGTCGCTCAGTTGTGTCCGACTCTTGTGTGACACTATGGACTGTAGCCTGCCAGGCTCCTCTGTCCATGGGATTCTCCAGGCAAGAATACTGGAGTGGGTTGCCATTTCCTCTTCCAGGGGATCTTCCCAACCCAGGGATCGAAGCCAGGTCTCCTGCATTGCAGGAGATTTCTTTACCGTCTGAGCCACAAGGGAAGCCCGTATACTAGGTACCTGTTCAGTATTTGCTGACTGAATTCGACTGTTTCTTAAAAAGATTTTTTGATGTGGACCATTTTAAAGTGTTTATTGAATTCATTACAATATTGCTTCTAAGTTTTTTGGTTTTTTGCCCCCAAGTTCTGTGGGATCTTAGATCCCTGACCAGAGATTGAATTGATATCCCCTGCATTAAAAGGTGAAATCTTAACCACTGGACCCCAGGGAAGTCCTGGAATCTCAATTTAAATAAAAGATTTCTCCTTCCAAATATCTACCTTTTTTATTGACCTTGTCTGCTTGGACAGTTGTTTTTGGAAAGGAGAAAGGAAGTAAATTTTAAGAAAGTATTCTTTTCTCCTTTCTCCTATTATAAACCACTGGGTCATAAGTATCGCAAAACTTTGTGGCAGTTTCTCTCTGAAGCCTTACAGTTAGTCATTTTGGTTAAAAATGTCCTTACCGATACATGTCTGGCACGATAAGAGCTTTGCGAGAGAACAAATAAAATGCTGCCAAGAAATATAGCCACAGGAACCAAGCTGTTTTTTTTTTCTCTGCTATTGTTGTTTCAAGGTTAAACACTAGACTGATGAAAAATGTATAGAATTATGGAATTTGAAAAGATTTGAAGTGACTTTAAAGGTCATTTGGCTCATCACTTTCCTGAATCCCAATATTTTTGCTACCAAGTGGACGTGCATTTTCTTTGTAGACACAACAGTTCCACTGGTAGGGAATTAAGCCCTATCTCTCTTGTGGTACGTCTGCCTGGTGTGACAAGTGTTTCTATTGACACATATTCATATATATTCACATATATATATATATATATATATATATAATATACACCTGTAAGTCTAATCATGCTCTAAGAGATCAAAAGGAAAAAATTCACACCCTTTGCCACATGGCAACTGTTTAAATAGTTCTCTTCCCTGGACACAATCAGCCCAAATTCTTCAACTCTTCCATATCTGCCTCCAGTTTACCATTCGATTGCCTCCTGTGCTTTCTTATCTCAACAATTATTTTGTTACTTTTAAAGAATGGCATGCAAAAAATGAACCCTAAATCCCATGTGTGTCATAATCAGCACTTAAAAGTTAGAAACCTTAGTTAAGGTACTATAATTTAATTACTATTGTTTTTATGCAATGATATTAAACTATTGAGAATTTTAAGGTTGCATTGTCTTCTGTACCTCTTTGGCCTTCATATAATACTATGCAATTTATCAGCCCATATGCTCCATTATGTAGTCATGAATTTTGACCTTTGGAACCATACGTGGAAACTTAAATTTATTCTTTGTTTTTAAAAACATTTCCCCAGTCTATTGTAATATTCTATCATGGTTTTGTTTTCTATGAAACATTTACTGAGCATCTAAAAGATACAAGACTCCATACTAGACAGTGAGGATGCAAAAATCTGACAAGACATATTCACTGCCTTCTAGAAATTAGAATCCTTTGAGAGAAGACAGGCAGTAAAATCGGTAATTACAGGAAAACTTGGACACAACTTTAACCAAGTTAAACAGTCAAGAAGGATCCTGAGGGCATGATAGTAATAAATTTACTCCAGAATCACCTCTACCAGGATTCTCTACATGTATTTGCAAATGGACTTTGAAGGAGACTTTGCGTATCATGCCCTGAGGCCATTGGTTAATTTGGGCTAAATCACAAGGGAAGATTAACAATGTACACCAAGTCTGGATAACAAAAAGGATGAAATTTTATGTGTTTCTACCTCATCTAATTCCTACTGTTTATTTTTAATTCTTCTGGTCTATGTTTATATTATTTTCCTATTAACTACATTGTTAACCTAACTGGCATTGCTAACCTTGACTAAGTGTTTCTACATTCTCTGCCGTGTTTTTTCCTTACCTCTAAGCTTGTTTACATGGTTCTTTATTCTAAGAACATTCTTCTCAGTTTGCACTAAATACTTTACATCCTTGAAGTTTCTGTTATGATGGCACACTTCCTCCTGAAAATCATCCATAAAATGACCTCTCAAGTTATCCTTCCTGGGTTCCTGTCCCGTGTCTACCATTTAGTACCCACTGGCAAATTAACCTCTCTGCCCTTACTTAGATTTTTCATCTGTAACATGTAAGAAGATATCTCTTGTTTTATGGATTAACTGACACAATGCATATAAAGACCTAGTACAGAACTTAGAAATAAGTAGAAGTTAATCATTTTATCATTTTCATAATTGTAATTACCTCTTACTTTTTCTATGTCTTATACTCGGTCTTAGCAGAGAATCTTTATGGTTTGTTATTTAATGCCTTCCACATAATAACAGTAACTGAAAAATATTCATAGTATATAAATGGAAAAATAGATATGGATATAACAAATATATCCACAAATATATAACAAATATCCTATGTTATATAGGATAAAAGGTCTAGAAAATGTCTCTTCATTTTGCTGATTTTATTAGTTATGTTTTACCACAAAAGCTGCAAGGTCATAGCATTAATGCAAATTGGAATTAAATTTTGTAACTCAAGCCAGGTTTGGGATTTAAAAATTATGTTCAGATGTTTCTGCTTCTGACCAGAAAAGCAAATATTTGATATCACTGTTAAATTCTACACTTTAACTTTATGTCTCAGCAAATTAAAAATCTTCTGAAAGTTGTTCCTCTTTTTGAGTGTATTATGAAATATTTAAGTCTTAAATAGTTTAATTCTTCCTTTGAAAGCAATTTCTTAACCATAGACTTTGGATAAAATGTACCAGAATAATATTTCTTCATCCATAGTAATGGACCCCCTAAAATCTCCCGAAACTTTGTCATTCTGTTGGATTGTATATTTGCACAGAAAACAGCTATTGCTTTCACCACATTTTCTGAACTGAGAGTCAGTATATTAAAGCCACTAATGACTTAGAGCTTCTGGAAAGACTACCTCTTTTGCTAGTAAATTCCTTAGTAGAAATGGGGTTTTGTTGTTTAACTTTGTTTAAGTTCTTGATTATTGAAATAGTTGCATTTATAGTTTTGGTAAACTCAAAAAGCCTCCAAATCTTAAAGTTAAAAGATAAACAACTATCTGATGAATTTTACTACTAAGAAATGTAATAACAGGAGAATTCATAGCTTGAAATCATATAACAAGAGAAAAAAGTGAAAATAATAACCATCAGTATGATAAATGAGAAATAAATCCAGATTTGAAAAATAAGTACAACTGGAAATGAAAAAAAATTCTTAAAATTGGAAATTCAATGATGCGTTGAAGAAGTTAGTCTCAGAAGAAAAAGTATAAACAAACTAGAATATAGACTTGATAAGATTACTCAAAATGAAGCATGGAGTGGAAGAACGAAACAAAATACAGAAATACAAGATACACATACCAAAAACATTCAACTTAAGAAGAAATGGAATTATAGTTGAATAGGGAAATCAAATGAAATGGATAAGAATTTTCCAGAGTTTTAATGAAAGACGTTTATATTCAAAATGTAGAAACATGATCTGAAGCATGATGAATAAGGAATCCACAGCTAGACATATAGACAAGTTATGGTGAAAATGCAAAACACAGAAGCAAAAAGAAAATCTTAGAGAAAGCAAATAAATATAGTAGGCAGTTCCTGCTTCTGTCTCAGGTGTGTGTGTGTGTGTGCGTGTACATCTGTGTGTGTGTGCAGGCATATGTGTGTGTCTGTTGTTCCAGTCCCTCCACTGGCCATAACCCTCCAGAGAGCTTCAAAATTAACACAGCTTGTCAATGCAATACTTGAGAAGCAAAATGTGCAAAGTACCCACCTTTTGCCACACTATGTTGCAAATGGACCCTTTTATTTAAAATCTCAGATAGCATACATTTGTTTTTAAATATCTTAGAGAACATGTTTAATTTTTGACAACTTGTCTATCTCGGAGCTCCTGTGGAATACAGATATAGAAGATTTAGGTACATTTCTGTTAAAAAGGAGTCTTAATTTTCTATTTCCCTACATCTGACCTGACAAAATGTAGCTTTTTTTGTCTACTTTTGCTTTGCGCTTCAAATGATTCAACCCATGCTTAGTTAAGAATGACTCATCACAAAATGCTAGTGTTGACTGATTGGTTCCCAGGGCATCTGGATTTTATTTGTGATTGGACATATTTTTGTCAGAGGCAAGTAAAAAGTTGCCATAAAATACAGTTAACTCTTTCAGATCTTAAAACTTTTAAGTGCTCAGTCACTCAGTAGTGCCCAACTCTGCAACCCCATGGACTGTAGCCCACCAGGTACTTCTGTCTGTGGGATTTTACAGGCAAGAATACTGGAGTGGGTGGCCATTTCCTTCTCTAGGGGATCCTCCCAACTCAGGGATTGAACCCACATCTCTTGAGTAGCAGGTGGATTTTTTACCTCTAGCACCACCTGGGAAGCAAAACTTAGTGAAACTAAATAAAATTAGTGAATTTTGCTTATAAACTAGTTTATTGTAAATTAACTAGCACTATTTTAAACTCATAAACCCTATCAAGTTATATTATCCTTAGACAGGGGTCTTTTTTTAGTATGTTAAGCAGTAATTCTTCAATAGCAAAGGACTGCTGTAGTTCATCTCTCTTCTCACAATATATACTTGTTATGTACTTTATAAATTTTGCACAGTGTTCTTGAAAATAAAATTAAGGCTCTATTAGTGCTTTAAAAACCTAACACGTAAACATTGAAATATAAAGTAATTGCAAAATAACAAGGTGAGGAGAGCCATAGGATCTCTTCCCAGTGAAATAACCATATCTGGTTAAAAAAAAAAACAACAACAAAAAAAACTATCAATCAATCTGTCTATCTAGATATCTTGAAATTGTCCTTGGTGGTAGTGGTGGAGGTTGTTTAGTCACAAAGTCATGTCCAACTCTCTTGCAACCCCATGCACTATAGCCCGCCAGGCTCTTCTATCTATGGGATTCTCCAGGCAAGAATATTGGAATGGGTTGCCATTCCAGTAAGATCCTTCCAGGGGATCTTCCCGACCCAGGAATTGAACCCAGGTCTCTTGCACAGCAGGCAGATTCTTTACCAACTGAGCTATGAGGGAAGCCCCAGTGCAGCAAATGAAGATACAATTAATTCTTCAAAGAAATTTACTAAATCTCAGTGAGGACAGTGAGAGTTTATGGCGTTTGAGCCACAGCCCAGCTCAGTGTGATGGAAGCTTCACTCAGACGGGGAAGGTCCAAGAACATGGGGCTCCCTCTTGCTTAGCTCTCAGTCAAGGCATACAATATCCACCTAGGAGGGGAAGGTCACCAAGATTTCTCATCCCCCACGAGCTCTGTATCACAGAAGACCCATTCCAGGCAAGAGCAGCTGAGAGGTCAAACCTGGGGCTCTCTTCCTCTGTCCAACCCCTACTTACAGAGTGGAAAACAAATAACACCAGGGCCCAGGCCTTCACTTCAACTGTCTTCTAGGGCAGAGATTCCAGCCTGTGAGACATATCAGGGAAAATCAGCAACACTGCTCCCATCCCAGCACCCTCAGGCAAAGATGTTTTTCTGAGAGAGGTGGACCATTGTCCTGGTCCCTGGCTCCTAAGCGGGACAGAGGTCTCACCCACAGAAAGTAATAGGCCATCAAACAGAGAGCTGTTGTCAATTAAAAAAAAAAGCACAATGTGAGAGTTGTGAGCCGTTTTATGTGGGGCAAAATTAGGACTGTAGCCCAGGACATAGCATTTCAGACAGTTCTGAGAAAGTTTTCCAAAGAGGTAGCAGGAAGGTCACTATACATGTGATTTCGGTGAAGGGGGAATACATGCAGTCAAGCACATATTTTTTGCAGAGGGTTTCTGCTAGTTATGAGGAGCAGTTATCATCAGGAAGGATTTTAGGGCTTTTCTAGATATGGGGAGATACAAGAATTGGGCTCATAAAATCGGCTCCTGAAAATATCTATCTGAAGATCGGTTCTGCCAGTTTTTCACAGAGCACAGATTTCCTGATTTCAGCTCTCCACCCTGAACTCTTTCAGCGGGTGTTGAAAATCAGCAGCTGCTGGAAATCGGCAGCTGCAACAGCACATTATTTATTCTTGTAGAGCTAAGTGCCAAGTGCCAGTTTGTAATTGACACTCTGAAATTCTCCTTGACTTTATAGGTCAGCCTAAGGGGGCTATTGAAAACAAAGGACTTCTGGTGATTAATAATTAAGAGAAGACGAGACTAACAAACTAAACTGAAGACTAGCTGTAAATTTACCAGAGAAAAATCAGAGAAAGTAGAGTGCCTGGGGTTGAAACAAGCCTCAAAGACTGACCTCAAGTAAAGGAACACAAATTTAATTGAGTAAGACTGTAGAATGGTTTACACCCAGAGCGTTGTTGAAAACAACAGAGAAATCAACTAACAAACAGGAGCATCTAACAGCTGGGTGTGATACCTGCAGAGACAGTTTGACAGCCATCAGGGCAAGAGACAAAGAGAGCTCTGCTAGAGCCTCTGCCTTGCCAGGGTGACCGAGAACTTGAGGAACAGCATCAGAGGCTGCAACTCCAAAGGAAACGGACTTCTATAAATACTGCAGCCAAGTCACTAAACATAAACAAGCAAGCCTGTCCGAAAGAGGAAGTGTGGAAGGAAAATCATTATCCAGAGTCGCTATAATATTTTATTTTCTAAAATATCCAGTTTTCAACAAACAAAAAGGGAAACATTTAAACAAACAGGAAACCCATACACAGGGGGAAACTACAAGCCTTTCAAAAGACCCAAATGTTAGATACACCTGTCATATCAAAATAACTATTATAAACATGTTTTAAAAACTAAAGAAGACTATGCTAAAAGAAGGAAAAGGAAGGGATGATGACCATAGCTCAAAATAGAGCATATTGATAAAAGGAAAGAGATTACAAAAACAGAATCAAATGTAGAAATTCTGGAGATGAAAAGTAGAGTAAGTGACATGATAAAAGCTCTCTCTTTCCTCTATTTTGCATAAAGGGAATTAAAGTATCATCTTATTTACCTTTGAACATTCCTGTCCAGTAGCAATAATTAGCAATAATTGTTCCATAATTTCCAAATTTACTTTTTCATTTATTCAATTATCTACTCAACCCAAAGTGTACAGTCTGCAGAGTGAACTCAAGCAATGTGTATGTGTTTTAATGGCTTATTTTGCATATGTATGGTAATTGAAATATCACCACTTTTCTATAACTAGAAAGAGCAAAAGTCAAATAAACCAGGAGAGTAAGCAGGGGATATTGAACATGGTTAACATTAGAATAGAGCATGTATTCATTCTACAAAACATGGTTTTCAGTACATTAAATGCAATGCTCTATTTCCTGCATTTCTAGCTGAAGTTTTTCACTCCCCATCTCATACTGAAAACCTGAAATTAAGATAGAATGTTTTACAAAGTCATCTGATCAGTGTTAATGTTAAAATCAGAACCTTTTGCTGTACACATTACTTTTTCAGTGTTTTGTTTTAGTAAGAAAGAATGTGCATTTAGATTGTAGAAACCAAATTTATCAATTTATCATTACCTTTCATATTCAGCTATCGAGGTTAAATAGTATTTTGAAGTAAACATTAATCTTGTTAGTGTTTCCAAATACCCACAATCTTTAAATTAAATATAAACATGCAGTTTGATACAATAATATGTCTTATTTTTATTATATCATTTATGTAGTCTTTGTCAGAGAAGCCTAAAATTAAAAGCAAATAAAATCATTAAAATTTAAAATATATATTTGACATTCCAGAATTTAATGGGTATTAAATTCTACTCCTGTGAAGAACAGATCTGGCATCAAAAAATATGCAGTAGTCAGCATGCTTTTTAAAACGAAAGAAAACAGAATAAAGAGATTCTTACCTCTTGGTCTCTGCAAGATTCTATGTATAAAGTAGAGACAATGGAACTTTATCTTAATTACATTTAGCATCCTTTGTTCCTTCACTTTGCAAACAGCTTTTCCATGTGATTATTCTAGTCCCTTAGGGATGATTGGCATCTCTATTCAAATCTAGTAAATAATAATGATATATACTTAGACATGTGTCAGACGACCTGTAAATTTATTCAAGGCTTTGACCCATTTTATATTGGTTCTTTTATTCATATGTAAAAATATTTTATTTTTTTATTTAAAAATTTTATTGACATATAGTTTATTCACAACATTGTGCCAATCTGCTGTATAGCAAAATGACTCGGTCATAGACATATCAACATTCTTTTTCTATATTCTAAAAGAGCTTCAAAATGGAATGAATTTTTATTTTGGTAGTTAAACACATGCCCCCAGATTCAAACCTGGCCTCAAATTGTGACTCCATCTCCCATTCTTCCTGCCTCAGTTTTCTCATCTGTAAAACAGAGATATTAAAAGCCCTTGTCTCACGGCATTATTATGAAAATTGATGTGGTAATACTCTGTGTTCCAGATAATTACTGATGTATTGCTACCTTATCCTTAAAACACAGGTTCATATATGATTTTCAACTATAAATTAATTTAAATTAATACCAGGATAATTTAAAAGATACTTCTGACAGAACATTGTGTCATAAAAAATGACTACACACACGCACAGGATTTCTATTGAAAATGAGTCTTGTGACTGGAAGACATCTTTTTTGTTGATATAAATGTTCTCTAAGGATTTTATATCACATCATGGAGGCAAGCCATGCTTCTTAAATCAAAATCTCTCATTTTTTTTTAAGACTCTTTAAAACAAATTTATAAACTTTGGAGTTCATTCTGATTATGTCAAGTTCAAATCATGCAAAGTTTGGAGTTGTAGTATTAAGAGAATAATTTTTTTAAAAACTATTTTTGATTGATCTATACAGTGGACCCTTGAACAACAGGGCTTTGAACTTCATGGGTGCACTTAGATGCAGATTTTTTCAATAGTAGGTATCACAGTACCACACCATCTGTGGTTGGTTGTAACCTCAGAACCAGAGGTACAGAGGAATCTTGGATACAGAAGTCTGACTTTCAAGTCATATGTGGACTTCTGACTGGGCAGGCGGTCAATACTCCTAACCCCACCTAGTTCAAGGTTAAGGGTACTACCTCAACTAGTACACCTGTAAAGATAGTGAAACTTGCCCCTGAGCTAAGTCCCAAAGGATCACAAAAGCAATTTCTCTGTAGCTTTTCTCTGTAAACTCACTCACATAAAAAAAAAGGGAAGGGCATCATCTCAACACCATTTGAGAAGTGGGTTGGGCACAGACTGGAGTCAGTCACGAATCATACTACTCCTCAATTTGAATGTATGCCGTTTATATAATTGCATGATTTATACGCTGAGAAAGATTGAGGGCAAGAGGAGATGGGGGCAACAGAGGATGAGATGGTTGGATGGCATCACTGACTTAATGGACACGAGTTTGAACAAACTTCAGGAGATAGTGAGGGAGAAGGCAATGGCACCCCACTCCAGTACTCTTGCCTGGCAAATCCCATGGGTGGAGGAGCCTGGTAGGCTGCAGTCCATGGGGTCGCTAAGAGTCGGACACGACTGAGCGACTTCACTTTCACTTTTCACTTTCATGCTTTGGAGAAGGAAATGGCAACCCACTCCAGTGTTCTTGCCTGGAGAAACCCAGGGACAGGGGAGCCTGGTGGGCTGCCATCTGTGGGTCGCACAGAGTCGGACACAACTGAAGCGACTTAGCAGCAGCAGCAGCAGGAGATAGTGAAGGACAGAGAAGCCTCATGTGCTGCATGCAGTTAATGGGGTTGCAAATAGTCAGACATGACTTAGAGACTGAATAACAACAACAATAACTTATATTACTATTTTAGAGTTGATCATCCATGTTGACCAAGAAATGCAGAAGGCTGCAGATAAGAAAAAAGTTCATTTGTGCTCTTAGGAATTGTAACTCAGGAGACACAGAATTGGGTTAAACTGAGAACATTCAAGGAAAGAGAGAGTCAGGAGCTTATAAAGGCAAAAGTCATGAGGCTGTTAAACTTGTTAGGCAAGAATTATAATGGAAAGAAAGCATTTGTCCTTAAGGCATAGGGTGACACAAGTTATTTAGGGTAAGGATTCAATAAGCAGCTTGAGTTTCTGGAACACTGGGCAGGTGCCCTGTGTTAAGACAATAAGTGGTCAGAGTTCTGACCCCATCTGTGCTGAGACCTACAGAAGTTATACTTCCTCAGTGGCCTTCTGCCTCGATTTTAGAAAGCCTCTTGTTAATACTGACTACATTTTGATCTTCCTTTCACATCACTGTCCCGTCAAACGACTTCCTCTGTTAAATGCATTCTGTTAGTAATGATTACAATGGTCACTCCCATAGTTATTTATGCAACATGTTGTTTCTAGCTTTTATGGCTTATGTAAATATCAGTCATCTTTCCTACATAGTCATTCATTCTTATACTATACTGTTACAGTTTTATAATACGCTATTGTGAATACAATACTGTTGAAAACTTTATCTTGGGGCTTTAAAAAGAAGCAACTCCTGCAGCTCAATTCCAGAAAAATAAATGACCCAATCAAAAAATGGGCCAAAGAACTAAATAGACATTTCTCCAAAGAAGACATACAGATGGCTAACAAACACATGAAAAGATGCTCAACATCACTCATTATCAGAGAAATGCAAATCAAAACAACAATGAGGTACCATTTCACACCAATCAGAATGGCTGTGATCCAAAAGTCTACAAGCAATAAATGTTGGAGAGGGTGTGGAGAAAAGGGAACCCTCTCACACTGTTGGTGGGAATGCAAACTAGTACAGCCACTATGGAGAACAGTGTGGAGATTCCTTAAAAAACTGGAAATAGAACTGCCATACGACACAGCAATCCCACTGCTGGGCATACACACCGAGGAAACCAGAATTGAAAGAGACATGTGTACCCCAGTGTTCATCGCAGCACTGTTTATAATAGCCAGGACGTGGAAGCAACCTAGATGTCCATCAGCAGATGAATGGATAAGAAAGCTGTGGTACATATACACAATGGAGTATTACTCAGTCATTAAAAAGAATACATTTGAATTAATTCTAATGAGGTGGATGAAACTGGAGCCTATTATACAGAGTAAAGTAAGCCAGAAAGAAAAACACCAATACAGTATACTAACACATATATATGGAATTTAGAAAGATGGTAACGACAACCCTGTATGCGAGACAGCAAAAGAGACACAGATGTATAGAACAGTTTTTTGGACTCTATGGGAGAGGGCGAGGGTGGGATGATTTGGGAGAATGGCATTAAAACATGTATAATATCACATTAGAAACCAATCGCCAGTCCAGGTTGGATGTAGGATACAGGAAGCTTGGGGCTGGTGCACTGGGATGATCCAGAGGGATGGTATGGGGAGGGAGGTGGAGGGGGGTTCAGGATGGGGAACACATGTACACCCGTGGCTGATGCATGTTGATGTATGGCAAAACCAATACAATATAGTAAAGTAAAAAAAAATAAATAAATATATATATATATTTATATAAAGAAACACATGTATAATATTCACTTTCAACAGAAATGCTTGACCCTTTATTGATGTATTCTTATGTATCCTACGAGGTTGCAACACAGAAAATCAACAGAACTGCCATATATCAAGACATTACTGAACTCAGGGGAAGCTTGGACACAGGTGTGTTTTTAAGAGCCCTGGTAATCCTCTTTGGATTAAAGGGAGAAAATCTTTAGGTTAGACAATATCAGAGATTCTTCTCTGTTGAACATGTTATTGAACTAGGTTGAAATAATTCTTTCACAAAACCAAGGGGTATGAATGCTCACCAGGGTGCAAATTTGATAAAGTAGTCAGCTTAAAATCTTTCACTAGACAAGTAATACAAGACAAATATTTTTGCAGCTCAATCTTTGCACTGATACTTCAAGTAATCTCATCGCTATGGAAAACCATAGATTACTCATCCTTCATTCCATGTGACATGACATTCCAAGTGACAAAAAAATGTGAGGTTAGAAATAGACAGGTTAATAGTTTTCTATAAAGACTGTTGATGATGTCGATGGATTATTAAGCATTTTAGATGTTATTATTCCCAGTTTTGCTTAGAAATTCATCAACTGCATTCTGACTATTCTCTACAGATTAAGTTCAGTATTTGTTCAAGTATTTTAACACAGAATAATTCATAGCAATATTAAAATAGATGACTCTGCTGAAGTTTGAAAGTGATGAGTCCAGCCCTGGGAGAAGGGTGCTGAGAAGCAGGGGAAATTCTGAGGGTCTGACACAACCTCTTCCCCATGAGAAGAGTCTGCTCCAAGAGTGTGATGGTCTGTGCTCAAGACTTCAGCACAGGCTCTTCTCAAGGGGAAGGGGGTGTGCCAGAACAGAGGAAGAAACAGGGTTCTTATCCAGAGATTTCCTTATATAATGAGGTAGATTTCAGTCAATATTAATTGGCAGGAAGGACATAACTAGGGAGACCCCCAGCACTGGATATAGGGATGGTTTCTCTGAGGACCTATGAGGATAAGAATACCCATGTATTGGAGCCCTAGACTGAAATATCTCAGCAAAGGGGACTGGCTCTCTCACTGAGAGAAGACAAAGTATAGGTGATGCCATGGAAAAGTCAAAGGCTCTTTGTGCAAGCCAAGATCTGTTATGTCCAGCCAGATGGGCTTCCGTTGGTTTTCAGTAGGAGAGGAAGAGAGTTCATGTGGTTGCCTGTGTGGTTTGCTGATTGAGCAGGAATGGACTTTGAGGATTAGTGGTATTAGTGGTATTAGTGGTAATTCAATTCTGGAGAAATCTTCCTCAGTTTACTTTTCCAGATGTACAGCAAAGTGATTCAATTATGCATATATATATATATATTCTTCTTTTACATTATCTTCCATTGTAGTTTATTAAGAGATATTGAGTATAGTTCCCTGTCACTTCAGTCGTGTCCTATTGGTGTCCCTACAGTAGGCCCTATTGGTTATATATTTTATATACAGTAGTGCATATATGGAGAAGGCAATGGCACCCCACTCCAGTACTCTTGCCTGGTAAATCCCATGGACGGAGGAGCCTGGTGGGCTGCGGTCCATGGGGTCACTGAGGGTCGGACACGACTGAGCGACTTCACTTTCACTTTTCACTTTCATGCATTGGAGAAGGAAATGGCAACCCACTCCAGTGTTCTTGCCTGGAGAATCCCAGGGACGGGGGAGCCTGGTGGGCTGCCGTCTGTGGGGTTGCACAGAGTCAGACATGACTGAAGCGACTTAGCAGCAGCAGCAGCAGCAGCAGCAGTGCATATATGTTAATCCCAAACTTCTAATTTATCTCTCCATGCTTTCCCCTTTGGTAACCATAAGCTTATTTTCTATATCTATGACTCTGTTTCCATTTTGTAAATAAGTTCATTTGTTTAGAGTCCACATATAAGTTATGCCATATAATATTTATGTTTCCCTGTCTGACTGGCTTCACTTAGTATGATAATCTCTAAGCCCATCCATGTTGCTGCAAATGGCATTATTTCATTAGTTTTTATGATTGAGTAATATTCCATTGTATGGCATCTGGTCCCATCACTTCATGGGAAATAGATGGGGAAACAGTGGAAACAGTGTCAGACTTTATTTTTTTGGACTCCAAAATCACTGCAGATGGTGACTGCAGCCATGAAATTAAAAGATGCTTATTCCTTGGAAGGAAAGTTATGACCAACCTAGACAGCATATTGAAAAGCAGAGACATTACTTTGCCAAAAAATGTCCGTCTAGTCAAGGCTATGGTTTTTCCTGTGGTCATGTACATATGTGATGAAAGCTGAGCACCGAAAAATTGATGCTTTTGAACTGTGGTGTTGGAGAAGACTCTTGAGAGTCCCTTGGACTGCAAGGAGATCCAACCAGGCCATTCTGAAGGAGATCAGCCCTGGGATTTCTTTGGAAGGAATGATGCTAAAGCTGAAACTCTAGTACTTTGGCCACCTCATGCGAAGAGTTGACTCATTGGAAAAGACCCTGATGCTGGCAAATATTGAAGGCAGGAGGAGGAGGGGACAACAGAGGGTGAGATGGCTGGATGGCATCACCGACTCGATGGACGTGAGTTTGAGTGAACTGCGGGCGTTGGTGATGTACAGGGAGGCCTGGTATGCTGCGATTCATGGGGTCGCAAAGAACTGGACACGACTGAGCAACTGAACTGAACTGAACTGAATATTCCATTGTACAAATGTACCACATCTTCTTTATCCATTCCACTGTCAATGGACATTTATGTTACTTCAATGTCTTGGCGATTGTGAACAGTGCTGCTATGAATATTGGAATTGATGTAAGTTTTTGTATTATGGTTTTCTCCAGGAGTGGGGTTGCAGGGTCATATGGTAGCTCTATTTTTAGTTTTTACAAGAACTTCCATACTCTTCTCCATAGTGTTCTAGTGTTCTGTGTACTTAGTCACTCAGTCATGTCCATCTCTTGCGGCTCCATAGACTGTAGCCTGCATGGGTACTCTGTCCATGGGATTCTCCAGGGAAGAATACTATAGTGGATCCCACTCCTTAGTAGATACACCAATTTACATTCCCACCAACGGTGTAGGAAGGAATCTTTTCCCATTTGTCCACCAAATAATCTGACAATTTCAATCACCACCAGAAAACAAGTTCCATTTGTGTATGAAGGAAAACACAGTTCTCAAATTATGTGTCACCCCTGGCCAAGATTGTACTTGGACAATCACATCAAAAACATAGAACCCCAGCATCTAATGGGCCAGGAGGACTTAATTCTATTGTGCTGCAGAACACAATCTATACAAAAGAGTTCAATGGTAAGAATAGAATGAGGCTCAAATACAGAAACAGTGATCTATAAATATTTTTGAATTAATATAAGTTTTGACTTTAAGAAGTTGTGGTTCTTAAATTTTAAATATCATGCATGATATACTCATTCAAGTGCAAAAATTTTATTGTCTAAAGACCTCATGTGAGCATCCTCTTCACAGTTCATGTTTGATCACTGATAGCCTGATTTAATCAATCTCCACAGAAACATCAGGATACAGTATCAATAATTATGTAAGATTTCACATAATGGTTATTTCTCAAATTTTAATATTCTTGTCCAATGTTGGTTGTATATATCTTGAAAAGTACAACATATTAACTTTATAAAAGATAGGTAGCTGCAATGGTGGAAACCGCAGTTTCCATTAGAGACTTAGGTAAAAATGGTCAGGGAAAGATGAACTCTCAGGCTTTGATAAATAAAATTACCCGGGGTCACTTTTTGCAGATCCTATTTGAGATCTTTCTTTTGATCTGCTCAGAATTCTTGTGTTTTTTAACTTCATGATTTTTATAAGACTATGAAATTTTCCTTTAAAACATGTGTCAGATGTTTCAAAACAAAACTGAACTGTCATCAAAGGAAATTGTGATACAGGAGGAAGCTGAGGAATTGGTTCACATAAGAGATACTGTCACATTTCAAAAGGTTCTGTAGAAAAATGATAATTGACATTTCAAAGCTGAGACACAATTGCATGATCATCAGCAATCCAAGTTCTATGTTTACGAGTCAGAGGAAGGAAAAAGTCCAGTGAAAATTTGAGTTCCCCTGTTCCTGTGGAAAGCCCATGTGGATCTCATGGACAGTAATTGGATTGCATGGAACAACTCCTCACTGCTATGCAACTGTCAAAATGCCTGACAGGAATGGAACAAATGCTGACTTTTCAGAGTCGTGAAAGAATCTTCATTTGAGCAAAGAAAATACAGCATGCAAGAAATTAGCTGTATTGAGTCAGTTTTCTGAAAATTGCCCCTTGTGTCCAACTGACAATGAACAGGGTGTGGGTAAGTAATCAATCACTCAATTTATGAAACAAATACAATACTGAAGCATTATATCAAGTGGTCTAGGAAATATAAACAAGCATAAACCTAACTCCCTCCAAGAGATTATAAACTTATTTTAATTCATAAATACATGGCTTCTAAGTAAGTGTAACTTATTTATTGAATGGCATGAACTTCATAGAAGCATAAACAAGAAAGAGCTTTATCTTTCTCCCACTATGACCTTCAAACATACCATCAGATCACCTTTTATCACATACAGAGAAACTGAAAATGTTATTTTAAGGTATTAAAAAGTCTAGTTTACTTAAACCCCCAAAACTCATATGTCTTTGCCCTGCCAAATAAAGATGGTGTAGCTTCTTTAATCGGAGAAGGCAAATGGCAACCCACTCCAGTATTCTTGCCTGGAGAATCCCAGGGACAGAGGAGTCCAGAGGGCTACCGTCTAAGGGGTTGCATAGAGTCGGAGATGACTGAAGCAACTTAGCAGCAGCAGCTTCCTCAATGGCTGACATTATAGACTACTTTAAGTAAACTCTTTTTACATTTATACCTGTAATTCCTAAGAACATATGTGGCTCCCCCTGTCTTTCCTGCCCAATTCTAGCAACGGGATAAGCCAGATATTTGAAGATTTGTAGGTTAGCAAACATCCAGCCAGTATAGAAGACACTTGTCTCTCCAACCTTTTGAATGCCTCTTCAACTTGGATTGATTGGTGAGAAAGCAGACTCATCTCATGTCTCATCTCATCTTTAGCCTTATCCTACAAACGCTAGTTATGGGAGTGAGAGAAACTGGTCAAGGACCACGTAGGCTACCTCTTAGTATATCCCCATGGATGTATTTAAGAATTCTGTTTAGAACTTAGGAATCTGTCATCCACTGTCCCAGCTTTTAGGGTTTAGCTACTATTTTGGGGTAACACAGATTGTGTTGTTCCATATCCTATTCTAGTAAGTGTAAGTGAATAAAGGATCTAACTTTCTTAATTTACATCATGGGGGCTGATTTGCCTCAAAGATTCATGAAGCATAAAGTTCAGGACATCTTATTTGCTTCCAAGGACCTGTGCCTGGTTTTGTATCTATAATTTTGTATTCTTCCCCTTAAAGTTGTCTCTCTTAAATATGTAAGCTTTAGGGCATACATAAATTGGATTTACTCCTGAGAGTACATGATTAGTTGAAGACCATTAAGTTTAACTTGAGAGGTGGCCAAGTCACTACTGAGACTTCCAGGGAAAGCTCTATAAAGGAGGACTTTAAAGATTTCTCATTTAAAGATTTTTTAAGGGAGACTTGATTGTGGAATTAATATAGATTCTATATAGACCTATAATTTTAAAGAACTCTAAGAAATAGCAGAGTATCTCAAGGAAAAACTTTTGCTTTACTATCACCAATATGCTATTTCCATGAGATAATGTTTTGCATCTAGAATAGGGCATAATAGTCTATTTCCGTTTGTTGTAAGTAATGCAGCAGTATATGTGCTTTCTCTCACTTCTAATCATTCAGGCATCTTATTTGATCCTTAATCCGAAATGTCATTTTAGGAATGCAGTACATAGAAGCCAAGAGATCCTCTTTTCATACTAAATTTAACCCAAATTTCACATGTATTAAATACCTCTGTAACTTTTCCACATGTATTTTTGGTCATATCTCAACTTAGGATCTCATTGATAATGTACCACCTTCTTCATTAACAGACTATTTTCCCTTCTAGTTCTGTCTGTTGTTCAATTTCTATTCTCCTGTTCTAGTCTTATCTTTCTGTATCTGTTTAGGAACATACAAAGAACTTCAAAAGCCTTTTTTGTCTTTGTTTTACTTTTGCATTTTTCTCCTTGAACATTACTATTTGTTTTACTAATGCTTTTCAGGTAACTTTTCAATGTGCTTTGAAGTGCTTCCCTTTCATGTAAAACACTTCTTCCTATCAAAAAAAAAATGCCACTTATTTGTTCAGTTCTGTGTTTGTGAACTACTGTTGCTTTGTAGTAAAAGCTGAGCTATTTGGTGTGCTTTGCATTCACAAGGAATACGAGATGCGTTAGGATCACAGAATGGCTGATCCGGCTGCACCAGTCTCTCATAGAAACCCACTGAGAACAAGAGGAGCTGCTTCTCAAATACACAGACTTCAGATTAGTGTTTCTTTGTCTTCCAACACAACACTTTTCAAACCCATCAAGGGGATATACCACTTCCTTCGACTTTTCCTCTACCATTACTCTCAAAATATCTTCTGACCATTTATGTCCTAGAAACATTACAAGCTGTGATTTTGGAGTCTGGAGGCAACCACAACTTTAATAAATGTGGACTTTTGCTTAGTTGCTAAATCTTGTCTGACTCTTTTGTGACCCCAAGGACTGTAGCCGGCCAGGCTCCTCTGCCATGGGTTTCCAGGCAAGAATACCAGAGCTAGTTACCCTTTCCTTCTCCAGGGCATCTTCCCAATCCAGGGACTGAACCTGGGGACTCCTGCCATGTCTCCTGCAGTGACAGGCAGATTCTTTCCTACTGAGCCACCAGGGAAACCAAGAAATGTGGACAGGCAAAGTTAAAAAAATAAGAAAAGACTATAATCATCATTAAAAAAGAATATCATCCTAACTACATATTTGAAGAATCAAGAGGACTCATATAAAGAGTTCTATAATGGAAAGGTAGTCTATCATTCCTTAATGTTCATTAAAATAATGAAACATTTCTTGCAGTTTTTCTAACAAATTTTGCTTTAAAATAATGTGTGTTACCTCATATTTTAATAAAATATCCATGTAGATAAATATATGTGTGTGCATGTGCTGATAACAATAAAATATGGTAGCTATCCATTAGATGAACATTTGTGTTGTTCCCCTCCCCCCTCAGATTAAGTAATAGAAATAAAACTAACTGAAAATCCTTTTATCTAACTTCAAGGAACAGACTTATTCAGAAATCTTATTCAACTTACTCAGCTAGGAATCGGTTTAATCATTACTCCTTTATGAAGATCTGATGACATAAAATATATATTTTATTCATTCTAAAATACGTTCACTTTTTCTAGACCCTATTTTATCTATTTCATCTTTATATTTAGATAAAATATCTAAAGACTATATTCAGCATCCAAGGGCTGATGCTAAACCCATACCAAAGCCAAAATTATAAAAGTGATATTGCTTTCTAAAAGCATGTAAGCAATAGCACACACCTTAGTGAACTAATTCTTGAATCTAACGTAGCATTTTAATTTTGTGTCTGCTCCCACTCCATAAAGTCACAGTACAACTTGAATTCTCAGAGTTCTTTTTCGTAGAAAACATTAATAACTAAAACTGGTGTCGTTAGAGAGCATAATAAAATGCTTCTAATCACAGATTTGAGATTGTTCTCAGTATGTCGTGCCTCCAGTTTAATGCCTTAAAATAGCAATTACAATATTCGAAATCTAGTTTATTAAGATGACAATAATGGAATTAGAGGATGAATGCACAGATAAAAATCTCTTCTCCAAATGAAGAATAATTATTCCTGCTGGAAAATTATCAGAAACAATTCTGGGCTTCTCTAATATCATACTAGGTAATTTGCTATATTTAATGGGATTGCAAATATTTATACTTAGTAACTCCTGTAAAATTCAATATAGTCTACAAGTAAGATTAGTGAGGGAATATGAATCTTATATTTAAATATCACACTAGAGTTTACTTTAGAGTAGAAAGGCACTTAGAAATAATATAGCCTAATCTCATTTATGAGTAAACTGAGTCCCGAAGAGGCTAAAAAAGGTTAGTAAAAGACTACATTAATAGGGAGTTGCCTGGTGTTCAGTGGCTATGACTCCATGCTATCACTGACAAGCGCCAGGATTCTATACCTGGTTGGAGAACTCAGATTTCACAAGCTGAGTGACCTGGCCAAAAATAATAGAGTATATTAATAGTCTGTAGCACTGGTAAGATTAGAGTCTAGTTCACCTAATTTCATGCTCAGAAGACTGAGCTTCACCAAGGACTTATTACTCAGGCAAAATTGGGAGCAGAGCTTGATCAGTTAACAAATGAAGCCTTGGTCATAAAAAGAAGGCAACTCTCTCTGAATTTTCCTCTATTCCTAGAGTAAGCTTTTTATAAAAAAAAAAAAGAAAAGTAGAGCTCATTGCTTATCAAAGCATTCAAGCTACCATAACTCCATAACTTGCTTAAACCCTTTCTGAAGATTGTTAAAATTTTGTAAATTGTCAATTTGCTATTGACTTTACCTCTTCCCCAAACTGAAAGCAATCTAAACATGTAGTTGTGGAGACTTGCGATTTATCTATTTAGTGCAGCTGCTAAAATTGCCTGGATTTAGATACCCAGTGGCTTAGCCACTTTCATTCCTGTGTACATACCCACCAGAAATGCACACACACGTGTATCAAAATGAACGTGCAGGAACATTCATAGAAACTTTATTTATAACAGTCATTAAGATGAACAAATCCAAATGTTCAGTAGTTTTTTTTTTTTTTTTTGATTGGGACACAGTTGCTTTACAATGTTGTTTGATTTCTACTCTACAGCAAAGTGAATCAGCTATATGTATACATAATGTGGATAAATAAATTCTGGCTTATTCATGAAATAGAATAGTACATAACAATGAAAAATGAACAAACTTCAGTTATATGCAATGGCATTAGTGTTTCTCACAAACCCAGAGTTTAGTGAAAGAAGCAGGGATAGCAAAGGATAAATGCTGCATTTTCTATTTACATGAAGGGAATTAATGATCAAAATGAATGTGTTTTGTTAGAATTCACAATTATAGCTACCTTTGAGGAGGAAAGAGATGAAATGCTTTGCAGGGCATTGCTGGCAATATTTTACTTCTTGACTAAGGTAATGTGACAATTTTTCAAGTTGTTAAACTTGAAATTAGTGAACTTTTAGATATGCATGCCATATTTCAGTAGAAGCATCTTTAAAATGCTATTGAGGAATGTATAATGATGATAGGTAATAAACATGACTTTTTATAATTACTAAAACAATTCTAATCATTAAGAGAGAGATCTTAATCATATGCTAAAATATTGACATGTATTATGAACAGTATGAAAAGGCAAAATGATAGCATACAGAAAGAGGAACTCCGCAGGTCAGTAGGTACCCAATATGCTACTGGAGATTAGTGGAGAAATAACTCCAGAAAAGGATGAAGGGTTGGAGCCAAAGCAAAAAGAATACCCAGTTGTGGATGGGACTGGTGATAGAAGCAAGGTCCGATGCTGTAAAAAGCAGTATTGCATAGGAACCTGGAATGTTAGGTCCATGAATCAAGGCAAATTGGAAGTGGTCAAACAGGAGATGGCAAGAGTGAACGTCGACATTCTAGAAATCAGCGAACTAAGATGGACTGGAACGGGTGAATTTAACTCAGATGACCATTATATCTACTATTGTGGACAGGAATCCCTTAGAACAGATGGAGTAGCCATCATGGTCAACAAAGGAGTCCGAAATGCAGCACCTGGATGCAATCTCATAAATGACAGAATGATGTCACTTCGTTTCCAAGGCAAACCATTCAATATCACAGTAATCCAAGTCTATGCCCCAAGCAGTAACACTGAAGAAGCTGAAGTTGAATGGTTCTATGAAGACCTACAAGACCTTTTAGAACTAGCACCCAAAAAAGATGTCCTTTTCATTATAGGGGACTGGAACGCAAAAGTAGGAAGTCAAGAAACACCTGGGGTAACAGGCAAATTTGGCCTTGGAATACGGAATGAAGCAGGGCAAAGGCCAATAGAGTTTTGCCAAGAAAATGCACTGGTCATAGCAAAAACCCTCTTCCAACAACACAAGAGAAGACTCTACACATGGACATCACCAGATGGTCAACACCAAAATCAGATTGATTATATTCTTTGCAGCCAAAGATGGAGAAGCTCTATACAGTCAGCAAAAACAAGACCGGGAGCTGACTATGGCTCAGATCATGAACTGCTGCTGCTGCTGCTGCTGCTGCTGCTGCTGCTAAGTTGCTTCAGTCGTGTCCGACTCTGTGCGACCCCATAGGCAGCAGTCCACCAGGCTCCCCATCCCTGGGATTCTCCAGGCAAGAACACTGGAGTGGGTTACCATTTCCTTCTCCAATGCATGAAGGTGAAAAGTGAAAGTGAAGTCACTCAGTCATGTCTGACTCTTAGCGACCCCATGGACTGCAGCCCACCAGGGTCCTCCGTCCATGGGATTTTCCAGGCAAGAGTACTGGAGTGGGGTGCCATTGCCTTCTCTGAGATCATGAACTACTTATTGCCAAATTCACACTTAAATTGAAGAAAGTAGGGAAAACCACTAGACCATTCAGGTATGACCTAAATCAAATCCCTTATGATTATACAGTGGAATTGAGAAATAGATTTAAGGGTCTAGATCTGATAGAAAGAGTGACTGAAGAACTATGGACAGAGGTTCATGACATTGTACAGGACACAGGGATCAGGACCATCCCCATGGAAAAGAAATGCAAAAAAGCAAAATGGCTGTCTGGAGAGGCCTTACAAATAGCTGTGAAAAGAAGAGAAGTGACAAGCAAAGGAGAAAAGGAAAGATATAAGCATCTGAATGCAGAGTTCCAAAGAATAGCAAGGAGAGATAAGAAAGCCTTCCTCAGCGATCAATGCAAAAAATAGAGGAAAACAACAGAATGGGAAAGACTAGAGATCTCTTCAAGAAAATTAGAGATACCAAGGGAACATTTCATGCAAAGATGGGCTCAATAAAATGGCAGAAATGGTATGAACCTAACAGAGGCAGAAGATATTAAGAAGAGGTGGCAAGAATACACAGAAGAACTATACAAAAAAATGCTTCATGACCAAGATAATCACAATGGTGCCAGACATCCTGGAATGTGATGTCAAGTGGGCCTTAGAAAGCATCACTACAAACAAAGCTAGTGGAGGTGTTGGAATTCCAGTTGGGGTATTTCAAATCCTAAAAGATGATGCTGTGAAAATGCTTTACTCAATATGCCAGCAAATTTGGAAAACTCAGCAGTGGCCACAGGACTGGAAAAGGTCAGTTTTCATTAGGCAATGCCAAAGAATGCTCAAACTACCACACAATTGCACTCATCTCACATGTTAGTAAAGTAATGCTCAAAATTCTCCAAGCCAAGCTTCAGCAATATGTGAACCGTGAACTTCCAAATGTTCAAGCTGGTTTTAGAAAAGGCAGAGGAACCAGAGATCAAATTGCCAACATCCGCTGGATCATCGAAAAAGCAAGAGAGTTCCAGAAAAACATCCACTTCTGCTTTATTGACTATGCCAAAGCCTTTGACTGTGTGGATCACAATAAACTGTGGAAAATTCTGAAAGAGATGGGAATACCAGACTACTTGACCTGCCTTTGAGAAACCTGTATGCAGGTCAGGAAGCAACAGTTAGAACTGGATATGGAACAACAGACTGGTTCCAAATAGGAAAAGAAGTACGTCAAGACTCTATATTGTCACCCTGCTTATTTAACTTATATGCAGAGTACATCATGAGAAACACTGGGCTGGTAGAAGCACAAGCTGGAATCAAGATTGTTGGGAGAAATATCAATAACCTCAGATATGCAGATGACACCACCCTTATGGTAGAAAGTGAAGAGGAACTAAAGAGCCTCTTGATGAAAGTGAAAGAGGAGAGTGAAAAAGTTGGCTTAAAACTCAACATTCAGAAAAGGAAGATCATGGCATCTGGTCCCATCACTTCATGGAAAATAGATGGGGAAACAGTGGGAACAGTGTCAGACTTTATATTTTCGGGCTCCAAAATCACTGCAGATGGTGATTGCAGCCATGAAATTAAAAGACGCTTACTCCTTTGAAGGAAAGTTATGCCCAACTTAGACAGCATATTAAAAAGCAGATACATTACTTTGCCAACAAAGGTCCGTCTAGTCAAGGCTATGGTTTTTCCAGTGGTCATGTATGGATGTGAGAGTTGGACTGTGAAGAAACCTGAGCACTGAAGAATCGATGCTTTTGAACTGTGGTGTTGGAGAAGACTCTTGAGAGTCCCTTGGACTGCAAGGAGATCCAACCAGTCCATTCTGAAGGAGATCAGCCCTGGGATTTCTTTGGAAGGAATGATGCTAAAGCTGAAACTCCAGTACTTTGGCCACCTCATGCGAAGAGTTGACTCATTGGAAAAGACTCTGATGCTGGGAGGGATTGGGGGCAGGAGGAGAAGGGGATGACAGAGGATGAGATGGCTGGATGGCATTACCTACTCGATGGACGTGAGTTTGAGTGAACTCCGGGAGTTGGTAATGGACAGGGAGGCCTGGTGTTATGCGATTTATGGGGTCACAAAGAGTTGGATACAACTGAGTGACTGAACTGTACTGAACAAACATATTCATCATAATTACCTCTGGATAATAGCATCATGGATAAGTTTAATTTTCAATTTTTTACTCGTGCATTTTTTTTGTTGACTTATACATTTTTTTTTATATTCCACCACTTGATTGACTCCATGAAGGCAAGGATCTTATCTGTGTTGGTCACCACTGTGTCCCAGCATCATGCATATATAAGCACTCAATAAATATCTTTGTCAATGAATAAATTTATCAATCAATAAATTGAATGAATAAATGTGAGTTTCTCTGTCCTGATCGTGAAGATTCTGGGCCTCTTTGCTGAAGTTACATAAAACAAGGTGACCTTGTAGGCTCTCCCACACTTGATGACTCTTCTTTTGTCCTTCCATCTCCAGTGTGTGTGTGTGTGTATGTATGTGGTGTGTGTGTGTGGGTATGTATTACTTTTTAGGGCTTCCTGGCTAGCTCAGCTGGTAAAGAATCTGCTTGCAATGCAGGAGACCCTGGTTCAATTCCTGGGTTGGGGAGTTCCCCTGGAGAAGGGATAGGCTACCCACTCCAGTATTCTTGGACTTCCATGGTGGTTCAGATGGTAAAGAATCCACCTGTAAGTCAGGAGACCTAGGTTTGATCCCTGGGTTGGGAAGATACCCTGGAGGAGGGCATGGTAACCCATTCCAGTATTCTTGCCTGGAGAATCCCCATGGACAGGGCAGCGTGGCACACTACAGTCCATGGGGGTCACAAAGAGTTGGACATGACTGAGGGACTAATAACAGGACAGCATTATTTTTTAATGAGAGAGTTGTAGAATTCACATAATGATGCTTAAATGTAATATTAGGCAATATAGACTGCTGCATCATCTTTTCAGCTAAATAGTATAACATATGCTGAGAAGTTATATGTTGCTTTTTCTCTAAAATTCTTGAAGCTATTTTAGGCTTTATCTATTGAACTCTATTAAATCATTCTTCTTATCTAAGATTCAATAGGAATATTTTTTTCAAATTTATTGAAAACCCAGAATAGACTCAGTTATTAAAATATATAGACTATAATAAATAAGAGGATATGCATAGCACTAGCTGGGCACACTGCTGAATTGTTTGCAGTAATGCAGGAATCTCTGTACTCCATAACTGCCTCAACACAACTTGGGGTGAGCCTGGATGAGTAGCTCAGATTATAGCATTGACCCACAAAGAAGAATCATTCAGTGGCAGAGGGAGCCTTAAGTTCAGCCTTATCTGGGTATCAACCAACCAAGTGGAAATAACTGATGTTGAGTCTGATTGCTCAAATTTTCTGTTCTAGATTGAACAGCACAAGACAGAAACCAAGCTATCTGATTTTCAAGATGTATTGGCACAAAGAATCCCTCATTTCCTATTGATGTCTGGCTTTGAAAAGAATTTGGGGGCAAAAGATGTCATAACTTTTAAATCTATGTGTTGATGCTGCACAAATGCATCTCAAAGAGGACAGATGGGAAAGGTTAACTTTAATTTATATTAATTCATGTAGTTTTCAAGAAGTAGAAAAACCTTGAAATGTATCAGGACATAATTCACCTTGAAATCTAATACAAACTTCTGTCCCACAACACCTTTCTCAGAGGACTAGAGAATGAAATTCTCTTTTAGATCAAACTGATCCTACTATTGTGAACTGGATGCTTCACCGAGTACTCTTTTTTGAAAGAAACACAAAAAATCCAGGTTTAGGATGGTATCACCACTAGGTGGAACAGATCTCCCAATCCATGTACTTCTGAAGTAATATTCCACATTGAATGTTCCACTTTTTTAGAATCGAAGTCCAACTCTAATATTTAATCACCTGTTTTGATGTTACCAGTTATATTCTCCCACCAAATTAGATAACTCAATCACTGTTTTGATCTCTAAAATGTATTTACTTAGAAGAGTGATTTCCAAACTCTCTGATTATTAGAATCACAGGGACTGAATTTTAAACTTAAAGATTTCTAGTCCAGAAATGAAAGCCCATGGTTACACTTGTAAAATCTGTCTAAGATTGGTAACTACCAGTCCACATTGTCCTTAAGATAGATTACAACTTTAAATGGAAATGATTTGTCAAAGGGCTTCCTAAGTGGCACTGGTGGTAAAAGAGAAAAAACTCACCTGCCAATGCAGAAGACAAAAGAGACATGGGTTCCATGCCTGGGTGAGGAAGATCCCCTGGAGGAGGAATACAAAGTAACTGAATAAAGAAATAAAGAATACAACCCACCCAGTATTCTTACCTGGAGAATCCAATGGACAGAGGAATCTGGAGGACTACAGTCCATAGGGTCACAGAGTCAGACATGACTGAAGCAACTTAGCACACACACAATTTGTCAAAATGCTGTCCAAAAATGAGGTGCCATTACTTTAGTGGTAGTGTTAAGTATTTTGTTCTTTGGGTTCCTCTGTGAAATTCTCTTCCAAATGCAAATATGAGACTCTGTAGGCATATGTAAGAGGTGACCCACTATCTTATTACACCAATACATGACACTCCAATTTCAGATTTTTTAAAAAAGGAGTCAGAGAAAGAGATGGCAGCACAAAAGTTTCCCGACATTTTCTCTGAATGTCACTCACCTTTTGTATTCTTCAATTTGATTTTCTCTGATACTATCATTTTGGTCCCTTGTTTTATTAATTAATTAGCTGTTGATTTATAATATTATATGAGTTTCAAGTGTACAACATAGTAAATCAATATTTTTTTAGCTTATACTTCACTTAAAGTTATCATAAAATATGTGTCATAGTCCTTATGCTGTACAATATATCATTATAGCTTATTTATTTTATACATAGTCATTTGTAGCTCATCATCTCCTATCCCTGTATTGCCTCACCTCCCTTCCCTCTTCCCACAGACAACTGCTAGTTTGTTCTCTACATCTTTGAGTCTGTTTTGTTATATTTATTCATGGGGAATATTTTTTAGACTCTACATATAACTGATAATATAGTATTTCTCTTTCTCTGACTTATGCTCCAGGTCCATCTATGGTGTTGCAAATGGCAAATTTTTATGACTGAATAATAGCCACTGTACATATATGCCACATCTTCTTCATTCATTCATCCGTTGAAGCACACTTCAGTTGCTTCCATATCTCGTCTATAGTAAATAATGCTGCAATGAACATTGGGGTGCGTGTATCTTTTTTAATTAGTCTTTTTGTTTTTGTCTGATAGGTACCCAGAAGTGTAATTGGTGAATCATATGGTAATTCTATTTTCAGTTTTTTATGGGGTCTCCATACTGTTTTCCAGAGTGACTGCACCAATGTATATTTCCACAAAGAGTGTACTAAGGTTCTTTTTTCTCCATATCCTCACTAACATCTGTAACTTGTCCTTATTTTGGTAATAGCCATTCTGACAGGTGTGGGGTAATATCTCACTGTGATTTTGGCTTGCTTTTCCCTGATGATTGGCAACGTTGGGCATCCTTTCATGTGCCTCTTGGCCACCTGTATATCTTCTTTGAAAAAATATCTGTTCAGTTCTCCTGTCCATTTTTATTTCAGTGGTGTGTTTTGTTGATATTGAGTTGTATGAGCTGTTTATATATTTTGGATATTAAGCCCTTATTGATCATATAATTTGCAAATATTTCCTCCCATTCAGTGGATTGTCTTGCATTTTGTTCATGGCTGTCTTTACTGTGCAAAAGCTCTTGAGCTTAATTAGGTGCCATTTGTTTATTTCTGTTCTTTTCATTTTTGCCTTAAGAGACAGACTCAAAAAAAATTATTGCTTCAATTTATGTAAAAGAATGTTTTGCCTGTGTTTTTCCCAGGAGTTTTAGATTTTACATTTATGTCTTTAATCCACTTTTAGTTTATTTTTTTATGTGGCATTAGAGAATGTTCTAATCTCATTCTTTTACATGCAACAGTCCAGGTTTCCTAGTACTGCTTATTGAAGAGACTATCTTTTCTTTATCTTACATTCTTGCCTCTTTTGTTGTAGATTAATTGACCATAAGTGTTTGGGTTTATTCTTCGATTTTCTATTCTAATCCATCGATCTACTGTCAGTTTTTGTGCCAATACCATACTGTAGCTGACTTTTTGATTACTATAGCTTTATAGTATTGTCTGAAGTCAAGAAGCATGATACCTCCAGCTTTGTTCTGTTTTCTCAACATTGCTTTGACTATTTGGGGTTTTCTGCACTTTCAAATTGGAGAAGGCAATGGCACCCCACTGCAGTACTCGTGCCTGGAAAATCCCCTGGGCAGAGGAGCCTGGTAGGCTGAGGCCCATGGGGTCGCTGGGAGTCGGACAAGACTGAGTGACTTCACTTTGACTTTTCACTTTCATGCATTGGAGAAGGAAATGGCAACCCACTCCAGTGTTCTTGCCTGGAGAGTCCCAGTGATGGTGGAGCCTGGTGGGCTGCCATCTATGGGGTCGCACAGAGTTGGACACGACTGAAGCAACTTAGCAGCAGCAGCAGCAGCACTTTCAAATAAATTTCTGGATTGCTTGTTCTAGTTTGGTGAAAAATATCATGAGTATTTTGATAGTAATTGCATTAAATCTGTAGATTGCTTTAGGTAGCATAGACATTCTAACATTAATTCTAATCCATGACTAAAGAATATCTTTCCAATTCTTGGTATCATCTTCAATCTCCTTTACCAATATTTTCTAGATTTTAGAGTATAAGTCTTTAACCTCCTTGGTTAAATTTATTCCTAGGTATTTTATTATTTTTGAAGTGATTTCAAACAAGATTGTTTTCTTGATCTTCCTGATAATTTATTATTAGTGTATAAAAAAGCAACAGATTTCTGTATATTAATCTTGTACCCTGCAACTTTATTGAATTCATTTGGGGTCTCTTGATTTTAAAGGGCAGTTCAGTCAAATATCTAATCTAAATGTTGTAAGAACACATTCACCTTTTTTTCCCACTTATGCAATCTCCGGTCTTTCATTTTAATAATTACTATTAAAGCTATGTTTTTTCAAAGAAATATAGAAATAGGTGGGGAGAATTTTGTTCCATAGCAGACAGTAGGACTTATAAAGTATGATCATCCTAAATTAAATCTCAGAAATCTCTTTCTGAAAACTCTCCTGATAGGAAGACTGGGAGAAGAAGGAAATAAACTTTTATGGTAAAAGAAATTTGGACGCCAAGTATGCAAGCACATTTTGAATATTTTAGTATACTGAAATAAAGCAACAAAAATATCAAAACAAGATAATATCCACACCAGCTCATGTATGTTTAATTAATAAATATATATTAAGAATAGTTCCATATATTTATTTTCACTAGATTTCTAGAAAATCTCTCCTTTTGAACCTTTAATAAATACTCATAAATTATGGATAGTGTGAATATTAAAGTGCATATATTCCATGCCTCTCCGTTTAAATTTTAATTTCTTTATGATTTTAGCAGAGTTGTTGACTGTCATCTCTTTGGTCTCAGTCAGTTACCAAGTATTTTCTATGTACTTACTAATTATTTTCCATCTTCATAGTTACCCCTTTGCTCAACTGGACAAATGCAATAGACTCCCAACTGGTTGATTTGTTTTTCAGTAAGAACTTTCAGTGGTCTTTGAATATATCTGAAATCTTCACTGTAGCATATAACATAATTGCATAAAGATGGAGAAGAAATCTTATAAATAACAATTTTATAATACCTAATTAAAACTTAACTTTTGGTTGTATAAAATAACAATAAACATATAATATTCCAAGAAGATACATTTCCCACTGTCCTACAAAGAATAACATTCTAAAGTCAAGAGTAGATGTAGGAATTTATTAGATCACATATCTCCTGATAAAAAAAAAAAAAAAAAAACAGTAACAATAAAACACAGGGAGTGAGTATGCATGTCAGTCCAGTCTGACTCTTTGCAACCCCATGGATTGTAGCCCGCCAGATTCCTCTGTCCATAGGATTCTCCAGGTAAGAATACTGGAGTGGGTTGCCATGCCCTGCTCCAGGGGATCTTCCCTACCCAGGGATTGAACTAGCATCTCTTATGTCTCCTGCATTGGCAAGGGGTTCTTTACCACTTGTGCCACCTAGGAAGCCCAACTATATCTTTAGCTATCTTTATTCGTTCAAATACATGATCTATGGATATGTGATACATAATAAAGGTATACTACAGGGAGACATAAGTTCATTTTATGTGCCAACTTGGTTAGGTTATGGTACCAGATTGTTTGATCAAATATTTATATATTGCTTTGAAGGCATTATGTGGGTGTGGTTAATATTTATAACCAGTAGACTTTAAATAAAGCGGATTACCCCCCAATAATGTGGCAGACCTCATCCAATCAGTTGAAGGTCTCAAGAGCAAAAACAGGAGTTTGCAGTTTTGGAAACTGGAAACTCTAGAGAAGAAAGAGTTCTGCCTCAAGACTGTAACGTAGAAATCTTGCCTGAGTTTTCAGTCTGCTGGCTTCCCCTATAAATTTCAGACTTGCACGAACCAATAGCATGAACCAATTAGCAAATCTCTCACTCTGACTGTGTGTACATCCTATTGTATCTGTTTCTCTGGAGTACCCTGACCAGTACACTAAGTAAAACCTCCAAGACAGATTCCTCTCTGATTTCCTTAGTCATCTGAAGAAGGCAGAAACCTACAACCGACCTTTACTTTTCCCTGTTAAGGTGTAGAGCAGACCCTGCCTCAGTCCCTCACTCTGTGGCTTCCTTTAATTTCCCTGGGAGACCTGCCTGACCACTGGGACATGAAGGCTCACATCTCATTGACCAGGACTAGCTTCATGGCCCCACTCAGGAGACTTACTTTTTTAATCTTAGGGGATAAGTGGTATCTGAATCCACATTACAGCACTCTTCTCTACTAGTGGTTATAAATGATTGACATTCAGAAATTCATTTAAGGTAAGTAAAGTAGAAAGTTGAACATTTGCCTAGTAGATCCACCTGGGATCGGAGCAATCCAGGTAGCTAAGATGCTAGAAATGATAGACAATATTAATAATGTATATCAACATTTCTATCTCTCACTATTGATTTTAGCTTTTGATTAAGAGAAATATTTCCTGAGCCCTTTTAAAGTAATATATATTTGGCAAATACCAGGTCTTGCACAGCCAAAGCAAGCGAAATAGAGGAGTCTTAATTGTCTAACTGGGGTGTCTGCAGTAACAGAAATCACCTTTCTAATTTGGCTGAACATTCCTGGCCATGGTTTGTGAGGAACAAAATATAAATATGTCCAAATTAAATCATTAAGGAGTGATTGTTTATCAGTCTGTTAGTAGGAATTAGATCTAAAATAATTTTGTTTCTTACATATCTGAACTTGAAGCAATATTTCATGGTGAGGAGTATTAGATCTGAACCTCCATTCCCTGGATTCAAATCCTGGCTTCACATTAGCTATATATCTTTGGCACTCCTTAAGTTCTTCCTGCCTCAGTCTGTCCGTCCATAAACTGGCTTGATACTATTAAAATTTACCTCCCATGTTGGTTGTATGGATACAGCATATTAAATGGTACCTGGAACACAGTAAGCACTTAAAGTAACTGTTATTATTAGATACTACCTGATACTTACTAGTTCTTTTCATCAAACAACTGCATTCAGCAGTCAGTTAGCAATTGGATGGGCAACAATCCAGACCTAAGCTTGAGTCCTAGATCTACAAAGAAAGTCAGGTGACCTTGGCAAGCTACCACCTATATTTTCCTGGCCCAGGAAGTGGACCTAACATACCTATATCATTATGAAAATCAAGTGTGATTATATTTACTGCAGGTTAATGATAAAATCCTATGCAGTTGTGAAGGCCTGCTATCTATTCACTTAATCAGTTATCTTCAAAATAGTTAAACTTACTTCTGCAATTTATGTTCCACAACTCTGTGCCAAAGAAATGTATTTTTTAAAGTAAATACCCAAGGTTATTTTTTAGTATCATTTCAGTTCAGTCACTCAGTTGTGCCCAATTCTTTGCGACCCCATGGACTGCAGCTTGCCAGACTTCCTGTCCATCACCAACTCCTGGAGTTTACTCAAACTCATGTCCATTGAGTTGGTGATGCCATCCAACCATCTCATCTTTTGTTGTCCCCTTCTCCTCTCGCCTTTAATCTTTCCCAGCATCAGGGTCTTTTCCAATGAGTCAGTTCTTCACATCAGGTGGCCAAAGTATTGGAATTTCAGCTTCAGCATCAGTCCTTCCAATGAATATTCAGGACTGATTTCCTTTAGGATGGACTGATTGGCGTACATAAGGGTCCATTTCCCTTACTTATGGAGAAAAGGAAAGTTGTCAACCAACACAGTAGTGAAACAATAATTTAAGCAAAGCTGGATTTCTCTGTTCCCTCTTATTCTGCCACTTTCACATTTTTTTTTTTTTTTTTTTTCTGCATTGTTGATGTCCATGAGCTCCAGGAACAAATTTGTCTAATGTCCCTTCCCTGCTTCACGGCTTGTCAGTTTCTCTCCTCTGCACTTGCCTGGGTGTTTTTTTTGCTGTCCTTTGTACCCTCTTTGGGCTGAGTCTACATCAGATTAAGACAAGAGGTAATCTACACAGAGAATAATGAACATCGATCTTCCCATTTAGCCCCCAAATGCCTACCACACTGGAATAACTTAACATTTGGTGTAAGAAAATATAACAGTCACACTAAAAACAACATCAAACTGTGTTTTTACGAAACTATTTCTTCAGCCATTTGGATCCTGTTCTCTTTCACAGGCTTTTAAACTAAAATCACACCATGGTTTTACTGCTTTGAACTCCATATATTTTTCTGAAAAGAGAATAACAATATAAACATTTTAAAGTTATAGGGCTTTATATTAAAACACAGTTGGGAAAACAACTATGCAGCTATACTGTAACATTTTGGTATATTCCTCTACTTTCTTTCACTATCAAAGTGATACAAGAATTTTACTATCAAATTGATATGACAGTTAAAAGAGAATAATTTGAAATATCAAGACAACTACTTGTAGATTTCTCTACTGTTCCTTCACTTGGTTTAGTTAAGGATTCTTAAGGACATTTTTGCTAATCTACCATATCCTAGTTGCCAAAAGCCTTTCATAGCCCTGATAGAGTCTCCAGTGTTTAACAATTAAACATAAGCAATTCTATCAAAAATAAGCTACTAAACTTGATTTCAAAATATGTGAAATGATTGGACAATATCTAGAGGCTCTATTTGATGGAATGTATGTCTCTCTATGGAGAAGGAAACGGCAACCCACTCCAGTGTTCTTGCCTGGAGAATCCCAGGGACGGGGGAGCCTGGTGGGCTGCTGTCTATGGGGTTGCACAAAGTCGGACATGTCTCTCTAGTCCTCTGGTTAAACAGCCTTTCCTCTTACACTTTACAAGCCCTATTATGGCCCCATTCATCAAATTCACTCATAATGTCTTTAGTGTTTGCTATTTGCTGTTCTTTTCTTCCCCATCTCTCCGTCTGCAGAAAGTATAGCTCTCTTGAAGACTTAGATCAGAGATGAATTCTTCCATAAAGCCTTTCCTGATTGTTTAGTAGGAATGAACATTTCCCTCCTTTAATTTTCAATTTCTTAGCCTACTTAGTACAAATTGCTGTACACAACCGCAACTACTAAAGCTGATTACAAATTATCTTAGGCCAAAGACTTTGCCCATCTTGTTTTTGTTCAGTCACTAAGTTGTGTCTGAATCTGTGACCCCAAGGACTGTAGCCCACCAGGCTTCCCTGTCCTTCACTATCTCCGGGAGTTTGCTCAGATTCATACCCCTCTAGTCAATGGTGTTATCTAATCTCATCCTCTGCTGCCCGCCTCTTCTCCTTGTCATCCTGTACGTCCCCTAGTACAATGCCTTGCAGGTAGTTGGTTGTTATAATAATAAGTGTGTGTAGGAATATTTTAACCAAAGAAATGTATCGAGTAAAATGGCACCTAGACGAAAGAGTTGTATTAAAGGGAGATGATACTTGGTTTCCAGTGATGAAAACTGAAGGAAAGTTCCATCGAGGTAATACTATGAGACAAAAATATGTACAAAGACGAGAAAGAAAACTAACATTCACTGAGCATTATGTTGTTTTCCTGTGGCTTCTATAACAAATTACAACAAACTTGGTGGCTTTAATAAAATAAAAATTTATTGTTTCACAGTTCTGGGCCTGGGATTCCAAAACCCTCTTCTCTGGGTTTATATCAAGCTATTGGCCGTGCTGTACTCCCTTCAGAGTACAGCAGAGATTAATTCCTTGCCTCTTCCAGTTTCTGGTAGCTGCTGACATTCCTTGGATTATGCCCACATCCCTCCAATCTGTCTCCTTGGTTTCATTACTTTGTCCTCTTCTGTTTTTGTTTTTTCCTCTTTCCTTCACTTTTTTATTTTTTAAATAAGGGTATTTGCAATTGCATTTTGTACACACAGACAAATAATCTTCCCAGATCAAGATCTCAAGCTACAAAGATCCTTTTTTCCATAAATGCTAACATTTAAAGTTTTGGTGGATTAGAACTCTATACCTTTGGGGCCTTTATTCAGCCTACTACAAATACCAACCAGATATATCCCAATGTGTGATTTTAGTAAATCTTCACAGCTGTCTGTGAAGAAGTTATGGCTGTTCCAGTTTATAGGCTAGACCATTGAAATCCAAGAGATTGGGTGACTTACCCAAAGGTGCTTTCAGTAAGTGGTTGATTATTTGATTTAAAGCTAAATGTGTGGTTCCAGATTGATTTTGTTTTTCTGTTATATCCTAGCAATAAATGCACAGTAGCTTCTTAATAAATGTTTGTTGACATAAAAGAAAACTTTCATTGAGATTATGAAGTTTGCTGTTTTATCATTTTGTCACTATTTCTTTTTTATTTTTATGTTTTTGTCACCATTTCTAAAAGCTCATTGATTTTAAAAACATCTTTATACATCAGATGTCTCTTCAGAAACTCTTTCCTCAAATGAGTGCAGTGTTATCTCCCGATGGATTACTACTGAGAATTGGAGGTAGTTTTGTCAATGCAATCCAATATCAGGGCTGTGAAGATTTCATGTAGATTTCCTGAAGAATTCATCTTTTAAAAAGAAAAAAAAGATTGAAAATCTGAGAAGGTGAAAATAAACACCGAAGTCATTATCTACAAAATCTGAAACCATCCATCCTCAATTCCATCAAAGATTGTTGAGAATCAGCTATTTTATCACTATGAAATAATGAGGTTTCTGTAAGTACTGAGCATAAGGTTAAAATTTATTCCAACAGTTTTATATATTCTCCCTGATTCCCCCAAAGTCCTAGATAGATGCCTGTGAAGTTATATAAGATAGATGCCTGGGCTCTGATACTTAACTGTGCACTTTCCAGTGAGTTTAAAAAAAGAAACTCACGTGGTAAAATTATTCTTGAAAATTCAGGAAGCACCACTAGGTCATTTCCACTCTACTAGTTCATGCTACCTAAAAAGAAGATACTGGTTTTCTTGACCCACTAAGGCATGTATTAGTTTTCTCTTTCTGATATAGCCAATTAGCACAAATATATTAATAGCAGCTTGAAACAATGCCCATTTATTATCTCAGAGGTCTGTAAGTCAGAGGTCTAGGGACATGGCTCAGCTGGCTCTCTGATTTCAAAAAGCCAAAATTATTGGCAGGACTGCATTCTTTTCTCGAGACTTTGGAGGTGAATTTACTTCCAAGCTTATTCAGAATGCTGGTAGAATTCAGTTCCTTCTTGTTGCAGGACTGAAGTTCCTGTTTTTGTGCTATTGACTGGGGGTTGCCCATGGCTTCTAGAGGTTGCCTAAATTTCTTAGCTCATAAACCACCCCCTTCCTTCTACCTTCAAAGACAGCAATGGTGGGCGGAGTCTTTCTTAGGCTGTAAATGTCTCCCATGTCCCTTTTTGCCTCATGGCTCCTCTTATGCCTTATATCACATCTTTTGACTGACATTTCTACTTTCCTTTTCTTTTTTAAAGGGTCATATGATTATATTAGGTCAACCAGGATAAGCTTCCCATCTTGAGGGTGATTGAATCATAACCACACAATCACTTCACAGAAGTAACTAGACTAGTGTTTAATGGATTAACCAGGGGACAGGAACATTGGAAGAACATTTTTAGAATTATTTCTAAAATAGATGTACAGTCTCAATGAAAGAGTACTTTTAGTATTAATTCTGCATTTCTAGCTTTTATAGATTAGATTACTCAGAAAAGGCATATAATACCAGAAATATGGAAATATTAATAGCTGTCTATTTCCCTGAATACAGCTGAAGGACACAATAATTGAAGGTTCAGACACATGCAGTCACATTTTCATCTCTCATATGAATACTGATAGTGAGCAAAGGTTAGACACAATCTTAAAGAAATTACTTTCCCTACATGTGTTACTTTTATCATGATAGAAAATGTTATTATCACTCAAAAATATGATACAATTTACACCATAACATATTGTCTTAATGTGAATGCTGTCATAGAATAAGGGTAGCTTTTTCTTTCTCCAGGGGATCTTCCCAATCCAGGGATCAAACCCAAGTCTCCCACACCGCAGGCAGATTTTTTACCAGCTGAGCCACCGGGGAAGCCTAAGAATACTGGCATGGATAACCTATCCCTTCTCCAGTAGATCTTCCCAACCCAGGAATCGAATCAGGGTCTCCTGCATTACAGGCAGATTCTTCACCTGCTGAGCTACCAGGGAAGCCGTAGAACAAGAGTGCGTGTGATGTGAGAACAAAACTTTTCAAGAGCAGGTGAATTTTCTCACCATGCAATTTCCCCTTCAGTTAGTTGGAAACTGGGATTCAGATAATGAGGAAGTGCTAGCGGATGACTGAGCCACAAGCTGGAGGGAGCCTGGGTCACTGGCTCTTCACGTGAAGAAGGCCTCCTGCCAGTCAGGAATGCCTGCTCTGGAGAGTTGTGTGAGCTACAAATACACTCTGTTGTGTTTAGGCCTTTGTACATTTTGGATACATTTTTTTCCCAGCAGCTGGTATTACCCACCCTGCATTTAGTCTACCCTAGAGTTCACAGCATAAACTACACTGCAAACTCTCCAGTCCTTGACTCTTTAAATCACATAAATCCTTATCACTCTCAAAATTTTCTCAAGGATATCATTTATGTTGTAAAAATGAAGAGTATATTCTGAAACTTAAAGCTAAGAATTTGAAACAAATACTAAAATTTTTTGTGCATCATTTCCACTGGAGCAAAATATTTTAACCTCATTTTTTCCAAGTTTTAGTAATGAAAGAGTTGTAGCACAAAGGGCAAAATTTAAAGTAGTATAATAAATACATGGACAGAAATTCTGAAATATTATTCTTTTGTACAAGGTCAACTAAATAGTTCAGGATTCCCTTGGCATAAAATTAAATTCAAGATTAAGGAAAAGCAAACAGGTCTTTTTCATGGAGAGAGTCTACGTTTAGAAGTTGATTATGATATGGAGTTTAAACATGCTGACACTTATAATACTGTCCTTCTAAAAAAGGGAAGAACTTTCTGAGGTCTCAGTAAATAAGGTCAGTGAGTGCTAGTGCCTATGATCATGGATCCATGCTGATTTTAACACTTACACAACCAGGTACTTCTTTCTTTAAAATTTCTCATTTGAACAGAAGGCTTTGAGTAAGATATGGGAATTTGGATGAGATAATCTGAAGCTGACACATGTATGACAGAGTTACAAAAAGTAAAAACAGGGTGAAAAGACACCTCAGATGGGAGAAAATAATAGCAAGTGGAAAACTGATGAAGCATTAATTTCCAAAATATCCAAGAAGCTCAATGCCAGAAAAAACAAACAGCCCAGTCCAAAAGGGGACAGAAGACCTAAATAGACCTTTCTCCAAAAAAGACATACAAATGACTAATAAACATGAAAAGATGCTCAACATTGCTCATTATTAGAGAAATGCAAATCAAAGCTACAATGAGGTATCACCTCACACTGGTCAGAATGGTCATCATCAATAAATCTACAAACAGTAAATGCTGGAGAGGGTGTAGACAAAAGGAAACCCTCTTGCATTGTTGGTGGGAATGTAAACTGATACACTATGGAGAAGCCACTATGGAGAAGAGTATGGACATTTCCTTAAAAAACTAGGAATAGAACTACCATATAATGTAACAATCCCATTACTGGGCATATACCTTGAAAACCATAATTTTAAAAAATGTACCCCAATGTTCATTGCAGCACTATTTACAATAGCTAGGACATGGAAGCAACCTTAGATGTCCACTGACAGATAAATGGATAAAGAAGTTGTAGTACATATATACAATGGACTATTACTCAGCCATAAAAAGGAATGGTGCATGGGGCTGCAAAGAGTTGGACACAACTGAGAAAGGAAAAGGAAAGATCATTACATTACCTAAAGTATAAGGGTTTTCAGAAAGCCGAATATTTCAGTAAGAAAACAGAGCAAATATAATTTGTAACCTTCAGATCAGTCGCTCAGTCATGTCTGACTTTTTGGGACTCCATGAATCGCAGCACACCAGGCCTCCCTGTCCATTGCCAACTCCAGAAGTTCACTCAGACTCACGTCCATCGAGTCAGTGATGCCATCCAGCCATCTCATCCTCTGTCGTCTCCTTCTCCTCCTGCCCCCAGTCCCTCCCAGCATCAGAGTCTTTTCCATTGAGTCAACTCTTCGCATGAGGTGGCCAAAGTACTGGAGTTTCAGCTTTAGCATCATTCCCTCCAAAGAAATCCCAGGGCTGATCTCCTTCAGAATGGACTGGTTGGATTTCCTTGCAGTCCAAGGGACTCTCAAGAGTCTTCTCCAACACCACAGTTTAGAAGCATCAATTCTTCAGCACTCAGCCTTCTTCATAGTCCAACTCTCACATACATACATGACCACAGGAAAAACCATAGCCTTGACTAGACAGACCTTTGTTGGCAAAGTAATGTCTCTGCTTTTGAATATGCTATCTAGGTTGGTCATAGCATTCCTTCCAAGGAGTAAGCGTCTTTTAATTTCATGGCTGCAGTCACCCTCTGCAGTGATTTTGGAGCCCAGAAAAATAAAAACTTGACACTGTTTCCACTGTTTCCCCATCTGTTTCCCATGAAGTGATGGGACCAGATGCCATGATCTTCGTTTTCTGAATGTTGAGCTTTAAGCCAACTTTTTCACTCTCCACTTTCACTTTCATCAAGAGGCTTTTGAGTTCCTCTTCACTTTCTGCCATAAGGGTGGTGTCATCTGCATATCTGAGGTTATTGATATTTCTCCTGGCAATCTTGATTCCAGCTTGTGTTTCTTTCAGTCCAGCGTTTCTCATGATGTACTCTGCATAGAAGTTAAATAAACAGGGTGACAATATATAGCCTTGACGACCTCCTTTTCCTATTTGGAACCAGTCTGTTGTTCCATGTCCAGTTCTAACTGTTGCTTCCTGACCTGCATACAGGTTTCTCAAGAGGCAGGTCAAGTGGTCTGGTATTCCCATCTCTTTCAGAATTTTCCACAGTTTATTGTGATCCAAGCCAGTCAAAGGCTTTGGCATAGTCAGTAAAGCAGAAATAGATGTTTTTCTGGAACTCTCTTGCTTTTTCCATGATCCAGCAGATGTTGGCAATTTGATCTCTGGTTCCTCTGCCTTTTCTAAAACCAGCTTGAACATCAGGAAGTTCACGGTTCACATATTGCTGAAGCCTGGCTTGGAGAATTTTGAGCATTACTTTACTAGCATGTGAGATGAGTGCAATTGTGCAGTAGTTTGAGCATTCTTTGGCATTGCCTTTCCTTGGGATTGGAATGAAAACCGACCTTTTCCAGTCCTGTGGCCACTGCTGAGTTTTCCAAATTTGCTGGCATATTGAGTGCAGCACTTTCACAGCATCATCTTTCAGCATTTGGAATAGCTCAACTGGAATTCTATCACCTCCACTAGCTTTGTTCGTAGTGATGCTTTCTAAGGCCCACTTGACTTCACATTCCAGGATGTCTGGCTCTAGGTGAGTGATCACACCATTGTGATTATATGGGTCGTGAAGATCTTTTTTGTACAGTTCTTCTGTGTATTCTGGCCATCTCGTCTTAATATCTTCTGCTTCTGTTAGGTCCGTACCATTTCTGTCATTTATCAAGCCCATCTTTGCATGAAATGTTCCTTTGGTATCTCTGATTTTCTTGAAAATATCCCTAGTCTTTCCCATTCTATTATTTTCCTCTATTTCTTTGCATTGATTGCTGAGGAAGGCTTTCTTATCTTCCTTGCTATTCTTTAGAACTCTGCATTCAGATGCTTATATCTTTCCTTTGCTCCTTTGCTTTTTGCTTCTCTTCTTTTCACAGCTATTTGTAAGGCCTCCCCAGACAGCCATTTTGCTTTTTTGCATTTCTTTTCCATGGGGATGGTCTTGATCCCTGTCTCCTGTACAATGTCACGAACCTCCGTCCATAGTTCATCAGGCACTCTATCTATCAGATCTAGGCCCTTAAATCTATTTCTTACTTCTACTTTTTAATCATAAGGGATTTGACTTAGGTCATACCTGAATGGTCTAGTGGTTTTCCCTACTTTCTTCAATTTCAGTCTGAATTTGGCAATACGGAGTTCATGGTCTGAGCCACAGTTAGCTCCTGGTCTTGTTTTTGCTGACTGTATAGAGCTTCTCCATCTTTGGCTGCAAAGAATATAATCAATCTGATTTCAGTGTTGACCATCTGGTGATGTCCATGTATAGAGTCTTCTCTTGTGTTGTTGGAAGAGGGTGTTTGCTATGACCAGTGCATTTTCTTGGCAAAACTCTATTAGTCTTTGCCCTGCTTCATTCCACATTCCAAGGCCAAATTTGCCTGTTACTCCAGGTGTTTCTTAAATTCCTACTTTTGCATTCCAGTCCCCTATAATGAAAAGGATATCTTTTTTGGGTGTTAGTTCTAAAAGGTCTTGTAGGTGTTCATAGAACCGTTCAACTTCAGCTTCTTCAGCGTTACTGGTTGGGGCATAGACTTGGATTACCGTGATATTGAATGGTTTGCCTTGGAAACGAACAGAGATCATTCTGTCGTTTTTGAGATTGTATCCAAGTACTGCATTTCAGGCTCTTTTGTTGACCATGATGGCTACTCCATTTCTTCTGAGGGATTCCTGCCCACAGTAGTAGATATAATGGTCATCTGAGTTAAATTCCAGTCCATTTCAGTTCGCTGATTCCTAGAATGTTGACAGTCACTCTTGACATCTCTTGTTTGACCACTTCCAATTTGCCTTAATTCATGGACCTGACATTCCAGGTTCCTATGCAATATTGCTCTTCTCAGCATCCGACCTTGCTTCTATCACCAGTCACATCCACAGCTGGGTATTGTTTTTGCTTTGGCTCCATCCCCTCATTTTTTCCAGAGTTATTTCTCCACTGATCTCCAGTAGCATATTGGGCACCTACTGACCTGGGGAGTTTCTCTTTCAGTATCCTATCATTTTGCCATTTCATACTGTTCATGGGGTTCTCAAGGCAAGAATACTGAAGTGGTTTGCCATTCCCTTCTCCAGTGGACCACATTCTGTCAGATCTCTCCACCATGACCCGCCCATCTTGGGTTGCCCCACAAGCATGGCTTAGTTTCATTGAGTTAGACATGACTGTGGTGCTAGTGTGATTAGATTGACTAGTTTTCTGTGTTTTGTAACCATAGTGACAGCTTAATTTAAACATGGTCTTTTATATGTTATATTCTGACATAATTATTTACAAAATCACATCATTGATTTTTCTAAGAAGGCAATGAACAATTGTGTAAGCAAAGGAAAATTGCATTATGTTCACATGACACTGAGTTACATTTAGTTATAGGGAGACTAATGAAGGTGGGTGAGAACTCAGATCCAAATCATTACTCAGAATGTTCATTAGGAAAACAGATAGTCTTAGAATTACATTATTAATTCACTTCATTTTAAATAAAATTTATTCAAGTCATTTAACAATAATTTATTGTTGTACCAGAAACAATAGTGATAATTACAGGTGCAGGAGGCTTTTTGGAGAAATAAGACATCCTAAGTCTGCTCTCATACAGTGCTGTGCTGTGCTTAGTTGCTCAGTCATCTTTGACTCTTTGTGACCTCCATGAACTGTACCGCACCAGGCTCCTCTGTCCATGGGGATTCTCCAGGCAAGAATAATGGAGTGCCCTTCTCCAGGGGATCTTCCCAACCCAAGTCTCCCACACTGAAGGCAGATTCTTTACTGTCTGAGCCACCAGGAAAGCCCATGAACACTGGAGTGGGTAGCCTATCCCTTCTCCAGGGAATCTTCTCAACCCAGGAATTGAACCAGGGTCTCCTGCATTGCAGGTGGATTATTTACCAGCTGAGCTACCAGGAAAGACTTGCTCTCACACTACTTACTTTCTAATAAAGAGAGACAAGAAAGAAAGCAAAGAAGAGAGAGAAAGGAGGGAGGAAGCGTTAATAAGTAACTGTCAAATGTTGATGGAATTAATTGATGAACAATAATAACAGAAAAGAAGTATACAGATGAAAACCAATGAACATATTCTCAATAGATCTTCCTGGTTTTAATCAAGGCAATAGAACCACTATGAGCATGATGCAATCAAAAATCAAAAATTGGGAGACTAAGGGTCTACAAAGAGGAGCTGGAAGATTTTTTAGCAGTCATTATAAATCATTAGGCAGTTCTCCTGAAGTGCAGGCACAGGAGGACATGTCAAAGCTTAACGATATTAGGAAACAAGGACCATCGAGTTGCTGGAGTGGGCTGCAGTGTTGGTGTAGAAGTGATTCCTCAGTTACTGTCCTTGTGAGTTCATAGTCAAGCATGTGGCGGGACTGGAAAGCTGTGGTTCAGGAGGGTCAATGGTCAGGAAGAAGAGAAGAATTCAGAGTAGAGAAGAGTGAGCATACACTGGGAGCCATCAGCACCTCTGCATCTATTTCTCTGCCTCCAGCTATGATGATCTTCAGAGAGTGACGGCTATTGCTTCACTAATCCAGATCTGATGCGAATTCTCTTGTGGCCAGCTTCAAGTTGGGACCAAATAGGGAAGAGGATTCTGAGACATGCAGTCCCAGATTAGCCAAGATGACATAATTCAGACTCTCCCATTAGGACTTTTGGGGTATACAATTTCAGTTTAAGCTATGTGATGTCTAGAGTTCCTATTTATAATGTGTCATTTCAAGATAAGCTCAAAAGAAAAAATAATTACTTTTGGAAATGATCTTAAAATTAAAGTCAGCAAATACAAAACTATAAAGTCATAAAATCACTTTCAAGTCTCCTTTTGGTGATTTTGTAGGTTGCTGCTTATCATCTACTGCTTTGCACTTTGCAAATATCTTTTCAAGTGGTGGAAATTTGACAGAGGATTTTTTTCTCACTTTTCTGAAAAAGGTAAATGAAGTATAGTGGCTCTTGCAACATTCATGGTGAAGTAAACCCTCAAAAGATGCTAAGATGCGAGTCTGGTGACTGCTCTATTCACTAGTCTCTGCAGTGAGCACAGTTTTCTCTGATGTAGGAAGTCAGGACAGATATCAAAGGATGAGACCAATTGATCTCCAAGAGTAGTATGTACTCTCATTCCTTAATTGCATGGAATAGATCCATATAATTGAGATCATCTTTGCTGAGAATGTCAAGGACTGGCAACCACACCCAAAACTCTGGAAATCTTCATAGCATGAAAATAATTCATTGCACACTTTAAACTGAAAGAGTGGGCTTTTGCATGATTTAATAAATGCGATTTGTGGATGTTTCAATACAAATTCACTCTATTTTAACAATTCTCCTGGAGCCTCAATATTGCTTCCATTCTCTAATTATTAATAACCAGAGTCAAACACGAGTCATCTATTGTGTTTAGACATCCACTGTAAATAAAACAAAGGGATTTGAATTAGAGAGATATTTGATATTGAAGACAAAGTCTTAAAGCTGATTTGTAGTTAAAGTGAAATTTTTACATTCTCAAATCTAATATGATCAGAATCTTGTAAGATAATGTTCATACCAATGGAATACTTTAAATTGACTACTGTTATAAAATTGAAATGGAAAAATATAGTTTCTCTTTGTAAAGAATTACTACCTTAAGGTCAGGCTAAATGTATTTTTTTCCTCTACATCTATTAAGTAGATTTAGACTGCATCATTAAAATGAAAGAAACCTCTATATATTATTTTTAGAGACTGATGGAAAAATGCTTTAAGAAGAAGTAAATTACATATCAAAGAAATGAATTTTACTCTAATAAAAATGCAGAATTTCAAGTAAAACGATATATCAGCAGAACTGCTAGTTAGGTTCTTACTGGTATATTCTTTGATTAACAGTTGAAACAGTTGGAAATCACTATTCATTATGTTAGTGTTTAAAAAAATACCTCCACAGGACATTGGCAGTGATCCTCTCTGGAGTAAAAATAACCTACACAATGGTTGTCTTTGTCATAAAATACTTATTAAGAAAATGTGTACCTGGAAAAGTTTAATATGGAAGTGACTGCACCAGAAAAAAGAAAGTTGTCAATAACCAAGTTTGATCTGCTATTTTTGTAGGCAGTGTTTGACCTCACCACTGAGGGTCTATTTCACAGTGACAATGACAATGAAGAGGTCTTCATTAATACCAAAGAACACTAAGCTAAATCAAAACATTAAGTAACTTTTAAAAAAGTTCATTAGATGTACTTTTTTCACCCATAAAAATGAACTAATTCTTACTTAATTCTAAGAGTTGTGAAGATTAAATGTGATGATCCATGAGGAAATATCTATAATCTATTGACACATGGTATATGTACACTAAATGCTTATTTTCTTTCTTTTTTTCTTGAGATTTACTTTTTAGGGCACAATTTACAAAGTCAGTTTTCTTGCTTCAAAGGATTCATTCAAGTATAAAAAGGATCAAGGGAACACGGAAAACAAATATCACACGGTCTTAACATGCAACGTGTTATTTGCATTTCACAGAATAGGAAAGAATGTCATTACTGAGACTGGTGTTTTCTACTAACTTATACCAGTATGCCAACATCTAAAATTATTTGGCCCAATAGAGACCTATAATCTGCTTATCTGAACATCATTTCCATGTGTCTTACCCTCTTTTCTACAACTTCTGACTAAGGCAGCCTTAACATTCCACTCAGCTTGACTAAACTTTAAACAAGTTTCTTTCTGACTGTAGGCCCCTGACTTTTCTTTTCTTGGAGCATTTACTTTAGACAACTTGCTATTGCAAATTCTTCCTCTGTGTGTGTGTGTGTGTGTGTGTGTGTGTGTGTGTGTGTGTGTGTGTGTGGTGTGTGGTGTGTGTTCTCGGTCCTGTCTGACTCTTTGCAATCTCATGGTCTGTAGCCCACCAGGTTCCTCTGTTCATGGAAGTTTCCAGGCAGGAATACTGGAGTGGGTTGCCATTTCCTAGTCCAAGGGATCTTCCCAACCCAGGGATTGAACCCTCATCTCTTGTAGCTCCTGCATTGACAGGAGGATTCTTTACCACTAATGTCACCTGGGAAGCCTCTTTGAGATGTAGACAAACCAGCCTTTTACTGGTTTCACAACATAAGAATGTCTTTCTCAAGGACCTAGGTGCCATCTCTGAAATTATCAGGAAAGACAGTACCCCTATCTCCCAGTAGGGTGGATAGCAACCTAACTTGGAAAGTACCCATTAGCAAAGTGGCTGCAGTTGATGGGGTCGCGAAGAGTCGGACACGACTGATCGACTTCCCTTTCACTTTTCACTTTCATGCACTGGAGAAGGAAATGGCAACCCACTCCAGTGTTCTTGCCTGGAGAATCCCAGGGACAGGGGAGCCTGGTGGGCTGCCGTCTCTGGGGTCACACAGAGTCGGACACGACTGAGGCGACTTAGCATTAGTCTTAACCACAAAGGAAAACAGCTGCGAACTCAGGAATGACTCAATGGACTAGACACATCCGACTGACCAAAGACATTCCCCAGTGTCCTCCAGCACTTTTCCACTAGCTCAGCCAAGCTCTCATAATCTCTGTTTCCTTTTGTTTCAGTGGAGTTGAATTCAGTCTCTCCATCACTCCAATAGTCTTGAATAAAATTTTCCTCTCTGTTCAACACTGTCTAGTACCATTTTTCCCTGACAATTCCCTTCCTACCAAGTAAGTTCTATAGTTCATCATTAAAATAACACCCTTGCCAATATCTTTAACTCCTTGTCTCTCTTGTCTGCAAGCCCCAAATCTGTATAATCAGCCTCTTCAATGCTTTGGTTGGAGAAAAATGAACAGCCAGCTGACTCACTTCGCTTCCTGCCTGCTGACTTCAAGTCCTAGAACAACATCATTTCACCCCTTTGCTTGCGCACACCTCCGTACCACATTCATTTTTCAGCAGATGACATCATTTCCTCTTCAACTAGAAAATAGAAACCACCGAATAAAGCCTCCACCAGCTTCCACCATCTAACCACTTGCTTCTGGGACTTTACACTCCGCCTTCCCTACTGTTGTAGTTGATAAGCTGGCTGTTCCTAGATCTCAGGCAATGCTTTCACTGTCTCCCAGAAATCAGTCTCCTCCATACTTATTCAACAAAACAGCTGTAGAAACTCTCCCCAGCTCAGCCCTTCATTACCAGTTTTCACAACTCTACTTAATCAGGCCCATCATTATGAAATGTATTGTAGATATTCTTATTTTAAAATAATAATTATCAATCCCCTTCCAGATACTGATATTTATTTGTTTCCCTTTTCATCAAGTCTTGGGAAGGTGTTTTGAAGTTCTTTCTTCCCATTCTCTTTAAATGTCTTCTATTCAGGCTTTGGGTTTCCATTGTAGCTCAGTCGGTAAAGAATCTGCCTGCAGTACAGGAGACCCAGGTTTGATCCCTGGGTTGGGAAGATCCCCTGGAGAAGGAAATGGCAACCCACTCCAGTATCCTTGCCTGGAAAATCTCATGGACACAGGAGCCTGGTGGAATGCAGTCCATGGGGTCGCAAAGAGTCGGGCACGACTGAATGACTAACACTTACTTATTCAGGCTTTAGCTCTCACCTAGCAAAATTGTTTTTTTCTAGGCCATGAATAAACTTTAAATCCAATTCTAAGTGCTCAATTTATTTGACTTACCAGCAGCACTTGGCATAATCAATATTTCCCACACTTTCCTCAGGTGGCTTAGAACACCAAACTGTTTAATTTTCCTTTT